>NC_090442.1:444898835-446219855 GCF_031143425.1 Pleurodeles waltl | reverse complement strand
CTTTATCTCGTGTTACCTTGTCTATTGCTTATTTTACCAACTAATTCAAATAGAAATAATATAACTGGTTAAGTGAAACCTTATTTCTGAGGAATGGAAGATAACATTCTGCACCAAAAGCTTACATAACTTTCATTCACAAAGTTCCAGTAGCATGAGAGCTCATCGGGTCCCTGTGAGCAGTCAGGGTGTGACTTTTATGGACCTCACACTGAGTAGCAGTTTGTCTTTTATCCATCACAAAGCTCATGCGTCTAGCCTTCTGCTGGGTGATAAAGTCTTGCACGTCATTCAGCACACCTTGGTGCTAACATCTTTGGAATTAAATGAGTTATTTTAAATGTAGTTTGTGGTATGAGACAAGAAGAAGCGTCTTCGTGTCATCGTCAGATATTAATTTTCGTTTTTAACCTAATTTGAAGGAGGCAAATGTGGGAATGGAGGAATTTGAACCAGATTAAACATGGTTATTATATTTTCTTAGCACACTTTATGGATAGAAGGACCGAGCAAATGGAAAATACGCCGTAGGAAAATAGTGTAAATAAAAGCTTCTTATTTTAATAGTTGATGTTGAGTTCTGACTAGATAGGAGCTGAGTCTGATCTGAAAGATGGTAAGATAAGAACACTTAAAAAGTAAAATATTGATATTTAATAAAAACAAGTGATTAAATAGAGAAAATAAATGTGTTAATCAAATGATACGTTTCCGAATAGTGTAGAGCTCCAAGTAGCATAAAAGTTTAAGATCCTGGCTATTTGCTGCACCGGAGATTTAGTGATGTTGTGATGTAACATGGCATTCATTAAAGGAACAGTGGGAATAATTATCAAAAAAAAAAAAACCTTCAGGGGTGATTGAGAAAATCAGACGAACACATTATCCTGATTAACTGGCATGTTAATAATCAATTTAATGTATTGAACCACGAGCAAAGAGGAGCTGATGAGGGATGCATCTACAGGTGAGTGAGCATCAAAGTGATCGAGGGGTCGAAGACAGGGCCGAGGCGGTGGCTTGGCTCTGAGAGCTCGTGCACGAGCCGAGCTATATAATGTTTGGCATGTAAATATGTAACAAACATGTACATATAGTAAAAGACCCGTTGGAGCATGCTGCTTTAATGCATTAGAACATGTCAGTACATTGAGTGGCAATTAATGAGATTCTAGTGATTAACTATTCTGCCCTGCCAACGGTGCCATTAGTGAACCACGAGCAGCAGCTCCGGTGCCATGTGCCCCCCATACCGGGCCTGCCCTCCTAGTATAATATAAGGCCTAATAAACCACGTACAAGTAAGTATATGCACAGCGCACACCCTGACCCGACGTATGTCAAGTGTAAAGCTGGGATTGCACAATTTGACACAGGCAGCTGAATATCAAGAAATGCAGGAAATGGCGAAAAAGACGAAAACACTCCTCCCTCCTCGACTAAAGGAAGAGAGGGGTAGGTGAGGCTCCAGACAGGCCGGGCTCGGGTCTGGCCACTGTACACACAAAGAGGGGCCGATGAAGAGCTGCTGCAATTAAAGCAACAATGGATTGGAATGTGAGGCGAGTAATTACCAGTGCAAGAGAGTTTTGAAAGAATCCCACTCGCCATTTTTGCGCTTTAATCAAGATTTGCTGTAGCCAGGTGTCAGTCAGGTCCTAAGTGACAGCTGTCCTGTTAACCTCACAGGTTTTCAGTGGTGCCAGATGTTCCCTCACAGGGCACCACATTCACTTTCAAACATAAGTGGTCTCATTGAACATTCCTTCTCCACTGTGCAGAAGAAACCCCAGTGAGCAGTGCTCGATTTGCAAAAGAATACGTTTCGGGGTCCATGGTTTGTTCAGAAGCTTGCGGCCCGCATTATCGAAGGTCGGGCGCTGAATACCAATGCTACTTAGTCTTGATTCCAGCTCAAGGCCTCTTTAATCCACCACCAGGCACCTCTCTGCCTCTCCTCAATCTTGCAGGTTCTATTTAATCCCTAATTTCTCCTGTTCCCATTCTTTTTTCGTCTTTCTCTTCCTCCTCCATTCTCCCTGTTGTTTTTTTTTTTCTCTCTCCTGGTGGGTCAAAGTCTGCTGAGAACAAATAGGTGCCAGTCCCCAAAAATGAGTGCTGGTGGGCACCACCTGCAACCACCGGGTCAAATTAAGCAATGCCATTAAAGAAGTTACCCCTGAATACACCTGCTTCGTAATTATACAAAGGGAACTATTTTACAGTCCACTTACCAGTGTAAAAACGTACACCTTGGCACAGTAGCACTAATGTGGGTATCGAACTTTCCCAGAATCAGTGTAACAACGGCTGCTTCTAATAGCCTTACAAAAAGGCAAAATGTGTGCTATCAGTGTCTACAGAAAGATAAGGAAATGGTTAGTGATTTTAACTAACTGCCGCAAATTATACACCTGTGAGGGTGGTTTTACGGTGGTGGTGCTTCTGTTTGCTGTGAGCGGTGCCTATGTGCCAAAACCTTTATTTGCACTGATAAGTGGGGCAGGACTTTAAACCACCTCTGCAAGCTGTCAATGACTGCAGTGTGAAATAGGACATATGAACTTAGAAACACGTTTGTGTGTGTGTGTGTGGGTGGGGGGGGTGGGGTGTTTTGAGACTGATCTGATAATTTTTCTTGTCATTGTTCTGTAAATGGAAGGTGTTACTGTAGCCCATCTCAATGGGACTCTATTATGAACCTCGGATGGATGATTCGGGAGCCTGCCTAGATTACTCTCTGAACCCTGCATGTTATATATAGAACTCAGCAGCAAACACTTAAATCACTATTTCCAGCTCCTTTACACTGAGGAGTGAGGCTGTTTACTGAGCCTCTTTACTAATAGTAAGGGAGCTATTCACTGACGAGTAATGGTATGCAATGGGTCATTTCTTTGCAGAACTACAGTTCTATATAAAAGGTAGTCTTATCTGTCTGCTGGTGAGGGTCTGCAAAATGTGAAACGTGATGTGCTCTCCTGAAGGATTTATGACCTGTATTGATCAGAAGCCCCCATTCTACTCTACCATGTTCAGTACAGACAGATGCACTAGACAGTAGGGTTGAACACTAGGGCACCTCTTTAAACTGTTGAGGGGTGTACACAGGGAAGAGTTTGGTATTCGGAGGATACCAAGGTTCTCCCATTGTTTGACAAGTAGGTAGTTTAATGTATGCATTCCCTCACAAGAGTAAAGGAGATGTCCCTTGGAACAGCCTACTCACAAGCCCAAAAAGGGGTGCATATAGAAGTAGCCCTTCAGCAGTATACCTCAATGTACATATGCCTCTCGCGATCTGCAACACCATTGGCTAAATGTTGACGACCATGCAGAATGTGATGAGGGACCCCAGAGTCAACCATATCTCACAGATATTCGTTGTCTTTGGACCGAATGGGCTCCCTTTGCAGGGCTTGGGCTCCCGGGGCCGCCTGTGATGTGATGCGCGCACATTTGTGAGGTGGTTTTATAAAAGGTAGCAAAGCTGCACATTTAATGCTATTGCAGGTGACCATAGGTCCAGGGAGTACATGGTCTGCCCCGGAGCCGCGACTCTCTCTTCTGGCCTCACTATACATGTCCTGTTTGGGATGGAGGGCCGATCTAGGAAGCATTCCACCATTAAACTGTGGAATCTGACCACTTCCACTGGCTCCGCTCTCGCGTTGAGCTCGCTTCAGTATTGGATCGCTTTATACACGGTTCCTGTGCTGTATCAGCCTCAGCCATGCACACGGCAGAGGGTCAGCGCCACCCTGCGCCCTGGACGCAGGCCCGCTGGTGAAGGCGCCCCCTGCCGTCCGGCAATGCCCCAAAGTCATCTCCACAGCTCGCAGATACTCATCTCCGCCTGTGACGTGTGGTACACCAGACCAAAATAACTCCTGCATGAGGCTCACATAACGAACCTGTACTGAACACCGTGATGCTGAGTGAATCATTTATAAAACCCGGCACTGGCCTAAGTAGCAGACGACTCTCTAGGTCAACGTGGCTTTGATCCACTAGGGTAACTATCTGTAAAAGAAACGGAGATTTGGTTTGTAACAAGTTTTTTGTTTAACTCAAAACTTTAGAGCAGTTTTCACTGTGAGTTGAAATAACAGCCACGTTGTATACACGTGCACTAATGTGTCTTTCCTGGTATGTTTAAATACATTTATTTCGAGGTTGTGCGGTGAAGAAAACGATTTTTCTTCACACTGGAGCAAGTTTTACAAACGGCGACTGGCATGTATGTCACAGTTGAGCACCCTTGTACTCTCCTTCTTATATGTCTATTGTCTTCACCAAATGTTTCCTGCCCTTTCCTGATTATTTTTGTTTTTTGAAAATCTTATCAACCTTGGCCTGTTCTAAGGGGACCCGTTTTGGAATATAAGACTGCTCCTTACTTCAAACCCCCACTATCAATCTCCACAAGCGGACTCCAAATGCAGTCCCTTTCAGAACAGAAGCCCACCCACCCCCTTTGCGCAGCATCCTTTCCCCAATGTAAAGTCGCGCGCCTAGCACAATCCTTCTGGGCCGTGTTCAGAGTAGCCGTGGTTGCACACCCACCTCACTAGTGCACACGCGGCCTAAGTGCAGTCCCGCTTTCCAGTGTGTGGAAGTCACCATCTATGAAACAGCATACCTCGCGCCTGTACAAAGTGCCCAGTGGTCAGCAGCAGTCCATCTCGTGGTACAGTGAGGACATCGATACTGCCCCGGGGTCTTGTCTACACGCTGGCAAGTGGTCTACGCATCCAAGAGAGTACTACAGCAGTACACTATTGCGGGTGTTGTGCAATGCACTCCACACACTGCGATACATATAAGGGGCAGTCTTCACCATCGAGGGCTCTGTATCTTCTCTCGTCCAGAGGGAGAGAGCAGCAAACCGTGTCACCTCCTGTGGTACTCTACAATGAGAGAAAACACTGAACTAGATCTGTGCGAGGGATGTTGCCCAAGCCAGTGGCGTGATACAGGTCTCTTCCCTTCTAGGAGTCCCCTACCTCTTCCAAGGGGCCCACACTCAGCCCACTGCCAATGAATATCTATGATATATGCGAGACTCAGGTGCCCCGCTTCACATTCTGCAGGAGTCCGGGGGTCATCATTTTGCGTTACGCACTGTTCCCAGTATGAGAAATGTCTGCACAGAAAACAGTTATGCTAAACCTACCGTCACTTCCGAGCAGAGTTGTGAAGTAGTGTTTGCAAGAGACTGCGACCATCAGTCTTGGATATCGAAGAGGCATGGCATTGTAATATCCCATTTAATTGCGATTAAAAAAAACACGAGTGAAATGCGAAGTACTTCAGATGACCACAGGCGATGAGCTGCATATAAACAGTTACGCCCAGTGAAATGTCATTTGGAAGCGCCTGGCAATGTTTGACTTGGCGAGACGCTGAGTACATGTGGAGGGCGGCTGCGTGGCTCTCGGTTTCCTAACCCTGCGCTGTGGAAAGTTTGCCAAGGAAACAAGTGATTGGCTCCCACACGAGTCACTGGCTCTGCCTCGCCTCTCGCCGGCAGTGGAATCTCGCACTGTGTAATTGGAGCCCGGGACTCGCAGCACCCTGCCCCTGTTGACAGTCCGGATGAATGAGTGGATGCCCCTGTTGCGGGGGTTACACACGGCATTCCCCACAGTCTCGTCAGAGCTGCTGTGGCGAGCGCCAGTGACAGACACATCCCTTGAAGTGCGCTGAGCTGGAAGTTTAGACACACTTCAGCGCCAGGCTGTTTTTCAGTGGTCACATTTTCCTGGGACGGCTCCGGGCGCGGTCTGCGACGCAGGAGCGCCCTCTGCTTAGCTCTCTGTGCTTCTCACCGGAGGGAAGCGACAGGCGCAGGACTGATGCGAGAGATTGCTTATCTAGGATTGACTTTTATCACTTCGAGACCCATTTCCTTTTGCAACCGGTGATAGTAAGCAGGTACATTACTTTCCGTGTTTTTGTTTTCTTTTCGAAACCGTCGTTCTCTTTGGACTGACTACAAAGTTCGCTTTCCCTGTGATCTGAAAAAAGGCCAGTTTTCCACGGCGTGGACACGGGGATGGGTATTGTGCATGAGTTCATACTAACTTTTATCTTATTTTTGGAGTTATGAAAATGCTGAGAGGCGGCCGTCCTGGTGCTTTTGTATGTATGTATATTTGCCAAAGACGCACGCATTGTCGAATTCGGTCTATTTGAGGTCCTTCTACGTTCGGAAATATTTCTAATACACAATTATTTTTTGGTCCGTCAATATGTCCCACTCAGACATGATTTGTGTGCGATTTGGCTGGAGGTAAAACTGCGCCAGGCTTACCTAGACTAGAGTTGGTGGATACATTATAATTTATTGAAATATGATTTGCTGATCACGAACCTGAACAGCACCGCAGAGGTAGACTATTTTTTGCAGAATCCTGACGCATTGCTTCAAGCATTATCCTGGTGTGGCGACGCCCTGTGAAAGAAGTGCTCACTGCGGTGTGCAGGTGACATTAGCGCTTCTTCCCTTGCCTTAGCAC
The DNA here is from genome assembly GCF_031143425.1 of Pleurodeles waltl. Taxonomy (NCBI): domain Eukaryota; kingdom Metazoa; phylum Chordata; class Amphibia; order Caudata; family Salamandridae; genus Pleurodeles; species Pleurodeles waltl. The sequence continues at coordinate 446,213,334 of NC_090442.1, read as the reverse complement.
TAACCGCCGTTTGCCATTTGCACTGTCCTCGGGGGTGATGAGTCACACGATTTTCTTGGTGGAGTCATTTTAACAAATCTATGGTTGTGGCAGAAGTTCCGAATTAAGCCTCATCATCCAGGGTGTGGGTTTTTTGACAACAGGGTATTGAAAGGCACCGTCGCATGCTCCTTTTTATCTTCCGTTGTTTAGGTTTTATAAATTGCGTGCTTTTAAAATACAGTTATAGAGCCTTCCTCTTGTGCGATCCGTATAGAACCCTGTAAATAAAAGTTAAGACGCAAGTCTGCTCTGGTTGTTTAGCTTCAGCTTGTTGATCAGCGCTATATTTAGTTAGTATAGAATGATTATTAGAATTAAACAGAGCTCTTAACGAGTTAATAGTTCAACCTTTTCACCACTGTTCTTGGTGAATTTATGTTGAATGATCGAAATACCTTTATCCCTCCCATTGCGCAAGTTAACCACCCCGTGTCCTGTCAAAAGAACTGGAGCGATCCCCAGGGTCACCACACCGTCCATTGCATCAACTGCCCCTGACAATGCTGCCTGACCAGACCCGGAGACCACTGGTCACCTCCGGGGCTAATCAAACACGTTGTGCCCGTGCAACCAGCTCACCAGGGGAATGCGGGTTCCTGCGTCTGAAGAGTAGGGTGTTTTTCTGCTGTGTGGTGATGCGGACGGTCCCGTTAATGTGCTCTTCATAGATAGGGACAGACCTGGTTTGGCAGGGACGTGATCAGAGTTTGCAGCCGGGTCGCTCCCTTTTACCTGACTGGTGGTGCAAGTGCATGTGACAGTTCTTTGACTTTTCAGGTATGTTTGTTGAAGGCTACCTCTGTCAACAGACATATATGTTACCCTGGGGCGACACAGCGTCTCATCAGAGCAGTGGTGTGCTTGTGAAATGGCGGCAGTGTGTTGCACCTCCTCAACATAAGCCATGCAGATGCACAGAGTGAATCACTGCTGTTTTAGGCCAAGCCTCAGGATAGACACTTGTCTACCTGCACCTCAGTTCAAAGGCCTTTATATCTCTGTGCACAACCAACTCAGTGGAGGCTGGCAGCTGTAGTCAAGTGGGGCCAGGGAGAAAGGTAGTTAATCAGAAACAAGCAAAGAGAACCACAGACAACAAGGCAGACCTATCTAGGCGCTAACAGCGAAAGAGGGAAAAGTAAGAGAAGCCTATGTAGATAGCTTCACACTAGATGGACATGAAGAAGCTGAAAACCTACATTGCAGCAGACACTGATCTTGTTACCAGCAGAAGTCACGGGGCAGCTTCTACCAGTGGAAGGAACATGTTATCAGGATGAAGAAGGGTGCATGAGAGTGTAAGTGGAGAGTGGCTGATGAATCAAAGGGGGACAGACAGGAATGTACAAAGGTAGCTGGGGAATGAGTTTGCAAGGGAGAGAATACAAAGAAGTGGTAGAACGAAGAAGAGGAGGGACTGAGTGGAATGAATGGGAATGAGTTAACAGCAAGGGCGGCAGTTGGGAATAAAGGGGCAATTACGTTTTTGTGGCAGCAGGAGGGGAGAACAGATAGCAATGGGTGAGAATCAGTGGGTTAAGGAGGAAGCAGAGGAAGTAGCCAGCCAAATACATGACAGAAACGTCAAGACAAGGAAAGGTGCAGTTGTTTCTGGTAAAACCAATGCACATCATTAGCCACGAGGCAAAAGTAGGGACTGTAGAAATACCAGAAAAGCTCGAGTGAAGAAGAAGACATAGGACTAAAGAGAGTCAGAACAGCAAATAACACTTAGGATGGAGAAGTAAATAAGGACATGCATTCTGCAAATAGGATATTTTGAGGAAATTGTGTATATTAAATCAAAACTGTGAAATTAAAACCCAATATTTAGTGATTTTGATAATAGAGAATGACCTGGATTGGCCACCTTTTATTAAGGCAGAGTGGAGTAAGGAGCATGCTAAGGTTATATGTGGAAAATTACACGGTATGTATAAAGTAGATAGGATAGGAAAATAAATGATTCTTACAATGAATAGCAGAATCAAAACAACTCACACTCGTGGAATGTGAAGAGGAACAGGGACTCCGAATTTAACTCACTAAAGATAAAACAATTCAGTTTACACTGCTACATTTTCTAGAACACTTGTACAGTAGGAAAATCTGGCTAACCGTCTTTCATAATTTATCATTAAGGAAGAAATAGAACCTATTTGGAGTTCAGTTTTGTGAGCATTTCATTGGTTATAGGTGTCAATGGAACAGCAGAGGAAAGGCTCAAGAAGTGGAAATCACTGTAAAAATCTATCCTTAAAACAAGAAGAATTCTTGGGATGCTCTAGTAACATAGGCAAAGGACAGGTCTAAGCTGATCCATTTCCAAAAGAAAAAATCCAGAAAGTCGAACTATGTAAGGTGTGGTAAGTGTAGGTATCCAGCTTTTCATATTGCCCTTAATACTTTTCTTAACCCATTTCTCATTGTGTTTAGATGTGACTGAAGAATAGGCTGACAAGTTGGGACGTTTGTGCTGTTCCCAGGTCTCCTCTTCCCATAGTTGATGACTTATACCATATACAGCAACCTGCCAAATGCCGGCCAGTTGAATTAGATATTCTACATCACACAAAGGTTTATGACATAAAGAGATGGTGTCATGAACTCAGACATTTCTGTCCATTCACCCCATAGGAATAGGAAGGTTGTAGGCGACTGATGAAAGTTAGTTGCAGTTTGCAACAGTAGCTGAACCGTAGGATAAGGGATGGCTAATACAGGACTGTCAGCCATGTCTCCGTGACGGGGGCTCTTTTGTTCTTTTCTAAGGGAGGGAACATCCCCATCGTTTCATGAAGAGAAGTCCTGCCAGCATATCTAATTGAATTGGCGACCAGGGAAAGGACAGAGGCAAAACAATGGATGTGACATACTGAATAATTAAGAGAAACCTTGAAACACCTCTACACTGAAGAACAGTGAATTCACTAAACAGTCTTAGGATGAGAGTCAGGTGTGTAAAATATTTTAGGAACTTGCTGATAGTTGTCAACAGAATTTCACTTAACATTTTTGGGGAGTGAGGCATAACATTCCATCGCTAAAATGTTGGAAGGCATTTAACGTTTTAAAAGCCTGTATCATTCCATGGATATGAGATTAATAGGAAATGCCTTGCACAAACAGTGAATAGGAAAGCAGGGTACATGGCAGAATCTCCTATTTCCTGAAATTTGCATTGTGACACAAAATGGGAGGATGTGCATCCAGTGGGTTTTACATTATATCCAAACTAGCGACTGCTAATGGATTGTAAACTCTTGAGGCATTGTAGGAAAACACCTTGACATTAGTTTAGATGTTCCAGATGTGTAACTTATCATTCAAACACATCACCGTCAAGGGAAATCTTTGATTTTGCCGACGCAACTATTTGATAGTTTTTTTTTAGTTCTCTGAACCTAACAACGCCAGAAAGTGCTTAATTGTAGTGCTGAATGCCACAAACAAATAAAGTAAATGTTTTTTAATGTTGTATTAAGTGCTTGATACAAATGGCCAAATGTGTTATAGGCAAACAGAACATTAGTTTAAAAGTTCTAGAAAGAGGCTTTGGTTACTATAATATTGAGCAGTAGGGTACATTTAGACATGGTGTAGACTCTAGATTTATGAGGATGGAAAACAGTTAAAAGACTGAATAACTATGACAGTACATATTTGCCATTAAGTGTGACATTGTTATGGGAGTGAAAACAAGCATGGCAATTATAGTGCGTTTTGGTAAAACAGCTCCCCCTCCACCAGATGCAGCCATAAACAGTAGAGAAGATACACAACTATTGCTCTATAAATGGAAAATCATATACTAGATATAACTTATTGGTTATTGTCTGCTACAAGCCCACTGCCCTCCTTTTTATGCCTATGCAATATTATTATACTTTGGTGTAATATTTTACAGTAAATCCCATTCGAGTGCTGGAAATGGCCATTCCTGAGTAATTTCCTGGCATGTTTGAGAGCAGCCATAAACGTTTAAGGTCGCGGGTTGTGGGTATTCTCAAACTCTTTTCCACCCTGGAAATGGTCAGATATTTACTCCTGCACAGGTAGGAGTAAATCCTCTTTCAAAATGGGAAGGGAAATACAATACTCTTAATATTGGCTGCGTCTAGACACATGGCTTTTTAATGGATTTGCCATGCAATTACACAGAAGTAGTGACAATTCTGTATGCTTAAGTGTAGGTGGGAAGACCTGCACGAATACAGAAACAATAATTTATCAAGGTTTTCCTGAAGGTTGCACGAACAACTGTGATTGGCACAACTATTTAGCATACACGTGCTGATTTATGACTTTTTTCTGAGTTTGTCCATATTTTAGGAAAAAAAAACATTGTAGTGCTCTGAATGTAATGAAAAGGTTATTCTTTATTATAGAATATGTCAAAAATATAAGCAAAGGGATACAAAATATGCAATAAGATAAGGTGACACCGCTCAAGGTACAAGTAAGAGCATGAGTGACCATTATTACCAAGGCCTGCTCTAGAGCCGGTGGTGCCCTGTGCAACAGTTGTCCCCCCCCCATGACCACCTCCTCCGATTCATTCCTTGCCACCTGGGAAATGTGCCCCTCATCTCTCCATAGCCCTCCTTTCACATACATGTGATTTGTTTTAAAGTGCCTGTAAAGGCTGGCTTTACTAATGCACTCAGCTATCCACATAAAATATATTTCTGTTCTTTGCAGCAGGCATATTAACCCTCTATGCTACTTTATGGGGAGTCAAAGCTTCCACTAGACAAAACTCCCAGCTCTCTCCTTAGCAGGAACATTAATGACAAGAGGTATCTTGACATTTTAATTGTTTCCTGAAGGCTGGCCGCACAAGGAACTTTTCAGCAGGTGCTTTTAAATCTCAAGTTTTGTAAGTCATTGCCAAACACGGTGCCTCCCTGAGGTCCGCTCCCCCAATTCAGGTCAGCACCCAGTGCGGTCGTACCGCTCGCCACAGTCATCGTTCTGTCGGTTAGCATCGTGTACATATGATGATCCACCAAGTGGACTGCAAATGGCAGAAAGCATGAACAGCAGACAGTTCCTGCCAATTGGAAGAATGATGGTCCTCCGCCCTAGCATGACTTCCCAAGGTGGAGAGATCCCACATCATGTCTCCCTAGTTCAAGGAGCCAGGATCAATTGTGACCACCAACATAGACACTGATTAAAAGGACATTCCTTAGTCAGAGAGGTGAAAAGCAACCACCACTGCAGTTGAAGATATAGGGATGGAGTTTCTTGATTAGTGCCTCAAAGACCTGAGATATGAGACACCAGTAATGATGCATTGGATTGCCAGTACAGGATGCAGAGATTGACAGACCCAAAAAGCAGTGAAGATAGATGGGGCCATGTGCCCATGTAACCACAATCACAGATGTTGTGCATTATGTGAGCAAATTAACAGGCAACAGAGTTGATTTAAACTATTCTGCCAGGTCCACAGGCAGAACATTTTTATCCAGATCACTAAAGGAGAGAGCTCCATTAAAGACCCTTTTCTTCGACAGCACCTGTTGACACTTGTGAAGGTTGAGCAGAAGTCCATGATGAGTTAAATAGGATTGAAGAACATCCAGCCCCTTCAGAGCATTGTCAAGGCAGGCAGAAGTGACTCATCCATGAATGGTAAAAGAGACCATCCCTGAAGATGGAACAGTGAAAATGAGGACACTAACTTAGTGAACATGTGAGGGACAGGTAGCAGTCCAAAAGACAATAACTAGGACAAAAAATGTTTCCTATGAACACATGCTGGAGACACCTCTGATGATTCAGCACTACAGGGGCATACAGATAGTCATCCATGAGGTCGCTGGTTGCCATGTAAGCCTCAGCCCATATCCAACCTCCCATTGAGAGGAATGATCTACTGCAGCAGAAACAACAAAAGTTGCAATTAAAGTGAGCACTAAAAATGCCAAAGGACAGAATCAGAGGAAGTGCCAGGCATCAGAAAAAGATGTATCCCCAAGTTTTCTTATATCCTTGTTAGATTCACATGGACCCATGGGAGGGAGACTCTTAAAAAGATGCAACAACCTCTGAAACCATGAGATATATATTTTGGAATACAGCTCCTGTTCCTACCGCCCCACAGACATCACGTCTCGCTTGCAGGGACAGGGAGATTTACAGGCCAAATAAGAGAATTCCTTTAAATGACAGGCTATGGCATCACTTCCCTATGGGACCAAGAGGGTTGCTACAAAACACAGTCCACAGACAATATGACCCATTAACCCACACAAATCCAAGAAACTCTTACCTGGAACAATGTTAGACTCTTATATGTGCTTCCGAGATTGTAATGCCAACTAGAGGCAGAAACAATTACCATACATGCATAGGAGCCATCATTGAAATACTGTCTTTATGTGCATGTGCAGGGCATAACCACTACTCCCCACACAAAGATCTAAAAGCAAGCACCACAAGAAGCAGGGATAATGGTAAACCTATTATTACCAGTACAGTGGGGCTACAGACAAACTCTTGTGCCCTCATGGCACTCACACAAGTGTATAGTGAGGAACACACCCCTTGCACCACAGAGACACACACATGCCATCTCCACATCACTGATGGCAGGGATCAAGTCAAAATTTCTGGAGGATGAAATTGAACCCCATTATCTTGGGCAGGAATCCCAAGGGCCATGGCGATCTAGCCCAATAGGGGCTGAAAAAAGGTGTCAAGTCTTCATCCTGTTGGAGACAGAAAATGAACAAGAGGAATACTGAGAATGCTAGTAGGGTAGGCAGGCTTGGCTTCCAGGATACTTCCAAGTTTTTTTTGTTTTATTTACTGTGCGGAGGATGATGCATTTTACCTTGTCATGGGGCCTGGCCTACTATGGATCCTGAGCACCTGGGCCAAGTACCTCTTCAGAAATTGACTCTCAGGAATAGTGTTGTCCGAGCAGTCCAAGGCTTCCTCAGGGAGAGTTTGATACAGGGGGTGAAAATAGGCTCCTAACTCAAAATACACAGAGGAGCAGCAATATATTATTGTTAAGTCAAAACCTCACTTTTAAGAAAAAACAGAGAAGCATTTCATTTTATTGCTACTGAGACATAGGAAATACAACATTGGTAAAAAACGTTGACAGTTCCCCTGAGGTCAGGGCTCTATTGTTTCTTAGGCAGTCCCATGTGTCCCACTCCCTCCTTATTCTAGAAATAGTGGTTATTTGCCATTTACTATAGGAAACATCCAGAGTAAGGACCACTAGTAGTCTGAGCCAAAAGAGTCCACTCTTACTTTATATTAAAATCAAATGTGTTCTCGCACCCATGATATATCTAGCAAGTACATTTTCCTGCGGTCAACTGGCCTGAAATCAGTCTTACCTCCCCTGCAGGATCAGAGGGACTGGAGTTCTTGAGCTTGCCGCCTCTGTGGGTGCTGGAGCCGGAGTAACTTTTTCAATTAAGTCGACTGCAAGCTGCCCAGGAGGTCTGCACTCTGCAGTCCTTAACTTCATCAACTCCAGTGACCAGATGTTCTTGGTGGCTCCTCCTAGCAGTCTTATGTCCGTCCCATGGGGGGGGGGGGAGATAAACACTGGTCCTAATGCTGATCCATGTTCTGATGGTGGCCTTGCCTCTCCAGTGATGAACCCAATCAAGTCACACTTCTTGCTGATCCCGGTGACCCATTCTGGTATACGGGGGGCACCATATCTCTGCTTCATAGAGCTTCAACCCAATCGTCAGCAGATTCCTACACAGAGACTCCTCCTGCATGTGAGGTTTCCGGCTCACGATCGCACAAGGGCTGCGGGTCACTCTGAAGTCAATCTGTCCAAGGTGGCCCCTCCTGGTGTACTGGGTAATCAGTCCCTCACTGCACAATGGCTGTGGCTGTACTGGCACAACAATGATACAGTTCACTTTGTGGTAGCCCTTCCTGGCATACAGGGTCACTGACTCTTCATTGCACACAGCCCTGTGCTGTTTGGCACAGCAATATACACAGCAGATATCCTCTGGCATACCTGGGTCACCAACTTTTCAGGCACATGGACATTGGCATACGTGGGTCACCAACTTTTCATGCACATGGACATTGGCCCACTTGGTGCAGCAGCCTTCTCCTCATACCTTGCAAAAGAAGTCCACTTAACAGGATTCCCTACTGAACCTCGCTACCTTCAATTCTTTCCTTTTCCTCACAGGGCACACTAGTATTGGCAAGCAAGCTGACACATGTGCTCAAGGCTCCAAGGCAGGTGGTCTTGAATTCTCTGGGCGATGTCCCCTCATCCAGCTGGGAGACTAGCAGGACTTGGCACCTAGTCTCAGTAGCAAGCATAAGTCTTGAAGAGCTTCTCCTCACACAACCCGTCCTTCTGCTTGGCAGTTGACAATTTTTGTGGTTTCAATTTCCCTTCTTATGGTCCATTTCCAGACATCAAATGTAATTTAATTTGAAAGTTTATGTCGGGGTCTGCTTCCTTTTGAGGTTCACACCTGGATGTCAAGTCACAGTGATATGTATATCCAAAGTCTAGCCCAGGGCCTCAGCCCTTTGCTATATGATTCTCTAATCAGACTCATCTCCTTCCTGAGATGGGCCTACGCCCCTCCTTTTTTCCTCTCTCTGAATCAAAGAGCACCTTTTAATGTGTACCGGGGGGGCGGGCTTGCCCTTCTCTAGTGTGTCCAACCCAGCTTACATGGGTGAAGCAATGCACAAATCTGTCTGGGGGGATTCCTCTACCTCATCTCTTCCTCATTTGTTCTTGTTTCACCATACAGCCATGGGTCACGCAAATTGGAAACCAGAGTAATTTACACACACTGTATCGTTTGTGTACTGCATGACTCAGGCACATATACACTTAGCACCTGCATTTAACATGCACACACTGTACAGTACTAAAACCTTCATGTATTGTACCACTCACCGGCAAACATACACCCAGCACATGCATTTAACATGCACACACTGAGCAGTAATGCAGAATCCCAGTACCTTTCACAAGCACACATACATGAAATACATGATGTAGGCATAGTGGTGAGATAGGCACACAGCAGCAAAACTATGAATGAGTGAACCTGTAGGTCTCACTCCAGAGACACAGATAAAAAGGACCTGTTCCCTCCTACTGATCAGTATACAGTATGCTGACTGCACTGTTTGTGCAGCTAAACTCCTGGTAAAAGCAACAGCCTTTCACCACTCCAAGGGCAGCGCTTTAGGCATCCAACCAGGTCAAAAAGAGCACAGTCAGTGAGCTAGGCCTATGTTATGGCATACATGCATGATCCATATTTGCCTATGACAACAAAATCAGCATTAAGGATTACATCAATACAGTCGGGGCACTAAGGACAGGGATGAACATCCATTACCGTGGGTAGGACTTTTCTGTTCCAAAAGTTGCCAAGAATAAAATAAGTCCTCCACAGAAGACCGACATTCCAGGAGACATTCCTCATCCTAAGCTTAACATTGCCTAACTTATTTTCATTGTTCCTCTTGCTGCCGGTGTAGAACACATTCTGAAGCACCTTCTTTTCTCCAATGATCACATTCTTGATTTTGCAAATTATAGAGCATAAACAAAGGTTGATATGGCAGTCGAAATGAGTGGTGGCCGATATAGAAATCAGTACAAAAATTAAAAAAAGGCAAAGGCAACCAGCCACATAACTATCCTTCTCAAATTCCTATACTTTTCACAAACTGGATCTAATTTAAGTGCAGAACAAACTAGTGCACATCATTCATCAGAAGGGCACTAACGTGCACAATATTATTATACTTTTCTTGGCAAACGCTAGTTGATTGCTGTTCATCTCATTAAGTGAGAAAGTTTTGCATGCCAAGAACTTTCTTTCAATGCATTATCTGTCAGTTAATACAGGGAGCAATTAACCTGGCAGTTAGTATGTGGGGTTATTGCTAAAGGGACAATTAGCAACCGTTCTGCATGACTTGCTCTGTGTACATTATCACATTGCAATCAATCAAAAACCCCAATAATGTTTACTGCTTTCTGGATTTATTCTGATCCTCATTTCCTCTGCCTCTGCACTTTCTTGATTGATGTTTTTACTGCTGATTGCTACTCTTTCTCTTTCTAGAAAATGTCAATCGTCGCCAGCTGCAAAACAAATACAATTATAACCCATGCGAATGTTTAAGGGGTACACGCAGGAGCTGCATGGTTTAAGACCATGCCAATAATTAGAAATATAGGAAACACGGGTTTCAATGTAACCTAAACCAAAACTGTCTGTATTCAAAGCATGCTGGCATACTTATAACCTCTGTCATTGCATTAGTTTAGCCAAAGTGGCTGTAGCCGTCCTCGAAAGGGTTGGACTGGCCTATAGGGCAATCAGGCAGTGCCCGGTGGGTTGGTCTGACAGATCAATGTATGGGCCAGTACTTAGCAGTTTGTGGGCCTGTTTTATGGCCAATTCGGACAATTTTCACTTTTGACTTCCCTATTATTACCACTAACATTACATGCAATGGCCCATACCACCAAAATACCCATATAGCGTGTTATTAAAAGTTCAAAATTGGCCTACTTTGCAAATGTGGGCCACATTTTAGCCATCTGATTGACTAAAGGGGGTCACTTTTATTTTTGTGACCAGGCCAATAATTTTGTCTCATTCCCACCCTTGTCCTGGGAAAAAAAAAAACGATGTTGGTAAAAATGCCAGACAAACTTTAGAGGGTTTCCATTCACTGCAGTTTGGGCGGTTATTTTCCTGCGGAGGTGATGGCGACGATGGGGGTATCTCTATTGGTGTAATGTTCCCCACCTATGGTACAACAAACAGATTAATAATACTAGAGGTGTAGATGAAGAATCTGCTATTTTTGTCTGATTCTCCAACGAAGCCCACCTCTTTTCAGGTCTTAGTTTTATGGAGAGAACTAGGCTCAAATTCGGTGTTTTAGATGAGCGTTAGGTATGCGATTAGTATTTATTCATTACATTGTTTTTCTGTGAATTTAAGATTACGTGTTAACACTTGCAGTAATAACCATTCTGGTGAAGTTTTAGGTGTTTAAATGTCAGCGTTTTGCTTTCAGTACAACCCTTTTAGACAGTGAAGTCAAGCAAATAATTTTAATTATTTGTAAGTTACCTGGGTCAGTCCATGGGCAATGCATGCATCCTAATTACAAATTGTTGACCATGCCGGTAAATGATAAGTAATCTATTTAACTGCTCCCACTTGTATGTAATCAGCAGTGAAAGATGACTGCACTCTAAAAAAATACTGGCAATATCAATGAGCGCAGTAATGATGTAACTCTCATTCCGTGTCTTTAAAGTTTTTTTATAAAGTACAGTTAAAGCACACCTTATGTTAAACTTGTATTTTTGTAGCACTTTGCACATATACCCACCCAGTACTTAATTTGTAAAAAATCGTAAGTACCAGGGCGAATCTCAGGAGGCATGGAAACCTGCACCATCCTTTTTTTAAAAAAAATATGTTTTTATTGTTTTATCAGCCAAATGGCAACATTCGAGTGAGTTACATAAAAAAGAAAAAGAGTTTACATTATGTTTCAGTATGCTTATTCATAGTGATTATTTTGTTTGCACATACTGCGAATCCCATACAAGTCCCCCATTACACAGCTGAAATATTACAGAGTTTATTTTACAATACGCTATAGGTTCGGCATGTGCAAAGTTATTGAAGAAACAAGAGAGAAATAACAGGAAAAAACTAGAGATAAAGGTTAGAGTGGTTCTGGCGAGCACCGGTATAGGGGGTGGGCAGAGGGGGGGGGCAGGGAGAGCCACGCGCCGGGGGCGAGAGTGGTCCCCATGAAAAGCCACGCACCATGTCTGCTCTCCCGGTCCAGTGAGAACCTGCACCATCCTTTGCCACTGCCAGGGCTGCCAGTACCAACACAACTACCAACCACTGCACTCCTACAAATGTAACAATTCAGACTATTCAAAACCACCTAAAGTTATAAGAATTATGGGGAATAGTCGGAATTTTCATTTTTATTGTAGATTCTATTATTATACACTCTTGCTGCACTCATTTCAAAATTAGATGGCTGTACCACCTTGTGGAGGATTGTCATTATTGCCGGTGTTGAGAATTAAGTGCTGGTGCTGAGTACCAGTAACCAGCGGGTCAAGTTAACCACTCTACCCACCATGTCCCTCACTCTGTTGTCCTTAGATGAGATTGATATAATTTGGCTCTCATTGTACTTGCCTAAATTATTGAATCTTTTTTAGGAATTGCTTAAAGTACGTGCCAACTGCAGCAAATAATTCATGAGTTAATGTCTGATTACCAGGGTTGCATGTAAGACATTCATTACTTTCTGCTTCGTTGTAAAAAGAAAAGGTTTAACCTGTTAGGTGCGGGCGTCGGCCACTGGCCGACGCCCACACACCCTCCCTGGTGCGGGTCACGACCAGTGGCCGACACCAGGAAGGGTATCAATAAATGGATTTATTATTTTTTTTAAACCCCCCCCGGGAGACACGGAAGCTTCCGTGTCTCCCCCCGCCCCCCCACCCGCCCCTTTGTGACGTCAGCGCGCCTCGCGGCGCGCTGACGTTGCAAAGGTGTTTTCCCCATCAAAGCAGGAAGCAGCCTTGCGGCCGCTTCCTGCTTTGATGGGGAAAACGGCCTTTCTCACGTTCGGGAAGGCCTCGTAAGAAAGGGGAGTGTCTCCCCTTTCTTACGAGGCCTTCCTGAAAGGGTTTCCTGGCCCCCGATCGCAGCACAGCTGCGATCGGGGGCCAGGAAACCCTTTCAGGAAGGCCTCGTAAGAAAGGGGAGACACTCCCCTTTCTTACGAGGCCTTCCTGAAAGTGTTTCCTGGCCCCCCGGTCGCAGCTGTGCTGCGATCGGGGGCCAGGAAACACTTTCAGGTTTCCTGGCCCCCCGATCGCAGCACAGCTGCGATCGGGGGGCCAGGAAACACTTTGAAAAGGCCTCGTAAGAAAGGGGAGACTCTCCCCTTTCTTACGAGGCCTTCTCAAACTGTTTCTGGCCCCCGATCGCAGCTGTGCTGCGATCGGGGGCCAGAAACAGTTTGAGAAGGCCTCGTAAGAAAGGGGGAGAGTCTCCCCTTTCTTACGAGGCCTTCTCAAAGTGTTTCCTGGCCCCCGATCGCAGCACAGCTGCGATCGGGGGCCAGGAAACACCACTAGACGCCAGGGATTTCACTTTGGGGGGGCGGCCCCCTCGGAAAACGGGCCGCCCCCCCCCGGGGGCATAATTAATAAAAAAAAAAAAGGTAGGTGCCCCCTGGGGGGGGGGGGGGGCGCGATCGCGCCCCCCCCCCAGGGGATTGTTGTTTTTTTTTTAAAAAAATAATTAAAAAAAAAAAAAAAATGACAGGGGGTCGCCCGTGGGCAGGGTGACCCCCTGTGGGGGCAATTTTTTTTTTAGATGTTGTAGGGTTTCCCTGGGGGCCATTTTGGCCCCCAAGGAAACCATACAACAACTAAAAAAAATAGATCTATATATAGATCTATATTTATATATCTATGTAGATAGATATATCTATGTACATAGATATATCTATAGATATATCTATGTACATAGATATATATATATATATAGAGGTAGATCTATATATACCAAAGAGATTTATAAAGTGTGCTACTCACCTGTGAGGGTCTCAAGGCGCTTGGGGGGGGGGCGGGGGGAGGGAAAGGGGCTGGGAGGTTCACTGTTCGAAAAGCCAGGTTTTGAGGCCCTTCCTGAAAAGAAGTAGGTTTTGGGTCTTGCGAAGGTGGGTTGTGAGGGCGTTCCAGGTTTTGGGTGCAAGGTAGGAGAAGGATCTGCCCCCGGTGGTGGTGTGTTTGATGCGGGGGACAGAGGCGAGAGAGAGGTCAGCTGAGCGGACGTTTCGTGTGGGGGTGTGGAAGGTGACTCTCGTTGAGGTAGGCAGGGCCTGTGTTGTGGAGTGATTTGTGTGCGAGGATGAGGATCTTGAAGGTGATCCTTTTGTCAATGGGGAGCCAGTGGAGGGATTTGAGGTGTGGAGAGATGTGTTCGTGTCGGCGGAGGTCGAGGATGAGTCGTGCTGCTGAGTTCTAGATGCGTGTAGTTTGCGCTTGAGTTTTAGAGTGGTGCCGGCGTAGAGGGCGTTTCCGTAATCAAGCCTGCTGCTGATGTGTGCGTGAGTGACAGTTTTTCTGGTCTCTGTGGGGATCCATTTGAATGTTTTTCAGTATACGGAGTGTGTTGAAACATGAGGAGGTGAGAGCGTTGATTTGTTGGGTCATCGAGAGGGAGGAGTCTAGGATGATGCTGAGGTTGCGTGCGTGGTTGGCGGGGGTGGGTGCAGGGCCTAGCGTGGTGGGCCACCATGAGGGGTCCCAGGTGTTTTTGTGTGGGCCAAAGAGGATTATTTCGGTTTTGCTTGAGTTGAGTTTCAGGTGATTGGCTGTCATATATATATCACTTTTGTCAATATGTGTGTGGTTTCCCTGGGGGGAAAAGGGTCCGACTTGTCTAGTGGCAGTTTTAGTGCCATAAAGAAGCGCAGAAGGTTTATATGCCTACTGCAAAGAGCAAATCTGTATTTTATGTAAATAGCTGAGTACATTAGCAAAGTCTATGGAGAGATGAAGGGCACTTTTGCTGGGTGGTAATGAGGGAATCCGAGGAGGAGGGAGTGGGAGCACCAATAATGATTGTTGGACTGGGCGCAGGAGGTGCTAAAGACTGTGACGAATGGTATGTGACAAGGTGTTTTTTGAGTGTCTTGAAAGTACGTGCTGATTGATGGAAGAAGCGCAGGTAAGGTGGCCTCTACTGTTGCACGTATCTCACACACCATCGATTTTGTGACTGTCTACGTAGGCTAGTGTTTTAGAGCAACAGTTTAGCCAATAGCAGAGATGGCATCTTGATGGATGACTGCTGCCTACACTCGGGTTATAGAGGACCGCTCTGACATAGGATCAGAGACTGAGACATCAGATACTGAGACAGCATCTGAGGGATAGGACAATGGCGCAGACTCTGGGAGTGATTTTTCAGTCAGAGGAGTCCCATTCGATAACTCCTCTTCCAGTACATTATGAGGGAGGTGATGAGGACAGTCCTGCTGTCCCTTCGCAAGCTGTTTGTGCAACTGGGTAATAGTGGGTTAGGTCAACCCAGAGAGCAGGTGAATGCGGCGGCAAGCAGAGAGAGAGTGCTCTCTTGGGAGCTCCCCAATTTAGTTCAGCCCCAAATTCCACCACCCAAATCATATTGTGGAGACATCAAAATTATCCATGGCAAAACAAACTGGTTTTGTAAGGCAGGCACCTGTGTTTTTGGTCCTGGATTCGGCGGCCATATAGAGAAACACACTAAACCCAAACATTTCTGGAAACTAGACATTCGGGGGAGTCCACAGAGGTGTGACTTGTGTGGCTTCCCCAAAGTTTTCTTACCCAGAATACCCTGCAAAGCTGAAATGTTGAAAAAAAACTCAATTTTTCTCGCATTTCTGTCACACAAACTACAGGAATATGCTGGGATCCACAATATTCCTACCACCCAGTGACTCCTCACCTGTCCTGATAAAAACACTACCCCACTTGAGTGCCTACACCTAGTGTCTGTGTCAGGAATGGATCACCCCAGGGTCAACAGCTGCCTCACGTAAGGACCAACATTGACCGTTGTGTGATCTATTCCTGTCGCAGGCACCAGGCCTAACCACACAAGTGAGGTATCATTTTTTCGGGAGGCTTGGGGGAACGCTGGGTGGAAGGAAATTTGTGGCTCCTCTCAGATTCCAGAACTTTCTGTCACCGAAATGTGAGGAAAACTTGTTTATTTAGCCACTTTTTGAGGTTTGCAAAGGATTCTGGGTAACAGAACCTGGTCCGAGCCCCGCAAGTCACCCCTCCTTGGATTCCCCTAGGTCTCTAGTTTTCAGAAATGCACAGGTTTGGTAGGTTTCCCTAGGTGCCGGCTGAGCTAGAGGCCAAAATCTACAGGTAGGCACTTTGCAAAAAACAGCTCTGTTTTCTGTGATGTGTCCACGTTGTGTTTTGGGGCATTTCCTGTCGCGGGCGCTAGGCCTACCCACACAAGTGAGGTATCATTTTTATCGGGAGACTTGGGGGGACGCTGGGTGGAAGGAAATTTGAGGCTCCTCTCAGATTCCAGAACTTTCTGTCACCGAAATGTGAGGAAAACTTGTTTTTTTAGCCACTTTTTGAGGTTTGCAAAGGATTCTGGGTAACAGAACCTGGTCCGAGCCCCGCAAGTCACCCCTCCTTGGATTCCCCTAGGTCTCTAGTTTTCAGAAATGTACAGGTTTGGTAGGTTTCCCTAGGTGCTGGCTGAGCTAGAGGCCAAAATCTACAGGTAGGCACTTTGCAAAAAACAGCTCTGTTTTCTGTGATGTGTCCACGTTGTGTTTTGGGGCATTTCCTGTCGCGGGCGCTAGGCCTACCCACACAAGTGAGGTATCATTTTTATCGGGAGACTTGGGGGGACGCTGGGTGGAAGGAAATTTGAGGCTCCTCTCCGATTCCAGAACTTTCTGTCACCGAAATGTGAGGAAAACTTGTTTTTTTAGCCACTTTTTGAGGTTTGCAAAGGATTCTGGGTAACAGAACCTGGTCAGAGCCCCGCGAGTCACCCCATCTTGGATTTCCCTAGGTCTCTAGTTTTCAAAAATGTACAGGTTTGGTAGGTTTCCCTAGGTGCCGGCTGAGCTAGAGGCCAAAATCTACAGGTAGGCACTTTGCAAAAAACAGCTCTGTTTTCTGTGATGTGTCCACGTTGTGTTTTGGGGCATTTCCTGTCGCGGGCGCTAGGCCTACCCACACAAGTGAGGTATCATTTTTATTGGGAGACTTGGGGGGACGCTGGGTGGAAGGAAATTTGAGGCTCCTCTCCGATTCCAGAACTTTCTGTCACCGAAATGTGAGGAAAACTTGTTTTTTTAGCCACTTTTTGAGGTTTGCAAAGGATTCTGGGTAACAGAACCTGGTCAGAGCCCCGCGAGTCACCCCATCTTGGATTCCCCTAGGTCTCTAGTTTTCAAAAATGTACAGGTTTGGTAGGTTTCCCTAGGTGTCAGCTGAGCTAGAGGCCAAAATCTACAGGTAGGCACTTTGCAAAAAACAGCTCTGTTTTCTGTGATGTGTCCACGTTGTGTTTTGGGGCATTTCCTGTCGCGGGCGCTAGGCCTACCCACACAAGTGAGGTATCATTTTTATCGGGAGACTTGGGGGGACGCTGGGTGGAAGGAAATTTGAGGCTCCTCTCAGATTCCAGAACTTTCTGTCACCGAAATGTGAGGAAAACTTGTTTTTTTAGCCACTTTTTGAGGTTTGCAAAGGATTCTGGGTAACAGAACCTGGTCAGAGCCCCGCGAGTCACCCCATCTTGGATTCCCCTAGGTCTCTAGTTTTCAAAAATGTACAGGTTTGGTAGGTTTCCCTATGTGCCGGCTGAGCTAGAGGCCATAATCCACAGGTAGGCACTTTGCAAAAAAACAGCTCTGTATTTTGTGAAAAAATGGGATGTGTCCACGTTGTGTTTTGGGGCATTTCCTGTCGCGGGCGCTAGGCCTACCCACACAAGTGAGGTATCATTTTTTTCGGGAGACTTGGGGGAACATAGAATAGCAAAACAAGTGTTATTGCCCCTTATCTTTCTCTACATTTTTTCCTTCCAAATATAAGAGAGTGTGTAAAAAAGACGTCTATTTGAGAAATGCCCTGCAATTCACATGCTAGTATGGGCACCTCGGAATTCAAAGATGTGCAAATAACCACTGCTCCTCAAAACCTTATCTTGATCCCATTTTGGAAATGCAAAGGTTTTCTTGATACCTCTTTTTCACTCCTCATATTTCAGCAAATGAATTGCTGTATACCCAGTATAGAATGAAAACCAACTGCAGGGTGCACCTCATTTATTGGCTCTGGGTACCTAGGGTTCTTGATGAACCTATAAGCCCTTTATATCCCCGCAACCAGAAGAGTCCAGCAGACAAAACGGTATATTGCTTTCAGAAATCTGACATCGCAGGAAAAAGTTACAGAGTAAAACATAAAGAAAAATGGCTGTTGTTTTCAGCTCAATTTCAATATTTTTTTATTTCAGCTGTTATTTTCTGTAGGAAAACCTTGTAGGATCTACACAAATGACCCCTTGCTGAATTCAGAATTTTGTCTAGTTTTCAGAAATGTTTAGCTTTCCGGGATCCAGCATTGGTTTCACACCCATTCCTGTCACTAACTGGAAGGAGGTTGAAAGCACCAAAAATAGTAAAAATGGGGTATGTCCCAGTAAAATGCCAAATTTGTGTTGGAAAATGTGGTTTTCTGATTCAAGTCTGCCCGTTCCTGAAAGGTGGGGAGATAGTGATTTCAGCACCAGAAACCCTTTGTTGATGGCATTTTCAGGGAAAAAACCACAAGCCTTCTTCGGCGGCCCTTTTTTCCCATTTTTTTGGAAAAAACTAAATTTTCACTGTATTTTGGCTATTTTCTTGGTCTCCTCCAGGGTAAACCACAAACTCTGGGTACCATTAGAATCCCTAGGATGTTGGAAAAAAAGGACGCAAATTTGGCGTGGTTAGCTTATGTGGACAAAAAGTTATGAAGCCCTAAGCGCGAACTACCCCAAATAGCCAAAAAAGGGCTCAGCACTGGGGGGGAAAAGGCCCAGCAGCTAAGGGGTTAATGCCTTGGGAGTCAGTAGTTAAAATGAAAACAGAGAAGTGCTGGTACGCATTATCCACAGTCCCCCTGTTCTCAAGAGAAGGGCTGGTATTCTCCCATTATATGCCTTGCAACAGGTGCAAAGAAGTGTGGGTACTCTTTCTTCTACATGAAAGAAGTGCAGGTACACCATACCAGACAGTACCTTCTCTTTTAAGGCATTGTTATCACAATCTAAAAAGGCCAAAATTCGAGTAGACCGTTACTTTTTTGTTTTATCTGTATTCAGAGTGGCCAGAAAGGTCTAATGATCGCTAATAGAAGAGGTTGGATAACATGTGCACAAGCCAAAGGCCTTAGTTCAGTGGTTCCCAGCCTGTGGTCCGGGGACCCCTGGAGGTCCGTGAAGCCTCCTCAAGGGGTCTGTGACTGCTTAGAAAATTAAATATTATTAATAGATTAGATCCTCAGCTTTCAGTAATGACTTTGTGGGGGATCCCCAGATTCCAAAAATGATTCAGTGGGGGTCACCGGGTTCCAGTAGTGATAAAGTGGGGGTCCACAGAAGTCAAAAGGTAGGGAATCACTTCCTTAGCTCACAGTGAGCTCATAGCTGAAGTGGGCTGATCCACCATGTATGTGATGGCGGGGGAAGCAAAAGGTGAATAATGGTTGAAAAGACCAGTGGATGAAGAAGGCTGTCGAAAGCCCCACTACAGATATATAAATATTATGCATTATGGAAAACACTGAGCTGTCAAGATGGCCAAGCTGGCCTTTAGGCCAAACTTTAAAAGTGCTGCACTGGAGTTGAGAAATGGGTTTCAGTACAGCTAAAGAACACTCCATGAAGGCAGTAATGAGGCAGTCACAATCTGTTCAGATCCACATTGGTAATTCGTTTGAAGTTTGAGACTGTACATCCACTTTCACGCACATCTGTATGGCTATATAGTCTACAACCGGTCCCTTCTCAAGGCGAGTGACCCTGAAAATATATGCAGGCTTTGATTTCATGCAGTGGGTGAGGGGCGGTAACAGGAAAATTGCATACATCCACTAAGGAATAAAGACAAAAATCACTTTACCTTAATGTTTTCATTTTTAAATCGGATTATGCCAGGCCCAGACTTTTAACTGATCAAACGAATGTTCTGATCGGAAGCAGATGGTGGGCGAAGACACTATGATGCAATGCTGAGTGATTTTTTTTGTAATCGAACCACCTTGTTGTTATAACCAGTTTCCAAAAAAATTGGAGTCGACATATTCCTAATAGATGACCTTTGTTTGAAAGATGACAGCAACTCTTTCATTTGATTCTTCAACAATAAAGAGGAGTTTGTGCATTCATGCACTTTTGCTCTTTTGCCTGAACATGACCTCCGAGTCAAACACTTCCGTGACAGACTTGTCTCTGTGTGCATGATTGCTGTTTCACATGCTTTTGGTGTCTCCGGATGAAACAATGTTCTCTAACCACTGTGCCCACAAAACTGAATTTATTTTTAAGGCGATAAACATCAACTTAGAACAGTCTCCCGTACATAAATATCTTTTCAATGTAGAACAATGTTGCTTCAGTGTGCATTTAAAAGTATATCTTAAGTACATCTTGAATGCTTGTTTAAGCTTGCCTAACGTTGATGTTACAGAGCAATAATTTAGCTTCTCAGTTGTTCGGCATATCTTAGTGAAGTGAACATATGTAGTAATTAATGTATTTGCATAAGGCTGAATTATTCCGCAGTTCATTAAATGTTTTTTTACCTAAAGTCATGTATGTTTCATCACTAATTGTCAAATTCAGGTAGTTCTTAAAATACAAATGTAGTTATTCTAATTTTTAAAAAAACACTTTGGTAAAATCCGTATTTTATCTGAAAAGCAACGCTTGAATATTGGTTGTATGGCAATAGCTCCTGTGCCATTGTGGGACGCATATTATTTTTTGATTTTGATATGACTTTTTAAAATAGAAAAAAACTCACAAGTGTTCCTCACCAGAGTTGTCTCCAGTGCTGGGGCTTCTTTTACAATTCGTATGTTATCAAGATGGTGTGTCATGACATCAGTCATGACATCAGCCATATGGCCAATGAAAGCCTTTAGCTAATGTTAGCTTGTAGGCTAGTGGGAGTGCTAAACTGGTATATCATCAGACTTCTCTGGCAAGGAAGAGGTTAAGCTTAGCAGTTATATTTCGAGAGGAACACACTTTAAAGTGCCTACATTCTGTAGATTGAGCAATCATTGCGTTATTAGCCACATATTTGGTAGATAGGAAGGTTCCTTTAAAATTTGATATACTAATAAATGCATTTTATATCCTGTGGCCATAGAGGAATTCACTGCATCTTTATGAAAGTTGTGTGGACAGGCATGTTAAAAAAAAGTACAGAATGCAGCCTCACTCGTTTCATGTGGATAGATGAGCCCAAGCATTGAGTAATGTCAGAGGATATCCAAGAAGGCGAGACTAGCTTCTAATGGTGTAGACTTAATACTAAAAGCTTGTCCTTCATAAAGTGCTTTATAATGTCCGTCTGTTATTTCCAACTACTGTAATAACAGCCACTACATTTGTCCAACTTAATGACACTGAATTTTCCAGCCTCCAATGGAATTAAGCCAGCCTTCCATGGACTGGCAGATCATTGCATGTTTCCAAGGTGATCTACGTGCAATATGACTTCTATTCATTGTTTCTCTTGATTGGACACTCTCTGGGATCTTTTGTATTAGATGTTCACATACCAGTTGAACCCAGTTTTGCAACCCTATTAAAGTTCTCAGTTCATAGCATTATTGACAGTAGTGCACGTATGGCAGATTCGAAACAGCGACTTTAAAAGTGCGAATGTGGTATTATTATTAGTGAGTTGCAAAAATAGCATATTTGGTTTGTGCATGATCATGTGATATTTCACAAAAGTTTTACATTACTGGGCGGGTGTAACTCGCAGAATTTTGTGTAGTGTAATCCCGTGGAATTACCTGAGAATTCTATGATATTATGTGGAATTATGCAAAAAGAGTAATTCTACATTTAGGGCTATTTTTTAGTGCAAAAACGCCCCTCATGTCCAAAATAGAAAACGAATACCGAGCGTGAGCAGACACTTGCACTTGCTAAATATGCTTTTGCAACAGGATTTTTCCCCCAAATTACACGAGGAGGATTATTCACGTATTTATCGGTAATTCTGATTGAAACAGCAATGCAGAATTTAGGAAATTACTCCGATTACTCCTGTGTAATTGACATTTTAGCACTGTGCTTAAGTGCAAAATGCATCCTTGAATACATTTTAGACTCAAGGATGCATTTCACAAAAAAATATATTCTAAAATGGCATAAGAGCAAAGAACAATAGTCCCTCCGGTTTTGATTGTTTTCTTTGTTTGAGTGGCCTGCATTAGTTAAGTCACATGGCATAATGGTGCAATTTCAGAAATTTGACAAGCATATCATGAAAATACACCAGAAAAATTTAAATTTGCCTTGCAAACGTGTTATTAAGACTGATTACATCAGCTGTGTTTGTGAAGTTAATGCTTAAAATCCACTGTACAGCAGACTGCTCTTAGCAACTTTCTTCATGCTCACTGAAGATTGTCCAACAAATTCTGCGTCCTGGAACTTCTCTTATCTAAAACGGTACACCTGACAATGTTTGTGCACAGTGACCAATTCAATTTATTGCCTTTTACAGCTGTTATCATGGCTATTTTCTTCGTGGGAGGCTAGAACATACATCATTTTATGAGACCACTCAGACTTCTTGACTGTCAGTCTTTTGTTAGTGTGTGAAATTCTGTAAGTACTTAGAATTATCCACAGCGTACAAGCTCATCTTTACAGTCTGGTCACAGCTTTGCAGCGCTCTGCCATAAAACCTGAATCATGCAAGTGCACCTGACGGAGGCCGAGCACTCTACACGTCCAAACATACATAACATAGACTGGTCTACTTCGTAAGGAGATCTTTATACATTTATTTTCATTTTTTTTAACTCTGCACCTCCCCTTGTGGTTACTTCAAAGAGCCGTACAGTTCGAGTTAATGACCAGGGTTATTGAATTGCAGGAGTCCTGTTGTCTATAAAGAGTTAACTCTATCTGATATTTCCATCTTGCCCACCATCAAGTTGGTGGTCTGAAAAAAAGCTGCTAAAAATAACGATTTTAGGAGTTCACTGAAATATAGATAGTTAGGTTCTCTTCTCCAATGTGGGTCAGCACAGCTTTGACCCCTGCACTCCTAGGCATCAGCCTCCATGCCTTTGCCACTGAAAGCCTGAACTTCTTTTATAAGTAGGGAACAAGAAACTTGCTTAAGCCAGGCGTATGCTGTCAATAACTTGTGACCAGCCCACAAATTACTACTGAGCTAAATATGATCTTTCCACGCCCTGGGCTGCTGGAGGTTTTTAATTGCCTGCACCTTGGGTTGGAACACTGATCAACTGACGACAGCAGACCTGGACCAACGAGGTCAGTGCTAGGATATAGACGAACAATTAACTTCAATATTAAGATTTTCTCAAAAGAGAATAAGTCACTCTTTCCTCTTAAAAACAATAATAAACAATATAGAGAAACATGAATACTAAAGAAAACATTATTTTTCTAACATCATTATTTTGAAATACACTTAAGAGACCACAATGCCCATTTTTATACCTTTGGTATTGAGGAAATATGTAATCACTGATATTGCCTTTGCTGATCCTAAACTGAATGTAATAGTAAGTAGTATACCAGTTTAGGTTGAGCAAAGGCAATATCAGTGCAAAGTGCCTTTGCAGTCAGTGTCAGAACAGCATGAAGATCATTGTAGGTCTTATTGAGACCATGCAGAGGACCATTTTGAAAGGGAAAGTGGGTCCTTGATGTGCACATTTGTCATCCTGCAGCTGTTGGAACTGGTCCCTCTATTCATGTATCTGTTAGTATGAGAGACTAACAGATACATGAATAGCAGCAGTACTAGAATGTTTGAGGTGCTCAAGGACTGCTTTGACCTGCAGAACAACAAGGATGTCCTAGCAGTGTGATATACACTCACCATTGCTTTGCAGGTTTTCACCTTGGGCATTGGATTATTTTCAAGAGGCTAGATTTATGGTATTGCATTCAGTTTTGAAGGTGTCTTCCTGAATGTTGTCTACACTTTTGGAGCTGTCATGGGAGGTGTAGCATCCCGTCCTTAAGGCTAACTCGTTAACATTGTGCACAGTTGTGAAATGTTCATCTAGAGCTTTGTTTGAAGTGCCCAAAGACGTACTGTTATCCACTCATTTTCCCACCATGGTGTCACACATCATAGCCTCCTTCCCACAATGCTGGGCTTAATTTTCTAGTGGCTTCAGACCATAAGATCCGTTCTAAAAGAGGCCACTCAGATTCCAGAACCCAGCATTCTCGGGTGTTCAGGGTTTCATGTGTATCTAGTGCTGATAGCAGTCAATAGGGCAAGGCAGTGATATAGAAGTGGATTCAGAAAGCAGAACTTTTATCGCTGGGCCCGCTGGGTGCTTCACAAATGGTACCCCTTTGACTCCCACTTTACATTGTTATAAGAACTGCCTTATAGGGTCACCTAAGCCATGAGGCCATGAGTTCTCTGTAATATTTGAAAACACTGAAGTCTGGAACAATATTGAGGAATTATGCAATGTCCTTAACTAATATAATTGCTTTCTGTGCAAATGAGGGAGTAGTTCTGTGTTTGTGACATGTGGCTAGGCCATGGGCGAGTTTTCTTTAAGATTAGCATGACAGCTGCTTTGTCACATCAACATATACTTTCTTAAATACAAGTATAATCTCAAATATGCTAACATCCAGGATTTCTATGTAAAAAAATAACCTCAAACTCCCTTTACATCAGTCACTGCGTTGGGCACTGCATTAGGTACACAGTCAATGCATCAGGCCCTGAGTTATTCATCCTGGCATCCACCCCCTTTATTTGCAGTCTTCGATAACAATATATTTGCATCAGGAGGTAATAATTGCGTGTAACAGACATAATCTGTGGAAGCTTTGTAAAGTATTGAGAATGGCTCTTCATCACTTAAGTCATCCAAATGTATCATCACGCTGCCAACTAAAGAGCTCCGCTCTGTCTCAAATGGTGCACAGTTTCAGTCCGCCTCCACATGAGTTTCTGCGTGTAGTATATTGTGATTTTATATAAAAACTGAGAAAAAATCAAGGATAATCCATTTAGAAACGAAGATGGAAACATCGATGGATACAATTATGGAAAACCGTAAACTGAAACAAACGAGTAAAATGTCACACAGGTGAGAAAGTGCGTGTGTCCCTGAGTGCGTAAATGTTTGTGTGACTGTATCTCGCCATGAACAGTAAAATAGATAAGCACTGTATTGTATTTCAAATGTTTTTCTATAGCTCTTACTACCCCTGATGATGTGTTAATGTGATTTTTCGGTGAATAACACTCTACTCGCGGAACGCCAGTGTTACTGATTAATCAAATTGTTTGGTATTTAATGTTTGGTCGCTAGTACTTTTCAGACGTGGTTTAAGTTAGCAGGTTTTAGATGTATTGTTCGAACTCTTAGGTATTTATGATATCATCTATATTTTTCCTTGTCCATCAGGACTATGGTTGTTCGCCCCGTGCTTTTAATCCCCACTCACTCTTTCTCCGATATTTCAGGATAGAAACTCTGACCCAACTTCACTCGCAGTCCGCCATGTTTGGGACAGTGAATTGGTAGAAATGCTGTATGTGCTGCGTTGCAAGGTGTTCTAGTCTCTTCTTTGTGTTTACAGTCGATGCTCAGTACGTTACAGATCATTTAATCAAAGGAGGGCGATGGTAGGGTCATTGTTTGTGTTGCTGTATTTTATAGGATTAGGTCCAGATAACCTCTGTGCCCTGTTAATCACCCGTCACTTTTCCCTGGATTGAAAGCAGACCCCCTCTGCTAATTGCGGGTTTACATAAATGGGTTTTCTACAGATTTGTTAGTAAATGTTGAGCGCCCCGGGAGATTTGTTTTGAGTTTGCACTGAAAGTTGTTGAAAGAAAA
This sequence comes from Pleurodeles waltl, assembly GCF_031143425.1. NCBI lineage: Eukaryota > Metazoa > Chordata > Amphibia > Caudata > Salamandridae > Pleurodeles > Pleurodeles waltl. Next base: position 446,187,557 of record NC_090442.1, on the reverse strand, counting down.
GGAGACAAAGGGCAATGATTCGATTTCAACTTTGTGTAAAATGTCCTGACATGTGTGCGGTTGATCAACCGTCTTTAGTTTAAATAACTGCATACAAATGGTTACATTTCAACAGTTGAGCTTCTGGGTAGAATTTACACAAAACAACATTTACATTTGCCCATGTATTACACGCCTGTGCAAAGGACAAGTATTTTTTCTTAGTCCTCTCTCAGAACATAAACCGCTATAACAACAGTGAGATTTCATTTGACTATTCATGAATGAACCAAATCTAACCAAATCATATTTGTAGACCACCTCTTAATGTATTTACACAAATTGTTTGCATTGCATTGTATCGGGGACAGTCTTGATTGAGCACTACACTGGAAAGTGTACTGACATAAATAATGAATGACCTCACTATCTGTTTATGAATTCCCTTTGCTCAAAATAAGACCACCAACCAAGATTTTATTGTGGCATAAAAAAGGAAGACATCCAACATGCTATGGCAAGCTGAAGAATGCCCCCACCGACGATAATACATACTGAGTAAGATTCCTACTTCGAGAGGTCATGAATTGCTGCATTGTGTGCATGTCGTTCTGGAGAGGCATGGATATCTGTGACCAATTACTTTAGTTTCTAGGCCTTTGCTAGGTACTGGGGAAAACACATATGAATTTGCCCCTTCGTGGATAAAACACCATTGCAATGTTTAATTTATTTTGGGATGAAGCTCTCAGTCAAACAGGAACCATCCAAGTGATGAGGCTCAATTTATGTTTATGATACAGATTAAGGGCCATGTGCACAAAGGAATTTTGCGGCCAGAAACGGGTCGATTAGCAGAATCGGGCCACTTCCACCCACAAAGATGCTCTTTCATATGTAAAATTTGTATTTAGCGACTCAGTAGTTAGAAGAGGCATGTTTATGGCGTTCCTTCCAAATTCTGAAGTGCAGTGTTATGCATGAATGTTTTGTCACCCAATTACCGATGCAAAAATACATTTTTTACTGACACCTTAAGGGTGCTGGTAACCATTTGCAAATGTCAAGGGGTCCCTAAGGGACCCCTTCTCCTTAATGAATGTTGTAATACATATTTTTTACGACCTGGCAGGGACGAATGCCTACTCCTAAAAAAATGAAACGTAAACGTTCATTTTATTTTTACACTCACATGGTGGTCTGCTGACCCCTGCAGGACACCACTGCTGTGATGGCTGCAATTCATAATGGATCACAAACTGCAGCCTACCTCATTAATATTCATTGGGTAGGTCAGTTTGTGACCCACAATGAATCACTAAATGATTGTGGTTCACACATTTGGTAACATCAATTTCCTAATTGCAGTTCACTGAAAATCGTAATTAGGAAAGCACTGTTCCTAAATTTTGTACATATGGCTTTAAATGCTTAATATCAGGCGGCATGATGGCCGAAGTCTATTCAATTGGTCACAAAAACTATGATTTTGAGTCGCTATAAAATGATTATAAAGAGACTTTGTGATATGTGATTGTGACTCAGAATGTTCTACACCAAGGTGGGCTTCTTTTTTTTATATTAATTCTGCACATTGTTCTAAGTATTTAAAAAATAAATAAATGTTTATTAACTTTTTAATATTCATACTGTACAGAGTTTAGAAAGAGCTGTATTCTGCTCGTTGTTCTGAGGAAATAGCTCCCCTTGTTTCAAAAGAGTTCTCACCTATTGCATAAAGTTTAGTAGCTTGTGAACTACCACTAAAAATAATCTGCAATTATAGTGGACCCAGCATTCTTTAAATACTGTTTTTTGCCTGGCTCGTTTGTGATACAACTAAAATGTTATGGAAGTTGATGTGTTGACTTGAAGAACTACGCAGTTTTAAAACATGCTTTCTTGGGCAAAATAATGTTCCACTGAAGGAAAGCTTAAGGTTAAATTATATATGACTCTCTGGCTCTTCTTTTCATTATGGTCCAGTTTTATTGTCTAGAATGGGGCATATGAATGAGACACTAGCTGAAAACAAAAAGTAGGCTTAAGATGTATTTCCTGGTTAAATGACTCGCCTCTTTGACATGCTGCTTTTATTATACATAATGAAACATTAATATTTGTTTAGAAACAGCGAACAAATATTTAACTGGTTCAGTAGTGAATGGGCTTTAGATAACCAGACTCAGGTCTGACATTGTTCTAAGCAGGTTTTAAAGTCGAAATACAATATACCTAGCTCTGTGCGGATGGTCTTAACCAATCTATGCTTTTTTGTTGTTTTTAAATTGCCTGGTGGAGATTTGCACTCAGTCATGCATTGTCCAAGAGTGACCCACCTAAGATCTATATTTTGAAGTTTATGGGTTTTGATAAATCTATCTCAAATCTAAATTTGAATCTGTGTTGCTAAAGAATAATCCACATGTGAACAATTATTGCTGGTGACTGAGTTTTATTATAATATGTTATTTGGTTTCGTGGTTAAATCACCATGCTTCTCCCAAAAGATCTGTTTTCGATTTTGGGATGAAATGTCCCTTTGTTGCCTGGATGGAGAGAGAGAGATCGTTCACATCCTTAGGCTGAACACAAAATTAAGCTACGCAACAATGTTGTTCCTACCCTGTTTCTATAGTGCAGAGGTCTTCAAACTGGGGGACGGGTACCCCTAGGGGGGCCTTAAGAGATCCCAAGGGGGGCACCAGCCTCTAGCCAAAAGAAGCATTATACAGAAATCAGGGCTTTGTTTTAAGCAGAAGCATGTTATTGCATCTTTAAAAAGATCTTTACAAATCTAACAGTACTTAACTGCAATGTTTAAATAGGTCTAGACATATTTAAACATTGTGATCTTTATAAAATAATTGTGAAAAATTCTGTGGGGGGCCCAATGATTTTTATTTTTCAACTGGGGGGGCGCAGCAGTAAAACGTTTGGAAACCCCTGCTATAGTGTCTTACGTTTAATGTTTATTCTAACCACTATCAAGGTGCCCTTGTAAGCACTGACCACTAATGTGTGAATATTACAGGTGCGCACATGCAAGAATACACACACATAGGCAATTATTTGAGGTGCATTAGGTCTAAATAGAACTTTGTAATGGATCTTCCGCCTTACCTGAACTACTTCCTTCAGCTAAATCAAAATGTTACAGGATGGAAGTTTCTGGCATTGTTTTTTACAGCTAAGGTTAACCTTCGTTGATTTTGTTTTGTCAACAGGGCGGTATTAAAAAACGTCTCGTCCATATTGTGTACCACTTTATTAGTGCACGTTTTCTCTTACAATATCCACATTCCCAACAATCCCATGGCATGTGGTCACCCACCACCCTATTGAGCCAAGTGGTAAGACTAAAACATTCTCACTAGAAGAGGCTGGTGTTTTTCCCTTTTAAGCTCCATCAGCTGCTGATACATCTCATAAGATCACCTACAGACCTTTATTGTAAAAAAGGCAATTAAAAGAGATTGGTCTTTCTTTCCTCTTAAGCTGCAGCTGCTCTAGGTAGACATAATAAGAAGACAAACAGACATAATTCGTGGCTTGTTGTATTTTGTATCCGAAACAAGCAGAACTCCACTAATCGAAAGAGATGGTCTGTTCTAACATCTATTGTGCTGTTAATAAAGGCATCGTGGTGTCAGAGAGACAATATTGTTTAGCACCATTAACTATTACGTTGGATAAAACAATCGTATGCTATTTAGAGTGCTTTGGAAGTGTTTTATAATGCCATATTAAATACTATGCACAAACACATTATTTCCCATCTTAAATGTCATGGTGGGCTCTTTCTAAGTATTTTTTCATGCTAATTTGATTCCACCATAACAATGCTCATTATCACTATGGTCTATGATTACAGAAAGAAGAAAAAGGATGGACCTTTCTTATTTTGTAGCAAATTGTACAGCACCATCCGGATTCCACAGTTAACATGCTTAAACAGTGAGTTTGAGTACCAGGGGTGTAACACAAGCCCCAGCAGCCACTACAATGCAAGGGGAACCAAACCTTTCTAGGGCTCCCCATTCAGTGAGATATGAGAGAAGCAGAGGCCCCTCATCACATTCTGCAGGAGTCCCATCATTTGTGTGACACTACTGTTGAGTGCACACGCTACTCATTTCCAATGTTTTGCTTGCTTAGTATGCACAGCGCTGTGCTCAACTTTTTGATGGTTGGCCACAATGGACAATCCTCCCAGCCAGTACTTTGGTTAATAATTAACAACAGCTACAGGGCCTAATGAGCAGACAAATGGTAGAGTAAGCTATAGAACAATTGTGATTATAATTACTAATTATTGACACTAGCCTAAAGCGTAACAATCAAATGTGTTTTTCGCTGAAATATATCACATTTGATTGCTTGCATTGTTAGTTGCAATCATGTCATGTTGTCAATGCAGTTCAAGAGTTGGGAAATTGAATCAACAGCACTAAAACACAATACTTTACATTTATTGCCTTGATACAACTAGTAAGGCTTAATGCACATGGACTGCGTGTGATAAGATAACAGTAAATAAATAAATAAATAAATAAATAAGCAAAATCCTGTTTGGAGTGCAGTGCATTCCTGTTTTTTTGCAACATTTGATGTTGAACCTATTGGAGGGGAAGTCAGTCTTGCTCAGCTACCCACTACTGAAGTGACTAAAACAATGAGTGAAATGAAGATGGAGGACAGCAGCTCAAATCGCTTAACACCCACTGACTCAAATTCTCATTTCAAGCAATCTGGCCAGGTGTTATTTTTCACTGCACACTTTGTCCTCATTTACCTATTTATCTTTCATTCTGGCTCCATCTTTCTTAGTGGATCTTATGCTAGTCTGTGGGATTTTAGGTTAGCATGTCTGCACTGTACTTTACAGTGATTAAATTGAGCCGGTGTTGCCGGTGGGGGGACAGCACTTATTTTTGAGGACCAGCACTTATTTCTCCACATTGAATATTTCCCCGAGACCAACAGAAGGGAAAACAAGCGAAACTAAAAGAAAGAGAAAAAGAAACACTGAAAATCCATCACAAAGGGAAAAACAGACGCCTTGTAAGAGCGGAGTAAGTGGTAAGGAAGTACCTGACAGTGAATTAAGGAGGCCTAAGATGGACTCTGGGCTGTGCATCCTTGCTGTTCGCTCTCTGACATGTTATAGCGCCGGCCAAGGGTAGCACCTTGGGCAACGGCACTTATAATTTTACATATAATGCACTGTACTCTAATACCTTCTGCCTTTTGGGTGCTATGAGCTGGAGTGCACGGGAATACATTTGGCTAACAATCAGTTTAGCTAACTCTAACATTTTTCTAAGGATCCAAGATGATGCTACCAATGGGCATGAGGTTCCCCAAAGTGAAGGCTTCGAGGCAGGAGGCACAAACATTAGTAGTGCAAAGGTCTGATGCGCCAACATAACATCGATTACAACCCAGACGTATACGAGACTGAAAATCTGAAAACTGGTAAACAGTAACAAGCAGAAAAAATAGCTGCCTATTTCATACTGTGCAACGTTTTGAAATTGCTAATGTGCCATACACCAGCTTATAGGGAATTGTGTAGAGTGTGTGGAATTACACAGAACTTTATAGCATTTATATTACCATGACAGCCACAGGTAAAGAGATTAATTTACTACCTTATTAAAATATATTCTAAGAATGAGAATTACCCTGAAAAGGTGCAACAAGATGAATAATGCTATAAAGTGTTGATTTTGTTAATGGAACTTGTTAAAAAGTCTCCATCTAGTTTTACAAGCAGGCATTATATTCTTTCAAATAGGACGACAGCTGCGTAGGTGTATAAATAACACACGAGGCAGCTATTAAAATAACCTTAGCCGCCTGGGCAATGTGGACAGTAGGAAGGTGTTTGTTCTCTTAATTTGTGCCTCTCCTGTAAAACCGGCAAAATGAAAGGAACAACCACTCAGAGGAAAAGCATAGACACTGTAAAACGCAAAACTGCCAGCAGCTTGATTTGTATGCTCCTGGTAGTTAACTAGATTGGGTTACCAACATAATAAATATTGTGTTTAGGGCTTCTTTTTGCCTTTCCTTTTGCTGTTGCTATTAGTACTCTCCTTTTTCCTATTGGTTCTTGCCGAATTCTTTGAAAATATTGCACTTGCTTTAAATGTTTCTTTTACATTTTGCTTTCAGACGAAAAATTAACTTTTATTTATTGACAGGGCTTTATATAAACGAGAAACAATAGGATTAATTTGGGGGTTACCAAACTTACTCCAACGGTGCTGACAGCTTTCGGCCAAAGGTTTGTCTCACCCAGGCTATTGCAGTCATTAGATGAGGCAAATCATGCTGTTGCGTCCACCTGGGAGAATTGCAGCTGGCAAAGCTGACCTGTCCCATAACTCTGATGCCGCTTAACACGAGGGGAAAGTTATTGGGAGGATGAATCCAAATACTTGCCAGGTTAGACACACTCTTTCCAATTCAAGACTTGTGCAGGATCCCTTTGTCCTTCAACATAATCTTTTATCACGTTCAAGACTGGCTTTAGTGTGGTGCTGACGTGAAAGGGGGGAACTGGGAGGGGGGCAAAACTTACAATTTAAAAGTACCTGCTGCTGAGTTCCTTGTGCATCCATCTTTCAGGCAGCAATAAAAATGTCAAGATAACTTTTGTGATTAATGTTCCTGCTAGAGAGAAAGAGAGATATCTTTTGTCTTCTGGCAGTTTTGACTCATAAAGTAGTTCAGGTGGTTAATATGCCTGCTGCAAAGAACAAATCTGTATTTTGTGTGGATAGGTGAGTGGATTAGTAAAGCCAGCTGTTACTAGCGCTTTAAAACAAATTAAATGTATGTGGGAGAGGGGCTATAGAGAGATGAGGGGCACTTTTGCCAGGTGGCAGTGAGCGAATGTGAAAGGGGGTCATGGGTAAGGAATCACCAAAAAAGATTGTTGCACTGGGTGCCACAAGCAGTTAAGCTGGCCCTGATGCCACCAGCACTAAAGCCCAGCCCTGATCATGTCATTCCTTCAATGTGAGACACCCTACTTAACTGAAACATTGCAGGATCACATAACCAGTTAATAAAATTAAATCTGACACCCATAATTATCTAGACATTCGCAAAGTTCTTAAATTCATTTACAAAAAATCGGAAAGCAAGGGTCACAGTTAAACAATGTCAGAAAAATGAGACGTGATAAAAACTTCCTGTATGAATGACAAACACTACTAGTGACACATTTCTTTCTGCTGTGCTAAAATAAGTCTTTTTCTCATGTTACATTCATTAGAAGAAATATTCATTTTTCTTCAACCCTTGTTATTCTTATTTTATAAAAATACTAATGATAAATGATCTAGTGATGTTCATCTGTCAGAACCAGTCATATTAGTACCACGTTGCTTATCCCTGTAACCCCTGTATTTTAATGTATGCACGTGCGTGCGGGAACACACACAGGACACCACACATACCAATACAATAGAAGCAATCAAAGATGTTCTATAGGGTGTGATGAAACAAAATAACAATACATATAAAAAATGCAAGCGACCCTCCTTAGGCACACACAAATTAACACACAATTGAAAATTCAGAACATTAACTGAAAATGTGCCTCTAACCTCAGCATATTCAAGTGAGTAAAGCAGTTAGTAATAAATAAGTTAAATGGACTAAGAATTCACCAAGAGATCAGTTTCAGTGATTGTATCCTGTTAGAAATGGGGTCTTTGGTTGGCAGTCAGGTTATCCCCTGTCCAAGCAAGGACCCCCACTCTAGTCAGGGTAAAAGAGAATCACCCTCAGCTAACCCCTGCTCACCCCCTTGGTAGCTTAGCACAAGCAGCAGGCTTAACTTCAGAGTGCTAGGTGTAAAGTATTTGTACCAACGCACACATTAACTTAATGAAAACACTACAAAATGACACAACACAGGTTTAGAAAAATAGAAAATATTTACCTAAACACAACAAGACCAAAACAATTAAAATCCACAATACACAAGTCAAGTTATCACTAAAAATGCAAAAAGAGTCTTCATGTAATTTTAAACACAACGCTAACGCTGATAGCGTGAAAATGTACCTTGGGTGCGTCAAAAATAATCCCACACGGGCGAGTGTGCGTCAAAAAGGGCTTGCGATGTGTCGATTTCATTCATGAGGAAGACCTTGCGTAGTTTCTCCTTTGGTCGGGTCAGCGTGCATCGTTTCGCCTCTCCACAGGAGAGAGATGCATCGATCCGGTCAGCACTCTCTGGTCCGGGCAGCCCGTGCTTTGTTTTTACACACCCAGCAGTGTTTGCGTCAGAAAATCAGCCACATGAGGGTCTGAAAACCACGCAGCGCGGGTTGCGATCTCACCAGCCTCTATCAGTGATTCAGTGCGTCGTTTCTCCAGCCGTGGGCGTCGATCTTCTGGTCGTGTTGCAGGTGAGTGTCGATTTTCAGCCATGAAGCCGGTGACGCATCAATTTTTCAGACACAGATCGGAGTTGCGTCGATCTTTTTCCCGCACAGCAGTCTGTGCGTGGATTTCTCACTTTTGGGCTGCCAGCTTCTCTTCTCAGGGCCCCAGGAACTGGATAGGCTCCACTTGACAGAGTAGGAATCTCTCCAGAGGCTCCAGGTGCTGGCTTTGCTGTCCGTGAGAAGTCAAACAACAGGAGGCAAGCTCTAAATCAAGCCTTTGGAGATCTTCACAAGAAGAAAGGCAACACAAAGTCCAGTCTTTGACCTCTAGCTCAGGCAGAAGCAGCAACTGCAGGATAGACTCACACAGCACAGTCACAGACAGGGCAGCTCTTCTTCCTCAGCTCTTCAGCTCTTCTCCAGGCAGAGGTTCCTCTTGGTCTCCAGAAGTGTTTAAAAGTCTGTTGTTTTTGGGTGCCCTTCTTTTATCCATTTTGCCCTTTGAAGTAGGTCTACTTCAAAGAAAAGTCTCTCTTGTTTGTGAAATCCTGCCTTGCCCAGGTAAGGCCCCAGACACACACCAGGGGGTTGTAGACTGCATTGTGTGAGGGCAGGCACAGCCCTTTCAGGTGTAAGTGACCACTCCTTCCTCCCTCCTAGCACAGATGGCTCATCAGGAAATGCAGACTACACTCCAACTCCCTTTGTGTCACTGTCTAGTGAGAGGTGCAACCAGCCCAACTGTCAAACTGACCCAGGCAGGGAATCCATAAACATGCATAGTCACAGAAATGGTTTAAGCAAGAAAATGCTTACTTTCTAAAAGTGGCATTTTCAAACACACAATCATAAAATAAACTTTACTAAAAGATGTATTTTTAAATTGTGAGCTCAGAGACCCCCAACTTCACATGTCTATCCGCTCCCAAAGGGAATATACACTTTAATCATATTTAAAGGTAGCCCCCAAGTTAACCTATGAGAGGGACAGGCCTTGCAACAATGAATTTAGCAGTATTTCACTGTCAGGATATATAAAACACCTTACTATATGTCCTACCTTAACCATACACTGCACCCTTCCCTTGGGGCTACGTATGGCCTACCGTAGGGTGCGTTGCATGCATGTTAAGGGAAGGTTTAGGCCTGGTAAGTGGATACACTTGCCAAGTCGAATTTACAGTTAAAAACTGCTCACAGAGACACTGCAGTGGCAGGTCTGAGACATGATTACAGAGCTAATTATGTGGGTGGCACAAACAGTGCTGCAGGCCCACTAGTAACATTTGATTTACAGGCCCTGGGCACCTCTAGTGCACTGTACTAGGGACTTACTAGTAAATCAAATATGCCAATCATGGATGAACCAATTATTTACACATTTAGTATAGGAGCCAATACTCTGTTTCTTTTAGATTTATCAGAAGAATTTCACACCGTTAGCAATGGAATATGTTCTAAATTTTTGCAGGTGTTAAGTATGAGCAGTTCTCTTTTGATTGGTTTGAATCATTTTAAAAGATTCACTTAGTAAAACTGGTTGCCTCATTTAAATATATAGTGCACAGGACTTCTCTTTGTCTCTGTTAATGTTTAACATGTTTGTGGGTGTGTAATTTGTAGCACCTTCCTGAAAATGGAAAATGAGCAAACAGAAATAACAAGAGGATTCAGAAGCTGTTAGATTGAAGTCAGTTCTTGGATGGAGTTTTTAAATTAAATGCTTTTAATGTGAAGTTGATGGCGTTAAGTGGTGGGTCAGGCAGAGGAATATTAGAAATTTCCCCTTATCCTTTCCTAGCCTATTGTTCTCTGGGAGAGGCTACACTCACAGGTAATTAAGAGAGACAGCCCCCCCTGCCTTTGTACTTTTGTTTTTGCGTTGCTTCTAATGGGAGACTCCTACCTCCATCTTGTATTCCTGCTCCCACTTGACAAAGACCATGATTGAATAATAGTTGTGGAAATAATAAAAGTACAGAACTGCCCAGATCAAGTCATTGAACGGAACTGCTGTAATACACAAAATCTGTCATCAAAATGGTTAGAAAGAAGATGCAGAGCTGACTAAATGCTAAGGATGGACCTAAAGGCACCCTTGCATGAAGAATATGCTACTCTGAAGGAGATGGTGCTGTGAAGGATCTTAGCCGAAATGAGTTGAAGACACCTGCAATGACTTGCTTTTCTGTTCTCAAAGTGATGCCTGGTGTCTGTGGATTGTTCACATAGTGTGAGCAATGCCTAAAGAAAGAAGACTCGATTGGATGTGACTACCACTGGGAAACTGAGTTCCAGAGACCAGCCACCACCATCCACAGTGGAAACTATAAAATACTACAAGAAGAGATCAGCAGAGGAGACCATACCACCTGGGTACTCACTAGTATGACCTGCGGAGGCCATTGAGCTTCTTTGGATAATGTATTTTTTGACTAGGCCAGAGGAAGAACCCCAGATTCACGGTCATCATGACTGCAACCACTACAACTATAGCACTGCAACCCCAGCACTGTGTCCTTTCATCTGGCCCTGACAGTGCTACAACTCTTCTGTATTGCAGGCAACGGTGCTTGATTTGCAAAGTCAGAAGTCATCAGTTGCTAGGAGTAACCTCTCACTGCCTCATTGGCCATTCAGGATGAGCTTCTGCGGGTGCTGCCGCACATGGAATCTGCTATTTGAACTGTTCCAGCAAGGGGCAGTGACATTGCAAGACAGGAGGAGCGGGAAGAGTGTACATCTATGTGGGGATTGACTACCTGTACTGTGAATGAGCTAAAGTATGGAAGGTTGCCCCACAGGGCCAAGGGCCAATATACTCTACCATTTTATACTGTCCCTGGAATTACCAAGGGTACTGTTCCCATGAGTGTCTTTGAGAAATAACTTCTGTTTGTTATGTGTAGTGATTTATGTATATGTGTTAGATGAAAGTATGATTGTAAATTGAGGTACTAGCTGGAAGGTGAATTATTGATCACTAGTTGATGCTTATTGAATTCTCAGTCTCAAACTCCATTCCACCCTCCTGAGAAAGTCTGTGACTTCCCAAATTTCCTACCCAAATTTTGAAGTGGTAAAGTTATGTACTTGGTGCTCCATTTTAGGTTCAAGATTAAGGTTAAGCTCAAGGATACCAGTGATAAAACATTCTCATTGTTACAAACTGAGTTGAGTGCCCCCCAACTGCCCGAGATGCCTGAAAAAGTCCCCAGGTCATCCCAGTAAATAATATTCTTGCAAGTGTGACTTGTATGGTGTGTATTAACAAAGAATCACCAGAAGACCCAAAAATGCCTAATAGGAATGGATTATGAATGCTCAGTATTGGTTAGTTGAAAAGACGTTGCTAAATCCCATTACTAAGTGTTAGTGTGAGCAAGGTGCTCACATTCCAAAATGGTTGCTTCAGGGTGAGGCCATAACTTTAAAAGTGGCAGAGACCGTATTGAGTATGGATTTTCAAAAGTGTCATCCTCTTTGAGACAGGCCCTCTGCTATCAGTGATGTCTATTTGGGGGGTTGCTAGGATTTTGTCTTGGGTGAGAAATAACATCTTTATGAAGGGATGTGCCACTCATTCGATGGATAGAACCCTGTCATTCTTACTGGTTAAAAATATTCTTTAAAGAGGAGCACTACACAGCCACAGGAAAAGTCTCATCACTTATCAACCTAGCTGAGTACCAAATCCCACATGAGCAAACAAATCAGCATCAAATAATTTCAAAGTGTGATATTTTGAGGAAATAGCACCTACATTGCCAAATGTCACTGCAGAAGAGATTCCTAGGTTAAATCTTACCTAATAAATCATTCATTTCCGTGCATAACAACATGTGGAATGCCCTTTCAGTGTCCAGGTTTGCAGGACTAGCTGTTCTTTCACACAAAAAAACAAAACTAAACGCTACTTACAAACTATGGGCCAGATTTACAAGAAAGTGACACGTCAGCGGTGATGCACCACTTTTAGTGTGCCCCCTGCGCCCTCTAAGGATACCATGTGTGCATCATATTTGCAGTACGGCACACCATCGCACATGTTAGGACAATAGCGTCAGTATTTATGATGCTATCATTGTACCTTTCAGGATTAGCGCCATAAATTGCAGCATTGATCCTGCAAAGCAAAGAGAGGCCCATTGAAAGTAATGGGCGCATCATTTTAATGCCTGTTCTGAGCAGGTGTTAAAAATGACACTAAAAAAGGCACTGTGAAATGTATTTTCACTGTGCTATTTTCACTGGCCTCCCTGTGGGGGAATGCCCCCCTTGCATACATTATGCCTGGCGCAGGCAAACTGTGGCGCAAGGGGTTACAAAATGGTGCAATGCATGCATGTAAATATGGCGAAGGAGAATCGCTTTGTTAATGCCACATTAGTGTACAAACAAATGACACTAGCGTGGTGCTAAAAGGCGGTAGGGCCTTGTAAATCTGTCCCTTTATGAGGTAGATATTTTTCTTTCAGCAGTCATGTAGTTGCTCATAATTCCTTCTGATTGTTTGGTATCCAAGTAATAAAGTTGTCTTAGGTCCTGGGAGGTCACTGTCTTTTGAATCTTTGGTTTTATGTTTTGGTATATTGTTATGCATATTTTGTTTGAAAGTATTATTTTTTGTGCAGAGCTATGATGCCCTGGGGACAATGTGTGCTTCAGAATTAATTTATAAATAGAAAAATAACACAGTCTTCTGTATTTCGGCAGCCCATCCTGCTTTTGGCGCAGAATGGGCTGGCATGATCCACTTATCAAACCTACATGGCTACTATCTAGCTACAGCATCCAGCAGAGTGGGGTCAGTTTGAATATTTTCACCAGGTGTATTGGATTAAAACTAAAACAAATGATGGGCTACCTTGCAGGATGTAGCAAGGAAATCCAGAGACTCCCAATACTTCCATAATTATAGATATTTAGCTGCCTGGGGACAGGAAGGGTCATGAAGACTGGGGCTGCCCCTGTGTCCAGTCCAGAACGGGGTGTTAACAATGAGGGTTGAGTAAGCAGTATATAGGAATAGGGCTGCTTCTGCAGTTGTGACCCATCGCAAGTGTGGTCATCTCTGTTTGCTTATAATTTGCTAATGGTACTCCCCCACATGTTGCTGGCCTCTATGTTATTTCCTTCTTCTTCCTAAACTATCCCTTTATTTGCTTCGTAAAAAATAATTTTAATGTAAAGCACTCAAACGAATGCCCATACAATATTATAATTTGAAGGCAGAGAATGAAGCCGTCCTTTCCCTAACAGACCTCCATAAGAATCTCTTACCACGCTTTATAGAGGCACCGCCACTGTCTGAATCTGCAAAAGCCCAGATTTCTCTAAGTTGTCATTAGGGGCAGGAAATGTCGCCAGCCTCTGGAAACACAGAGGACTCTTCAAGACGACAAACTGAAATGTTAATTTTACATAGAAACCTTTGTCGGTGCTCTTCTCTGCAGCTATGCTCGCATGTTAGTAAATCTTTTCTTTTAACACAGTCCATAGTCCGTTTTCCATGGCACGGTTTTCAAAACAATGATGAAGGAAATGTTGTTGTGGCTGCTTCCAATTTACACATTTGAAATCCTGCCAATAATTAGATTCTTTTGTTTTACGAATAATGGAAAATTAATGAAAATGTGTTTCATTGAAGTCTTAAACATGATCCATGTGTGGATGGTTACCAAGTTGACCATTGTTTTAGGGAAATCTAGTGTTCCCAATTTACAGAGTAATTGCTATAAATCAGTTTTAACACCAGGAGTTTCAAGTGTTGAAATAGTAAAGGCTTTTGGCCAAATCCTGTTTAATGGAAAATTCGTGTGGTTTTCTGTGGAGTAGTCTCCTGAACTCAAGGACGTCACTTAGGGGTCGCCAGGCCTCTTGCCCCTTGTGACCCCTGACACTACCTTTGCACCCCTGGGCTCAGAGGGGGGCAAGATCAGTGTCTGGAATAAAGCTGCAGGCCGCCCTAATGGATGTCCGTTGGGGCGTAATTCTCCTTCTTTTCTATCAAGTTTTTATTACACTAATAGTGAAGAAAAGTACATTTTTCACATTTATTGTAATAAAAATGTAGCGCAATTAGCTGAAATAGACTTTCCTCTGGCAGCTGAGGTAAGTAAAAATGCTTATAAGTGTATGCTGTTGCGTGTTTACAGGTGAGCGTATGAATATGCCACTGTGTATGTGTAAATTTGTGTGTATGTGAAAGTGAAGATCAAAGCCTGTGTGGTGTCACTTCTGCTACGGCTGGAATTTTGGTGAACTGACGTCTATGCCCGCACCGCAGAGTTGCATGAAGACCTTTGTTCCATTAGGCGGTGTGAAACATATATATAAATAACAGTGTTTACCAGCAGCAGTGTGTTCATGTCTGATAGACTCATGCAAGCATAAAAATCTGCGAACCGAACTGCAGCTCTATGTAAAACATGCTAGCTTGACAATACACTTAAGTAGGAGATTTGCTTTGACGAACACAAAAATATGACTGCGTTTTAGTTATTAGGACTTGCTTGGTTTAACTGTGAATGGTTTCCCAGTCCTAACTGTAAATCCTAATTTCGAAACACCCCATCAATTCCTAAGGTGTGTTCTTAGGAGTATGCTTTTAAACTAAAAAAAACTGTTGACAAAAAGATAATCAGAATTATCCGACGAGAAACCAGTAGAAAACAAATTTTACCTTATCATATTTGATTCTACGAAGTCAGACGCATTGAAACATGTCTGCCACAGATATAAAATACTTACAAGTCAATGGGTGGGGCGTTATTTATATTTAAAATAACCACTTCGCCCTTACCTTTCATAGATCAAATTATTTCCGACACTTTCCTCAGTCACTCGACCCTACTACAGCAATTATAGTATCAGTAACACGGGGTTTTCCACTAAATTAATGTATGATTCATTACTTGAACTAATGGGTACGTAATGAACATGCACAATGCCCCCTTAGTGAAACAATACAACGACTCTTCCTAAGAGAAAAATATGTTTAGAAACTTACTTCCATAGTGCAATTTTTTTCAGTTCACCATTTCTTCCTAACATAGTGTTTCACAATTTCTACTAAATCATAAATGTCATGTTAAATAACACATTAAGAACCCAGTGGCATGTTCAAAAGGCAGTAACATTACAACCTCGACAGAACTTTCTTACTTTTTTGTTCAGTTTTAGGAGCACTTGAAGACACATATATTTCCTCATGATCTGTCTTGTCACTTTTTATTGTGACCCTTAGTCGAAGGGATTATTATTACGTAATCCACACAGTTTAATACATGAAACAATATTGAGAGCAATAACGGCACTGCCTATGGTATAGATTAAGTGAGTTACACACTTTTATAGTTTGCACAGCAAAAAAAAAAAATCTGTCTGCGGGTTCCTGGCCAACTAAAAATACTGGTTGGATAAAAGTCTGTTTCTTTAATGGACATATCTTTGAAGATATATGGAAGGAGAACTACAAGGAGCAATACAGTACATTTACCAATTCTTAGCTATGCCACATGAAGGGCTGGTTACTGCTTCATTACTCTTCCTTGTCAGAGTCACGACACAGGAAGGGCAATTCCTCTGACGCTCTTATGATTATTATTGACATCTTTCTCTGAGGTTGGCAGTGAATCTCCTGAATGTGGGGAAGCAGGGCATCCCTTCACTTTCACCTCACTATTGTGGAACCATATTTCAAAGGCCTGCATATTGGGAGCAGACTAAGATGGTCATACCCCTGTGTTCCAAAAGTTCCTCAAGACCATTCTTTTTCCTCCATTTGGTTCCATGTCTGGTGGATCATTCCACTCATCAGTTTGAAGGAGTAAATAAGTCCGTCAACACCATCTCCTTTTCTAACGGGTCTCAGCAGGTAATTATTCCACTGGTGGCATGGGGGATACTGCCCTCGATGGATGATGAACACCTAAATCCATATTATGCTGTCTCTGTCACCAATTGTATTTGCTTTTCTGTCTGCCTCCTGAGAGCAGTTGCGATTTTGATTCTCCTCTCCTTTAGAGTGTAATTTCCTAAGGACCAAGCCCACATCTACCCCACTGCTACTTGTATGTTAGAAACTGCATTTGAAAAGATCCAACTTGATACCTTGTTGGTGGTGAGAAGTGTTGGGGCGCTCTTCAGCACATCAGTTGAGCTGTGTGTTACTCCCTCGTGCTGGACTGTGAACAGTTGACTCACTTATGGGTTTCCAAAGGGCAATATGCATGCCTGCATTTTCGTGATACTAAGGGCTTTTTTTTCTTTGAAGCTATGGATACAACACTTATCTTTCCTTGAGGTACAGAAAGATGCATAGCTTTCATAACTGCTTCAGGTGCAGTGGCACCAGAGTCCGGAAGCCCGAGTGCTCCACTGAGCCCTAATCATTGCTCTATTTTATAATTCAGACAACAGACAGAGGTTCTATTTTGTTTCTCAGACTAGGGTCCATGAAATACAGGCTTCGCTACTGGATATGGGCACTCTGCACTATATTCTTCCGTTCCTTTTGCAGATGGACCAGGTGGACCCCCTACAATGGTTGTTTGCACATGGTGAAAAAGTTTGGCAAGGGGGTCAATCCAAGGTCTGTGCTCTATTGGATTCGGGTGTGTTTACTTTTCTGCTTAGCTCGGATTAGAACTCTAATAATCAGTGAGACAATCAAGTGGCAGAAAACTACATCAGCACACAAGAAGGAACCCTCTCTCCATCTCTGGACATGCTGTCACATTCCCTTCTCTTCAGATTGCAAAAAAAACTGCATTTAATTTGGCCTTCAAATTCATTGCTTTTGTAAGATTGGCAATCAGACACTCTTGGCATGATGTTGCCTCCATTTCTTTCATTTGTCCTGAAGTTTTAGAAGGATTATGAAGTGGGTGAGTCAAATTATCTGTTTGCCTCCACACAGGTTAACCCCTTTCTATCTAATTCTTACAAATAAGTGGATGCAAGAGGATTTTTTGAGGAGTCATTCTAGTATTACTTATCTGCCACAAATATATGCACAATAACATAGACTCGGATGCTCCATGAGAGGATTTTTTATTCCTACTTCTATTTGCGGTGTGCAGGAGGGAAAAGGGGTGGGGCAGCGTGTGGCGTGGAGGGTGGAACCCCCCCCCAAATTTTTTTTTTTTAAAAATTACCTTTTTTCCCGTGCCGCACCATCCGCTCTGCTCCATCTGCTCAGGCTGCAGGCACAGGCTCCATGCCTGCCCTGCGGCCAATCCTGATGCTGCTCAAACAGTGTCAGGATTGGCTGGAAGCACCCAGCCAGGGCACTCCCAGGCAGACTGGGAGCCTGTGGAGGCTCTCTCCAGCCCGGCAGCCCTGGAGAGAACACACTGCACATGTATGTTTGGGCGGCCCGAGAAAGCCGGCCAAACATACATGCTAGGTGAGGGTGAGTGCAGCACTCCTCCTCCATCCACGTCACACCCTTGGCCCTACCCACATTTATAGAAACAACATAATAAACTCTGTTTATTATATTGTTTCTCTAAAAGTTTTGCAGTTTCTGCTGCTGGTGGGGGGTGATGCTCCTCAGCCCTAGCACAGGAGCCGCCTCTGCCTACTCCATCTAATGACCTTCCCTAAAGATGTCAGAAAAATAAGATAGTACACCTCTTACATTTGCTCAAAGGTAAGATACCACTGAGCTATTTTTACGAGATTTTGTGTTAGAAAAAGTTCATATAAAATGTCATTATATTGAGAAAGGACTGTTGCTGGTTTTTATTTCATATATGTCTGTCCTATATAAGAATAAATAAACACGAGGATACTTAGGGCATTGACAATTATGAGGATTTCCATCCATTTTGGTTAACATGTTTCAGTTTACACCTACTAGTTTACGTATCTATAGTCGTTCTTCAGGAGTCTATTGTTTAACCTCAGTACCTTCCTTTGTCAAATATTAAGCTTTAGTAAGATTCCGTATCTTCCAATCCTGTACCTACAGATGAAAGTGCAATTAATAAACTTGTAAACCTTTACAAATAGTTTAAATATATTTCATTTGCCATTACCACACTTGAAGGTCTCCACTGCTCACAGGAAAACATAGTGAAATCTTTTCTCACCAATGTTTATAGTAGTGGCGGCCGGCAGCTTTAGGAGGGAGGGGGGCAGGTGGGGCACACACACACACACTCATTCTTTCACAAACAGACACGCACGCACGCACATCCATTAACATCACTCATACCATTCAAACATGCACGCACCAAACATTCATTTTAAAACATTACACACACTCATTCTTTCACACATGCACACACACACATCCATTAACAACATTCATACCATTCAAACATGCACGCATGCATTAAACATTCATTTTAAAATATCGCACACATACACACACTTACCTTCAGCCTCCAGGACCCAGGAGGGTTGGGACTGCTGCCTTCCCTCATTGGCTGACCTGAGGTCAGCCAATGAGGGAAGGCAGCAGTACCAGCCTCGTCACAGAGTGGGATGGGGTCAGTGAGACTGCTGACCCCACCCCACTCTGTGACGCAGTGTCACTGATTGACACTCGCCCTGGGTGCTTCAGGGCTTAAATGGGTGGCGCTTTCCTCATCACCAAGGGGAGGGCCTCGAGGCACCTTTGCTGGGCAGAGGAGGTCATGCCCATAGGAGCTGTGACCTCCTCAGCCCAGCAAAGTTCAGCTCAGGCAGCCAGGAGTCTGCGCAAATCGCTCGGGTCTGCTCCTGGCTGCCTGACCTTTGCTCAGCCTGACAGACACTCTTCATGAGGGGCAAAAGGTGGGGGGGCGTGGCCCCTCCGGCCTAAAGGATGGGCCACCACTGGTGTATAGCCTAATTGGTGTCTCAGGACTGGAGGACTCAGCATCTGGGTTCAGTCCTTGATATACAGTGCGAATGTTGCAAGAAAAATGTGATGTTTTCAGTGTTTAGTCTTGAGAAACCAATTAAGCTATACAGATAGAAAGGGTATTTATTGGTGTAAGTGTAGGGATAGGGAGAAGTGTAGAGGTAGCTGTGGGTGTAAATAGTTGTGTTTGTGTGTGTGTGTGTGTGTGTGTGTGTCTTCTGCTCTGTCCGGACTCTGCAATGGCACATTTGAAAAGTCACCAGCAAAAACCTATAATGACTGTCACCAGCAAATACACTCTTAAGAGAATTGTAGATAGGTTTATTTACAACTGGGTGCCTGTGAGTGCTGCATGCAAAACGCTTCTTGTACTGTAATAACAACGTTGCATTACTGGGAGAATAAATTATCAATCTGATACAAGGTCACCAGTACTGTTTACATTAGTTCATTATATTTATCTAACTTATTTATCTTGGGATCTGGATATGTCTGGTTTGAAAACTAAGTTAAAACATGGTCTTTCCTTAACTCCATTTAAACCATGTGCTTTGAACTACTAAAAAATGAAATACTTAACCATCTGGGCTTATGTTAATTCAGTGTATTTATTGTTATGAAGATTTGCGGTGTTGTGGTTTCTTTCACTTTAACTTTTTTCTTAGTGTTTTTCTTTGTGCACTTCAGTGTTTAAAAGTAGACAATCTGCTTATGTAAATACACGATGGTTTGTAACTGTGGAGAAACAGTGTGTTTTCGTTTTTTGTCATGAAATATGAGCTCTTTATGGATTGTCACTACTCCGCAGTGTTTCATAACGTTTCTTGAAAAGCTTTCTAATTAGTCAGTTATATCCACGAATAAACGGAAAACAACATTCTCATATTAATGTTACGTTCAAATGCTTTGTTAGAATTATCATAAGAGAACAGAAGAACAAAATATTGTTTATGACAACCTCGATTCAAACAGATGCAAAAAGTTGAATTGGGTGAGCATTTAAAAACATTAGAAGCAATTGTCCTGGTGCAGTAAAAAAGCATTAACAACCCTGTGCCATTGAATCATAGTCCTTCTCTCCAAAGTCTAACATATCTCCTAGAAATATGAATCCATATTTACCACCTCCCTAGTCCACCTCCAAACATCACATTAGTCCAGTCAGGCAATGAATCAGTTTTGTATTATCTTTAATCAGCTATAGAGACTACCTTGGAACCTGTATTGCACTCACACAGGGCGGTTTTAATGTTACCTCATACAAACCGACACACTGCTTGATGTGCTTAGTTACCTTTAATTACCTTTAAACATTTCACATTAACCAGGCTCCACTAAGTCGCGGGGTTCCCACCCTAATTCCTGTGTTAATCAATGGGACCTGGAAACAAGTCAATGCATTCTACTCATTGATACTCATGCACATGACGACTGCTTGTAGGACGCTCATAGTTGTCCACACCCCAATATAATCTACATTAATGAATCCCATGTTTCATCCACCTCCCATCCGTCTTGGATTAATATCATCAGGGATTTCATAGGGTACAGTCATTCATGTCAACACCCATCAACTTTTCAAGCCTTCCCCTTTCATAACAGAGTGACAGGCAGGTGGCTGGGACTATAAATCCCACCATCCTCCTTTTGAGTCGAAGGGATTATTATTACATAATACACACAGCTAAACCCTATCTAACGACAGCGCAGTTCACTGGCAATCTCACCAATCATATGATGTATTCTACATTTTAGTGGTGTCCCTCATGCTACATGTCATCAATACGTCACGCCATATGCATTATGTTGACCAAAGTACTAATAGTTTCAATGTAGAAAGGTGCCACGAGAAATCATTTTAACTGGGCATTTGTTAGGACAATGGTGCAAGGCTTGCTGCATTGGCGCATGACAGAAAATTCAGCGCCGATGCAGGAGGCAACACAGGGGTGCCCCGTATTCTATTTAACATGGCGCATCCCTGCAGTGTGAAAATGACGGTGGGTGATGCCAAATTTGGCGCAGCGATGCACGCCGTTATTTTCCCATAAATCTGGCCCTCAGTGTTGGAAGACCTGATAATAAATGTTAGGCTGGGAGCGTACCCTGGCCTACCCTTGATAATGGGGGTTCGGCACTGGTGCAAAAGGAGTATGGCCTGTACAAAAATAAGAAATACCTGAAGAGAACACCAGGTGAGAAGGCTGGTTTATCTCAAAAGTCTGTCAAGCTCATCATTTGGGATGTCCTATGTAATGCGAATAGGCAGTCAAATATTTCCCTCTCTCTAACTCCTGCCACAACTTCCCTAGGTGAAAGTGATGCACGGTGTAATATTGCCACAGCTGACTAGGCCGCAACCATTAGAAGTGCAATAACAGTCCAGCCAATCACTCTTCGATGTGTGTCTTATCAAAAAGTGTCAGTGGTTAAATCTTTGGTCTTTATTCTTGTGTGTCTCCTCACTACGATAAAAACAAAGTGTAAGTAGTTAACTATTTGCAATGAGTTGGCATATTGCACTGCTATAAAACGTACAGCAGCGTCATCAGTACTAAAAGCTGCCTTATGCCAGGACTCCACTGTAATATCTTACCTTTTCATAGGCCCTTGGATATCATTCCTTGATGCTAGCCTTTTACCCACTGTCCCGATAACCCTTATGTATGGGATACACACTGGACATCGCCATGTACTTGAAAATACCAGTCTTTCACTAAAGTTTTGCAATATGTCCTTTCGGTCACAGTAATATTTGAATACCAACTAAAATCATAAACCCAGGAAATTCAAATGAGACCCTTCCTTTGCGGGAAGGTCGTAAAGTTCTGCAGATGCTGACAAATTATTCTAGGTGTCAACAGAAATCTTTGCCTAAATTCATCCTCCTAGGTCAGCCAGCTGTGGTACTGCCAATCAGCAGTCCATTGGGGCATGGCATACCTTATTAGGTAACTTATTTGTCAAAATATAGTAGACATTAGCATGCCATTTGACACCACACATAATATGAAGTCGTGGCGAAAAAGAAACAATGTAAAATATCTATGCTTGTTGCAAGAAGGTTCTGGCTTTATCCTGGATTCAGATTTTATTTCTTGGCTCAGGCCCTGACCTTTCTCTGGATGC
Organism: Pleurodeles waltl; assembly: GCF_031143425.1. Classification (NCBI taxonomy): domain Eukaryota; kingdom Metazoa; phylum Chordata; class Amphibia; order Caudata; family Salamandridae; genus Pleurodeles; species Pleurodeles waltl. The sequence continues at coordinate 446,165,180 of NC_090442.1, read as the reverse complement.
GGTTGTTAAGGAAAAACAGGATAAGCCCTGTCACACAATTTAAAATATGTTACCGGTCTCTGTCTGCTTTGTTTATTATATAAAACTAAAGCAGTGGAGGTAAAGATTAGCTCGCAAACTCTAAAATATGATTTTAATGCCTATCGACTGGTTCCTTCGTTTTTATACTCGTATTTATTCCTATTTACGTAATATGATAACAACCATTTATAGCAACAATGGTAAATTACGAAATAGTTTCTTGAACATAGCATCCTAGTAATTGTTCTCTTTTTATTGTGCGAGGAATTTTCTGCTGTAGTTTATTAATAAGAAAATGATGCCAGAAATAGAAGATCAGGAATAACAATCGAGAGTAGGAAAGGTTTGAGACAGATCCTGTTTTTACATTCTAACCTAATTGTGGACATTTCCATATTGTGGTTACAAACACAACTTTAGAATATATGAAAATCATTGAGGGCTTCTGTGTTTCAAATGAAGTTCCTTCCCAATACCTTTGACGTGGTTCACTGCTCCCTTTCACACTGTAGCCATCAGGCAAAGATTATATTCCTGATGTCATTGTTTCATAAAGGCACGTGTGGAGATCCATTTGGCTCATATTTGTCTCTACCACTATCAGTTTCTACATGTTCCTACTGGTGAACGCAATAATGCATAGCATATTATCCAAAATATTTTCAGATCTATGAAGTCAATTCATGGGTTCCCATGCACAAGAAGAATGGCATAAATAGCCAGAATATCACCAATTAACTCCACTACATAAATCAAAGGGAGAAAGACAACTTCCCTGCTGTAACAAAACAAAAAGTGCTGGAGGGACCTAAACTCAAACTCGGTGCTGTCAAATGGCCATTATGCATTGAAAAGCCTCTTACAACAACTTAGGAAATTGGCTTCATGTTTGAGCCAGACCTCATGTTGAGTTTTTAGTGTCAGGATCTTGATCGGTGCTGAAAAATCAGTGCAAACGGCACCATGTGGCATGCCAAAGGATGCTCTTCTCGAGTTGATTTTGCTGCTGCTCAGGTAGATGTTCCACCTGAGTGGCAGCTTTCTCACTGTGAATGGTCACAACTACCCACGACTGTTTGCAGTGAGAAAACCTTGCCTCGTGCCCTTCTAGCACCTGAAAATCACACTAATGGATGCCAATTCTCGCTTATACTCGCCAACTTACCATTAGCGAGCCAGGTGCGAGAAAAAACTCTGCACCAACATTTGGCAGGAACTCTGCTTTGCAAGCAGATTGTGAAGTTTTCAAAAGTCCACCAATTCTGCTGGTGGAGCAGAATTTATCGCCCACTCCTATGTATTACCCTCATAACGCTGTAGATAATGGCACAACTACTGTGAGCATGTACCTGACCATTGCGTAAGGCAGAGTCTCAAGCTGCATCATATGGTGACATTTTGTACATGGTCCATTCTAAAATAGTAAGATAACTATTGCATCATATAGGTGAGGCAATGATGGAGTAATATATGTGAATCAATCTTCTTTGGCATGGGCACCAACATGCAGGCATCAGTTTCTCTGCAGTTTTCGGTATTTCTGTGGGGTCTCTTGCACTAATAGTCTATTTATGACTATCATAGTCAATATTTCCAACTGAGAGAGGCCGACAGAGTTTTATGAAACCTTAGGTATGGTGAATGTTAAGTGTTCTTTCCTCTGCATGCTTTGGCCCCTTCTGTGCTGGAGGAGATGTTGTTTTTCCTTTGAAAGTCACTTTATGCCTATTCAGTATTTTTTAGATACTTTCTGCTGCGTTCTAAAAAATCAGCTGCTCTCATACGTCTGTTCTCAGAAAATGTGTTAGACATGTTCAAATGTACTTGTATTGATTAATTACATAATTTTTTGACTTGTTTGCTTATACAGCCTTTGCAAAAGTACTGTATAAGAACCATTTCAAGAAGCGAAATGACAGTGACTTAAAAGGGCCATTGTGACTAAAGATGAGAGATCCCTAAAGCCCCTTCCGTCTAGCAATTGTTCAGGATGTATGTTTGCTGTAGCAGCTTGGACACCGTCACAGTCATGGTACCACAATGCATGTTCGCTTATACCATGTGTTGCAGTTTGTATATTGCTCCTTCGTCCTCTACTAAATTTACTTTTCAAACCAAATGTTTCATCTTTGGAATTTGCTGTAAAGGAAATAAAATGACCACATTATCCTATATATATATATATATATATATATATATATATATATATATATATATATATATATATATATATATATATATATATCTTAAAGGATGGGGTGACAGGGAAGGTCAGAAGCTGATAATCAGGTTTTCTTTCTGTTGTTCAGTGCAATGGGTTCATTTGTACTGAGCATACAGTTGACATCGTTTCATATTACCCACAGTCAATTGCCTCCTACAGAACCGTCTTTCAGCTTACATTTGTTGGATGAGGAATAAAGCCATTTTGCTCATGGTTCCTCTTAGTTCCAAAGTGGCATATCATTTGTACAGCTGTGCCCTGTCAAACTCCATTACTAACACTGACATCAAAAGGAAGCATTTATAGCTTTAGTCTTATCAGCGCTTTTAATCGTGGATACAGGCCAAACTTAAAGAATGGCGAGATTAAGTTAAAAAGTTGATAGAGCATGGTTAAAGTAACAAAAACACGTATTAAACAGGAAAAACGGTTTTATGTGTATCTTGTCAAAACATGGTTGGGTTGCATTTGTTGCACTTTTTTCGTAAGTGTTTTATTAAAACTCACAATTCTCCTATTTCTATCCGCAGAAAAGGATATATTTATTCAGCAGTTCAAACATTTATCATCATGGACACAGAAAAGCTGATGGTTTGGTGCGAACATTTCAAACCACGTCGCCTCTACACAATGCTGTCATTGCTATGGATTACGATGCTCCCGTTTGCTGAAACATTGAAGCAGAATATTCCGAGGTTAAAACTTTCATACAAAGGTATTTGCTTTTTTATTTGTATTTTAATTTAATAATTGAATGCTTACACGTATCGTTTAAAAATGCATTTTAAATCCTAAAATGTTTGATGGATAGATGATCAGCCAACGGGTAATTGTTTATTTAGTCTGGTTTTATTTCATATACCTCATGTTGTGCCAGCTTTGAGAGCATGGAGAACTCAGATGCTTCCAGTGATTTAAATATTTTGTTGCTTGTTATCATATGATTTTGATTAACCCATGTAGGCAAGCATATGCATTTATATACTTGACACCCTGGCACCTGTTTACAAACTGCGTTCTGAAGTATTTAAGTAGTATTACAGTCGTGTTACTCATGTACTGAAAAATGCTGTTCACTAAACTATGGGCAATGTTGTCCACCTCCACCACTCCTGTCTTTTCTGTGTGGAGGTCCCTACCTCGTGTACAGAGTTCTACTCACATATAGGTCTGTGCTTCAGTAATAAATGTGGGAATGACAGGGAGGAGTGGCTGAAAATGGGGAATAATTACACCTAAATAGAAGAGTGTTAAGATGTGACATGCATATACAAACACCCACCCACAAAAGTATAAGCCCATTTCTTTTAACCAACTCCACTTCTAAAGTTGCTACAGCCAAAGAGGTCCCAAAACAGTGTTAAATAGATATATGTTCTTATTGTTTTATTTCACAATTACATTTTAATGTGTTGGTAAAGAATAAAAACTAAACTATGAATATACACGTTGCACATATATTATATTTAAATACATATTAAATAAAAAAAATTGTTGTGGTTGTTTTTTTTTTTTTTTTTTTACACATTATTTAAGTCTGTGATGTAGCATTCTATTAGTTTTAGGTCTAAATTAAATATTTAGTTTAATAGACCACTTTACTTGGCAGATTTATGCACCTATATGTGAATAGTTTTGAGTAGTAATGCTATACCCGTGGGTGAAAACATGTATGTCTGCATCTAGACCTGTAGATACTCTGCCAGAAAGGAGGACTGTGGTGCTGCTGAAATTACTGCCACTCTGCTGGACTGCTGCTCTGAATGACTGCTGCCCTGCAGTGCTGATCTGCTGCCGGCAGAGGAGTAGCTTCTGGGGAGGTGTTTGGTGTGTTGTGCCCCCCCTAATAAATGTATTCTGTAGTACATAGTTGGGAATAGGTGCTTTCAGTCCAGTCAGGTTTGCAGAGGAATTTTACATGCACAACAGACCAAAACACACACACTCCTCTCTGTTTTGAAGGTATCAAAAAATGCTGGCTCTTTTGCAAAATATTTTGTTTTAAGTACTGCTAATAATCTGCACTGGTGTCCATTTCTACTGCCCCCCAAAAGCCCCCTCAAGTCCTGCTTCTCAGATACTGTATGTTAACATGAAATGCCAGGTTGATTGTTGGGAAATATGAATGTCACCCCCCAACCTTACTGACCAAGCTACTCCCCTGTTTGCCTGCTGCCCTTTTGGCTAAGTGAGAAGGACTGGACCAGCATCTGTTGAATCCAGGACCCCATATTGGCTCCTAGGGTTAGTTGGCTGACCTCCTGACTACAGCCTCATGGACATAAGGTTCCAACAAACTTGAACCCAGCACCATCTGTGAGTACTACCCTGCCAAATGGTGGCACCCAGTTCCGGACCCACAGAAGTGGACCTCAAGGTGCTCTGTCAGCCCTTCTTTGTAACCAGCATGTGGTTTTAATGGAGCTACTTTGTTTTTTATAGGACAGGTCACAAAACCGAGATGCGTGTTTTGCTTAAACATGGTATTTCAGTAGCCTTCAACATTAGCAGCTGTGACTCAATGGTATGAAATATTTATCCATGTAAAGGACATTGGAGGAGCTTTCCCTTGGCTAAGGGCGGAATTGGCAACTTTCATGTAACCTTTGGCCTCATATCACAATTATGTATTCACTGTGGGGCTACTGAAGATGTTACATACACCACAGGTAAGTCTTACCATGCCCAGAGATTTCACCTGCTTCAAGAAAGCAAATTATGTGGGTTGAATTCTGGGGAATACATACAAAAATGCTCAGGGTAATTCTGATTTTGCATGTTTTTTCCATAAAAAACTTAATCCTCATTACTCTTTCCCTTTGAAATAACCAGGACACTGGTAACAGTACATTTGTGCAGAGACTATATGAAATGTTATGGGTCACTCGTAGTGAGGACCATTCACTTTACATGATCCATCACAAGGCACATGAAAAATGTATGTTCACATGCAGACAGAAAAACTCACCTAAAGTTACCTTTTCATACACACATAGCAACACCCAGACAGACACCCCTACTTATGGATCAGTATAAACAAAGCTGTCCAGACACACATTTAAGCACACTTGCAAACGTGCGCAAATGTTAAAAGCGTATAGTCACCCATGTAGAGAGAGAGCGCAGAAGCAATCACAGACACAGTTAACAGTCATAGAGACATATGTAGTCCCAGACAACACACAGATAGATGTATGCTGAAATACAAGTGGATGAATGAATTCATTCGATTTGGTGGTTGGTTCAGTGGATACATGATTGGGAATCGTTCAATAGTTGTGGGTTCATATATGGATGATTCATTGTTCTTTTTTTCTGTTGTGACTGGATTTAATGTCGCTCTTAAATTGACAGTTTACCCAAACTTATGATGCACCATCTGTTATGAATTGTAGGGAATTTGATCTCTAAAAAATGGTGCACAAGTCGTGCCAGATTAATTTATCAATATACTTATACTCATTTTGTGCTGAACCGAAGAGCCGCTGAAAACACACGAATATTCTTTTAATCTGATTTGAGTCAAATAACAGCAGCTTAAAAATATGTATGACTTTATAGGACTATGAAAAAGAAAAACATGCACCGCTCTTCTTTTGTCTACTTGTTCTGTGAGATGCATGCAATTATAGTATATATTTGACCCTCCTTGGAGACTATTAAGGCAGGCGCCATCAAAGATACTCATCAGTGATAGGAACATCTCATAGAGTCGACCTGGGGCAAAAAATACTTCCATACACCAAAATAAAAGTGGTCTTTGTTGGTTTAGATAGCTAAAAAAAAGTGTCCCATTTTTAGGTCAACCATAGCAGCGTGCAAGCGCTGCTTTTTAACATGTTGTTATCTGTTCTGAGGTCTTTAACTATGCCCATCACTTTCATTTGTTCCTGGGCCTGCCTTTCAAAAATCCCTTGATGTTGTTGGTAAATGCCTTACATTTGTCCAGCCTTGAGGCTGATGTGTTACCTCCGTGCAGACTGATCCTGTTATATAGATTATTGCACGATCAGCCATATACTTTAGTGTGGGTGCACTACCATTTTGTTTTGTCTCTCCCCCTTGCTTCGCTCTCCATGACAGTCATGGCGCTTTGAAATTTGATGCTGCACAAACTCAGTCAGAGGTATTGGAGCGCTGTGCATGACTACCAGCTACGAGCGACAGTTCCCAGAACGCATTATGATCCTAAAGGCACGCACAGGACTTGAAAATAGAACTCATATTGATAGATCCTCATCTTGAGTCATAACATTAGGACAACAGAGCAGCTCTTCCCATTATTTGAGAAGGCTTCAGGAAGTATTTTGTGCAGTAATTAAGTTTAAGAGTAGAATTTCCTTAGAGGTCAGGGTAAGCTCTTTGATTTAAACAGTGGAAGTCTGACAAGAGCAGCATCTGCGGGGGTAAAATTCAGCTTGGGGCTTATCATGCAAGTTCAGATTGACTCCTAAATGCCTCTCAAAATTCTTGTTGCTCACGAAAAACCAGGGACACAAACTCTCCATGGGTATACAGGTAGGGATCTCAGAGAAACATAGCTGTTATGGTCAGCATTTTGTGTAACTGAGCATGCTCAAAGTTGAAGAGACCTCAACAAGATGTCTTCTTGATTCATCCCAGAAAGAGTTCTTTATCAAAGCTAAATTACCTTCCATGTGATGCTAAGCAATCTGAGTTGTGCAAATCCATCATTCTGATTGCAAAAGCGCTGCAGTGTCATAAAACAGCGCTTGGCTGCTACTGCCAACTATGTTTGTGGGAGGTTATATAAATGGAATTTACATATGCTTGCTATTGTAGGGTTCTCAAATAACAAACATTATTGCCCAACTTCAATTCCCGATATGCATTACAGACGGGGTGGGCACTTTTTCACGTACTTTTAACTCCAGCATTGTTCTGGTGGGGCAGGCATCTCAGCATGAATGTTACTGCAGCCATGCCATGTACATTTCTTCGATGAGCTGGCGCGCGTGCATATGAATATGTATTGTTTCTGTCAAAATACTCTCCTGTTTTCTCCTTTGGACAACGTGTGCGCAATTAACGGTATCTGGAAGTTGCTGTATAAACAAATCCGCCTACAGACCGTAGACTCTGCAAACTCTTAGCATGCTTACACTAGTGGAAAGAAAAATGTTAGCAGATGAAATTAACCCATGTGAGACAGACAACACATGTAGAAGTAGATTTTATTCAAAACATGCTGAATCGGTGACTTAGTCTAATGCCTTATTCGCAATTGCTTCCCTTTTCTTTAAAATAGTTTGGCACACGTGTTGACTAATGTTGTGCTTTATTTCGTGTGATCTTCAGAATTATAAAAAAAAACAGTTGACTTTCCAAGATATATTGTAGGACAAAGTTATGAAAACACAAAAACAATAGTTTCAAAAAATTCAATAGCTCTTTGAATGGCATTCTAGCAAATAATTATTTTGCACAGGTTACATAGATTGTGTTTTCTTCGCTGTTTCTCCAACCTAACAATGAAAGGAGTCTCCTTTTTTAGGTCGAGCATAGCCGCATGCAAGCACTGAGTTTCGACGTGTTTTTCTGATACAAGTTTTCATTGGGCTTACATGATGATTGTATATGTCTTATTAATCTCTCCTTACTGCAATTATGACCATGATTCACACCAACGGTTTGAACACTTGATATGTTTGGGTGACGATTCTAGTTTATTTCTCTCGATACTCCTCCATGGCTATATTGTGTCTTTTTTTGCAAATTGTGTTAGCCATCCAGCAACTCTGATGGTTTAAGATTGCTTGTTGTATTTTAGTGCCCTGCTTGTTAAGACTTATACCTGCAAGCTTAAGTTGAGCACCAGCATGTCAATCATATGCCATGCGGCTCGTGTGTTACCTTGCAGAGATCAACAAAAACACAGTATTCTGGATAACCTACCCCCTTGCTCCACAGTAAACAAACACTCCTGTTTACACAATTTATGTAAATAGAGATTAAAATAGTTTGAAGGCAGTCTGCAGACTAGTAGTGTGTTCTTGCAGCTGTCAAACCAATTCTCCCTGCCAACTAAAGTGTTAAGTAGAAAAATAGCTCTGGAATGGTTTATGTGCTCTGCAGACTATACTAATGATATATAATATAGTTCTGTTGTAGCTGCTACCTTTACACACGTTTACCAGATGATTCCATGCCACTGAAAAGCACTTCTCAATTATAATAAGTTAAAACTGTTGGGATGAAAAAGTACTCCACAAGGTAATGGACGTCTACCCTTGCCCTGACTTCCCAACTGTACTAATGTCTGGATCTCTAATGATGATTTTTGTTGTCATGGCCTAACACAGATCATGAGTCTGTGCTCCATGACATAGGCCTGTCTCACAGATTGCGATCTTGTTGGTCTAGCAGGAGTGCCTAAATTGCTACCCTGACAGAATAGAAGGGCTGCCTCCTTCACCAGGGGTTAATTAGCCTGGGTGCTGTGGTGGCAGAATACCATGTAATGATCAGTAGGAGTGAACGAATCCTTTCAACCTGTCTCACTGGAATGAGGCCTACAGGCTCACTCATTCAAATGTTCTGCTGCTGTGTGCTTAACCTACCCTCTGCTTATATCAGTTTTGTGTGTAGTGGAGTGCAGCATATGAATGGTGTATCTGTGCTGGGTGTATGTGTAACTGTAAGTGATATAGTACAGGGATGATGTAGTACTGTGCAGTGCGTGCATGGTAGATGCATGTGGGGGGGTTTATGTATGCCTGTGAGTAGTACAATACATGAAAAGTACAGTGCATTTCACTTCACAACCTCACCGCCCTCAAATCAGCCATGCGCAAACACCACCAGCTCATCCGGACCACCAAAAGATCTTTCTACAAAGAACGAATTGACAACACACAACAGCAAAGAGCTATTCAATATCATCAAGGAACTCACCAACCCCAAGTCCTGCTCCACCGACCCTCTCCATTCACAAGACCTCTGTGACTCCCTCTCCATCTTCTTCCACTGCAAGATAACAGGCATTCAAGGAAGCTTAGCAACAACGTTCCCCCACCACCACCACCGACATGGTCGACCCCATCGTACCCTGCTGCACCAACATACTGAGCACCTGGACCCCCTCCAATGATGAGGAAAGCGCCAAAACCATTAGCACCATCCACTACAGCTCCCCCGCAGACCCCTTCACTCACTACATCTTCAACAAGGCCAGCCAAATCTTCGCTGCCCAGCTCCGGACCATCAACAACAGCTCCTTCGAGACTGCCATTTTCCCGGAAAGTTGGAAACACGCCGAAGTCAACGCCTTACTCAAAAAGCCCAAAGCCGACCCCGAAGACCTCAAAAACTACTGACCTATCTCCCTACGCCCCTTCCCCGCCAAGGTCATAGAGCAGATTGTCAACAACCAACTTTCCCGCTTCCTGGAGGACAACAGCCTACTCGACATCTCCCAATCTAGATTCCACAAAAAAACACAGCACCGAGACTGCCCTCATCATCTGCACCAACGACATCAGGACCAGACTCGACAAAGGTGAAACCGTTACCCTCATCCTCCTCGACCTCTCCGCAGCCTTCAACACCATATGTCACCAAACCCTCCGCACATGCCTCTTCGATGTCGGAATTCGCCACAGGGCCCTGGACTGGCTCACCTCCTTCCTCTCCAAAAGAACACAAAGAGTCCGCCTCCCCTGTTCCGGTCAAAGGCCACCAAAACCATCTACGGATTCCCCCAGGGATCCTCACTCATCCCCACCCTCTTCAATATCTACATGGCTCCGCTCACCAACATTGTCCGATCCCACGGCCTCAACATCATTTCCTATCCAGATGACACTCAGCTTATCCTCTCCCTCACGAGCAACCCCGCAACCACCAAGAACAACCTCCACACCAGACTCCTCGCTATTGCCAACTGGATGACAGCAAGCCACCTCAAGCTGAACTCAGAAAAAAGCGAGATCATCATCTTCGGCCGCAACAAGTCAGCATGGGATGACTCCTGGTGGCCAGCCACCCTGGGGTCACCCCCAACACCCACCACCCACGTACACAACGTCGGCTTCATACTAGACTCTTCACTCTCCATGACCCACAAGTCAACTCTATCTCGTCCTCATGCTTCAACACCCTTCGAATGCCCGCAAAGACCTTCAGCTGGATTCCCGTAGAAACCAGAAGAACAGCCACTCACACCCTCGTTAGCAGCAGAATGGACTACGGCAAAGACTAGAAAAAACTCCAGCACATCCAGAACGCCTCAGCACGTCTCATCCTCAATCTCCCTTGTCACTAACACATCTATGCCCACCTCAAGGACCTCCACTGGCTACCCATTGACAAAAGGATCATCTTCAAAATCCTAATCCACGCTCACAAAGCTCTTCACGACACAGGACCGGCCTACCTCAATGATCGACTCAACTTTCACAACCCAACATGCCAGCTCCGCTCTGCCAACCTCGCCCTCGCAACAGTCCCTCGCATTCACTGTACCACAACCGGCGGCAGATCCTTCTCTCAGCTCGCAGCCAAAATCTGGAACTCACTCCCTGCCAAACTATGTATGACCCAAGACCTCCTAACCTTCAGGAAGTGCCTTAAGACCTGGCTCTTCGAGCAGTAGCACCCCGTGCCTTGAGACCCTTTCGGGTGAGTAGCGCTCTCAACAAATATATTGATTGCATTTATGTATGAGTGCCTGAATCTATGTGTGCTATGAGTGCTACAGTACATTAAAAATACAGTGCTGTGCAGTGTGTGCATGTTAAATAAATGTGCTTGTTGTATGTATGCTTATGAGCAGTACAGTAGTTGTAGTTAGAGGATACAGTACTGTGCAGTGTGTGTATGTTGTATACATGCACTGAGTGTATGTATGCCTGTGGATGGTACAATACATGGAGGGGCCTAGGTTCCATTTTGGGTGACCCAGGACTGCTGGGTGGGAAATTGGAGAAGAGGTAGAGAAATCCCTCTAGACAATTTTGTGTATTGCTGCATTTATGTAAGCTGGGTATTAAACACATTAAAGAGGGGAACACCAGGCTTCCCCATACACTACAGAGTGTTCTTTCATTTAGTGAGAGGTCACACAGAAGGGGCCTGGGTATAACTCAGGAAGGAGTTGGAGTTTATAAGAGAATACTAAAGAGTAGGGCTGGGGCTCTAGACCAATACTTTGGCACACATACCACTGTGGCTGACATTCATTTGTAAACTCTAGTCACTCCCATGGACTGTGTTGTGGGGTCACTTCTGCTTTGACAGACTGCTTTTCAGAGGAAAAGAGAACAGAGAAGTGAACACTTGAAAAGAAACTGACCTCAAACATAAAACTTCAAAGACTCAGGCGGTCATTCTGACCGCGGCGGTCGGCGGTCGCAGCCCGCCATGCGGTCACCACCAAATGGCCGCTCCGCGGTCAGGAGACCGCGGATGCCATTCTGGCTTTCCCGCTGGGCCGGCGGGCGACCGCCAAAAGGCCGCCCGCCGGTCCAGCGGGAAAGCCCCTGCCACATAGAAGCCGGCTCCGAATGGAGAGGGCGGTGTTGCAGGGGTGCGACGGGTGCAGTAGCACCCGTCGCGATTTTCAATGTCTGCAAAGCAGACAGTGAAAATCTTCATGGGGCCCTGTTAGGGGGCCCCTGCACTGCCCATGCCAGTGCCCATGCCAGTGGCATGGGCAGTGCAGGGGCCCCCAGGGGCCCCACGACACCCGTTCCCGCCATCCTGGTTCTGGCGGTGTAAACCGCCAGAAACAGGCTGGCGGGAAGGGGGTCGGAATCCCCATGGCGGCGCTGCAAGCAGCGCCGCCATGGAGGATTCCCTGGGGCAGGGAAAAACCGGCGGGAAACCGCCGGTTCCCCTTTTCTGACCGCGGCTTTACTGCCGCGGTCAGAATGGCCCTGGAAGCACCGCCAGCCTGTTGGCGGTGCTTCCGGAATGAGGGCCTCAGATCCTAAATCACATTTCATGTCTGGAAAAGGACTATAACAGGGGGAGTTTGAGGAACTTCAGATCCTTCACACCTGCCTTTGCAGGTAAAACTGATTGTGGGCCTGTCGTCCCAAGGGAAACTTGCTGCTAGTTAGTGCTGAAATGCTGGAACACAGGTGACTTTATATTACAGTCAAAGTGGGGTCTTGAGTCTCAGACTGCTGGTGGGGCATAGTCTAGATGTTACCAATAGTGAACGGGAAATAACCACTATTGCTAGAGTGAGCAGGGAGTAGGACAGGGAACCGTCAAGGAAACACTAGAAACCTGACCTCAAGTGGAGACTGTGTAATTGTTTGTGAATGCCGTATCTTTCCTTTGTATTGGTTGTGGTAGAAATAAAAAACTTCTCTTTTTTCATAAAAGTGAATATTTGGCTGGACAATGATTTATTCATGCTGCTGCATGCATTTTGAGTTGTGAGCCTGTATCCACCTCCACCCCAAGGTAGCCTTGGACTGCTCAGACCACGCTAACCCAGAGAGTCAAGAGCAGAAGATGTATTTGGCCCAGTTGCTAAGGATCTGCAGTAGTTTGAGCATAGGGACTTCAGGAGGGAAAGCCACGTGGTTGGACCCACTAGCCCCTGCATGCCACGTGGTCCTCTGAAAGGGGTTCTGCCAAATACTTTGAGGCATTGTGACATGTGTTTCAACTGAAGCAATTCGACAAATATCTTGTGATAATGATTTCTAAAAGAAAGGTCAGGAAGGAATAAGCTGTGCCACCTGTCCTCACCAACATTTACCCCTGTTCATTATATTGATATCTGCAGAATTAATGGTTGAGTTGGAACTTGCAGGATGTGACACTCTAACATACTTGCTGACACTGCACACAAATTTTACCAGCCATAGATCAGCTCGCTGAGCAATGTTTAAGCACATGGGCAAAAAGCATACTTGTAATTGGTTGTGCAGGGCAGTTACATGTTCATTGCATTTTTGAATAAGGTTTTGAAGAGGAAAATATATGCATATTACAGGCCTGGCAAATTATGTTTTTGGTGATAATCCAGATGGTCCACCTTGAAGCTTGAATATTTCGATTTGCTAGCGCTGTGCGTTTGTGTCTGAGGTTATGGATGTGCAAAACCTGTGTAATTTACTGTAGTTTAATTAAGCAAAATTATGATAAAATTATGCAACATTATGCATAATTGCCCAACATGCATCTTGCACTAGAAAATAAGCCAAACGGTCCTTTTGGGTAAAAATTTTACTTGAGAATGTAATTTCATCAAGTGCAAATCACAGTGCCTACAGTTTTGATTTCTAAACCCTGCCTTCTTCTTTATGCATTGCTTTATACAGCATTAATGTTAAAGCCAAACCTAAAAACAAGGTATTATCAGATATCTGGTGAAGACTGCTGCGAAAACAGCCATTCCACAGTATTTTATTACCTTAATAACTTGGCTTAATATTAGGGATTGAATTCCGAATGCTTGATTGCTTTGACTCAACCAGGTTATTTTTGTTACTTTTGGTTTTATTCTATGCATGTCTACTTTATATCTCTCTGCACCTTGCCTCTGTTTAAATAGTATTTTCACAGAAACGTTTCTGAATTTTACCAACCGATGTTTTTTTAAGGTTATGCAGTACTGAATTAAATTGAGAAAATTAGATAGGTATTTCCCCTGACATTACAGTTGTGATTACTGAGGGTTCTGTTGTATTTATAATCATAGTATAATGTTCTGCTACGACCCACGTCACAGTGATAGATAGAAAACTTGAATTAAAGTCGATCACCAGTAACTACCCTGGATAACTTTCCAATCCATTGCTTTTAACTCATTTGTGCCATTGGTGACAAGCACCAACTAAATGCAGATCTGTGTCGGCGCCTGTCCACAAGGGAAGGTCTAAACTGAGCACAAGAGAACATTACGTTACGCAGATACAATGTGTCAAGCATAATTTGGGTAATATTGTGTTATTCTTCTTATGCAAATTTACCAACATTAGCCAATTATGCCTCGTCGTGTAACTACACTCTGTTTCTGTTACACATTTACTACAAATCTTATCAACCGTGCCCTAGCGGCTGTTCTTCTCCGTGTTTTTGTTTTTGGAACATTTTGTAATAATATGAAATGCATTGTGACATCTAAAGTAGATGTGAGGAAGCCATTTGCTCTAAAATACAGAATCTAGGGCCATAATTACAAATACGTTTTCCCGTAGACGCAGAATGAGTAAAAACCTTTTTGACACATATGGTCCCATATTACAGTTTTACGTTTTGCTTAATTCTGCGAAAGGAATTTACGAGAAATTCGCACACCGCTAGCCTAGACCAAACTGGTTAGGAACGTGAACCTGACTAATTGATTAAATCATTCCACTCCCAATTTTGTTTCCTCGTTATGCTGTGCTATCTCGTGTTTTATTATGTCCTTTTATGTAATAGTAAGGTATGTAATTAATTCCGCAAATGTTACCTCAAGTTACCCACGACTAGGAAGGCTACAGAGTTAGAAGCCAGTTTGGGGATAATAAGAGAGAGAGAGAGAGTCAGACATTTAATTCTCAGGGAGATATAGAGAAAGACTTCCAAAGTGTTTATGTGAGCACTTCTGGCAAACCCTCAATGAATAAGAGATTGTTGAATGGCCCAAACATTGTTAGATTTCATGGTGGAACCTTCTGTTACAGAATCACGCATAACCCAATCCAAAACAAATTCGGTAATTTTTAAATCGAGTTGAAGTTGATGTTCTTGTGCACTAGAATCTAAAACCAGGCAAAATGTTTTCCAAAAATAACACTGGGAAGAAACTATTTCTTTAGTTTGTTTGCAGAGCTGACTCAACCGGAGAAACATTTACATTCTGCTTTACAGATGGATTAGAAATGGTGTGTTTTCAGGACCATACCCTGAAAAGCTGGCCTTTTCTGCATGATCAATGTCTAAACTGAGCTACCGAATAGTATGTGGAGGTATGAGCTTCCCCTATATGAGGTGAATAGGTTCCCAGCAGTGTACCAGATTAGTGTAGGCACAGAGGGACGTTCTGATTGGTTGAGGACATCCTGTCAGAATTGCTAAATCAGTAGTCCACCTTCCGTCAATTCTAGAATGGATTTTCCGGATTGACCTTTCTGAGTGGCTGCCAGGAATCGATTTATAGTGGCCCTATTCTTTCTCACTCACCCCTCTTCATGACAGGATGAGCAGATAGGCATTTGTTCATCGGTTTGGTTTGCCAACAGCTGAAGAACCCGAAAGCATTTTCAATTTCTTTTCAGGGTGCAGTAAGCAGAAGTACATTTTGGGAAAAGGTAGGTTTGGAATATGGGACATATTTCAGTTTACCATGATACAAAAAATCGCCTAGCCTTACTAGGGTACCATGCAGGGAAACCGGGTCAGCAACCATACACAGCTTTTGGTCGATGGTCTAGGAGAGGAGGAGAGTTTCCACATCCTCTTCATCAAGGTGACTGGATAGGATGCAGCTGGCACTGGACACATTTTAGGGAAAGGCATTTTTATTTTTTATTGTCAATTATCTAATTCACGGCACACTTCGTCTTTTAAAGTTTTGTCATGGTTCACTGTTTACTTTGAAACTTAAACTACTTCACATATGAATTTAATTTAATTTACTTCAATTCGTTTTTGGTCACGGTCTGTCAAATATGAGGAATGTTTTTTCGCAATACAAAATAATAGCACTGGCCCTAAGCAGACAACAAAAACATATTCAACAAGGAAAAGGTAAATTAAATCGTTAAATCATAGTGAAGTGTAAAAATTCAAACACGTTTCTAGGAAACATTGACATTTTTCTCATTCAAATTGCAATAGTAGGTAATAAAAAAGAGAACAAAAATGCTATGGAAATAAGATTTGAGACTGAATCCTTTCAGTGCATGATTTCAAAAATATGAATTTAAGGCCAAAAATATAAGAAGCTTATTAGTATTTTTCTGACTGGGGTGATTTGAGAAATGTGCAGAAACCATTAAATCTTTGGAATGAACCAACAAATAAATTGCTCACCAAACTCACATGGATTTAATTGAAATTAGAAACATATGCAGTCAGCTCATGTAGAGCTATTTGACAACTCCAAGGCTTTCATGCTGCTTGATTTATTGAAATCCACAGCACATATCTATCTTTGCTAGCTATTCAGTCGTTTAGAGAGTGGTAGCAGGTATGCCTTCTATTAGTCGAATAACCACATCAAAACACTTTCATTACTTCCTGAAATTACTTTGAAACATTTGGTTTCATGTTAACTTTCCTCTGAGTAGAGATAAAAAGCTAACTACTGAAACTTCTAGACTTCCCACATGAAGTAGCTTGAAGTGATTTCAAAGGCAAGAGAAGTAGTTATAAACTGCTTTCCAAGACACAGGTTTTAGCTTTCAGATGCGTTTAACAATATTGGTAATTGTCCGTATTATTCGTGGTGACCTTAGCGTCATGCAAAATAATTCAAACTGAGCCAATCAATGCAGCAACCCAGTGGGAGGGCTAGACAAATCACAGCTGATGGAGACCTTTTAGTTTGATCTAATAGGATATAATACTGTGAAATTGACTCCGCACAGCGAGGGTTCATTGGAGTCATACAACAGGCGTTTATAATCTTAATATAAGTGAAATAAAGTAATCTAAGCGACGGATTACCTAAAAAAAGGTGATAGACACAACCCTTAATAGATAATGTACTTTACTGTAACCCAGGTGTAACAATTACATTTTGATTAGACCACGTGGCCCTGAAATTTTTCTTTATCCACAAGTCCCGAGATCAGCACGTTTCAGCTATGTCAAAAGTTATTAGGTGTTCATAAAGACATCATTACTGATTTAGATAAAACAGGGGATATTTATTATTTTTCTTTCCCTAATGCTCTGACTTAAATGTATCGGCTGAAGTTTTCTATTACTGATTAAATAAAATCAGTAACAGCATGCAGAATGTCTTTTGAAAGGGATGTTACGGTGTTCTACTGCTTACATTTTTCAAACGCTGATGTTATAACTTAAAGGACTGTTTCTTTCACCATTCCCTATTCACATTCTTATGAGCATTTATTTTATTTGAGTCATATGGCTCAGGTTAATCCTTTTGGGGTATTTGCTAATTTGCATGTAGATATTTGGAAATCAAGGTCTCTAAAGGTAATCAATATTCTGTATGTATGTTGTATATGTATAACAAGAATGTTGGAAATTGGCTTACTGGTCGGAAGAGGTATGCACCCTGTCTAAGCAAGAACCATAATCCAGGTCTGGGTAAGTCACAAGCACACACTAAATGGACCTGTGCCCACCCCCTGGCAGCTTCTCACAAAGCAGTCAGGCCTAACTTCAGAGGCACTGTGTTAAGTAGTTGTGCAACACTTCAGATAGAAAAACTGTGAAAACACGTCACAAAAAGATATCACACCTGGTTATAAAAATAGAGTTTAATGTAGTAAGTGAAACAAGACAAAACTAACAAACATCCAATAAGTAGAACTTGAAATATGATTTTTTAAAGAATAAATTGTAAAATAGCGCTTAGATACATAAAGCGCAAACCAGGGAAATTCAGTCTTGCCGGACCAGGACAACGCCAATAATTCAAGCTGACTGGGATGGAGCGCAGGCTGGCTTCAAGGACAACACTGGGCCCATTGAACAAAAGTAAGTCAGTCCTGGTTGTATTGACATTGAAGGTGCAGGGAGCAGGCTTAAGTGATGCACCAATGCTAACCCCCATAATGGTAGTGATGTGTTGATCCTTTTCACACATTAGCAAAGATGAGTTAATTTTCTCCACGCAGCATCAGTAGTAATGCGTCTGGTCCGAGATGGAGCGGTGCTGAAGGCGATGCGCAGAGGTCGATCCACGCATGAGAAGTGATGTGTCGCCTCTGATACATGCAGTGGGGGCTGATGTGCTGGTTCCATGCCACACAACAGGGCGATGTGCTGGTTCTGATCAACAAAGTGGTGGTAATGCATTGATTTGACTGGAGCAGCACTTTATGTCCACTTCGAAGGGCCTAGGACTAGATTGGCACTACTTGACAGGGCAAGACTCACATTTGGCAGATTTCAGGTGCTGTAGCAGGTGAGTTGGAAGTCTTTTGTGTACCTGAGATTTCAGAAAACAAGAGGCAAGCCAGCAAGCCCTTCGAGTAACCTTGGTTCTGAACTGGAAAGATGGAGGTCCAGTCCGTCTCTCTCCCAGGCAAGGAGAGCAGCAGGTCAGCACAGCAGAGCATGAGTCCAGCAGAGCAGCAGCCCAGCAGAGTGACAGTCCTTTCAACAGCGCAACAGTCCTTCCTGGCAGAGTATCCACAGGTCCAGAAGTGTACTAAGTTGGTGGTGTCTGAGGTCTAGTACTTTTACCCAGTTGTGCCTTTGAAGTGAAGGAGACCTTCCCTGACTCCAGACTCACTACAGAGGGTACGCAGTCCATTGTTTGGTGACAGGACAAAGCCTGTGGATGGTCCATCAGTCACAAGTAAGCTTCCTTTGTGTGTGGCTGTCTATAGGAATGCACAAAGCCTAGCTGTTACCCACCCCAAAAGTTTATTCAGAGTTAGGCAGAAGGCACCAAATGTCTAAGGAAATAAAATGCCAACTTTATAAAAAGTGGCCTTTTCAGAATTATAATTTAAAATCTGATGTCGTCATAAGTTAATTTTAAATTGTGATTCCTGAGACACCAAACTTGGGGGTCACAGCTCGTCCCAATTGGAATTTACACATATAAATGTAATTAGGTAATCCAACCGTTATCCTATGGGACAGACAGCCCTTGTAGTAGTGAAAAATGGATTTAAGAGTTGTTTTACTACTAGGTCATATAATATTTGAAAGTACATATCCTCCTTTTCTAATGCGCCCTGCCCTTGGGCTGTCCAGGGCCTACCTTAGGGAGGGGGACATATATGTATTAAAAATGAAGTTTTGGACCTGGAAAGACAGTTTATTTGCCAGGGTGAAATGGCAGTTTAAAACTGCACACACAGGCACTTCAGTAGCAGACGTGAGACATGTCTGAAGTTCTACTGAAGTGGGTGGCACAATCAGTGCTGCAGGCCCAATAGTAGCATTTAATTTACAGGCTGCGGACAAGTGTAGTGCATTTTACTAGGGACCTATAAGGAAATTGAATATGATAATTGTGGATATGTGATTTTACCTTATTTTAAGCAGCGAGTGCATGCACTTTAGCACTGGTTATCAATAATAAGGTGCCCAGTGTCCTAAATCTGCAAAAATTAGTTCAGCAAAACAGGAGGTCCGAAGGCAAAATGTCAGGAGAGACCACACCAAGGATGCCAGGTCTAACAAAGAACCAAGCCAAAAGGACAGAGGAGCTCTGCACAAGTCAAAGCAAGCATACAGCCAATGATTGATAAGAGAGAAAGCTTGTTATTAGATTGTTTCTGCATTGTGATGTAATGTTTTTCAAAGAGAAGTGCCTTCATCTCTTTCCTAAATTGGATCAGTACTGGGGGGTCCTTATGGATATTTGAACAAATATGAAATTAACATATATGTGTGTGTGTGTGTGTGTATTTAATAAGATTTTGTGACTTTTTTCTTCCATCATATAAAAAGTTTTTCATAATTAAAATAGTAGTTGAGCATGACTCTTTTAGCTACAATAAAAATGAATGGAGTATGACAATTTAGTAAATAGTTTTCTTTTGCATGGCAATTAAGTAAAAAAACACATAATTCACCAATTATTTGTGTGATCATTAGATACACAGACTGCCATCAAATCTGTTATATTAATGTATGTGTATGTATATGTGCACAGACAGAGTTTGTTGACACCATGCCCTATAAGTATGGGGTCAAGGCTGAGGAACACCACATCCTTGAAATTAAGGGCCTCATTTACAACAAATTGGCGGCAGTTTGTTTGCTCCGCCCTGTGCCCTCCTAACAACACCATGGTGGTGCTGTATTTACAATACCATGGTGCTCGTTAGCACATCTGTGTCAGAATTTCTAATGCAATTGTGGTGCTTTGCTGTGCTATCTTCAAAAATAATGACACTGGTCCAGTAAAGCTTGAAGAGGCTCGTTTAAAACAGCCTAACATCACTCAAGGGCAGGTGTTAAAAATTTATGATAGAATGACGCAGCAAAATCTTGCGATTTCACTGCACCATTCCTGCGGGCCTCCGAGCAGGGAAGTGCATCTCTTGCATGCATTATACCTGGTGCAGGTATAATGTGATGCAAGGGTTCACAAACTGGTGCAATGGTACTTTTAACGCGTCCTTTTATGTCAATTTATTACACATTAGGACTCGTTTTAGGCCAATGAATCTTGTAACCCAGTGGAGAGACACCGTAGGACGAGATAACTGATCTATATGTCAAGCAATATATCAATAATGTCATCAATATTTACCACCACAATGCACTTTACTTTGGATAAAGACATTAATCAAATTGTCGACGCAATCATGACCTTTCAGCCATGAATAACCACACCTTTAATAGAATTTTATGAATTTTATTCCCTATTGATTACAATCTACAAGCAAAAGAGTTAATCTCAATACCATGAAGCATAATAGCATAGTCACGATATGGCAACTGTGATAAGATTTCATTAACGCAAGAATCACAAACATCAGAACATAGCACGGCGTAAACATAGATCAGAATACAGCAAATGTCATATACGTGTCAGTTCAGCATAGCGTAATGTCAGTCATTTGTCTATTTGCGTCAGTCCGAGTGAACTCCTGTCCTAACCACTGATTAGCATTAGCATGTTGGGCTTCATGCAAAACAATTTAGAACACCAATTTGGAAAACATCTAGCTATGGTCACTATCAAAATGAGCATTTGATACCTAGAAAGGATAAGCAAACAGACAAATTACAGATTGCATTGTCATAATTACCCTCCAAAGATTAGTTCAGCTCACAGGATCAGTCTTCGTCTTCAGGACATCAGTCAAACGCCATCAGTCTAAACTCGACTAAGGGACAGGGGACACTTCCCTCATAAGGAGGAGAAGTGTAGAGGGGCAGTCTATGGTTGAGGATAGTTTTAATAAGTCTCAAAGTCACCAAACAGAGTGACAGAGTTTCTGGATGAAATCAATAGCATTCCCTACCTAGTTCCTTGCGACCCTTCTGTGACATGGGTTTTTATCCCTTTTTCGTAATACATTCCCCCAAAATTCTATTGGACATTTACTATATCCCACTATCTTTAACCTATCAAATTATGCATTAGGTAATTCTAATTGTCACCCCACATTTATTCATAACATTTTGATTGGTCTTCATAATTGACGTCTTCGGAGGTGCCACATCCGGGGGTTACTTCATACCTTGGCACGTCTTCTCGGGTCAGCAGTTCCATTGTCCATGGTTTAAACATCCTTGTACATTACATTAATCTACATGTGTTTCAACTTTGTATACAAAACTTTAACTAAGGCACCAAATAGGCGGTTGAGAACGGAATTATAAAGATACATTCATCTTCCAAGTTGAAGAAAAAGAACATTTGCAGGGTCATGGCCCTTTGCGAGTCAGCACACTGGAAAACAGAAAAATGCTTTTAATATGAGAGCTAGGCAGCTAAAACCCACAGCTCACGCTAATTTAAGGCCTATAAGATTTTCAATATAGATGCAATATCATAAATGTTACTATAAACTTGATTAACCATAGCATGAACAATTCTACTCATTATTATTAGTTTGCGTATATATTGGTGGCCACACATCGTGGTCATAATTCAAGTGCACGTTTAAGCAAAATCAATATTATTGTCGTTTTCTATGCAGCATCGTTAAGCATTGATATAAGTATTTCATTTTAATATATGTATTATTTAAACTACGCTCTCTCAGTACCATTGTGCCAATTTGTAAATATGGCATGGGGTGGGGGACTGTTCTGCACCACTGTAGCTTAAAAAATAATGGCACTACAGTGGCACAATGGGCTTGTAAATGAGCCCCTAACTGTTTAGCATGGCCATCTGCTCAACCGCATTCTCTATCCTGTATGTGTCTCATATTTCACAAACGTCATGGGGAAGGAATTTTAACCCTCCTACATCTCTTGATCATATTTCTGAAGTT
This sequence comes from Pleurodeles waltl, assembly GCF_031143425.1. Lineage (NCBI taxonomy): Eukaryota > Metazoa > Chordata > Amphibia > Caudata > Salamandridae > Pleurodeles > Pleurodeles waltl. The sequence continues at coordinate 446,142,854 of NC_090442.1, read as the reverse complement.
TTCTGTTTGGTTATGTTGACAGAATTAATTTGATCCTGCATCAGGTTAGGGCAGCACTCTTCAGGTTTATTTTGCTCATTTTCAGGTTTTGAAACATTTGTCATCTAGTGGCGCTATGATGTTTCAATGGTGCTTACTACTGTTGTAGAAATCAAGTTCAAATTGTGCATGGTTAGAAGCCAAGTATATGCAAATGAACATCAGAGTTGATTTTTGCTTAGTAGCGACAACCGTAGTTTCATATATTGCTGTCTACAGGGGCAATTCACAAGATGCTTACTTGTTGCCTCATACATGTCTTATCAAAAGGTACACTGTTCCAAAAAAGTGACACCAGTGACAAGTATGGTTCCTTCAGAAGCAAAGGCCCTCAAGTCTCATCATTAGGCTTGCTCTACACCAGACTGGTGCTGCAATGTCTGACGGGACCCCCGTTGGGGTCACTAAGCCAAACTTCTGTGCAGAACCAAAAAAGAAAAGTGGAGAGAAGAGAGTCCCTTTAATTAGTGTCAGAGAGAGTCAGTCAAGGTTAAAAACAGAAAAGTGAGTTTAAGGGAGTTGATGGCCCTTTACTCTTACAAAAAGGGGTTGAGAAAACTATTTCTAATACCACTCTAAAAGTCAACATGTTTTATGCCTTACCATGTCTACACAGGTCTAATGGTGCTTCTTCAGGACTGGAATAAAGTCTTCTCCAACAAAACTAGACAGACACAGTGTTCAATAATTGGAATACTTTTGGCACAGGTATCTTATAGTGAGACTCTACTCACAGGATTATTCAATAGGCTCCTACAAATGAACCATACCTGAAATCAAAAAATCAAAAAATCAAAAAACAAATACATTTTTAGTGTGATACTTAATAGTAACAAAATCGCAGTCCCCATTATTCTGGGAAATATAGACAATTAATGTGATATCATAAAAAACTTCTGGAACTCTACAGTATTTAGAGCATTCTCAAAGGAAGATAATCATTAGGAAAATCCTAATACATGTACACTTAAATTATTTTACATATGTATGTATGTAGAATTTACTTAAGGTAAAACCTAGCCAACATATAGCGGAGGGTTAAAAGCAAGAATAAAGTTGTGATGCATTTTTCTTCACAGCGGCAAGTCTTCAACTCTTTCCTAAACTGGAGCAGTGTTGGGATAGACCAAATGGCTATGGCCATGTAGTTCCAGATCCAGGGTGCATAGATGGAAAGGACTGCTGCCTTGTTTTTTTTCTTTTTTATACTTTCTAGTAACCAGTCTCTGTGGCGGCTCCTCTGTTATCGCGGAGGAGTTTTGCACCCCCGCGAGCAGCAGCAGCTGCAAACCTTTAACAATAAAATGATAATAAACACAGTTTATAATTGTTTTGTTGTTAAAGGAGCAGGGCCTTGGGGGATGACAGGGACAAAGGAGGAGTGCTGAGCACTTCCCTCTCAGTGCGCAATTATGTTTGGTATGTCGTCTCGGGTCTGCCAAACATACATGTGCACTCGGCTCTCTCGAACCCAGCACTGGAGAGAGTAGGCACAGGCTCCCACTTTGCCTGGGAGCACCCAGCCAGGGTGCACTTGCCAATCCTAATGCTGCTTTCATGCAGCGTTAGGATTGGCAGAAGGGAAGGCTTGGAGCCTGTGCCTCTAGTGACCAGGAAAGTGGTGCCGTGGGACAGCGAGACAGGTACATTTTTTTTAATTAAATGTTTATTTTGCTTGCCCTCCCCCACCACCGCGTGCCGCCCCGTCCCTTCACAGAGCCGCGACTGACCAGTCTGATCATGACTTGGCTGTGGGCATGCCAAGAGCCATCATGGACATTGAGCATGTCGGCAAGGTGTGCGTGGATGCTGGTCATGATGTCTTTGCAAATGATGAAGCTGGTTTTGAAGATGGTGTGGGCTGGCATGGGGAAATCATGGAGTTCGATCAGAATGGGGATAATATGATCTTATTTCTTCTGGCTTTGGAGGAGATGTGTCTAGGAGGATAGGATGTCCTTAAAGGTAGTGGTGGGTAGTAAACTCTACTCCCCCCGCAGAGTTTGCTGAGTTTTGCCACTCCGTTCTCTGCTTGAAGCATGGAGTTTGGCAAAAACTCTGCCTACCGCTGCGTGGCGGAGTTTACCTGTGCACAGCACCTACCCTTATTTTGTGACATCGATGCTTCTGGTCACCCTTTGGACATTATACAAAAGCACAGTGACAGAGCCTCAGCAACATGTGCCATACTATGCTTTAGTGGGGTGTATGCGGAGGAAATGCATCATTGTGCTTCCCAGAACGCCAGTTCAGCCCCCACTATCCAAACATGATCATACTTGAGCTGTCAGGAACGGACCTGCTGTTACGTCCATTTCAATCCAGAGCCTGAATAACCTTTCACCGCCCGTGCCTTGAAGCCCAGATCACACCACTGTGACCGTCGATACCGGACTCCAACGCCCAGGTAGAGCACCCTCAAAGAAATAATCTCCGCTCGAGTGTGTTAACAGGAGCCCGTTAATTGTCTGATGATCACGTACAAACTCATAGTCAGTGTTACATGTCTAATGAAAAGAGGAAATTATTATTTTTGTAGTGACGATGAGAGGACGGATAGCATAGTGTTCTGTTAAGGATAATATATTCCTTGTTCGTTTTGATTATGACAGCAGAATACCACTCCCTTATCTTGATGGAAACTGACTGAATAAAGCACTTTTCCCTCTGGATAGTGGTGACACCTCAGTATCTAAGTTGTGTTGATTGTTACATATTATGATGCCATAAGGTATATATAAATGTTTTCTGTTGTTGGTAATTAAACTATCTTCCCTCCTTTTTAGTGATCTGGGCATACTGTTGCACCATTTGATATTCCCATCTCTGCTTTTGAAACTTAACATGTTTTCCAAACAAAGTAAAGCCTATTTTACAGAGCATTTTATACCTCTCTGCTTGCTTGTTCTAAGTGCTGTAAAAAGGCATTCAATTAAGTTGCCTTGGTTTAACAAGCCCAGAAGGATGTATCACTGAGTTCACCATACCTGAATTAGAAACTTGTGAGGTCTTTCTAAACTTTCGAGTACAACCAAAACAAAAAATTCTAGAATGGCCGATAAAATATGTCCCCATCAGCCCATCCACACATACTGTAACAGAGCAGCAGATGTTCACTTCGCCTCAGCTGACTATGGATATTCCATTCACTGCAAGGAAGTGTCAGAAAAGACCGGAAGTCACATATTGGAACCCGATTAAATACCGATAATCTGCCCTGGGACAGCAAACAGTGAGACAGAGAACACCTGAACCCAAGACTCCCTCCTACAAGCACAGCCTTTCGATAGAAATGTATTGACAAGTACTCAGCAGAGGGTATTTACTGTGTATTATTTATTTTTCTGACAAACATGCTTTCATATATATATATATATATATATATATATATATATATATATATATATATACTGCAGTGAAACATAAACAGCAACACTAGCGAGTAGTGTGGGGGTAATGCACGAGTGCACTGTTTGAAAGCATCTTATTAGAGACAATGATATGCTTTGATGACCCCCGACTTTTGCATTTCTTCCACAAAATAATTTTACAAGAGTCAGAGTGCAGTGTTGCTTTAAACAAGCACACACATTCAGGTAAAGTGTGCACTAGCCATTAGTCACAGCCCCACACACATAAAAAACGGTTTCATCCGCTGCTTGTGTCCCAATTAATCGTGGTATTTTCTAAACTCCTATGACTGATGTACTATTTTGCATGCTCGACGCCGCTCTCAAAATACAACACATGCTTCCACCCTGTTTGTAAAGCACGCTCTGAGGCAAAGGGCCAGAAGTCTCCTATAAGGACAGTTTCGCACTACATTTCTCGGTACCACATCAGAGGCTGTCAAATATTTTAACCCTCATTCACCACTCTCCGTGAACTGAGGGATGGTCTTGGCAATGTTGTGTTCAGTCTACCTGAAACGAGGTGTTACATGTATATAAATGCATTTATAAGACTGGATTATTGAAGAGCCTCGGAGCTTAAGCTATATCGGTTATCACGATGGCCAAAACACTACAATTGTATGTAAACGCTGACATCTTGTGGCTGAAGATGGGGGCGGGCATTAGAGATTTCATCTGTATATTGATTACTTACACCATATAAAAAGTCATATGGTATTTTGGGGGCTAAGTCCTTAGTTACTTTAAGGTGGGCAGAACTCTGCAGAGTTTTTATGTTACTCCGTGGAATTCTGCAGAGTAGAACTCGCCGGGTCCTGCCCACCCCTACTTAAGAAGAGCCACTGTGGAATCTGGGAGGCCATGGAGTAGGGTGTTAGCATCATCTAGATTACAGGGTACAAGGGTCTGAATAGCAGTTCTGAACCCACTTTCTTTAAGAAACATTTTCACTTTGTTTAGTGGAGAGAATTGGTACCAGGTCATCTTTGTGCTTTTTTGGTAATGTGTTCTGTAAGGGTAAGATTGGTGTCCAAGGTGAATCCAAATGATTTCACAATTTATGAAAGTTCATCAAGGTTCATGCCATTAAGCTAGGTTTATACTATTTCTTGCACATTGTTCCTGGCAATAACCAGCATTCTGTCTTGATTAGGCTGAGCTTCAGGTGGGTGCTGGGCATTCAGGTCTTGATGATGTGCAGGCATTGTTGGAGGAGAGGATGTCTGGAGGAGAGGAGGCTTTCAAGTAAAGTTGTGTGTCATCAGTATATTGATTACCCTTGGTGCTGCTATCTGTAAGAAGGGTACCAAGGGACCCTATGTAGTGCCTGAAGATAACAGGAGTCCTAATTTAACAAAGTGGTTTTGATTAGAAATGTAGGAGGAAACTAATGATCAACACTATCACTGAATCCCATTGCATCTCTAAGATGTGGATGAGGGTTAGATGGTTGACTGTGTCAAAGGCAGTTGAAAGGTCTACCCATATTAGGAGGCAGTGATCTCTTTCATCTATGAAGAGGATGGCAAAGCGTACAATGTGTAAGGTAGCTGTCCCCATGCTGCAGCATGATCCGAAGCCAGATTTGTAGTGATACAGGAGATGGTTAGAGCCAATGTGATCTTGAAGTTGAGCACAGACACATTTTCAATGATCTTCCTGATGAAGCATAGGTGAATGTTGAGCTAGTAGTTGGTAAGGTTATCAGGGTCTAATAAAGGTGTCTTTAGAAGTCAGTGGATTCACCCATGCCACTTAAGGATCTCCTATGGTTCCCAGTGAGGGCCTGGTACCCTCCTCTTCTATCGTTAATGTCCAAGCTATTATTCTCAGGCACATGATACACAGTAAACAGGCATTCCTGTCCTACATATTCCTCCTAACTCTTTTAACTAATAATCTTTATTTCCCCCAGGCGGTCGGATTCAAGCTCCCTCAGGTGGAACCTAGGCTAACCACATTGCTTGTAAGATTTTAAAGTGGTGAGAACCTGCTACGAGGGAGTTGCTGGTCAAGAGCTTCACTCGAACTGGGCAAGACACATATAGACTCACACAAGCCCTACATTGGGAGGGGAGAATATTTGCTGAGAGAGTGTTCCAGAGTGATGAAACATAAATTGAATCTCTGTTCACCAATAATATCAGGCATAGAGGCATCTCCTGACTTTACTGCTGCAATTTAGATCTCGCTCCTGCCAAAAAACATGCCTATGTGACACAGTGGGAAAGGGAGCTGTGGGTAGAGATCTTGCAAGTGACCTGTAAAGTTATACGGCTGAGGGCTTCCAAATAAATGCATGTGCTGAAAAGGCTGTGGTGAAGAAAGCATATTTTACAATTGTGGTGGACATGCCAATTTGTTTTGCCCACCATACGTGAACTTCAATTGAATTGCAGTGCCCTGATGAAGTTAGTGCCCTGATGAAGTTCACGTATGGTGGACGAAACACGTTGGCTGTTTTTCTTTGGTATATTGAAGCAAACAAAAGCTGCATTGGAGCACCGTACTTGGATGATTCTACGTTTTCTTGAAATTTTGTTTGTGCCCCTCCATCTGTAATATATGGACACTGGACGCATTTGGTCGCACCTTTGGAGCAGCAGGGGCCTTGGTTGGGAGCACGACATAAAGAGATATATGGGACAAGGGGGAGATATGGTTGCCTTGGCTCGCTGTTCCGGTTGGATGACATTTGTAACCCCTTACAACAGTAAGCCTCACATATATAATACTCCCAAACCCCAATTTATAAGCTTAACATTGTAATGCTGGCTTTAAATAATCCCTACCTTTATAATGTTTGAAATCAAATTGCCAATACATTATAGACAATCCAACGTAAAGATGCCCAAATTACTTTGACCGAGATAAAAAATAAGAAGAACCTACACAAGTTATATAAACTTGGGATAGATGCACTTATAGCACTTTCACAACAACTATATACCCCCATATGTAAAATGAAATTGCAATGTTTTCAATACTACGTACAAGCATTGTGTGGTGTGGGCACACAGTGGTATCACAATAGTTAATCCAATATAACAAATAACATAACATATGTTCTCTCCCTTCATTATGTAAATTTATATATTTCATGTTAACTTGTTACTCAAAAATATCCTCAATCCAGCCCAAGTAGCCAACACTGTATTGAACCCCTACTCCTCACCCCAGTGCACAGATATATAGCTCCTTTGCTCCACAAGCCAGCTCTGTAACGAAAAAAGATCAAAAACTGAATTAAAACCATGCTTATTTTTTCAATATTTTCCCAACACCATCAAATGCTGAGACAAAATACAGAGAAATAATGATATCATTTCAAATGTAGATATAATTCCTCACTACTGTTCAATCCATTTGGTTCTTTAGTACCAAAGGCTATTATATACCTAGACTCCAAAGTCCTCAGTTTCTTTTCACTGTCACCTCTCCTGATACATTGTATTTTAAATCATCAACTTTCCCAGCATGTACCTCATGAATATGGTGTGCTACCGGATAAGTGTCATCTTTATTTTTGGATTGCTCTTATTTGTTGCAAAATGTGCTTATGGACTTGTAACTTGGTACTGCCTACATCGAGTTTTGGACAGCTACATTTCAATATATACAATACATACTCACTTTTACAGTTGAAATGCCCATTAATCCTATGAGCTATTCTGTCACCTACCTCTATGGTCTTAAAGTTTTCACCATTTTTACACGCCTTGCATCTCGCACATTTGACTGTTTGAGGCAAGTGTTACTCTTTTCTCTTAATCTGATAACACTTCTCACTAGTACATCTCTCCTCTCCGGTAACTAATCTGCGGGTGTTTCCTTATGATTGCCCCTATAATGAGATCAGTTCGTTAGCAGATCCCTCTTTGTGACAGCAATGTCAGCTCCCACAGGAGGTGGGGGCCTTGAGACTCCCCTGCAGACCCTAACACTGTCACTGGATGACCTGGGGGCCCCCAGGTCACTGGGGCGAGATTGGCCTGAAGAGGGAGGCCATGCAGCACCCCTCACTAATAATAATAATAATAATAATGTGTTTATATATATATATATATATATATATATATATATATATATATATATATATATATATATTTAGACTGTGCCCCAGGGGATGGGTCCCTGAGGCTGAGGTCGGCCTGGGGAGGGGGGCCACACCTTAATGAATTTTAGAAGGCCGGGCCCCAGGGATGTGATCCCCAGAGCTGAAATCGACGGGTGAGGGGGCATGTGGACCTGTAGCCAACTACCGCTGTACATGGCCAAAGGCTGTGCACTGTGTGGGGTTGAGTGGTTATGGATATTGGCTCCAGGGACTGGCCACAGGCCATGTGGCCAAGCTCCGCTGTGCACAGCCGAAGGGGTGCGCTACACAGGGTGTGTTGTTATAGGGGTTGACCTCGGGGCCAGGCCCTGGGGTCAAACCCTGCTGCGCATGGCCAAAGGCTATTCACAGTGTGGGGTTGGGTGGTTATAGTGGTTGACCGCAGGGCCTGGCCGTACACAATGCCCTGTGTCCAACTGCTGCCACACACGTCCAAAGGCTGTGCTTGGTGGTTGTTGGATTAACGTATAGTAATGAAAATTACTTCACGTTAAAAAAGCCATAGAAACTCATTTAAAAGATGAAAAGTTAGAGGGACTTTATAGTTAGGCTCACATTTTAAACATACAAAACCATAGAAATTCACCTGTTGAAGTTATATCAAGGAACTATAACTCATGCCCTAAGGTAACTATAACTCAGGCCCTCGCCATGCACTAATTACCTCACATATTATAGCATTTATGAAATGTTTGATAACATCATTTATCATATCAGTGTATTATTTGCAGTAAATGTTTGACAAAAATATGGTGCATGGCAGGGGTGCAAATTGAAATGGTCTTAGGGCACAAGTAATAGATGCTTGAGAAAACTCTAACAGGTGAATGTCTATGGTTTTGTATTTTAAAATGTCGACCTAACTCTCTCTCTCTCTCTCTCTCTCTCTCTCTCTCTCTCTCTCTCTATATATATATATATATATATATATATATATATATATATATATATATATATATATATATATCTTTCAAACAAATCCCGGAAAGCAGGTGCTTCATACAGCGGCCCTGGAAGGGCTCCGAGAGGCCCTAATATATCCTCCAACACTCCCTTAGATATCAGGAGAACCAGGACACCTCCAATGTGAAAATTTAAATTTATTTCAGCACAAACATCCAACGCGTTTCGGCAACAGCCTTACTCATGGATAAGTCATTGCTGGAGTGCTCCACCAATATATATATATAAAACATGTTCCATTTCTCACTATGTCATGTTTCATCACTGACCAGGAATCATAATCCACCCACCTTTGAAAAACTAATTAAATGTGCCATTAAATGTGCCAATTTGTATGATATTAATCATCATGTCCTTGGAACATCCTGCAGCAGAAAATGGTAGGAAGAAGATGTACCCACTGAACCCTGCCATGTACTTGGGAGAACAGCAAGAACAGTGCAGAGGTTGGACATTTGGAAAAGGTGGCTCTCAGGAGAGTGCGACATTTAGAGCGGGAAAGCACAATGCAGCAGGTTCCGTTAAAGGGTGCGGTTGGCCAGGTTTTACGCAGCTGCAAATGTCAGGTGGGCTGGTGAACCACCTCAAGGGATGGTGATGACATCTTCCAAGGGACACAAGACCTTAGAAATGCATTAACATGCCCATAAACTTTTGTTTTCTTCTTTAATCATGAATAGCAATACATTATTTGTAGCTACTGGCAGTTTAAAAGAACTATATTCGGCATCTTTGTTCGCCCATTGTTCGCCACACAGTCCATTATACGCATAACAGCCACCCAAACCATAACTCCCATAACAAATTCAGGGCTCATGAACTCACCACGGATGTGACAGAGGTAATTACAATGTTGTAAATAATCTTATATATGTAAAACATGTTTTTGGTTAAATATGTGAAGGTTTTTTACTATATTGTCGTTTTAGGTGTTACTTAATGGCCTAAAATCGTATGGTCATAAGAATTGCATTGTTGTGCGAGTTATGGCTTGATGGCTCCTGCTGCATGGCTGATGCAAATTAAAAGGTTTTTGCTAGTCTAAATTTGCAATCATAGCTATGGTTTAACTGTGGGATCAATTGCATTTAATGTCGTTGTTTTAAAAGGCTTTACAACCAATCCTAATTGGGATTTGACTTTAACATTTGCTTTTTTAAATGAAAACGCATGTGCCAAACTCACACATATGCTTTTTATTCAAATGGCAAGATTTTGTCCACGGAATATTTGTTAGGAATGTTCATCACTACATCACTTGGCAAGAAATTGGGGTCATGTTTTGCATTTCTGAAGCCTGAATCGTTGATATGACTCCTCCTTTAAGAAAGCTTGAAAGCTTTTGCTCCAAATCAAAAACGGAATATTGGGTTACTTTTAAAGTCAGTTTTCAAGAATGTTAAAGCAATGCCCTGAAAAAATTATAAAGTGCGTACAGAGTGTGCGCAGCTTGAGCTCTACAACATTGATAACGTGCCAAGGGTGCGAACAGCGTGTTTACCTAAGGGGTTCAGAACTGAGAACATTTTAACATCTGTGCTTGTCTGCAATACTGAAATGTAGTGTTCCAACTTTGACGCTGGCAAGTACGGATTATTTCAGAAAGGATAGTCTACGGTGAAATGTGGATTAAATATTTGTCTAGTTTTTAAGGTTTACTAAAAGGCTCTTTATAGCAGAGGCCTAACGATAATGTACTTGTTGAGATGAACAAGTTTTCATGCGAGCTTAGATTACTCACGTTTCTCCACACTTTGGTAAAATGGTAATAAACTAAAGCTATTTAAGCTTCAAACCTCAAAATAGAAAATTATAGACATCAAGGACAAGGCATGTAAAACGTTTGTAGTCATAAATGCTGGTGGTCACCCAGCCACTGCTGCAAATTATCGTAGCTAAATTACTTGAATCTGGCTGTTGTGGCTATGAATTGGGATAGGCCATTTAGGCTCAACAAGGGAAGATACTTATGACACCTTTGGGGATAATCATTAGTTTTTCAACTTTTACTTGTTATGTTTAAGTTCTAAACAAGTGGCACCCACTTGTGTTGAGGATGGTACAATGGACAATGAGATCACATGAAGTGGTCCTTATTTATTTGCTGGTCTGGCTTTCCCCACATGATCAGGGCTGAGCTGGCCATTTTGCTACACTTGCTTATTGAATCAATCAATCAGGAATTTGTAACGCGCACTACTCACTGTGACGTTCTCAAGGCGCTGAGAAGGGGAGGGGGGAAGAAAAGAGGGGCGGTGCTGCTACTGCTCGAACAGCCATGTCTTGAGAAGTTTCCTGAAGGTAAGGAGGTCTTTGGTGTGGTGCAGGTGGGTGGGAAGAGTGTTCCACGTTTTGGCGATGAGGTGCGAGAATGATCGGGTCGGGGTGTAGAAGGAGAGTCGTCTGTTGAGGTATTCTGGTCCGGTGTTGTGCAGTGCTTTGTGAGGAGTTTGAAGGCGATTCTCTTGTTTACTGGGAGCCAGTACAGGTTTTTCAGGTGGTCTGTGATGTGGCAGTGGCAGGGGATATCCAGGATGAGGCGTGCAGAGGTGTTCTGGATGCATTGCAGCCTCATCTGGAGATTGGCCGTGGTTCCTCCATAGAGGTCATTGCCGTAGTCCAGTTTGCTGCTTACGAGGGCTTTGGTGACTGTTCTTCTGGTTTTGGTGGGTATCCATTTGTAGATCTTTCAGAGCATGCAGAGGGTGTTCAAGCAGGAGGAGGAGATGGTGTTGACTTGCTGGGTCATGGATAGTGAGGGGTCCAAGATGAATCCTAGGTTGCGTGCGTGGTCGGTGGGAGTCGGAGCGGTTCCAAGATTGGCAGGCCACCAGGAGGGGTTGGAGCCGAAGATGAGGACTTTGGATAATGGGGAATTGAGTTTGAGGCAGCTGCTCTTCATCCATTTGGCGATGGCCTTCATGCCTTCGTGGAGGTTGGTCTTGGTGGAGTCCTTGGTGAGGGAGAGGATCAGCTGCGTGTTGTCGGCATATAAGATGATGTTGAGGTTGTGGGATCGGGCGATGTTAGCGAGCGGGCCATGTAGAAGTTGAAGAGGATCGGGCTGAGAGACGAACCGTGGGGTATGCTGCAGGTGATTTTGGTGGCCTCCGAGCAGAATGGGGGGAGGAGGACTCTCTGGGTTCTGCTGATGAGAAAGGAGGTGACCCAGTCCATGATGAGCTACAAGCTATAGGGCTGCTTTCAGAGCAGAATGAACTTTTGTGACCTAACCTTATCCCCATGGCCATAATTCTTGTTGTAGCCTTCTGCAGTCTGGGGTTGGTTTGAAAAGTATTACCTAGGTTAATTTTGGTTACTTTTGGTTTCAGTCTGGCCCTGCCCAAGGTGATGACTTGGTGGGTAAGTGTGTGCATTGGTAGTACACTGCTGGACACTTTGGGCCTTATTTACAAGTCCCTGGCGCAACTGTAGCATCAATTTTTTGTGACACTGTGGTGGCACAAGCAGTCCCCTACACTGCCCCTCATTTACAATCTTGTGCAATGGGGCCATTGAGCCTGTTTGTAAAGCCCTGCCCTACATTACACCTGCACCAGTTTTAAAGTATGTAGGGTGGCCATTCCAACATTAAAAGCCACGCAGAACTGCCAAACTGCCACAGTGAAATTTACTACATTACACTGCGCCATTCAGAGCAGACGTTAAAGTGACGCTGGGCTTTTTAACATTAGCCCCCCCCCCCTTCGAAGTGCTGTAGTAGCATCAGATTACTGACACTACTCCAGCACTGCATCACTTTTGTGCTTAAAGATGCACCAGAATTTCTGGTGCATCTGTGGAATCGTACACCATGGAATGCTGTATCATAAATACAGCACTGCCATGTCGTCATGAAGGGGTCTGGGGCTAATGCTAGAAAACTGGTGCATTGTGCCGATGCACCAGTTTCTAGTAAATGAGGCCCTTTGTTTTTTGGATTGAAGCACCAGATGTACACCTCCACAATGCAGTATAGATTTATTTCTAATCTTGGCCATTAGGACTTCTGTCCTGTAGTATGTGATGAGGACGTAGAAAACTACCCTTGTCTAAATATACTGTACCATGTTATCAACGGTCTCAGTTGAAAAACTGGACCACATTTCTTTCCTCTCTGAAATTTAGCTATCGCAATAAAAACTCATTTTGTAACATATACTAACAAAGTTCCTGTTTTAAGAAGGCGTTAGTCTGACAAGAAAAGTCAGTGCACCACTAATCACATAAGACAACAGACTATAAACATGTCTAAGGGAAAATAACTGTGGTATTTGCATCACACTTGGGGCTTTAATTTTGGGCACGTGGGTAACAAGAGCTGCTCAGAAAAAAAGCTATTAAATAAATAAAGTGTCAGCAATGTCTTCAAGTGACTGCCAGAAACCATGGTCTGTGAGTAATAAAACATGACACGGTATGTAGTAAAGATGAAATGATTGTGGCCATTGAGAGAAACACCAATCAAGGCATGCCACTGAAGCTGCTGGATGTGGCTGTTAATTGCAGCATGGAGATATTTCTGTTGAGAAATTCCTTCTTGTAAAAATAATATTTCAAACAGGACCCCTCAATATGTAAAGTGGCTGTATGTTTCAATAAACTGATTACAGGACCGCCCTGCATAATAGAAATATCGCATGCAAGGGCTGCCTTGCTTCTTCGATGTGTGTTCTAAGAGAAGTGCCCCCCAAAAACACATATCTATCTATCTATCTATCTATCTATCTATCTATCTATCTATCTATCTATCTATCTACATATGTACATATATATATATATATATATATATGAGCTCACATAATTTACTTCTTGATTTGTAATAAAAAATGAGGAGAGTGAAGGGCTATCTGCATTCCAGTGTTGTTCGTTTGATTTATTGGAGTATATGCATTCCACATAAATGTTCATGAAACTAAAAAGTTGAAAGCATTCTCTGGATTCGTAGCAAGTTGTGGCAGATTGCCATGCAAGCCCTCGGAATGGCCGTGCCATGCCTTGACGTCACCGAATCCAGGTGTCTGGAAAAAAGGATATAATGAAAAAAAAACTAGATTGTTTTATTTCTGATATTATGAGTGAAATGTATTCACAGGAACATACCTGTTCTACACCCACGTTTGCTTGTTGAATCAAGTGGAAGGAAGGTAATACATGTTACTATACCATCAAGTGATGATTTACAAAAGACATTAGCAAATGGTATTTGAGATAATTATTTCTTTGAGTTGAAGATGAGTGTTTTGAGCTGCAGGACTATCGTTCTCTGTATTCAGAACTTTCTGCAGCTTCGCCTGCTTTGATCACCCTACCTAATCATATGGCATTGGTTTTTGCTTAGCACAGATTTTAAGCTTTTCGTGGTTTACAAAGGATAGATTTCAAAAGAATAAATGAAGTAATGTTTTACGTATTTCTTGAAAAATAAGCAATTGTGAAAAGTTTCGGGGATCGAATTACAAACAAGAAAGACAAACATAGAATGTTTGCCGTTTGCAAAAGTATTTTTCAAATAATGACAGCAAGCAACAGTAACTCCCTCAACGAGACAGATGCATGAAGTCGTGGTCTTGTTTCCAGAAAAACGAAAAGAACAAATTGTCCTTGGAGGATATGGTCTACATCACAAGGAGTTCGGCTATGAGGTGGTCCATCTTTACTATTTTAATATGAGTCTGCAATCCTAGCTCAAATTTTGAGCATAAAAATTAGCTACTCCTCCGTAAAATGCTTGGCTCAGACAGTAACGGACTACTGCAAGGTGGTCAGTGCAACATGTTCCTACTTGATAAGCCATTCTCCCATCCAGGATTTTACAACCAACTTATGTCTGTAATACCCTTATTATAGCCAAAAAAAACTCCATCAATATGCAATGCACATCTGTAATATTTACATCATGTGCAAAACCATCAAAGTATAGTCAAAAAAGTGTCCATTGGCTAGCCAAACCATTCTATTTTATGAAATGAACTTTTTCAAGGAAAGAAACACACCCTATATTAGCAGATCTTAGGGCCATATTTATACTCTGTTTGCGCCGAAATTGCGTCGTTTTTTTTGACGCAATTTCGACGCAAAACTAACGCCAACTAACGCCATATTTATACTATGGCGTTAGAGGCGAATAGCGCCAAAGTTCCCGGAATGTGCGTCATTTTTTAGCGTGAACCCCTTCCTTGCGTTAATGATATGCAAGGGAGGCGTTCCCGTCTAAAAAATGACTCCCAGGCCTTTACGTGGGATTTATACTCCCGGGCAAAAGAGACGCCCGGGAGTTGGCGTGGCAAAAAACGGCGCATTTGCGCCACTTTTTAACGCCTGCTCAGGGCAGGCGTTAAGGGGCCTGTGGGCTCAAAATGAGCCCACAGGTGCCCTCCCATGCCCCCAGGGACCCCCCCTGCCACCCTTGCCCACCCCAGGAGGACACCCAAGGCTGGAGGGACCCACCCCAGGGACATTCAGGTAAGTTCAGGTAAGTTTTTTTTTTTTTTTTTTTAATAATATTTTGTGGCATAGGGGGGCCTGATTTGTGCCCCCCTACATGCCACTATGCCCAATGACCATGCCCAGGGGACAGAAGTCCCCTGGGCATGGCCATTGGGCAAGGGGGCATGACTCCTATCTTTACAATGATAGGAGTCATGTTGATGGGGGATGGGCGTCGTTAAAAAATGGCGCAAGTCGGGTTAAGACGATTTTTTCGACGTAACCTGACTTGCCCCATTTTAAGACGCCCATGCGCCATTTTCCCCCTACGCCGGCGCTGTCTGGTCTACGTGGTTTTTTCCCACGCAAACCAGGCAGCGCCGGTCTGATTGCGCCGTCTAACGCCATTCCATAAATACGGCGCCCGCATGGCGCTTCAGAATGGCGTTAGACGGCGCAAAACTTTTTGACGCTAAACTGCGTTAGCGCAGTTTAGCGTCAAAAAGTATAAATATGGGCCTTAATCTTTTAAGTTCTGCAAACCCCTAATGAATCATTACGAGAATCCGGGGGGCCTAATGAGTCATTTTTGGAATTCAAGTTCACCCAGCCAACTACATTTCTAGGATTTGAACCTAAAAACAACACACAAAAAATACAAAAACTTCCGTACACCAAACAAATGCTCAAATATTGGAATATTTGGTTTAATTCCCAATCAAATCTGGAAAAAGCTCTCAATGTTTCAATTATATTTTGTAAGTTTGCTGCGGATTTGCGTAAAAAAAATGACCAAATGCAGCTCACGAAAAATATAAATATGGGCCTTAGTTCTTTAATTGTATATACTTTATTCATCTGAATGTATTAATTGTAATCATTTTTAACTTTATAAAACAGCTGTGGGCCTCCTTAGCAGACCTCGAGTAGCCCCAGGAGTACTCTGACCCCAAGTTATGAACCACTGCCCTAGATTACTTGTCATAGTAATAGATTCAGGTCTGAAATCCTTACCGATTAAGCCTGTCATCTATACTGCCACTGACATCATCCACAATTTTCCTTAACCTCCTCTAATCTAGAATTGCTTCATCTGGCACATTGGTGTTTCGGCTATCCTAATGCTTTCTCCCAAACAGAATTAGACAAGGTGAATAGAAATTAACTTTCTTTAGGTGTGATATATTGATATCAACATACCCCATCTCCAACATGTGTAAGACATTGTACAGAGATCTGGTCATAAATCAAATCATCACAATGCAATAATATCCCAGTTTGCTCAGATACTTATCTCTTGCTCACAGTGTTTCATGTCAATCATATATCTACACATACGCCCTCAAACACAAATGTTTATCAAGATACCACTGCATTTTCACCATATTATATACATGAATGGCAAAATGCCATCCCTCACAAACTGTGACATTTACAGATCCTTGGGAGTTAGATCCCAATGTTTACTTACAGTGACGCACAAGTAGTACCAAATAAAATATAACATACAGCCTATCCTAAGGAAACTGCACTGGGTGCTTGGAGAAACAATACATAATTTCAAATGACTATTGACAATATGTAAACACTGAAATTCAACTCACCCTCTGTATGCACACAATAAATAAGCTTTCACCAGAGCAAGATTAACCACTTAGCTGCTGCCCCTTCTACACCCCCCCCCCCATGCTGAGCCCTTTTTTGGCTATTTGGGGTAGTTTGCACTTAGGTCTTCATAACTTTTTATCCACACAAGCGAGTCACGCCAAATTTGCATCCTTTTTTTCCAACATCCTAGGGATTCCAAAGGTACCCAGATTTTGTGGGTTCCCCTGGAGGAGACCAAGAAATTAGCCAAAATACAGCAAAACATGTGTTTTTTTCAAAAAATAGGAAAAAAGGGCTGCTGAAGAAGGCTTGTGGTTTTTTCCCTGAAAATGACATCAACAAAGGGTTTGTGGTGCTAAAATCACTATCTTCCCAGCTTTCAGGAACAGGCAGACTTGATTCAGAAAATCACATTTTTCAACACAATTTAGGCATTTTACTGGGACATACCCCATTTTTACTATTTTTTGTGCTTTCAGCCTCCTTCCAGTTAGAGACAGGAATGGGTATGAAACCAAGGCTGGATCGTGGAAAGCTAAACATCTCTGAAAAGTAGACAGAATTTTGAATGTAGCCAGGGGTCATTTGTGTAGATCCTACAAGGTTTTCCTACAGAAAATAACAGCTGAAATTAAAAAATATTGAAATTGAGCTGAGAAAAAACAGCCATATTTCTCCATGTTTTACTCTGTAATTTGTTCCTGCAATGTCAGATTTTTTAAAGCAATATACCATTCTGCCTGCTAGACTCTTCTGGTTGTGAGGCTATATAGGGCTTGTAGGTTCATCAAGATCCCTAGGGACCCAGAGCCAAAAAATGAGCTGCACCTTGCAATGGGTTTTCATTCTATACCGGGTATACAGCAATTAATTTGCTGAAATATAAAGAGTGTAAAATAGGTATCAAGAAAAACTTTGTATTTCCAAAACGGGCACAAGATACGTTGTTGTAAAGCAGTGGTTATTTGCACATCTCTGAATTCTGGGGTGCCCATACTAGCATGTGAATTTCAGGGCATTTCTCAAATAGATGTCTTTTTTACACACTGGCTTACATTTGGAAGGAAGAAAATGTAGAGAAAGATCAGGGGCAATAACACTTGTTCTGCTATTCTGTGTTCCCCGAAGTCTCCCGACAAAAATGGTACCTCACTTGTGTGGATAGGCCTAATGCCCACGACAGGAAACGCAACATGGACACATCACATTTTTACATTGAAAACTTACGTGTTTTTTGGAAGTGCCTAGCTGTGGATTTTGGCCTCTAGCTCAGCCGGCACCTAAGGAAACCTACCAAACCTGCGCATTTTTTAAAACTAGACACCTAGGGGAATACAATATGGGGTTACTTGTGGGGCTCTCACCAGGTTCTGTTACCCAGAATCCTTTGCAAACCTCAACATTTGGCACAAGAAAATCCTGGAATCTGAGAGGAGCCACAAACTTCTTTCCACCCAAGTTTGACAATAAAAATGGTACCTCACTTGTGTGGGTAGGCCTAGTGCCCATGACAGGAAATGCCCCAAAACGCCACATGGACACATCACATGTTGCCAAAGAAAACAGAGCTGTTTTTTGCAAAGTGCCTAGCTGTGGATTTTGGCCTCTAGCTCACCTGACACCTAAAGAAACCTACCAAACCTGTGCATTTTTGAAAACTAGACACCTAGGGGAATCCAGGATGGGGTGACTTGTGGGGCTCTCATCAGGTTCTGTTACCCAGAATCCTTTGCAAACCTCAATATTTGGCAAAAAAATACTTTTTCCTTACATTTCGGTGATAAAAAGTTCTGGAATCTGAGACGAGCCACAAATTTCCTTCCACCCAGCATTTCCCCAAGTCTCCCGATAAAAATGGTACCTCACTTGTGTGGGTAGGCCTAGTGCTCGCGACAGGAATAGATCACACAATGGTCAATGTTGATCCTTACATGAGGGCAACTGTTGACCCTGGGGTGATCCATTCCTGATGCACGCAGTAGGTACAGGCAATGAAGTGAGGTCGTGTTTTTATCAGGACAGGTGGGGAAACACTGGGTGGTAGGAATTTTGTGGATCCCAGCATACTCCTGTAGTTTGTGTGACAGAAATGCAAGACAAAATTGAGTTTTTATTCAACATTTCAGCTTTGCAGAGTATTATGGGTAAGAAAACTTAGGGGAATCCACACAAGTCACACCTCTGTTGGCTCCCCCGAATGTCTAGTTTACAGAAATGTCTGGGTTTGGTATGTTTACCTATATAGCTGCCAAAACCACAGGTAGCTCCCTTACAAAACCAGTTTGTTTTGTGATAGACAATTTTGATGTAACCACAATACAATTTGGGCTGTGGAATCTGGGGCTGAACTAAACTGGGAAACTCCCAAGAGAGCATTCTCTCTGTGCTTGCCGCCACATGCACCTGCTCCCTGGTTTGGGCTAACCTGCTATTGTCCCGTTGCACAGACTGTGCTTGCGAAGAGACAGCAGGACTGTTCTCATCACCTCCCTCATAATCACTGGAAGAGGAGTTATCGAATGGGACTCCTCCGACTGAAAAATCACTCCTAGAGTCTGCACCATTGTCCTATCCCTCAGATGTTGTCTCAGTATCTGCTGTCTCAGTCTCTGACCCCACATCAGAGCTGTCCTCTATAACCCAAGTGAGGGCTTGAGCAGCAGTCATCCAACGAGATGTCATCTCTGATACTGGCAAATCTGTTGCTATAAAACACTAGCCTACCTAGACAGTCACAAAATTGTGGGTGTGTGTGATATGCGTGCCACAGTAGAGGTCACCTTACCTTCACTTCTTCCCTCATTCAGCACGTTCTTTCAAGACACTCGAAAAGAGACACAATATTACTTCACCTTGTCACATACCAATTGTCACTGTCTTTAGAACCTCTAGCGCCCAGTCCAACAATCATTATTGGAGCTCCCACTCCCAGGACCTCCTCCTCTGATTCCCTCACTACCACCCAGCAAAAGTGCCTTAATCTCTCCATAGCCCTCCCACACATACATTTTATTTGTATTATAGCACAGGTAATGGTTGACTTTACTAATGTACTCAGCTATTTACATAAAATACTGATGTGATCTTTGCAGTAGGCATATAAACCTTCGGCACTACTTTATGGCATCAAAACTGCCACTGACAAAACTCTGATCCTTTTGTAGCAGAAACATAATCACAAGACTTACTTGACTTTTTTATTGCTGCCTAAAAGCTACAGTTGAAACGCGTCAGTTGAAATATGTGCATTGCTTTAAAGATGCAAGCTGCAACTGCAAGACAACTGCTGGTAAATATATATATATATATATATATATATATATATATATATATATATATATATATATATATATATATTACCACCAATTCTTCTGACCACAAGAAAGGTCAGGACACTTCCAGATGAATGTAAAAAGTTTTACTAACACACAGATTCTTCCTCCCAACGAGTTTCAGCCGTAGCCTCAAGGCTCTAAATTGCCTGCTAACCTAAAGCAAGGATGCACAAGATTCTGACTCTCTGTATCAACACCTCAGACTGATCAACATACCACCTAACAAATAAATAAACCACATAACTAATCAAAGCAGATCATCCAGTCTTACTACTCTCAGAATGCTGAATGATTTAAAAACCCTTGCCAAGCCTTAAACTCCCCTTTTTTATATGTATTTCATGCCTAAGGTTGTCCCTAGGTAGCCATAGGGCAGGGTGCAGTGTAATTAAAAGGTAGGACATGTACTTCTAAGTTTTACATGTCTTGATAGTGAAAACTGGCACATTTGTGGGGCCTACCCCTCTCATTGGATAACATTAGGGATTCCTTATTACATCTAATAAGCTATAATTCCTGATTGTGAGGAGGTAGAACTACCATTTTTTAATACCTATGGAATTGTAATGATAAATCCTCTTGACTGTTAAACTTGGATAATTGTTACACTTTTGAAAATGCTACTTTTAGAAAGTTTACATTCTCCTGCTCTTACCTCTATGTGCCTGCAGCCTGTCTCTGATCTCTTGTCTGTGGTGGGTGACAGCTGGGCTTTATGTATTCCCTTTAGACAACCACACACAATGGGAGCTTAGGTGTGACTTGATGGTTCCTGATGGGCCACCAGGACAGGATGAGAGAGCTGGCCACACTAATAGACTGAGTCCTGTCACACAAAAAGGGCTGCATACCTCCCTGAAGTGAGTCTGGCACTAGGACAGAAAGGGAGGACCTCTGTGCACTTCAAAGACTCCTCATGCCCATCCACTTCAGTAAACCTCTGGACCTGTGGATTCTCTGCCAGTTAGAAGGACTGCTGTGCTGCTGCGGACTGCCACTCTGCAGGACTGCTGCTCTGGAAGAACTGCTTTCTTGCTGTGCTCAACTGATGCCTGCTGCCCTCCTTGCCTGGTTGAGAAGGACTGGACCCACATCTCTTGAACCCAACACCCAGATTGACTCCAGGGGCAGGCTGACTGTTCTCCTGTTTTCTGGAGTCTCAGGGGCATAAAAAACTTCCAACCAACCCAACTGGACTCATCCTGTTGTGAGCCTGACCTGCCACGTGGTGCTACCGCAATCCTGGCCCTTTGGAGGTATCTCTTCAGGTACTGCTCCAGCAGAACCACCTCATCTCCACTGTTACATGTAAAACTGGCTCATTACCTTTGGAACCAGCACTCCTTCAGTGCAAGGCTCCAGCTTCCCTATTGAAAGCAGCCTCAATGACAACCCCTGCATTGCAGCAACTGCACTCATCGGATTAAGCACATCGCCTCTACCTCGACACAGCTAGTTCCTGCACCAGAACTCCATTACATCTCAGTTCCAATGCATCGTCACTGCTGCATGAGGACCTTCAATGCACTGCCTCGACTGAGTGGGGAAAATTGATGCAATTCCTCGACGGCGTGGTTCCAAACCACTGCAATGCTCCTGCACCAGGATTTTAAGGTACTTTGGCTTAGCAGGCCCAACTGGGTCCCTGCAGCTGGCCCATGCTGGCTCATGCAACTAGGGCTTGATCACAGGTTAATTTATGATGTCTTTTGTGACCTACCCTGACTAGGATTATGGGTCCTGCTTCATCTCTGTGCATACCTCTGTCAACCAGAAAACCCATTTCTAGCAAGCATGTACCTCTGGTACAGCCTTCAAAGAATAGTCTGCTTGGGTACTGTTCCAAAATGGGATAATAAAAAAGCAACTAACTCATAAATCTAATTAGGTGATAAACGCTTTAGGAGCAGCAGATGCCTCAAGATCTGCATCCAGTACAAAACTGAAATGCCTAATAGATTATGTGAAAGGAAACTATGTTGAATAATTTTACCTCACCATTCCTTTAAACTCTCAGGGGGTCATTTACAATATTTTGGCACAGGGCAGTGCCACAAGCTTTCTGTTGTTCTACCCTACGTCATAAGAAAAGGGCATGAATGTGTGGTATCTACTAGATAGTACATATCTCTGTCCTCTTCAACTACACTGGCACACAATGGGAGGCCATGTGCCAATGCAGGCACCCTTGCACCATAGTGCTAGGGTGTTTACGTTGTAGGAATGATTATTTTTGTGAAGGAAAACCTTCCTGCACAAAAACAGTCAATGGAGGAGTTTCTTTCCTCCTCTGTCTGTCCTCCTATGTGTGCTGCAGAACAAATGAGGAGAAATAAAGTTGTTTCTTCACGTTGCTTTTGACACATTCCTAGGTTTACAGATCCTTGTAAATCTGGGAATGCATCAAAATCCATGGGTGTTGCGTGGGAACACACACCGTAACGCCCATGGAATGTTTCATTGATGCAGATTAAGGCAAAGCAGTAGCTTGCCTTACTCCATATCTACAAGGCCATGAAAAGCCACACAAAGTGGCTTTGCGTGGCCTTGTAGATGTGGGTCTTCAGCCTGCACTGCTGATGCATCAAAAAAAGTGACATACCGATGGCGCAAGCCGTTTGTAAATAAGCCCCATAATTTTAAGGATTTCTAGTTTTTAAAAGTCTTTAGTAAAAAAGTTAGAACTTGCTCTAGATGTAGTTAAGAACATTAAATTCCAAATGAAACATAATTAAATCAACATCTGTGCCTCAAAGTCTCTCAAGATATGGAGCTGTTCTGGCTGTCAGCAGTCATATGATAATACAATGTAGCTAGCTAGCATGAACCTCATGTGGATTATTGTTCTTATTAGGTTTGTAGATGAGAATATAGGTAACTTGTGTTTTCTTGGAAGCATCTACTGTTTTGCAAATTGCTTGTTAATTTTGGAATGAAAGAAGACTTTGCTCCTCCTGTTGATACCTACGTATGGGAAACGGGGTTGGAATTATTAAAGATTCAATTATTATTATCATCACTACAAATGAGGTACCATAGATCTGTGTCGTTTTATCTCTCTCTTATTTAAATAATTTGATAAATGTTTTGTGGGCATGTACTATTCATTTTGAAACATGGTTGTAAATATGTGTGACAATTAATTAAAATTCAATTTTTAGTGTGAGGATAGTTATTATGTACTGCGTGGTAACAACCATGGAATCAGAATTCTGATATGGGCCCACCAATTATGAAATCCTTTCTCAGCACTGAATTTGCTTTCAATCGTCAAATTTCCTACATTCCTCTTTGCACGTACATGTACTTTGTGGTTCCCCTGGGCTTTGATTAAATGATACTAGCTTCCTCCTGCAGAGATGCCAATTATTGGCCTTCCTGTAGTTTGAAGAGCTTTCTGATTTTAGTATACCTATGCCAACATGAAGTATCCCCTCCCAATTGTTAGTTGGCATTGATAACTGTGGACCTGTGTATGAGTATGAACTATGGTTAACTTTTCCAAATAAGTTACTCAACATAAACTGCAGCTAGAAAAATCTTGCGAAATCCAGTTTTTTTCAGCAAACGGGGGTTTGCAACTATTGTAAATTTTTCGTAGTTGAGGGATAATTATTCAAAGTTATGATATTCAAAGATATAAATATATGAAAACTCTTTGCACTACCCGAGTATTATCTGCCTAGAAAATTCTTCATGCGGTATCCTGACTATTTTACTCCGTGCCGTTAACATCGTTGTGAGCTACTTGGTTCGATGCAGATTAAGCCTATGCACATTATATAGATCTGAAATATTCAATTCTGTCTATCTTAACTTACTTGTAGAGCACATAAGAGCACCGCATGCATATGTTCACCGCAAAGCTGTTCCTATTTTTCGCAGACCTGCTGCTATCCAACAGCTGCATTCCGTTCCCAGGCTCGGCGGAGGGGCTGCATTTTCAAACCTTGCTGCTAGATGAGGAGAGGAGCAGGCTGCTCATTGGTGCCAAGGATCATATCTTTCTGCTAGGTGTGGGTGACGGAACCCCAAATCTGAAAAAGGTTAGTTTGTTTTGCGCGGCCTGTATGCCTGTTTATTGATATCGCCTGTTTATTATTCCTGGAACTAAAATCTGTGCGAGCAAAGCTGATGATCTCTAGGAAGTCCACGTTGTTGTCCAAGCTTTTTTTGGTTTGTAATAGGAAAATAAAAATTAAGATAGTACATTATTTCGTAATATTCGTCTATCAAGAATGCAGCCTTCCGAATGCCTCTATAAATAATTGCATCTTTAAATTTATCAATTCAAACTTCACAGTCCAAGAAGGACTCCACGGACAGTATTTGTAAAATGCAGTGTCATTTGGGAACGAATATTGTAATAGCATCCGTCCTGCCTATGGTTGCCACATGCCATCAGTCTATTGCTTGAAATGAAATACTGCTGAAAGCCTACACATGCATTAATGCATCATTCCCATGGCCAACGCAAGTGGTCACTTTCAACTTGGTCACATGACAGATGCGCGTGGTTCTCAGCCAGCACCAAGATGTGATGGGTCCACCTAAAGGGAGAGCAGAGCCGAAGGCATGTCCCAGTAGCAAGTGAGTGTCGGAATGCACTATTTGTCTGCGCTGTATTTAGACTCAGCTTTGCTTTGGATGTGTGCCTTCTGGCTTAGCTCCAATCCTGCAGTGTGTGAATCAACCGCACATGTTGGTACTTCAAGGAGCTGAAGCGTGCTCTTTGTTCCATTGTAAATATTCTTTGTAAATATTGTACTACTAGATAAAAAGATAAAGAGGCCAATTCAGAGGGTAAATAGCTCATTTATTAACTCACGAAATAAATTTATAGAAACGCTCTTGCTAAAACGTATTTGGAGAAGATTTGCAGAAATCTCACGGTTAAGAAAGACACATGTGAAGATGTTTCAGGCTAGTGTAATTTCATCATTGTTTATACTTTGGCGCTAAATTCTTCTCACAGAGTGGAACGTCTGAAAAAATGATAGTCTCAATCGTTCTTAATTTCCATGGCTTCTGAATATCTAACTATTGTCATTAACATTTGAGTCTTAAGTCTTGTGCAGAGAGAGGAGAGAACGCAAATGACAGAGAGAGGCAGAATGAACTTAAAGTATTCAAAGACAGAATGAGAAAAGTGGGTAGACAGAATGAAGGCAAGCAATGCAAGGAGGAAGAGAAAGAGAGATTAAGAGAACTAGAGACAGGATTTTTTCTTCCATAGGGCTTGTTTACAAAGTTCATCATTTTTATAGCGACATTCTCCAAGCTGGCTGTCTCACTTTCTCAAAGCGTTTGGGAGTAGCCCTTTCCTAAGTCAATCTATTCTAATTTACTCAAAAAATGGCATCAACAAATCTTGAGAGTTTTCATAGGCTATGTTGTGGCTATTATGCCACACTTTTTACTTCCTGTGTAGATCATGACTAAGTTCTTGTGAATAGTACCTCTCCTCTGCTCTCCTCCAACAAAGATCAGCTTTAACTAGTAGTCGGAGAAAGCACATTGCAGCCTTCACTTGGTTGTCTGTGCCAGTGGTCTCATGAAACCCACCTCCCAAGGGGTGGGGGGTATCTCTGCATAAAACCAAGCATCATTAAGACAAGTGTCTTTTGGCGCAGAAGAACATAGTTGATCTCCTTAATAGACTGACTGCCAATATACAAATAACAATGTAAGAATGAGGTCAGTTCACATAAATAAGAAAATAAATTCCCGAAGTGCTCATCAGAAATATATGAGACGATGAACTACTTATGACACAGAACTTAAAATAAAGTGCCAGTCAAATTAGAGGGGAGATTCATATGACATGTTCACATAGTTTAAATTGTTTTTAACATAGTATAGCAAATTATGAGGCAAGGTACACATTGGTGAATGAAACAGTGTAACTAATTTTTTTCTGCAAGAGACAGTTGTTGCATTTTCATATTTGAATACCAATGGTCAAAAACATTAGCTGGCGTTGATAATGCAGAAGGCATGATACACCCGTGGAGTATCCTAAAAGCCACAAAAAGTGCCATAGTGCTCTGCTTTGCAATATCAGTCAATGAGGCACCAACAAAACAAAATAGATTTAGTGCATAAATCAAAATCATACTGAACCAAAACCTATAAAGTGCTCCTTGTATCACTCCACAACACCACGTGTCTCAATTTAAAAAAAATAAAAGTAGTAAAAGAAACCTTCTATTGTGATGCCCAAGAGCCAGAGGTAATGGTCACTTCCAATTGGTAGCCAATCTTTGTAGCAACTAATCTTCTGTACCCTGTAAACTCTATGAAATTGAACACGTTATAAAACTACATTCTTCATGGTCAGACTGGGTTAAGCCTTGGTTAGAAATCAAACGACACTGGTAAACTCCTCATCTCGTAGAACATTTTTGGCACTGTTGACATGATTCATTCATACATTCATTGAATTGTCCTCAGAAGCTGCAGTGACTTGTGACTTGTGGAAAGATTCTGAAATGGATCTTTATGTCCTTACGCAAGAGATGGCAAGAGTGAATTTGGGCTGCTGAGCTGCTCATACACAGAGCATGATGTGGAGAACCCCATTGGCTTTCATTTTCACCATCAGTGTTCAACATAGATATGCACCATCGAGCACAGGTAATGGATTAAATGAAGGTGTACTACCACATGGGCATCAACAACACCGTAATCCACATTCAATGTGAGAAGAAATTGGAAAGCACAGGGAAAGTCACTAAGGCCCATATTTATACTTTTTTAGCGGCGTATTTGCGTCATTTTTTGACGCATAAGCGGCTCAAACTTGCAAAATACAATTGTATTTTGTAAGTTTGTGCCGTTTTTGCATCAAAAAGCGGCGAGAATGCTGCGCTAAAAAAGTATATATATGGGCCTCAGTATCTTGAGTACACAAACCATCAGATGCACAATAGCTTCTTGTGTTTGAATGGATATAAGCTTAAGATCCTTGTCATTTGTGGGGCAGAGATGATTACGTTTGACTGGTTCCTTAATGATGAGCCCCATTGATCTACACCAATGAAGTAAAACTACTAATCAAGGGCAAAAAGCTTTAACAGTCTAGCTAATCACTTTAATTAAATGTGTTAATTCCTTCATAACGATGATCATTGGGTGAAGCTTATGTTATCCCTGATTTGGGCATTCTTGGAATGTGGTCTATATCATACTTCCCAAAAAAGTATCAATAGGATACAAATACTTCAGGATAAGGCAACCAGATCAAACCTGCATTTTTTTTAATCATCGGTCATATATGGAATCTGGCACCCCATACTATTCCAGCAATTACATCTCAGTCAGTACTGCTACTGTAATTCAGTAAAAGATTTTTCGAGTGCCAAAGGCATAGTCGCAGGTTCCTGGTAGTCCATATTGCTAAAGTTTGAAATTCCCTGATTTTGAACCGAAGGGCAGTATCCGAACAAGTATTGTCTGGTCTTTGCCTGAGGACCTGATTTTGAAAGGGGTAATAATAGAAAGTAAGGTACATTTTATTATTAAAAACTATGTTTCTGATGGTGATACATCTTTATCTCAGTCCAAGCGTTTATCATAATCGTAGTCCTATATACACATACAAAGTAACATTTTTTCTACAAGCATACACTCAGTGTAGAATCACCGACTAATAGTACTTTACACAGTTACAGATTTTCAAACTTATTGCATAATCTTACTTTATCTTGATACAAATATATTTTTAAGTTTATAAGGAAATCATGCTTCACCTTCTCACTCAGTGCTAGAATACGTTTTGTTAGGCAGTATCTGAATAGCCAGTGTGCAAATGTATATAATTTCAGTTGACACAATGTAGGGCAGAAATGTATCGGTTAGCATCTCCTGGATGTGACCAATCACCTTATTTGGGCAATAAATGTAGGTCTGGAGTTTTGGATAGTTATGGTTTTTGGACTATGAAGTGGACTAGGATCATATCCAAGTTTTGTTTTAACTGCGCTTAAAGCAAACCAAACGTAATTAATTTAAAGTATAACAGTTTCATATTTTGTTGGAGAACTGTATCAATTGCATTCAGATTCACAGTTTCCAGTTTCTTCTCATGTGACATTCTTTTTGACAGATTTATTGGCCTGCAGCTAGAGAAAGAGTCGAATTGTGCAAACTGGCCGGGAAAGATGCCCATGTAAGTATACCCGTGAACATGTTTTGTGATCAACCGACCTGCATTACACACTAGTCTTCTGCAAGAGGCACTTAAAAGTAATAGACAAACTGCACGAGCCACAGGAGGAGACATAAAGAACCTTTCTACTGTTATCTCCACATCGCCAGTGCGTGCCTGTTGCTGCCAAGTCGGAGTGCCTCCTGCGCTCCCAGACATTCCAGCTGCCAGCAGGACAGATGCAACGCATTGCATGTTTTGTCTTATTTAGTGTTGATATAAAATATACATAATGAGATGTCATTCACTGACAGAAACAGAGATTATTATCGCGGCAGTGCGCAAGTTTGGACTCAAGGGAACTCGTGAAAGTGAAGACAATCATTAGATCCGCATGTAACAATGTTATGAAGTACATATCTTAATTCTGACCGGTTTTAATATAACAGCAAGTTACATTGATAACTATAATGCATGCATGTGAACTCGGCATCTGATTCTGTTTTTTTGCGTTACCCGAGAGCATACGCATGCATCATATCAAATTCACATCCAAAAGCAGATGAAAAAGCTAACCCATAGACTTATATTTACTGACATTAAATAAAGGTTTGTCGAATTTCCTGTGTATCGAGGAATATATACTTACTTGGAACATACTAAATGCTGTCATTCTGCAGTAGGGTATCGAAAGTGGGAGGCTTCCTTAGGTCTCGACATATCAGATCCTCAGATACATAGCATGTATTTTCCTTTTAACTCCATCTTTCACCTTATTTGCCTTGCAAAATTAGCTAACGATATGTAGGATGGATTAAGCTCCCCTAGGTTCAACAACACTTCTGTCATTGTTTGCTGTTATCTTTAGCCGTGTCCACACAATTATCTAGTAATCCCCCCAGCCACCTTCTACCGGTAAAGAGGGGGGCATCTGATCTCTGAGTGACAGTCAACTGTGTCAGCCTGCTGTTAGGGCTTCCCATATCCCGCTGCTGGAAGGAGAGGCATATATTGGGCACGAGGGGCAAAAGGAAGAACAGCATCCCAATATGGTATCCGTAAGTGCTCTATAAATGTAATTCATCCATCCACCTACTCATCCAATGTTTATTAGCCCGTATCCTACGTCCATGTCCAGGAGAGCAGAGAGGCACAAATATTTCAAAGGTTCCTTGATTGAAACTACAAGAAGTGTATAATTTTCACTAAACGTATGCCATAAACAAGGGGCAATTGATGGGGAACAAAGCTCTTTGACTTTCTTTCAAGTGTCCTTAAATGGGATGAATCTTTAAGTGTTTGATTAATGTAGGAGACAAATTGAAGGCTAAGGTGAAATATTTTGTTTCTAGTTCTGCATTTTGAAAATTGCATGTTGGACATTTTGAACAACACTTTATGAACTTCAGACAATATATGATTTTCAGATACCGTCAGATACTGACTTCAAGGTCTTAGATTAAATTGTTTGCTTAACTTTAGGTATATATTTTAAAACGTTAACAAAAAAAGCTTTAGCTGTAAGACCAAAAGGCAGCTCAAATGAAATAATTTCATTAGAGTTTTTAGGTTTTGGATACTGCCAGCACAATTCTGTCAAGTATAATTTGCTGTATATGGTTAAATGTTGAGGTTTGTGTTCACTTGTATTATAACTAGTATTGAATATGATATTTGTTTAATAATTATAATTAGTACTGCCCAAGATATGCCAAAGGTCCATAAATAGTTGCAGATGAAGGGTTATAAGAGATTGACAACGTATCCTTATTTTGGTGTATACTTATTAATATGTCAAGATACATGAGTATTGAGGAATATATCGACTTGTTTTACATCACTAAAGACCTTACACATTCAGTAGAGGAAAGGAAATGCACTTATTCATCTAATGTTTCAAAATTGCCATCATAGAGTTAAGTTGACATGTTAAGAAGAAAATGGTGCCTAATAAATTGCAAAGGTAGTTTGACTACAATTAGATGCAAAGAAAAGACTCCCCCTCCATCCATTCAGTATTCATCCCTTACTTAGCAAACAGATATTTAGTCAAAGAGCAATGTGAAACGTTATGCGTTTAGACAAGGTACTATATCAAATATTAAATACGTAACAGAAGAGACATTACAAGCTTAAATCAATAGTATTGAAGCTTCACAAATATTCACAAAGTTGCCCCATGGTTTAGTGTCTTTTATAATTAAATACTGCTAATGGGTGCCTTATCAACAACAAATCCAAAGGCCTGATTCACAAAGAGCCTCTGCAGTTGCTCCAGATGCTCCACAGTTGTGGTGGGCTCTCCCATTGCAGTTTCTCATTGCAGAGATTCCACATGAGTGTGGAGATTCGGGGATGACTACAGAGGCTCAGTAATGACTGTGGAGGCTCTTTGTGAATCAGCTCCCAGGTTTGTTTCATTGAATTGTTAAATAAAAATCAAACATAAATGCTTGCAAATGTCATATTCAGCTGCCAAATATCATTCTTGCTGATTTTGTCATTTTGGACTAGTGCTAGATGAGAACAATAAGGTGAAATAAGTGCATTAGTGTTGCCATATACCAGAAAAGACCCTGGTCAAGATGGTACTAACAAGCCCTAGACAAGATACTAGAGAAAGTGGCCACCCACTCCAAGTTGTCACCCACCTTCTTCCTGATACAATCATCACATGTGGCCTGAATGTGCTAAGTGTCAGTCAATCTTCTATTGGATTAGACAGTATTTCACTGAGGTGCTCAGCTCTCATTTTTCTTCCCAAAATCTGGAATCCTCCACATCAAACCTCAATGGGCCACTCCATTATTTGTTCCTTTTAGGTGGTCCTGATTGCTTCTTTAGCACTTTTGAATATGCCAAATAGGAGTAGGTGATGTGTGGTAAAGATACCTGTTTCCACACAATGCAGATTTTGATTTCCCATTGTTAGCTGCTTTGAATCTTCAAAGACATACCCTGGAATACAAACAATACAAGCAATACAAACTTCTGTCTTGTGGCACAGGAGGATCCTCTACAAAAAAATACACCAGTAGATGGCTTTAGCTCTGATGTCACAGCTAGAACACACATTCCACTTCTACCTCAACGTATAGGGCTAGACTGGAAAGTCTATCACACTGAACCTGTCATCAAAACATCTGGTCCACCAAAATTTGGAACAATTGTGAGTATTGGAGTTCATAGTTTTAATACTAGCAATACTATGAATGACTTGACCTATAAAACCTCTGGAATAGTTACGTTTTTAATTCTAATGTTAGCTTCCCCTCTCATAAAGTAAGAGAAATATGCAGTCAAGCTGCAGTCCAATTTTTTAAAACTCTTCTTTATCATCCAACTACAAACGTCTAATTCTTCATCTAAATACTGAGAGGGCGGAGGTCTGGCTCTGTGACTTCACCTCCAAAGAGAACCTCCCAGATACGTGCACAGCCTCCTCTTGCACTCTGACCTATTACATCATGTCTAGGGGTGGGCAGAAGTCATAGAGTTTCACTCAATGGAATTCCGCAGAGTTCATGAAAACTCAGCGTGATTACACAGAATTCTATGAACAGGTTGGCGGAATTTGGCCAGAATTCCACATTACAAGCTTAACATGGAGTGGCCAAAGTTCCACCATCTCTGCCAACAGAGGGGAATTTATTGCCCACTGTTGCTCGTTTCACCAAATAAACCTCTTATCTGACTACAAGGACTCTGTGTGTGTGGCTTCGTTCCTACATTTTTGGCGACAAAGGCCAGCCACACTTAAAGAGGTGAGCGAGGATGCGATCGGAAGCGGACCTGTAAAATCGGTCGACACGTGCTGCGTGTTTGGTCCCTGCACGCATTTGCTCCTGGCACGCTGCAGACCTGCACTGTTTTTTTTTTTTTTCTTCTCTTTCTCGTTGGTACTCCTAGACGGTGTCACTTACCGTGAAGTCCCCATAGACTGGTTGGGTGTCTTGAGGCCCCACGTTGAGGAGCACGATGGTTGGAGCTCCTTCCCTTGTCGTGTGAGACTCACACCGGGGAGCTGGCACTCTACCAAAGGAAGGAGGAAGCAAAAACACAACTCCACGGTGATTGGAGATAGTCGGTGTGGTGGCAAGGGAAAGAACCTTAGCAACCACCCTGGGAATCACGTCTTTTGTTGTTCTTTCCTCAATGTGGCTGACATAGAGGAAAGTCCCTTAGCAACCACTTGAGAGACTACATTACAAAGGCTTTTGGAGTGTTATCTTTTAGTAATTGAAGATGTCTTCTGCCATCAACATTCCTGCTCCATTTTTGGACTACAAAATCAATCATCTGACCAATGGGAAGAATGGATAGATATTTTTGAGAACTATGTTGTAGCATTAGAGTATCAAAACTTCTCTGCGCACAGGAAAAAGGTGTTATTGACAGGTACTATTGGCAAGGAAGCTCATCATATATTTAAATATTTGCCGGAGATCTGCAATGATGATGGTCAACTGCTAGGAGATGTTTATGAAGAAGCAAAGCTACAGTTGGAGAAGAGGTTTGCTAAAGAAGAAAATATAGTAATGTCACGTTATAAATTTTACACTAGACCACAAAAAGAGGGTGAGTCGTTAGAAGACTTTGGGCCTGATTACAACTTTGGAGGAGGTGTTAATCCATCCCAAATGTGACGGATATACCACCAGCCGTATTACGAGTTCCATAGGATATAATGGACTCGTAATACGGCTGGTGGTATATCCGTCACATTTGGGACGGATTAACACCTTCCTCCAAAGTTGTAATCAGGCCCTTTATTTCTAGTCTACGTGAATTATCTGTAAAGTGCAAATTTGGTGCAATGACTGATGAGTTGATTCGTGATCAACTCATTGTGCAGTGCAGGAGCAAGAAAACCCAGGAACGCCCGTGGGCAGCTAAGAATCCCTCTCTCAAGGATGCCATTACTATTGCAAAAATAGTGGAAGAATCAGAAATTTGTATGCAAGAGATTAACAAGAAATGGAGTGGTAGCCCAGGAAGCGAAGAAGAGGTTGCAGTAGTCACAAAGAAATCAAACTCTTCTAAACAGCGTGGTGCTACATCAAGTAAACAAGGGATCAGGAGTCCAGCTTTGTCTAAATCAAAATTATGTGCAAGATGTGGGAGTTCAGCTCATACTAGGGATGCTAAATGGTGCTTCGCTGTGAATAAAGAGTGCAGGAAATGTGGTTGCAAGGGCCACTTTGCTCGGATGTGCAAGGATGTCTTCAATTCAAGAGTTGCGGTGGCGGATTTGGCAGAAGAGAACGGTGTTAGTGATTGCATCTTAGTTGTCCAGGCTCCTTTATCAGAAAGAGGAAGGGAGAACAGACCTAAAGGAATGTTTACTATTGCTGATAAGAAAGTGGAACTGATGGTGGATTTGGGATCACTATATACTATTGTACCTAAGTCACTGTGGATCGAGTTATGGCATAAAGTTCCTTTGCTACCTAAAGACATAAACCCCAGAGGATATCAAGGGGTAGAGATTGATGTGTTAGGTTATTTTATTTCTCAGATAGAGTTTGGCAATCTACGTGGCTTTGTCTGGACCACCCATTTTAGGGTGGGGGCATCAATTTGACTTGCACATTATCATTGATCCTCATTCTGACAGAAAGATTCTAGTGGTTGAGGATGAGGGTCTGGAGAAAATTCTTTAAGACGCTAAAGCCATTTTTAATGAGAAGCTAGGAGAACTAAAAAACTATGTTCATAAAATTGTACTAAAAAAAGATGCAGTCCCCATGAAACACAAAGTGAGGAAGGTGCCTCTGGTAGTTAGGAATGAGGTAAAAGAAATGTTGCAGGATATGATGGACCAAGGTATTATTGAACCGGTTGAGGCCTCTCCATGGGTCTCACCAGTCGTCATCACAAAAAAGAGTGATGGCAAGCTCCGTTTTTGTGTGGATTTACGTACCCTAAATCAATTTGTCATTACAGACTAATTTCCTCTTCCTAA
This sequence comes from Pleurodeles waltl, assembly GCF_031143425.1. NCBI lineage: Eukaryota > Metazoa > Chordata > Amphibia > Caudata > Salamandridae > Pleurodeles > Pleurodeles waltl. The sequence continues at coordinate 446,108,836 of NC_090442.1, read as the reverse complement.
CATTAATGAACTCTTATCTCTACTCAAGGGTGGGAGGTACTTTTCAAAGCTGGATATGAGGAGTGCATACCTCCAGATTAAGTTACACAATGAGTCTAGAGCACTCACTGCCTTTATAACAATGGAGGGTATATTTCAGTTTATTCGGATGCCCTTTGGGTCGTCCTCGGCAGCGAGTGTGTTTCAAAGAATTATGTTGAATTTGTTTTCTGGAATGCAGAATGTAACTTACTTTCAGGATGACATATTGATTTTTGGTCAGACAGTAAGTGAACATAACACTGTTCTTAAGTAAGCTTTGAACAAATTGGGGGAGGCTGGTCTGACCTTGAGGAGAGACAAGTGTAAATTTTTGTTGGAAGAAATAGATTACTTAGGGCATACTGTTTCGGGAGAAGGTTTCAGTCCAAAAGAAGATTTTCTGAACGCCATTCGCTCCACACCCATTCCATGTAACAAAGACCAATTACGTTCTTTTATGGGGTTGATAGAGTATTATAACAAGTTTGTAGAAAATTGTGCACAAAAAACTGAAAGTTTAAAGTTATTACTGAGGAAAGGGTCAAATTTCAGGTGGGGAAGAGAACAACAACTTGCCTTCGAATCAGTCAAGAGAGACATTTGTGAGGCAGGTATTTTGTCTCCTTTTGACACTCGTCTGAAGACTGTGTTGACTGTGGATGCCAGTGCCTGTGGCCTAGGAGCAGTGCTTGCCCAAGTATGTAAAGGAAAAGAGATGACTGTAGCGTTTGCTTCCCGCTTTCTGACGGCTTGTGAGGGAACTATTCAGTGATAGAACGTGAGGCATTGGCCACTGTGTGGTCTGTGGAGCATTTCAGAACGCTTCTTTGGGGTATCGATTTTACGTTGCGCTCTGATCACAAACCGTTACTTAAAGTCATGAGTCCTGGTGGGGCAGGTAAAGGTTCTGCTAGACTAGCTAGGTTAGCAGCCAGACTACAAGAGTATCGATTTACCATGAGTTACATTCCAGGTTGGGAGAATGCTCGAACAGATTGTCTATCTAGGCTACCTTTAGACTCAGAGTGTGAAAGTAAGACATTGAGGACTGGGGCGAAGGTACATTTTCGGCGGATGAATGGACTACGTCTATGGAGAAGGATTTGGTTCTCAAAGGGGTTGTGCGAATGATTGTAGAGGGAAAAAGGAGGGACAGTACCGTTGGCCTTCGTTGAGACCCTATTTAAAAGTGTTGGATGAGTTGTCCATGGTAGACCTGAACCTAGTTATGAGAAATGACAAATTTATTCCACCAGTGGGCTTACGGAAAAAAAAATTGTATTGGCACATGAAAGCCACCTTGCCCAGACCTTGACCAAGAAGAGAGTTAGAGAGTACTTTGGTGGCCAGGTATGGACAACATGATTTCTAAGTGGGTCATAGATTGCACAACTTGTAAAGAGATTGAAAAAAGGTTGAAAGTTGGTGTACAAGGAGTTCAGGGGCATATTGATGATCCCGGTTTACCCTGGAGTACACTGTGTTTGGATTTTATAGGTCCTATGCAAAGTGTGGAGAATTTGTACAGAAATGCTGCCGTCATGGTGGATGTAAACTCAAGATGGGTAGTGGTAAAGTTTATGCAGAAAATTAGTACTAAGAGTACCATAGGAGTGTTGAAGGAAGTATTCACGGAAGAAGGTTTTCCTAGGGTTATAATAACTGATAATGGTACCCAGTTTACCTCACATGAGATGAGGAAATTCTTGGAGAGCTGTGGGATTATTTACAGGCGCACAGCCCTTTACAATCCACAAGCCAAAGGAATGGTCGAGAGAATGAATCGATTAGTGAAGGGCACCATGCTAATGGGTATTCAGAGTGGGAAAGATGTCAAAGGAATGGTGGAAGAGATGGTTTGGGCTCATCGCACTACTGTGAATAGAGCTACGGGGACTTCTCCTTTTGAGAGGATGAGGGGCAGGAAGCCATGTTTTAAGCTCATACCAGCATGGTTGACGAGTGGTGCTGTATGTGATTTGAATGGAGTGAGTAAACCTGTGAGGGAGAAAGACATAACAGAGGGTGATTGGGTTAAGATCAGGCATGGTAGAGTTGTCCGTGGCCTTTCTAAATTTTGGGGTCCTTTCAGAGTTAAGAAGGTTGGTGTAAGTCATGTGGAGTTGGAGAATGGGGATAAGTGGAATATGAGGAAAGTGGTACTCTACCAAAGGAAGGAGTAAGGGGGGAGTGTCAGGGTTGACTCTAATTCAGAGATGTACAACAGTTTTATGATGATTAGCGATGATGATTTAGTTTCTAAGTCAGATGGAAAGGGGAGAGCAGAGCATCAGTTGCTTGTTCCGGGAGTCAGAAGTTCGGAATTTGAGAACGTGAGTCCTGAGTCTGTTTCTCATGATGAGACTTTAAATAGTGGTCGCAGTCAGAGGACACGCAGACCACCATGTTATCTACAAGACTACGTACAATTTACATAAATGGGTTTTTAATCCTGTTGGGTTGCGTTTCCCCTAGGAAGATTGTATCCCTTCCTCCATTGGTACATTTAGTTACGTTTGTTTAGTTCCCTGGGTATCACCTTTATTCATCTTTATGAAAATTGTATCCCCTTCTGCATTAGTACATTTCTGTTACATTTGTATTCTGATCCCTGTGTGTTGTCTTCAGCTAAGTTTTTATTAGAGAAAATGTGAAAGGAGGAGGATGTGTAATATTCTCTGTGTTCCTTTAGCAACCCCGTTGTTAAGGAACGCAGAGAATGAGAATGTTGAGGGGCGAGTTCTGAACAAGTCAGTTGGTGTTGGCTGGCTTGGAAGGAAGTCGCGTTGCTCGTTTCACCAAATAAACCTCTTATCTCTGACTACAAGGACTCCGTGTGTGCGGCTTCGTTACTACACATATCCATGCTTTACTGCTTTCATGTCTCTTAGTGCGTACCCTGTGCCCTTGTGTGCACCGTGCTCCCCTTTTCCATTTCCTGCCCCCACCTCCTAGGCTCTCTGATGCTTGTTCATTGCTTCTGCTGATTTTTAACAGTCGTATAATGTTTGTGTATTTTATTTCTTTTGAAACAATTCTTCTTTTGCAATGAACGTTTAAATTGACTACAAGAGCATAACATTTGGACGGTCGTTTTGTCATTGAACAAAAACAAAAGTTCGTTTAAGTGAACACCCAGCGTAATAATAAATTTAGATTGAAATGTTTAATATACATTCCAAACATTGGTGTAATGGAAGAGGGCTGAAAATCTAGTCAGACATCGTAAACCAGTGCGAATAATCCCACAACATGCAAGTTACACTTAAACGCATTTCCTGGAATGCCTGTTCCAAGTATGCCATTGTTCCAACGCTGTCACAATAACATCACTCATAACATCTGCACTGCCACACACTAGGCTTACCGTGGAATTGGCAATGCATGCCCTTTTTTGAGCATTTTTCATGTTTAAAAAATAATTACCTTGGCAAGCGCTATAGAAAACACAGCCAGTACAATCACTGGTAGAGGTTGCATGTTATATGTTTTTACTGTTTTCATCCTAAATACAATGTTGAAATGCATTATATCCGCTAAATTAAGATTTGGATTTATTGTTTTCCATTCTATTTGTGATAAAGTTCTTAAATTATTGAACGTCATAAATGTTTTTCATTATAACGAGTCAGCGTGGTTTAGCACATGCCCTGTAGAAAATAGATTTAATGTATTTAACTTAGTAGTTATTAACTAATCAGTCATGTTATGTCGGTCAATCGTAGTATGCATCCAATGAGATTAAGATCAGTGATACATTATATGTATTGAATAAATGATGTTTTCCTGCTTTTGACATGCACAATTTAGTTTGTGTTCTCAAACAAACTGTCAGTGCGTAAATGCAGGTTGGCATAATGTTGTCTGAAAATGGAAATACATACAGGTTCAAATTAGAAAATGCAGATTCTTTTGAAAATTGTCTGACAACTAACTTGCTATATGAGTAAAAGAAGATGTTTTTTAGAGAGCATGATTATTTGGTGCACCCTTTTCGTTCTGATAATTTCTTAAATGTTGTTCTTACTGTAGAAAGAATGTGCAAATTTCATCAAAGTTCTTCAGCACTATAACAAGACTCACGCCTACGCCTGCGGCACGGGAGCGTTCCATCCTCTTTGTGGTTATGTCGAACTTGGAACGCAGAAAGAGGTAATTCTAACCGAGTTTCACACATTCAAAGACATGGAAAGAAAGATAAATTGCGTCACCCAAACAGAGCAGCCGTCACTTCCTATAAGCAAAAGGAAATCTATTTACGTTCATAGAGCATATAAATTTGCGTGCTCACGCATCTGAGGCCAATAAACGTAACTATGTCTTACTGCAAGCCCTCGGCCCAGAAATAGTTAATATAAAAAGATGGCTGGAAAAGATGCTTTAGAAAAGATTTATTGTGTGATAAATACATTTAGTCCAGATGTTTGATTTTAACAGGCCTGTAACCCTAGTTTCCTCGTCTTCCTGTCCTTGAATGTTTTCTGTGGACATCAATGCTGCGAGCTACACCTTTCAGGAAGGATGGGATAACTGTTTCCCTACTATCAGCACTGCCAAGAGACTTCTTGTACCTTGGTCAGAGGTTAACGGTCCAGGGGTGTGGAGCTCTCAGCCTGGGAACGCAACTTGCATGTTTAAAAGCAACACATTTAGTCAAGATAGACCAATTCGGATTTATTTGCTAAACCCTTTTTCACTCTGAAGAAAACGTGTAATTTATTGTTCTAGGTGCCATTTTATTTTCTCACTTATGTTCTTTATGCAGTTTTTATAAGACAATACCGGATATTCCTGGGCAAGAACATGTGTCAAAAACAGGGTAGCTACCACATTGACAATGATGGTCTACTGCTTCATATTTAAATCTGGACATTTTCCAATAAGGAGGCACATAATTCACACAATGATTAGCCAGACTAGTGGTGTTGTGAAGGGAAAGTCACTATTAACAGCCTCAGCAGACATCTTTCATCTGAAAACAAACTCATTTATTCACAGGAAACTCTTTTCCGGCTGGACACACACAACTTGGAGTCTGGCCGACTGAAATGCCCCTTTGACCCGCAACCACCGTTCACTTCAGTAATGACAGGTGAGGTCCGTGTTTTACTGGCAAGTATAGAGTTGGTGTCCATTCCATGTTCGCTTTACGCATATTTGAAAAACGTGATTTACTGTAAGCCGCTTAGCAATCAAACGTAACGCCTTTTTTTTAAGAATGCTTAAAAAGCTATGAACAAACATAAGGGGTGCCAGGAATGATACTGAAACACGTTAAAGAAGAAAAAGTGCTGCTTGACCTTTGTCTAAGACTTACAACATGTATTCAAATTCAAATACAAATCAGGGATTTGTAAAGCGCGGCTGGTCACCTTTGAGGGTCTCAAGGCGCTGGGGGGGTAGGAAGGGTACTGAGGATTAATGGAAGAGCCAGGTCTTGAGGTTCTTCCTGAATTATGACGGGGTGGGGGATTGCCTGTGGTGGATAGGGAGGGTGTTCCAGGTCTTGGCGGCGATGTGGGAGAAGGATCTTCTTCCAGCTGTAGTTTTCTGGATGCAGGGACGTTGGTGAGGTCCCGTCAGCGGAACGGAGTTGTCTGTCGGGAGTGTAGAAGGAGAGTCTGTGGTAGAGGTAGGCTGGTCCGGCGTCGTGTAGGGCCTTGTAGGCATGGGTCAGGAGCTTGAAGGTGATTCTCTTGTTGATAGGCAGCCAGTGTCGGTCTCTCATAAGGGCAGAGGTGTGGCTGTGTTGTGGGTGTTCTTGATGAGAGGGGCGGAAGCGTTCTTGATGCATTGTAGTCTTTTTTGTGTCTTGGCAGTAGTACTGGCATAGAGTGCATTACCGTAGTCGAGGCGGCTGCTGACGAGGGCCTGGGTGAATGTTCTTCTGGCTTAGGTAGGGATCCATTTGTAGATTTTTCAAAGCATGCGCAGGGTGTGGAAGCAACCCTATGAGATGGTGCTCACCTGTATGTGTTTCTTTTATTCTTAATTAGGACGTCTTATTAGGATAATTGTTCATCCTTCTAATTTGCATCTCCATAAGTCTTCAGGCTTCTAATTAGGAAACAAGTTCACCTTTGTCCACGGGATGTCCCCGTTCAGCAGAAGGTCTTGTTTGGCTCATAGTGTTGTGAAGTGTAACATTGTGCTCTAAATGGCTTGCCCTTTTATTTCAAGAAACTTTATCGACCTTTGTTCAATCTTTCTGCATATCTATATTCACAAATTACCCATTACATTAGTGATAAAAGATACATATTTGTGATATTTTTTAGCACTTTCTGTAGGAGAAGATATGTGTGACTCCAGTGCTAGATTCACTTACTATCGCCAGATCCAAGTATTCACATGAGGTGGCCTGATTCATGGATGGATTCATTTCACAAATCCAGGGTAGTCATTTGAGCTAAAATTACCTTTTCTGTAATCATTTCTGTAGTGATTGTTTACCTTGACAGTTTATCATATATTGACTTTCGTAGACCACTGTTGCACATTGCTGTGATAAAGAATGTATCTCCAAACCTCTTGAGCTGTGCAAATTGTGCACATTACACATTTAGATGAAAAAAATGTACAAGACCCTTTCAGTGTTAGAGTGATGCATAAATTATGCAAAACACGAACGAGAACTCTTTGAAGTTCCCAAATTTAGGTGGAGAGCAGCTCCAATAAGGAGCACTCTCCAACACCAGTGACACTCTAGATTTGCACACCTCAAATTTGTAAATGGCTTTTGTCATTTTACAGCTCGGTGAGGATGACACCCTGTCAATCTTATGCTTAAAGATTTTGCTGTACAAATGTCAAAAGACTTTGTCCCTAGCTAGCTTCGCGTGGATAGCACTGTGCTGATCCTATGCTTAATAACTTTGCTAGATAAAAAGACATTTGAGGTGAGCAAATCTAGAGTGTTGCTGGTGTAGTAGAGTGCTCCTTATTGGAGCTGCTCTCCACCTAAATTTGCGAACTACCCAGAGTTCTCGTTTGTGTTTTACACACACACACACACACATATATATATATATATATATATATATACATATATATCAATTTATATATTTTTATAAAGAAATGGCATGTGTTTACTGAGACATTAGCTTTGATATGCATTTAATTGAGCAGATGTGAATAGCAGCTAGGCTGCAACATCTTCTAAAAAACACATTCTTTAGTAAGACCAATGTACCAGAATGCAAGTGTTTTGTAGGCTGGAGATAAATTAGTGATTCACTTGTCCATAGTAAGGACAAATAGTCAACAAGGCTTCGTTTCTTGCATGATTAAATGTCCATAGATGAGGTTTATAGTATAATCATTAACATTGACGTGGTAACAACCTTAAATAAATTCTTAGTTGGAGTTTGATCTATATGTTTACGGAATGTTTCATAAAGGCCCTTTAGTATTTTCCGCATTGACACAATATCATGGCTGCACCTATAAATTATGCAGGAGGGACACTGCTTTGTACAAAAGTAACTCCAAGACATCTAGGGCCCCATTTACGAGGCCAGTGGCACAGGGCGGCGAGGCATGTGTCTTGCTGCGCCCTCCTGCACCACTGGGAAAGGGCAGAAATACCCTGCACCACTGGGAATGGGAAGAAATGCACTGTATCTACAAGATACGTCAAGTTTCTGTCCTCTCCCCCTGCACTGGTGCACAAATTGCTGCCTAGCGGCAACGCAGCCACCCTTAAGAAATACTGAAAGGATGCCTGCCCTGCATTGATGATTGTTTTGGTGCAGGAGGGGTCACGTTCCTGCACAAATACAATCACGAGGTGTTTTCCTCTTACTGTGTGTGCTGCAGATTGCAGCACACATAGTAAGAGTAAAAAAGGGGAGAAATAAAGATAATCCTCCCCGTTGGCCATTCGTATGCCAACTCTGAGGTGGTGTAGAAATCTGATACATTCCCAGACTTGTAAATTTGGGAATGCATCACATTACTTCATCTTCCATTGGTGGTGTGTGGGAACACCCTATGTAACATCCATGTAACTCCCCTTTCATGCAGTGTTATGCGTGAAAGAGTTCCGTATTTACAAGGCCACAAAAAGCCATGCAAATTGCTTTGCATGGCCTTGTTAATAGGGGCTGGCACAATGCTCCACTGGAGCATCAAAAAAGATGATGTTCTGGTGGCACAGTGTGCTTCTAGGGGCTCGTAAATGAGGTCCTTAGTGTTTCTAAAATCTTTACTGTTCTATATGAGTTTGAATATTGAGTAGATATGAGGTACCTTTGTTGACCTGCAAGAGCGATACAGTACACAGTGTATCCCAATACACTAATGTCTCTGAAATTAAATGGCTAAACAGTTGGACCTGGTTTCATAGAATGCCATAGGTAGAATGATTGCATGTATCTTTATGTATGTCCATAACATCTACACACATGGCATGGAGCAAACACTTTTCTAAGACAGTGGTTGCTGAAATGGGAAGCAAAGATGCTTAGAGCTACACCTGAGCCCTCACCTCAGATTTGGGTTGGACTGATTAATGTAATTTTGGAATAAACATCTCTTCCACATCACTACTGAACCAAGAACCAAAGGAGTAAGGTTAGGCTACTTCAGCATATTAAATATTTTATCTGCTGGGCCAGCATTACAACGCCTTATAAAGGGAGCATGCCTGTTCTTAATCATATGTAGCCAAGCACTTCTCTTTATGACTTCTACAGTTGTAAAGAGGACTGCTTGGATTTGTCACACAATGTTTTCTTTAATTCGTATTTACATATCTGGCTGCTATTTTGTTAATCCCATTTTATTCCTTATAGATCAGTATATTACTTGAAATGGCCACTTGTCAAAAGGTTAAAGTAGAGCTAAATGTAAGTAAGGTAGTAAGATTTTAAATTAACTTTAAAAAACCTTAAAAAGCCACTGAAGAAACAAAGATTAAAGGGGAGTTATAAGTAGGTTTTTAATGAAAAAATAACATGTTAAAACCAAAGAAAACACTCAAATTCACCAGTTATACTTAACTGGCTGAAGTATAGCTTGCACCGAATAGATTTCAGATGTCATCATTAATGCAATATTTGAGTTCATAAACAGTGTATCATAGCAGTGCTTCTGCCTTATGTGGAAGGGAGGTTCCCTCCAGGGCCTGGCCTGAGGCCAACTCCTTCATCTAACACACTTCTGGCAGCCAAACCCTGTGGGCATACAATGCCCCACAGTCCCACCACCCCATGTTATATTTTTGAAAACATTTTTACAGGTCTGGCACTAGTCTCGTGGGATCACCTGAGGAACAGGAGTACAGCAGGAACCCAAAATATAATATATATAAATATGTTTAATTTTGACACAAGACCCTCTCACAAGGGTGTCAAGGCATCCCTAGCCTACGCACTTATGCTCTTTTTAAATTTATTTTTCAGCACTGGCCGGCCGAGTCCCAGAGACCTGTAGTGGCGACACAAACATTTCTGGTTGTTGCCAGCAAATCAGAGTGTGTGGTTCTGTAAGACCAGTCTCGGTACAGCAAAGGTGTGTTGGCCGATAGGAAAAAAAAGGCCAATCAGAGTGCTTTATTTTTTAATTTCGATATGGTTGACGGCACTAGATATTGGTATTTGTGTAACCTTAATTTCTCAAAACCTCAATTTCTGAAAAGTTTACCAATGTCTTTCAGCCATTTTTCATAACAGGATGGAGTGGAATAGAGCAGAGTGGTGTGGCATGGCATAGAGTGGTGTGGAACAATGTAGACTGGAGTTGTGTAGGGTGTAATAGAGTGGCTTGGAGTTACGTAGCATGACTTGGTGTGTTGTAGAGTAGACTGAAGTGGAATAGAGTGAAGTGGTATAGAGTAGAGTGGTGTAAAATGGAGTGGTGTAGAGCGAAGTATGGTGGAGTGGTGTAGAGTGGAGTGCCATAGAGTGGGGTGGGGTGGTGTACAGTACAGTGGGGTAGAGTGGATTGGTGTAGAGCTGAGTAGAGTAGGGTAGCGTAGAGTGGAGTAGAGTGAAGTAGGAGAGCATAGATGGTTTTGGAGTGGCACAGAAGGGAGTAGAGTAGAGTGGCTTGGGTTGGTGTAGAATAGAGTGCATAGAGTTACATTGGGTAGAGTAGAGTGTCGTAAAGTAGAGTAACATTGGGTGGAGTGGGTAGAGTAGCACAGAGTGCTACTATGTGGAGTGGAGGGGGTTTGAAATAAAATAGAGTGGTGTAGAGTGGAGTGGTGTAAAGTGGAGGTGCATAGAGTGGCATGAAGTGGAATGGGGTAGAATTGAGTGGATAGAGTAGTGTGGACTGACACAGAGTGCAGTGGCATTGAGTAGAGTGGTGCAGAGTAGAGTGCAGTGGTATATAGTAGAGTGGTGCTGAGTAAAGTAGAGTGGCGTAGAGTGCAGTGGTGTAGAGTGCATTGGCATAGAGTGGGTCAGAGGAGAGTAGAGTGGTGTATAGTGAACTGGGATAGAGTGCAGTGAATTAGAGTGGTGTAGAGTGGAGTGTATAAGAGTGCAGTGGCATAGAGTTGAGTGCTTCAAAGTTGAGTAAATGGTGTAGAGTGCAATGGTGTAGAGTGCTGTGGTGTGGAGTAGAGTGGCCTAGAGTAGAGTAGCATAGAGTGAAGTGGTGTAGAGTGGTGCAGAGTGGAGTGGCATTTAGTGGAGTGGCATAAAGTGCAATGACATAAAATGCAGTGGCGTAGAGTAGAGTGGTAAACAGTAGAGTACAGTGACATAGAGTGCATTGGTAAACAGTAGATAGGAGTACGGTGAAGTGCAGTGGCATACAGTGCAGTGGCATAGATTAGAGTGTGGTGTCATATAGTGCAGTAGAATAGAGTGCAGTGATGTAGAGTACAGTGCCATAGATTAGAGAGGTGTAGAGTAGAGTAGTGTACAGTGCAGAGGTGTAGAGTGGTGCAAAGTAGAGTAAAATGGTGTGGAATAGAGTGGCGTACAGTGCAGTTGAAGAGTAGAGTATTGTTGAGTGCAGTTTCATAAAATGCAGTTCAGTGGTGCACAGTAGAGTGCAGTAGCATGGAGTAGAGTGGTGTGGAGTAGGGTGTCAGTGAGCAGTGCATAGGTTTCAATGCCCTAAAGTGGTGCAGAGAAGAGTGCAGTGGCACAGAGCGCCACAGTATAGAGTGCAGTGGCATAGGGTAGAGTGGTGTACAGTAGAGTGACGTAAAGTGCAATGGAATAGAGTGGCACAGAGTGCAGTGACATAGAGTGGCACAGAGTGCAGTGGCGTAGCCAGGGCCGGCTTTAGCATTGATGGCTCCCTGTGCAACAGTCTTTTTTTGGCGTCCCCACCACATGACCACCTCCTCAGGTCCCTCACTACCACCTGGCAAATGTGCCACTCATTTCTCCATAGACCCCCTTTCACATACATTAATTTGTTTTAAAGCACTTCTAAAGGCTGGCTATACTGGTCCACTCAGCTATCCACACAAAATGTAATTCTGTTCTTTGCAGCAGCCATTAAAACCCTCAACACTACTGTGTGGAGTCAAAGCTGCCCACAAACCTCCGATCTCTCTCTCTAGCAAGAACATTAATAAGAAGCGGTATCTTGACATTTTAATTGCTTCCTGAAGGCTGGACGAACAAGAGACATTTCAGGAGGTGCTTTTAAATTGCAAGTTTCGTAAGTTATTGCTAAACACAGCACCCTCCTGAGGTCAGCACCCTGTGTGGGCGCACCGCTCTCACTGCCCTAAAGCCAGCCCTGGGCGTAGCATGCAATGGCATAGGCTGCAGTGATTGATAGAAAAGCAGACTGCAGTGATTCATAGTAGAGCTGAGTTGTATAGAGTGCAGTGGCGTAGAGTAGAGTGGTGCAATGTAGAGTGCATTGGGTTAGAATACAGGGTAGGGGGTGGGAGGGAGAAGAAGCAACATGGAAGGGTATAGGTGGGTGGGAATAGAAGCTACATGAATGGGATATGGGAGACAGACAGGCGAGGAACTGAAAATCTTATTGGACAGGTGAAGCCTCTCATAAACATATGATTTTTAGTATTCATGGTAAAAAAATATCTTCAGAAGTCAATAGAAGGAATGAAAATTGGAGTATCTGCTAAAAGAAGCTAACTCAAGTGTTGAGTTTTTCCTGTCAGCAGAGGTTAACCAAAGGATGGATTGTGGTCACTGAGGCCCGTATTTATACTTTTTTGTGCTGCATTTGAGCCATTTTTTTACGCAAAAATGGCCCAAACACAAAATATAATTGTATTTTGTACATTTGCTCCACTTTTGCGTCAAAAAATGGCACAAATGAGGCACAAAAAAAGTATAAATACGGGCCTGAGTATCTGTCAGCTAAGCAAGCAGACCCTACGCATTTACTTCATGTGTGGTCATGGCATATGCATCTTTGAATTGTGCTATTGCTACCGTGAAGAGAGGCTGCCTGTTTTGTTAAAAGCAGTGTCCTCTAAGATTGTTGAGCTGCCGCATCAGAAATACTCTCAGACATAAAATACGAAATATGTTTAGGCAATCAAGCACAAAGCAGGGAAAGACGCCCTTACCTCTGTAGTGCAGTTTTAGGGCGCCACAGATTGATAATTATTTACCTTATGATTAGTCCGAGATTGGCGTACATTACAACACCGAATTGGGAGAGGAAAGTGGAAGAACATTGGAGACAGATACTCTATTATATAAAAAAAATGTATATTAGACTTTTGAGAATTCCATTTTAGGCACTAAAGTGGCTCCAGGCCAACAATTTCTGGTATAGATCTTCTGCTCCAACATTACAATGACTGACTTTCTGTTTCAACCCTCAGTGGGTGGCATATTGCAATAGCATTTAGGCACACGTTAGCACGTTACTTGGGCCTATAGCTTGGCAAGTGGGACTTTAGCAACCATTGTAGCCCCGGCCGTGGGCAACAATGCCCTAAGAGCATAAAAATCACCAGCAAGACCACAAAATGAAACATAAAGAGCCTAATGTTGTCAGATGAACAAGCAATTTGGTAATCCATGAGACATTCCTTTATGTTTATATTTGCCTTTAAATTAGAGATACACTGACATGTATTATAGCTATGCTGGTAAAAAACATGACTGGTGCAATACGTGTTTGTAGATATATAAAAATGTGTGTAATGCAGTCGCAGAATGTAACACTCAATATTATTTTTTATTTCCAGATGGGTATCTCTTTGCTGGAACAGCTTCGGACTTCCTCGGTAAAGACACGACATTCACACGTTCTAATGGACTCCCCCATGATCACCATTACATCAGAACAGACATATCGGAGCCTTACTGGCTCAATGGTAGGAGGGAAAGGCTATCATTTCCAAACTCATTTATGTTAATAGGTTGACAGAAAAACATTAAAACTCTTGTTCTGCTTTGCTCTAAAGCAGTTGGTGTCCTTGTTATTTGCCTTCTGTATGCATATTGAGTTCAAAAGAAGACGCTCTCAGTTTAGAGTTTATATAAATATTAATTACAAATGATTGAAGATAACATGGGAATGCATCACTCTTCCTGTAATGTTCTTAATGTTTTATTACAAGTCAAGTAATCTATGTCACATGTGCAGCACGTTAAAATGACAACATGGAATGCATTGATTCATCTTCAAACTTTGATCGACTGCTACCTTACTATGATATAAATGTTTAAATTTCATGCCACACATTTCCATCTAGCATGTGGCGCATATGCGACGCACAGATTTAGGCTGCGGTTGTATCTTATTGATTTTTAGGCTTTGCTGTTCTGTTGGCCGGTTAATTTTGTGTTAGACATTTTATGTTAAATGTTTATAACATGTTTATATAAAGTACAATAGAATTAGATTAGAATCAGGCATACTGCACATAAACCTGTTCTGAGGTCTATTTGTCGGTTCTTGTTCGTGCCAAGAATGTTTGGATCGAGATAATTAAAAATTAATTACATGAAATAAAATGGAAGGCGTAATGCAGATTAGCTTTAAAATGTATGGTCCAGAGGAGTCTTTTGATTTATATAGAATGATAGAGTAGAAATAGTGAATAACAGTGATATATATCACCAGTGGATTCTGAGTGATGAATAGGCAGCAAAGGGAAGCTTGAGTTGTGTATGAAGTCACTGAGAACTTCGAGGTGAAAAGCATCCCCAATACTTTTATCCATGTACATTTACGTTCAACTCCCCCACTTAGCTACCCCTAGATTCCACAGGTATGCAAGTTAGAGGAGCAAAGAGGAAGCCGTATTAAACATGACATTAACCATTCCAAGCCCTGATCCAGTGATACACCTTGTGTGCAATCACCCATCATGGCACCCTCTCACTATCCCTCTCCTCTCCTTTCAAACTAAGAAAAGAATCCCTGGCATCTTGCCACCCTTCCACACCACCTTCAATATTAATCCTCCCTTGCCCCTCATAAATATAAAAAAGACGAATTGGAATCTTGGCACTGCCCCACCACCCTCTGTACCTTACCTCCCCCACCCTGCCCAAAGTTGATACTTGCTCTCACATTGTAGGCAGAAAGCTGGCACAGTACTCACACCAAAGATGTAAGTATCGATTGTAAATGCAGCATGTTTTTTCTGAGTCATCATGGGAGAGGAGGGACCCATTGCTGAGAGTAAATGTGTCAGCTACTGCATGCAATGGGCAACCTGCATTTCCTTATCTGCCTTTGGTCTGTAGAACCCAAAAGAGACTGGTGAAGATTGTTGAAGGCAGGTGAGACCAGTAACTGACATTTTGTTCCTTTGCTTATGTCTTTGGGTGATTGAAGGGGAATTAAGCTCTTCTCTTTATGACCTAACACCTTCCCACGTTGCTGTTTCATGGCAGTGAACAAAATGGATCTTAAAACCTTGCCACAGGGCTTAGCAAATCTCCCCACTTCCATACTTAGCACCTGGGAGTTAGATTGTTGTTAGTCTGTGAAGCCCAATCAAATAATAACTTAGAGTCTCTTTTCTTACCAATCACAAAAATCATCAATTTGCCATTATTGTGTGTGTTACCATTCCAAAACACTGGAACAATGGATATAAAAATGGGTATATTGACGAGCCAGCGCTTGGATAGCTGAGGGGCTTTAAGCCCTCCTGCAAGGTTCTGATGACCTTGACTTAAATCTATGAACTGCAATTGAAAGAAAAAAGAGAACATGTTTATAATATTTTGCCATTAGCATACATCAAACATTCTACATTGGATATTAAACTTTCATAATCCCGGTGCACCTCTCCTTGTTTAACTCTATTGATTAAACAATCGACTTAAAAAGGTAATTGTTCCCCCTAAGTCAGGTTTATGTATTAAACTGTGATGTCAGTTATTCAAACATGGCATTGACTTGTCCCACAGACTAATCAAAATGACGCTCAAACTATTAAAATGTTCTGCCATTGTAACTATGGTCCCCAAATGTACAGAATATTTATATATTGCTTTATTTCAGTACCTAACAGAAGCTAGAAGTTATAACGACTTGCTTATACAAGTGAAATAAAACCGTCTCAGTGTAGTTGCTATTTTGGTAAATATATTATTTTTATATCTGCCTTAATTATGTTTTTGTCTGGTCCTTTTTACACAGTTTCTTATAAACATCAACTTATGTACGCCAAAACTTCAATATCATCATATTGTTAGTTCCTAAAATTAAATGTTGTATGTGATTTTGAATATCTGATACCTTTCAAGATAAGAGATGCTGGATGGTGTATTTCATATCTATTTACATCCTCTGAAACTATAAAATAATAGTATGTCGTCGGCCATGAACAATATAACTCATAAGCATTATTTCACTTAAGCGTCCACATTCTTACTATAAAATGTAGGCCGTTGTTTTATGTCGGCAAGCACTTCTAATGTGCTGATAAGAAATGTGGTATATGACATCAGCTAACTAGCACCTCGGTTTAACTGCCGAAATTGCCATGTTTCTATGGGTGTCTTTGAAAACTTGTCTCATTAACATGACATCACAGCAAACAAATGCCTTTTAGAGAGTGTCGGCATTGCTTGTTTTGGACCTTTTAAGCATTAAAAGGCTCTATGAGGAGTGAAAAAATGGCCTATAATTCCCTCAGAGTCGCCAGTTTAGATAATAAAGCATATTTCATTGCATGTCTAGCAGCTGCTCTTGAACCTCCCAGTGCAAGCGTTTTCTGTGAGGAATTCTTTGCTTGAAGGAACATAAGATTTGGTTACTTAAAATGTAACATGCTTCAAAACATGTTACAATCTCCAAACCCGTATATGAACACAATGACAAAAATTTGATGGATTTTGCATGGCATGACTTTGCTGTGAAATTATTTATGCACCATTCATTATATGTACATTAATCATGACTAGTGTACTCACATTCATCATCCACTGATGAGATACCCAAATCTAGTGGTGTCTGCTACAAGAGAGACCCTCCACATCTGGGGATTTGCTAATTATATGCCCTGGCAGGATGTTGCGGATGGAGCACATAAAAGTCAAAAGGTCTTGCTGCAATTTGCCCTTTTGTGAGCAAGGTCAATAAATCTAAAATATAATTTATTAACAGCAGTAAAGAGCTGAACAGATTCAATTTCAAAGACAAATGCTCCATAGTTTTCCAGAGAAAGAATACAGTCTAAACTATAAAAATAAGAAATGGCACAAATCTTTTGGTCTGGCTTTCATGCTGTTAAGCATTCAATC
Organism: Pleurodeles waltl; assembly: GCF_031143425.1. NCBI lineage: Eukaryota > Metazoa > Chordata > Amphibia > Caudata > Salamandridae > Pleurodeles > Pleurodeles waltl. The sequence continues at coordinate 446,092,151 of NC_090442.1, read as the reverse complement.
ACTGGCATGCTGAGGTGGTGGTAGAGAGGCTGTAGCAGTGATAGTGTTGGTAATGATTGTGGTGCTGATGTTACTGGCGTGCACGGTAATGGTGAAGACATGGTGTTATTAGTGGTGGTTATGGTAATAATGATGGTGGCTTATTTACAGAGTGCACAGTCACCCAAATTCATTATGGTATCAAGATTGTCATAGAAACATAGCACCACCCTGAAAGAACAGTGCGGAAGAGCAGAACCAAGATTAGGCAAATGAATGGGTCCTTTTTAAGGATCTAAACATTAGAAATTAAATATAATTCACTTGAGTCCTGACAAACCATGAGAAAGTAGCCACTTCATTAAACAAAAAGATGATGTCTATATTCAGTGACTGTGTGTGATTCAGCATATTTTTCAGATGTTAAATAGCCCCAGATGCATTGTAATGCAATCACTTTCACAGCCAACAGAGTAATACTCACCTTGGTCCAGCAAAAGGACACTGTGAACATTTCAAGTCTAGTTCATCGTCTTTCAAGTAGCTACACTGTCGAACCAGACCTAAAACTGAGCCCAGCATAAGGCCACTAGCTGGAAAACATGTCCATATCATGGTGGGATTTGCTGGTGCAGCGCGGATCGGAGCAGCAGTTTTATATTCCTCTAAAGCAAAATTATTTAACTCAACCTTTCCCAACGATAGTGCCTTTTTCAAACTGCAAAGCTGAGACAGAGCTAACCTTGCTAAGCTTTTCAGAGCTGACCTGTCACTAAATATTGCACTAACTCAGAGAAATATTAATCGAATTCAGTCTGCAGGTGCAAAACCGCAACCTCTGCGTCAGCAAATTCCATCATGATAAGGCCTCAGATCTAGTCAGTTCTCTGACTGCAATTGGCAGGGTAGGGCTTGTAACGAAGGTGGGAGTGGTCCATACTCAAAGTTACGAGTTTTCATTTAAAATGGACAGTGTTAAAAACCTCAATTTTGAAAGTACGTTTGGAGAATTTTGTGCTTTAGGGAGCTTTCGACATAACGATATAGGAGTTTGTCTCTAAAAGGGCTTTTCTAAGTAAAATGGACATGGGTCATAACATGTTTGTGTTCAGTAAATTACTGTAGTGGGAAAACTGCTCTCTCGGCGTCGTTGATTTGTGTACTGCATATAGCATTGGCACATGAAATTGAAAGTAGAACAAGCCATTAAATGCTCCCATTGATACTCATCGCGAGATTACCGCAATACAATGCTCACCTGAAGATTCCTCAATGAACCTACACAGAAATATCACAATGTAATCAGGAAACTGCAGCGGCCCGGCAAGTTACTGTACTTTCATCAGATCACTGAAAATGTTAGAACTAAGTAAAGCTTGCGTCTGTGTTTTTTACTTGCTTTCCTGTTTTTTGTGTGTTTAGGCTATAGACTTGTGAGTGGTGCAAGCTCTTTAATCAAGCTGTTCAAAAGGTCATTGGCTCGAATAACATTTTGTACATTTCTTTATAGCGGCCAAATTTGTAGGGGCCTATTCTGTTCCCGACACTTACAATGCAGACGATGACAAGATATACTTCTTTTTCCGTGAAGCTTCACAAGAAAGCATTACATCGAACAAAGCCATATTTTCTCGAGTTGGGAGAGTTTGCAAGGTGAGACTTATTTTTAACGTAAATGACAACTGCATCATAACTTGCTCATAATGAATAGGTCTGTTATTGCTTCTCATCGACATATACTTTGAGAACTTTACCTTTGACCCAAAAGCAATGGTTGTTTCTACTTTAATGTTGTGCAAGCATTCTTAAAGCTGCTCCTATTTTCTTCTTTAAATACATCTTTCACTCTTTTTCTTAAGTGATTATACGTCATAATATGTTGAATAGATCTGTGAGTTTATTCTTCCACATAACATTGCAACAGCCATCCAAATGCACAAGTATCCCATAATTATGAACACAGTTACCCTGACCAACCTGTGGTGTAATAGTTGGACATTTGGGGCGATGTAAAGGGACCGCTGTCCGAATTCGGGAAGATACCCCCTATAGTGAAAAACTGGGCAGTCGTTTGAAACGAATGCTATGTCTTTCACTGCTGCACTCTTCCTGGTGCAGGAGTAAACCTCTGAGTACATTCCTGTACTTTGCAGAACAATTTTATTCTAATTAGGTGCACAGTCCAGGTTTGCGGCTCATGCCCACCCAATGGCAGTACACCAGGCCCGGGCTGTGATTGACTACTGTAATATGGAACCATAAAATTCCAAAAAGAGAGCATACAATAGCATGTCCATGCTTTTTCTTATTCTAGACACATAGCACATTAACATTTATTTGCCACATTTTATGAACAGTTTTAAGATTGTATTATTCCCTCTTCAGCAGCTGACAGTGTTTTGATTACTTCACCAATATTAGTTCAGATAAACTTTAATAACAAAGAACCCACAAATATCCTCAGATGAATTTTTCAAAGGCAGGTATAGCTTTGGATATTTGCTGGTCAATTGTAACCTCTGGCTAATCATATGATTATTCAGGAGAGGCACCAGTCGACCACAATAATCACCTGCATACACATTTAAAAAATACAAAGGATTGTCTTCCTCTTATGAAAGTACATGAGCAGGGCTGGCACCAGGGTTATGGGGGTAGCAGTATTCAGTGAGATGTGTGGGGACTTAAGGCAGAGACAGAAAATGCCCACCCCTATGGGATCTGTCCACCAAGCAAGGCATAAAAAAGTATTCTGACAATAAACTTCCAAAGGTATAGCTTGTTTTAGACAACAAAAATCATGTATTCAATGTACAGGGAGTTTCCTACCTGCATGTTTTGGTCACTTTGCCTTTTTCCTGCCTAAGACCATCAAGCCTTAGAACCAGACATAAAATCATTCAGTATCTCTAGGTAACTCTAAGTAGAATTCACCAAAGGGTGAGTATTATGGAAGAAATTATGTCAGCAGATGTGATTCCAAATTTAGAATTTCTTCCAGAAATTAGAGGACATTATGGGCCTCATTTTGAATTTGGTGGATGAACATTACCTCTGCCATCCTGAGAATATCAGATCCGGCATACTTGGGATGACCACTGACTCTGCAGTCATCACTATACATTGAACATAAACACCATGATGGCAACTCCTTTCTGTGGACTAAAAATCTGGTGTATAGCGGCCGTCAGTTTGGCTTACTGTGTATGAATCATTTGTCTTTTTTTGTTTGTTTTTCAAAAACAAATTCCCAAAGTGGAAGACTGTTTTTGGAGTACATGGATTACGCTTCACGAATTGTGGCCCCTGGGATATGCTTTCCTTACCTGGATCATGCAAAAGACCAACAATATACAAACCAACATATAATTCAATCACTGGATAAGGATAAAACATATTTTGTACCCTACTCATCCACTGTGACATTGATCATCCCTAGACGCCCTACATGTATTCCTTCAAATCCCCAATTTGTAGTTGCCTCTTCTAATCTTATAACTCTGTTGATTGTTGTACACTGTGGCATTTCCAATCAATTAACTTAAATCTGTCATGTATGCCCGGGGCGTGTGAGACTATGCTTGCTGTTGCAACTTAACTTAACTGTATGATCCTCTATTTGATTCTATGTATGGATGGTGGTTGGTAATTAAAGCCTCATTCCAAGACCACCTTCCTAGTGACTGTCTTGACAACAAAAGTGCTATGCCTCTTTTGTGAAAGCCCCAGAAGTCTACCAATGAACCACATGGAATCCCAAACCTTCCCATAAGGGCCCTAATCAGTGTAGCAATTTTTGGGCATAGCTTAACCCATTTTTGGAAGTTACGAACACGTAAGGTTTCAATATTTTTCTGCTGTTTGTTGAATAATTGACATTCAGTGGCTCGTGACTATTGGATCACAGTCACTCTGTAATTGTTAGGTGGTCTTAGTGGTGTTAGCAAAGAAACTATCTTTCGTAGAATTTCGTAGTCTTTTGGTGACTGGGGCTACTTAGTTGTATGCAGCTTTGCTTAGTATCATGTTCGAAAGTCCATGAATCCCTACCCCATTGTCCCTACATCGCAATCCCCTCGTTTCTGACTCCCATTGATCCTATTTCACTTTTCCAGCAGCTTGTTTTCCTGTCCCGGTGCCTATGTTCTGGCTGTTTTGGCTGAAGTACATCTATTTCTATGTCACTTCGTATTCCATTTCCAATGCTCAGTTCACTACCTCAGCAAACGTTCCTATCTCCTTTTCTTAGCGTCTATGTCCCTCCATTCGTGTGCCCACATCCACATGACTCATTGTCTGTGTTGTCTTCCTAGGTTTTTTGTCACAATGTTTTTGCCCACTGTTACAGTGTTTGTGACCCATTGTGTGTGCCACTCTCCCTGTGCCGTTTACACGGCCCCAGTGTCGGAGTTTTTGTATGCGGTAGTATGTGTTCCCAGGACTTAGTGCTATTGCTGTCATGTGTCTACCTGTTTATACACAATGCACTGTGCTCTTATGTCCTGCAGCTATACATGTTTTATCGTTAAGGGTTTCGACTGATGGGTTGATTCGGTATGGGTATGTGAAATGGCAGTTGGAATCTTTGAGTATTGTGGTTGTATCGTGTTGTGGGTTATTTAGCTGCTCGTACACAGGTGTACAATTCCCGCCTTGAGTGTGGTTCTGGGTGTTGAGGATCCCTGTATACCATGGTGCCATCTTTCCTCTTGAACTGCGCTCTGCATGTTCACATATGTGTGACTCATTTTGTGAATGGTGATTGTGGTGTCATGTGTCCTCCTGAGCATTCAGAGCTGAGAGGTGTGCAAAATGATGGTGGTGCTAGGAACTTCTGAAATTTATTTTATCTTTGCATGTTTTCGTGTTCTTTAGTGCTGTCTAATTCAGAAGAGAGAATTATGTTCCTAGTAGGTTCTGGTCTGTGCCCATGTACATTCCTATGTCCGAATGTGTTGTAAGTTCATATTTTACATCACTTGCTAAATTGACTCTGAATGGCATTATGCTACTCTTTTTGCACCAGCACTCAGTGTGTCCTCGTTGTAGTGTTTGTGATGGGGTAATCTGAGTTAGTTCTCATGTATATTGGGGGTGTGTGTGGGCATGATTTGAGAATACATTTTAAATGGTGTGTTCATGAGTGTGTGTCTGCCACGTTTGCCTGTGCTGCGTTCCTGCTTCTTTATTTTGTCTTTGGGATGTTTATTTGCAATATGTATGTACTTTTCCATCCATCTGTTTGCTTTCGTTTCATATGTTTTGTTTTGCTATATTAACTAAGAATGGGCGGAGGTCCCAGAGTTTCACTCTTCAGAATTCCGCAGAGTTATCTATAAACTCAGTGAAATTCAATAGAGTTTCGCATGTGTCAGAATGCCACCTGGTCCTATTCTGCAAGGACCTACGGCTTAGGCTTTTACCAATTACCATTCTCTTAAGTACTCGGCCATCCCCTCGCCATGCTGCTTTCTCTCCACCGCTCTGTCCCTCTGACCTGTCACTGCTCTCCCTTTCTCAGACATACTGCGTGCCCTGATCCTCAGCAATACGAGGAATCCTATTAGGCAGTGATCTCTCAGTAACACCACAATCTATTGGTTGTGTGGGGTTGTGGTGCATGCTGGCATAAGTTTAATATTCTACAAGGTATTGTCTGTCTATTGTTTCAGTATTTCTGGGTCGCAAAGAATCCAGTCCCCTGGCAGAACATATTCTGGGAGTCGGCGGCAAGTTGGATACACTCATGATGTATAACCATACCTATGATTGGAGGCTTGTCAGCAAAAAAACAAATCACACTTCCCTACACACAATTCTGACACGCTCATTGGCTGTGATGTTTCCACGTGCCTCTGCAACATTTACATATTGTCAGAAATGTCTTCACTAGTGTACCCGAAGTTTGGGGTGGATGACGTTTGTCGGAGTGGGTTAGATTTAGGTGTAATTGAGTTAGTCTTGGCTTGTATGTGAGGAATCAGCTTGAGCGGCGGGCGATATTGTCCAGGCATGCCCAGCTGTTACCTCCCACATGACGATACTGGAATGCGAAGGCTGAGTAGAGTGCAGTGAGTGATAGACTCTAGTGATGGTAGTATCCCCGGTCGGGCGAGGGTGCACCACACTAGGAGCAACAACTCAAAGAGTGCGCACTCTGCCTGGACTGTCGGCTCATGTGCAGCTGGACTTTACCTTCCAGAGTGGCATATGGTTTCTACCATGCCAGTACAAGGCAATCGTTTCCTATTCAGGTGTAGGGGTGGTTCCCCTGAGGCAGGGTTTTGCCTATTTTTTTAAAGCAATTGCAGAGTTCGCTTGAAGTACACCCACACAGACACTGCTAGTACCGCAAGCTAGCCTGTCACTCAATTTGGAACACGCTTTCCCATTACCTGCCCCAGCCTTTGCTCTGAAGTTGGATGGAGGCGGAAGCGTAGCTGAGGCAATTGAACACTCAATTTGGGGTGGGTGAGGAGCCCGGTGTGGCAAAACTCTGTGAACTCCACTAGCAAAGCGGAGTTCTCTGCCTCCCCTAATATTACCCATGTGACAGTGTGTTTTCCAGAGGTCACTGTGTTCTCAGACATTGTTCAATCAAAACAAAATTTCAATCAAATCAAATAAAATCTTTAAGATTTTCGTAGACTACCATTTGAATTTAGAACATAGACTTGTTTTAATATATGCAGTGAGCCCCATAATTCTATCTATGCGTTTTAGGAGCGTATGAAACTTGCACACATCTGAGTTAATCTTCAACACTACTGTAGTTGAACAAGTTAGTTTAGGCATTGGGTTCTATGCATATGGAAACTGTCTAGATGGTGTTAATGTGCACCTACGTGGCACCACATTAGATATAGTCTGTGCTCTCCTGTTTGGTTCCATTTAGAGCACCAATATGATTAGAATTACGGTACAGAAACGCACCATGTGGAGTTTATGTCACCCTTTGCATTTAACCAATCTACATTCAATTGAAAAGGACTTCACAATTCCAAGTAAATGTTTTTGCCCAGATGAGTATGTGTGATGAAAAAAATAAAGGTATTTTATTACATGAGATGAATTTATTTAGTGGTATTCACCATTTTGTGATGTACAGCAAGTTTGAAATGATCTCACACGAATGTTGCTCCTTAACATTGCTTTGTGGATGTCTTCTAGTACTGGTCCTGAATATATGAAGATATCGAAGTCAAGGCCAAGAACCTTTTGTATTTGAGTTTTCCACCTTTATAAACATTTAGCGAGAGAGTGGAGTACTTAGGGATGTACAACCAAGCACCTTAAGGGAGAGACTTAAAAGGGATTTCATATTAAAGGCTGTAACACATCACAATGATTCAAAATGTATCTATAGTATTAGATTAGTTAACAGATGTTATTAATGAGCAGTAGCTGATGTATGTTATAGCAATCTGTGAGATACTCTGTCCTCAAACTAAATGTTCAAATATAATTTACCTGCCTATGTCTCACACATGGAAACAGAGTTGATGGGCAACATGATAGCACAACATTCCTATTTGTTGGAAAATGTGTTACTGGTCGAGGGGGATGGAACCCTACACAAGGATGAACCAAAACCTCTATCAAACCCCAAATATACTTGCACTTTACCTTCTGGTACTTTGGCCTCAAAAGCAGTCGGACTTACCTTAGAGGCAATGTGTAAAGTACTTATGCAGCACTTCAAACAGTAATAAAGAGAAAATAGACTGAAAACAGAGCAAAAGAAAAATCCCATACCAAGTTTAAAAAACTGAGTAGAACTTACTAAAGAATTTGAGATCAATACAACACAAATCCAATCAGTATGCTGATTTAAGTGATATTAGTGCCTAAAAGCACAAAGTACCAACTGTGGTTGATTGGTCACGCTGGACCAGGACAAAGTCACAAGTTCTGGCAGATTGCTATGGAGTGCAGGCTGGATACAGGGGTCAAGTTAGGCTCGCTGAATAAGCGTACCTTAAATCCTGGTTGTGAAGCATTGCAAGATCCAGCTTTGAGGATGCATCAACAATGCTTTGTGCACTGGCAGTCCTGAATAAGTTGCAGGGCTGCAATGCAGAGTCCGTCATTGACAATGCCGTTGCAAAGGGGCTTGCGATTCAAAGGCTTGCATAGAGGATATGTCGTGCAGTGGTAATTTCTAAGGAGTCTTCTGGCTGTGATGCAACGTCTTATATCGGAAATGCTTTGGGCAGTGACAGTTCAGAAGCGGAGCTGCAAGGAGATGCATTGCGCTGTGTCACATCTGCCCATAGCACCATATTTGGGCTGGCAGAGCACATTCAGGTCCTCTTCCCGGGATCCAGGGCAAGGGTGGGGGACAAGACTCGCAGCAGGCTGAGTCCAGGTGCTGGGTTCAAGATGGTGCTACAGTTCTTCATCAGGAAGCATGGCAACAGATCAGTTCTTCCAACAGAGCAGAACAGCAGTCCTTCTAAGCCCCCCACAGGGCCGAAGGTGTACTGAAGAGTTGGGTCTGTCGGTCTATTATTTATATCTGTTGCCCACATTGAAGTAGAAGGTTCTAGAACTTTCCACCCGAGAGGTGTTTAGAATTTCCTGCCTTCCTTCTCTAGCCCCAGGTTGTCTTGGGTCACAACATATTATTGTCAAACTCCTTGTGACTGTGCTTAGGTAGAGCCATTGTGTTCTCCAAAGGCCATGCTCCTCATGAGGCGGGACATCCTGGTGTGACTATGCCAATTTATCCAATGTGGTACATCTCAGACCTGTTGTGAACTGCATGTTGTTCCTTACCCTCTTTCACACCAGTATATGGAGTCCCCATTTACTCTAAACTGTTGCTTGCTGCAAGCATCCAAAAGTAAAATTAAAACCCCATTTTCAATCCAATGCAAATATATGCATATATCAGTCTATATTAAAATTAGCCTTATTAAAGGCTGTAAAATGACTCCTATTGAAACTGTCATTTGAAAGACATAGTAAACATCAAATAATTATTTTTGTTTCAATGGATAAGATGTAGTCAAGCTATCGTCACACAGACATATTAAATTGTGTTTCAGTTGTAATCGGAAATTTGCAGATCTTGTGGACCAAAGGGACTCTTGGCCATTCTCTCAGTTAAGAACTTAACAAAAACATAATTGGTATTATTTTAATATAGAGGATATTTCTAGAGTCTTCAAGACTGGTTCAGGTACACACAGGGTTCTTTGTGACAACTGGCTGACCTTCTCAGGAGTGGTAACAGTTCCGAAAATTCCTCTTATTAACTTTCAATTTAAATTGGAGTTTTCCAATGTGCAGCAGAGTTCTCCTCCTCTTTAGACCTTTCAGCTCCAGACACTTCTACCTTTGGTAGGTAGAATCTGCAAGAGACTGACATAACCTTGAGCAAATATCTAAATTCTATGGGGTTGGGTGGGCCTTTGGGAGTACTTCATCCACATCTCAGGAGAAAGTTGATGGAAGCAAAGAATCAGGCTGGATAGGAAAGACATCTCTCCTTTTAGATAAAACAAGAACCCTTCCCAGGGAAATACAGATTACTACTTTATTTTGTAAACTTGCTTAACCTAACGTGCATTGGACTCAGCATGATGCCTTAATGGGTTCAGGCTAGCATGTAGCAGACTGTTGCCAGATATCACTTTCTGTGTGAGCAAGGAGGCCTTTACAGCTCCTTCTCCAAATGTTCATGCACAGAGACCCCCCCCCCCCCATGATACCCCCAACCCTACAGGGTCTGTCTCAAAGGTGTGCAGTCTGTCATTGTCATACTCCTTAAGATTTCCTAACTGTGAAGTGCTTGTGCACACCTTCAGGTTATGGAAAGATGGGGCCCTGTAGTGACAGTTTATAATATCAAAGGTTGTCTGATTCATTTAGCTCTTTCTTGAAGGAAATATCATAGATAAGGCATTTTGAGAATAAAGAGGGCATGTAAGTGCATTATGTCAGGCACCATTTGAGAGTCAATGTTTTTTTTTAGGTTGGACTGTCAGACTGAATAAGATAACTGATGGACCTGACAGCCTTAGGATGGTCACCCCTAACTTTTTGCCGGCCTCCCTCCAATTTTTGGACACTGGTTTTGCTGGTTTTAGGACTCTGCGCACTTTACCACTGCTAACCAGTGCTAAAGTGCATATGCTCTCTTCCTTAAAACATGGTGACCTTGGATAATATTCAATTGGCTAATTTTACTTTACTTATAAGTCCCTAGAAAAGTGCACTATATGTGCCCAGGGCCTGTAGATTAAATGCTACTAGTGGACCTGCAGCACTGATTGTGCCACCCACTTAAGTACCCCCTTAACCATGTCTCAGGCCTGCTTTGCAAGGCCTGTGTGTGCAGTTTCACTGCCAATTCGACTTGGCATTTAAACATACTTGCCACGCCTAAACCTCCCTTTTTCTACACATAAGTCACACCTCATGTAGGCCTTAGGCAACCCATACGGCAGGGTGCTGTGTAGACAAAAGTCAGGACATGTACCTGTGTAGTTTACAAGTCCTGGTAGAGTAAAACACCTAAATTCGTTTTGCACTGCCCTGAGGCCTCCTCCTTTCATAAGCTAACATTAGGGCTACCCTCTTATATTGTTTGAGTGGTAGCTTCTGATCTGAAAGGAATAACAAGGTCATATTTAGTATGGCCAGAACGGTAATACAAACTCCTGCTGACTGATGAAGTTAGATTTAATAATACTATTTTAGATACGCCACTTTTAGAAAGTGAGTATTTCTCTGCACATAAATCCTTCTGTGCCTTACAATTCATATCTGGCTAGGTTTAGTTGACAGATCCCTTGTGCATTCACTCAGACAAACCCCAAACACAGGATGCTCAGTCACACGTGCATTCATCTGCATATTGAATGGGTCTTCCTGGGCTGGGAGGGTGGAGGGTCTGACACTTACATGTCAAAGGACAGTAGCCTGCCCTCACACAAAGGACTGCCACACCCCCTACTGGGACCCTGGCAGATAGGATGGAATTGAAAGGGGACCTTGTGCACTAAGCCACTCTTTGAAGTCTCCCCCACTTCAAAGGCACATTTGGGTATTTAAACAGGGCGTCTGCCACTACCAACTCAGACACTTTTGAGGTAGACACTCTACCTTGGAGACATTTCTTGGAGAAGATAACCTAAACCAGAACCTGAAACCTGCCAAGAACTGCCTGGCTGCCCAAAGGACTCACTTGACTGCTTTTCTGAGAGGGACTGCTGCCTTACTGTTGCCCTGCTGCCTTGCTGCTCTCTGTCTTTGCTGAGAAGTGCTCTCCAAGGGCTTGGATAGAGCTTGCCTCTTGTTCCCTGAAGTCTCAGGACCTAAAAGACTTAATTCCTGCAAGAGATCTCCCTGTGCGGCAAAAATCGATGCACAGCCTGCAAGAAACAACGCACGGCCTGCATTGCAGTGAGAAAATCACCGCACATTGAACCATAATGATGCAGCCCAACTTCGTAAGGAGAAGATCGACGCAGTGCCAGCGTAACAATCGTTAATTTGATGCACGGCCCACTGGATCAACGCAAAGCCAAGCCAGAATGACGCAGCCTGACTTCCTGAGGGGAATCAACACAGAGCCTGTCGTGAGGTAGAAATTTCCATGCAACGCCCACTGGATCGACACAGCCCCTGTGACCTCATCCTGCAAGCATCGTCCTTGGGGCTTCCGAAAACCCTGCAACCCAAAGAGGATTCCAGTCTACGTGCTGGAAATCATTGCAAAGCCTGCCCTGCGTGAAAACTCAACAACGCATCATTTGCGTTGGCTGTAAAAATCGACACACACCTCCCTGTTTTCCACGCATCCCCTCCTCTGTGGTCCCTTGTGGAGAATTTGAATGCAAACCAGGTACTTTGTGCTTGCAAGAGACATTTGTTGCTTTTAAAAGACTAAAGGCACTGTATATCATTTTTACAGTGATATTTCAACATATACTTATTGAATCTTAATCGTTTTGACCTGCATCTTACCTAATAAATATTATATATTTTTCAAAACAATGTGTGGTGTATTTATGTGGTGTTCTACTGTGCTATTGCATGATGTATTGTACTAATACTTTACACATTGCCTTCTAAGTTAAGCCTGACTGCTTAGTGCCAAGGTACCAGAGGGTGGGCACAGGATAATTTGGATTGTGTGTGACTTACCCTGACTAGAGTAAGGGTCCTTGCTTGGATAGGGGGTAACCTGACTGCCAACCAAAGACGCCATTTCTAACAGTAACCTGCTATAACTTTTCTTAGGGATGTAATGTTAGTCATTTCGCATTATGAATTAGCCATTTTAAGTCAGACCGAAAGGGATTTCAGCCTAGAGCCCTGGTTTTCTATCAGTATCCTTCTCAAATATCTCTATCTTGCTTCAGACCACAGTCACTTTAAATACCAATAAAATTGCACATTATATAAATATGTTTTTGTAAAGAAAACCAGGCTGCATTTATTTTTCTCAGAAAATGTACAGAGAAAACATTCAGAACAAACACTTGAGTAAATTTCATTTATTTAAAAAATAATATGAATTTCACATAAAAATGTACAGAGCTGGACAGCTAAAAACTCTTTTCCAACCTCTATTTGTCTTGGGTTACCTGGAAGGGGGTTGATTCCTCTGTTTGAAATCAATGATTTGAGTTCCATTAAATTGGTTAGTATTAAAACTTTGAAGCATGAATCATTTTCTGGATTCACATGCTGTGCATTATTCCGCCAGCTCGTGTTGGATCCGGATTTGACTATTTTTCCCTTTTTCTTTTTTCTTTTCTTCTTTTTATGCATCCTTGCTTGGTCTGTCCCCTGTGTGATGTCAGACGGTGCCCCGAAAGTTCCTGTGCGCGGTAACCATCTTCAGTTTATTTTTTCCACCATTGGGTCTGGCAGCATAAGGAGAAGCTCTGAAGTTTTTACCAAGTGTACTGAAGAATCCAAAATAAAACAGGAGTTTTTGAAGAAAATTGTCGAAAGACAGACAGGGGAGAGCGAGAGAGAAAGGGATTCTTTTTCCCCCACATCACGGCAGGTGACTCTGACAGATTTCTCCACATGGACAGAGGATGAAGCAAGGAAGGGGTCATGGAGAACACCCCTTTTAAGTTTTGCCTGAATGCCACCGCAAATGTGCACAGTGTGATCTGCAAAAAGTCTACAACCTTTGCCTCCTGAGAGACTATGGGGACGAGGACTGTGAGGCCTGTGCCACGTTTGTGCTGAAGGCTCTTAAAGCTTGCTGAAAATGCAGAGAAGAGCATCACACAGCAGTTTTCAGCCAAAAACCACAACCATCCCTTAAGGACCTAGGCCCCTCCAGCAATGACGAGGAACAGGCCAGAGATGCACAATCAACCCATGGGGGATCAGACATAGAAATCCTCGAGGGGGACGCTGAGAAGAAAGTTAGGGGTAAAGAAATCAGCAAAGGACTCCAAGAAAACACCTGAGAAGGTAAAGAAGACCTCTGAAACCCCCACAGATGTGGTTCCCCAAAAAGAAGTCACACTAGACAGCCCGGACGCAAAATGGTGAGGGCCAGTTGTGAAACAAACAGGACCACGGATCCCAGCACAGGGAGCCCAATAAAGGCAGAACATCGAAACAGACTAAGCCCACCGTGGAGTGAGAACCCTCGAAGGAGACCCTAGACCTTCGAAGGAGGGACAGACTGCTCCAAAAAATAGGGCATCCTCGACTCAGGATGTCGAAAAGGCCTTGGAGGTGGACAAGAAAAGGCGAGGGCTGGAAGCTGAAATGGCGACACTTCTTCAGCACAAGAAGGAATTCAACGAGGAGCTGAAGGAATTCAGAACACCATGCACCCTCCACGACCAGAGACGTCAAAGAGGAAGAGACTGCCTTAGAAGCTCCTGCAACACCAGAACCACGAAGGGAAGAGACTGAGGAAGACTTCTGAGATCCCAAAGGGGAGGAAACAATGGGAGTTTTCAAGGAAGACTGGAAGGACCTTGAAACAGAAAGCCCAGAAGAGGAGGTTGACAACTACCCCTCAAGGTCTTCACCCCCGGACAACATCTCTTTCTACAATGGCCTCATCAAATGAGCTGCTGAAACATATGGAGTACCCTTGGAGGAGGAGAAAAGAGACTGATGCTTCCTCTTTGAAACCTGTATGCCTAGAAGTAAGGGAAACGTGTATCTTGCTATGTTACCTAGCACACTGGACCAGGGCAAAGAAGCTTTCAGAGAACCAGCCTCCAGTAAAGGTGTAACACCAAGAATAGAGAGGAACTACAAACCTTTTTCAAGGGATCCCAAATACATTCAAAGAAACAATGAGAAATACCCCATCATTGTCACTATGGCCAGAAGGAGGAGTAATGCCAGTACCTCCACAGGACCACCTCTTGAGAAGGAAAGCAAAAGACTGGACATGGTGGGGAGAAAAATGGAAAGAGAAGCGGCAACACAATGGGGGATAGCCAATTCTACTGCCCTCCTCAACACATATGGTCACCAACTTTGGCACAAGATGGAGGAGCTAATGTAAAAACTCCCACAGGAAGATAGGAAAGAAGCGTTTTTTCAGGAGGGGAAAAATATCACCAACATTTGTTTAAAACCAGCATTGGACCAGCAGAGAGTGCTAGCAGACAAATGTGTAGGGGCAGAGCCCTTAGAGCACATGCCTGGCTCAGGATCTCAGACTTTAAACCTGAAGTCCAGGTCTCAATTATTAATAAGCCCTTCACAGGAGAAGCCTTATTCAGAAATGAAGTAGACAAGTCCTTACAACAAATCAAGAAGGTCACAAGATGGAAAAGGCTAGGGGTGCTCTACAATACAGGAGTACTTTCAGAAGAGGAAGCACACCCATGAGACCCCCAGGAAGAGGACCTTTCCCAACAGGACAACAGCAACAAGGCCAAGGCACCACACAACAGGCTGCCAGCAATCTGGATATTAGCAATGGCAACACCCCGCAAGGCAGCCATTTTGTAGTAGAGAAAGGGCCAGAGGCCAAACCCCCAGAGGAGTTGGAGGAACCTCAAAGTGACTCAAATTCACCCTGAGACCCACACACAGCACCAATGGCAGGCAAAATAGTGTATTTCCCACAAGAATAGACAAAGATAGCAACCAACAAGGGGGTTTTAAACGTGGCACATCACGGTTACTGTATAGAACTAACAAGCCCACCAATACCAAGACCACCAAAGGGGAAGAAGTATCAGGAAAAAGAACTGATATAATTAAGAAAGGAGGTAAAAAAGCCTCTACACACACATGCAATAGAAAGAGTAGCAAAAAGGGAGTTAAACAATGAAACTACTCCCCTTACTTTCTGGTGCCAAAACAGGACCTCACACTAAGACCAGCCCTGGACGTCAGATTCATCAACAAATTAATCTACTTGCAACATTTCAAAATGACAACACTACAAGAGGTACAGGCAATCACAGAGCAAACTTGCCTTTACCAGAGATGGCAATCTCTAACAGTGGGATAGTCATGAAACTAATGGGCATGATGGCATCATGCATCCCTTTTATAGCCCATGGAAGACTCAACATGCTTTCATTCCAGGAATGGCTAGGCAACAGCTGGTCACAAGCCACTGGGAGTTATGAGGATATAGTGGTTGTAACGGAGAGAATACAGGGAGAGTTCCAATGGTGAGCATCTAAAGACATAACCAAGGGGAGACATTTCAAGACAACAACTCCATTGGTGACAATTACAACAGATGGAGTGGGGAGCACATACAGGCAACTTGAGAATTTGAGGCCAGTAGAACAAGGCAGATGCAATAAAGCACATTAACTTCCTACAGATGAAGAGAATGCTACTAGCCCTGAAAGCCTTTCAAACACAAGTAGCAGGGAAACCCATATTAATTCAAGCAGAGAATACAACAACAATGTTCTACCTGAACAAACAAGAAGGCACAAGGTATTTTACCATAAGCAAAGTAGCCCAAGAGATATGGAAATGGGCGATACCACAACGGAACAACTTACAAACAGTCCACCTTCCGGGAAAAGACGACATAGAGACAGACAGACTGTGCAGACATGAAACCAGCTCACACGAATGGCAGATAAAACAAGAAAGCGAAGAAAAAAATCTTCAGGATTTGGGACACACAAGCAATCAACATGTTCCTATCAGTAGAAAACAGAAAATGCCAACTCTTCACCTCCACGTTTCAACACCACCACCAGTCACAAGCCCTGTCAGTAAACTGGTTAGGGAGATTTGACTACACCTTTACTCCGATTCCTCTAATACCAAAAGTACTGGAGAAGGCCTGGCAACCAGAGATGAATCTCATCCTAATAGCCCCACAGTGGGTGAGACAAACCTGGTATTCAAATCTACTCGAACTGTTCAAAAGACAAATGATCATGATCAGGGTGGAGCGAGACCTGCTCACAATGAAAAAGGGGTGAGTGTTCACCTGGAACCAACAACACTCAATCCAACAGCATGGCACCTGAATACATACAATTTTGACACCTAAACCTACCATCTAAACCTACCACCTAAACCTACCACCATGGAAATACTGAAAGAGGCTAGAAATCCAACAACAAGACAATGTTATGCATCAAAATGGAAAAGGTACCTCCAAAGGTGAACAAAGAACAATACCTTGGAGACAATATCTAGACAGAAAACAGTAATAACCTATATCGATACACCTGCTGGACTTCAGGATCAACTACTCACCTCTCAAAGTACGATTGGCAGCAATTGTGGCATACACCAAGGGAGCTTTGTGTAAAAAAAAATTCAGTGCACCTGTAATAAAATGTTTCCTAGATGGATCCAAAAGAATTGCCCCCTCCAAGAAAAGCACAGACCCCAATGTGGAGCGTGAACACGGTATTAACACGGTTGATGACAAAACCATTTGAGCCTATGCACAAAGCAGAGCGTCAGGTTTACCACATTAAAAACTGCCTTTCTGATAGCAATCACAGCTCTACAAAGAGTAAGCAACCTTCAAGCGCCAATTATACAGGAACCATT
Organism: Pleurodeles waltl; assembly: GCF_031143425.1. Lineage (NCBI taxonomy): Eukaryota > Metazoa > Chordata > Amphibia > Caudata > Salamandridae > Pleurodeles > Pleurodeles waltl. The sequence goes on along the minus strand of NC_090442.1, from coordinate 446,075,177 downwards.
CATGCAAAGTCACAAGGACAAGGTAGTCCTCGGGATAAATCAACAATTTCTACCTAAGGTGGTGATAAAAATCCATATCAACCAACGTTTCCAGTTGCCTGTATTCTTTAAGAATCCACAGACACAACTGGAAAAGACATTTAATACTCTTGATGTAATAAGAGTGCTTATATACTACCTAGAGGAAACCAAACAGCTTCACAAAAGAAACCAACTGTTAGTTTCATATGCCAAATCCAGCAAGGGGTCACCCATCAGAAATTTAACTATTGCACGATGGATCACGGAGACAATACAAACATGCTATACCTCAGCTGGCAAATATCTACCTCCTAGCCCTAAAGCACACTCAACAAGAAAGAAGGACAGAACACTAGCATTCATGGTAAATGTGCCCATAGACACTATCTGCGTAGCAGCAACATGAGCATCCCCATACACATTCACAAAGCATTACTGTGTGGACATACAAATGCTTAGGGAAGAGCAAGTGAGACAGAAGGTATTACAACATCTGTTTGTGAGCTGATCATTTCACCCCAACCAACCCAAGGAAGAGGAAACCGCTACATAATCTAATGCACAGGATGCATATCCAGAAATGATTCATGCTGCAAAACTAAATGGTTACTTACTAGTAGGAGTAGTTTTGCAGCCTGAAGACTTTTCTACATTCACATGCGGCCCACCCACCTCCCTGAAAATGAGAATGAGACAAACAGGTGGGGAAAAAGTCGTTTATAAAGATAAACTGTTTTTTAAAAAAAAGGTAAAACAGGAAAAATAAAAGAACAATAATAGAAAAGGAATCTGAAGGTTGCTACCATGCACAGGAACCTCCGGAGCAGCATCTGATGTCGCACAGGGGACAGACCAGTATCCAAATGGTGGTCGATGATGCCCAAAAAGAGGGGAAAAAAAGGGAAAAACAGACAATTCCGGGCCCAACCACTAGATGGCGGAATAATGCACAGCATGTGAATTCAGAAAACTCTTCAGGTTGCAAAACTACTCCTACTGGTAAGCAACCATTTCCTTACCATTTGTTGTTATATGAAACAATCGCTCTCTGAATATTTCTTTAAGTTCTTGTCTTTTTTGCCTGACAACTTTTCAGTCTGTGGCAGTAATAAGAATAGGCACTATGTTAACTGTGTTTTTATGGTATGCCATCTCTCGTGAAGATATCCTGTTACTGTAGCTGATGTGTGAAGCTAGCCTCTGGAGGGCTTCCTTAAACAGACCGGTCTTTAGCTTCTTGTGGAGTTCAAGAAGGGAGGAGGAGGGGTCTCTGGTGTGTTGCAGGAGGTCATTCCAGGCTTTAGGGGCAATGTATGAGAAGCTAGGACCTCCTGGTCTGCTTTTGTCTATGCATAGGGTGTGTACTACTGAGAATCTGGCAGAGCAGAGGTGCCTGGAGTGATGGTGGAACTGTACACAATTGTTCAAGCATGGAGAACCTGTGTTGTGTAGTGCTTTACACATGTGGTTAAGGAGTTAGAAGTGTGCACACTTGTGTATCAGGAACTGTTAGAAATGGGGTTTTTGGTTGGCAGATAGGTTGCCCTCTGTCCAAGCAAGAACCCTCACTCTAGTCAGGGTAAGTCACACACAATCCAAAATCAGCCTGTGCTCCCCCTCCGGTAGCTTGGCACGAGCAGTCAGGCTTAACTTAGAAGGCAATGTGTAAAGCATTTGTGCAATAAATCATACAACACCATAGTATAACACCACAAAAATACACCACACAGTGTTTAGAAAAATATAGAATATTTATCTGGATAATTGTAGGTCAAAACGATCAAAGTTGCAATACGAATTTGTAAAGATATCACTGAAAAGTGATATTAAGAGTCTTTAGGTCTTTAAAAAGCAATAAAGTGTCTTTCAAGCACAGAGTACCTGGTTTCTGGTGGGAAATCTCCTCAGAGGGCCACAGGAGAAGAGATGCGTGGAAAAAGGGGTGTGTGCGTCGTTTTCCGCTCAGCACACACAGACTTGCGTCGTTCTTTTCCACGCGGGGAAGTCGGGCGTCGTTTTCCGGCGCGCAGACAGTCTCTTTTTGTGGATCGCGAGGATTACCAGATGTCCCGGGTCTGTGCGTGGATTCTCCTGCTTATTTTCCGGCTGCGCGTCGTTCTGCGGGGCTGCGCGTCGAAGTTTCGATCTCACGGTAGGCGTCGCGTCGATTTCTCCTTGGAAGTCGGGCGGCGTTGTCCTTGCGAGGCCGTGCGTCGAAATTTTGGTCTCACGGCAGGCGTCGCGTCGATTTCTCCTTGGAAGTCGGGCGGCTTTGTCCTTGCGAGGTTGTGCGTCGAAGTCTCGATCGTCCCGAGGGCGTCGCGTTGATCAGCGTCGGTGTGCGGCGTTTTTCTCGCCGCGAGACAAGCTGTGCGTCGAAATTTTCGGCGCACGGAGCGTCCACGTGAAAGGAAGAAGTCTTTTTGGTCCTGAGACTTCAAGGAACAGGAGGCAAGCTCTATCCAAGCCCTTGGAGAGCACTTTCACAGCCAGACAAGAGTTCAGCAAGGCAGCAGGGCAACAGCAAGACAGCAGTCCTTTGGAGAAAGCAGACAGGTGAGTCCTTTGAGCAGCCAGGCAGTTCTTCTTGGCAGGATGTAGTTTCTGGTTCAGGTTTCTTCTCCAGCAAGTGTCTGATGAGGTAGGGCAGAGGCCCTGTTTTATACTAAGTTGTGCCTTTGAAGTGGGGGTGATTTCAAAGAGTCTCTAAGAAATGCACCAAGTTCCCTTTCAGCTCAATCCTGTCTGCCAGAGTCCCAGTAGGGGTGTGGCAGTCCTTTGTGTGAGGGCAGGCCCTCCACCCTCCCAGCCCAGGAAGACCCATTCAAAATGCAGATGTATGCAAGTGAGGCTGAGTACCCTGTGTTTGGGGTGTGTCTGAGTGAATGCACAAGGAGCTGTCAACTAAACCTAGCCAGACGTGGATTGAAGGGCACAACAAGTTTTTAGTGCAAAGAAATGCTCACTTTCTAAAAGTGGCATTTCTAGAATAGTAATATTAAATCCGACTTCACCAGTCAGCAGGATTTTAGATTACCATTCTGGCCATACTAAATATGACCTTCCTGCTCCTTTCAGATCAGCAGCTGCCACTTCAACAGTGTATGAGGGCAGCCCCAATGTTAGCCTATGAAGGGAGCAGGCCTCACAGTAGTGTAAAAACGAATTTAGGAGTTTTACACTACCAGGACATATAACTACACAGGTACATGTCCTGCCTTTTACCTACACAGCACCCTGCTCTAGGGGTTACCTAGGGCACACATTAGGGATGACTTATATGTAGAAAAAGGGGAGTTCTAGGCTTGGCAAGTACTTTTAAATGCCAAGTCGAAGTGGCAGTGAAACTGCACACACAGGCCTTGCAATGGCAGGCCTGAGACAAGGTTAAGGGGCTACTGAGGTGGGTGGCACAACCAGTGCTGCAGGCCCACTAGTAGCATTTAATCTACATGCCCTAGGCACATGTAGTGCACTCTAATAGGGACTTACAGGTAAATTAAATAGTCAATCATGGATAAACCAATCAATAGTACAATTTACACAGAGAGCATATGCACTTTAGCACTGGTTAGCAGTGGTAAAGTGCTCAGAGGTCAAAAGCCAACAACAACAGGTCAGAAAAAATAGGAGGAAGGAGGCAAAAAGTTTGGGGATGTCCCTGTCAAAAAGCCAGGTCCAACATGACCCCCCACCAGCCTAAAGCCAGGGGAGAACAATCACTATCCTGATGTACTTCCCTGTTTGAGGCGACAGAACAAGGACCCAGGCCCACAACAGCAGGGGCATGCTCCAGTTCTTCGCCTTCCTGACTCCCATTGGATCCCTCTGTCCATACTCTCAGGGCCCACTAAGCCCATCCATGGGGAACCTTTCTCCTTTCCTGCGGATCCCATCTGTGCAGCACCTAACCTTACTTTGCTCACAGATGTATCCCAGGAGCAGGATAGTACCCCCATGACCAACATAGTGGTGTTGCCCACTCTACCCCTGGGGTGTGACACTTGTCCCCTCCCCAGGGATAACTCTGTCCACCCGGACAGCAAGCCACAGTGATTACTGACAGCTGCCAGGGATGAGAGCCAGGCCCCAGGCCTCTCAAAGCTCTCCAACCACTGTGGCTGTGGAGAGTGGGGGGCGGTAGCCCCAGGTGCTGGGCACCCTTTAACCACTCTCCCTTCCACCAGGTCAGGGATGACAGCCTGAACCTGGTCCTCCCCTCTGGGGCTTTGTACCCTCCCTCCTGGAGCGGTACCCCCAGAGTCCAACATGGCCAGGGGGCTTACAGAAGTCGCCCTGTACCATTCCTCCACCAGTGCAGGGCTGTTAACCTGCCACTGGCCCTCCAACCTGGGGTCTGTACCTTCAGGTTGGACTAGGGCCCGGGGTGAGGCTTCCCTCCCCCTGCCCTCCCTTCTGGGGTCCAGCACCCTCCAACTAGGAGTGGCCTCCTCAGAAGACAACATGGTAGGGGCACTGTTATCAGTAGCCCCTCCCTCCAGGTCCGGGGGGACACCCTGAACCTGGTCTTCCAGCCCAGGGTCTGTACCCTCAGACTGGATCACCGCCTGGCAAACCAGGACTTCCTGGGAGGCACACCTACCCCCCACCAGGTCAGAGTTTAACCTCTGCACCTGCCCATTCAACTCAGAGTCACCACCCTGAAGTTGAACAATTGCCTGGCACGCCAGGACTTCCTGGAGGGCACACTGACCCTCCACCAGGTCAGAGCTTAACCTCTGCACCTGACCATTCAACTCAGAGTCACCACCCTGAAGTTGAACAATTGCCTGGCACACCAGGACTTCCTGGAGGGCACACTGACCCTCCACCAGGTCAGAGTTTAACCTCTGCACCTGACCATTCAACTCAGAGTCACCACCCTGAAGTTGAACAATTGCCTGGCGCACCAGGACTTTCTGGGAGGCACACCTACCTCCCACCAGGTCAGAGTTTAACCTCTGCGCCTGGTTCCCCAACCCAGGGTCACCACCCTGAGGTTGGGCAATTGCCTGGCACGCCAGGACTTTCTGGGGGGCACACCTACCCCTCACCAGGTCAGAGTTTAACCTCTGAACCTGGTCATCCAACCCAGAGTCAACACCCTGAGGTTGGACAATTGCCTGGCACAGCAGGGCTTCTTGGGAGGCACACCTACCTCCCACTAGGTCAGAGTTTAACCTCTGAACCTGGGTATCCAACCCAGAGTCAGCACTCTGAGGTTGAACAATTGCCTGGCACGCCAGGACTTTCTGGAGGGCACACTGACCCTCCACCAGGTCAGAGTTTAACCTCTGAACTGGGCCATTCAACTCAGAGTTACCACCCTGAAGTAGAACAATCGCCTGGCACGCCAGGACTTCCTGGAGGGCACACTGACCCTCCACCAGGTCAGAGTTTAACCTCGGAACCTGGTTCTCCAACCTAGGGTCACCATCCTGAGGTTGGACAACTGCCTGGTACACCAGGGCTTTCTGGGGGGCACACCTACCCCCCACCAGGTCAGAGGTTAACCTCTGAACCTGGATATCCAACCCAGAGTCACCACCCTGAGGTTGAACCATTGCCTGGCAGGCCAGGACTTTCAGGGAGGCACACCTACCTCCCACCAGGTCAGAGTTTAACCTCTGAGCCTGGTTCTCCAACCCAGGGTCACCACCCTGAGGTTGAACCATTGCCTGGTATACCAGGACTTTCTGGGGGGCACACCTACCCCCCACCAGGTCAGAGTTTGACCTCTGAACCGGGTTAGCCAACCCAGAGTCACCACCCTGAGGTTGGGCAATTGCCTGGCACCCCAGGACTTTCTGGGAGGCACACCTACCTCCCACCAGGTCAGAGTTTAACCTCTGAACCTGGCCATCCAACCCAGAGTCGACACCCTGAGGTTGTACAACTGCCTGGCACGCCAGGACTTTCTGGGGGGCACACCTACCCCCCACCAGGTCAGAGTTTGACCTCTTCACCTGGTAAGCCAACCCAGAGTCACCACCCTGAGGTTGAGCCCTTGCCTGGCATCCCAGGACTTTCTGGGGGGCACATCTACCCCCCACCAGGTCAAAGTTTAACCTCTGAACCCGGTTATCCAACCCAGAGTCACCACCCTGAGGTTGAATCTTTGCCTGGCATGCCAGGACTTCCTGGGGGGCACTCTCACCCCCCACAAGGGACACGCCGTCCCCAAGGGCCACACAAGAGTCTGGTTGGCGCAGGTCTCCCGACCTCTGCCCATCCGGCAGAGTCTGGGTTTCCCCCAAACCAGAAACGGTCTCACCTGGGTCATTCCTGGGGGGCTCTGCTCTCAGAGCTGACCCCTGACTTTCAAGATCCTCCACTGGGGTCTGCCACCCCCTCTCAACCCTATGTCTGGACTTCTGCACCCCCCCACTAGGAGTGGTACTGCCAGACACCAGAACTGTTGGGATGCTGTCTACAGTCATCCCCCCAAGTTCTTCTGACACTGCGGGGCTTCCCTCAAAAGGTGGCCCTACGGTACAGGTTAGGCTCTGAGACCTACCTGGGACACTACAATCCTCTCCCACCTCACTTGGTCGGGAATCACCTAGACCACTCCCTTCAGGAGCACCCCCAAATGCCTCTTCAGACTCTCTGGTACTCACCCAAAAGTCTGCCTCCACTGTAAGTTCCCTGGGGTCAGAGAACTCACACTCCACTTGGTGTTGGCGTAGCTCTGGAAAATAAGGACCAAACATATGCTCTCCAGCAATTACATCACTCTGCCCTTCACATGTATTAACCACAGTACCCTTCACCCAACCACCTAGTAACTCAGCCTTGGAAAAGCACTCTATATCACCCTCTTGAGACTGGTGAGACAGTTTCTGTCTGTCCCTGACACTCAACCCAAACTCTTCTGGGATGTCTCGACACTCTATATCCAGGACGTCCACCAGGGGGGAACCCTTTTCTCTGTCACTCTCTGCTAGAGTCAGTAAAGTGTCCCTCCCCCCAGTAGGAATATGACTCCCTGTGCCAGTTCCCCAATTCTTCTCAGGGACCCTGTGCATAACGGGAACTACCTCATACCCTTGAACTGCCTGGGGTGTGTCAACTCCCTTCTTCAAGTTGGGCACCACATCTCTGGGCTTGTGCCCTTCTTCAGCAGTACTAGATGCAAGATTTTTGCTGCCACCATCTGAACTGGACTCAGCCCTTCCGGCCTCCAGTTTCAGCTCTTTACAGCTCAGCTCTTGAGCTGCAATCTTTTCTTCTTCCAGGGCTAAGAGACTTGCTGCCTCAGCCCTTTCCAGCTGCTCATCTAGCTCTTCAAGACACCGCTCTAGAGCCATGAGCCATTCTTTTTTCACTGGGTCTCTTTCCTCATCTGAGTCGTCCTCCTCCTCCTCTGAGGGGTACTTAGTCATTTGGTTTCTTGCTGCCTCTCTCTCTGCCCATCTGTCTTCCTCCCAGACTATGTAGGCATGTAGCATCTCTGCTTTAGTAGATCTCTTTGCTACAGGAAGGCCACATTCTCTGCAAAGCTTCCTTAGGTCAGCCTTAGTGAGGTGGTCAGTAGGCAAAAAGAAGTAGGTAAGCGATCCCATTCTGATAGGATCTTACCAGCAAAAACCAAAATCCAAAGTCCAAAATATCAATAGTATATCCAGGAGGACATCAGAGACCAAAAGTCAAAAAAAGATTTAAAAAAATCAAGTTGACCTTCAACTGTGGGTAGGTAGTGAAATACTTAGCTACTGTATGTCACTGCACAAACACAAGTCCTATCCTCACCGCTGATCACCAATGTTAGAAATGGGGTTTTTGGTTGGCAGATAGGTTGCCCTCTGTCCAAGCAAGAACCCTCACTCTAGTCAGGGTAAGTCACACACAATCCAAAATCAGCCTGTGCTCCCCCTCCGGTAGCTTGGCACGAGCAGTCAGGCTTAACTTAGAAGGCAATGTGTAAAGCATTTGTGCAATAAATCATACAACACCATAGTATAACACCACAAAAATACACCACACAGTGTTTAGAAAAATATAGAATATTTATCTGGATAATTGTAGGTCAAAACGATCAAAGTTGCAATACGAATTTGTAAAGATATCACTGAAAAGTGATATTAAGAGTCTTTAGGTCTTTAAAAAGCAATAAAGTGTCTTTCAAGCACAGAGTACCTGGTTTCTGGTGGGAAATCTCCTCAGAGGGCCACAGGAGAAGAGATGCGTGGAAAAAGGGGTGTGTGCGTCGTTTTCCGCTCAGCACACACAGACTTGCGTCGTTCTTTTCCACGCGGGGAAGTCGGGCGTCGTTTTCCGGCGCGCAGACAGTCTCTTTTTGTGGATCGCGAGGATTACCAGATGTCCCGGGTCTGTGCGTGGATTCTCCTGCTTATTTTCCGGCTGCGCGTCGTTCTGCGGGGCTGCGCGTCGAAGTTTCGATCTCACGGTAGGCGTCGCGTCGATTTCTCCTTGGAAGTCGGGCGGCGTTGTCCTTGCGAGGCCGTGCGTCGAAATTTTGGTCTCACGGCAGGCGTCGCGTCGATTTCTCCTTGGAAGTCGGGCGGCTTTGTCCTTGCGAGGTTGTGCGTCGAAGTCTCGATCGTCCCGAGGGCGTCGCGTTGATCAGCGTCGGTGTGCGGCGTTTTTCTCGCCGCGAGACAAGCTGTGCGTCGAAATTTTCGGCGCACGGAGCGTCCACGTGAAAGGAAGAAGTCTTTTTGGTCCTGAGACTTCAAGGAACAGGAGGCAAGCTCTATCCAAGCCCTTGGAGAGCACTTTCACAGCCAGACAAGAGTTCAGCAAGGCAGCAGGGCAACAGCAAGACAGCAGTCCTTTGGAGAAAGCAGACAGGTGAGTCCTTTGAGCAGCCAGTCAGTTCTTCTTGGCAGGATGTAGTTTCTGGTTCAGGTTTCTTCTCCAGCAAGTGTCTGATGAGGTAGGGCAGAGGCCCTGTTTTATACTAAGTTGTGCCTTTGAAGTGGGGGTGATTTCAAAGAGTCTCTAAGAAATGCACCAAGTTCCCTTTCAGCTCAATCCTGTCTGCCAGAGTCCCAGTAGGGGTGTGGCAGTCCTTTGTGTGAGGGCAGGCCCTCCACCCTCCCAGCCCAGGAAGACCCATTCAAAATGCAGATGTATGCAAGTGAGGCTGAGTACCCTGTGTTTGGGGTGTGTCTGAGTGAATGCACAAGGAGCTGTCAACTAAACCTAGCCAGACGTGGATTGAAGGGCACAACAAGTTTTTAGTGCAAAGAAATGCTCACTTTCTAAAAGTGGCATTTCTAGAATAGTAATATTAAATCCGACTTCACCAGTCAGCAGGATTTTAGATTACCATTCTGGCCATACTAAATATGACCTTCCTGCTCCTTTCAGATCAGCAGCTGCCACTTCAACAGTGTATGAGGGCAGCCCCAATGTTAGCCTATGAAGGGAGCAGGCCTCACAGTAGTGTAAAAACGAATTTAGGAGTTTTACACTACCAGGACTTATAACTACACAGGTACATGTCCTGCCTTTTACCTACACAGCACCCTGCTCTAGGGGTTACCTAGGGCACACATTAGGGATGACTTATATGTAGAAAAAGGGGAGTTCTAGGCTTGGCAAGTACTTTTAAATGCCAAGTCGAAGTGGCAGTGAAACTGCACACACAGGCCTTGCAATGGCAGGCCTGAGACAAGGTTAAGGGGCTACTGAGGTGGGTGGCACAACCAGTGCTGCAGGCCCACTAGTAGCATTTAATCTACATGCCCTAGGCACATGTAGTGCACTCTAATAGGGACTTACAGGTAAATTAAATAGTCAATCATGGATAAACCAATCAATAGTACAATTTACACAGAGAGCATATGCACTTTAGCACTGGTTAGCAGTGGTAAAGTGCTCAGAGGTCAAAAGCCAACAACAACAGGTCAGAAAAAATAGGAGGAAGGAGGCAAAAAGTTTGGGGATGTCCCTGTCAAAAAGCCAGGTCCAACAGGAACCAGTGGACTTCTTTTAGGTGAGGTGTGATGGGCCTAGTGTGGGATACTGAGGGCTGGTCTGGCTCCTCCGTTCTTGATGATCTGTAGTATTTTGGTTGTCCTTAAGTCCAATCTGCTAGTGATGATGGCTTCGGTGACCATTTTCCTAGTGGTGTTCAGTAGCCACTTGATGATTGTGAAGTAATTTGAATCTGAAAAAAACACATAGTTACACTGCCAGTCACAATATTAACTTTTAGTGCAAATGTTTTCATCTATCTTCAGTTACATTTGGCAGCTTATATTTGAATTGGCTGAATAAGGATGAACCCGCTGTGCCTTGTTTTCCTGAATAGCGTTTGCCTGAACCCGTATGCGTGCCACCTCATGCACCCTGGTTCCGTGCCTTGCCATTGCTTTGCCCTCCAGCAGTTCCTTCTCTTCGTGCCAGGACTGCACTTAAGATAGTCGTTTGAATAGCTTGCTTGCGGGTGCAACGTTATAGCCACATTTTTAGAAATCGTTCTCTGTTTGAAGGTTTATTTAGTCTGTTATAGGGCAGCATTTGCAATAAGTAATGGATCGCTCCAAGATGTTTGGATTATGCGAATGGTTAAGTGCTTCTATGTGCGTAGCATGAAACTGTTCTATTTTTTTCGATACATTTTGCTTGGACATGCTTCCAAACGAGAAAGCACAACAGACATTCTTCATATTTGTCAAGATTTTTTTTTTTTTAATGAGAAATGTGCGAGCATCTTGATTTCCTAACACAGTCTCACTCAGCCCAGTTGTCCTAAAATCACCATTGTTTGAAGGCTTCCAGTTAACTTGAGCATTTTACTGCTGAATGTATTTGAGCATTCATTTCTGATTATGTTGCTTTTAAAAAGGGACGTAAAAATGAAAATGGGCATGCATTGAAAATAAAGTACATTGAAAAGTTGTTATTTTGCACTTTGGAAATATCTCATCAGTTGTGTTTTTTGTTATTTTAGATTGGATTTATAGATATGCAGTATTTCCCCTTCTATGCTCTTAGGCAAGTCTCATTAACATTATCATAAAGTTAACTATTCTAATTTCTTTTGCGAAGAATGATTTAAAAGAAGTGATTTTATTTCATTATTATTACTTTGTTTTAAATGGCTCTTCCTTCAGATTGTTATCACATGCAAACAGATGTCGTGAACAGCATTATGTCCAGTTCAATCTGTGATTTTTTAAAGCACACCTACCCCCTCTTGTGTACGCAGGTGCTTGTAGTCAGGGAAGAAAGGAAGCAAAACATGACAAAAAAACATAACGTTGAGTAAATAATTTTATAAGTATTCCCAGCCATGTAGAAGGACCTTATAATGCATGGGTGCCAGGAAGTACCAGAAAGAAAAAAAAGCTTGATTTCCTTTCTGCTCTTGCTCATTCATGGATTTCACGTAGAGTCTCTTTGGAACAATTAAGAGTTGGGAGGGTAAATGGGAAATCTCTGCTGAAGATATAGGTTCTATGCCACTTAGGCCCATATTTATACTTTTTGACGCAAACCAGCCCCAGCGCTGATTTGCGTCAAAAAAGTTACCGACGGCTAACGCCATTCCAATGCGCCAGGCGGGCACCTTATTTATGGATTGACGTTAGCCGGCGCTGTGGCCTGGTTAGAGTAAAATATCATGTCTCTAACCGGACTTGCACCATTTTGTGATGCACAACCCCCATTGAAATGACTCCTGTCTTAGGAAAGACAGGGGTCATGACTCCCTGCCCAGTGGCTATGCCCAGGGGACTTCTGTCCCTTAGAGTCTAATGGATTATGTCAATGGATTTAGATGTATGCCATAGAGACACTGAAAATAAAGTAGGCGCTTCATTAGAGGCTAACTCGGAATTGCATCTGTGCCCAAGTGAGAAGCTTGGCTGCACAGTTTGATATTAGCCGGAAAAATAGACAGGATCCTTTAGTCAGACTGAGATTTCCTCTATTCTGACGTGGAGCACACTAAAAAGGTGCAAGTTGTAACATGTCAAGTGGGAGAAATATTATGGTAGTGTCTTCCACAATATCTTTGCCTGGAAAAAACTCCTACCGAAGTAGTGGCACGTATAATAGATGACAATGAAAGGGAAGAGTCATCTATGAAACCCATCCTATATACTATATAGATTAGAATTGGACATGCGTCTCATTATCATGTTCAAAATGAAGAGGTCCATTGGTCCTCCAGTCCATCCAGCAACATGACCTCAGGTTTACTTATGTTCAGTTGGAGCGAATGTCTGCTCATCTAGTTCTGGATTCCACAATGCACTTGTGAAATATCTGAATTATCATCCACAGACAACCATCCACTACAGGCATATTAGTATAGCCTTATAATGAGATAAAGCAAGCAAGTGACTCGACATGCACAGTCAAACATCAGGGAGAATGTGAGGAAGCCTCAAATTTATGGGAACTGCATGATCAGGCATTCCAAAATCTCGTCAATCAGGCAGCTTTTAGCTCTCTGTATGTGAAAGCCTTTTGTGAAAAGTATCATTGGGCTTAGCAGTGCCCAGTCATCAGCATTGGTAGACTTTATTGTCACACATTTATGCTTGTTTCTTATTTATTGGCTTGCCTCATTGCTCTTGGGTTTGTCCTTCCCATGAAGTATATCTGTCTTTAACCATGCTTTCAGATTTTCTTGCCTGTGTTCTTTTAATATTCACATTTAGGGAACACCGTTTTAAGTTGGGCTTAGGAGCGGGCAAGCACTGTTTTTCGACATGTTTTAATATATTCTGGGGGCTTAAACCACACCCATCTCATACCCATCACTTTCATTCGTTCCTGGACCTGCCTTTCGAAAATCCCTTAATATTGTTGGTAAAAGCTTTATGTTTGTCCTGCCTTGAGGCTGGTTTTTTACCACCCTGCAGACATGTTACTTGGATTATTGCACGATCTGCCATATACTTTAGTGTGGGTGCACTATTATGTTCTTTTGTCTTTCCACTTTGCATCGCTCTCCATGACGGCCACGGCACTTTTAAGTTTCATGCAGCACAAACTCGATCAGAGGTACTGGGATAGATTATTTCCAGCTGTTTGGTGTCGCGCTGTTTATTGAATAAATGTTGTCGGCTTTTCCTCATGAAAGGTCTCCAGTTTATGCACATGTTGGCTTTGTCTCCCCTACCCCATCACACCAGTCGCCAGATACATGCAGTGCCTTGAATCTTACGAGTAACGCTGCCTCATAGTTGGCATCACTTTTGGGCGCTACACTGGAGGACTTGTCGGGACCAGTTCTGATTATTTAAATAATTGTGGCGGCAGGGTTAGTCTCTGCACAGGATAGCGATTCACTGGTTGCCCTTTTCTAATGGTGCTGTCTCATTTGCCGAACATGCGGTGAAGCGTAAACTTTAAAACTGTTTCTCCTTTGTAAAATGTTCCGCATTTCAATGCAGGTCGAAGGGAAAATACGTGTTCTATGCATAACTCCTCTTCAGGGGTAGTAAGCGCTATGTAAAGTCAACGCTTTTCCATGAATGTGGCACTGTTGTGTGTTTTATTGGACAGTTGGGCACCAGCCTTCTCTTCATATTTTGTGGTATATGTAGGTGTGTTACTTCTCTCCAAACCTCTACATTACTTTGAAGTCGAGGGATGGATAATTCCTTTCCACATCTATAGACTAAACTATCAAAAACATTCCCTGGCAAATGTGATCATCTTAATCACAAGCTTTTAGTCCAATCAAGCTGTGTTTTCTGAGATGTGAAGCAGAAGAAACACAATAGGCAAAATGGCATCATATTGAAGATGCATTTATGAAGCGCTTCGTACCTCTGACAAGGTGCTAGAGCGCATGCCGTGAAAGAGTGGCACGCTGCTTCATATGTCAGTAGCAGCCACACTGTTACAAATTAATTGCATTTAGATAGTTCTTACTACTACCCCTGACAAGGCGTTGAATGTCATACAGAATGTACTGACTGTCCAAGGCAATAGCGCTATGCAATATAAAACAACAAAAGTAAAAAAAAAAAAAAAAAATTTCAATACCAAGAGGTCTAACTTTCACAAATGCGATACTGATTGCATTGTAAATGATTGTTCTTTTTTTGTAAAACACTTCATGAAACTGTTTGTGTTTTTTTGACTCAACCCTGTGCTGCTAATCCCCGATCGAATACCCGTGCCGGTCCACTGCTTCCTCTTCACATGCCCCTCCATTTCATCACTAACCCTTGCGTTTCTTCAAAAGGATTCATTTAATGTAACATCCTTGACGGCAAGCGGTTACCATTTACTGCTGTCCCCAACAACCAATTTCTTGCATCCGTGTTGCCTCCTTATTGTTTCATCTTGGAAGCACAGAGCAATATGAATTAAAAGACTAGAGTTATGCAATCTGGAAATCATAACCACCTGTAATACTAGTATAGATAGTCGCAGTACCTTGCCGGCTCTTTCAACCTTACGAGACATGAGTAGATAATTTCTAATCCAAACAGTGCACCATGTTGATGTCCCTACATTTAGCTGTGAAGACTCTAACCTAGTACTACGCACTAAGCACTAACCAGTAAGTATTATGAGCACAAATAAAGTCGATTTAAAAAGTTGGACATTTTGATTTTCATCTACTTTTCAAACAGGTTGCTGTCTTCCATCATTCATAAATCTCACTAGGGTACACCGGAAAATCCACAGTAGATGTACATCTTTAAGAGTACTGTTAGTAGCCAAACCTTACTCACAGTTGGAAATGTCGAGTAAGGCAGATGAATACAATAATTTGAAATGTGAAGGCCTATTTCTCAAAGAAAGTTGAAATGTGGAAACTAGTTGTATCCATCGGGGAGCCCCTTCTCCAGCAACCCACAGGTTGTGGGGTTATTTTCTCCCATTCCAAACCCGAGTACACATTTACCTTTGTGCTTCACAGTGAGTATGTTCTTGTTAGGCATTAGTTTGTGGCTGCAAACTCACGAGTCAATGGGTCATCTCCGAGTTAATCAGTCTTCCTCCCATGCAATGTTGACATCCCGCTCTTTCTAGCAAATTGTCCACTTGTAATGTTAAAAATGTAATAGTCATTAATTTCTAAGGTAACTGCTAATTGCCAATTCCCACGACTAAAACATCTGATATGGCATATGGAAGTGGAGTAAATTGTAATATTATGTGTGAGGACATACATTCACCAGTACGAATTTGCATTTTGTGAACGGAAAACATGAATTTACTCAAGTAAATTGCCACCTTTTTTCTTGGGGCCCTTATTTTTTTTCTTACGGATTTTTTTTTCTCTATAGAGGAAGACTCTCCCTTTAACCCCCCCACAAAACTGGAACTGTTCTCTGCTCACCACTAGTTTATTTCACAGCTGAGAGTGGGCACGCAAATATACACAAGCTTACAGTTGTGTGGATATTCCATGAATTTTATATGGGCACACTCTCATCACTCCCCTGTTCCCACTCCTAACTCTAAATGTACAACAGTGGAAGATATGTCCTACTAGTCGACTTCCACCTTCGTAAATGTACTTTACAATTCTAATGTTCCTCGTATCACATTTATGTCAAACTGAAATTTTGAACTCAGAATTATAAGGGTCTATATTGTGCACTCGGTTTACACTGAGGTATTCAAACACCTTTGTAATTCAGGCGTAACATATTTAATGATCCTGAGTAAGGAACTCAGTAACTGTTCTTGTAATGGAGAAAAACTGGTACTAAATATTTACCTGCTAGGAACTCTTGTGAAACACAAGTTACAAACAACTCAAGATGAACAATTAAATAATAGCCTTAAAAGTGCATATTGGGTTATAGCATTTATGTTGATTTGCTCCACAGAGAAACTCCTCTGATTGTATCTCTGATCAATACTGATTTCGAGAAGCGACTAAGGCTTTGTCTTTTTGTCATTTGCAAATCAGATTAATCAATGGAGGTTCGGATGCACCAACAATAGGCATGTTTGAGTCCTTCGGAATTCAGATTGATTACTAAGTGTTTGTTTTGTTTCCCTTCATTCTCCATGGCAGAGACTGAAAGGTCATTCAGACGGAATTCACTGAAGATACACAAAGTTTGTTTACTGCCACAAAAGGGACATTCTGTTTTTAAGTAATATTGTAATACGACTAAGCAAAGCAAACATGATTTGTGTGTGGAAATAGTATATGAATGTTATTACTTGTCCTCGTTATTCCAACAATGCATATATTGTTATATAATTCACTGTTTACTTTAAAGTACACATCTAAAATGAACATGTATGTTTAATGTTCGTAAGGGAATGTGACTTCAGGTGACAATAAGGTGTAGGCCAGTTTTACCATATTTAAAAGGGGAAGTACAAGCACGTTACCATTGATTAGCAGAGGAAAAGTGCACAGAGTTCTACAAGCCAACAAACACAGTTGTCAGCAAATTAAGGCAAAAATCTGGGGCGACCTTGCAGAGAGGGCCAGGTCCAACATTCAATGACAACACACGTACAGACGTTTAATGCTATCTATTACGTTTAATTGAAAAAAAGGCAGAAGGGCATAAATTCAAATGAATAGTCTATTAATGATTACATCGCAGACAAGTCTAGTTATCATCATAAAAAAACAAGTTGTATTTTTTGTAAATTTATCAGTCTCACTTGTTAGACAATTACTTCATGGTAAAATGATTCAACCCAGTACAGATTGTCTGGATAAGATGATTATTCAAAAAAATTTCATTCTAATATGCCATATGCATACTACATTAAAACAATAGCTGAAGCAATGAGCAGCTATTGAAAGCCGGGCCAGGGGATACTAAAATGATCTCTACCGTATTCAATCATGTATTTGTGGTTTGTTAACGACTCAACTTTTTGGCAAAGTATTTTTGTAATTTATGGACCTTGTACCTCTCAGGAAATACTCTCTTTAGAAAGTATACTGCCGGGTGACATGAACTCTTCAATGTCCTTGTGCAGCATAAAATGCAATGTAAGTACCTAAACACATCCAACAAAGCCCTAATGTTTCAAGAATTTTAGGTGTTGCGGTACTCAACAACACAGACTACCTCCACTCAAGAATTCTAGCACACAGTGCCTTTGAAAACACACTTATAATTTGGCTTTCCCTACTGAAAATGCTATAATACCCCTGATGGCCTCATGCGCTCAATAAGGTACCCACAGCATATAAAGAGCTGTCGGCTCAACTGCACTCTGCATCCCACCAATATACAGAAAACACATTAGTGCCACTGAGAAATGTTCAGCCAATCACCAATCCAGAAAAAATACTCACAAGTTTCAGCACGTCTGCAGCTAGCCCTAAGACAGACAATAAACTACTAGGATATCCAAAGGCATAAAACAACTCATCCTACCACTAAGATGCTGCAGCAAAATCTCCTTTTTTCTGCAAGGTCACCCCATCTTTTACACCCTATTACACTAAACCTCTTTGTTTTGGCTTTTAGACCCTGTGCATGTTACCACAGCTAGACAGTAGTAAATGGCCTGAGCTTTCCCTCAAAAACATGAGCTATACACTAAAACTCTCCATATACCCTATTTAACTTCCCTGTGTGTCCCTTGTAAATAGTGCGTTAAATGTTAATTGTCATATGAAAGCTACTTACAGTACTAGCATATATGACAAAAATATATTTCTGTCAGAAGCACCACCGTGCTTCGGCTAGGCTGCAGTTTAAATGCACTGCAGTAACAAATGTCCAGTGCAAACTTCTTTATCATGTAGAAAAGGTCTATTTTTTGTATATGCATAGATCACCCCAGTGTCTTGTAAACCCCAAAGACACACTACATATTGAAGTTTATGTGCCCTCGCATTTGAAATAAAAGCCAAAAGCTTTTTGACTTTGTAGGCATGGCCTTTCCCTAATAGGCCTTGGTGGGATTCAAATTGTTATTTTTTACCTCTGTTTAGGAAAGAGCTAAAAATGCTTCAAATGTATTCCTTGCTTTTTAAAAAATGACTTAATGATGAAGTCATATTTTTGACAACTTAAGCAGAAAGGTAGCTTTGTAAAATGTTCTTTACAATGCCTGAGTCATAACTGTCTTAAAACCAGTTCTGCCACTCATCACACCTACAGAGCTGGAATACACATCCTTTGGCTGAAAAGTTTGGAAAAGCTTTCCTCTGGACCCAGGAAAGGTCAATGGAAGTTACCCGTTGACCACTTAGCAGAAAGTAACTATCTGGGAGTGGACAGGAACAGTTGCCAGAAAAAAGAGCAGCTTTAACATTACATCTTTTGATTAAGAAATGTCAAGGCAGTCTTCTGTTCATACTCCAGCCCATCCTAGATGGTTAGGCTCCAGAGGGAAAGCTAGTTTTGACCCTGTCAGGCAGGGGAGTGGCCAAGAGGCTAAAGACAAGGCTGCATGGTGGTTGCCTTGTCCAGGGGCTACAAGATAACTTTACAGTAATGCAAAGAGGAAGAGTTGGAAAACAAAGTTGGGAACTACATGACAGCTGTTACAATTTGGTAGTAGACCTTCTCCAATCACTGGCTAGTGCGCAGGATAAATCTGATTCCTCAACCACCACCTCATCCTCAGAACTTTCCTGGACCTGGGAAGACTCCATCTGAAGAAGTCAGTCCTGCCGGAAGAAGAATCCTGACTTCTGCCTATTGGCCCCTGCTGGAAAACAAGCTCATAGGAAGGCTTTAGGGCCCCTGAATCTTGTTGGCACTCATGGGCTTGAACTGCTGTTCAAGGTTCAGGTGGTCGTGGTTATCCTTTTCAAGGATGAAAAAAATCTGAAGGACTCCAGACTACAAAAGGCCACTGCTGAATAGAGAGAACTAGGCCCTGTAGGATACCTGGCTGAAAAGAGACCTGGTGCCCAGAAGTCTGAAGCTAATGGCTGCAGGAGTGACCAGAAGAATCATTCTCAGCAGTTGGAGAGTATGGCCTTCATTACGAACCTGGCAGTCTAATGACGGCCAGGTTTGTGGTGGTAGTCGGACCACCACCAATGCGGAGGTCCGAGCGCTACATTACGACCGCTTGGAAGCTCTGCAGTCGGACCGCCAGCACTGCCAGATTTCATTGTCCCTATGGCCTGGCAGTGTTGGTGGTCCTAAATCAAAAAGGCAGCACTGCTGTGGATTACGCCTTTCTTCTCCACTGCCGATTACATGGCGGTAGCACTGCTATGAAAAAGCTGTTGGAGAACGGGTGCAGGGCCCCCCTGGCCAGCACGGTTGCTATGATCACTGTCTGCTTTGCACACAGTAAACATTGCGAGGGTGTTGGTGCATTCTGCACACTATAGCATTGCCGTTGGTTCGATTACAAGCCGGAGACAATGCTGTAAGCTGTTTCCCCCTGGGCCAGTGGGCAGAAACTGTATTTCACGCCCGCTGTCCCAGCAGGAAACTCGTAATGAGCCCAGGGGGAAGGCAGCCACTATAGCGACAACCTCCCCATCAGCATTTTGGTGGACAGGCTTTTCCGTCTGCCGAAATTGTAATGACCACCTATGTCTGAAGGCAAACCCTTTGACTGGGACATCCCGCTGAGAGGTTTTGACCTCTGCTCCATCTCAGTTGCCCTGAAATTGTAACTTCGTACTGATCCACAGCATACTATCAGCTTTTCATCATGCTCAGCCTTTTCTTGGTGCTTTACTATAAAAAATTTGTCACTGCTTGAACATAGCACTCACGTCTCTGGAATTGCCTACTGCTAGTACCACTGGTAACAAGTGTTGGGTAGAGATTTCCTCAAAATTGTGTTTTGACCTAACCAGTAGGTTTATTGAGCTGACAGAGGTGCTGCTCTCCCAAATTAAAAAGCACATTTCTAAGAACTACATAATACAAATTCTTAACTCAGACAACCACATATCAACAAACAGGCTGAATCAATTAATGGTGTTTCCAGAGCTGGACGCAAAGGCATCGGGAAGCAGAATTCACTGCAATTCTCTACAAATGGTAGTTCATCCTACACCTGTTTGCATAACATAACATAAATAGAGACATATATGGACCACTGTGTTATTCCATGCAAGTTTTGGTCTCTCTCCTCCATGCTGGTAAAAAGTTCAAGATGGCATTTTATGTTTTATTTATCTTCATTTGCTTTTGCCTAATAATGATGTATGCCCCTCTTTGTGTCTAAAACATTTAAGTCTGTCCTACACTAAATTAATCCAAAACCGATAAGTAGCTAGCTACACCCTAAATACTGAATTGGACTAACATCAATATCTCTCACTTTGCTTACACTGTCTGTTTTGCCTGCAAACAAATATTACATTCTGTATTTACAACTTTGTTTCTAACAGAAAAATAGCATTGTACTATGAACATTTAAATGTTTTTTTAGTGTTTTCTAGGAATGTATGTCTGTCATCAGTGGGGGCTACTAAACGTATTTATCATTGAAAAGTGAAATTAAATTTGAACTTTGCCGAAAAGCGAACATAGAATGCAAAATACATACGTTATCCGATCGCTCTTTTGCAAATTGCTACCATAAAAACTGTATAACTATCGGTCATAGTAGAGAAATTTTAAATAAATATTTTTATTATATTTTCTTGGGTCTCTATAAAATGTGGTGACATAAAATATCACGACTTGAACTTTACCTGCACGTGTGTTGTATACATTCAAGATATAACATAGTAAAAACGGAGAAAAATTAATTCAGACTTTTCAGTACTTTTGTAAGTTATCGACACATACCGATAATACATGTTTAATACACTTGAAGTATGTTAATTTGTTTTTTCTAAATAATATTTATTTTTCTTATCTTAGAATGACGTAGGAGGCCAACGCAGTTTAATCAATAAATGGACAACGTTTCTTAAAGCAAGACTGGTTTGCTCAATCCCGGGATCTGATGGGGGTGACACATATTTTGATGAATTGCGTAAGTTATTAAATTGATATCCTGACTGTTTTTTAAAAGAGCCAAGCTTTTCATTATTTCCAGTCTCAGTCATAAAACATTGTAACATTCTGTTCTTTGTGCAGTCATTAATATGGAATTGCTAATTTATATGGAGCAGTAACAAGAAATCTTTATAAGTACAACAGAGTTTTCGTCTCTCTCCAAACCCCTGCTCAAGTGTGTTAGAAGTGAGTCCAGAGCCTTTTTCCATTGGATCACAATGTAGTGAAGAGAATTTCCAGGATATTTTAAAACATCTTAACCTATTCTTTCTAAGCAATAGCCTAAGCGTATTTATTATATTTGGAAGATATTAACGACAACGCTTAGTTGTATGATTCCCTGTTGTATGCTGTTGGAGATCAGTCCTTAATATTTTATGGACAGTGCCTCTGAGGCATATTAGGACGAATAATGCACAGTACAAAAATGGCAATTAAGGTATAAAATGTATTGAAAGTGTTTTGTTACTCCAAAGAACCTTATATCGCAACTACTTTTCAGTCCTGTTATACAATACATACCTATACTACAGTGCTTTATAGATGAACCACATTCAGCCATTAATTAAAACGATCTAGACCATTTATAATGGTTTTTTTTAATGGAAAACGAGCTAGTGGACGAATTCCCTATACATCTTTAAATATCTACTTTAGTACATTTTGTAATTTTGCGGAATTTCGCCGTCCAAAATATTGTCTTCTGAGATAATGGAAATATCAGACCAGCTGGTCCTAATAGTTTCATTTCGTTTTTATTACAGTGAAAAGTTTTAGAACTAGCAAGCTGGGTCTCGCCATTATTATTATCTACACTGCATTCCTCTGAGTAGGACTGCAGTTTTTAATAGAGCCGCCAGGAATCTAGTGGCTGACGTTTCCTCCACTAAGTAACTGCTCAACCACAGAGCAGATTTTGCTATCATATGAAGTTTGCTCAATGTTGCTGCGTAGTCTGTTTTTCATTTTCATACCATGGAAGTTACTGTGTATATAACTCATATTTAGTAATATTATGAACAGTAGTGTATTTAGGTTATTCAAGACTATTCATTTCAGTACCAATCCAGATCATTATCTCCCTGTAAGTATATCAGAATCAGATAAGTGAATCATCTGGAAAAAGTGGATCTACTTACAGTAGGGACATGGTTCTTCAACAGAAATACCTAGCCTGCAGTTACCTACATTTTGGGAGAAAAATCACCCCAGTTTCGATTGGACCAACATGTGTTTTTAAGGTCTTGAGTGATTAAAAAGATAGCCATGTATCTTTGGGCATAGTGGCAGTCCAGCAGTGGTAGTGGCTGGCGAGAACATGCTGCCTCACAGGAGTGCACACAATACTAGCATGTCTTGTGTTTGAAAACCGTAGTAGCCTGTATAGTAGGGACTGAGATTCATGATTAATCTCTACCAGAACACTGAAATCATTGAAACTAAGGGGAAAGCCATTTCACACTAGCAGCCTTTATGTTTAGACATGCCAAGAGCAGTTCATCTTGTGAGGGGTTCTCAGAGTGTAGCAAGGGAGGTGCACTGTTTGGGGTATAGGAAGAGTGTTGAGGTATGGTGATTGAGTGAGGCACTCATAGACTTCATTTTTGGAGATTTCCAGGGCACTAAAGTAAGCATTACTCCAAGAATCATGCACCAGCCATAATGTTGAAAAAACAACAAGCCACAACCTTGAGCCAAAGCTTATATGGTGCATATGTTAGTGATGGCTCTGGTACTAGTGATGAGACTTGGTGTAATTAATACTGTGTGCACCTGCCTTATTTTCGTTAGGTTTTCATTTTTGAAATCCTTAGAATTGCAGTTGTTAAAAATCAGGAGGTTAGTTAGCCAGTCGATAAAAGTGATAGTCAAGGAAAGGGTTACCTTAAAAGTAGGGTTAACTGATACTAATCTGTGAGAGAGAGGACTATTAGTTGTGGTGGCTGAGCGACTTCACCAAGTAATTATATCACAATTTTGTATAAAATCCAGTTAAGCTACTTTACTTTAAACCTTAGCTTTGTGCTGGTAGCTATTGTATGGTGCAATCAGGCTTCAAAGTAAACACGAGTAAAGCATTTACCAGTACCAATACAGTTAATAAGTAGAAAATATAACACAATAAAAATCCCATTCCAATTTATACAGCTATTACACATTTTAATTTTAATGAACAAAAAGACATAAAAATTGCTAAATTGGACCAGGAGAACCAGAGAAATATTTTTTATGAGTTATAGAGTTTTCTAGTATAAAGCGGCATCAGTGGGTACCTGGTCTCCCTAGACTGCGTCAAAGTCTAAAGTTAAGGCTGAGCAATATAGAGCCTGAGCCAGCTGCAGGGACCAGGTTTGTTCCAGTTAAAAGTTTACTTTCTGACTCTAGGCCTGATTTAGAAGTCTGCGGAGGGGAATACTCTGTCACAAATGTCATGGATATCCCCTCTGCCATATTACGATCCCATTCTATCCTATGGGGATCGTGATACGGTGGATGGGATAGCCATCACATTTGTGATAGAGTATTCCCTCTGTCAACTTCTAAATCAGGCCCTTATTCTTTTTCCTGGAGGAATCTTCTGTTTGGCAGGGTGGACTGCCAGCTAGATCTGATGAAATACACAATGACAGTGGGATGTTGCTTGCCATTGATCTCTGTAGGTTCCACCGCATTGGGCCTTGAAAACTTTTCTGGAAGTGGAGATGCTTTCAGTGAGGCAAATCATTAAGTTGAATCAGTCTGACAATGCAGTGTCCCGTGATGTGCTCTGGTGCTTTTAGGAAAAAGATTCTAGGTGCACACTTTTACAATCTATCTTGAGGGTCAAAGAGTATACTCTAACACCAGCTAAGGCTCCAGGACCTCTTTCGCAGCACATGATAGCATAGGACTCAGTCACCAAGAAGCCATCAGCATGGCCCAGGAAAAATTCGTTTGGAACTGAACCTGTAATAGGGGCTGTCCTTTTGGAGCTTGTACCGTTGGTGGCCACATCCCCCTAGCCATCATGTCAGAAGGAGTTCACACCTCCTCCCAAGCTAGGCCCTTTAGTTCCCTTTCCTGAAAGCAATTCATACCTCCCAGCAAGCTGCCGGTTGAGGATTATCTGGGAAAGAGATACTAGAGGCTTTAGGCACACAAATGTCAACTTTCTAATTTTTTCAAAATTGTTAACGAAAAACCAACTTTCTAATCATATTGGATGTTAATCACCTATTAATTTGAGACATTGAATCATGAGTCTAGCTATTCTCAAACTGGAGTTACACATTATAATATCAAAGTGTTATAATGCAGACCCATGCTTTTCTATGGGAGAGCTAGCCTTGTCACAGTGAAAAAATACTTTGTAGATTTTCCACTGTCAGGGTATGCAAAACTTAGGAACATATGCCCAGTATTTAAAATACCAATCACCCTGCCTATGAGCCCTTGTCTTGTAACTTAAAGAAGACTTGCCAGTATAAAAATTACATTTTAGGCCTGGTAAAACGTGTATTTTGCCAGGTCAAATTGGCAGATTTAAAACTGTCATGCTAGGCTGCAGTGGCAGACCTAGGATCATGTTTTCACTTTGTCACTGTAGTTGTGGCACAATTGGTGCTGCAGTTCACTAGCTTACAGGCCCTGGGATTTATAGGCAAGTTAAATATGCCTATCAGATATATGCCAACTGGGGTCCGAGTACCTACACAGGTTGCTGGACATCTGCACCCCACTGTTCAGCTTCAGTAAACCAGCACTAAATCTCCAAAAATAAAGCCCAGCAAGAAGTGGGAGTAATCCTGCAAAAAAGGACCTTTCCTAATACATTCCAAAGAACAGTTGCCTGACTGCTGATATAAGTGTCACTGCTGGGTATCCTTCTTGGTTGCCTTTTGCAAGGGGCCTGATGGAGTGGGCTTCCATGATGACTTTGACTTGTATGTGTCTCAGAATACAAGACATTCAGATAAACAGTCCCAAAGTAATCTCAGAATTTCCTCCCTGCCCAGGGTACAAGGGAACAAGGGTAATCCTTCATATTAGCATTTCTACTTGGTGCACGAGACAGGCAGGTGAGGCCCAATGATATCCTTTTTTCCAGGTGTGTTTACATTAAGAAGGTAATATTAAGCATTACCAGGGTCCCTCTTAGTGTGCAGGTGAGTAACAATGGATTTCTCTCCTTGGGGGTCAGGGTGTCCATGTGGCATCCATCTGGCCTACCATAGTTGCAGGAGCCCAGGAGAAAGTACCTTGTGGCTTTTGGTTTCCCGAGCCCCAGGAAAGGGAGCATGAGGGGACATTGCAAGCTCAGAGCTCGTGGGATGTGTCTCTGCCATACCTTCACCCTTTCACTCTGCCATGTTAGGTTAGAATCAGGAAGCAAATACCTCCATCCAATTTTAACATGGTGCATGTTTGTTAGGCTACTGTAGGGCGAGACAGGGAGCCCACCTTCACCTCATGCATGTATTCTAAAGGGTTGTAGAAGGCAGAGCCTTAGTAAAGAGCAACTCTTGTCTCCTTATGAAAAGGTAATGTTTTCATGTATTTTTGACAAATACCTTTTGTCTCATATAACTAGCATTATATTAGAGAGTTCATTTTGACTTCTGTGGGCAGTCCCACACATGGCACATTTACCCCACCTCTGCCACCTATCAAATCTGGAAATCCATGCCCACAGGGCCTTTTTTGTCAATGAGGCCTCTGCTAACTTGGTGCACTTTCATCTGAACTGAAATGTTAGCACTTTGTTTATTTTCAGAAGCAGTCCTCAAAAGCAAAGGCCCTGACATGAAGGGAGATTTCGTCCTGCACATGCATTCACTGAGCCTCACATGAACATGGACAATATATATATGAAGGTCCTCTGAAAATGGGCAGATGCTTTAGATGTAGATGTACGAAATTACCATTTTGTGAGTGGTGTACCCCCAGAATCTTATCCTCTGTTTTTTCGGACTGTAGAACTTGTTGCTCCAGTAGTAAAGTGCATATGCTACCCCTTTTCAAATGGCTGCATTGACACAACCCCAGTTGTCATACTTAACATACCTATACATCCCTAGTATATGGTACAGAGTGTACCCAGGGCCTGTATATTAAAAGTCACTAGTGGACTGCAGCACCTATATTACCATCTACTGCAATGGCAATGCAAACATGATTTTAGGCCTATCTTGGTAGCTTGACTAGAGTTGTTTAAAAACTGCAAATTGACCTGTCAAATTAAACCCTTTTGAGAGGTCTAAACCTTTCCTTTAAATATTAAAACGTCAAACCTAAGTAGACCTTATAGCCATAATGTATGAAGAAATTTAGTGTTAAACGTGTACTTATAGTGATTATCACTCAAAACATATTGTCAGCCTAACAAGACTGGCTGTTCCATAGAGACACATTGAGATGCACTATTAACTTTAATAATGATATCTCTGTACAGGAAACATCTGGAAAAAACATGCAAGAATGTTTCGTAATAAGTTTTTAAAAACCCAATTCACTGGCGAAGTCAGACTTTTCATAAATATTAAGAAAGAGTTAAAGTTTTCTGGCCTAAAGCTTCTGGAGGCTAATTTACATTAATCTACACCTCCAGCCCTTGTGAGTACTCAAGCTCCGAATGAGCGGTTTAAACTGCTCCCAGAGCAGATACAAAGAATTGCTTTTGGGGAGTGGTGTTTTCTGTTCCTCTGGCAGGCTGACCATTTGGGCAGTGACCAGGAACTTAATTTATTTTAAATTAACCTCCCATGTCACCTGGATCAGATGACACCAGGATAGGCCCTTTTTTGTTTCTCCAGTCAAGCCGGCAGTAATCCCTTGGGGAAGAGAGCTGTCCCAGAACTGGTTCAAAGTGACCACAGAAGAAGGGTGGCTGATTTCATTGGCTGCACCTCTGGGGTGGGCACACATGCTCTTCACAATAGCAGAAGGGTTTCAACATCTTGGATTTAGGTAGAAAGAGGCATTGTGATAGTGTAAATCCTCTGACAGGATCAACCCTTGGTGATGTACCTGCCTCACATTCCATTGCGACCTGCCTCAAATTGCGTCTAGGTCCTGGCCTACTGTGACCAGTTGACCATAGTAGACTCTTAATGCTTTTCAGTGCTATTTTGACTAGAAACTTTGAAAATTCCTATCTTGAGTTTCCCTTATTGCATTTTTGTCCTTTTGATTATGGGTGAGGGGTGGAATCTACTCTGCTGGTGGATTTCACTGAGTTTTGGCACTCCGCACTTGAAGTGGAGCACGGAGTTCGGCAATCAAAACTCTACCAGACAGTGGCGGAGCCGAGTTCACCAGAATGCCACTCACCTACCCCTGGGGTTAACGTACTAGTTCTTTACCGTGACACCACCAGCGCTCAATGTGCATGAAAGGAAAAGCTGTTTTTGACAACCCATTTGCTTGCTTGCCAGGCTAACTCATCTGGACTGTACTTGGTGTATGGCTCAAACCATTCTGGTGCAGGTGAAAAGACTCTTGGTGTGGTAGTTGTGGAGACTGTGCATTGGCGAGTGGACAGTACACATACCTGCTTGACCCTGGTCTACAGTGATGACATAGCAGGTGACCACTTGTGTCATATAGTAACATGGTGAGATTTCTGCGTAGCCTCTAACCCGTCCTCGCGCTGCTGAGATTGTATGGAGAATGGCTGACAGCTACAGGGGAGGAGGGGACGTGTGCCCAAGCAGTGCATGTACTGCCAAGTGATCTGCCAATGCTGCTGCTGCCCTAGACTGTCCTGACTCTCATATACATTTGTCATAGAAGGGGCAAAGAATTCTGAATGGAAATTGCACAACTGTTGATGTGCTGAATGCAAACCTGGGAGAAGAACGGGTCCAACTCCTCAGGTCCCTGGTGGGTGTAGGGGTTCTGGGTGGAAAATTGAGTTTTCTGCAAAGCCAGGAGGGCCCTGAAGTAATTCAGGACAGTAGCAGGCATCTGACAGCCGGATAAATAGTGAAGGGGCTCTATTTTGTATCTGACAATGACAAATTTACTAATGTTCACACATGTCTGCACTAACAGGCGGCAATCCGCCGCATGCAGAACTCTGCAGAGTTTTCAGATAACGCTGTGGAATTCCACAAAGTAGAACTCCATGAGCTGCACTCACCCCTGCTTTTGATGTCACTTTATGTATCAAAATGTGTTCTATTGTTCTAAATGGGCTTGGGATTTTTTATTGTGTTGCATTTTGACTGTATTGCTCTTTTGGTACTGAATACCTACTTTACACATGGCTTCTAATTTAAGCCTGTATTCGCTGTGCCATAGTCACTGGCGGTGTAGAGCTCAGGTTAATTTAGTGACTTTAGTGGTTCAAAGAGCAAGGATTGTGTTTATTATTTAAAGTGGGTATTCACACCCCTTAACTAAGAACCCAATTTCTTACATTAGTGACCTAGGGTCTGGTGGCAGATAAGCCTCTAGGTCAGAGGTTTCTGGCAATAGATTCAAGCCATCTTACTGGTTTTCCACCTATCTCTAAATAAGGAAGATGGCTCTAGTGAGGACTTATTTTTTGCTTTTGACTGTACTTTTCTTCAGCAACTAAGGTGGACATCATGCAACAGAAAACTTAAAAAATCTCACTATGTTCACCTCATTGATGTGCATTTGGTGCCTGACTGCTGATGTTATTTCATCATTTTACATAAATGGAGAGAGTAATGTATGATAATACCTGCTTGGATAATTCAGTGTCCCTGACATATCAGTAACTTAAGTGTCTCCTGAAACATTAGTGACTGAAATTCACAGGGTATTTCTACTTTAGTGTAAGTCAAGAAGTAACAAAGAAAATGTTATTTACAAATGTTTATCTTCAGTTTCTCATGCTGCTTTCTCAAATAGTTGAGTTTTGTAAATAGGGACATAGTTTAGTATTAGTATAAATGTAGGATTGCTTGCTCTGATCCTAGCAAAGGAAGATACATTTTTCTACTATGATCCTATTGTTCTTGGTAAGTTATTTGTTCATTAGGAAATGCATATCAGTGTGCATGTTTGATATATTTGTCCTTTCAATATGTCTTTGGATATTTTAATTGATGTAGATAAGCAAACACGTTGTTTACTTTCCCATATGTTCACTTGCAGCATGGCTACTGTTGTTGAAAGCAAAGGATATTAAAACTGTGTTTTGCAGTAAAAAAAGGAAACCATGCATTACAGTGACTGTGATTTATTCACCACCAGTACATTTACAATGATTTATATAAATATGTATTTTTTTCTACACAGAAGACGTATTCCTACTTCCAACCAAAGACGAAAAAAACCCTGTAGTGTATGGAATATTTACAACTACAAGGTATTTTATGCTTCAAAATTATACATTCAGAAATGCATTTTCATTTAATTACAATGATGCATGTATGTATGTGTACACTATTTCTATAGCTGGAACCGAGCCGAAAGGCAGTGGAGTACTGTACTTGGACAAAGTTTAGCTTATACAGGTGAGAGTAATGGAAATACAGGAGCTGTTGATTAGTAAAGCATTGTAATGTAGTGCCCTTTACAGAGGTGAGTCTTCAAAACATCCTAAACTGCACCAGTGTTGAGGCAATGTTAAGAGATTCAGATATGTTGTTCCAATTCCTGAGTGCATAGATGGAAAAGGTCAGTTTTTTTCTTTTTTACAATTCTTAGTCTTCAGTCTGATGGTGACCTGGTGGTGGGTATGTAGAGAACAACCAGAGATGGTGTGCTTGTCTCCATGATAAGCAGTAGTACTGGTTGCGATGGTTGTGTAAATGATGCAGTTGATTTTGAAGATGGTGCAGGCTGGCAAGGAAGTCAGTGGAGTTCCATCGGAGGGGTGACGGGACATGATGATATTTCTTCCACCTTCCATAATGAGATCTACTGTGGCATGTAGGATGCCCTACGGGGTGCCTGTGTGAAGTCTACGAGACCACTGAGCGGGTCATTACTACTATTAAGATGAGAGAGTACAAGGGCTTGAGCAGTAGTTCTGAACTCACTTTGTGGAAGGAGCAGTTTGACTTCTTTAGAAGACAGAGCTGGTATTATACTGTCTTTTTTTTGTCGAAGTGCTCCTTGAGGGAAAGGTTATGCTTCAGGGTAAATCCAAGTAATCTGGCATTCAGTGAGAGCTCAGGTTCAAACTCGTCAAGGTTCATGTCATTGAGCAAGGTTTGTACTCAATCTTTTTTGTTGTTCTCTGCAAATAATAATACTCTGTCTTGCTGGGCCTGAGCTTCAGGTAGGGGCTGAATATCCATTTCTAGATGATGTTCAAGCAGTGTGTGAAGCCTTGAAAATCTGAAGCAGAGGAGACTTTCAAGTAGATTGTGTGTCATCTGCAAATTGGTGAACCTTGATGTTGTTTTCTGTGAGTAGAGCCCCGAGAGACTCCATGTAATGGTTGAAGATAATAGGACAAGTATGGAATGTAAGGAGGCTACATATGTGATAGGCATTTGTTGTGACCTGGAGATTCCCATGTATGTTGGATTCTCTGCAGTACTTATATCTGTGGGATCACAATCCATCTGCAGATGATGTCATGCTGGTTTTATATAAACAAGAAGCTCACAAACTGTGTTTGTGATCACATTTGAAAATGGCTGCCCACTGTTCCATTCTTAAAGCTGAAAGGAGTACGATGTAGTTGTGAAAAAAACATTATTGTTATTATGATTATTATTATTATTATTACACATGCTTGATTCCTACAAACATGCTCCAGTGGCATATGACTTATCTGCAGGGTGTTTTTAATAGATTCCCAACAGTTCAATACTTCTTTCAAGTCAAAGTCATTACTCGGCTAGTAGTAATTATATCAGGAGAATTAAATGTAATTTCCTTTATTTTAATTCCAATATTATGATATCAGATTTGTTTATACTATTGGAAACTTACTTGATAAATATCAGTAAAAACTAATCAACATTTTATCATTAAAACATTATTTTCTTTTATTTTTAAACAACCCTAGACCAGATTTGTCTTCTGCTCTTAGGATTCCGCTATCGATAAGATGTTGAAAAAATGTTATATTTGAATAAAATCATGTACAGTAGAATTTGCATTCTGAGGTGCATGGGAATGTGTCTAGTTCTTACATAGAAGAAAGATGTGCTCAAATCGATTTAACTGTGCTCTTCTGAGGTATCTTGTCAAAGGGTAAAAATGCAAATAAAGTTGGCCAAATAATAATTTTAAAAAGTGTGTTTCAAAACTGCAATAATTATTCTATTTAGGACACATGGGCCTGAATAATTAGAAATTAATGTGATGTTTTACAGCCGACTCTCAGAAGTAATACACATTGTAATTTAATTGCCTATTGACCAAGATCAACAAATTAAAAATGCTATTTGGATGCCCATCAAGGGGCATTAGACAAATACTTTTCACAATAAGTGTGGATAAAGAGAATAAAATCACCCACCCAGAAAACAACACAGTGTATAAAATATTGTATTTAGGATGTCATTACCTTCATCACCTTCCTGTACCCACAGGCTAATTCCACAAGGGTACCTGTAACTAGTGGTAACAGAATGCCTTTGTTCTTCAAACTCTTCTTGACAATCGTCCAAATATGTAGCCTCGGGAGACTGTATTAATTTCCGGGACTCGTCCATCATATATTGATCTAGTTCCTACAAAATAAGTCACTTACAGCCCTTGGTATCATTTATTCAAAAGATAGCAGTATGTACATGAAAAGTTTAAATGATTCAAAGGCTCTTTACAACAAACTCATTTTGAACCTATTTGATGTCTAAACAGGCCAAGACAGCTGTTTGTCTGAATGTCCTCCTATATATTGTAATCTGACTGAGGGATATAGTCAGTGGTGCTGCAGTTACACTTCTCACCAGAGTGACTTTACAAATTTAAGCATGCCCATATCTCTACACAACTATTGAGTGCTCTTGCAACTGTTCACATTATTATAATTGTTGCATAAACCTCATGCTTTCTCATATTTCCTCTTCTTCACAAATACATCTAACTTAGGGTCTGATTTAGATCTCGGCTGATTGAGTACTCCATCACAAATATG
Source organism: Pleurodeles waltl (assembly GCF_031143425.1). Taxonomy (NCBI): domain Eukaryota; kingdom Metazoa; phylum Chordata; class Amphibia; order Caudata; family Salamandridae; genus Pleurodeles; species Pleurodeles waltl. The sequence continues at coordinate 446,043,239 of NC_090442.1, read as the reverse complement.
ATGCATATCCGCTCCACTGTATTACAATCTCCATAGGATATAATGGGATCGTAATACAGCGGCCGGGATATCAGTCACCTTTGCGACAGAGTATTCCCCTCTGGCAAAATCTACATCAGGCCCTTAGTCATTTAGGCCCATATTTAGAATTTGTTTTTGCACCGCATTTACGTGACTTTTTGACGCAAAAGCGGAACAGACTTACAAAATACAATAGTATTTTGTAAGTTTGCAACGCTTTTGCTTCAAACAATGACGCAAATGAGGCGCTAAAAAAGTATAAATATGGGCCTTAATGTCTTCTGCCTCAACAGCAAGTTGACAAATGGCCACCTTGCTTCAGCTCAGGCCAGCGGAATGACTGAAGCTGACTCCTAGTAACATATCTCCAGTCAAAGTTCTCAATACTGTCCCTCATAACACCACCTTGTTCCATCCTTGAACCAGTGTGCCCCTGTGCAGTGTCTCATAATTGATTTCTCCCCCATTCTCTCCTTGCCCTATAATCCTCCAACCCCTTGTATTTCTTGGCTGTATGGCGATGTGGGGCAGGTTTCCAGATCCAGTACATTTTACTACTGGTACTTCCTGTAGCTGAGAACTGCCACTGGTGTTGAGCTGAGGGTGACGTGGAGGAAACAGTTTCCTGACTTCAGCTAACTTCAGAGGCAAACCTTAAAACTTTATTTAGTGTTAATTCATGGAGAGGAAGAATATATTTTTTATCTTTACTTTTTTACCACAGGAGGCTAGAGCTCAGGAATTGATTAAACTGCTCGTACTGTTGCACATTTTATGCAATTCAGGTCTATTCTAGACTTAGGGGCTCATTACGAACCCAGCGGTTCAGACCGCCATGCCAGCGGCGGTGGAAAAGAACGCCACTGGCATGGCGGTCTGAAGCGCCATATAATTAACACAGGGAGGGCCGCCTGTGGTGGCCCGCCACCAGCGCAGGCTACCGCCGACAGGCAGCCTGACGATGGCGGATTACATTATCTGACAGGGCAGCACTGCAAGCATCACTGCCATCTGGATAATGTACCCTGTTTCCCCAGCCTTTCCCTGGTGGGCTCCCCCGCCAGGGAAAGGCTGGCAATAGGGGTGCTCCGGGGCCCCCGTGCAGTGCCCCGCAGCACTGAGGCATTGCCGACGGCTCCATGTGGAGCCATTTGCAATGTCCCGGCCCTTTATTCTGCTGGGCCAGTGGGCAGAAACACTGTTTCCACCCGCCAGCCCAGCAGAATGTTCATAATGCGTCCGGCGGGGTCTCAAGGGGGCTGGCGGTCTATGGAAAGACTGCCAGCATGAACACAGAGGTGTTTACCATCGTGTTCATAATGATCCCCTAAGTTTCAAACCATACTGGGTGTACATTAATCTAGGGCACTTTTCTGCTGATATCAACAAGAACATTAGAGATGGCACCATTGTGAACTCCTCACTGAAAGCGTCATGGCTAATAACTTTAGGTAATGTGCTGATAATGTGCTTCAATGCCAGTTTGAATCACAAACAAACACAGGCTACCTGTCAACAAATAAATATATAAATTAAGCCTTTAGACACGATTGGCTATAGTCTTGTGCTAAACAGCTGACACCGGTTACAGTTGCCATATAAAAATAGAGATCTATTTTCCAAGAATCCATTTTAACATAAAGCTAAATAAATAAGGGGGGAAGTATATGTAGACTTTTAATAGAGGCATTATATAGACAAAGGGAAAGCATGCAATTTGAACAAGTCCTGGTGACACTAAAGAATGGACTACAGTTGTGAAGTTTAGAAGTTTCAGTAATACATCAGGATTGCTTCGCTCTAGGGATGGAATTCTCACTATGTAACGTCACATGGACAAGTAAGCTAGATGAGAAAATGTCGAAAAAACATAATTATCTTGACCACAAATGGGTACGACATGTTTGTTGCAGTTGGATTTCTTTGTAAATCCATGGTATCACTCACCAGGTCAGTATGGCTGGAATACATCTCTGCAGTTTCAATGTGTCCTTCACTTATTCAGCTAAATAACAGTTGCCTCTATGACTTTTGACCTTTCATATCCACCAGACAAAAAAGTTATCTTCATGTATCATTATTTGTTTGATATGCTCTTTGTATTTTTATCACATTTAGCAAGCTTTGCGGAATTTAAATGAATACGTTTTTAGTAAGCGATTGAATTAGATGAGTAGGACACATTTTTCCATGTATGTAATAGTCAAAATAGAAATATTTAAAATGTAAAATGTTGCTGTCTTCATGCTTTTTACATTGAAATTACATCTTGGTTGTCTCATCGAACTTTTCAGCTCAATATTTAAAGGCTCTGCTGTGTGTGTTTATAATATGGCTGATATCAGGGCTGTTTTTAATGGGCCTTATGCACACAAAGAAAGTCCAGACCACCGATGGGTCCAGTATGAAGGAAGAATTCCATACCCTCGTCCTGGCACAGTAAGTAATATGCTTCACATTTCACGCTTGCTCCAAGAAAGCACTCTTCAAATGACATAATTTGCTGCATGTTTGATTTTTCCACCTCTTCTGAAAACATTTGTGTGCCAATATGTTGCCTAAGAAAATACTGTTGGTGATAATAGTTGAATACGAGGGCCCAGATTGACCAAATAGTCATATAGCGCAGTGCAACAGCCAAAAATGCTGATCTGCATTGTGTGAGAGGAGAGAGCCTTTATGATGTAGTGCAAGGGTGTGTGTGTGAATCTAGCATAGATTTTGTACTGGAAGGTTAGCCTTACAGTACAAAATACTATGCGCAGACACACTTTAAAACTTTTCCTACATTGTATGTGTGCTGCAAGTGCAGCACGCATGAAAAGATGAAAAAGAAAGGAGAAATAAAATAATTTCTCCTTTTAACGCATGCTTTCACATGGCCTTAACTTTTGGTGCGAAACCCTGTCTACTGTTTGTAGATAGGGTTTTGCATCAAAAGGCAACGGTGGTTGCATGGAAATGCCCATGTACCACCCATGTAGCACCCCCTTGGCACTAAGTAACCCAAAGCAGTGTTTTGCACTGCTTTGTGGTAGATTTAGGGTACTTTCCAGAGCAAAACAAGTTTTGCACTGGAAAGTTAATAGTTGAAGAAAGATTTTGTAGTGATTTTCATCCCTTTTGTGATGCCAACGTGGTGTAAAATCTTAGAAAATATACCCCTATGGATCCTATTTTACAAAGGCATTTTGGAGAATCTACAGTAGTACTCATGTAGTACGTTTTTGTATTCTTACATACCTATGTGATTGGCCCAAACATCTAGCATGATAGCAAAATGAGAATATTCAGTGAGAATTCATAGTTAACTAGGGCATGTGGAAAAAGAGTTGGATGTTTCAAGGCATATTCACAAAGAAATTTAAGAGTACATAATAGAGTATTCCTGTAATACAACTTCACATGTGCATAAGTGCTTTTATCAATCTACTCCTCTAGATATTCAATTTATGAAATAACATAAAATACAACAATAGGTTTCATTATCACTACTGCATTTATCTTAGGGCCTGATTTAGATGGAATTCTCTTGTCACAAACATGACGGATATCCCATCTGCTGTATTACGATCCCACTATATCCTATGGAGATCGTAATACGGTGGACAGGATATCCATCATGTTTGTGACTGAGTAGTTCATCTGCAGAGATCTAAATCAGGCCTTTAGTTTTTACAGTGACTGATGTTTTTATCTTTTTGCATCATAGTGTGTAGCATGAATTGCTGAGGGGTAGTTATAAATCAGACATACGAGTCAATTGGGGAAAAAAAGTGAATTTCTAGATCCTTTAAATTAGGTTACATTAGGATATGTATTAATCTAAATCGACTCCAAGGGCCTGATGTACTTGTATTCGGTTTGTAAAAAGTGATCGCACATTGCAGTCACTGCAATCATAGGAAAAGTGGTCTGCACTGCACAGTAGACCATCATCCTTATAATTGCATTCCTAAACTTAAACCCTTTCTTAAGGCAGGTTATGTTTCTTAAAGGAACCAGTGCTCCTTTTTAAATAAATAAATATACTTTTCCAACTTGAGAAACTACAGGGGAACAACGTTTTTTTAAGGCTGCCTACATGATTCCTAATAGGAAATAGACCCTGAGGGAACCACAACCCTTTGGAAATCAGCTACCACCCCATACCGGGTGTCTAACACATCAATAGTTTGCAACTGAGGCCCCAAACCTCAATTGTGAGTGGTGCCGGGCTGTAGAAATAAAGTTTGTTTGGCACTAAAATTATGTGTGACTTTGATTTTATTGATGACCAATTATTTCAGCTTACATTAAAATAAAGTATTTTTAGCTCCACAATTTTTAAATTGGTGTAATGTGGTGGTGCTTGCACTATATTTATTATGTCATTTAAAAAATATATATTTTTTGCTGCCAGGCGCTGTATAGGAAATAACAATTTTGTAGGTTCAGTAGGAATGGAAATTATAATATTCACAGTTTATTTAGAGAAAACTATACAGTTTTTCCAATTTGGTCAGAGTGCTATGTCTCATATTTGATATTATATGGATGAAGTCAGAGCCCATCCTCTGTGAGGATGAATGTCTTATTGCATGTTTCTCAAACACGCTAGATCATATTTCACTGCCTACAGAAGATGCCTCATAGCAAAATGCCCATTCTATGTCATTTCCTTAAGCTGAGGCTCCTTAATGTCCACTTCCATGTCATCTCAATTTCTCTGTTTGTCAGGCATAAAGGGCAATCCTTATTTTTTTGTCTTTTACCACCAAACAATATTTCCCAAAAAGATAGAGGAATCCAAGGAGAATGCACATGTACCACCAGATAAACAGTTCTCTTGGTGCAAATGTGTCATTGCCCATATGCCACCTTGACTCATGGGCTTTTACCCAGTAACTGAAGGACATTTTTATTCCTTCAAGAAAGATGTATGCTATTAAGGAAAAGTCTGTGTGTCTCTGTGATCTGCCTGTGAAATTAAGAGTCTACCATCAAATGAAGCTTCACTCCTGCAGAGGGCGCTTCTGGTGCCCATCATATAGACATGGTGCCCAGTCTTATCTGTCACTATTTCACAGGTTGATGGTTTGGCATTCTTCCTTTATAGACAAATAGCATTTACATGATAGTAACCCCTTCTGATTTTTTGTAAGTATTCAGGAATGGAGAAGGTTCTTCTAAATGCAAGGCAGAGAGGCCTTCAGATAGGTCATTAGTTTATTGTTTTTCCTTCCGAAAGCATGTTTATTATTTGAATGAGAGTTTGAGGTGAAGGATGACTCATATTTGGTCAATGACTTCTCTTTCTCATGCATTGTTTAAGGTATGCTAAAGAAGACCTTAGCAAAACAAAAGGATGATGAACGGAGTGTTGAAACTTTTCAAATACTCACTCCCAGTCACAGATCTTTGTTCAATCCATCGTTCTTTTGCTCACCATGCCACCCCAGTATGGACCCAGCCATATACAAATCATTCTTGACCCTGTTCCCCATGGGAACAGTCCAACCTGAATTGCCAGGCCAGGTCCTCCCCGGATCGGAAACAGGAATCCTGGGACCGGTTGCTAAAGGCAACACCCAGGGAAAAAAGAAAAAAAATAAAAAATAAATAAAATGTTAACACATTTTAGGAAATAGAGATAATTGAGTACATACATTTTGGATGAGTAGCAAGATGGCGCCCATGTAATCAGCCGTGGCATGGCTCAGTTCTTCCCCACTCCAGTGAATCTAGGAGAGACACTGAGATGCTGAGGAAATATTGCAGGAGGCACGCAGAGCTTTAAGGAGACAGGAGAATCGATGTGTGGCTGAGTCTGTGCGACCTCTCAAGTGTCTGTACAGATACCGCTACAAGAACCGCGAATATCATCTCAGAACGAGAGAGTGGAGATTTTGAGCAATAGCAGCCTCTGTCTTGTTGGAGCTGGTGCTTGTGACAGGCTCAGCGGGCCCTGTAGGCCCGGCAGCCAAGTGGCTGCCTCTGGTACTGTACAGTCTTACTAACTTGGCAGCCAGATGACGGGAAGGAATTGCCCTCCACAATGCCACCAAAAACACTGTGCAGCATCCAGTAGTGGGATCGGAGGGAGGATGGCTCATTTGGAACCTCGATTTCTGATGCTACACGCTCAAAACTAGAACATGGGGGCAGCAGCCAAGGCAGGCTAAAAGTCAGCACAAGGAAGATGGAAGCCCAGCAGGCTAGCAAAAAATCTTGAGAAGACAGAGGGAACAGAGGTAACTGGTGAGAACCAAGGTTTAGGCCTGCAACCCTCCATAGAAGACTTTGCTGTGGTGGGTGGCCAGCATTTACAATTTACACTATCTGATTCTCAGAGCCTGCAGCCCCCCATCACTTCCTGTGCCACCTGTGATGGACACACCAGCCAGCCTTGACCTGTGGCAAGCCATGTAGCAGGTACCCAACTGAGCCGCTTGGCTGGTCCAATAGCTGACATTCAAGGCCCTAGGCACCGCAGGGTCACAGTCGAGGGATGTATGCTATTCATCCTGCCCAGCGTCTGAGTCACAGGTCAGTGTGAATTCTACTGCAATAAGTAGAGAGGGGCCACTTTTAGTAAATTCAGGCATAGGAATGGTGGACCTTAATCAGATATCTGCTCCTCCCGCTTTGCCTGCCCCCATCCCTCAGACATTGACACCGCCTCTTGCAGCAGAGCCCTCATCAAGCCCGCCAATGGCCTTGCTCCCATTATCTGCTCCTACTGTTTCTGATCTTACAATTTCAGGGTTAGAAAGGGGACAATAGATACTTGAAATCCTGGGCCCCTCTAGTACAGAGATGCCGGGCCCAACTGGCGATGTCCTAACAGTTCCCTCTCTGGATAGTGACATTATTATTGGCAGCACAGGCAGTGAGATTAAGTCTGGTCCCTGTGAAGGCAGTGTTAGGAAAGGCACTGGAGGACTTAAAGCACCAGACAACTCTCTTGACCTTGGGGATTTGTTTTTTCATGGAAGGATAGCTCAGAGGCTTCTGAACCGGGAGATGTAGAGTTGGTTACTAGTTCCTCTGTCTCTGACAGCAGCAGCTCCTATAATGAGACACCCATGACTGTTAAAGGATTAAATTGCCATAAGTAGGAAAAACGCTTAATTCAACTGTCAGGCCGGGAAGAATCCAACAATGTCTGCACTTAAATGGGATTACTCAACCTTGGAACAGGTTTAGCCCGAGCTGCATCAGATTTCAACCGAGGTGGTTGAGGAGCCCCCATTAAAATCAATCTATGATACAATAAAGCAGCATCAGGAGAAAACTCCAGCATATGGTCGCAAGGCCAGAATGGCCATTAAGAAATTGCAGGCTACTGTTAGGAAAATTTCTAAGGCCTGCACAGAGATAGGGGAAAGGAGTGCTACTGTTACAGATCACACCACAATGTTAAAGACAGATCTTTCTAACATAAAAGGCCATACGGAATCTCAGGCTTTACAACTGTCTGACATCCAGTGGAAACTGGAAGACTTTGAAAATAGACAGGGACTTAAAAACCTCCTGATTCCATGCCACAATTGCTTTTTAGTCAAGTAATTAAAGAGTGCATTTCCAGAACTTTCTGTCTGGAACTGGGAGCATGAGATATAGCGAGCTCACGGATTCCCCTGATGCAATGGCCGAATCAGAGGCTGAGCCAGGATGGAGAATCTGCTAGGCCTTGGAGCATCATTGTCTTTTTTGGTAATTTCTTGCTCAGCAAAGCAGTATTTGAGAAAGTGTGACCTGATTCTAAGAAGAGATTTGATAGATATAGCTTCTTTGCTAGGCCTGATTTCAGTCATGTCAACCTGAAACACATGTGGAGGTTGAGGCAGCTAATTATGCCCTGCTAGGAAAAGGATGCAAAGGAATATCATATGAATCCGGCCCAGCTTAAAATCATCTTTGGTAATAAGACGCAGGTCTTCACCTTCAAGGTCAAGAGCAAGGAAGAAGTGTTGGTTTTAAGTAACAAGTATGCTAGAGGCCGACACTCGTTATGGTATGACAAGAACCTTTGATAATGATGGTTACATGTATTTCTCTCACTATTGGGCTATTTGGTTAGTGTGACGGTTGGTGTCTGGGGTGGGGAGGATGGGGAGTACGGGCTTCATCACTCAGGCCTTTGGTTTGATTACTTGTAGAGATTGGGGAGTAGCGGAGATAGGGGTTGGGAGCAGGGGCTAGGGACTGGTGTCAAAAGGATGAAGGGTGAAGGGTGAGGAAAGGTTGGGGCTCTGGGCTGGTGGGGTCATGTGGTGGGTCAAGTGGGGCAAAAACCACAAAAGGAGTATCTTGTATCAGATGTTTGTGCTCGGTTTGAGACAGCTGAAGCTAAATTTGTTTTGGGATGTAGTAATTAGCCTGCAGGTCTACTTTATATGTAATAATTCAACTATGGATTTTCTGCTCTAAGATTATGGATGAACCAGGTAACTGGTTTTCAATATGACAACCAGTCCTAAAATCTGTGTAGCCTCAGTTAATGTTTGTAGACTGAATGATTACAGGAAAAGGAACAGAGGGGGTCATTACGACCTCGCCGGTCTTTTTTCAAGACCGCCGAGGGACCACCCTGCGAAAGACCGCCTGTACAGGCGGTTTGCCGCTCGGCCTATTATGACCGTTGGCAGCTCTCCGTCCCTTTACGGATGGAGAGCCGCCAACAGCCATACTGGCGGGAGGCGGGGAAGTGGACAGACAACCGACAGACCAACAGAACACCACCCAGCGAATTACGTCCTGTGATTCGCCGTGGCGGTGTTCTGTTGGCGGTGTGGTGTCGGCGGAGCTGCCCCCATGGCTCCCGTCCCCTCCTGGAGGATCGACGGAACAGGTAAGTTGATCTTCCGTTAGGGGAGGGGGTGGGAGGGGTGTTGGGTGTTGTGTGCGTGCATGGGGGTGTGCGTGTGTGTATGTAGAGGGGGTGTGTGAGTGCATGTATGCTTGCAGGGGTGTTGTGTGTATGGGAATGAGTGCGTGTATGTCTGTGGGTATGTCTGTATGGATGTGTGCGTGTATGTTTGAATGTGGGTGTGCGTGTCTGACTGTGTGTGTGGATGTTGGCATGTATGTCGGGGTGTGTGCGTGTGTGTGTTGGTGGTGCCTGCATGCGTGTCGAGTGTGTGTGAGTTATGCGCTGTTGGGGGTCGGGGTGGGGAGGGGTGCCCTGCCACCTTTGGGGGTGGCAGGGGAGGTGGGGGGTGTAGGGGAAGGAGTCGGGGTGGGGAGTGAGGGAGACCACTATCAGTGCCAGGGAACGAATTCCCTGGCACTGATAGTGCTTACCGCCATGGATTTCATGGCGGTTCAAACCGCAGGAAATCCACGGCGGTAAGCCGGGTCAAAATACGGAACGGAGAACCGGCGGATGACCATGGCGGTAACCGCCATGGTCATAATCCCATGAGGGGAGACCGCCAGCCTGTTGGCGGTCTTACCGCCGGTTTTCCGCATTCCGCCAGGGTCGTAATGACCCCAGAGTGTCTTTGATGTTGAAGGTGCTTCAGGCATATGTAGTTTGTATTCAGGAGACCCGTATGGATGGGTCAAGGAGGAATCTGCTGGAATTCCCAAGCTATAGTTTGATCACTCATACTACGCAAGGTACTACTCTGCGGGGGTGACAATTTTGGCCCGTAGAAATGTCTGCATAGTTAAACGTAGCAGCACTGATAAATATGGCAGATATGCAATTGTAGAGGGCCAGCTGTTCACACACATCTTTATCATATGTTCAGTCTAACGTATGAACCTGGACGATCTGAGTATGCTCTATTTCCTGAATTTAGAGCTTGTTTTATGATCAGCCCCTATTGGTTTTTGTGGTAATCTAAATTTTTGTTTGAGCTCACAGTTTGGAGATTCTTATCTAGGAAGGAAACCCAAGTATTTCCAAGCCCTTCAACATTTATTACAGAACTACAGGTTTATAGATGTTTGGTAGAAGTTAAAGGCCCCAAAACCTGTATATACTTTTTTTCAGCCCCTCATAATGCCCATGCGTGGTTCAACTATTTTTTCACTTCTTCTGGCCTGATTAACAAAATTTTAATTGAAATATTTATGCAAGTTATAACGGATCACAATCCTCTGGTAGTCGGGATATCTGTTGTGGGTATTGTTACCCCCTTTCCAAAAGTGGACTTCTAAGAGAGGGTTACTTTCAAATGCGATGTACACTGAGTGCATGAATAGTTCGATCTCTGCATTTGCTGAGAACAATATAGATTCTGGCACTTTGGAGGATGTGTGCGATGCTTTAAACGCAAGACAAAGCGGGGAAACACTCAGTTTTAATTTAAATCTTCAAAAATCTCAATCTATACTTATCAGGGACAAATATAGGGAACTGGCTGAGCTGGAAGGATAACTCATCTTGGCAGTTGCAAAGGAGGCAAATACTCAGCAATTTCAGCATAAAATGCTGATTGGCAAATCTGCTATTAATGAAATGGCTGCAAGTAAGGGGGCAGATTTTATTTTTTTGCGAAGCAAGAATTCTATGAATATAGTGAGTGGGTGGAACATCTCTTGGCATTAAGGACCAGACAAAGGGCTAGGCCAGAGGAGATAAGGGTCAGGAGGGGGTCAGATACATACCATGCCAATGGAAATTGGAGAAGTTTTCTTTTATTTTGTATTTTTAAAGGTGTTAAGGGGATGCCTCGCTCCAGAAACTTGGGCCAATCCAATATTGTAGTATTTATAAAGAAAGGGAAGTCTCCCCTAGAACCAAGTTCATACAGCTCTATAATGTTATTTATTAGCGATGTGAAGATTTATACCAAGGTTCCAGCCACAAGGCTAAGTCGAGTCATGACCAAGATAGTCTTCCCCAGGCAGCATGGGTTTGCTCCAGGGTTGCGGGATTCCAGATCTTATCCAGCATGTCATTAGACTATTTGATATGACATGTGTATCAGATGATATAATTGCCCTATTCTTACTGCACGCCAAAAAGTCATTCGACAAGAGGTCATGGGATTATCTCTGGGCCGTATTAAAAGACAACAACATAGGAGTAGGGTTTATAAATGCTATGCGTGCTGTTTATGCTTATCCCAAGTCTAGACTTCAAAATCTGGGCGGGCTATTGGACCTAATTAGGATTACAAGAGCAACAAGATAGAAGTGTCCCTGCTCTTGCCTTTTGTTTGCCCTGTATATAGATCCAATGATAAGAAGGATTGAAGCAAACCCATTAATGAGACCTATGAGGACACAGGGTTATGACAATGAGATACAGTACGATGTGGACGACATTGATATTGTGACACCTGACCCGGAAGGGCCTCTAATTGAGCTGACAAAGGAAGCTTCAGAATTCGGTGAGCTCTCGGGGTATAATTTGAATTATAACAACACCCAAATTCTGATTAATTGGAACATTTAAATTGTTGATGATCAGATTATGGATTGTGCAATGTATCTGGGGTTATGGTTACTTCCGATCTTGGATCAGGTGGTTGTGCTCCTGTAATAGAAAACATGAGGAAGGATTTCAGGAGGCTTGATAATCACCATCTGTCCATTGTGGGAAGGGGTAACATGGTTAAAATGCTCTTTCTCCCTAATGTATTGTACCTTTTTAGTGCAATTCCCCTCTCTTCAGAAAAAAGTTGGCTTATGGTAAAAGAAGGGCTGGCCAGCAGTTTTATGTGGTCCTATGCTAAGCCCAGAAGAGCATTAAAATTCTTAATGCTTCCAAGAGAAAGAGGGGGTTGGGCAATTTCCAATTTCAAGTTCCATCAATGGGCAGCAGCCATCCAGTATAAGAAATCTCTCATTGGTGTGAAGCCAAAGGGGGGATTCATTAGTGGGGGGGGGAGCCCCCTCTGTGTATGACCTGCTGACAGGGAATAAAGCTAGAGGCTGTTTCTGAAATAGTGTTAGCTTTAGCCTTTATAAAGTAGCACATTCAAGGCCTAATTGGCTGTCTTTAAAATCTAGGTCATTATTAGACTGTACATTGGTATTGACCAACTTAATTATTGTTCCCCATGTGGAACTCTCTGCTTTTGCCCTCTTTTTTCTCTGATTCAAGCTGCAATTTTTGGGAGCTTAGCAGACTTGGGAAGCTGGGGGATTTCTACAATGTAACAAATGTAATTTCGTTTTCAGGACTGCATCCGAATATGGTATAGATAAAAGTTTTTTTTTTCAAATACCTTCAGATACATGCTTTTTTTTGTTTAACAAAAGTATGGGCTCTACCAGTCGGTCTACACATTCATTGATGGAGCTCATGTTTAACACTGTTTAATGCACTCCTAGTCAGATTTATAGTCATTTGGGAGAGCTGATGTCAGACGACTTAGACAAACAGTTGTTAACATGGCAGACAACAATAAGGGCCTTATTACAACTTTGGAGGACGGTGTTAATCCGTCCCAAATGTGACGGATATACCACCTACCATATTACGAGTTCCATAGGATACAATGGACTCGTAATACGGTAGGTGGTATATCCGTGACATTTGGGACGGATTAACACCGTCCTCCAAAGTTGTAATAAGGCCCTAAGTGTTGGCAGCATAAATTTCTATCAGTTTTTAATCTGTATCACACCCCAGCAAAAGTTTTTAGCCGGGGGGCGGGGGGTGTTATGGATGGAACTTGCTGTCCATGCTGCAGAGAGAGAGAAGTAGATCTTGAGCACATGTTCTGTTGCTGTCCGGTGCTCGTTTGTCTCTCTCTCTCTCTCTCTCTCTCTATACGTAGAGAGAGAGAGAAGCAGACCTCAAGCACATGTTCTGTGGCTGCCCTGTGCTTATTCCTCTCAAGGTTGAAGTGGCTTAATTTCTAAGGTTAGTGCTCAATTGTGAAATTGGTTTAACCCCCCCCCCCAACTGGTATTGCTGGGTATGGACGATGATATTAAAATAGGGAACTCTGGGGATATTCAGAATTTCTCTTCTTTTCAATGGCTGTACTCCGTATTTGTGTTGCTGCAGCTTGGCTCAACCCACCTTCACCCACATTTGGCCAATGGCTGGGGCGTCTGCTCTCAATAGCCAACTTGAAGATCAGCTTATGTATAAGGAAGGGTAAGAAGAGCAGGAAGAGGGGGAAGCGGATCTAGGGTAAATTGCAATGTTGGGCATGGGGATTCTCATTTGACACCCGGTAGCTTCTATCTGAAAATATCGTATTTCATGATGAATTTTAATTTATTGTAGGTCCCTCTTTGGGAGGCCTATTTGCTATTTTAAGTCTGGCAATATAGTTGCATTAATATACTGTATAATGATTAATATGTTCTGATGAGAAATTTATATGTGGCATACTGATTAAAAGTCTGGATCTCTCTTTTTCTGTCTTCTATCTATTATATTTATTTTGCTCCTCTTGTGTAGAAAATAAAGAATATAATAATAAAATAAAAGAGTACAGACATGTAATGAACTTCAGGGCTACCAAGAGTCTATTTTTCCTTTCCTGACTAGGACCAGGCAAACTTTTTTCACATAAAAAATTATGAAAACTCTACAAACCTTGAGATTTGGAGGGCATAAAATTATGTGTGATTTCTGTCCATGCAGACTGAGTTTCACACAAATTATCTCACATGAACAGAAAATCTTCAGCTAAGAAACATTCTCACCTTAAACCTGCCTTGTGTTCCTATTGGTTACAACGATTTAATGGAAAGAATTCTGTGGTGCCTCGTTGCATATGGATCTGGCATTCGGGTAAAAATTAAGAAATAGCTTTCCATGGCAGGAAGCAAATGTTCTGAAGTTGGGCATTGGTTGCAGTGTTGCCTCTCCATGTTATTTTAAAGGGCCACTAATTCTTATTCAGAGAGTTGTCCCTCGTGCCTTCTTTACTTTTTGCTAAAGAAGAGTCTCCTGAAATGAATAACAAAATCTAAATAGATACATTTTAAAGAATTTAAAGAGAATGAGATTCTTGAGTTCAGAAATAAAGTCAAATTCAATGACTCCAGAAGCATCACTTTTCCCCTCATTAATAGGGTTGGACCACTTTGTTTTAGTTTTTCATCCAATTTTCACACAATATTCTCGGACTATTTGATCATGCAATTTTGTGCGACGGGTGCCTCCGGCAAGCTGATTTGTGCAAAAAAATGCTCACAGAAGCAGTAAAGCCACAACGGCAAGAGAGTTTCTCCAATGAACCAGTCTCTTGGTGATGTCTTTGCAACTTCTAAACAGAAGTAATGAGTTGCATTCAATTATCACTTAAGACACCAGTAGGTGCAATTCATAGAATTTTGAAAAACAAATAGATATTCAGTAACCGCTAGGCTAATGCCAATCAGGAATTTAAATTTCAGTTATTTGAAGCTAGACAGCCTCATATACAGTTTTTTGGATGTCCATCATTGCAAGGCTAAAGAATCGAAGCCCCAAAGCTTGATGAAGTTAGTGTTGCACTCTGCAGTAAAAAGGTAGGTAAAACGCTGGTTCGGGATAAAGAGTTTTCACATTTGTGACCACTTAGGTATGTGTCTCTAAAAGAGGTTACATTTGTATATTGGATAAATCAAAGAAAATATTTAAGTTGTATTCACTAGAATACAACTCATTTGTAAAAGTGAGAAATATGAGCCAATTAGACAACTGAATGATCTGTCTTGTAGGGACTACTAGTACTCTCTTGTGAGGAAGCTGATTATTTGTTTGGGTGCATGGTAGTCTACAATAAGTAATAATGTCACTACTCATTAGGTCCAATAAATGTAATTCTGAATACAACACCTGGTAGCTATGGCATGAAGCAGATAGGCTTACCTAAAGAAAACAAGTAAGCACTTAGATGTACCAAAACAGTAAAAAAGTCAAAAACACAACACAATAAAAACTCCACTCCAATTGATAGAAATGGAGTATATTTTAGTTAACAAAATGACCCAAAAAATGACAAAATAATCCGATAAGGGGAAATGCAGACATACATTTTTGAAGTTTTAATTAAAAATTGTGACAACTGAAGCCAACTGGTTGCGCTAGACCAAGACAAGGATAAGTTTTGAGGCTGACTGTGATTGAGCATGGGTTGGATACACAGGTCTGCTTGGTCAAAGTTGGAAATTTACCTTCATACTGAAAACAATTGAGAGAAAGGGAAAGTCTTCAGCAGGGCAATGATAGAAGCAGAACCTGAAGATGGGCACATCAACAATGCGTTGTCGAAGGATAAGGTCTTGGTGTAGCCACAGACAAAGGTGAGAAAGTCCTGAAGTTCATGCCCAGGAGGCCGTTGAAGTTGATTGGAAGATGCTCGGTGTCAGGCCCGGTGAAGATTTCTACCTTTGGACATTTTTCTTGAAGAGGAATTTCCTCACCAAGGCAAGGCAAGGGAATGGAGCCAAAGAGGGTTTGGGGTTGCCAGTCAGCTTTGGGCCTACTGAACGGGGTTTGCTGATGTGGAGAAGAACATAGCAGAAGCTGCAGTGAAGCCAGGCCTATTGGGGATTCTCCCTCTGCTGATTGGATGGCAGGTTGGTCTTGATGTCCAGTCAGAAATTTAACAAAAAGTTTTCAAGTTCCAGGTTTTTAGGTTTAGACAGGAGAACTGCAGTCTGACACCAGCCAAAATTGCCCAGATCTAAGGTGCAGAACTTGAGGGTCAGGGCTCACTTCAACAAGAACCACCAGCAGGGTCAAGGGGAGATCCAGTTGAAACTAGTCAGCTGAGGTCTTTCAGGAAACTGAGATTCTTGAGGCTTGCGTGTCCCTGTAGCTTAACGGGATGTCAAACAACTTACCTTGGAGTCCACTTATTTCCCTAACATATAGGTGAGAGGAGGTCCAGACCTTAGGGTTCTTCTAACAGTTCTCAACAGCAAGTTATTCTTCTGCCTTCCACAGGTCCAGTGGTGTTCTGAAGAGGGTGCCCAGGGTGGCACATTTATTCATGGCACTAGCCTATGGGTGGGGAAACCCCTTGCCCCTCAATAATCAAAAAAGAAAAAGATTCCAGGGGTAACCCTACCCACATATGCACCAGTTCCTGTGTGCCCTACTGCAAACAATCACACAGTGCCATTCTCTAACAAAAATCACGATGTAAGAACCTTTCTTACCTTATACAGAGCTCCTCCGAACACCATAGAGATCTGGATATGGAAATGAGCATCCCCTCCCCTATGGTCACTCAAAACCAGTTCTGAGGGCAGTTCCTCTCCCGCTGGGATTGGTGTCTAGGTAGCCAATAGAACAAAAGAGGGGGCTGGCCAGAAGGACAAAAGTGAGGGCAGGCCAGGAAGACAAAAGAGGGAGCATGGCCTGATGTTGGCTCCATCTGTGACACAGTAGGCCTCTTTGAAGATAATTAAGATAATTAAGATTCTGGGCACTGGCAAGTTAATCATACTGTCAGAATACCCTTTCACACACAATGCATTTGCCTCACGTCTGGGAGCAAGCTCACACCTCATCAATGAGCTGTGCAGCTCATGGGTGACAGTTCATGAAAATAGGCTTCTAGATGCTTCAGGCAGGCAAAAGGATGACAGCAAGGTTGCTGGCAGCAGGCCAGTAGTCATGTTTTTCACAGTCACTCTAATGGTGGCATAAGGTGTGCTGCAATCCAATCGTGACATATAACTTACAGATCCTGGCTACACTTGGTAACGTATACTAAGGATGTATAGGTGAGTTAAATATGATAATTAGAAGCATGGCCAATTGCAACATGTTTTTAAGGGTCAGAGCACATGCACTTGGGCCTTGTTAGCAGAACTCTAGCGCACGGAGTCAAACAGACGTATCATCCCAAAAAGTGGTGATTATCATGCAAAAAGGAGCATTTTCTTACAAATCCTTTTGAGTAAGAGACTCTTTGAAAAAACATCTCTTTTTGTATGATCATTCCTCTCATGCCCCCCTCGAGTTTTTCTAATGATGCTGCTTGTTCTTCGACTATGAAATGCACTGGGCCCCGCTGACCAGGCCTGGTGCCCGTGCTCTGACCCTCAAATGTGCATGTGCAATTGAATAATCTCTGATTGGCATATTTAACTTACCTATACAATCCTAGTTTATGGTTCAAGGTGTACCCAGGGCTAGTCTGTTAATGGACTGCAGCACTTATTATATCACCTTTACAGTGACAAGGTAAAAACATGACTCTAGTTCAGCCAGTCGGGCAGCTTTAAAATACTAACCGGACATGGCAAAATAAAGTCCTTTTGCCAGACCAAGATCTTCCTTTTTCATATTTATAATATGTTAAGTCAACCCTAGGAAAGGCCTTAGAAGCCTACAAGGCTACGTGTTAGTATACATGTTATACTTTACATGTTCTTACTGTGAAAACTCAAAATTGTAATTTTCACTGTAGCAAGGCCAGTGGCCATCTTGGCTCTCATGTAATTTCACTAAGTGCTAATTTCCATTCAGCACCACCAAGTACCTAGCACTCCAAGGTATGAAATTAACCATCACATTAAATCTGAATTAATGCTGAAGTCATTTTGAAGGTAACTTTTAATGCAACTGTGACTTTAGAAAGTCACCACTCTCTTACCCCACACCTCTAGCAGCTGTGTCTGCTAAACAATAGCCATTGTCACCCAAGGTATCTGCCAAGAATTGTGAAGTGCTCCCAGGAAGGGGAACAAAGGGTCTGCTAGAAGCAGGAGGTGTATCCTCTTCCTGCCAGGATGCCTCAAGGGTGGTGGCCACAGATGGCCCAGCTTCAAAGAGGGCTACCACCCATAAGAGGCAAATATAAGTCCCATCTGTGCCAGTGTGCTCTTTTGTGTGCCTAGCTAGTTAGGCATCTCCTCCAGAGGGGGAAATTCTGTTGCGGAACCAGTTTTCCAGGTGAGATGGTTCATTACACTGAACACGCCTCAGGTCTGAGGGAAAAATGGTCCTGGATCTTGGAATTTGAATGAGGGATGCACTGCAGGATTGGTTAATGACAACCCCAAAGGAAATGATGTAAAAGTGGGTAGGCTTGCACCATGTGAAAGGAAGCCCCATTAGCTAGTGAGGCCTACCCACCCACAAATTTGAGATTGGAATAAAAGTGGCATCCCTGGCCTCCAGCCTCAGAACTCTGCTGGAATCTGTAAGAACAAAAGAAGACCTGCACTTGATGAACCTGTGGACAACAGAAAGGCTGCACCAAGGTAGACTGCACCTGCTGCACCTACTGGACCAGGATAAGACTTCAGAAAGAGAAGGGCTACTCCTGCTGCTATATGGAGATAGACCTCAGGGGATCCGAGGCTCCCACTTGTGCCTGGGATCAATTAATGTAGTCAAATTTCTAGTTGGTTAGCCTCCTGTTAAGCATGACGAACACAAAACCTGAAGAAGCAATGAACCTGCCAAGTGGCCAACTGGCCATCTCCCACTGGACTTGCTCTGGACTCTGTTCCTGTAGCCAAGAGATTGAGCCCTAGCCCCCAAGATGTCCCTCTCAGGTCCTGGAGCCTTGGCCAGTGCTAGTGGGTTCTCTTTCTCATCACATGACTGCAAGTTGTGAGCCAGAGATAAAGTGTTTGAACACAGAATCCAAGGCACATAAACTATTGTTGCCTGCTGGTTTGTGGGGAGCCTCAATTGCCATCGAAAATCAAGGTTTTTGATTTGACTAGATCCTGTTTATGACATAGGACAAGGATAAACAAGGGGCATACGTGGTACTGGTCATTATCATTCTGATAGAGAGCTTGGAGTTTTAAGTGCACTACCAAAAAGTGACCTAAGAACCAACTCAGAGCTTAGTTTTTTTAGTTAAAAAATATCTTTGAAGGCCTCACATAACTGTTGTGGTTGTTAGTTACAACTTGCAGCTGAAAAAAAACCAAAATCAGCTTGGTTCTGACGTCTTGTATGGCAACTACACTGATTATTCAAATATCACAAAATGCTCATTACCTTTAGCAAAAGTGGATTGAGGCAACATGGCTCAGCAGCCAGTTCAGAGGAAAAAAGGGGCTTTTTAGTTCACAGATACAATTTTCATGTTACTCTGTGAAACATTGGATTTATTTATCGGCTTTGATATGTTTCTATTCTATGAATGTCATGTCTCTAATATCATCTACATTAATACACAGTGTATCCTTGGTGATTAATAGTGACATCAGGTAGCTGTAGGTTATTGCACCTCTGCCTGCTGTACTACAAGGTTTTTCTACATACCTTCCACCCAAATCTGTTAAAGGAGAGTTGAGGAAGCTTCTAACTCTTAATGCTATTGTATTGACAGTTTAGGGCATGAAGATGTATGGTACGTGTGGCACAGTACTAAAGTCCCTCTTGACACGCTTGATGTTCTGGTGAGACTACTTAATAATATTCTGCTAATAAAACAATCTTAATCTTTGCTCCCAAACCTCGTGATAATACTCTTATTCCCAGCTCTATTAAACAAATCTGGATGATGTTGTAAAATCCTAAATTTAAACCTCAATGAGATCTTTGAAATCGTACATCTTAAGCTAACCTATATCTATTAGCTTGAAACCTCACTTTTTCCACTTGCACTGCACTTAATTCTCCTGCCATGCCAATAGGGTCTAAGATTTCACTGCTAATGAATATTATGCTTCTTTTCAGGCAGGTTTCATGATGCAAGCTATCATCAGTGGGGGGAATGGGCTTCAATAGTCGCATAATTAAATTGAGAGCTTTTGAACAACATCCTGTGACGTTACACTGTGTTTGCACTTCTGCCTTGATGTTCATATGCTAGTCTGACTCCTAAAGTCTTTCCCAAAGGTGAACATGATCTGAACCCAATGGCTATCCATTAAGATACTGGGGGGCATATTTATACTCCGTTTGCGGCGAATGTGCGTCAACATTTTTGACGCACAATCAGCGCAAACGTTGCCCCATATTTAAACCCTGACGCCCGAGCCCGCAGATGATAAAAATCCGTAATGTGCGTCATTTTCTGGATGCGGCAACCCGCCCTGCGTTAATGATATGCAGGGTAGGCGTTCCCGTCCAAAAAACGACGCACACAGCCGTGCGTCGTATTTATGCTTCCGGGCAAAAATGACTCTCGGCCGGGAGGCGGAGCAAAAAAATGACGCAAAGCCCGATGTGCGTCAAAATTTAACGTCTGGGTCAGGGCAGGCGTTAAAATGGGGCAAACACACCTGTATTTAATCAGAACACACAGAACAAACAACAGAGCAGCAGAGCAGCAGAGCAGCAACAGGGAGACATGGAGGTGATTTTTATCCA
Source organism: Pleurodeles waltl (assembly GCF_031143425.1). NCBI lineage: Eukaryota > Metazoa > Chordata > Amphibia > Caudata > Salamandridae > Pleurodeles > Pleurodeles waltl. Next base: position 446,023,033 of record NC_090442.1, on the reverse strand, counting down.
GCGTGCATGTAGACGCAGAGCCCTGCAGCAACAACAGCAGCTACAACAACAACAGCAGGGACCCCAAAGGCAGCGCAGAAGGCAGGAGAGGATATTCCGCCCAAAAACAACCCTGCATGGCCTCAGGGAACACGACATCATCCAGAGGTACCGGTTGAACTGGCAGGCCATTCAGCAGCTGCTGAGAAATATTGAACAGCAGTTGGCCCCAACTTTGGTGACACCCCACACAACCCAACAGAAACAAAGCTGCTTGCCGTACTTCACCTGCTGGCAAGTGGCTCGTTTCAAACAACTGGTGCCCTGGTTGGTGGAATATCACAACCATCATTCTCCGCATTTCTGCCAAAAGTACTGGATGCCATCATTCGCCTGACACCCCTCCACATCTGCTTCCCTAACACACTGCAGAAGCAGCAGGAAACAAAACAGGGGTTCCACGCCATCAGTGGCTTCCCACACGTCCATGGTGCAATCGACTGCACACACATACGCCTTGTGCCACCTGCTGCAACAGAACACCTCTACCGCAACAGGAAGCACACACATTCAATCAACGTGCAGGCCATAGTTGATCACCAAGGATTGATCAGCAACATTGTGGCTAAATATCCTGGGAGTGTACATGACGCATTCATCTTCCGTCACTCTACCATCAACCAACACTTCCAGGATGGACGGTATGGCAATGGACTACTTGTTGGTAAGTACAAAAATCCAACTTAGATACACACTGCACAGCAACCCTCTAGGACACACAACACATACACCACAATAGCAACACCTAGCCAGGAACACACTGAGGTCCTCACATCACTAGCCATGTTTCTGAGGTCACCATTGAACCTGTCACACATTGGGATTTACTCTACAGCTTAATGTGAAGACATTAATGAGTGTGGTTGCCTAAATGTCACCTTGCAAATTGTAAGTGTCACAATAACCTGTACATTAATACATTGCATAATTCTTAAGGTATGGGATGTCCAGGGTACTTTCATATGAACGTGTTAACTACACTTTCATTTTTAACTCTGCATGGAACTATCATCTCACCCCCAGTGAAGACACACGGACACCTGTATCACAAGTCACAATGCTAGGGAGGGCACACTGTACTGAAAATCCCAAAACATACTGCTGACAAACGGTTAGCTAACAAACACTCAGCCAAGGAAAAAACTCAATGCAAAAGTTTTAGCCTACAAGTTTAGGTTGTCACATTAGTACACAAAAGAGTCACAGACAACACAAGACAACTACTGCCATCAAAGGTCTGTACAAGAGTGCCTCCTACATCTACATGATCCCATTCTGTGTTTTTCTTTCAGCTGATCAGGGGTATGGCATCCAGCCTTGGCTAATGACACCATTTGAGAACCCGACTACTGCTGCAGAGCGGGCATACAACGACGCCCATAAGAGGACACGCAGCATTGTTGAGCGGACCTTTGGGATCCTCAAGTCAAGGTTCCGCTGCCTTGACATCACTGGCGGTAGCCTACTATATTCCCCAGAGATGGTCTGTAGGATCATACTCACTTGTGCCATATTGCACAATATTTGTGTAAAAAGGAACATTCCCCTCCTCGAACCAGACCCAGACATGCCTGAAGACGACGAAGAGGAGGATGCTGGCCTGCAACAGGAGGGGGAACAACCAAACACGGCTGCTGGAGTGCGTAGGTGCCAACAGATTGTAAATAATTTCTTTTCATAATTTCTCATATCACCACTTATTGCACAATTGTAAATAAACACAGATAACAAACACCACATCATGGTTTGGCCTATTCATTTCTGCCCACCTTTAGTTTGAAATTGCTGAAGAAGAATGTCGTCTCATTGAGCAATAATGACATAACACTCATCACACAAAAAATATACACCACAAATGTCTGCACAGAGGCTATGATGTTTCATGATACATTACCATCCACAGAGGCCAACAGGAGTACAAATGTGGCAATGACACATGCCTGATCCAGACACCTGAGACATTCTCTCACTCAGCACAAAAATGTAGCTCATTTGAAAGTCTCATTACACGTGTTCAGTGACAGGGTGGGACCATCCATGTGTACGTGACCATGTCCTCAATGGCTTCTCTCAATTTGTTGCCACAAACAATGCCCAATTGGAACAAGATTAGCTGCCACTAACTCATGAGGAGACCTTGAAGTTACAGTGACAACATACACCCAGACAGTTGATAGTGGATCTACATTGGACCACACATATAAACATATGCCATCCAATCAACCAAATTTTTGCAAGCAGCCGATCACAGTCGTGTCCCAGTTCTAACCTAGCAGGAAGAATGAAACATGCCACTAAACCAGGTAATGCATAAAGGGCCACATACATCAACAACCTATTTGTCATCAGCACATGAGGAACGCCGAGATTTAGCAAAAAATTTCAGTGCAAAATGGTATGTCAGATTGCTCCAAATAATCAATAGGGCAAACGTCAAATGGGCAAATGGGATTATTGAATGGCTAACAGTGAATCATACCCTATGGCCTTCCATGAGCCTGCTGCTGCAGGTTTAGCATAACAGAATAAATGAAAGCCGTGGATAAATTAGCAAATCTGGAAGGGCAAACCCTAGGGTGCTGGGGGCCTAAGTCCACCTCTACCACCCCCCAAATATACAAGAATTATGTACATGTGAAGTAAAAACATGCATAAGGCGCATGTGTGGCCTACATGTCAAATGTAAAACACATATAAGATACAAAAATCATTATTAGGACATGGTTAGCCCCATAAAAAGTGTAAGTGATAATTGCACTACCTGTTTGGACTATAGATAAATGGATTACCGTGATAAATGTGGACACATTTTTGCTAAGGAATACATCCTGGTATCCCATTCATCATTTGAAATTAGCCATCAGCAATTACCCAAAATATGTGTACAAATATGGGTAATAACCATTTTGAGCAATCATTAATATTATACTGTGAATGCCTTCTATACATCCAATAAGGGACATGTGTCATAGATAACCACAAATGTGTATCACTTAGCACCGTTTGGTCATGACAAAATTCCTTTCACAATTCGAAAAAATTAAGACATTTTTGTCAAAATGCGTCATATTTCCACACATACAGCATGGGCGTCATCATTTTTTGATGTACAGGAGTGCACAGAAAGCAGAGTAAAAAAATATCCTATTAAAAATAATAGATTAATAAGCTGCATTACATGGCCACCATATTTTCTATGATGCGTCATATTTCCACGCATACAGCATGGACGTCATAATTTTTTGACGTACAGGAGTGCACAGAATGCAGAGTCAAAAAATATCATATTAAAAATAATAGATTATTAAGCTGCATTACATGGCCACCATATTTTCTATGATGCGTCATATTTCCACGCATACAGCATGGGCGTCATAATTCTTTGACGTAGAGGAGTGCACAGAAAGCAAAGTCAAAAAATATCCTATTAAAAATAATAGATTAATAAGCTGCATTACATGGCCACCATATTTTCTATGATGCGTCATATTTCCACGCATACAGCATGGGCGTCATAATTTTTTGACGTACAGGAGTGCACAGAATGCAGAGTCAAAAAATATCCTATTAAAAATACCGTATTTATCGGCGTATAACACGCACTTTTTCTCCCGGAAAATAGGGGGCAAATGATGTGTGCGTGTTATACGCCGATATAATGTTACGTTTTTTTTTTCTGAAATGTCCTCTTAAAATGAGGTGCGTGTTATACGCCGGTGCGTGTTATACGCCGATAAATACGGTAATAGATTAATAAGCTGCATTACATGGCCACCATATTTTCTATTATGCGTCATATTTCCACGCATACAGCATGGGCGTCATAATTTTTTGACGTACAGGAGTGCACAGAATGCAGAGTCAAAAATAATTTTCATATTTGGTTCTCATATTTGCCAGCGAATTCCATTTCAACTCTAGAACTGTAAACTCAGCCTCACACAAATGTAAGGGAACAATGTAGAAATTATTTTTGACTCTGCAATATGTGCACTGTTATGCGTCAAAAAATATGACGCACAATCTGTATGCGTGAAAATATGACGCATAACGGAAAAATAAAAACGGCGGCCATTTTATGCAGGAATATAATAGGATATCCTGTTTACAGAATCTGTACTGTGAGTGTACTTTCACTTTCCCTTTGCAGTCTCAGATTTTTCTAGACTGTGTGGCCGTGTGAAAAGTGTTGTCCTGTGTTTTAGTGCTTTTGTGTCCAGTGTACCTTCTCTATTGTGCTTTTGTGATCATTGTCTTGTTGTCTAATATTGTCTGAGTCTGTTTTGTATACTTTTGTCAAATCCAGTGTTTCTTTTTTTTGTCTGTGGGAGTCTGTTCTGGTAGTTTAAATTTGGGGTTAGTTGGGCTATTTTTCTTAAGTTTTCCTTTTCCTTCACTACTCTACCTTTCCCCATTTCCCCCTTTTCCTTTTTGTTCTAAATTTTGCACCTTTGTAATTGTAAAGATGTCAGGTAGGCCACGGCTTGCCAGGATGGGTGAGAAGGAATTGGGGGGATTTATTTGGCTTGTTTGCCATTTCCTCCCACTCATGCTGGAGGCTGGGGGCAGTGTGATACAGGGGTATCACACAGAGGCATGTAAAGTCCGGTGGGGGAAGGTGCGCCATCACTTTGTCCGGGTCTACGGTAGCATGAGGAATGACCATCAACTCAAGCACCGCTGGGCTGATCTGATATCCAGGGAGCAGGATTTGCTGGACCACCTGGGAATCAGGATTGGTGGCCATGTTGGTGAGTACAAATCAATTACATGTGAATAATTGAAAGCTGTGTGGGGACATGTGATGATTGTTACCCAATCTGCTAGATAAGTAGCTGACTGTGTGTAATGCTTGTGTAATGCCTTTGTGTCAGACAAGCAACACGTTAATGCCTCTATTTGAACTCTACAGGTCATAATTGCCAGTGAAAAAGGGATGTTGAAACATCATACCTACAGATGTAGACGCCATAGCTAGACAGAAATTTGTAAAACCATTATGATGCTATAAATGAGTGGTGCCTTCACGTCAATTGAAGTTAGCTATGTTCTCCACACATATGTCACATGTGTGTCTGGTTGGTGTGTGTTGAAAATGACCACATAGCCTGTTTGAGTTTGAGGGGTCATGCAGTCCTCAAGTAACCAGCTTTTGGATGTCTCTCTGGGATGCACATGATGAGATGAATGCACCCCGATATTTTTGGGGCATACTAATGGAGGTGTATCTTTGACACCACATGACTGTCCTGGCCACTGCATGTGTGTAGTATGGTGTGTAACTGTAGCAGGAGACTCATCCAATGTAAATGTTGATTAAGAAATCTGCCATGCAGTATGAGCATGTGTCAAAGTGTTTCATTACGCAGGTCATATTCTCACATTGTCATTGTAACTGCAATTGTTTGTCAGTGCACGGAGTCTGAGTATATTCTTCCTTCCATGCTTTACAGGTGGACCTGCACCGTACACGTGGGAGAGGTGGCTCATTTTGAGGACCCCGACACCTACAGGGAGTGTGGCATGAGTGCTATTTTTATTGTTTGCTAGTGATGCATGATGGACTACTGTGTGTTCAACAGAATTCAAGGTTTGATGCGCTGCCCGTTCATTGGTATTGTTGCATTAGTGGGATTTCAAATATCACTTCAGTTTCTGTAGACCAATGCTTATCCATCTCTCAGATTTAGGGGCTGTTGGTCATTCCATTCGGCCCGCTATGGGGAGTGGGATGAGTCATGTGGAATACATTGGTTAATGTAAGAGTTGCTCTGGGACTTGACTTGGACTGAGTCTGCATTTCAGACTGACATTCTCCCAGATAGCTTCTGCAAAAGGCTTGTCTTAAATATGCAGCTTCCTAGTTGAGGATGGACTGAGTACACTGTAGGTTGGATCTTCCGGGGGCATGTACTTCCACAAGTTGAACTAGAAGTGTGTGGGACTAGAGTGCAATGGCCTAGGTGTTCATTCTACTCATGATCATGGGTGTTCTTGCTCCTTTGTGTGTGTGTTTAAATATGCCTCACTGGTAGTATGTGATGTTGGCCTAAGTCAGTGCATTTTGACATGTGTGGACCTTGGATAGGACAATGTTTGGCTTACTGCAATTTGTTGCTAGCCCTTCATTGGTGTTGTGTGTGGAGGCAAATACTTGTTGACCTTTCTATACACTCCTGGGTGTGCATTGAATCTGGGATTGTTGGTTGTTCTTCCCACCCCACCCTCAAAGACTGCCATGTGATTGGGAATAGGGTACCTAGGTCTGTAGCAGCCAGTATGTTACACATACTTGTGACCTTTTGCAACTTTGTTTAGAACCTAGTGTACACATTCGGTTATGGCACTTGAGTTCAATATTTGCAAACAACAATTTACAAATGGCATTGAGTGACGGTTGTGATAGTTATCACATAGAGTGACATATGTAGTGAAGTCAGTATGCGGAAGAGGTTCAGCCATAATGTCAGCTGCATTAGCCATTATTTGGATGAGAAGTTTAGGCAGATGTCACCCATCATGTAGAGACATGGATATGCTAGGTGTGAGATGGCCTTTTGTATGCAGGCTTCACATGTACTTCCTCTGAGACTTTCAATGAACTATGTTGTGACAATCGCTGTAACAAATACAGTACAAGTAATGTGCAATTGACCCATTGTGCTATTCCACCCAATGCATTTCCTATGGTAAATAGTTGCCATATCTCTTCACAGCTGCACACATGAGTGCCGCAGAGAGACACCAGTTTGAACGGCGTGCAATGCGATACCGGCACATCCTGCAGGTGCAGTCGGGGTTCAGGAGGATGGCCCGCAAATACCAAGCTGATCGGGCCACTGGGGCATGGTGGGCCTCACCACAGGGTGGCCCTACATTGCCCACAACAGCCACCACCACCACATCCACCAGGTCCCCCCAAGTGGCCCCAGCAACGGCGGGGACAGTTGACCCTGCCTCGTCAGCACGACCTGGACCCAGCCATTTCCAACACGCAGGACAGTCCAGTGGGCATACAACTACTGCCACACCGTCCACCTCGGCCAGCACACAGACTGCAGCAGCCCCTCCTGTAGGCCCAGCGGCATTCCTGGCATTAAGCCGTAAAATGGACAAAGTTATTTCAAAGGTGGACAAGCTAAGCCAGGATGTGGCATATATTAAGAAAAGGGTTCAGGCCTACCGAGGGCCAACCTCTAGGACTTTTTGCATGTTTTACATTTACCCTTCCCCTCTCTCCTCTTTCCTTTTTGTACTGATAGTTGGGTTTTGGGGATTAGTGTTAGGTTAGTGTAGGTTGTTAGCTTAGTTAGTGTTAGGGAGGAGGGTGGGGGTCCTTATTCTTTCTATTTTTCTTTTTTGTGTGGGTGGGTGGGGGTCAATGTTAGGATTCCTGTTTGTTATTAAAAAAAACAAAAATAAAAATAAAATAAAAAATAAAATAAAATAAAACACCAAAAAAATATATGATTGTTTAGGATAGTATAGTATGTGTGTAGGTTAGTATGTGTTGTCCTGCATGTGTCCTGTCTCATAATGGTGGGTGAGGGGTTGATGTTTAGATCGATTCGTTATATGTGTAGAGTAAGTTTAGCTTAGGTTAGTTAGGGACAGTTGTGGGTTAGGAGTAGTCAGGTTAGATTAGTGTAGGTATGACTTTTCCCTTAGTTGCCTCTGGTGTGAATACATAGGAATAAACATATAGTTAACCCTTTGCATTATGCGTTAACTGCTACTTTATCATGGCCTTGACATCAGTGTAGGTGAATGTTTTTCTATGACATTTGTGTCCTATGCTACCCACCACAGAAAATGAAGGTTTAACATGGCCGCTACCCCTGTGCTAACTTGGTAAGTATCCACCATTTGGGAGACCCACCATTGGTAGTTTACATCGATCACCAAGGATTTGTGTTGATGAGTAGGTATTCTACATCACAAAGTGTGCTTCCAGACTTGGTATTGTGGGTAATTTATTAGGTCGGACTGCAGTGTGATGTTCAGGGAGATCTTTGTAGGTGAGGTGTTGTTAACACTCTTGTCTTGTTGCCTTCATTGCTGACATAGATCATGTGTGTAATAATTCAGCATGACTTCCCTTCATGGAAGTATACTCAGAAAGGGTGATTGATGCAGTGTTTATTTGTGTTTGCTTAGATTATGCTGCATAATTTCATGTTTTAGTATTGCATGGTGCCTACATTTATCAGCCACCATTAGTTGACTTGAATTGCTATAGATGGAGCATTATTCTGTCCAATACAGCATGATTGTGTGGTTTGTCCCTTCATCAGTTATTCTCCTCAGGATGGTAAGGCTATGAGGCAATCCTGGCCACTCCACAGATGTATCAGACTACATGATGTCAGGACAGTTGTATTGACAAGCTACATGGTTGTCACACAGGCACTTTAGAGTTATCTACTGCACAGTTGATGTGTCAAATAACACAGAGACATATTAGGTGTGCAAGTGCTATTTATTGATAGGTGCTGTAGTGCAAAATGTCCATTGTCCATGTTTGCTGAGTCCGTTCTGGTGCATTCTTACATGGTGATCCTACAGAAGGGGTGTGGATGATGCTCCTGACATGCTGGGGTGATGTCACAGACAGTGCAGAGGGACAGGATTTGCCGAATAGTAGGAGAGAGACATTCACTGGCAATGGTGACAAGTCATACAGTGGTTAGCAGAACAGTCATTGAGTGTAGTTGTAGTGAGACTGGCATTTGACAAAACGTAGGACCTTGGTCAAAGTAGGCCATGGTGCAGGGACTAGTGCTTCCGGGTACTCTTCAGTGAGAATGTGATCTGTTCCATGTCTTCTTCTTCTGATGTGTGTGTTGCCTGGTTTGTCCTTGTTGTTGTTGGTTCTGAAGGGGCAACACACACCTCAGTGTTAGAAGATGTGGAGACAGACATCCTGGGGGCTGCTCCCTGTGAAGTTCTTAAGGGCAGTACTGCTGCAAGGAGGGCCTGCTGGTTTTTGAGAATAGCAGCCACATCACGATGGTAGGCAGCCAGGTCGGCCCTGAGGGGTTCAATGTTGCATTCGTGCACGCGTTGACTGGATTGCAGTTGTAGGTGTTGTGTCAACTGTATTACAGCTGTGCTGATTTCCTTCTGTGTTTTCGCAAGTTCCTGCAAGAGAGATGCTAGGGCTTGCATAGCAGCTGCCTGATCTGCAAATGACGTCATGCACGAACGCACTCCCTCAAGGCTGGCTGCCATATTTTGCATCCCCACCCGCACCTCCTTGGCCAGCTCCCGCTGTACACCAACTACAGTTCTTTCAAAGCTGGTGCCAGTGTCGTCAGAGTCCTCAGTTGTGTTGGAGCTGGCAGGTCTTACAATTGGGGTGGTGGGTGGGTCTTCTGTGATGGCTGCTTGTTCTGTGCTCCTCCTTGTGACTGAAGGTGGGGTCTGGAGGCTTTCAAGGACCTTTTGGATGGTCTCCTGGGAAATGTTTATGGGCTCGTCATCCATGTCATCAGGGAAATCAGGGACAGGCATATCGGCAGGAGATCCATGTTCCTCTGCAATGAAACAGGGTACAATTAGTGTGTCTGTGTTGTGACAATTTTGCCGTAACATGTAAGCCTTTTGATGACTTTACTTTGTGCTCTGGTTTGGTATTGGTATCTGCTGTCCTTCATATGGGCATTGTTATAGGCCTATGGCCCACCTGTGTGTCACATGTATGATATAGAGTCATCAGACTTGTCTGCCTAATCGCCTCTAGGTGTTGCTTTGTACCAATTAGGGAATAGCCATCTTTTTGTCCTACTCGTCCCTCCGTGTATATCTATTCTTATGGTGAGACCTTTCACTGGCTGTGGGTGTTGTGATTGCCCTGGCAGCACACTTGCCTCTCAGGACCTGCCCCAAAATATTTTTATTCACATTGACCTAATTGTAATTGTTATGTGTCATATCCTATGCATGGCAATGTTACGATGTGATATGGATGTAGACATTGTTGATGTTTCCAGCTGATGTTGGGTAATGTGTGTTTAATTGGATTGCACTGTTTATCGTATCAATGTCCTATTTGGTTCTCAGACTGTGCAGGTGTGTTTCAGTGACCAGTTGCATGTGTCCCCTCCTCAATGTTGTTGTCTGAGCAGTATGACATTAGTTATGTTGCCTTGTTAGCCAGGCACGTGAGGGACCCTGACATATGCAGCATGTGTGTGTCCCTAGTGCTGTGTGGCTCCTATTGCTGTTTACTTTGGCTGATGTATGTGTCAACTATGGGCATTGGCATTTGAGTGTACTGGTGCCTTTGTCTTATTTCTGGAAATAGTTGCAGATGTCATCCTCACCCCCTAATTTAGGTATGTATGTTCCATGGGGAGGTTCCTGCCATTAGCTACTATAGCTGCACAGAGATCAGAGGTGTTAGTGTCAACTGTTGTCGCAGTTACATTGCAGTTGTTGTTTTGGCTACTGGATTACTGATAGGGACCTAGTTGATGTAGGATACATTTTGACTGACGAGTGCCTGGATGAGTCCGTTCTGGTGCATTCTTACATGGTGATCCTACAGAAGGGGTGTGGATGATGCTCCTGACATGCTGGGGTGATGTCACAGACAGTGCAGAGGGACAGGATTTGCCGAATAGTAGGAGAGAGACATTCACTGGCAATGGTGACAAGTCATACAGTGGTTAGCAGAACAGTCATTGAGTGTAGTTGTAGTGAGACTGGCATTTGACAAAACGTAGGACCTTGGTCAAAGTAGGCCATGGTGCAGGGACTAGTGCTTCCGGGTACTCTTCAGTGAGAATGTGATCTGTTCCATGTCTTCTTCTTCTGATGTGTGTGTTGCCTGGTTTGTCCTTGTTGTTGTTGGTTCTGAAGGGGCAACACACACCTCAGTGTTAGAAGATGTGGAGACAGACATCCTGGGGGCTGCTCCCTGTGAAGTTCTTAAGGGCAGTACTGCTGCAAGGAGGGCCTGCTGGTTTTTGAGAATAGCAGCCACATCACGATGGTAGGCAGCCAGGTCGGCCCTGAGGGGTTCAATGTTGCATTCGTGCACGCGTTGACTGGATTGCAGTTGTAGGTGTTGTGTCAACTGTATTACAGCTGTGCTGATTTCCTTCTGTGTTTTCGCAAGTTCCTGCAAGAGAGATGCTAGGGCTTGCATAGCAGCTGCCTGATCTGCAAATGACGTCATGCACGAACGCACTCCCTCAAGGCTGGCTGCCATATTTTGCATCCCCACCCGCACCTCCTTGGCCAGCTCCCGCTGTACACCAACTACAGTTCTTTCAAAGCTGGTGCCAGTGTCGTCAGAGTCCTCAGTTGTGTTGGAGCTGGCAGGTCTTACAATTGGGGTGGTGGGTGGGTCTTCTGTGATGGCTGCTTGTTCTGTGCTCCTCCTTGTGACTGAAGGTGGGGTCTGGAGGCTTTCAAGGACCTTTTGGATGGTCTCCTGGGAAATGTTTATGGGCTCGTCATCCATGTCATCAGGGAAATCAGGGACAGGCATATCGGCAGGAGATCCATGTTCCTCTGCAATGAAACAGGGTACAATTAGTGTGTCTGTGTTGTGACAATTTTGCCGTAACATGTAAGCCTTTTGATGACTTTACTTTGTGCTCTGGTTTGGTATTGGTATCTGCTGTCCTTCATATGGGCATTGTTATAGGCCTATGGCCCACCTGTGTGTCACATGTATGATATAGAGTCATCAGACTTGTCTGCCTAATCGCCTCTAGGTGTTGCTTTGTACCAATTAGGGAATAGCCATCTTTTTGTCCTACTCGTCCCTCCGTGTATATCTATTCTTATGGTGAGACCTTTCACTGGCTGTGGGTGTTGTGATTGCCCTGGCAGCACACTTGCCTCTCAGGACCTGCCCCAAAATCTTTTTATTCACATTGACCTAATTGTAATTGTTATGTGTCATATCCTATGCATGGCAATGTTACGATGTGATATGGATGTAGACATTGTTGATGTTTCCAGCTGATGTTGGGTAATGTGTGTTTAATTGGATTGCTCTGTTTATCGTATCAATGTCCTATTTGGTTCTCAGACTGTGCAGGTGTGTTTCAGTGACCAGTTGCATGTGTCCCCTCCTCAATGTTGTTGTCTGAGCAGTATGACATTAGTTATGTTGCCTTGTTAGCCAGGCACGTGAGGGACCCTGACATATGCAGCATGTGTGTGTCCCTAGTGCTGTGTGGCTCCTATTGCTGTTTACTTTGGCTGATGTATGTGTCAACTATGGGCATTGGCATTTGAGTGTACTGGTGCCTTTGTCTTATTTCTGGAAATAGTTGCAGATGTCATCCTCACCCCCTAATTTAGGTATGTATGTTCCATGGGGAGGTTCCTGCCATTAGCTACTATAGCTGCACAGAGATCAGAGGTGTTAGTGTCAACTGTTGTCGCAGTTACATTGCAGTTGTTGTTTTGGCTACTGGATTACTGATAGGGACCTAGTTGATGTAGGATACATTTTGACTGACGAGTGCCTGGATGAGTCCGTTCTGGTGCATTCTTACATGGTGATCCTACAGAAGGGGTGTGGATGATGCTCCTGACATGCTGGGGTGATGTCACAGACAGTGCAGAGGGACAGGATTTGCCGAATAGTAGGAGAGAGACATTCACTGGCAATGGTGACAAGTCATACAGTGGTTAGCAGAACAGTCATTGAGTGTAGTTGTAGTGAGACTGGCATTTGACAAAACGTAGGACCTTGGTCAAAGTAGGCCATGGTGCAGGGACTAGTGCTTCCGGGTACTCTTCAGTGAGAATGTGATCTGTTCCATGTCTTCTTCTTCTGATGTGTGTGTTGCCTGGTTTGTCCTTGTTGTTGTTGGTTCTGAAGGGGCAACACACACCTCAGTGTTAGAAGATGTGGAGACAGACATCCTGGGGGCTGCTCCCTGTGAAGTTCTTAAGGGCAGTACTGCTGCAAGGAGGGCCTGCTGGTTTTTGAGAATAGCAGCCACATCACGATGGTAGGCAGCCAGGTCGGCCCTGAGGGGTTCAATGTTGCATTCGTGCACGCGTTGACTGGATTGCAGTTGTAGGTGTTGTGTCAACTGTATTACAGCTGTGCTGATTTCCTTCTGTGTTTTCGCAAGTTCCTGCAAGAGAGATGCTAGGGCTTGCATAGCAGCTGCCTGATCTGCAAATGACGTCATGCACGAACGCACTCCCTCAAGGCTGGCTGCCATATTTTGCATCCTCACCCGCACCTCCTTGGCCAGCTCCCGCTGTACACCAACTACAGTTCTTTCAAAGCTGGTGCCAGTGTCGTCAGAGTCCTCAGTTGTGTTGGAGCTGGCAGGTCTTACAATTGGGGTGGTGGGTGGGTCTTCTGTGATGGCTGCTTGTTCTGTGCTCCTCCTTGTGACTGAAGGTGGGGTCTGGAGGCTTTCAAGGACCTTTTGGATGGTCTCCTGGGAAATGTTTATGGGCTCGTCATCCATGTCATCAGGGAAATCAGGGACAGGCATATCAGCAGGAGATCCATGTTCCTCTGCAATGAAACAGGGTACAATTAGTGTGTCTGTGTTGTGACAATTTTGCCGTAACATGTAAGCCTTTTGATGACTTTACTTTGTGCTCTGGTTTGGTATTGGTATCTGCTGTCCTTCATATGGGCATTGTTATAGGCCTATGGCCCACCTGTGTGTCACATGTATGATATAGAGTCATCAGACTTGTCTGCCTAATCGCCTCTAGGTGTTGCTTTGTACCAATTAGGGAATAGCCATCTTTTTGTCCTACTCGTCCCTCCGTGTATATCTATTCTTATGGTGAGACCTTTCACTGGCTGTGGGTGTTGTGATTGCCCTGGCAGCACACTTGCCTCTCAGGACCTGCCCCAAAATCTTTTTATTCACATTGACCTAATTGTAATTGTTATGTGTCATATCCTATGCATGGCAATGTTACGATGTGATATGGATGTAGACATTGTTGATGTTTCCAGCTGATGTTGGGTAATGTGTGTTTAATTGGATTGCTCTGTTTATCGTATCAATGTCCTATTTGGTTCTCAGACTGTGCAGGTGTGTTTCAGTGACCAGTTGCATGTGTCCCCTCCTCAATGTTGTTGTCTGAGCAGTATGACATTAGTTATGTTGCCTTGTTAGCCAGGCACGTGAGGGACCCTGACATATGCAGCATGTGTGTGTCCCTAGTGCTGTGTGGCTCCTATTGCTGTTTACTTTGGCTGATGTATGTGTCAACTATGGGCATTGGCATTTGAGTGTACTGGTGCCTTTGTCTTATTTCTGGAAATAGTTGCAGATGTCATCCTCACCCCCTAATTTAGGTATGTATGTTCCATGGGGAGGTTCCTGCCATTAGCTACTATAGCTGCACAGAGATCAGAGGTGTTAGTGTCAACTGTTGTCGCAGTTACATTGCAGTTGTTGTTTTGGCTACTGGATTACTGATAGGGACCTAGTTGATGTAGGATACATTTTGACTGACGAGTGCCTGGATGTAAGTTTGACGTAGTGGCCTTCCCACCTGTCGCGGCTTTCCCTTAGCTCCATTGTTGTCATGACAGGATGCCCCCATGGGACTGTTGTTGGTGCTGTGTTTTGTCGTGCCCCAGCTTCTGTCTATGCTGGGCATGCCCCCCTGCCGTGCCCCTTTACCCATGCCACTTCATATATATGCTGACTTACATGCATTGTGTAGTAGGTATTCCCCACCCCGGTTGCAGTTATCATTATTGCATTATAATTCCCCATGCGACTTACCCTGCATGTGCGTTGTCTCGTGGTAGTCTGCGCTGTCCTGTCCTTGAATCCCTGTGACGATCTCCTCAGGGATGACGGCTGCGACCATCTCCTCCATGTGGTCCAGGGCCTCCTGGTGTGCTGGACTCCCACCTCCAGTCTGCAGTGCTGCCTTCCTGTTCCTGGCCATTTTTTCCTTTGTCCTACGTTTGCAGTCATGCCAGCGTTTATTACACTTGGTGACTGTTCTGCGTTCTTCAGCCACACTGTTGATCTTGTCCACAATTTGTTGCCATATGGCCTCTCTCCTGCTGATTGGCAACTTAGAGGTGATGAACAGTTGGTGCTGGTGTTCCGTCACCTCTTTAACCAGGATTTCCTGCTCCTCTGCACTGAAGCGACACTTTCTTTTTTTTCTATATATGTCTTGGTTCCTGTATGGATCATCCTGGCTGGTTCCTGGTCTGCTGTCATCTTCCTGGGGTCTGTTGTGGCATCTGGGATCCATTTTGGCTCTCCTCTGCTGAAAGGGCAGTGTTCGCGGGTAAATTTTACGCTATTGCGTCAAAAAAAATGGCGCTTTCCGGGTTGCGCTGTCGTAAATCGACCCACAGTCATTTGCGTCGCGTTAACGTTGGTTTCCTTTACGACTTGACGCCACTGTGTGCGTCACGAAATAATGACTCCCACCTGTTGGTTGCTCCGCCGTGCGTCAAAGTATAAATTTGACGTCCACACGGCGCATTGAAATGGCGTTAGCCGGCGGTAATTTTTTTGCCGCAAAACTGCGCCGGCGCAGCTTTGCGTCAAAAAGTGTAAATATGGCCCTAGACATCTCTGAGTGGTCTGAGTTGTGAGCGTTTAAGTTCCACACCCATATGTAGTGGAAAATATTGATGCCTGTTTTTAGGATAAGATGTTCAGTTGCTACACATTTGTATCGCCAGCAACATAGTTACCACGTTTCTTTTTTTCCTGCTGTAGCCTTCCAGGAGACTAACCTGCGCTGTGCTTCGGTCTATATTGCTTACAATTTAACGTTTTGGTTTCGGGTTAAATGGTTAATGACCTAAACAGCTTCAGTTCTGTTTTGTATGATGTGAACAGCAGTTCAATTGCATAGCTTAAACAAACATATGATGGACATACAACGTAAAAAGCAACATATAATTGGAGGAAAACAACTTGTGATAGTTTTTTTCTTTTGTATCTGCAAATTTAATTATAAACAAGGTGATACAATGGTCCGAAGTGTGACAATGCAGCACTCTTGTAGTTTAAATGTACGGTAATTTCAGCAGGTAGAAAGAAACAATGGCTATATATATATAAAAACCAACTGGAGGCCACACAAGTTCCAGTACTTATAGTCAATTTAAAAAATGGGAACAAGAAAGTCATAAGTATAGATGCTGTTGACAATTGGACCCACTATCAGTTATTTATATGGGGGTCCACATCAGGAAAGTGTCAATTACATTTAGCTTGTAGCAGAACAATGAGATGAAGAAAATCAAGTTAAACTTAGCAGAGCATGAGAAAACTGTTGTGGACCCAAGTGAAGGGAGTCTGCTCATCTTCTACCAAAATGAAGCAAGGTTGAAATCAATCCAAATCTAAAGAAGCATTGACACCCTCCCAGGTCTGGGTTGCAATTCTATACTAACAACACTGGACACATAATGGCTGTAGAATGCCACCCAAGTGAAGTTATGAAGTGGAAGATTTTCAAGTCAGATCACTGCCAACATAATAGTAAGAATATGGGGTCTTTCCCCAATATATTGGGCCCGTATTATACTGAACCCATTAATGCCTGGAAACAGACAGTTAAGACTGTCTCTAGCCAGATGCTATAACATGAGTGATTAAGGCCAAGTGAAATGTGTGGCCTCACCTGCCATGGACGAAGCAATTTAATAGAAGTATGTATTCATGCGGTTCTGGTAAATTCCCAAGAATACTAGAAATTTGACAAAGTTGAGCAGTGAGCACGATCAGAAAAAAAGACAGAGATGAGACCTTAAATTATGGACAAGTCAATTATGCCAAAAGACAATTTACTGAAAAGAAAATTCACCAAAAGCCAATGGCATAGCTTTTCTAAGGTAGCAAGCAACCATAACTGTCCTTCAAACGACATGTATGAGTCCACATTTGGTGTTAAAGAAAAAGAGTGATGTGGCAAACCCAGGTGATGGTACCAATGAGGCACACCACAAGTACTCTGCAAAGACAATAACCACAGTCGTAAACAAAGGGAACAGAAATTCCATCAATAGGCATCACTAGAAAAAAGGAAGGAGGTAGAAGATGGCTGAGGTGAAATGAGGTGAAGAATTAAATATTTTAAAGGGCAAGGAAAATGGGCATTCCAAAGGTTATATTGATGAGAAGGAAACGGGGACCAACCTGTATTCTATAGCTGTTTATGAGTATATTCTAAAGAAAGAAAATAAGTAATTAAATAAATACTTATTAGTGGGGCAAAAATTACCACTGTCAATAATTAAAACATACATTGAAGTTCCATAATATGGAACGAACAATATTTACATTCATTATACCATATGCGTATGTATTGAAACGTTAGTAAACATCAAAGTAATTAATCAACACCCTGACAGTCTGTCCACTTAGTGCAAGTGAGCAGTGGTATAATGAGTCTCCCATCTCTCACAGCTATTCACTGGCCTGGTCTGAATGGGGCTGTGTGAAGCATCCAGGGCCCTTGAAGACCTGGAGGCCCGCCTGGACCACAGGGGCTGCAGGGACCTGTGTTACTCCCCTGTAAATGAAGCAAACAAAGAAGCATTTGAGGATATTAAACACCTGTCAAAAACGTGCTAATGAATTTGGCAAAGAATATTAGTTTGTTGTCAACTTCAATTCAAGCCATATTTTCAGGTCCACTGCACTTCAGGAATATACCGAACCTGTTAGTACAAATGTTGTGTAAAGGACTCGCCTAAGAGGGAATAGTTTAATAGAGGACAAGAAAGTAGAGACGCGCTGCCCTCAGGGAACATAGCTGTGGAACAGCTGGACGATTTTAAGATCCACTTCAGACGTTGTAATGAAGTTCAATGGAAGTGTACCCTGATAGGGGCGATTCCTGTATGGAGGACAAATAAGTGCCTTTGTGTGGGAAGGATCCTTCATCTGTACCTGGCCAGGAAATGACACGATTAGCCTTTATATAGTCCAAAGAAAATATATGGTGTAGTAGAATTAAAAACATGGAAAATGCTTCCAAGAGGAAGAGAAGGGGGTATGCGCAAATGCACATTATTATAACCCTACACATTGTAGCCTCTTCACCTTTATGAACCCTACATCCAGGGCTCTGAAGTGGACATGGATCTAAAATTGCAGTGTTGCATTTTGCAAGCACCGCTACATGTGATGTTTGACTTTGATTGTCCCCAATGAAAACCTTTGAGAGTAATGCACAAAATTCGCAACTACTCCTTTTTCATACTTTCCAAGTACTACTATTCACAATATTGTTATAGGAGGTGTAATATTTTTTTACAGAGTTTGTTGTGGTTAGGAAAGGTCCCGTAGACATGGGCAATAAGCTGCCACAAGTTATTTTGTTTAGTAGTATGGTTATTTTATAATCGAATTAGTATGGATATTAAATACTGTGTGAATTTATTGCATTAGGGCTTATGCTGGTGCAACTGTTGTGCTGATTTTGTTCTTAGGTATCTATAGTTAGTTTCACAATATTTCCAAATGGAAAAAGTGTAATAAAATACCTTCGTATAAACAAAGGTACAATACCCTTCATATTTCCAATGCCTAGAAACTATTTAGAATGCCTTTGTTAATAGAGGTCCCTTTCTCCCACATTTACCCTCCTCCGAATGGCAACTCTGTTAGTGTTGGGTATTCTCCTTAAATTGGTTTAGCACGGATTAGTAGGCCTAACCTAAAAACAATGCCATATAACACCCACAGCCTTTGACAAATGTTGGCAGCATGGCCTAGCACACCCTGCTGACAAATGAGCCCGAAAGAGTCACCCTATGAAAGGAATGTGTATTCTGTATGATCCTTGCACTGAAGGCTTTATCTCAAAGTCACAATGCAGAGGTGCATTTATCAGGCAGTCTGTCAGCAATGATCATTATCGTGCATGTTGTGTGAAGGCCTTTCAGTGGTTGAATGAGTTTAAATGTTTGAAGATAAATTGATACTTCCCTGCATGTCTGCCCTTCTGTCTACATATCATTTGTTTAAATTCTTAGCTGTGACCAAATACAATGGTATCTCCAAAAAATAAAGAAAATGTACGAGATAATGATCTTTTGCAGCGTGTGCGCGTGTTTATAGTTGTGAGTCTAAATTTAAAGCCATGATTTCCTAGGCCTAGCACAATAGCAGTACCACTGTGCTAAAGGAGAAAAGATTGAGATGTATATTTCGGCATATTTCAAGAATTCTTTGGAGGAAGAATTTTATGTAGGAAATGACTTTACTTTTCTAATGCTACTAATAGAAATATTGTACTGCGACAGAATAATAACTTAACTATTTGATTGTAAGAGCATGACTATTATGTATGTATAATGGCGTAGTGTAATAGAATTTGCCTACCAATATAAAATTCACAAACTTTTTGCATGTTTCTTTTGAAAGAAAATTAAACGCAAATGTTTTGGTTAACTGCAAACAAAAGGATAGAATGATAACTGCATGGGGAAAAGAATGGTGAGGTGGGAAAGATTTAATATAGACTAAGGAAAGCAAATCAAAAGATGGTAGTAAGGCTGCAACACAGAGAAAGGAGTGATTTTTATAAACTTTGAAAAGGATGCTTGTGGCTTAGATACAGCTAAGAGAGAACACAATTAAATACATTGCTGAAGGCACTTCCAGAAACAATTATGAACTTTAAAATGATTGCGGGAATGGTTCGAATATTTCTTTTTGCGCCAAATTAATAACACATAACCGCCAATTAATTAGCAAATGCCAGAAGTTTTCTTAAACAAAACATTCCTAGAAATTCGTTTTAAAGACCTCAAATACTTTATAGGACTTCTTGTACATTTTTGCTGAAAATCCTAATTTGCAACAATTTCTAACGGTTATGTTACTGCAGCTCAAGCACAGACAAAGGTGGGATGGCCATAATCCAAAATATGCCATATGCAGAAAACATGCAGGTTCAGTAAGAACTGTAGGAAAAATAGTAGCAGCACAACACTCAAGAACAGGAAAAAGTACAAAATTCAACAAATTCTGGAGCACATCAGAGGTCGCCCCTATTATAGAGTCACTTTGACAGGTTCACACCAAATATAGAGGTACAGCATAGGTTCTAAATTAAATCATTTTGTATTGTCAGATGGATTACCATTTCCAATCTGCTCTCTCGCTTCGAACAAGTTAAAAAGTTGACTTTGTTTGTTACTCAGATCAGTTAAGCCTACAAATTGAATGGTTTACAGATTTGGCCCATGAAGTAATTAAATTCAATTACTTATCAGAACTCATACTACAAACCAACATGAGCCTTTTTTGTCATTTGTATACTGCGCTCAAAAGTGCTGCTTACTAGGTAACTTGTTATTCACACACTCTAACCAAACATTTACTTCAGTCTGGTCCCAACCAATCGCTGGGTCCTCCACCTTTGACCACCTGAAATCCCTGTCGTACTCCAGCCAAGCCATCCCTCCATACATATGGTGGGCTTTTAGTATTTTGTTTGCATAGCATATCATAGCAATACCTGTTTCAGGTTTCTTCTCTAGCATGACGGACATAAACACATTCAAACCAAACAACCAATTTGTAATGCTTTCTTCAATCTTTGGCTTTTTATCACTAGATGATGAAGCTTTTGAATCCTTGTCTTTTGTTTCCACATCCCTTCTCTTAGCCCTGATCAGGCTGAAAATATCCACAAATTCTCCTTTCCATATTTTTTCTTTAATGTCAGTGGCCACGTGTGCAGCTAACTTCCCCGGCCTAGATAGCAATGTGTCCCATCCCGTCCCCTCAGCAGACGCAAGTGTTTTTATGGCACTAACGCCCTGTTCATTAGCCTTACCCTGCTCTCTTTCCACCGGAATATTCTGCGACAGGAGCCCGGTGCCTGGCTGACACAAGGGCTTGGAGACATCACCTGTAAAGAAGGAACATTACGCTCTTTCGCCAGTGCCTCGACCTGGCGCTTAAGTTCTTGCACTGAATTCTGCAATGAATCACTAGCCCATGGTGTCGTAGGGGGTGGTGGGGCGGCTGTTGCATTAATATTGGTTAACATCTGTGACACCGCCAGCAAGACTTGGGTCGTTGGGTCTTGTGATGCTCCTGGGAGGGCAAGTGCGATCTGCCCCTGCTCTGAGGTTGTGCCCACCACTGGTGCCACCACCTGAGGATTGGGGGATGTTTGGACGGGTAACTCCTTAGGGGGTGCTGCCAAGGCTGCTAGAGATCACCGTATGTTGGCCAGCCTAGATTCAACCCTTAACGTCGGTCCAGGGGTTTCCGTCACCCCTCCTGCGCAAGGCGCAGGATTGACCATAGAGGGTGAAGCAGTTGCTTGAACAGGGACCCCAACAGTGACTGAATCAACCATAGTAGGGGTGGTGGTAACTGGATGTGCGGGCATGGGTTGCTGGACTGCTGTGACCTGCTTTTTATTCCTCCGTTTGACTGGAGGAAAAGCTGCGTGTGGGGCCACATGTGTTAGCCTAGGACGGGAAGGGCCTTCCCCACAGTCATCTCCCTCTGAAGGGGCATCCCCCCATCTGAGTCACCATCTCCCAATTTTTCTAAGACCAATTTTAAAAGTTGGGCCAACTCTGGATCGCTTCCCTTCCTCTTGCCCACCCTAGCCCTATTAGAAGCCATAATGTAAGAGGCCGGGAGTAAACGACAACCAGTAAGTACACACCCACACAATACCAATTTAACACAAGCCTTGTGCTGGTTCAAATAGTCCCAATATGGTACCAACACCCTGTTAACAAGGCAATTAATCTGAAAATACATTTGTGTGAAAACAACACCAATAACAACAGTGAAAGGCAAAGCTTACTAAGTTCACACGCTTGAAAATTAAACTTCAAATAACTTAGTGTTAAAACAACACCAATAGCATCAGCAAAGGCAGAGTTTTAAAACACCATATGCACACAATTAGTTTACAGTCCCCAGATGCACAAGAGAAAAAAGGTGAGCTTAATAAAAGTACAAATACTGTTGCAATAAATTACATTCCAAGCAAGCAATTAGTGTTAGGTGCAGTTTCCCAAATACAGTTTCCCAACAAAATTCTTATCAGGATCCTCAACTTAAAAAAGGTAACCCCCCAACTCATTTGTGCCGCAATTGTTTTAAATGTTTACACACAGGCTTAGGAGGACACGCGTCCAAGCCAGAAAGCAATAAAAAAAAAAAAAAAGAGGGGGTGTTAGCCCTAGCAGGTGAAAGCGCGCACAGATAAATAGTTAACTCCTAAAAACAGAGCCCAGCCACCATGCGCACACTCACCTTTAACCTAATTTCAGGGTCCGGTTACGCGCAGCACTCTTAAACAAGCAGCACCACGCTTCAATGCCTCACTGCCGTTTCCTCCAACTCCTTCAAGACGATAACCAACACGAATCTGCCCCGGCGCCGGCTCCTCCAATTCCTTCAAGAATCCAGGTGCCGAGTGTCGAGCAGGATCCGTCGCTCAACAAGAAGGCCATCCGTTCAGGCCACCGTGCCAAGAAGAAGAAGACCAAGCCTTCTGGGGGGGGGGGGCGCTTATAAGCCCCCCACTGGCGCGCTGCGTCCTAAACCGGTCCGGTTCCAACGTCGCCCCGACGCTCACCTCCTGAGGCGCTACTTCCGCCCACATGCCACGCGAGGTGCGTAGGCGGAAGCAGCTGGCCAGCCCGCGCACTACTAGTGTGGAAGGTACAGCCCCCGGCGTCCCTGACCCCTAAGGGGCCGCGCTCCCCCCCCATGTTGGGGGGCGCTTTTCCAGAGTCACCCTATGAAAGGAATGTGTATTCTGTATGATCCTTGCACTGAAGGCTTTATCTCAAAGTCACAATGCAGAGGTGCATTTATCAGGCAGTCTGTCAGCAATGATCATTATCGTGCATGTTGTGTGAAGGCCTTTCAGTGGTTGAATGAGTTTAAATGTTTGAAGATAAATTGATACTTCCCTGCATGTCTGCCCTTCTGTCTACATATCATTTATTTAAATTCTTAGCTGTGACCAAATACAATGGTACCTCCAAAAGATAAAGAAAATGTACGATCTTTTGCAGCGTGTGCGTGTGTTTATAGTTGTGAGTCTAAATTTAAAGCCATGATTTTCTAGGCCTATCACAATAGCAGCACCAATGTGCTAAAGGAGAAAAGATTGAGATGTATATTTCGGCACATATCAAGAATTGTTTGGAGGAAGAATTTTATGTAGGAAATTACTTTACTTTTCTAATGCTACTAATAGAAATATTGTACTGCGACAGAATAATAACTTAACTATTTGATTGTAAGATCATGAATATTATGTATGTATAATGCCGTAGTGTAATAGAATTTGCCTACCAATTTAAAATTCACAAACTTTTTGCATGTTCCTTTTGAAAGAAAATTAAACGAAAATGTTTTGGTTAACTGCAAACAAAAGGATAGAATGATAACTACATGGGGAACAGAATGGTGAGGTGGGAAAGATTTAATATAGACTAAGGAAAGCAAATCAAAGGATGGTAGTAAGGCTGCAACACAGAGAAAGGAGTGATTTTTATAAACTTTGAAAAGGATGTTTCTGGCTTAGATACAGCTAAGAGAGAACACAATTAAATACATTGCTGAAGGCACTTCCAGAAACAATTATGAACTTTAAAATGATTGTGGGAATGGTTTGGATATTTCTTTTTGCGCTAAATTAATAGCACGTAACAGCCAATTAATTAGAAAATGCCAGAAGATTTCTTAAACAAAACATTCCTAGAATTTTTTTTTAAAGACCTCAAATACTTTATAGGACTTCTTGTACATTTTTGCTGAAAATCCTCGTTTGCAACAATTTCTAATGGTTATGTTACTGCAGCTCATGCACAGACAAAGGTGGGATGGCCATAATCCAAAATATGCCATATGGAGAAAACATGCAGGTTCAGTAAGAACTGTAGGAAAAATAGTAGCAGCACAACACTCAAGAACAGGAAAAAGTACAAAAATCAACAAATTCTGGAGCACATCAGAGGTCGCCCCTATTATAGAGTCACTTTGACAGGTTCACACCAAATATAGAGGTACTGCATAGGTTCTAAATTAAATCATTTTGTATTGTCAGATGGATTACCATTTCCAATCTGCTCTCTCGCTTCAAACAAGTTAAAAAAGTTGGCTTTGTTTGTTACTCAGATCAGTTAAGCCTACAAATTGAATGGTTTACAGATTTGGCCCATAAAGTAATTAAATTAAATTACTTATCAGAACTCATACGACAAGTACTTTTTATTTAGGTGGTTTCTAAAGTGCTACCATGTAACCTTCTAGCCACTCCCCTTGAGTCAAAAAGGTTCCTGTAAAAGTCCTCAAGTTAGAGATTGTATTCAGCGGGCGTTATACAAGAGAGCATTCAATATTGTATTAAACTTTGTGCTGACACTTCTGATCAGCGGCCATTTTTCCAACGAATTTCAGCAGGGCACATTCAAATGCCCAGGCCTTCTAGGTCAAATAAGTTCCAATTCAAGAGAAACATCACTGAATGTATTTTTGATTCATGTCTAACAATACCTTTTAAAGATAAATGAGGTGTTTACACCTGAGTGAAGCTTGAAAGTATGGGTCATATTTACAAGTGGGTTTTACTGCTGATGCATCACTTTTTGTGATGCAACAGTGACACAGACTGTGGATCCATATCTCCAAGCCCACGCAAAGCGACTTTGCATGGCTTTTTATGGCCTTGTAGATATGGAGTAAAGTAACACAGCTCATCACTGTGTTGCCTTATGCTGCATCAAAGAGGTGTTCTGTTGGTGTTGCGGTGGGTGTTCCCATTCAACACCCATGGATTTTTACTCATTCCCCGATTTTTTAAGGATTTCTGAACCTGGGAATGGGCCAAACGCCTATGCCTCCCCTGGGGAAGCATAACAAGGAGAAATAACTTTATGTCTCCTTGTTTTGTCTTCTTTCTATGTGTGCTGCATTCTGCACACACATAGAAGGAGGAAAAAACTCCTCCATTGATAGTTTTTGTGCAGTAAGGTAACCCTTCCTGCACATAAACAATAATTCCTACAAAGCAGACACTCTTGCACCATGGTGCAAGGGTGCCTGCATTGACGCATAGCAGCCAATTGTGCTCCAGTGCAGTGGAAGAAGACAGGAGTGCACCATATCTCATAGATGAGGCCCATTCCTGCCCTTTTCCCCAAGCTTATTATGTTGGCCACTTAGACGCATTCAGTACATTCAGTGTAAAATATTTTGCTTATGGATTAGAAAATACATCAACCAAAATTTAATCTACATTTCTTTCTTCCATGCATTTGGCTATTACCTTGGAAAGTATCAAAAATTGTTTACAACCCATAATAATTGTGCAGTGTAACAACAAGGAATGGACTATTATTGTTTTTTTTTTCTGTTGTGGATTGGAAGTTTTTTCCCACCAGGTATACAATGAATAAGGTCCATCTGATTGTGCTATGTAATAACAAGGAATGGACTTTTATTGATTGTTCTGCTGTTTCAGTGGTGTATTGGAAGTATTTTTCCACCAGGTTTACAGTGAATAAGGTCAATGTTTCCATTTTAAATTTTCAACCCTGATGAAAGCCTTCCACAAATATTGGTGTATCTACATGTATGGTTACTACAATATTGTAAACCACTAACATTTATTGGGGTACTGTCAACATCTAATGGTTTGGCAATGTGTGTATTATTTCACATCAGATGCTCCTGCACATTTTACTTTGAATAATTGGACCCTTTCCCACTGTCCCTTCATCTATGACCTTTACTATTTTTATATTCTGGTTATGAGCTCAGAGGATTTGCTCTGTAATAATTGCTATTGAGTATCTTTAAATTGGAATTTTAAATAGTTTTTTCTATATACTGATATTAAAGTAAGATAAATATTAATGAACTGCTTGTTAGCAATAATCCGTTTTTCTTTACACCTATTTTGGAAACATATGCTGCTTATATATTGATTTTGGAATTATGTTACATAAGAATAAGAGATCTT
This sequence comes from Pleurodeles waltl, assembly GCF_031143425.1. Taxonomy (NCBI): domain Eukaryota; kingdom Metazoa; phylum Chordata; class Amphibia; order Caudata; family Salamandridae; genus Pleurodeles; species Pleurodeles waltl. Next base: position 445,997,035 of record NC_090442.1, on the reverse strand, counting down.
AACACAGATGTGTTCAGCTCACCCTTTCCATCTTCTGATTCTCCATCTAAGATAATTTGGTTTTAACTACCTAGGCAATACCATTGATGTGATTTTAGTTTCTTAATTTCTCCTTCAGGACAATTTTGTTTATCTTAAATATTATAAAAAATCTCTGTTCAATTGTTTCTCAGAAATCATAAAAGCAGAAATACAATAATATGTTAATTGAGAACATGCAGGTGCATGTTAAAATGTTAATTAAATTAAGACAAATTACAATTTAATTGAATCACACAGGTGTATAGCATTTAAAAGAAGAAATAAAACACGCCAATGAAAAACAGACAACAGGGCAATGCAGCATGCACAGAAAATAGAGTGCTGCTTTACACTGGTAAAATTCATACAATTTAAGATTAGGCCCTGGGTCCTCTACCTGCCGGGACCTTTTTTATATGTTTAAAGGGGGGGCATGTGGCCTCCTGTCTGATCCTTATTAGGTCCTGGGGTCTCCATCACCCAGGGCCTTAAGTTTTCTGATGGGGAGGGGTCCAGTTGGCCCTCCTCCCCGAACCTCGTTAGGCTACGGGGACCACACCTCTGAGGCCCTTTTTCCGAATTAAAGGGGAAGGGAGCCAAGCGCCCCTCCTCCACGAGCCTCATAGGGCCCAGGAGAACTCATTCCCCAGGGTTTTTTTTTTAATTGAAGGGGAGGAGGGGGCCGCATGGCCCCCTCAGCCTATTAAGTCCACAGGGCCCCTAACTCCCAGGGCCTTTTTTTAATGAAAGAGGAGGGGGTCATGTGGCCTCCCTCTCCAAACCTTGTTAGGCCATAGGGACCCCATCACCCAAGCCCCTTTTTTAATTTAAATGAGAGGGGGACACAATCTTTGCCAAGACTTGTTTTGACATGGAGATCCGAATCCCAGAGCCACTCATTTAAATAAAGGGGATGCAACCACGCGTCTCCCCCTCCCAAGATGTAATGGGCCAGGGGACTATATCCCCTTGGGCCCACATTTCTACAATATGGAGGCCCTGTTGCCCACCCAGGGCAACCACATACACTTGTAAATGCTCCCATCAAAAGAGAGAAAACACAGGTTTCCTTGCCTGCACAGATGTGGGCAGGGAAACTGCTATGTCCCAGAATTGGACTCCCCGGGACATAGCATGTGCACCAGCCCTGGGGAACAGGGTCCCAGGGCCATTAATGCCTCAGGGAGGGGGCTGCACAATCTCCCTTCACATTTGTAAGAATTTCAGCCTTGGGCTGGGCTCCCCAGGGCCTTTAGAATCTTGGGGAGGGGGTCACAAGGCCCACTGTCTGGTTCAATGAGTTTGGCCCCAGGAACAGGCTCCCCAGGGCATCCTATGGCTCGGGGATGGAGGCCAAATGTACCCCTTCCCATTCACATTGTTGTCAGCCCCTGTGGTGGGCTCCTCTGGGCCTCTGATGACTTGGGGATGAGGTTGAGTGTCCCCCCTCCACATATAAAATGTTTTCAGCCCCAGATGTGGGGGAGCCATATGACCCCTATCATTAATTCAAAGCAGTCCTGCCCTCCAAATTCCTTTTTTTTAACAATCCTGTGGGAGTTCCACTCGACCACCGCAATTTTTGCCAATTCTTTTTCTTTTTCGCCTCCTGGGGGGTCCCCCTCGGTCCTCCAATTGGGCAGAGGGCTTCAACTTATCCCTACCCTGCCCCTTATATTTTTTCTTTAAACATGTTTGAGACATGGGGCTAAGTCCCCGAGATCTATTGTGGCTGCCTGCAACATTGCTCTCATGTTGCTAGCAGCTAATCAAAGCAGTCACTCGTGCGAGATTCTGACTTCCATGGGAGTGAGATGGCCCAAGAGAGGTAAAGCTCCCTGGGCCAATCAGAATGCTCTAATTTTAAATTGGTGCTCCCGCAAGAGTCTTTTGAGCCCAACAATTACATTTCAACCTTAATTTTTCAAAAATACTTTGTGGATTTACAAAAAATCACAAAAAGCTTCTGACCAAATGTTTTGTAATTCCATTCACCAGTTTTTGCTGTAGTCTTACCTAAATAAATCTATGGAAAATGCATGGGGATTTTCCACCATCTCTCCCCCATGGTAAATCCCTGCTTGCTATTCACCTCTGTTCATTGGGCCTCTTACCTTTCTACTCTCCCAATATATTGATCTTTAACAATTAAGTTCCTAAATGTTCAACACATACTTATAAATATCTCGGTGGCTCTTTCTATAAAGTGCAAACCTGCATTGTTAACCTACAGCTATCCCTTTCACAATGCAGGTACATTTCCCATTTTCTTTTCAATTTGATTCATTATTTATTTATTATAAACCATGATTTATTTTATACTACACTAACAGTCTGTGATAAACATCTTAAATTGGGTGTTATAGATAGGTTGCTGTTTTTTATTGGTAGTATTTGTACACAAAGTACGTAGGTGTTTTAGCCCACACTGAGCCGCTAGGCCCACTGCCCCACTGCTAGTACTTACTTGATACAAAATGCAATTTACAAACCTACAAGTGTAAATCTCTACCTCCAACTCTCCTAGCATATCTTTAGAGAGATCTTCACACATGTAGGTTTACTACTTAGTAGCAAATGTGGAAGAGACTGGGGGAGAAGCTGGAAAAAGGTAACTACTTACTGTTAAATTTGAGGAGTTGGGGGCAAACACCCACTGACAAATTATTAGCTACATTGCTATTCACGAAGTGCACTTTTAAATTTGCTATAGCCACAAAAGACCCACAACAGTAGATAATACTTTCCAGTTCAGATCCTGTATTCAACTATCTTAATTTTGAATTCAACATTTAATTTAAACAAATTCAATTCAAATTATTTCTATAGATTTATTTTAGAAAATTACTTTGAAAATAAAAGTGGTTTTATTTCCTTATTACATTTTAAAAAATACAAAGTTATGCATATAATTATTTACATTGATTTAATTATTTATTGCATTGTTTTTGTATCATAAAGCCATAATAAATTCATTTATTTTAACATTATTTACTTTGAGGTTCTACTTCCATGATTTTTCAGGGGGGGCGTTGTGGTATCAGTGATTGATCATGTGTTGTGCCGGACTTACTCCAGGTCTGAACCAGAGTACATTTTTTACTGTTTTGGATCCTTTTGACTGTGGTACCATCGTACTTGTAACTTTGGCTCCCCTCTTGTTCAGAGATAGAGACATGTAAGCCTACATTCTGTTGTAAACTTTCACTCTGAAATGGTGAATTGCCAAGTTGGACTAACATGCTCAGTCTTGGTTTGCTGCTTTTCAAATGATGTGTGATGGATTGTAAGAAAGCTTAGATTACATTTTAGAGAAGAAGTGACATCATTGCATTTCCCATCATCCATCTGCACAGGAAGTGAAATCACTGTTTTCCCACATATACCTTCTTTACAAGAATAAACCAAACAAGATTTATTTTCCCATCATCATCATTTTGCACACTGCACACTGCACTGCCCTATGCACGTTTCCCATTACCTACATAATGGTGGCTGAAGCAAAGACACATGACAAATGTGTGAGGTGAGTGCATCACTATCGCACCAAAGGCATTCCCATCTGTGCCTGTCCATGAATATACCATACCCTGTGCCAGGAACCCTGGTTCTCTTCCAACCATCCCCAACCCTGTTGTGCTCCTTCACTATTTCAACCCAAATGCCACTTGCCACTCTGCACCACTCATCACGGCACCTCCTGTAAGTTTACATGCACTCTTCCACTCCCTGCAGTCTCCAATCCAGGACCAACAGCACCCAGTACATACCAGTTCACAGTCACACGAACCAGCAACCCACTCATGCTCACACAGAACCACACCCACCCACACAACATGCCACACTCACACAATTGTATGCATACTCTTCAACACCCCGCTTTCGCCACCACACTGCTTGACCACACCAATGTCTCTGATCTAGACATCGCTACAGCCATCCCTAGCAGCTTCAAGATCATTAGGCAGGACCATCAGACCAAGCCCAGTGGCAAAGTCGCCATCATATCCCAAGATACCATCAGCTGCACCACCTACAAAGACAACCCCACCAGCTACATGGAACACCTCATATTCAAGATACACATCACAGCCAACTTCTGCTTGGAAGTAACCCCTTGTTTACAGATCACTTGGACCACACATAAATTTTTCTCTTGTCCAATGACATCAGCACACACATCAATACATTAACACCCTCTCCTAAGCTGACGACATGCAACAGATACTCTACTTCTCAGACAAAACCCCCAACACAAGAAACAAGTGAATCACCTGCACACTGAAGTTGCTAATTGAAAGGTCAACTATCTCAAGCTCAACAATGACAAGACAGAAGTAGTGATCTTCAGCATGGGACTTCAACTGGTGGCTGGCAAACTCTGACCTACAAGTACACCCAGCACCCATGCCAGGAACCTGGACAAGACCAAGCAATTCAACACCATCACTGCATCCTGCTTTTGCACCCTGAAAATGCCGAGGAAGATCTTCAAATGACTTCCAAACCACACCAGAAAATCCATCACTCACATCCTCATCACCAGCAATGTGGGCTATGGGAACACCCTCTACACCAGGATCACCAAGCAACTCACTAGAAGACTACAAACCATCCAGAACTCAGCAGCAAGTCTCCTCCTCAAACTCCTACACAAAACTCACATGACACCACATGTCAGGGAGCTCCACTGGCTCCCTGTAGACAAACATGCTCTTTTCAAACTCCTCACACACACACATTCAAAGCACTACACAACTTAGGCCCCACCTACTTGAACAGTTGCATCTCCTTCCACCAACCACCTAATCAGGTGTGCTTCACAGGACTTCTACTTGCACATCATACACATACACAGAACCTGACCTGATCAGGAAGATGGGGTTTCTCTTACATCACTTCTAAAGAGTGGACTATTCACCATCTCCACATCAGAGCTTCCTTCTCTGTTCTTGAATTTTACAAGAAGTTGAAGACCTGGCTTTTCAATTAACCAATCTACCCAAGGCAGGGTAAAGCACCAGGATACCCACATGGGTGATACTGCCCTTTAAAATTACCCATAACAATAGCCAAAGGTCATAGATTTACTACAAAATGTAAGACTAATTTCAAACGTGTAGATTTACCTTTGTGAATTTAATGACAAAGCCTACCTAAAACATTTAAACAAGCCCATTCACATTTTTTATTTTTTCTGCTTTAACATTGCAAATACACTAACTCTTGGTACTGATTGATAGCAGCTATTGGGTAAGAGGTATCTCCACATCTGGACTGAGTGCAGCAAAATATTATTGACCCTGAGCCAATCAAGTAAACCGACAAGTGAGGCATGGACCTCTATGGCTTCCATTGGATGTAGCCACTAGCAAACAATGTTAAGCAAATATACTTCAAGTTTGAGGAGCATGTCCCTATTAATTAGAATACTTCATAGTTCTAGTGATAATATACATACTACTTGTTTAAGATAGAGTCTCGACTTTGTGGTGCAAAATAGACACTTAGGGGTTGAGTCACGAAGTTATGCATGTTAAAATGACACACAAGCCTTTGCATATACACATTTCCCATTATATGAAAGTCCTAATTCAATGTAATTCAGCATGGAGATGGCTTAGTGTTTTGGAAAGGTCAACAGAACCTCAATATAATATTACAGTATGATGTGTTTAAAAGTTATGTGATTTTACTAGTGAATTAATTAACTAATGGTTAAAAAAACGTGTATTTGTTTTACTGTTTTTTGACAAGAACAAAATTATTTTTATGTCTCATTATAGATGACTTTAGAGTGGGCGTTGAGTCAGACCCCTGGTCATAACTGGATGGCTTTCTGGTCTCGCTTCTTGATTTGATAGCTTTCCTCCTTGTTCTTCAGTTTTTTCAAAATAGGCGCTTTTACGTCCCACAGTGTCCTGTTTGAATGAGTTCTGTCCTTTTGCTGCTCTTTAGAGAGGACACTTTGGCCTATATTTAAGAGGGTCTAGCACCATTCAAACGACCCATTAGCGCCATTTATTTTACACTAATGTGTAGTTAGATGGCCAAAAATGTTGCACCATATTTACAAAGTGGCGCAATAAATTCATTGCACCACTTTGTAACTCTTTGTCGGATCCGACTCGCAAAATGCATTTCTGCATCGCGGAGAGGCTTTTGCGCCTCGCAAACGGCGTTATTCACCGTTTGCGAGGTGCAAACCCTTTCCTAAATCTGGCCCTTAATCCCTGAATACAGTGATTTGTAAGACATTCAAGTTCCTTACTATACAATAAAGATGTTAGGGTTGTTTCAGTTCTCTGAGTGATTCCTTCATGCTCGTTTAGTTGTTATGTAAAGCTATCATTTATTTTTAGGGTGGAGCCTACGAGTGCTTGCAAATGGCTTTGAGACTGACTGTCACTGACAATTTGTTAATTCATAAAGGCATGCCTGGCATCATTTTCCTTCCTCTGTGAGGAGCAGGGATCTAGCACTAATTAATTCAACTTAATGAGTGCCCATCCGCTGCTCTTGATGTGATTGATGTACTATTTTGTTCTTTTTATCTTATAGTGCCCCGCAAACAGAAGGCTTGTGACTGGCAAAACCTTGCCAAGCAGGACAAACAAAATTGCAAAGTTTTTTTTTTTTAAAGCTAACTTTCTTATATTTTGCCAAGTCATCTTCTCTCACATTCCACTCATGTTTTCTTTTGTTTTTTCTCATGGGCACTGTTCGCAAAAAATGACAATTAACATGGTCAAAATATTGCAAATCGACAGTGGTTTCTTTATTATGTGTAATCTCTGAAATTATGCTTTAACACAATCATGCAGTACACCCAAGCCACTGCACTCAAATCCGCCCCACTACTATCCACCCTAATCCAACCCACTTTATGCCACACCAGTCCACCCCACCCCAATCCAGTCCACTCTAACCAACCCCACTTGAATCCTCCCAACCCACCACAATCTAATCTGCTCAACTCCAATTTCCCCCTCAAACTAAAAACAATCTGCACCACTCCAATACAATCTACCCCACTCAAAACAAATCAATCTGCCCGCTCAAATCTGGCCCACTCCAATCCAAAACAATTTGTCCCGCTCCAGTCAAAACAATATGCCCCACTCCAATCTGCCCAAATCCACAACAATCTGCACCACTGCAATCTGCTGCACTCCAATCCAAAACAATCTACCCCACTCCAATCTGTCCCACTGCAATCCAAAACAATCTGCCCCACTGAAATTCAAAACAATCTGCCCCACTCCATTCCACACCTCTTCAATCCAAAACAATCTATCCAACTCGAGACGCCCCACTCCAATCAAAACAATCTGCCCCACTCCAATCCAAAACAATCTGCCACACTGCAATCTGCTGCACTCTAATCGAAAACAATCTGCCAGACTCTAATCTTCCCCACTGCAATCCAAAACAATCTCTCACTACAATCCAAAACAATCTGCCCCACTTCAATCTGCCCTACTGCTATCTGCCACACTGCAATCCAAAACAATCTGTCCCACTCGTATCGCCCCACTCCAATCCAAGACAATCTGCTCCACTCCATTGCACCACACTCCAGTCTGTCCCACTCCATTCAAAAACAGTCCGCCCAACTTCAATCTGCCACACTCCAATCCAAAACAATATGCCTCACTCCAATCCACCTCACCTCAATCCAATCCACCCCAATCCACCCCACTTCATCCCAATTCACCCCACTCCCATCTAATCAACGGCACACACTAACACAATCAACCCTTCTTCAATCCGCCCTAATACAATCTGCCCCAATCCAAACCAAAATAATCTGCCCACTTCAATCCAAACCAATCTGTCCCTTTCCAATCCGGCCCACTCTGATCTGCCCCATTCCAATCTGGAACAATCTGCCAGACTCCAATTTGCCCGACTCCAATACAAAACAATCTGCCCCACTCCAATCCAAAATAATCTGCCCTACTTCAGTCCAAATCACCCTGCCCTACACTAGTCCATTTCAACCTGCCCCATTACAATGTGCCCTACTCCAATATGCCCAACTCCAGCCTGTCCCACTTTAATCCAAACAACCTGGCCCATTCCAACCTGCCCCACTACAATGCCAATCAACCCACTCCAATCCAAAACAATCTGCCCTATTCCAGTACAATCCAACTCACCTCAATCCAATCCTACCCACTCAATTCCAATTCATGCCACTGCAATTGACTCCACTACTACCAAGTCCACCTCACATCAATCCAGTCCAGCCCCCACCCCACCCCACACCAATGCAATCCACCCCAATCCATCCCAGTCCAATCTACCCCACTCCAATCCAATACCTCACACCCCGGTCCACCACACCCCAGTCCATTCCAGTCCATCCCATCCTACTTCTGTCCATTCAACCCCACAGCTGTCTGATCCACCCGACCCCAATTCAACCCACCCCTGCCCACTCCAATCCAATCCACCCCACCAATCATCCAACCCCATTCCAATCATCCCACCCGACTCCAATCCAAACCACCCAACTTCAATCCAATCCATCCCACTCTAATCAAGTCCATCACTATCCAATCCACCTCACTCCAAAGCAGTCCACCTCACTCCAATAAAATCCACTTTAATCCACCCCACTCAATCCAATCTAGTCCACATTAATCCACCCTATTCCAGTTGAATCCACCGACTCCAAACCACCTTAATCTTCAACACTTCTATTCAGTACAGCATTCTCCAATCTGTTCCACTCCAATCCACCCCACTCCAGTCCAGTTCACCCCAATCCAGTCCAATCCTCGCCAACCCAATCCAATCCACCCCACCCAAATCCCGACTACCCAACACTATCCAGTCTTCCCCAATCCAACCCACCACACTCAATCCAAATCACCCCATAACACCCTAATCCACTCCACTCATTCCAGTCTGCCCCACTCCAGCCTACCCCTCTGCATACCAAGTAAATCTACCTCACCTCAGTCCACCCCACCCCACCCCATGCCAATCCAATCTACCTCACCTCACTGTAGTCCACCCACCACAATCCAATCCAATCCACCTTCTCCTGTCCACCCCATTAACCCCACTCCGATCCATCTCACTCTACCACAATCCAGCCCATCCCAGTTCAGCCCACCACACTCTAACCCAATCCATCCACCCTACCCCACTCTAATTCACCCAATTCCAACACAATCCATTTCAATCTACCCAACTCCATTCAACTGGAATCCAATCTAAAACACCCCACTATATTCCAATCTACCTCACCCAAATCTAATCCAACCCACCTCAATCCAGGACACCCCACCCACCCCACCCCAACACACTCCAATCAACCCCACTCCAGCCCTAGCACTCCCCACTAAACTACCCACCCAATCCAATTAAATTTACGCCACTCTGATCTACCCCAGTCCCATCTACATCGCCCTATTTCAATCCACCCCACACCAATCCACCTCACTTCACTCAAGCCACCCCAATCCAATCCACCCACTCCACTCAAGCTACCCCAATTCAATCACTTCCAGTCTCCTCCATTCCAATCTACACCACTACCTTAATCCACTCTATCCCACTCCATCCTACCGCATGCATTGCACCACTTTGTAAATATGGCATGGCGTTTTTGGCCTTCAAACACCACATTAGCGTCAAGCAAATGGGCCTAACTATCTTGTAAGTGGGGAAAAGGCTTCCTGGGCAAACTGCCTTACAAAACTACTACCTCACTAACAACCAGTTAACTAACCAATGCCCTACCCCCACCCACCACCAGTATCTCATTGTATTTGAAACTCATTTCAACCTTTCAAACCTTAACTTAACCCTCCATCCTAAGACTGTAAGTATTAACTCTATGCAACAACATGTCTTAACCTTGAACTTCATGCCTACCCTTCTTTTCCTGTGTTCTCCAATGACAAGGGCACTCTCCCTTCTGTAACAACACAAAAGGATGAAGGACGGAGTGCTGACAATGCAAACACTCACCCCCAGTCACAGATCTGGGTTTAATCCATCGTTTTTTTTTCTGCCCATGCCATTCCAGTTTGGACCCAGCCATATGCAAATCAGTCTTGACCCTGTTCCCCATGGGAACAGTCCAGCCCGAACTGCCAGGCCAGGTCTTCCCTGGACTGGAAACAAGCATCCTGGGACCGGTTTCGGGGTTTCACCCCTCATCAGCCAGGCTAGCTTGAATCCAGTGGCATGGGAAGCACGGGACCCACGTCTGGGCATACCCTTCCCACTTAGGGCAACATTAGCAACACAAAAGAATGATGGACGGAGTGCTGACAATGCAAACACTCACCCCCAGTCACAGATCTGGGTTTAATCCATCGTTTTTTTGCTGCCCATGCCATTCCAGTTTGGACCCATCCATATGCAAATCAGTCTTGACCCTGTTCCTCAAAAGAACGATGGATTAAACCCAGATCTGGGACTGGGGGTGAGTGTTTGCATTGTCAGCACTCCGTCCATCATCCTTTTGTGTTGCTAAAGTTGCCCTAAGTGGGAAGGGTATGCCCAGACGTGGGCCCCTTGCTCACTGTGCCACTGGAATCAAGCTAGCCTAGCTGAAGAAGGGTGATACCCTGAAACCGGTCCCAGGATACTTGTTTCCGGTCCAGGGAGGACCTGGCCTGGCAGTTCGGGCTGGACTGTTCCCATGAGGAACAGGGTCAAGACTGATTTGCATATGGCTTGGTCCAAACTGGGGTGGCATGGTGAGCAAAAGAACAATGGATTAAACCCAGATCTGTGACTGGGGGTGAGTGTTTGTATTGTCAGCACTCCGTCCATCATCCTTTTGTGTTGCTAAAGCTGCCCTAAGTGGGAAGGGTATGCCCAGACGTGGGTCCCTTGCTCACTGTGCCAGTGGAATCAAGCTAGTCTGGCTGAAGATGGGTGATACCCTGAAACCGGTCCCAGGATGCTTGTTTCCGGTCCAGGTAGGACCTGGCCTGGCTGTTCGGGCTGGACTGTTCCCATGAGGAACAGGGTCAAGACTGATTTGCGTATGGCTGGGTCCAAACTGGGGTGGCATGGTGAGCCAAAGAACGATGGCTTAAACCCAGATCTGTGACTGGGGGTGAGTGTTTGCATTGTCAGCACTCCGTCCATCATCCTTTTGTGTTGCTAAAGTTGCCCTAAGTGGGAAGGGTATGCCCAGACGTGGGTCCCTTGCTCACTGTGCCACTGGAATCAAGCTAGCCTGGTTGAAGAAGGGTGATACCCTGAAACCGGTTCCAGAATGCTTGTTTCAGGTCCAGGGAGGGCCTGGCAGTTCGGGCTGGACTGTTCCCATGAGGAACAGGGTTGAGACTGATTTGCATAGGGCTGGGGCCAAACTGGGGTGGCATGGTGAGCAAAAGAACAATGGATTAAACCCAGATCTGTGACTGGGGGTGAGTGTTTGTATTGTCAGCACTCCGTCCATCATCCTTTTGTGTTGCTAAAGCTGCCCTAAGTGGGAAGGGTATGCCCAGACGTGGGTCCCTTGCTCACTGTGCCAGTGGAATCAAGCTAGTCTGGCTGAAGATGGGTGATACCCTGAAACCGGTCCCAGGATGCTTGTTTCCGGTCCAGGGAGGACCTGGCCTGGCTGTTCGGGCTGGACTGTTCCCATGAGGAACAGGGTCAAGACTGATTTGCGTATGGCTGGGTCCAAACTGGGGTGGCATGGTGAGCCAAAGAACGATGGCTTAAACCCAGATCTGTGACTGGGGGTGAGTGTTTGCATTGTCAGCACTCCGTCCATCATCCTTTTGTGTTGCTAAAGTTGCCCTAAGTGGGAAGGGTATGCCCAGACGTGGGTCCCTTGCTCACTGTGCCACTGGAATCAAGCTAGCCTGGTTGAAGAAGGGTGATACCCTGAAACCGGTTCCAGAATGCTTGTTTCAGGTCCAGGGAGGACCTGGCCTGGCAGTTCGGGCTGGACTGTTCCCATGAGGAACAGGGTTGAGACTGATTTGCATAGGGCTGGGGCCAAACTGGGGTGGCATGGTGAGCAAAAGAACAATGGATTAAACCCAGATCTGTGACTGGGGGTGAGTGTTTGCATTGTCAGCACTCCGTCCATCATCCTTTTGTGTTGCTAAAGTTGCCCTAAGTGGGAAGGGTATGCCCAGACGTGGGTCCCTTGCTCACTGTGCCACTGGAATCAAGCTAGTCTGGCTGAAGAAGGGTGATACCCTGAAACCGGTCCCAGGATGCTTGTTTCTGGTCCAGTGTGGACCTGGCCTGGCAGTGGTCCAGGGAGGACCTGGCCTGGCAGTGGTCCAGGGAGGACCTGGCCTGGCAGTTCAGGCTGGACTGCTCACTGTGCCACAGGAATCAAGCTAGCCTGGCTTAAGAAGGGTGATACCCTGAAACCGGTCCCAGGATACTTGTTTCCGGTCCAGGGAGGACCTGGCCTGGCAGTTCGGGCTGGACTGTTCCCATGAGGAACAGGGTCAAGACTGATTTGCATATGGCTGGGTCCAAACTGGGGTGGCATGGTGAGCAAAAGAACGATGGATTAAACCCAGATCGGTGACTGGGGGTGAGTGTTTGCATTGTCAGCACTCCGTCCATCATCCCTTTGTGTTGCTAAAGTTGCCCCAAGTGGGAAGGGTATGCCCAGACGTGGGTCCCTTGCTCACTGTGCCACTGGAATCAAGCTAGCCTGGCTGAAGAAGGGTGATACCCTGAAACCGGTCCCAGGATGCTTGTTTCCGATCTAGGGAGGACCTGGCCTGGCATTTCGGGCTGGACTGTTCCCATGAGGAATAGGGTCGAGACTGATTTGCTTATGGCTGGGTCCAAACTGGGGTGGCATGGTAAGCAAAAGAACGATGGATTAAACCCAGATCAGCACTCCGTCCATCATCCTTTTGTGTTGCTAAACTCTACCTTCTGTAACCTCCTGGAAAACTTTCCAAGGCACCGCTACCTAGAAAAAGACTGTCTACTAACTTTTTCTGCACCCCCCCCCCCCCAACGGCTGTCTTCCACAGGACTTCCAGTGTTTCTCCTGATATTCAGTACCCACACAACTACCTTCTTCAACTCCAATAGATATAGCTCCATTCCTACCCTTGAGAGGTGCATGCCATTGCTCCTGAAAAACTCAATGCTATCATACTGGACATCTCAGTGGCAAATGTGGCTGAATCCAAGCTCCCTGCAAAAATGGTTCATTGCCATGTTTATCTTCCTGCGTTCCCTTTCCACTACTACTGGCTTTGTCACACCCTTCCACTACCTGTGAGGCACAGACTTTGTCCAAATTAATAAGCAACCACAACATTGAGCCTTCAACTGTCTTAAATCTTGCTCCATAGCCCTCATCAAAAACACTCCCTTTTCCAAAACAAGGTCGTTCTCCCACTAATGGAGAACCAGCACATTTGGGCATGTTCCCCTGACTAATATAGTGTTCAGACAAGAAATACGCTCTTGCCATCTCATACCCTCTTTACCCTGCCATGTGATAGAAAACAAGTACCTGTTGAATCCCAATATGGACTCAGATTCCCTCTGAGCCTCCTGTCACACCACCCATTTGATGAAGGGATGTTCTACAATCCTGATAAATAACTTCAACCGTTGGTCCTGCAACAGAACCTGGAACAGCAACAGTGGTAAATATTTACATAGAAAACCCCTAGGTGCTGCTTTCCCCCTGCAATGAGCTCAGCTATCTCTGAAAGCAATTCAAAAACCAACACTCCAACAGCATGATGTCCTCCCTTACCCAACCGTGACCACCACTTCAGTTGCAGCACTGATCTGAAACAAATGTGTTCTGTATTCAGTCGGGGGAACCCCAAATTCGTGAGGGCCTTGCGCAGAACAGAAAGTAACTGGAAAGCAGAAACTCTAATCCGAGACTGCTGCTGAAATCTCTCCCTGACCCCTGGATCTTTGCGCAACTGACTTGTCACTCAAAGCCACCAGGCACAATTCCAATGCCGGGAACACTTGAAACATTACATTCCTCCCAGGGCTATCTTGTCTGTCCTAGTAGCTGTGCAATCTCAGCTCCAACTTGCCCTCCCTCCTTGAGCCATCCTCCCACCTCAATCCATCCTTGCTCCTGTGCACCAGCAACTTGTCCACCCTAAAGGCCCCAAAAAGTATCCAGGGCATCAAAGTAGCAAAAATGTATGCCTCTTCATCCACCCGGTATACCTGACGCAAGTGTTGAAGAATTAATCGGAAAAGATTCCTTCACAGGATAGGAGACTGTCAAGCTCTGGCCACGGAGACACAGCGTTGACTCAGGCTGCTGATTCCCATCTCCAACTGGGCACCGAGTCCTGGTCATGAGGTTCACGTGACCAGTACTGAGATGTACCGGGAAAAGGGGATTGGATGAGAGAGAAAGATGATGGTCTAACACAGGCTATCGGATAATGTGCGTTGGAGGACTTGTCCAGATGATTGGGATCCTTGGCACTTCCTGTAATTAACAGTGACTGATTATTATGACCTTTCACAGTTACTCAGTATATGTACTAATAACTCACCAAGTATAAATATATAACCACCTGTGTCAAACCCCTTCCCGTGTTTGATAATCCCTCACTCTCTAATGACCTATGGAATGCAACTGAACGAATCTTGTAACAGAAGACAACATCACTATTAGATCTATAGACTATTAGATAGGTAGCCTCCCCTATCTTTGGCCTCTGCTTCCTGTGTTGTGACTGCGTGCTGGACTTTGTTTTTGCTGGTTTTTGGTATTCTGGGCACTTTACCACTCCTGACCATTGCTAAAGTGCAAGTGCTCTCTGTGTAAATTGTATGTGTAATTGGCTTTTCCATGATTGGCATATCTGATTTACTAGTAAGTCCCTACTAAAGTGCAATAGAGGTGCCCGGGGCCTGTAAATCAAATGCAACTAGTGGGCCTGCAGGACTGATTGTGCTATCCACATGAGTTGCCTAGAAACATGGCACAGACCTGCCACTGCAGTGTCTGTGTGTGCACTTTTAAACTGGCAATTTGACCTGGCAAGTGCAATAACTTGCCAGGCCCAAAGGCTCCCTTTTCGTACATATAAGACTTCCCTAAAATAGGCCCATGGTCAGGGTGCAGTGTATGTTAAAGGCAGGACATGTACTTATGTGTTATACATTTCTTTACAGTGAAATACTGCCAAATTCGGTTTTCTCTGTTGCAGGGCCTATCTCTCCCATAGACTAACCTGGGGGCTGCCTTTAATTTTTTTTTAAGTGCAGTTTCCCATTGGGAGCAGAGATATGGGGTCTGTCAACTCAAAATTAAAAAATACACCTTTTTGGTAAAGTAGTTTTTTACATTGTCAGTGTGAAAATGCATCTTTTAGAAAGTGGGCATTTTCTTGCTTAACCATTCCATGACTCTGCCTGCTTGTGTATTCCACGTCTGGGTCAGTCTGACAGTTGGGCTATTGTGAATCCCCTCTAGACAGTGATACAAAGGAAACTGGGGTGTAGCCTGCATATCCTGCTGAGTCTCCTGGGCTAAAGTGGGGAGGGAGGAGCTGACACACCTTAAAGGGCTGTGCCTGTCCTCACACAATGCAGTCTCCAAACCCCTCATGTGTGTCTGAGACCAGGCCTTGACAAGGCAGAGACTTTCCTTTGAAGTTTGCCTACTTCAACGGCAGAAAGGAGTATAAGTAATGGACCCCAAACCCCACATTTTTAGTACACTACTGGATCAAGAGGAACCTCTGCCAAGGAGAGGAACTGAAGAGCAGGAGGAAACGTACTGCCCCTTTGCTGTATGTGCTTTGCTGGGTTGGCCTGCAGTTGCTACTTCTGTCTTAAAGATGGCAAAGACTGGAATTTGCTGTGTATCCTGCTTGTGAAGTTTCTCCAAGGGTTTGGACTGAGCTTGCCCCCTGTTCTGAAGTCTCATAGCCGTGAACGATTTCCTCTGTAAGGCACCTGGACTCTCTTGCTGAGAATTCTACCCTACCAAGTGGTGCCTTATCCAGTCCCTGACCCTTGAAAGGAGAAGCTGTTGAAAAACCAAGAAAAACCATGTGCACCGACTTTGGATGGTTCCCGAACTGATAGCGCTGCCGGATCCCGTGATGCCGCCTGCAACAGAAGCCGTGGTCCCTACTGGAGTGCGACAACCCCGACCGACACCACAGGCCTAAAGCCACTGCAGCCTCGTTGTAGTCCACGACTCCCTGAGTCCCTAAGTGCTGTGTCACCGACGTCTGTGACACCCTACTCCGCCATGGTGCCTGCAGCCTTGTGGTGTGACCACGATTCGTGAGGTCGCCCCACAGCTTCTTGACCACCAGACATCGACCTGCCAGAAGTGCAAGGAACTGATGCCACTAGTCACCTAACTATGTTAACCTAGAATTTACCAACCAAGCCACCCGTGTCCCACCACCTACCTAGAATATAGTTGAGAGGGCACGCTTTTGGCATCTACTTCTGTTCTTGGTTAGTTGACTGGGCAAGAGTCATGAGACAAACACCACAATTGTACAATATTGATATTTTTCACAATTGACAATGCAAAGGTGTTAATTGCACACCAGTATTAGATCTAACACTTCCTTGTTAGTTATTCAGTAATAACATAGCATGTGTAACATCTGTGTTAGTAGTGCTATAGTATTAATGCATACTGTTATCACAGTAATGTAAGATTAAAGCATGCATATACGTATTTCACAATCAGAGCATCAGTAGCCTTGCACATTTTGTTGTCCTGTTTTACATATCAAGCATTATGACGCAATGCACTGCAGTTTAATGCATAACCAAACATCCCATGTGTTGCAAGTTCTAAGAATCACCCTCTCAGTACCTCTCAGTACCATCTTGTCAGGAAATCCGCTCGAGAACCATTTAGGAAAACACACAAACAAGAAAATACAGGCCAAGGAATGATAAGGGCAAGAGTGGCGCTCATTCAAGAGTGGTGCTCCCAAAGAGCAAAGAACAAATGCTGCAGAAGAAATTATCCAGGTAAGAGTTAGCACTTTAAATTCTGCACGCACATCATGTTACCGCTTTTAATTTAGACTAAAGTATTGTTTTCTTTTCCCACAGATACGCTTCTTGCCTGCAAAGGCAGAAGGCTGGGACTGCAATGCACTGGGGTGCCGAGGACTCCAGGAGGGCAGGTGGTCCGCACGTGATGCTGCACCCAAAAGTATCTCTTAACAGCAAGCAGAGATTCCAGAATGGGTTTAAATAGCTGCTGGTCATGCCCACTGAATCGCAGAGGAGCAGTCTGCCCGTGCCATTCTTGAACCAGCCAGAACAAGCCCGGTGTCATGAAAGCTGGATCCCATTAACTACGACAAGCCTATGTCAAAGCAACAAGATGGTCTCAAATAAACATAGTACCTCAACAAGCATTGGACAATGTAACAACATGCTCCCCCCGTATACAAGCATTAGACACTGTAGTGGATTATCATGGTTCTAATAAGCAGAGTACTGTTAAAGAAGGGCACTTGAGCATCCTTGCCCAGTTTCCCTTCTAACGGGGCATAGTCCCACAACAATTTGCCCATAAATACAATGTCTGCCAGCTTCCCTGCAACCACCACTCATGAGGGCACTGTCTCCATCAAATCCAGTATAAACTGTACCACATCCTCTGTTCTGTGCCACCCTGGTGGCCTGCACTGTTCCCCTGATGCCAAGAACTCCAACCAAGCTTGACTATAAGCACTTCTAGTTGATTCAGCTAGTGAGCCTAAAATTGGTTATACCATCCTTTGTTGCCAACTCACTACTGCTCCTCTGGAATGGGTATCTTACATCTGTCTTCTTCCTTGGCCAGCCCACAGAATCTCTCCCACTGAAAATAAGACAGAGCATCCGTTATGTCATTTTCCACCCCCAGATCATGCTGCACTTTGAAAGAGATGTTATGCCTCTGGCAGCCCAGCATTAACACTCACAACAGCTTTAATACCTGCACATCTGTGGCCGACTGTCTGTTCAATACCTGTACTATAGTCTTTTTGTCAACCCAGAACAGCACTCTTCAGTCCACCAACTATGCTCCCCACAGGGTAATTGCCACTCCGAAAGAGAAGGGATCAAGGAACTCAATGCTACTGCCACCTGCCTTCCAATGCTTTGGCCATAGCTCCATACACCAGCGGCCTTAACAGAAAAGGCTGAAATCCATTCCTCCATACGCAACCGAAAAAATGTGTACATCCCATGCTAGATCATCCTGTGGGGCCAGAGGAATTCCATTGAAAGATTTCAAGAAAAAGGCCCACATCCTGAGGTCTTTGTTGACCCCAGCAAAGATATGTATGTGATGGTATGGCAGTGTACCCCCTTCAAGAGCCAGGCCTAATTTCCAACAGGATGTTCCCCATGCCCTGACCATCCTACAAGCAAAATTTAAATCACCCAACAGTACCTATATTTCTCTCACTTTTACCTTCTCTTTGGCCAACATGTCTACCAACAATTTTTGCATGGTCTCCTTTTTGTCCTGAGGCAGCCTTGTCTCCATCTTTTCTGCATCCAGTTCAACCCCCAATAAAGACAACACTGTTTGTGCCCACTGTTTTCTCTGGGGCAAGCAGTACACCCAGGTCACCATTGAGCTCCTAGAATCTTCCCAATGCCTGCTGGCAGTTTGCCAGGAGCCCCCACTAACAGTAAATCATCAAGATAATGAGTTACCAGACTATGGCCCATTTGCCATATAAAGAGCCACTGCAGAAAAGAACTGAAGCACTTGAAGAGCTCACATGATATAGAGCATCCCATTGGCAGGGCTTTTTCCACATACTATTTATTGTCAAATTGCATGCTTAAAGCTGAAAATCATCCGGATACACCAGAAGCAGACAGAAAGCTGGCTTCACATTGAGCCTTGTCATCTGTGCCCCATACCCTGCTGTCACAACTCAAAGACATGGCCGTGTCCACCGAGGAATAGGACACTGAAACCACATTCCTCAACCCCCCTTCTGGCCATAACAAATGCTGAATTAATCAAAACTGCTCTTACTCTTTTTTTTAGGGTTCTACACTAATAGGGAGCATAATCATGTTCTCTATTGATCAACCCTCAAATGGGCCTGCCATTCTCCCCTCCTCAATTTCTTTATCCAGTTTCTCTCGTACTGCCTTTTGGATTCTTTTGCAGAGCACAGGTTATCCATATACTTCCTCACCCGGGGGCCTTCATATCCCAACTGAAACACCTGTCAGGAACCCTCCCTCAATATCCCTGCTTTCCTGATTGATCATAGAACCACAACCAGTATGCCAGACTGTCTAATCTAACTAGATTATGAGCCTTTTGCCCCAAGTCCCTGTGCTCCATTGCCCCCACATTTGTTAAACCGATGCTTCCTTGAACTCTGTGAACTCTGATCGCATAGGCTGCAATTGCCCTGCATTCTGTCCCTTGTACCCATCACCAAAAAAGTGTACACATGCATGGTTACCTGCACAATTGGAGCACTGATGCCTGAATTTGCAGTACTCACGGATATACATTTGAACCCTTCCTTCTTGCTACCCTCTTTCCTTATGCCCTGCACGCTGTTATCCCCTACACTCACTCCACTCTTCTCTCCCTTGTCCTCCTGACCCACCCCTGCTGCCCCTATCTCTTTTGTGGGACTGCTTGCTGTAGCATCCGTACACTTACCAATGTCAGTGACGCACTTACCCCTGTGCAACCATTCCCCCGCCACACCCTGCAACCAAACCTGTGGATACCAACTCAAGATCCATGCTCACCTCAAGGCCCTCACTTGGCTCCAGGGTCAGTCCCTGTGTAGAACTTGCCACCTCACCAGTGGCCTCCTTGCTTCTGATGCCACCCTGTGCTAGGTCTGTAACACAATAGACAAAGCATTAACAATACCCCCACCCTTACCCCAGCTTCGTCCCCATCTTACACCTCACCTTCTTCTAAGCTTTCCTGATTATCTACAAGGGACACTCCCAATGTGACAACTGCCCCGACCCAACTTGGGGGTTCCTCTTTCATTCCGTGCTCTGAATGATGGTCTATCCCTAGCTGTCAGGCAACACCTGGCAGCCAAGGGGGCTCATTCAACCACATCATCCTGGAGCCAGTGGTCACCCAAGGCCTACCTGCTGTTGGAGTCAACAAGGTCATTCTGGACCTGCTTCTGCTGGCTGTGAAGGGATCCTCCACCGGGGTCCCATAAACCGTCCTGGGCCCAACCACCTCTTCACCTTGGTGTTTATGAGACACTCCAAGCTCTCCTGAGTCTGGAAAAAGGCAATGCTCTTCTACCTGTAAAAAAGAAGACAGGACTGGTGTGCTGGTGCCCCACTCCCTAACATCCCCTTTGTTGCCTTTGTCAGGGTCCCATTACAAGCCACACTATGGGGCCCTGAGCTCTGGTTTCACTACCCCCAGCCCTGGTTTTAGGGGCATTGTGTGCCCCAACTCCTGGAATCCTACAGGTGCCCCTTGCACATCTCCAGAAATTACCTCCCTGGCCTCCCCCACATCAAACCTGCGATGCTGCTAATTTTTATCAGAGGCACTGGAGGGTTCTCCCAATTGTTTTCCCTCTGCAACCATCTCCGATGTTTCCCAAATGCACTGCCCTCCGTGTGCATGAAGCCTTCAGCTCTGTCAGCGCGGGAGGCACTGCTGCGGCCTCCTGCCTGCTAAACATGCCTCTCCCTGACCCATACATGCACCTGGGGTGTGAACGGTCCACCCCATAATCTTGACAGGGAGGTGCCACTTCAGATAATGTGGTCGCCCCCTTCAATGCTGCTGCTTTGCCCTAACTGTCTCTCCCCCTGTGCAACACCAATGCAGGCCATGGGGTGTTAGGGCGACCACAGCTTGCTTTTATATAGCTCCTCCTGCCACAATGAATCCCCCACCCTCGTGCAAGACTGCCCACTGAGGAGCAGAGCAGCCCTGCTTCCTCACATGAGGTGATGCCACCCACATTTTGTGGGGAGGCAAAAACGCAAGGACTGATGTGGCCATGCAGTCAGACACCCGCCTTGTCAGACTCACTACCACATCACTCCCTACTACACTAAGGTCCATGCAATCTGATTCATAGTGCAGTCACATAGCCTCTGCCACATTATCCTCGCTGAAAGAGATTGAAGACAGAAAAAAGGAAATTCAGGCTTTCCTAAACCATCCACCATGTCACCAGAAAGAAACTAAGGTCACAAACATAGCCCAATACATAGGAAAATTGAGCTACTTTGGGCTCTCACTAATCCCAAGCCCAAAATATTGGGAAGTGGAGTCATTCTTGACTGTGCCTTCTGTCAAAAGACCCCAGGGGGCAGACCTTCCCTGCAGTCGGCTGCCCCCCAAATCCCAATTCATACAGCATCCTTGCTTAGTAAGTGGTAAATCCCTCCCAGTTCAAACGTTTGTGTGTGTCACAGGGCAGAGCACAGATGCTGTGGAAACAGTTGGAAGCATGAATACCCAAAAGTAGATAGAACAGTCCTGTTGACAGGTAAACAAAGGTATTCACAGATAGGTCCAGTTGGCGTTTCTCACCATTACATGTGCAGGATTTGAGCTATGACTGAGAGAGTGCACTTCTAGCTAGATATCTCTACCTCTAGAAGCTTTTAACAATGAGAAGAGCTGAAAATTAGCACTCTTTTGTCTTGGAAGGAGCAAGTGAAATCTGGGGTTTTAAAGGCTGTATTCATTCTACTCAGATTGACAGTTTTATATACTGTTTTAATTATTATCTTGGTCATCAGGAGTACATGGAAGCACCATCTCCACCTTTAACATGTGCCATAGCTTCTGCTCAATTGACGTTTTAGTGAGCCACCAGATGTTATTTTACTCATTTGGTGTAGTTTCACTTTTTGGCAGTGTCCCTGCCTTGAACATATAACCTTTTGGAATAATGGGACTTAGTAACTATCCTCACTGGTCGGTTTATTGATAGATGCCTTTCCTCCATTCACCAACTTTGATTGCACTTTTGCTTGTGAAGTTCATCGTTGAGCATAAACATACAGTATTAGTCACCACTCCTGTCTTTAAAAGCTACATGGCTCCTGCTTGTGTTACCAGCTTTGATTGATGATTCCGAAGGTTATTTTGCCCCTTGTAATAGTTTCACTCCATAGCCTTGCCAATTGGCCTGGGAGGCATGTGTGTGCAACATGTCATTTTTAAAAATGCATTTATAATGCATTTTTTTAAATTGCACATGCTTCCCACCAATTTGGATTTTGTGGTAATTATATTTCCTAATTGGCCAATTTGCATAAGTGAGGTATGTTTTTCTTAGTAAAGGCTTATTGTAGGTCAAAATAAAATAACGCTGAAAATCGAGTGATGACTCTGCAGTGTTCCTCCTTCTACAGCTAAATTCTTTATGAGGTTTTCGATCTCAAATGTTTATATTAATTAATTCACTTGGCAAACATAAAAAATGTTGTTTTTCACTTAAACCATAACTCATACATTTCAAATATAGATGACAGAAATGTCTGGCATGAGATATCATATATGAGACAGTTTGTTTTTGTAATGCCTGAGTATTGTACCATGATAACAGATTTATTGTGGGCGTTGTATTATGCCTACAAAAGAAACACACGTTTCTATTTTATGATCAGTCACAGTTACGGTCCAAAAAAAGCTAGATCCCTACAATTATCCAATGTTGTTTTGGATCCTAAATGTTGTTGTGGTTATACGCAAATAGAGTCACCGGAAAAATATACATATATCTTGCCTTGGTGAACTCATGTGGGCATTCTTCGAACAGAACATCATTGCCAGGCTGCGTATTTCCTTTCATGCATCTTCAAGTAAACATGGCAAGATTACTGGACAAAGCGTTTTTTTATTATGTCACATTAGCCCAAGAGATTCAAGTTCCTTTAATTTATTTGTGGCTTGATTTTTGGACCGATAATGTTGTTTTTCTTAAGAAAGATCAAACAGCTAAAGCTAAATAATTTTGGAGACATTGGGAGAGTAGTATGCCATGTGAGAAAAAGAAACGGAAAGGAAATGTTTCAATTGTAAAGTCAAAATAAAATTGAAGAGGAAATTAGACAACTCTTTTTTTTAGCTGGAAAAAATATATAGTTTGTGGATAGTTAAGGGAATACAAAATTATTGTTTCCTGGATGAAGCAAAAAAAAGTAATTGAGATGTCTGGTTATTTCGTTCATATGTTTATTTTCTCTATATCACTTGATAGAAGAATCACAAATTCTCGGGAATCTCTGTAACAGAGGACCTTTCTGACTCTGTTGATGCCCATCCTTTATTTTACTCTCCCCCATGCTAATTATCTTTATGTTATATTTGTTAATGTTCTAATGAAATCATATATTGTCAATCCCTAACAGCTCTGTCTGATAGAGTTAAAAATTAGGGGGCACATTTACAAGTCCCTTGCGTCGCCAGTGTGTCCCTTTTTTTGATGAGCCGGTGGTGCAGAGTGGAGACCCATATCTATGAGGCCAAGCAAAGCCACTTTGCATGGCTTTCAGGGCCTTGTAGGTATGGTGTAAGGGAATGCAGCACAAGTTGCTGCATTGCCTTACACTCCGTCATGGGGGGGTGTTCCATGGGTTTTGATGCGTTCCCAGATTTATGCGGCAAAGCAAACCTGAGAATGATTCAAAACCTCATGCGTGCCCAGGGCAGGCACAAAATGCAGAGAAAATTCTTTATTTCTCCTTGTTTTTCCCTCTTTCTATGTGTGCTGCATGTTGCAGCACATCGAGAAAGAGGAAAACGTTTCCATGGATTGTTTTTGTGCACTGCCACTGGGCCAAATATTCAGGTTCCTCCCGTTATGTTTTTCTCTGCAGTAGAAGACAAATAATCCATTGGGACTTTGTGGAGAAGCTGTCCGACCTTATGTAGCCCTCTTTGCTACAGTCTGCGTTCTTGCCCTGCTGGAAGAAAATGAGATCTAAAAAAGTGACTAGGTCTAAAAGTAGAAATCTTCACCGGGTGAAGCCGCAAAAAGTATTCAGCTAGTGAGAGACTTTCTCTGGGGATGAAATTCAAATTTTCCCTGCTTGGAGCGTTCTCACCAAAAGTCAATGGCTTCACCTATGACGCGGCATTGTTTGCAGAATTAGCCTGCTGCCTTCACCAGTTAAGGATTTTTCACGTCCATAGCAGAGATGATGTTTTAAGGTAAAACTTTTCACCAGAACAAACTGGTCTCTGTATATGACCCATCATGGCGGGTCTTAACTTTTGGTTTTGTCCTGGTCAAGCACAACCAGATGACCACTGTTGGTGTTTAACACTATTTGGTGCCGCTTTGAACTTTAAACTTCAAGAATTTATAATTCTGATTCTACTTATTAATTTGTTGTTATTTTATGTTATTTTTTTCTAAATTTGTTTGGGATTTTTCTTGTATTAATTTTACACTTTATCACTGCTGCCCAGAAGGACTGCACTGCTGCTTGATGGACTGCCTTTCTGTTTAACCCCTTAGCTGCTGGGCCTTCCCCCCCCCACCCCCCAGTGCTGAGCCCTTTTTTGGCTAATTGGGGTAGTTGGCGCTTAGGCCTTCATAACTTTTTGTCCACATAAGCTAACCACGCCAAATTTGCGTCCTTTTTTTCCAACATCCTAGGAATTCTAATGGTACCCAGAGTTTGTGGTTTCCCCTGGAGGAGACCAAGAAAATAGCCAAAATACAGTGAAAATTTCGTTTTTTCCAAAAAAATGGGAAAAAAGGGCTGCCGAAGAAGGCTTGTGGTTTTTTCCCTTTAAATGCCATCAACAAAGGGTTTCTGGTGCTGAAATCACTATCTTCCAACCTTTCAGGAAAGGGCAGACTTGAATCAGAAAACCACATTTATCAACACAAATTTGGCATTTTACTGGGACATACCCCATTTTTACTATTTTTGGTGCTTTCAGCCTCCTTCCAGTTAGTGACAGGAATGGGTGTGAAACCAATGCTGGATCCCGGAAAGCTAACCATTTCTGAAAACTAGACAAAATTCTGAATTCAGAAAGGGGTCATTTGTGTAGATCCTACAAGGTTTTCCAACAGAAAATAACAGCAGAAATAAAAAAATATTGAAATTGAGCTGAAAACAACAGTCATTTTTCTTTATGTTTTACTCTGTAACTTTTTCCTGCGATGTCAGATTTCCGAAAGCAATATACCGTTTTGTCTGCTGGAATCTTTTGCTTGCTGGGATATAAAGGGCTTGTAGGTTCATCAAGAACCCTAGGTACCCAGAGCCAATAAATGAGCTGCACCCTGCAGTTGGTTTTCATTCTATACTGGGTATACAGCAATTCATTTGCTGAAATATGAAGAGTGAAAAATAGGTATCAAGAAAACCTTTGCATTTCCAAAATGGGCTCAAGATAAGGTTTTGAGGAGCAGTGGTTATTTGCACATCTCTGAATTCCGGGGTGCCCATACTAGCATGTGAATTGCAGGGCATTTCTCAAATAGATGTCTTTTTTACACACTCTCTTATATTTGTAAGGAAAAAATGTAGAGAAGGATAAGGGGCAATAACACTTGTTTTGCTATTCTATGTTCCCCCAAGTCTCCCGATAAAAATGATACCTCACTTGTGTGGGTAGGCCTAGCGCCCGCGATAGGAAATGCCCCAAAACACAACGTGGACACATCCCATTTTTTTTACAGAAAACAGAGCTGTTTTTTGCAAAGTGCCTAGCTGTGGATTTTGGCCTCTAGCTCAGCCGGCACCTAGGATAACCTACCAACCCTATGCATTTTTGAAAACTAGAGACCTAGGGGAATCCAAGATGGGGGGACTTGTGGGGCTCTGACCAGGTTCTGTTACCCAGAATCCTTTGCAAACCTCAAAACGTGGCTAAAAAAACAAGTTTTCCTCACATTTCAGTGACAGAAAGTTCTGGAATCTGAGAGGAGCCACAAATTTCCTTCCACCCAGCGTTCCCCCAAGTCTCCCGATAAAAATTATACCTCACTTGTGTGGGTAGGCCTAGTGCCCGCAACAGGAAATGCCCCAAAACACAACGTGGACACATCCCATTTTTTGACAGAAAACACAGCTGTTTTTTCCAAAGTGCCTGCCTGTACATTTTGGCCTCTAGCTCAGCCGGCACCTAGGGAAACCTACCAAACCTGTGCATTTTTGAAAACTAGAGACATAGGGGAATCCAAGATGGGGTGACTTGTGGGGCTCTGACCAGGTTCTGTTACCCAGAATCCTTTGCAAACCTCAAAATTTGGCTAAAGAAACACGTTTTCCTCACATTTCGGTGACAGAAAGTTCTGGAATCTGAGAGGAGCCACAAATTTCCTTCCACCCAGAGTTTCCCCAAGTCTCCCGATAAAAATGATACCTCACTTGTGTGGGTAGGCCTAGCGCCCGCGACAGGAAATGCCCCAAAACACAACATGGACACATCACATTTTTTCATAGAAAACAGTGCCTACCTGTGGATTTTGGCCTCTAGCTCAGCCGGCACCTGGGGAAACCTAGCAAACCAGCGTATTTTTGAAAACTAGAAACCCAGGGGAATCAAAGATGAGGTGACTTGTGGGGCTCTGACCAGGTTCTGTTACCCAGAATCCTTTGCAAACCTCAAAATGTGGCTAAAATAAAACGTTTTCCTCCCATTTCGGTGCAAGAAAGTTCTGGAATCTGAGAGGAGCCACAAATTTCCTTCCACCCAACGTTCCCCCAAGTCTCCCGATAAATATGATACCTCACTTGTGTGGGTAGGCCTGGTGCCCGCAACAGGAATAGATCACACAACGGTCAATGTTAGTCCTTACGTGAGGCAGCTGTTGACACTGGGGTGATCCATTCCTGACACAAGCACTAGGTGTAGGCACTCAAGTGGGGTAGTGTTTTTATCAGGACAGGTGAGTCACTGGGTGGTAGGAATTTTGTGGATCCCAGCATATTCCTGTAGTTTGTGTGACAGAAATGCGAGAAAAATTGAGTTTTTATTCAACATTTCAGCTTTGCAGGGTATTCTGGGTAAGAAAACTTTGGGGAATCCACACAAGTCACACCTCTGTGGACTCCCCCGAATGTCTAGTTTCCGGAAATGTTTGGGTTTAGTGTGTTTCTCTATATGGCCGCCGAATCCAGGACTAAAAACACAGGTGCCTGCCTTACAAAACCAGTTTGTTTTGCCATAGATAATTTTGATGTCTCCACAATACGATTTGGGTGGTGGAATTTGGGGCTGAACTAAATTGGGGAGCTCCCAAGAGAGCACTCTCTCTCTCTCTCTGCTTGCCGCCGCATTCACCTGCTCTCTGGGTTGGGCTAACCCACTATTACCCAGTTGCACAAACAGCTTGTGAAGGTACAGCAGGACTGTCCTTATCACCTCCCTCATAATGTACTGGAAGAGGAGTTATCGAATGGGCCTCCTCCGACTGAAAAATCACTCCCAGAGTCTGCACCATTGTCCTATCTCTCAGATGCTGTCTCAGTATCTGATGTCTCAGTCTCTGATCCTATGTAAGAGCGGTCCTCTATAACCCAAGTGCAGGCAGCAGTCATCCATCAAGATGCCATCTCTGCTATTGGCTAAACTGTTGCTCTAAAACACTAGCCTACGTAGACAGTCACAAAATCAATGGTGTGTGTGAGATACGTGCAACAGTAGAGGCCACCTTACCTGCGCTTCTTCCCTCAATCAGCACGTTCTTTCAAGACACTCAAAAAACACCTTGTCACATACCATTCGTCACAGTCTTTAGCACCTCCTGCGCCCAGTCCAACAATCATCATTGGTGCTCCCACTCCCTCCTCCTCGGATTCCCTCATTACCACCCAGCAAAAGTGCCCTTCATCTCTCCATAGCCGCCCTCCACCCTTCACATACATTTCATTGGTATTATAGCGCAGGTAATGGCTGACTATACTAATGTACTCAGCTATTTACATAAAATACAGATTTGCTCTTTGCAGTAGGCATATAAACCTTCTGCGCTTCTTTATGGCACTAAAACTGCCACTAGACAAGTCTGACCCTTTTCCCCCCAGGGAAACCACACACATATTGACAAAAGTGATATATATATGACAGCCAACCACCTGAAACTCAACTCAAGCAAAACCGAAATAATCCTCTTTGGCCCACACAAAAACACCTGGGACCCCTCATGGTGGCCCACCACGCTAGGCCCTGCACCCACCCCTGCCAACCACGCACGCAACCTCGGCATCATCCTAGACTCCTCCCTCTCGCTGACCCAACAAATCAACGCTCTCACCTCCTCATGCTTCAACACACTCCGTATACTGAAAAAGCATTCAAATGGATCCCCACAGAGACCAGAAAAACTGTCACTCACGCACTCATCAGCAGCAGACTTGATTACGGAAACGCCCTCTACGCCGGCACCACTCTAAAACTCAAGCGCAAACTACACGCATCCAGAACTCAGCAGCATGACTCATCCTCGACCCCCCCGTACACGAACACATCTCTCCACACCTCAAATCCCTCCACTGGCTCCCCATTGACAAAACAATCACCTTCAAGATCCTCATCCTCCCACACAAATCACTCCACAACACAGGCCCTGCCTACCTCAACGAGAGTCACCTTCCACACCCCCAAACAAAACCTCCGCTCAGCTGACCTCTCTCTCGCCTCTGTCCCCCGCATCAAACACACCACCACCGGGGACAGATCCTTCTCCTACCTTGCACCCAAAACCTGGAACGCCCTCCCAACCCACCTTCGCAAGACCCAAAACCTACTTCTTTTCAGGAAGGGCCTCAAACAAAACCTGACTTTTCGAACAGTGAACCTCCCAGCCCCTTTCCCTCCCCCGTCCCCCCCCCAGCGCCTTGAGACCCTCACAGTGAGTAGCGCGCTTTATAAATCTCTTTGATTGATTGATATATATAGATCTATCTATATATATATATATCTATCTACATAGATATATCTATAGATATATCCATGTACATAGATACATCTACATAGATATATCTATATATATAGATCTATTTTTTTTAGTTGTTGGATGGTTTCCTTGGGGGCCAAAACGGCCCCCAGGGAAACCCTACAACATCTAAAAAAATATTGCCCCCACAGGGGGTCGCCCTGCCCACGGACGACCCCCTGTCTTTTTTTTTTTTGAAAAAAAAAAAAAATCCCCTGGGGGGGCACCTACCTTTTTTTTTTTTTTAAATGCCCCCGGGGGGGGGGGCTGGCCCATTTTAGAGGGGGCTGACCCCCCCCCAAGTGAAATCCCTTTTCATCTAGTGGTGTAAACAGTTTCAGAAGGACTCGTAAGAAAGGGGAGAGTCTCCCCTTTCTTACAAGGCCTTTTGAAAGTTTTCATGGCCCCCTGATCGCAGCTGTGATGCGATCGGGGGGCCAGGAAACCTGAAAGTGTTTCCTGGCCCCCGATCGCAGCACAGCTGCGACCGGGGGCCAGGAAACACTTTCAGGAAGGCCTCGTTTCCTGCTTCGATGGGGAAAACAACTTTGTAACGTCAGCGCGCCTCGCGGCACGCTGACGTCACAAAGGGGCGGGTGGGGGACGGGGGGAGACACGGAAGCTTCTGTGTCTCCCGGGGAAAGAAAAAAATAATAATAAATCCTCGGGTGCGACGCACCCGAGGATTTATTAATACCCTCCCTGGTGTCGGCCACTGGTCGTGACCCGCACCAGGGAGGGAGTGTGGCCGTCAGCCACTGGCCGACGCCCGCAGTAAAAAGGTTAAGGGAACACTGCCTTGCTATCTGAAGGAGGAAGATTGGACCTGCCTGCCTTAATTCCATGATACCCAGAGTGATTCCAAGGGTGAGTTGGCCCATCTTCTGTGTGGGCTACAGAAACACAACAAGCTTCCAGAGTCCCCCTTGCAACTGTCCAGCTAACCAGAACCAACTAGCCTGAGCCCTGTGGATGGCTTCTGCTAGAGTAAGTCTGCTGGAGTGTATCCTAATTACCAGGAGGTGTCCCCAGGTCCTAAACCCTTCTTTGATACTAGTGAGAACTCAACAAGTAAAGTGTGAAAATCATGAGGTTTGGATTTATTGTGACTGCAAACGGTATTCACGCCAAAACTCTGCTGTCCGTGATGACTGCCAAAAGAAGCTCCAGTGAGACCTGCTCTTTACCGTACTTGTCAATGTGAAACCTCATTGTGTGCTGCATAAATACTATATAAATAGCCTCTAAATTAAACCTGACTGCTTTTTGTGCCAACTGATTAGAGGGTTAAGCACAGGTTTATTTAGAGATTTTCGTAGTTCACTCCAACAAGGATTGTGATTATTACTTGAAATGAGTTCTCACCTCCATCAGCTAATTCTCCAATTTCTTAAAGGGAGGAATGAATGGAATAACAGCACATTGTGCATAGAAAATGTAATTCACCATCACCCCAACTTACGTGAAAATTAAGACAATGTAATATAAGCCCTCAAGGGCCCTGTGAATGATTTTACATCTATGGCCCTGTGAATGATTGCATGGTTGTATATCTATCAAAATGGAGAATGCTAACACTCAAATACGAGACTTGTGGGTTCATAGTACAATTGTAATCCCAAGATTCACCTTTACTGGGGTGTTCATTCATTCCTTTATAAAGGGACTTTGGTTGCATGCATGATCCATTCGATTAATTCTTTTTTAACCCTGCATGATGGCAGTGTACGCAAGGAAATCACAGAACTCTCTCATTGTCAAAGTGGTGTTTGCACTCTATAGAAGGTAATCTTAAAGATTCCCTTGTACCTCAATATGCAGGGATAGAATTAACCATTTCACACTGCTTGAGGCTGAGGGAATTCCTGTAGATTGCCTGGCCTACCACATATTAGCATTAATCTGCTGGGCGAATGGCTAGGAATTTCCTAAATTCCAAGTTGAAATATAAAAAGGGCCTCTGCCAGCGATGACATGGCAACCTCACTGCCACCCCAGCACAATGCTTTCTTCATGACAGGTCAGATTTGGCTGGCCAATGCTGCTAATCATTCCAGACATGGCCGGTGTTTAACAGGCCACTCCCTGTGGTTGGAATAGCACCATAGGTGCCATACCTACCCTCACCACTGACTTTTAATTAGCAGCTGAGTGGTAAATGGCAGTATCTTGTTGGAGGAAGGGTGCAGCCTCCCTCTCGCAAGGTCTAAATCAGACCCAGAGTTAGAATTCTTAAGAATATCCCATCAGTTCCAAATAGGGTGGTCACATAAGATTAAAATAGAGTGGCTAATGGTGCAAGCAGGATCTGAGCAAGAGTATATGTATCTTAGTCAGACATTGTTTAGTACACACCTTGGTAATAAGAAACTCCTGGCAATTTAAGTGAGCAAAACTATGAAATACACTTCCACTAAATTTCACACCCTATGGGCCAGATGTAGCAAGCAGTTTTGCCCATTTTGTGTCTATGGGAAAATGTGTTTGTACATATGGCCCTATATGACATACAGCTGCCTCTTTTGGGAGTGCATACACGTATATCAGCTGACATTGACTTTACCATCTTTGCTGAAGCTACAGTTTGAAAATGTGACATTTGAAAATATAAATTAACTCAATCACTTCACAAATTTGTGAGGTTTTTTTAGTTAATGGTAAGACATTATGGTCCTGATTTAAATTTTGGACATACCTATCCCACTGTCAGTTTTCTGTCAGAAAACCCATCCGCCTCCATGGCTTTCCACCCAATTTAGATGGAACATAGGTGAAAGTGCACCTAAGTCCTGCTGACTCCACCAAGAACCTCCAGCTGTCTAGGTGGCAACACTTGTAATAGGGGCTGTTAGCAGAACTCCACCACCTTTTCCACCTAGCTAATTTGGATGTGCCTTTCCACCACCTGAGTTGGTAGATTGGTGGGGAAATGGGGTACAAACCTACCTTTTTTTCCCCATTCCACTTTTGTTTTCGACTGACCATGAATGGACTTCAGTCACTGCTGCCACTGGACCACAGAGAAAATAACACCCTTCTCCCCTTCGCCCGGCTTAAAGGTAGGGAACACACATTGGCTGTGTTCACTGTGTGGTCACCACATATGAGCTCAGGACCACTGCAATCATATATTTATATGTCACAGTCATTTTTTTAAATTACTATGCCATGCATGTCGGGAGCAAATTTGTTTGGGATGTGGATGGGGACACACTAATACATGACAAATATCACACACATACAGAACTGTTATTTTGGTGTCAGTATTCTTGCCAAATTAATGCTGGCACCACATTGATGTTACATTCACACCCATCGAATATGTCCATATGTTCACATTGCAAGGCAACTTGTACCAGTGATGTTGTGCTTCCAGCTGTGCATGTGAGAGTCATTACGTCTATGTGTGTGTGCAGTTTGATCGGCTGGTTGAGGCAGAGGGAGCTGAAGTGGGTGTTGTGGTTGTGCCTGTATGTGTTCCACTTGAATGTGGTTTCCATTTTATTGTGTATGTTTGGTGTGTGTTGTGTTGCTGTGTGCAACATTCAGGTGAGTGTTGTTGTGTGGTTGTTGTTGTTGTGATGTGTGTACATTTGCTTGTGTGTGAGTGTGTTTTTGTATATGAGTGTCTAGTTGTGTCAGTTGTTGTGGCTGTGCATGGGTGCAATATCAATAATTTGTGGTGTTGTGTCATGAATTTATGACAATGTCTATTTTCGGTATGTAGATGTTGTGTGGTGTTGGAATGGTAATGATATTAGTGTGTATGTGGTTTATTGTGTTTTGTGCAGGGGGACACATATGGCTAAGGTACAGTGTGTGTATGTGTGTGTGTGTGTGTGTGTGTGTGTGAGAGACTTACCTCTATTCCATTGCCACCACCATTGTACGATGTCCATTGGGTCCAGCAACAGGCTCCCTCCATCAGCAATCAGCCACCAGTACACAGCCTGCAGGACTGTAACATCTAAGTTTGGTTGGCGGTAACCGGCCAGCCTGATGGCTAGGAAGACCAGTCCATCATGGCAGTCTGCGGCTGAGCTGCAATACATCTAAATACGGCAGATGTAACACCATTGACTTGATTGTATTTTTGGGTCCACCGCCATGGAAGATTGGCAGTGTTAATGCCAAGATCTAATTCAGGCCCTATATATTATCTATGCACATGTTATGAAGGTTGCAGTGCTAAAATGTTGACAGGGAACAGAGCCTGAAATCATTACCCAGACATTAGTGCCACATTAATTTGTGTTTTTCTGCAGTGTGATCACCCTAAGATGCAGGTTTTTTAGCATTTTATGTCAGTTTATTTAGGTGTTCAAAAGTACATTCATGAGCAACATTGGTTTATGTCAGTAATTTTAGGAGTGTCATCAACATTATGGATTGATAGATGGACTGGAACAGAACAGAGTTCTAAAAATTAGAATGTCAATGCCTTTAGTAACGTAGAGCAAGCCAGGGCTATAAGGTGCTATCCCAGGCTAACCCTAATCAATGTTATGCATTATGTTATGTTATGAGGATTTGTATAGCACGCTTATCACCCAGGGGGTATCCGGGCACTGGATGTAAACACTGCCCCTGGGGCCTTGGTATGCACAATGTGTCCCTGGTGCCAGATGCTCGCTAATCATATTGTATTCCATGATGCTGTGCATATTTCCACTTCAGTTCCGCGCCTTGTAAACTCTGCCCCCTCCCAATGTCAATGATGTTTCTCTACCTCACATAAACTTCACTATGTAGCAACCCCTATCCCTTCTGCTATAGAATACAAGCTGCTGCCCCGTGTCAAGGCCTGTGGAATAACGTGAACATCAATAAAAACAGCAAACAAATGCCTTCGTTGTAGATGTTGGCTTAACTGACGTCATGGTCCTCACAAGGAGCGCAGGTTTCTGAAATGAATCCGAGACTGACTGTAGCAAGGCACCATTCCAGACAGAGAGTTACAGAGGGGATCTCAGGAACAAGACGTTACAGTGATTGCATAGCTGCGGAATGTGAAGTGAAACCAATCCGTTAAAAAATACAGCATTTATTTGCTTCAAAAGTGGGACACGGTGTGATGTGGCCTCAGAAAAAGAATTCATTCTTGGGTTCTGAAGAAACAAATATTCCTCAAAGCAAAACTGATTGAAAACAATTCTGTGTAATGGGGTGGTCAAAGAAACAGGCTTTATAAAGCATGTATAATCAATATATTTTTTATTAAAATTTCAGATATGGGTGACAGCTTTCGATTGAAGATCAATGTTTTACCGCTCAGAATATAACACACAGACAGCAGAAATGATACACATTACTGAAATGTCGCAATCTCTGGGGCAAGACACTGATGAGTGTGATAAGATATTTTTTTCTGTGGCATTTGCAGCCATCTAGTATTAGCAGAGTATTGAACTCTAATTTTACCTCTGAAAGGGGTCTGTCATTATATGCATACATAGTACGTGTGTTACGTTAAAATAAATAACTTGGGGAAAACTACTTTTTAGAAGAAAAAAAATCTTTAGAAAAAACAATTCAGGAAATGGCTCAACTCCTAAAATCAACAGCAGCAACGAGTATCACTAATAACGAGAGACTTCAAGGCATTATTCCTTCTGATGAGCTCTCCCTTTCAGCCAGAAGGACATCTTCTCATGACATCAGCTTGTCATATTTTTGGATGCCTTTCAGGATTCTGTAGCTTTTTGCGGTTCTTTGATTTAAGATGGATTGATTCCTGGCTCACATTGTCGCACAAAAATAGTGAGAGGTTCCGCTTCCAGGCCAGTGTTCAACATTTTAGATGTCTCAAGTAAAACATCTACGGTCTCCCTCATGACCATGAGACTTCCTGGGCCGGCGGTCGACATTACTGGGCCCTCTAAAGCCAGCTGCTCAAGAAAACCGCCGCCAGGATTGTATACAGAAGAGATATAACGATAACCAATCAGTGGCGTAACAATTCTGGAGGGGGCCCCCCTACAAAAAACATTGAAGGCCCCCCTCTTGACTCACCCAGGAACTCCCAGACCATGGTGCTGCATTGAGGGAGCCCTCTGGAGCTCGCCCCCCGCACATCAGGGGCTGTGGGAGCCTTTGTTACATCCAGTGTAAATAATCCTCCTGCTGCCCTGAAATTAGAATTGGGATTGCAGGATAAGAATTTTAGGCCCGTATTCATACTTTTTAGCACCGTATTTGTGCCGCTTTTTGACGCAAAAATGGCGCAAACATACAAAATACAATTGTATTTTGTAAGATTTCGCCGATTGTGCGTCAAAAAACGACGCAAATGCTGTGCTAAAAAAGTATAAATATGGGCCTTAAAGTCTCAATATGCATCAGGGCCTTCAATGAGATTCTGATATAGGACGCCATTAAGAACGAACCACCGGTATTGCTTTGGATGTGATGGAAGTCGGTATGTCAACTAAGTAGACTACAGTCTTCCAGGAAACAAATCTTTGGAGAAAATTGTGAAATTACATATCAAGGACTTAACTATAGAAAAGCTGAGAAAAAGCAGCTTTTCTAATCAGTTAAGCAGGACCTTGAACTAACTTTGGTTGTGATGAAAGTGTTAATTTTGTAAGATTGTACTAACAGGGATCATCCTTTCCATATGTAATGTGAAGTGTTACTATTTTACAAGATAGGATATCCTTGTTTTGCTATTCCCTTGATTATGTGTGTAGTTATGTATGTACAATGCACTTTGAAGTGCAGAGCATATCACCTTAGCGTCACTTGAAAGCGCTGAATTACATTTTGATTAGTGTAATGGCTTAGACTTCTCTGTTATACAATTTGATGTTGGCCACTTAGTTACTGGTGGCTGGCCACTTAGTTACTGTTGGTGTTGATTTTCTGTGTGGCTTCTACTTTCGATATGGGTAAGTACATACGGCACATAGAGCTAAATGTATTGTTGCACTGGACAGTGAGCATCTCCGGTTCAATATATGTGACTGTGAAAATTTGAATCCTTGGTAGGCCTGGTGGTTCTGTCATATATGGCAGCTTTGCGCTTCACTGATGATGAGCTCAAGAGCAGTATCCTTCTGCATTGTGCTGACCCTATACTCAAGACATGGGCTTGTATTTCTACTTTTTTAGCGCCGCATTTGCGTAAAAAATGACGCAAATGTGGCGCTATAAAAAGTATAAATGTGGGCCATGGTTTTTTAACTTTGGGGCATATCTACAAGAAAGTGGCTCATCAGTCCTGTTGTTAGTCCAGCCCCCCTAACAACACCATGGGTGCGACGTAGTTACAATAGGGCGTACCATGGCGAATGTTAGGGCAATAGCGTTTGCACTTTGCAGGATTAGCACCAAAAATTATGGTGCTACTCCTGCAAAGTCAAGGGAGGCGCATTAAAAAACATGGTAGTGTCACTTTAACACCTGCCTCAAGCTGAAATTAAAAATTACGCTAAAAATGACAGAGTGAAAGCTTCTAACTTTCACTGCGCCATGCTGCATTCTACAGCACACAAAGAAGAATGTAAAGCCCACATGAATTGTTTTCGTGCAGGAAGTTGTCCATGGCGCTTGTAAAAAAAAGGCCCCTTATGTTTATTGCACAATGGGTAAAAATCTACTTGAAAGTTAAGCTTTCTCTGTTTTGACCCTCTTGCCATGTCAGTTAAGGTTCTCTCAATTCACGGTCACATTTCGGTTGATTGCAGCTGTGAATCTGGCATTATCTTCAAGGAATCATTCATGCACGCGCTAGTTGTGAGACCACTCAATGTGACCCACACTGGGTGCCTTTGGTTATTTTTTTGGATTCCTGAGAAGCGGTGTTGATCTGCCTAGGAAGGCTAAGCAATACATCTTGGTGAGTTGGGTAGGCAATATGAATAAACCCATACTTCAGTTTGTAATTTTGCAAGGAATAGTAACAAAGGTAACTTACACTGATAAGAAAGTTTACACTTTTGAGTAAATGTACTCTTCCCCTTGATATTCACAAACTGCACTTTTATAGTGGCTTAGACATTTGGAGAAAGTTACACCTTTATAAATACAGCACTGCACAGACCAAACACCCTCCAATAGAAAATAATGGAGATAGGGCTAAAAATAAAATCACATTGCAAATAATGTTAAATTAGATCAAAATATTTAAAATAATAACGTTTATTGATACGTTATTTTTTAAATCTGTAGCATTGGTCTTACTAGTAAAATGTAAGTTACTGCAAAAGTACAGTTTGTCTATGCTGAAAAGTAGTAAGCCTACTCAAAAGTGTAACCTTACTTAAAATTGCAGTTTGTGAATCAGGCCCTTAATCTTGCACCTTCTTTATTTACTGGAAAGCTGATTCCAAAGGGCACGGATGCTTAAACTGGTAACTGCATGTTTTTGTCCTCATACAGGCAACTGAGCCTGACTAAGTTTAAAATCAGTTGATCAAATGTAACAGAGAATATTTTATAGATTATATAATATTGAATACAAAGGTAATTCCTAAAAGAAGATAGAAATATGCCCAATCTTGAATTAATACTTTATTTCCAAGTAAAGGCAGAACTATGTAAATAACTTCCTTATATTTATGAGCAAGTAAGAGATTGTATCTAACAAACCAAGAATGCAAAAGGTAAATTCAAGCTTTAGTGCATTTATATAAACTTTGTCTGGGGGCATGGAAAGAGAGTTTGAGCCTAATTGATGAATCGAATGTTCGGACGTTTAAGAAATGAGCTCACTGTGGGCTACAAATATATGTTTCACGTGAATTCGACTTAAAACCTTTTATTTTGTATGTTCATAGCAGAACCAACAACCAAATGTGCATTTCTGTCTACCTTAAGTGGTTCCCAATGCATGTGTTTAAATATGAAACCACCAGAGGGAGCTGCAAACTCAGAAATGAGAAATGTTCCATGTGAGCGCTAGGATTATTTAGAAGTGAACGAACTTTTGATTTACATACACTAACCCTAAGCTATCCTTTGGCGTGCCTTTTCTTAAGGCAGCTTTATTATTACAGTTTTTATATTTTATTTCGTACTGTTAAAGGGACTTTGTCGTATGATTGATAAGCGTTTTCATATTGGAAGGGGGTGAAGACTATACTCATTGAGATCCGTTCAGTAAATTGCCGGAGGTAGCGGAACTGGCATCACACGCCATTTGACTTTTACTTTTTACTCACTCACATCAGACCTTCCAACGTCACCTCGTGCCACAATACGCAGGCTCCATCCCACCGTCACGCGGTGGGGAGCCGGTATCACTGTGTGCGCACAATAAGCTGAAAAAGCACTTTCCAGATAATTGTTTGGAGGTTCTACTTAGCCAATGTCCCTTACCAGGTGTGAAACCTCACCAGGACATCAGTGACAGCTCCAAAAGCTTTGCTTATGGTGTGGGGTGGAAGGGCTGTGTGGTCTTAAAGGCAGTGAATCTAAGAGCCCCGGGCTGTAATCAGCACTGTGCCTCACCCCATCTTACAGGTCTGCCACACACTTCCTCATTCTCTCACATAAACACAGTCTTACCCACAAGCATGCACACAACACACATTTAACATCATTTTTTACTCACCGCAGGTGCCAGGCAGGGTCACATTGTTCCAGTTAATTGTACTCCATTCTTGATCACACTAATAGTGAATAATGTAATATTATTATTAAAATTGTTATTCACTATTAGTATGATTAAAAAAATGACAAAAACAAGGAAAGTGGGGGCCATCGAATGTCCATAAAGAAGCGCTGCCGCTGTGTTCCTGACACAGATTTTTCACACGTCTGACGCCAGGGGTCGCACATGCAACCCCAGGCTTGCCCTAAATGACGTCCATTGCTGCGCCTAATTATGTAACCATTAACCTGCTAACAAGACACGTGTATAGGGCCATATTTATACTCCGTTTGCGCCGAAATTGCGTCGTTTTTTTTGACGCAATTTCGACGCAAAACTAACGCCAACTAACGCCATATTTATACTATGGCGTTAGAGGCGAATAGCGCCAAAGTTCCCGGAATGTGCGTCATTTTTTAGCGTGAACCCCTTCCTTGCGTTAATGATATGCAAGGGAGGCGTTCCCGTCTAAAAAATGACTCCCAGGCCTTTACGTGGTATTTATACTCCCGGGCAAAAGAGACGCCCGGGAGTTGGCGTGGCAAAAAACGGCGCATTTGCGCCACTTTTTAACGCCTGCTCAGGGCAGGCGTTAAGGGGCCTGTGGGCTCAAAATGAGCCCACAGGTGCCCTCCCATGCCCCCAGGGACCCCCCCTGCCACCCTTGCCCACCCCAGGAGGACCCCCAAGGATGGAGGGACCCACCCCAGGGACATTCAGGTAAGTTCAGGTAAGTATAATTTTTTATTTTTTATATTTTTTTTTGGTGGCATAGGGGGGCCTTATTTGTGCCCCCCTACATGCCACTATGCCCAATGACCATGCCCAGGGGACAGAAGTCCCCTGGGCATGGCCATTGGGCAAGGGGGCATGACTCCTATCTTTACAATGATAGGAGTCATGTTGATGGGGGATGGGCGTCGTTAAAAAATGGCGCAAGTCGGGTTAAGACGATTTCTTCGACGTAACCTGACTTGCCCCATTTTAAGACGCCCATGCGCCATTTTCCCCCTACGCCGGCGCTGTCTGGTCTACGTGGTTTTTTCCCACGCAAACCAGGCAGCGCCGGTCTGATTGCGCCGTCTAACGCCATTCCATAAATACGGCGCCCGCATGGCGCTTCAGAATGGCGTTAGACGGCGCAAAACTTTTTGACGCTAAACTGCGTTAGCGCAGTTTAGCGTCAAAAAGTATAAATATGGGCCATAGTTTGTTCCATGGTACTTTGGCAGATATAATCCAGTTACTCAAAACACAATAGCAAACATGTTGTTATAACCCTCTTTAGTACATTTTACAGGTGACATCCCAAATGCCATACAGTGGTGTTCTCACAATTCAAATGGTACATGGTGTATACAATGGTTTACGCATTCAATCATTTACGGAAGGAGAGTAACACCCTCATTCTGCAGCGGGTATGTTTTATGTGGGTGTCTGCTCAGAGCTGCCTCGAACTTAGCTTAAAAGTCACTACACTTGGTTGTATTTAAATTGAAAATAAAGCTC
This sequence comes from Pleurodeles waltl, assembly GCF_031143425.1. Classification (NCBI taxonomy): domain Eukaryota; kingdom Metazoa; phylum Chordata; class Amphibia; order Caudata; family Salamandridae; genus Pleurodeles; species Pleurodeles waltl. The sequence continues at coordinate 445,957,018 of NC_090442.1, read as the reverse complement.
TGCTCCCTAGGCTTCTCAAATACGCACTTGCATTTTTCCTTGTGAAAGTGCTTTAGGGATATCTACACACCAAATATACCTTAAAATATTTAGACCACCCATGGGCTAGTAGAATCCAAGTGCAAGGGCCCGCCTACTAATACTGGGCTTCATGTTGTTGATTAGTAAACAATTGCATTTGGTTAACTTATTTTACCTATTTTCAAACCCATGCTTGTTTTGCGGAGTGTTGATTTTTTTTTTTCTCTGTTGAAGAAGAAAATATGTGGCCCACAGAGTATCACAAAGTGAGCCTTTTGCGTTCGTACTGAGGAAATGACATCAACTCAAGGACAGCGAATGGTGTAAAAATACTTTTACTGTACAGCATGGTAAAAATATATCATGTTCTCATTTTATGCAACATTTCCTCTTTTCAGTGTCCAAGCAAAACCTACGACCCGCTGATTAAGTCCACCAAAGACTTTCCAGATGATGTAATTAGCTTTATAAAGCACCACCCACTGATGTACAAGTCCGTGCATCCTCGCATGGGAAGGCCGGTGTTTACAAGGCTGAATGTGGACTACAAGCTGACACAGATAGCTGTGGATCATGTCATGGCAGAGGATGGTCAATATGATGTGATGTTTCTTGGAACAGGTAAAAACAAAACTCGTTTTTACTTCTACGTACTTTAAAAAACCTTAAATACATTAAATAACAGTGTTATTAGTACAGTTCAAAGAGAAATTAAGCTTTTCAATTGTGTTATGTGCATAACATGCATAAACAGATACAATTGTCAAGCAAACAGTTGCGAAACCTACGTTTGATAACATACGTGATAGCCCAAGAAACCTTACCAACCCTACTGACCCACCTCCACACTTTCTTTCTCATACTAGATCCATATCCCTCGCTTCCCTATACCTACAAGCACCATTCCGTGACGGAATGTGCTTCAACTCCTCTTTGTACAGTGGTCAGCTTCTTTGCAGCTAGATTTGCATAATACACATACGTACACTCGTTTCACCTTTAATTTTATCTTGAATCACACAGGAAGAGGTTAAGGTTTTTAGCTGAATATGAGAAGTCACTTGAAATGTGTGCAACGGATCCAAAGTGCTTCATTACAGATTCCCAGTTTGTTTTTTCCTAAACCAGGTAGACTATTGGATCTAGAGGAAATGCAACAATGCTAATTATATATGTATGAAGCCATGCAATCTACATTACGATTATCCATAGTATCTTGTAAACGTCAGTAGTTTCTTAGTAACTATATATTTTTGAGTAGTATAATTTTAGGTGCTTATTTACAAGCCCCATGGCACAGCATAGCGTTGCAGTTGACCTTGCTGCGCTGCCCTGCGCCATAGAGAAAGGACAGAAATGAGGCGTATCTACAAGATACGGCACATTACTGTCCTGTCCCCCTGTACTTGCGCACAATGGGCTGGCTAGTGCCATTGCAGGCACCGTTGCACCACGGTGCAAGGATTGTTTCTCTGCAGGAAGTGACACCATCCTGCATGAAAAAGGTCATGGCGGCTGCTGCACACTTAGAAAGAAGAAACAATTGGGGAGAAATAAAGATATTTCTCCTCCTTGGGTAAGAATTTGAAACATTCCGCGGTTAACAATGCCTTGTAAATCTAGGAATGAGCCAAAGCCCATTAGTATTGCATGGGAAAACCCACTGCAACACCCATGGAACGCCTCCCTGATGCAGAGTAAGGCAATGCAGTGAGTTGTGCTGCATTGCCTTACACCATATCTATAATGCCATGAAAAGCCAAGCAAAGTGGCGGCTTTGTGTAGCCTTGTAGATATGGCCCTTCACAATGCACCATTGGGGCGTCACAAAATGTAATGCACCAGTGGCGCAGGGGCCTTGTCAATAAGCCCCTCTGCTTTTAAGGTAAATTAGAAAAAACAACTTTGTTAGATTTTTAGTTCAACAGTTGTTTTACGGGTGCATGGATACACATCCTCTCATTATGAGTGGCCTGGAGCAGGTTCAATATTTATCATACTTGGTAAAATCCAACGCCATAAAAATCAGAAATTATTGGGCGTAATAGATTACACCTATTATATGTTCTTTCGAATAATGGGGAATTACATGCATATGTTGTTGCACACTGAACCATAATCTGAATGTCTTTGTAATTATTGGACACTTTCCCCAGTTAATTTCAGAAGGTTTTACCTTCATGCAGTTTTCTCTCCATTTCTTATAATTGCAATGGCAACCGGAATCACTACACATACTGACATTCACTGGTCCTTTCGTACTGAATGCCACAGTACCACTTCAGATGGCCATGAATATAGAGAATTAAAATCCATAGAAGATAAACAACGTACATGTTTGAGCCGTTCAGATGGTGATACACAGATCCTGCGTATTGCTTGATCATAGTCCAGCGGATCCAACCCACAACATTTCCCATACCCAAAGTAGGTCTACTCTGCAAAAAACTGTTTCACGGAAGCTCCTATTTTACATGATGCTCTCTTGCATCAAGACACTTGCAGTACATAAAATATTTTAAGAACGTGGGTGCATACAAAACACATGGTCATAAGATCTCACACCGTTTGCTGCATATCTCATGGTCTGACCACAAGTTGCTGTTTTTCTCTTATGGTTATTCACATTTATTCACCACTTTTACTCACATTTAAGTTAGAAAATGGTCACAACTGGGTATAGCTTGTTTCATGCTTGACTGGACGATGCGCTCTTCATTGCTTTGTCTGAAAAAGTAGCTGAGAATGTAGAGACTTTTCCTAAAGCCTTCAAAGCTAAAGTATTGGTTTCCCTTAGTTTTAGTTCCAAATGACAGATTAACAATGGACTTTTCCCTGATATAACATGATATAACCAAGATATCTGAAAATTAAGGCAAACATGTAGAAAATCAGAGAGAAGATGGAGGAAATCAGCAAAGATCAACCACAAAGAAACTTTCCTTGGAAACCAGTTGTATCTATTAAAGGTAACTAGTAGGGCCACAGAATATCATCTCACTCAGTTACTCTGCGGTAATCAGCACATCAGAGCTCTTTAACTTGTTTTCCTGTGCATGGAGTGCCACGCCACCTAAAGTATAGGGGGCAAGTTGGGATAATTAATGGGATCAAAACTGAGAATCTTGGGGTGAAAACTGACCTCTCTCACTCTCTGCGTTCCCCAGCACAGAATATTAGTTCTTGTGTATACCTCAATGGGGTATAAGTTCATATCTTTTTGTCAAGGTTAGTCCTGGAGGTAGAGTCTTAGCTAGATGGTTTAGTATGGGCATGCTGTGCACATTCCTCAGTATAGTGATGAAATGGAATGATCTTCCTCCTATTCTGGCACCACTCATGTAGAGGACTATTATCCAATTATACACTAATGGGATATGTGCAACCAAGCTAAAACATGCTATGGTTCTTCATTCCGTTAAAATAAAGAATTTGCCCACGTGTTGAGCAGATAAAAGTGACCAAATCTAAATCTTTAAATGTAAGTTAAAATTCTGTAAAAGGCAATATAAGATCGAAAACTACAGTATCTGCTGGATAGGCCGTTTTTGGATGACTTGCCTTCAGGTATTATTTAAATCATGATACACAGGCAGCTATTTGTAATATCTGGAAATAACTATTATGGGCAAGCAATCAGAAGCAGCCGGCATATTGTGTTGTATTCAACACGTTTGCTTTGTTGGACATTGCTGATGATCACATCCTGTTGGAGAGACTTGGCTGAGAATTGAGAAATGTTGATACTGCAATATTTGGCTTACATCTGTCCTGTGAGAGACCTCATATCAGACTGTGTTAGCATCATCTTGTATAATTCTAGAAAACAGAGCTATGGAGTCCCACCTGGATCTGATGTAGTCTTCTTCTTTTTAATATGTAAATGTTTCCATTGACAAGGAACGTTAGGATCCACAACCTTAAGTGCCTGATATATGTTGATGACACACTTATATTTGCCTACCTAGTATAGCTCCACACTGGTCCTTTAGAAATGCATTGTTAAATTCAAGAACATATGTTCAAATTTAATAAAGGGACTTGGCCCCACACTCTCACACTGCTATCTCATCTTCTCTCACATTCTCCTGGCCAGATATACTGTGGAAGGTGCCTCTTATGTGTATTATGGTCAAGAACATGGGTGTTTGCATGGTCCCCCAGCAATGTGTGTCCTGGCAAAACTTATTCAGATTTAAACAGGCTACAATTGAAAAAGGCATTGAGTCAGTATAAAAATGAAATTAAGAAAGCTAAGGAAAATTTCTATGTAACTACTATTGCTGGCACAACTAACAAGCCGAAGAAAATATTTGAGATTGTGAGAGATCGGGCAAATCCAGATTGTACTAAATAAGCAATTACACCAACTCAAACCCTGTGATGGGTTCTTTTCTAAAGAAAATGGAGTTATTGCTTCAGACTTACTGGAGCTTGAGCAACCCACAGACGAAAAGGAGGGTAGTAATGAGGGATACTCAAAAAGTGATACGGTCAATCTAGTCAAAATTGCAAAGCTGGGGGAGGAGGGATTTAGATCATTGGCCTTGAATATGTATCTTCGGGTTCCTTACTGGACCCAATATCACCAGCTATATGGAAGAATAGGACAGGGGAGCTCTTTCCCTGTCTAGTAGAAATTGGTAATCAATCTTTGAGCAACGGGGTAGTAGTGTTTGCCTGGAAGAAGGGTCTGGTCTCCTGATTATTGAAAAAAACAACAGCAGATTTACATGAGCCTAGTAACTATCGCCAAAGCTCCCTTTCCCAATAAAATATTGAAAAATAGATTAGTAAAAAACTAGCTAGCTACTGGAAAAATAATAATATCCTGGAAACCAAGCAAAAGGCCTTTACGCCAGCACACGGGACAGAGGCTACACTTAATATGTCAGTGAATGAACTAAGGATGATAGTGGTCAGTGTTCAAATCACATTGCTGATTTCACTCTATCTATCAGCTGCGATTGACACAATGAACCACCAAACACTGATCCTGAGATTGAAGGAGATAGGAGTAGGTGGTATCCTCCTGGGATTAATTGAATCCTGCCTGTCCGATAGGTCCCAAGCTATCTCCCTTTCGCCTATCTGCTCAGAATTTAGGAAACTGAATCATGGGGTACTGCAGGGCTCAGCACTGAGCTCCATTCTTTTAAATATATATTTGCGGCCACTGCTGACCCTTATTAGATCTAATGGGTTGTCGTTTGTGAAGTACGCAGACAACACACAGCTAATTTTTGCTTTGGATAAAAAAAATCCCTATCCCAGTAGCAAGGCTGCATAGCTGTTTAAGGGAGGTGAAAAGCTGGTTGAGTTTCAACTCACTGAAATCAATAGAAGAAAGACAGAACTGCTTTGCCATATCTCATCTAAAGGACAGTATCTCCTGCTGAAGGATTTCTGGCCGAGGATTGGATCAGATGACCTTAAACCTGCCCAGACAGTTTGTGACTTAGGAGTTTATTCAGACAATACATTTTCTACAGAAGCACATGCTAGCAGGACAGCCGCTACTTGCTTTGGGCTGCTTTGGAACCATTGTAAGATTGTACATTGCTACCTCAGCTGGCAAGGAAACTGGCAGAACGATTCTGAGCAGAATTGAATATTGCAATGCACTTCTGCTGGGAGCCCCCAATCATTTAATAAAGAAATTATACTGAGTTCAATCAAGTGCAGCAAAAATGGCCTTGAACAAATCGAAGTACCATTCCTCAAAGTCAGCCTTAAAAGAACTACATGGTTGCAGTTAAAGAAAGAGTAACATACAAGAGCCATGTTGATATTCCACAAATCACTGAATTCAGCAGATCAACTGGCACTGTGAAAGCTGTTCAGTTATTATAAGCCTCAAAGGCATCTGCAATCATCTGCAGCCAATTTAAACTGTGTTTCAAAATTTAGGAAAGCGAGGGCAGGGGGAAGATCAGTCCAGGCTAGGGCGGCACAACTATGGAACATATTCCCTGCTCTTTGCATTTCCCAAGATAGCTGTGGACCGCTGTAAACAGATCAAGGGCCTGATTTATGAAAAGTTAGCGCCGCTTTTACCTCATTTTTTTACGCAAATGCGGCACAAACTTACAAAATATAATTATATATTATCAGCTGCTAATTTCTAGAAATATTAGCTAGAACCCTTTTCATTGAAGATAGAGTTGCATAAATAAGATTTGCTTAAGTGGTAAATCCCTTTTACGCACAATGTTTTTGTGTACAACTCCATAGGTTGGGAAAAGATCTAGAAAATGAAGGCTAATGCATTTGCGTTCCCCAGTTGTAAACACATCCATTGGCTATTGATAAAGCATAGCATCCATCCCAATGTCGTGTATGGCCCTTCAAGCAGTAGCAGATGTTGGTAAATAGTTTCCGGGGTGTGTATATAAATATTGAACAAGAAGCAGGATATTAGATATCTTTGGAGATCATCTCACAATGCTGGACATGAAGGGGCACTACTGTCTGACCAACAATGCCCTCGGTTGTGGAAAGATCAGTGAGCAGAAGGTATTTTCTCCTATTTTTGTCCAGTTATAGAAGGATCTCTACACTAGCCTGAAAACAAAAATAGAGCTCCTCTTCTTCTCACACAACATTGATGCTTGACCAAACCCATTACCAAGGTGTTAAGCCAAATTAATCAATACAAATATTGCTGTATAATATCAATGAATTGGCTGTGATAAAAAACGAACCTGAAATGAAATGGTAGGTCCATTAATGCCTCACATATTGACAGTGTTCCAAAATCCAATTTAATATTTTGGTGCAAAATGCCATGCATCTATAACAGTGGTGGTTTGTGAACTTTGGAAGTGGTGGAGTGAAAATGTCTTCCTAAAACTTGAAAAAGTAAACTAGTGGAACGAGCGAGCCTACAGACCTTGAAGAATGTTTGGGGGTGGGTGCGGTATATCCCTATTAATATTTGAAAACTGTTAGACTTAGTATCCTTGCTGTGGTCTCCCATAAGTTTTTGCTTCAGTTTCCAAGGTTGTTGATGTGTGCTGGACTCTGTTTTTGCTATTTTTGATACTTTGGAAACTTTACCATTGCTATCCAGTGCTAAAGTGCAAATGTCTATGTAAAATGTATGTGTAATTGACTTTCCATGATTGGCATATTTGATTTACTAGTAAGTCCCTAGTACAGTGCACTAGAGGTGCCCAGGGCCTGTAAATCAAATGCTGCTAGTGGGACTGCAGCACTGGTTGTGCCACCCACATGAGAAGCCCTGTAAACAAGGATCAGACCTGCCACTGCAGTGTCTGTGTGTGCAGTTCTAAAACTGCCAATTCGACTTGGCAAGTGTACGCACTTGCCAGGCCTAAACCTTCCAGTTTTATACATGTAAGGTACCCCTAAGGTAGGCCATAGGTAGCCCCATGGGCAGGGTGCAGTGTATGTAAAAGGTGGGACATGTACTTATGTGTTTTCTATGTCCTAACAGTGAAATACTGCCAAATTCGTTTTTCACTGTTGCAAGGCCTATCTCTCTCATAGGTTAACATGGGGGCTGCCTTTAAATATTATTAAAGTGCAAATTCCCTTTGGGAGCAGATAGACATATGGAGTTTGTGGTCTCTGAACTCACAATTTAAAAATACATCTTTTAGTGAAGTTGGTTTTTAGATTGTGGGTCTGAAAATGCCACTTTTAGAAAGTAGACATTTACTTGCTTAAACCATTCTATGACTCTGCCTGTTTGTGGATTCTCTGGCTCAGTTTGACACCTCTCTCTAAACAATGACACAAAGGGAGCTGTGGTATAGCCTGCTTATCCTGAAGAGCCACCTGGTTTGGAGGGAAGGGAGGAGTGGTCACTCACACCTGAAAGGGCTGTGTCTGCCCTCACACAATGCAGTCTCCAACCCCCTGGTGTGTCTGGGGCCTGTAAACTTCACACTTGTATAGCGCACTACTCACCTGTTAGGGTCTCAAGGCGCTGTACGCATACCGCTGTGGAACCCCTCCTGGCTTTTCCCTGTGAGGAACCCACTCCTGGACAGCCCCAGGGTGAAGCCAGGCATCCAAGCGCTGTGAGGGCCGTTGTGGAGATTAAGCAAGCTATTGCCCAGAATTACAGAGTGGGACTCATTAATTGGATTAGGCACTGAGGCGAGAATTATCTGGTCCAAGGGAATTGAGCCCAAGACCTGCTGAGGTTGGAATTGAACCCTGATCCCAGGCCAGATCTCTGCATGAGGGTCTGCCGCTCTAACCACTGTGCCACACTTCTCCACTTCTCCAGGGCCTTGCCTGGGCAAGGCAGGATCTTGAAAACTACAGAGACTTCTCTTTGAAGTAGGCCTACTTCAAAGGCAGAAAGGGGTATGAGAAGATCCCCCAAAACCCCTGAAAATTAGATCACTTCTGGAATCAAGAGGAACCTCTGCCAAAGAGAAGAGCAGAAGAGCTAAGGAGAAGTGCTGCCCCTGCCTGAGACTGTGCTTTGGTCAGCTGTCCTGCAGTCACTGCTTCTGCCTGTGAAAGGGGACAAAGACTGGACTTTGTGGTATATTCCTGCTTGAGAAGAATCTTCAAGGGCTTGGACTGAACTTGTCCCCTGTGCTGAAGTCTCAGGGCCATCAAAGACTTCCCCTACAAGCACCTGGACTCTCTGCTGAGACTCCTGCCCTGACAAGTGGTGCCCTATCCAGTCCCTGGGCCCTTGAAAGGAGAAGCTGGTAAAAATCCAAGAAAACCGACTTCAGACTACTCCGGACTGCCGACGCTGCCGAATCCCGTGATGCCACCTGCAACCAACCCTGTGGTCCTCGTGGAGTGCGAGGACCCTCGCAGGCCTGACATTTCTGCAGCCCTGCCAAAGTCCGCGACTCTGTGGAAGTCGCCACACCATCTTGTGACCGCCGGATAACAACTCCGCCTGAAGTGCGCAGATTCAACATTTCGCAGAGATACTGCCTCACCTCCACTGCTGCAGAGCAAGGACCCGACCCATCTTCGTGATGTCTCTGCTCTTTTGCCCCTACAACCCTGGAACTGATGCCACCTCGGATCAAGCGATGCCACATTCCCTACTTCACGCACCAGCTTGTTTTCACATTTCACAAAGTTACTGTACCTGGGGGTCTGCATGCCTCCATACCCGGCGCCATTGGCATTGGATTGCTGGGAACTACTCCTTCATGACACCTTGTTATCACCTCATCATTTTGTGTTTCTAAGCGCTATTTTTGAGTTTAATCTTTAAAAATTCATAACTTGCCTTGTGTATGTCGGATTTTTGTCATTTTGGTCTTGTTTTGTTTAGACAAATGTTGACTATTTTTCTAAACCTGTGTTGAGTCATTTTGTGGTGTTTTACTGTATTACTGTGTGTGTTGGTACAAATACTTTACACCTTGTCTCTGAAGTTAAGCCTACCTTCTTGTGCAAGCTACCAAGGCTGTGAGCGGGGGTTAACTGAGTGTGATTCTCCTTTACCCTGACTATAGTGAGGGTCCTCGCTTGGACAGGGGGTAACCTGACTGCCAACCAAAGATCCCATTTCTAACTAAAGCAAACTGGGGAAAATTGGGTATTTATAACACAATTTACATATAATTTCTTAGAGCCCAGAAGTTCTGAAGGGGCATCTTTGTGTGCAAAGCAAGCATTATTTTTACTACTGGATCGTGAAACTCCCCAAAATCATGACAAATTGGAAGCAAAGCTGTGAACCTTGTTATGTAATTTTCATTAAATGTTAGTTGCAGCAATGTGCATTCCAGGCATTGAATAATCAAGGTATTACAAAGACACCTTGGCCATGGATTTTCAAAAGCATCTTTCTTCAAGTCTTCATCCCATCCAGTCCCTTTGAAGGAGGTTCTCAGTTGGTTGAGGCTCTACATGTAAGGGATGGTGTGAAAAAGTCAAAGGTTACACAAATCTCACAGTCACAGACCATAGATACTACAGCTGGACAATGTTACAGCCTCACACAGCTGTGTTACTGCTCACTTACAAAGAAATCCCATGATTGGAAAGCAGACAGATTACATCAATCGTAGGTGCTCACGGCTCAGACAGTACTGCTGATAACATTACCAAACATTTTCTAATAAAGATAGTAAAACGCCTCCACCCAAAAATATAAAAAAATACGCCCCCAAAGGTGATCTCATGTAGCAGTGATCAAACAATTACATACAAGTGCACATACAGTCACACAAATGCTTTGGCAAACCGAAATTCACATTCACCTGAGTTTGAGAATCATATTGAAAATGATACAGCTAATAAACAAAATAAGTTGGGTCCTAGACCAAACAGAGGTTGCTCTTACTTTACTCAGTGGTAGTCAGTCATCTCATAAAGAGCAAAAGGTAGAATGCAGTCTGGTGGCATTCCAAGCCATGCACTGCACATAGTTGTTTGCAAAAAATGCTCTATTCCACTGAGCTATAACGTCCTGCTTTCTTTTACTTTAGCTGCACCTTCCAGGACTGTTATATATTAAAATATTACCCACAAACTGTTGAGCAGGCAGCTACCCATAAAATCGACGGCAATTCTGAAAGAATCTGCAATCCCCATAGCTCTTCCACACACAGGTGGGAACTGGAGGTCTGGAACGCATCTGTTAAGGAAGGCCATTATAACTTCACAACAAGAGCCACGTGCTCCCACGCTTTCCACTCTCGCCCTTCAACTCTTTCCTGAGAAGCGCACTTGTCATGAAGAGTGGTGAGTGTATCCAGATTAGAACTCTGACAAAATTCCGAAAAGGCCCACGTTACTTCTCAGAAATCTAGTCGCGGCACAGTCTGCATAGTGTTCTGAAACGCAGTGGCAGACAACGCTGGCAATTGGGGCGCTTAGAAACGGATCACAATAAAGTTAGCACAACAAGGCAGTGTGAGACCACAGCCAGCTGCTGCAATATTCCATCAGTGCCCAAAGTCACACGAGGAGGGAGGTAGAGCGTGTGGTCACAGGGACGCCCGCACAGGTTGCAGAAAGTCTCATTAAAGACATTCTCAGGCAAGGGCTTCTGAGCTACAACGAGACGACGGGAAAACGTGCCTTGGCATGAGCTTGAGGTCTCTTCGGTTATTATCAAGTAATTCAAAATCTGTCTGCTATTATTTAAAGGCATGTACATTTGCGACTAAACCACAATAAAGCAACAAGCGCCAACCAGCCTGAAAAGCACATTTTAAATACAGAGAAAGTGACTCTTTGGGAAGCAGATTGACTTCACTCCACAACTGTTTCTTGCAACACATTACTGCTTCGGAAACTCTGACGTGGGGCTGATGTGATGGTGGACCCATGTGATGGTGGACCCACCATCGCAGAAGATTCGTCCCAGCTGGCAAAATAAGTACAAAAGTCACATCGATCCGGCATGACTGGATTGGGTGTCGCTTTTGAACTCACAGGGCCATATAATTAATCAATGACCTGTCGGCTTGTTGTACATTACCGCTCCCCCTCCACGGTGCAATGTTTCATTCCACAGTAGCAACACAGGCAGCATTTGTTACCCAGGCCATAGGCAAGCATTTTACAGACCGTGGCTCCAGCAGACCCCCATAAAGGTGCAGTCTACGCCGACAGGAATAGTAGAAAGCAGTAGCACCTGCAGTGGAGACTTTGAACGTCTGGTTACAGCACAGAAGAACCTGTCCAATGACTGAAGGGCTCAAAATAAAGCCACACACTGATTGGCCATGTATTGAAAGTACCACCCCCACGCTGATGATGTCTTAGAGGTCTATCACCTAGCACCCAAGCCCAATCCAGAATCAGCTCTCATGTTATTTATGTTTGCAAGCAACATGAAAGCAGCACTGTGGTTGGTAGGAACAGGCAAAGCAAACCCTCCAAAGAAGACCTCGGCCTTTGGCTGTAATCCTCTTGATTCCTTAGCATTGCAGCTGTTAGAGAAACCTCAAATACGCATGTCAGGCTGGCCGCAGTAAAATACCAGTCCAGCCTGACATAAACACTTCACTTTTAGTCCTCACAGACCTCCCTGCTGTCAATCAAGCCCCAATCCACCCTCAAGCAGTAAGTTACTCGACCTGCAACGCAATTAGGAGACGCAGTAAAGCAAACGTTTTAAGTTAAAGTCTGTGGGGGCTAAAGGGGAGATTGGTCAATGCCCGTTAGCCCTGAGGAGGGAACTGCCCATGATCACTAACAGTCAAATAATTCTTGTAAATGGGAGGGGGGATGCAAAAACATGAATTGTTGAAATAAGTGCACAGTCCTTGTATGAATTTTACAATTTAATCACTGAAGTTTTTCAAGAAGGTTGTCTTTTGGTATTTTCTGTAACTAGGAAAGATTGTGTTCTAATGTGGGGGGATTAAATAATGGTAAGACGTTTTACAAGGTCTGTTTTCGGCTTCTTAATAGCTCAAAAGGGAACACTGTTTACAAATGTAATTTACAAATGGTCGAATAATGAACCTTACTTGTGCTATATTGGAGTGCTTTGCATAGAAATTAAAAAGTCTCCTAACCTTCTGCTAAACTTTGCACCGTTTTCTTTTCCTTTATTAGACTACGAAAACAATTTGCAATTAGGTTGGGTAATAGAGGACAGATACAGTATTGTGGGCCATGAACAGCAGTTGCATGACATGCGTTTAGGGAAGGCGCTTTCAACGTGACAATGAAATTGACCTGCAAAGTAAAAACAAAAACAATCAGTGTGAATTTTTGTTTAAGACGAGTCATTAGATGGAATAATGTCCCTACAACTCTGATTCTTGTTGGATTTTTTCTTTTCTACAGTTTTCAGTCACAACAGAGGCTAATATTATATTTCTGTCACAAGTGATATTTAGTAATAGTGATGTAGAACAGACGTTGAAGACTGCACGCACACAGGCAAAGGCAGATGCAAGATGTGCAGACAGAAAGAAAACAGGCGGAAAAACTCTAGTGAAGAGATGCTGAGTGATTGGAATATTAGTAGGCAGACAGCTGGATGTCTGTGCCGATGAGATCCACTTTAGTGAATAGCACAAGGCCCTCAGTAGAACATGACAAGTCCTCCTGCACAGCCCAACTCATTGAGCTACAAGAGAGAGACAGCTGCAGAACCTCTTGCCGCCAGAAGGGCCGGCCCCAAATCACATTGACCAGGACAGTGCACCGAGTGGAATGAACATTTGGGGGCATATTTATACTCCGTTTGCGCCGAATTTGCGTTGTTTTTTTCAACGCAAATTCGACGCAAAACTAACTCCATATTTATACTTTGGCGTTAGACGCGTCTAGCGCCAAAGTTCATGGAGTTAGCGTCATTTTTTTGCGTGAACACCTTCCTTGCGTTAATGATATGCAAGGTAGGCGTTCCCGTCTTAAAAAATGACTCCGATGCATATGCGTCGTATTTATACTCTCGGGCAAAAATGACGCCCGGGAGTGGGCGGGTCTAAAAAACCCACATTAGCGCCGGATTTTAACGCCTAGGTCAGGGCAGGCGTTAAGGGACCTGTGGGCTTAGAATGAGCCCAGAGGTGCCTTCCCCTGCCCCTAGGGACACCCCCTGCCACCCTTGCCCACCCCAGGAGGACACCCAAGGATGGAGGGACCCACCCCAGGGACATTAAGGTAAGTTCAGGTAAGTATTTTTTTTTAATTTTTTTTGTGGCATAGGGGGGCCTGATTTGTGCCCCCCTACATGCCACTATGCCCAATGGCCATGCCCAGGGGACATAAGTCCCCTGGGCATGGCCATTGGGCAAGGGGGCATGACTCCTGTCTTTGCTAAGACAGGAGTCATTTCAATGGGGGTTGGGCGTCGTAAAAAAATGGCGCAAAACGGGTTGAGGCGATTTTTTTGCCTCAGCCTGACTTGCACCATTTTAGGACGCCCATACTCCATTTTCCCCCTACGCCGGCGCTGCCTGGTGTACGTCGTTTTTTTCCACGCACACCAGGCAGCGCCGGCAGCTAACGCCGGCTAACGTAATTGAATAAATACGGCGCCCGCATGGCGCTTCAGAATGGCGTTAGCCGGCGCAATTTTTTTTGACGCAAAACTGTGTTAGCGCAGTTTTGCGTCAAAAAGTATAAAAATGGCCCTTGGTGTTTATTGGGTGGCTGGAGGCCGTTGAGATGTGATGGCAGGAGATGTGAGGAAGGTGAGAGGAGGGCGCAAGATTCACGGGGTGCTCAGAATTATACTGACGTACATTAAGGACTGATTACAAAGTCTTTCACACGACCTAATTGAGACCAAGTGGGATGGATGAGCTGCTGTTTGCATAGCATTAAGTCAGGCAGCTCCCTGCTGTGCCCCTCGGAATTTCAGCACCCAGGGCCTGGGACCAGCTTGCCCATGCCCAGGCCGGCCCTGACCACCAGTGCAAAGGAAGGGAACAATCATAGCTCCCCCTCGGGATGGTAACGTTATGTAGTTTAAACTAGGACGAATATGTTCCTGTAACAACAAAGGCAGGAAAAAATACTTTTTTGACACCTAAATAATTCAGAACAGTTTGTATTGAAGAAAAGGGTCATAAGTTGACTTTAAAAAAAGAAATAACACAGCATTGCTGCAAGGTACAACATACTCAGCATGAAGTCTCTCTTCATCTGAACTACTTCAGTAGAGAAAGTACAAAACTAAGGAGCATATTTACTAAGATTTTATACCGTTTACATCACAAACATCAATGCAATTTTTGTTTACCTATTTACTTTTCAGCGCAAAACTTGTTTTGTGCTGGAAAGTACCCTGAAAGTAACGCAAAGCAGCACAAAGTGCTGCTTTGCGTTACTTAGCGCCAAGAGGCCGTTACATGGGTGGTACATGGATGTTTCCAATGCCTTTTGATGCCAAACCCTATTTACAAGCAAAAGTAGACATGATTTTGCACCAAAAGTTAACACCATGCAAAAGCAGGCGTTAAAAGGAGACATTTTTTATTTCACCTTTCTTTTCCAACTTTGCATGCGTGCTGCACTATGCAGCACACATACAACGTAGGAGAAGTTTTAGAGTGTGTCTATGCATTGTATTTTGTACAGGAAAGGCACCTTTCCAATACAAAACCTATGCTAGACTAACGCACACACAAAGGTGTGAGCGTGGCATACTGCAGCTAAAAAAAAGTGCCAACGCAAGGAAGAAGGTGGAGGAGAGGCATTTTTTTGTAAATAAGGCATTCTCCTGCTCTCGGCTTCTCACCTGGCCCGTGCAGCATTTTTCGCTGCTGCACTGCACTGCGAGACCAGTAAATCCGGGCTCAAGTACGTTAGTTGTTAAGTCCTCCAAAACCACTAGGGGGAGTGCTAGTATTATTAAACTAACAAGCACTTATTTTCGTGAGAAAAAACGACTGCCGCTTATTACGTGGCCTTTTAGAATTTTGCTGCGTTTTGAACTTTGCACGTAATAATTATTTTGTGCATAAATATCCTGCATAAAATAATTACCTAGTGAGTATTCGTTATGTTCTTCCCAGTAACACGTCTATGATTTTAAAATGCTTCTTTTTACGTTGTCAAAAATATAGCTCTGTCATTATGTGTACATTCACAAGGTTTTTTTTACAAAGCTTCATATTACCTTCTGATGAAAAAAACAAATTAAAAACTAATTGTATACACTGTTATAAATCTAACCAATGAATTTCCTAATTAAACATTAAGTAGACTTTATTTAAAATCCCATTTTGAACCACCAAAGCAAAGTTGTTTGAAGAGTCTGCTATTTTCAGACACATTGTAACAGCTCCCGGTTTAATTCCAACTCCACTTAGAACGTTTCTTGTTCATGCATTTACGTCATTTTGTTAACACCATGGGCATTTCTCATTTACTGAAATGAAGAGCATGGCCACAGATGTTTAACCCATACCCACCGTCGATCCTGAATCACACCTTCCAAAGGATGGCAGGCATGATCACTCGACTATGTCTCACCCCATGTCACTCCTTTCACAGCATGCATACCTGCAGCCACTCGAGAATATGTTGTCACCCATAACAGTTTCCACAAACGCTAAACTCACACTACTGTAACATAAACGACAAACTTTCTATTCCTCACATCTCTTGACATCACTACTCCTCAAGTACAACATCCGTCAATACATGAGCTCCGCTGCGGTCCATCAAGCACAGGAGAAAAAAACGTCCCACATAGGCCGCATAAAAATTCCACATCCATCCTATCAATCACAGTGTACTGTGTAGATCACCAACATATGTTCGTATCTTGTGAGGGTCATGAAATGCAATATAAATGTAACTACAATACAATAAAGAACAATTAAGCAAATTTGCTAAAAAGCACCACGCTGCAAATACATCAGTGATAAAAGACATGACAAACCAAAACATTCCCAACATCGATTCATGAGAAGCTCACAACGCTGATGATCCCCAAGCCCTGCGAATGACAGCAATGTTCGTTGATTATAGTTAAGGTTTGCCTATCTTTTTGTGGCAAGGGAATTCCAATTGTTACTTTGTGTACAATTACTTTGGGAGTCATTAGAGTGGAACTAGTACATCTGGAGTGCCTTTAAATTGTGACTTCTCAGGTAAATTGGTGAGTTAAAAAATAAATATATATATATATATATATATTTTACTGAAAAGCCAAAGGTTACAGGGACATTATAGTTTGGTTCAGATTTTACACGCACAAAACCACAGAAATTCAGCAGTTGTCGTTAGAAATATTTCAACTAACTATAACTCGTGGCCAAAGGTAACTATTCCTCGTGCTCCCACCATGCACAGTTTTTCCCCAATAATTTGTCTGCTAATGTTTCCTTTATATTTTTTGTTGATGGTATAAAAGTTGTCCTTAGTGCTGTATTATCTGGGGTAATTAGCAGTGCATGGGGAGGGTGCAAGTTATAGTTACCTTAGACCGTGAGTTATAATTACTTGAAATAAGTCTAACTATAACTGCTGCATTTCTCTGGTTTTGTGCGAGCAAATTCAGAACCTAACTGTAACGTTCCTGTATCCTTTGGTTTTTTAAGTGAATTTCTAGGTTTTGCTGTGCATGGGCTTTGGCCCGTGTGGCGGAAGTTGGCCACAGGACCTGTCTCTCTGGGTGTGAGAATAAGTGGGAGAGGGTGTCTCTGCGTGTGAGAGTGGGTATGAGAGTGTCTGTCTGGATTCGAGAGTGGGTGCGAGAGGGACAATGTGGGTGTGAGAGATTCTGTTTGGGAGTGAGAGTAGATGTGAGTTGGGGGTCCATGGGAGTGACATCGAGTGTGAGAGTGTCTCTGTGAGTGGGTGTGTGAGTGTCTGCGTGGGTCTGTGAGTGTGTGTGTTAGAGTCTGAGTAGGTCTCTGAGAGGGTATGTGAATGTATGAATGGGTCTGTGAGGGGGTGCATGAGTTTGTAAGTGGGTCTGTGAGTGAGTGCGTGAGTCTCTGAGTAGGTCTTTGAGTGGGTGCATGAGTGTCTGAGTGGTTCTTTGAGTGTGTGCTTGAGTCCCTGAGTGGGCCTGTGAGTGGGTGCATGGATCTTTGAGTGGTCTATGAGTGGATGTGTGAGTCTTTGAGTGGCTGCATGAGTGTCTAAGTGGGTCTGTGAGTGGGTGTGTTGATGTCTGAGTGGGTCGTGAGTGGGTGTGTGAGTCTCTAAGTGGGTCTTTGAATGGGTGCATGCAAGTTTGAGTTATGTCTGATTGCTGCTCTGAATGGGTGTGTGAGTGTATGGGTGTGTCAGTAGCTGTGTGAGTGACTCTGCCACAAAGCAACCTCACCTGCCATTTTACACAACAAAATTCTACAGCTTTGCATTCAACACCTACCCAAGTGGAGTTCCTTCTGCCTTTTTGAGTAAATGTCCAGTATGTATTCTACACTGCAGCTGTGTAGTGAACCACAAGGAAATGTCACCAGTGACCTTGTGTTTGTGTTGGCAAAATGATTGTTCTTGATGTCTGTTTCTCTAGAATTGTGTGATAACATGAATCCTCCTATAGAGAGGCCAATGAAACTACAAACATTTTAATCTCCACCAAACCAGGGTCCTTCCTCTTATCTATATGAAGTAAGTGTTTCTTTATTTTGGGGAAATGTCCTCATATTTCTTGACATCGAGAACATGCCATCAAAACTGGCAGGAAATGCATTCAGGGGCCCTTTGGGAAGCTGTACATTATCCTGGCAAAAGGCCGAAGACCTTTGCATAATAATTATGTGGACAGTGTGGGGCGAAGCGGGTGCAGCTTCCAGACGATTTGTACATTTGCATACTCATAGCAATTAAAAAAACATGCTATCTAGGGGAGGTGGACCCCATCCCCAAGGGCCCACCACTATTCAATGGGGGAGGGGGACCACGCAGCCCCTCACCCAGTTGATTTTGACTCCATGGACCCCATTCCCTGGGCCCAGCACTATTCAATAATGGATGGTGGCTGCACAGCCCATCTCCCCGTCTGATTTCAGCACTAGGAACCCATCCCCCTTGGCCCGTTCATGTCACCTGTGTGCCCTGTACATCCACTGTGCATGATGGGGACCACAGGGGAAGCCTCAAGGCCCCTGCTGTCCCAGCTGGCTCACGCTTGCTGTGGGAGCCAGCACTACTCTTGCACACATAGAGCTGCTAAACCTGCAGCTCCCTGTGTGCAAGATGGATCATTTCATCTCTTTCCCAGCCTTCAAGCCAGCAAGCAGTGAAAGAGATGAAACTTCTGCTTTCAGCAGGCGAGAATACTTTAACAGCTCTCACCCACTGGAAAATTAGTGTTTTCTCTGACTTGGCAGTAGCTGTCAAAGCTCCCACCAAGTCAGATCAAACATCTGTGTCCCAGTGATGGGCACCCTACTACAAATGCACATTTTGTCCTGCTGAGGAGTCAGTCCCACAGGACATGGGGGTTCTGCAGGACCCCCTTATTACAATACCCCTTTCTGCCCTGGGAAGGTGCTAGTCCAAGGGTTGCTGCATGGCCCTGCATAATATTTACATTAAACGCCAAGGAGGTGGAGGTCCCCGGGGCATAACTAAGCCCCCTGGAGGGGGCACCCCTCCATTTCTTTTTAAAAGGGCATCATGCCCCGCGACCTGGCCCACCCAGGGGGCCTAATTAAAAACAAGCACAGGAATCCTCACTCTTTTTTTTTCATTTTTACCGCAAGTTCTCTATTTTTGTTACTGTGTGGAAAATGTTTTAAATAAGCCCATGGAGGGGGCCTCTCTCCATTTTTTTTTAAAAAGACAGCATGCCTCTGGGACCTGGCCCACCCAGGGGCCTAATTACAAACAAGGACGGCAGACTGTGCTCGTTTTTTTGTTTTTTTTGTTGCCCCAAATTCACAATTTTTATTAATTTGAAGCAAGTGCTTTTTAAAAAAAAGATGCCTTTAGTCCTGCTTTTTGCCCTGCCGGGTCCCTCTGGGACCCAAAGAACAATGTTTGGGGGTCAAGGTATTCCTATCCTGGCCTATTTTCTTTTTTTAACGTTTTTGTGGGACAAGATGGCTGTCAACACTTCCCGGTTGAAGTGTTAGCGTCCAATCAGAGCTCTGCATTTCCCTGCACATGCTTGTTATTCTTCACGAAGACATTGCAGAGGAACCGTGGCCCTAGATATACAAATTTGAATTTCCTTTGATTTCTTAACAACTGCTGAAGAGAATTACATCAAATTATAAAAAGAACACTATGTGGAACAAAATCGAGCTTTCTGCCAAATTTGCTGTAATTCCACCTAGTGGTCCAGGCTGTAGTTGTGTTCAAAATGCCCATGGGAATTAATATGGGAAATTCACTTTTTTTGGCCTCGCCTCCTTTTTCTCAGCTCCCGTTTGACGGATCACCCCAAAATTTTCCATGTGCAACAAGATTTACTAGCACACTTTTTCATAAATTTCATGAAGATCTGTCAAATGGCACCAATGATATAGGCAACTTAAAAAACACTATTCACTCAGGGCCAGTACTGAACAATGGGTTAATACACACACATGCACACACCTTTACATATAGAATTTAAATTTAATAATTTGTAATTCATTGATTGAATAATTGTTTTTGATTCTGATCAAGCTCACATTTATTGCTCTTGCTATCAACTTTACTCATTCACAAAGGCATAGGAACATTTTGCTCATTTTTATGGAATGGTAGATTGAGATGGTGCAGTGCAATTCCCTGGGACATAAGGTGGCTGTGAGGGAGCAGGGACATCCAGGATACAACCAAACTTGTGCTAGGTTTGACCACAACTTGATGCGAAGTACCTATTGATGGCCTGAAAAAAGTCACTGTTTACTCAACTTTCTTTCTAAACTTGTCACACTATAATTAATTTCTGTCTCTCCGCTTATTCACAGGCCTTAATAAAAATACATATGTGATCTGTTTGTTACATAATGTAGGCAAATTTTGCTATTAAAAAGTAATGTTTATCTTTAAAGTTCTTCTCCGTGGTAAGTGGTGGTGCACAAAGGGACCTATATATCCATCCCTATGGGTGGGCTACAGACTCTAGGGTTGGTGAATCTGGAGACATAATTGCACAAATTTGGGGTCATATTTACAAGATAGTGGCGCATCAGCTCTGATGCACCACTTTTCTTGCGTCGCTCTGCGCCCCTAATGTCATCACAGCAGCGCTGTATTTATTATACAATGCACCATGGCGCATGTTAGCACAATTGCGTTATATTTTATGATGCTATTGTGGCGCTTTGCTGGATTAGCACCATAAACTATGGCCCTGGGCCAGCAAAGCAAAGGGAGGCCCATATGTCATTATGGGAGTGTCACTTTAACCTGCCCTAAGGAAAAAGAAAATGGTGCAGTGAAATCTTGTAAATTTCACTGTGCCCTTTTTTTGGGCCTCTCTGTGTGAGAACGCCCCCCTTGCATACATTATACCTGTCACAGGTAAAATGTTGTGCAATGGGTTACTAAGTGGTACAATGCATGCAATATGGTGCACAGTGGGGGCCTCATTATGGTAAAAATAATGACGTTAGGGCAGCAAAAGGAGGTGCAACGAGGGGCTTGTAAATATGCCCCTTGTTTTTCTACACAGAGCTTCGTACCAAGGTTTTGCCCTTTCATGGGTTCCATTAAAAGTATTGAAGTAACGGTGGACAGAATTTGCAATAATGGATGGTAGCTCCCTGTGTGATAACATGGATTACAAACTGTTTTTTTTCTGGAATGGGAAACAACAGGTGGGTTTGAGAATAATGGGTTCATTTTTGCATATTTTTGCCCCTTTTGCAGTAAAGAACGGGCCCAAATCTGCTGCCACTTACCACCTGCAATGATTAAGTGGTAATTTAAGTGGGGCTTTTTTTGTTTTGAGGGTGCGAGAGGAAAGGTAAGGCAGGTTACTTTCTTCTTCAGCTTGGAGGAACCTCAACTTCCTGTATTCAGAAGGATGAGGATGCAGAGGTGTGAGGCTCAGCAGTAGATTCAAGGAGGTCTGCAGGTCTGGTTGCTCCAGGAGAGTCTGAAGTTTGCAGGGCTGATAATTCCAGGCCCTGAGAGATAGGTAAATGGCCCTCGTTAGTATGCTTCCTCCCCCAGAGGTCATACCTCTTTGAGACACCCTTAATGGGGGGTTAAGTGCTATAAATATCAAAGGTTATTTTTACTCAAGATAAGGCAATTCAATGTACTCAGATAAGAAGGCTGGGTTGCCATTGTCAGGCTTCAAACTCACAACCTGCAAACTCCAATCATTTCACTAACTTAACAACCTAACGGCTTATTAAATGACAAGTAAAAAAAAAGTATCAGCTATCTTTTACGTTTGATGAAGGATAGGATGCGTGTCCTTATTGCTTATGACAACATTTCTGGCAAAGAGAGGAGACATACAGTAACCTATGTTTGCACCTACTTATAGATGGCATAGGGACGCCTCTAATAGCATTCCTCTCTGCTGTGTTTCAGACACGGGGACAGTGCTGAAGGTCATCAGCATTTACAAAGAGAACCTGGCTCTGGAGGAGGTGGTTCTGGAGGAGTTAGAAGTGTTCACGGTAAGTTACTGAAAGCTAAACGTGCTTGCCATGCGGGCAGAAAAAGTGGGTGGGCGGGTTAGGGTGTGTGTGGGGGGCTGGGAGGATTAGCATACGTCTGCTGTAGTCGCTACATGTCCAGTGTTGTTTTAAAACAGGGACCAATCCTGATCAGGGATGTTAACATTTTCCTTTCGGAATGCGCACACGGTGTTTATAAACACAGTTTAGTGCATTTCAAGATTCCTTTGTCTGAAAAATATCATCCAGATTCTGAGTCCTGCCAGGACCCCGCCACACAATTGCAGTTCTGTGTTCACGTCTCAGCCGCCTGTCCCAATTTATTCTTTGAACCTCAGCAAATATGATTTGCCCCCGCCGAAGATGCCTTCTCGTTAGAGCAGAGCAGAAGTGACCTTGTGAAAAGGCTGCTGTGTGAATCTCTTTCAGATGGCTGCTTCTGAGAGATAGCGTATCATATCTTCTCAACAGTAGGTTAGAAGGTTACCCCGGTAATTGATCCGTTCTGTATGCTGAATCAGCGAGTCTAAAAGCAGAGCTGCATGCACAATATCTAGCATTGTCAGAATATGAGTTACTCCCGGCTCCTGACAGTCTATCAGAGGCCTACTCCACTTCACAATACATATTTTCTCAGCGCAGTAGAAAGTACATGCATTCCCCACTGTGACTCTGTTCTCTGTGTGCTGAAGAATAATTTCAATGCATTCCAGGAGAATTTTATTGAAATCAAAGCAGACTTTACTCTTGGCGGGTGCCTTCTGCGTGCTTAGGCGTTTTTCGAGTTATGCATTTGATAATGCCACTGCAGCCATAACAGTGATAGCCCCTACGTTCTAGACCAGTGGTTCCCAACCTGTGGTTCAGGGACCCCTGGGGGTCCGCGAAGCCTCCTCAGGGGATCCGCGGGTGCTTAGAACATTTAATAATATCAACAGATGAGGTCCCCAACCCACAGTAATGACTCATTGGGGGTCCCCAGATTCCAATAATGATTCAGAGGGTGTCCCCTGGTTTTCACTACAGATAAGGTGGAGGTCCACAGAAGTCAAAAGGTTGGATACCACTGTTCTAGACGTCTTCAAGGTACGGATTTGAATTTCTTGAGGAGAAACTGTTCAAATAGTGTCACATTTTGATCATAATTTTGTGAAGTTTGAAAAGGCTGATAGCTACAGTTTAGGTGACATATGTATATGTCATGTGTGCTTATTTGTGTTCATTGTCTATGCATCTATCCATCCATCTATCTGCAGTATCTATTTGTCTGTCTTCCTTCTGTGGGTCACTCTTATACTTATGTCTGTATGTATACAACTTTGCTAGCATTATCACATGTCTGCTTGTCTGTCTATCTGTCTATCTACCTGTCTGCTTTTGTGATTATCTACTCAGGGCCGGCTTTAGGGTGGTGCGACCTGTGCAGCTGCACTGGGTACTGACCTGGAGTGGGGCTCTGACCTCATGAAGGGCACACTGTTTAGCATAATTTACAATTTAAAAGCACCTGTTGCAGACTTCCTTGTGCATCCAGCTTTCGGGCAGCAATAAGAAGGTCAAGATAACTCATGTGAATAACGTTCATGCTAGAGAGAGAGAGAGATCATTTGGCTAGCTGCAGTTTTGACTCCAAATAAGTAGTGCAAAGGGTTATTATGTCTCCCCAAAGAACAGATCTGGATTTTATGCTGATATCTGAGTAGATTAGTGAAGCCAGCATTTACCGGCATTTTAAAGCAAATAAAATGTATGTGAGAGAAGACCTATGGAGAGATCAGGGGCACTTTGCCAGGTAGTAGTGAGGAAATCCAAAGAGAAGGTCATTGGGTGGGGGCACCAAAAAAGTTTGCTGCACCTCGCCACTAGCACTAAAGCAAGGCCTGCATGTACCGACCTTCTTTCCATGCTGCCTCTCCTTTTGTCTGTATTTATATACATTTGTCTTCCTGTCAGTCTGTCTGGCAGCCAATACAGGTGTTCATCTGCCTGTCTACCTATCTGTGCATCTATCTATTTGCCTATCAACCTGTCTTATCACCTCTTTCTAAACAACTAATAAACAGGTTGGTAAAATGACTATATGAGTCCGGGGCAACAAACTGTGAATGTTGACTTTGGTAGAGATTCTTCAGGATCCAAAAGCAGTGCAGCACATAGACGCAGGTTCAAGACTAGCTGTGGATGAGCGTGTCTTCTACTTACTGTGTAGTATCACACATCTGCACTGCTCCAGAGTGGTCCCTAACACTGAAGTACGAGTTCAGATGCAAATATGTACATTGATCGGCTCAAGCAATATATAATAATATTCTTATAATTCGTAATGCCTTGCTGCATTCAAACCTCGATTGTTAAGCAATGCACAGTAAACTGTTGCTTTTTCAATAAGATTTTAATGTCATCTGGTTTGTCACCTTGTGTTCCATCTTTTGAACAATTTTTGAATTGCCACTTCTGGTGTAACATTTCGAAACAATTAGGTGCAAGCGTTTCCTACTGTGGTAGCAGGCCCAGATGATCTGCTCCTTTTACTAGTGCATGGGTCACGTTCTTTCGCTAGGTCAGCACATTGCAATATCACTGCGCATGCATGCATGATAGTACTGCAAGGAAGATTGAATGGAAAACAGCACTAAAATGATAGTGAGATATTGCTTCAGTGATTATCTTTGCTCTTTCAGCCTCCATCATCAATTACAAATATGGAAATATCGCTAAAGCAGGTAAAGTGCACGGTTTATAATCCATAACTAATGCATTATTATGTCATGTTTTTCACCAGTTTTCTAGTTGCTCGTAAAAAGTAATGAAAAAACAAAGTATTTTCTAAAATGAATGTACTACAAACAGAAAACGTTCGTTCTAAAGACTGAATACCTAATGACACGAGAAAAAATTCATATGAAATGCTTTCTCCAAATGAACATGGTCCATTAATAAATGGAGTGGGCGCTGACATTTACCTAGAATGCTGTAGAACATTTAAGATGAGCCATGCTAGTTCATAACAGTTTATTTGGATATTGTAATTAATTACGTGCAAATTAGATGTTGTCGTGGCTAACAGGCTGGAATAATCATGCGACATATTGACACGAGTAGGTTTGATTGAATTTGACTTGCCAAGCAATATACTACGCCTGGCTATGCAATTAACACATGCAACTTTGAAGCGCAAATAAATTGTGTAATAAAAACAAAATGAAATGCCGTTCATGTTTCTTTCAAATAAAGTTCAGAAAATAAAAATCTGGATTTTTTAAACCATAAGACACACTAGAGAGCATAAAATATGCACCCATTATACTATCATTAAGTCTGCTAAGGCTGGAGTTACTGATAGCAGGGACATTAATACATCTAGCGGGTGGAAATAATAGGGCCCTAATCAACCTCTTAATAATTAGAAATCTCCAGGGAAATTAACAATTTCAGTCCCATTTCCCATGGTTATTTCTCATTGTCCAAAATCTCTGGGTAACATGCACAGGGCCCACAAATGTACTGCTGACCCCGTAATCCAATCAGCTGTTTAAGGGATCTACAGGCCCTATTGAAAGAGCCTTGTAATCTCCCTATGGCTTACTCAAGACTGAAAACAAAAAAAATCAGACAAACAGTGGGAAGTAGAAAAGAAGCTAGAAGAGTTTCTAATTCTTTGCATAAGCCAAAAGTCTTCTTTCTTTACTGGTTAGATTCGAGCACTGCATCATAACTGTGTACAGTGAAAAATGTAATTGTCTTTTCCTTGTATGCGGTATTGGGTGTTGTGGTAACGTTTTCAGGAGTGCCAGGACACACAGAGGTTACTGTGCTCAAATAATACAAACATTTGCAATACCACGGATCTCGCATTTGCTCGAGTTAGAGCTATTAGCATTGTAAACTCCTAACCGGACTATTCTTGCCACGTAAATTGAAAATGAAAAGTAAAACAGTTTCACATAAGCGAGACGATTCACAGTGCCACGTCCACCATGAGCATCAGTGTGAAGAGACACACAAAAGAAAAAAGAAGTTTGCTTGCAGTCAAACTTATCAACAAAAGTTCAATTAGGCGGGTAACAGAGCCGATAGCCAAGGTGGTAACAAAACCTCCCCAAGGAAGGACAAATGTAAGCCATTTACCAATGTCATTAAAGGATTTTTGAACGGCAAGACCACGAACAAGTGGTAGTGATGGATGCGATGTGGGCATTGTTAAAAGCCCAAATACATACCAACACGTTGGAAAAACAGCGCTTGCGCGCTGCTATTCTCGACCTAAAAAATTAGAGCCTTGTAGCATGGATGTCCTGGGGTTTTAACTTCCTTTTGGACCAGAGCTGAGCATCAGGTACATCCCTTTAGCAGTTGTGTAAATGTGTTACCACCATCCAGATGTGAGTCCAAGGGCTTGAACAGTAGTTCTCAATTCCGTTTCTGTACGAAAGCGACTAACTTTCTTTAGAAGAGAGCTGGAGTTTGTCAGACTCTCTATTTTTTGGCAATGTGTTCCATGAGGATGAAGTCGGTTTCCAGGGTGAATCCAAGTGACATTACCCTCAGGGTAGTGAAGTCAAGCAGTCAAAGAGTTACTTATGGAAGGGGTATAAGGTATAAACTCAAAACACAGTTAAACACATAATCATGATTATTCAAACATTGCCCAGGTAGTACTTTTAGATGATATCATAAATACTTTACTTCCATATACAAGTCCCTTCTTTGCCGGTGGTTTATGATGGTAGCACTGTCATGTAACTGCTGGTGGAGACAGCGTGCAGGAGGCCCATAGGGGCCTCTGCACTGCCCATGCACTTGGTGTGGGCATTGCAGGGGCCCTCCTGGCCAGCCTCGTCACGATGTTCACTGTCTGCTTTGCAGACAGTGAACATCGCAAGCTAGGTTGCCTCCAGGGCGGCCCCCTTCCCGTGGGCCCCATTAACAGTTACCCACTGTGACAGTTGGTGGAAGCAGTGTTTCCACCCACTGGCCCAGCGGGAAACGGCCTACAACATTGATGCTGGCTCATAGTAGAGCCGGGGCAATGCTGGTGCTGCTGGCGGTCCGACCATGACGTTACCACCAGGGTCGTAATGTGGCTGTCGGACTGCCACATTGGCGGTGGTCTGACAGCCACTGCAAACCTGGCGGTTTCAAGACCGCTAAGGTCGTAATGAGTCCCAATGTGTGTGTGCGTGCACATGCGCATGCATCAGGCAGAATGGGCATGTAAATATCCAGGGTGAAATCTGACTGATACCTTACGCACCCAAATAAGGGAGCCTGCACCCAACTATTTACTACATAATACATTTTTAGGCGGGTGAAACAGCCCAAACGCCCCCAGAAGCTCTGCCCCTGCTCAATAGATGAGCTAAATATTCCAGGGCCACAAAAGTAATATTATGATGGGTTGGAGAAATTGAAGAATGCAGCTAAATTATGATGTCTAAAAAGCA
Source organism: Pleurodeles waltl (assembly GCF_031143425.1). Lineage (NCBI taxonomy): Eukaryota > Metazoa > Chordata > Amphibia > Caudata > Salamandridae > Pleurodeles > Pleurodeles waltl. The sequence continues at coordinate 445,929,588 of NC_090442.1, read as the reverse complement.
TGTTGTGATTGTTTCACTAACCTAGTATGGCAAAAACACATAGGATAGATTTATGAAAAGTGGCACTGCACCTAGTACATTGCTACTTTTCTTGGGCCCCTTAGTGCCACCTAACACCACCATGTGTGTGCCGTATTTAAAATATGGCACACCATAGTGGTAGAAAGGGGTACTAGCATCATAATGTTTTATGCTAGTCCAGTGCTTTGCAGGTTTAGGGTAAAACATATTTGGCATTAATCCTGCAAAGCACCCAGAGGCCCATTGAAACCAATGGAAACCTCCTTTTAACGCCTGCTGTGAGTAGGCATTAAAGCTGCCCAAAAAATGGCGCAAGGAAATCTCTTATATTTTCCTGTGCCATTTTCTTGGCCCCTCTAACAGGGAAACGCCAATCATTGTGCCACTTTGTAAATATGGCACTGCGTTTTTGGCCTTCTGATGCCACATTAGCGTCAACAAAAATTACGCTAATGTGGTGCTAGAATGGCTTAGGGCCCTCATAAATCGGTGCCACAGTGTTCAATGATCAGCTGCAACACACCATGTAATTTTGCACTTTGCTAATTTTAAAATACCACAGTCTCCTTTGGAAAACAGGCATGTTGAAGTTGCTATATTAGGAGAGGTAGAGTGTTCTTACCATTGCAATTTGGTTCTGCTTCCTTAATATTTTAATGGAATCTATATGAGAGCATATATTTCATATTATTATTTTTGATCCCAAAAATTTGACTCAGAAAAAGTGATGACCAATCTGTGTATTATTTCCTATTCAATATTCTCACCTTTAAACATCCAATAAAATATGACCAGCATCCTTTTTTACTCTACCCTTCCTACTTATCACTCTTTCCTAACAATATACCTCGGCTCCATAATGCCTTTGAATCTTGAAAGATACATAATGACGACATCAGTAAAGTTGTTGGAATGGAAGATAATCATCCTAGCATCTGCGTATTCTGCTTAAAAAATCTGAAGCTCAATCACTTCGAGAAATCAATCAGAATTCTACTCAGGGTTGTCTCCATCACACATTACTCAATAAATGCCAAAACTGTGTAGCAAATGGACCTAGCAATGATAACCAATTGCTAGGTCGGGATGTAGTGATCAGTAATGTAAACGTTTAACTTCACCACTGCCCATCTATCTTTCCATACATTAATCACACTTTCCAAAGCACACTTCCCAAAGTCACCTGGAGCAAGTATTAGTTGGTCTGTGCCTCCCATCTCCACCCACTTAAGAGCATAATACGGACATTCCCCCTATACATTTCAACAGAAACAGTGAGGTGATTTGAAGTAGATACCAAAAACAAACATTGAAAAGAGCCCCTTTATTGTTACTGTTGTCACTGCTGGACCCCCTAACATCTTTCAACAATCTCAGTACAAGCTAACAAATCACAGTAGCACCTCAAGGCAATATCAATTGTAAAATACTTCAGTAATTTTAATGGTGCTCCGAAAGTCAAAGTTCAGAGGAGATGTTTATTCAAAGCATTTGTAATAATTACTATTTTCACCAGTACAAATAGTAATAAAAAAATAAGCAAGAATGCAGAATGTTAAGAAACAATGCATATTTTATCTTACACAAAGCCCGGATACTGAGAGCACTATCTAGCATGCCATTAGCATTACTCTTAAACAGACCAGGTATCATGACAGATTTACCATGCTCTATTCCATGTTACCAATTTAAAAAGGACTATGCCATGTCTCGCTTCATAAAATAGAATACATTTCCGTGGACAGCCACTATAGATGCACATGATACCTACATCAAGCCAGAATGGTGGACTGAAATGTAATGTCGACATGTTCCCGTGTTTTTCAGCAAATGTTATACGTTACTTCCAAAGATGGGTTTGTCCAACTCGCTCTGCATAGGTGTGATGCATATGGTAGTGCTTGCACAGACTGCTGCCTGGCCAGGGACCCGTACTGTGCATGGGATGGACACTTCTGCTCTAGATATGTTCCAACATCAAAGAGGTAAGTCATAAAGTGCTGGTGTCATACCTCTATGGAACCTCTGTTAAATGATTGCAGTATTGGCCCCACATTTTTTATATTCCATCATGTAGGTTCACTTTACTTTGTTTGGATAAATGGTTTCTAACTAAGGGCCTAATTACGACCTTGGTGGGTGGGATACTCCGTCACTCCGTATTACATGTTCCATTGTATTCTATGATCGTAATAAGGCCCTAAATGTCAAGTTAACTAAACATCACCTGATAATAGAGGTCTTTGGATTTTGTCCATAGGCCTTACATTGAAAATATAATTATACTTCTTTTAAGACTTCTCAATTATTTATGGTACTATTACATTTATAGGATTGTCATTTTTTCTTCATCTTTTCTATAGCTATGTATGTAGAAATCAAACTTAAGGTGGTCATACAGATTTTGGAGTAGCAGGAGTGCTGTTGTAAATCAGCATTGCTCCTGCCCTATCAAACGTGTAGTTCCCCCATTCTTTTTGAGTGAAAGGAATCACTGGATCTAAACCACTGTCGCCTAAATTGGCTCTACAAGCAGAAACCTTACCCTAGGAGTCTATCCTTCAGTGGGTCACTAGGTTACAGTGGTTTACACTCACCCTACTTAGTGTGAGGTGAACATCATTTGTTTACCCCACCAAGACTCCATGCAAGGCATGGCAGTCCCAGGTAGGGTAAACACACAATGGTCTCCACGTGAAGTGAGAAAAACTCCAGTGGAGCTGCCAAAATGGTAGCTCCACTGAAATTATGGAGATTCCCCATCTGTCTGGCAGAGATGTCTATCATCAGCACTTTTGCTCCAAAAGTGAAAATACAGGAGCAATGCAGTATTAGAAATAAAGACATACACAAACTTTAACACCCAGTTATATATTTTATTCGCAGATCCACCTTTCTGCTGCTTTTTAACTTTTCCGATATTGTTCATTTACATGTTCTCCGAGCGTTCCGACACCTGGGCATGTGGATGCTTAAAAAGCAAACTTCTTATTTAGCAAAATTCTATGTGTCTGCCAATTGTTTTTAATCTGAAAATGCGAAATGTATACTTGGAGGGGAGGGGGGTTTCCCAGTAGAGTATGGAAAATTTGTTGTCACATCTCTAATACAATGATGTTGTAAATGTGCCCCTGGCTAACACTGTCACACAAATTCTACTTCATGCATGGTGGACACAGAAGAATATCTAAAGGCAGTAAGGTACTGTCAGGCTAGGTTTTCCCTGGCAAGTAGTTACAGGAGACTCTTTGGCTGCCCCTAGCAGTCAGTGGCAATACCGAGTCCACTGCAATAAGCTGACCCCACCTAATTTTCTTTGCCTCTAAAGGTAGAATTGGGCGAGCGGCCATGGGGTCCCATTGTTGAGTATTAGGGGCTGGATCCAGTTTTGGTACAATACAATACATTATGGAAGTGCAATCAGAGTAGTGTGATGATGCAACACTTTAATGTTCAGGTAATATATAAAATGTATGTAAAAAGTGGGCAAATTAGTGAGAATACACACATTTCAATAGAAAACACTATATTAGAGTAATTACAGTGTAAACTTGTAATTGTGCAGTGAGAATGCTAATGCAGATACCAGTAAAAAACATAAAGCAGATCTTAAAAACCCTATGCAGTGATGAAATGATGGACGACAGTTGCATTATCTATACATTGGTTACCAAGTTCCAATGATTTGTGAAGCTCTAATGTTTACAGATCTCAGAACACTCCTGGGACCGAAGTGCACAGAATCAGATACAATGCATTTTACATACTGATAAAACAAGGTTCTCAAACAGGTAATTTGTGTAAAGCTTCAAAGAAGATTGCAGCTACAATAGAGGGTTGCAATCTTCTTGACAGGATACTTTGCACCTCTGTAATATTCACTAATCTTTATGACCATAAAACTTTGCCAAAATGTAAAATATTATTAAGCTAATGAAAAAGGCCAGGCAGGGTCACCAGCAGCTCACTTATACTGATTCTTTGCTAAACAGTGACTGTATCACTGCTCCCCTTTACACCTGTGATGTGTGAGCACAAATTACAGAATTAAAAGAATATTCAGGTTACCTTCCACAGTGATTGACATCTTGATAATCTACAATGCTCTCCTTTTCTGGATTAAATAATCTTCTCAGAGCAACTTGAACTTGAGTGTCTAAATACTTTCCCCTAATGATATTGGCCTGCTGTGAATGGACTGAAACACCATTGACATGTACAATTAAATTTGGGATAGAAAGCACCATTTATTATTTCTGATTGTCCGTATAGGAGTTCTGTTCGCCTTTAGCGTCCTATTCATTTGGGTCATACTTTTGTAAATATACAGTGTGTTCACCACATCTTGCCCTTAAGATATTTTAGAGGGACACACACTGAACATCCTGCCTTATCCCCAGTAACTATTCCTGGCATTATATTAAATTACACCTATAACCTTGGAATGTTGGAATGCATCTCAACCCAAAGTGGTGCAAGCATATAGCTATTTAACCTACATGACTTATCCAACAAAAAGAAGCTACACTCAAGGTGTCATTAACAGAAGCATCTCCAAAGCTGTTTCCCAGAGGAACAGGGCTTCTGGGGGTCTGGCAGTATGGGTGAATGTATGGTTGAAGTATCATCTCAAGTCTACAAACACCCACTCAAGAAATTTACAACACACTGAATTAACATTTCCCTCAGGCCAATGTCCTTCAATAATATTCAGTGTCTATAATTGGGCGCATCTCAAATGGAACAAAATTCAAATTCAATACTTTGAAGATATTAGGCCACGTTTGGTGCCCAAGGACATAAAGGATCATGTAGATTCCTCCACCTTGATAACAGGAGGAGATTGTAATGCAAGGTTTGAATCTATTGCTGATTTGTCTGTAGGGCAAGAGGATGAGATCTTGGGCATTCCATCCACCCAACTAACACCTAGTAAATGTCCTACTAAAGGTGTTCAACAACTACCTCTGATGATTATCACGAATAGCGTAACAGACACCAATAGAAGAACACAGTCTGCCATTCATAATGTATCTATGACCCAAAAAAATATCTTAGTTTCATTGATTACATATTTGGGAAACAATCCTGTTAGACATTCTGTGAAAATGGATACAAAGATAGAAAGTGATCATACCCCTCTTATACTTCTTTCAATGTAGGTTATTTATTCGAAACATGGAACCACTGGGGTAAGCAAGAATGCCCTAGAATTCAAAACACAGATAACAGGGAAAAATGAAAATGGGATAATGCTACTCTAAGATATTGGTTACTTGAATTGTATACAACTATTCTACCATTTATTAAATCTGCATTTATACCAAAAGTGAGTCAATACTTTACATCTTGGCCCATGAATAGATGATGGAAAATGAGAAATAATTCCTCTCCAAATGTATTCATCCTATTTTCAGGGTGGGGGTCACTCAAAGTGTGTATCATGCAGATTGTATATGGGGGAAAGGGGCACTTCTTGACTCTAAATGTAAATCTAGAAAACAATGTGTAAATCTTATAAAAACATACTGAGGAATCAAAGGGAAGGTTGAGCATTACAGCTCTGTTCAGAATTACAAGAGCCATTACATGGCAAGGATAACCATGCGTTTAAGGCAAATGGTTTGCACATTTTCTGCTCTTTATTCGTGCCACCCCTTGGCCTCATCAGTGGGCGACACAGACTTTGAGGTAGGGAGAACACGGACTTTAGGCCCCAGTGTTGCAACATTCGATTCTTTTGCATCTTTGACAGTGAAACAGTCACTCAAGGTTATAGGTTTCAAAAGAGTGGTAGTGCCCCAGGGCTTGATAACATCCCAACTGATCTTTGTAAAATGGAATCCTTTAATTGGACCACTTATTTCACTCACTGGTGAGCATAGTTATACAAAGTTACTTAATACATTCTACTTGGTTTTAGTCTGAAATTGGTCAATTTAGGGTATATCTAGCCAAGTATAGGCCAATTACCTTAACAGATAACACCCACTAAATTGTTGGCTGCATGTCACTACATCTCATTGAAGATAAGGTGAAGTCAAAAAACATAATTCCTCACGGCCAGGCAGAAATATGAAAACGTATTAGCACCACTCATCAGATATTTAGATGCTAGACATAGCTCAAGAATGGATTGTTATATGTAGGTTTCATGGACTTAACATTTGATAATGTTTGTGGGCTGCTTTAGCTGCACTTTGTTTTCCAGCTGACATACTCAATATCTTAATCTGGCTGCACATAGGCAACTATGTTAAAGTACATTAGGTGACTGCCAGTGCTGTATTTAAGTCTGCCAATCCCTTATCAACCTTGTTTTAATAGCGTGGTGGGTGGTTTAGTAACCCGTACAAATGCCATACCCTTATTAGCAGGACATAAAATCTCTACCACATTGTTTTCTGATTAAACCTTTTTTTTATTGCGTAATCCGCTGGGGAATATAACATCTATTTTATAGTTACCTGAACAGTTGTAATTGACCGTGACTAATTATTATTGTAATTAATTTATGGCCTTTAACCCGATAACTTTCGTGGCAAATTAACTTTGAGTAGTGTTGTTCTGGAGAGTGTCTTGCATTTTGACTAAGGGGAGGATCAGGTACAGCTCCAAATTAATATAGGAGTGATTTACATGATTTTTTACACAAAGGGGAACTGTAAACCTGGATTGCTACTTCGCAAAATCGTCCTTTATTTTTCTTACAGACAAAGCTGTCAACGTAGTGCATATTTTCTCCACAGAGTGAATTCCCATCATTTTTTATTTATATTAAAAATAGTTTTTACTTATTACCACACATTAAAAAAAATATTGTGCTTGCCAAATGGAGTGCAAGTCATCTCATTTTGATTTCAGAAAACCGTGCACAGTGTGATTTGTGGACCTTTGAATAGTTTAATTTGCAAATCATTTTTCTGCATTTACAAGACTAATAACATGTACATTACCTTTTAGGAGAGCGAGGAGACAAGATGTAAAATATGGTGACCCAAACACACAGTGCTGGGATATTGAAGAAGACAGTAAGCATTTTCATGTCTCTACTATTATAGAAAAGTAAATCATTATTTTAAAAAGTATGAAATTATTTTTAAAATGTATACATCGAACCTAGCAAGCAGGTGTATACAAAGAAAAGGTCATCTTTAAACCAGTTCTATTCTTTCCTTCATATATTGTTCAATCGATTGTCCTAAGCATTTGTTTCTAGATATGCACAGGTTTTGCCGTTCACTGTGTCTGACAGAACCCAATTCAGTGCAGTACAGGAAATAGAACATAAATGAATTCATAGTTTTAAATTGTAAGATGTATACTCTTAGATTTCGGTAGGTGAGGTAGTCTTTCCTAGCATTTACTTGATCAAAAAACTCATTTTGACAAACACAGTGCAATATGATTTCAGGTTAGTAGACAATGACACCAGATTTGTGCTAGTTTTGCAAACGAGAAACCTACAAAGTTGAATTCTTACAATGTAATTTAGATATTAGACAAGAGCTCTCTGTTGAAAGTTGGAATGCTCACTATCTCTTCTACCCTCTGAAGGAAAATGGAGCAGGAACATCATTATGATGTGTCTCTTGATTTTGTAATTAAAAGTACAGCAGCAAGTCTGTATGCATAAATCATATCTAAAAAATGATTTTATGTGAATGTGTACAGCTGTTGTTTATTTACAAAATACCACATTCTGTTTGTTTTTTTAAAAAAAACATACTTTGTACCAAATCATATTGCACAGCCATCCAAAGTTTGTGTAGTCATATACTATTCTCAAAAGTCTAAATGTGTCAGTGCACAATAAACAAGGGGACTGCATAAACAATATATTGCTGTGAATGCTTAACCTTCAAGCACAGTTCACGATGCTTGTGTCTTGTATATTAACATACAGTGTCATATTGTGCACTATGAGAGTGAGCCGTATAGTGTACCTAGACACATTTTTAGAAACAATTGGCAATGTCAACGTACCTTGCTTTTCCAATGCTATTTGGTCACCTTTATTAGTTTTGCAAATGCGAGATGCTTTCTAAATGCAAAAGCATTGACAAAAACACTAACAGTGATGCAAGGTGGAGTGATCGATTCAAAGCAGCAGCCATCTAGAAAGGTTAGAAATTAAGGAGATCATATAGAAAGTATAAAAAATAAGGTTTTCATAATGTTACATTTGCCACCACGTCTCATCAAGCACCATGACTGCCATCTTAAAGCTATAAAAACCTTATTTTCAATACTTTCAAAATGGGCATCTCTTTGTGTCCTGCCATCTTGATTTACTTTATGTTCCATCACACAAAGTCTTAGCTATTTAAATGTCTAACAGATACATTTTCAAGATGACCAGTTGCCACTGTTGACTGCCAATTCTGACACATTTCAAATGCACCTGTCAATGTCAAAACCAATAGTGACAGCCAGCAAGGAGTGGGATTGAGGTAGCATGGACGGAGAGAAAACCTTTTGGCTTAGAGCACAGGAGAGTGGAGAGAGAGGTGAATGAGGGGAAACAAAAGTGAAGAATACTGTAGAGAGAGCATCATACAAGGCTACACCAATGTTTGGTGCATACATTAGGACCACACAGTTATCCCCCTTCCATGTGGATAACTTGCAACTGAATGAAAAATGTAAGTTAACATGCAGAAATTACACCTCTCAGTACTGTGCAACTCATAAGCTGGGTCTTAGTGGTACATTCACATCATTGCATTTTGGTTTGTAGTGGTGCACTAGAATTTTGATCTCTGTGGAGGACTGATGCCAGATAGCAGGCACCAAACATGGTGGTGTGAGACTCTAGTAAATCTCTGTTAGAAATTAGCATCATTTGCATGGCAGTCCCCAGATTTGTGCCTTCTTTTACTGAACCTATTTTTGTTGGTCATAGTTTCTGCAATATTTACTCCTCCTAACCAGTGGGAATGTGCTTTGCTCCCCCTTTAAACAGAGCAAATTTGACATATTTTTAATTGGCACATTTAATTTACTTATATGTCCTTATTATATGGCACTACATGTATACAGTACCTATAAATGTTCTGCCACTAGTGGACTGCATCACGTAGTGTGTCACTCATTAAAGAAGCACAATAGAACATGTCTCTAGGCCTGCCCTTGTAGCCTGGGTATCCAGCTTTAGAACTGCCATTTCGCTCTGGCAAAACAAATCTTCTTTATACTTAAAATCACCCCTAAAGTAGGGCATAAATGGCCATAGGGCCGGGTGCTTGGCAGTTAAAAAACATTAGGACATGTATATTTGATGTTTTACATTTTCTGGCAGTGATAACACCTCAAAGTCAGATTTTCACTGTAGTAAGTCTGGCTAGCGAGTAGTAAAATACCTGGTTAAATTATAAAAACCTAAAATGCTTAATTTCAGTTTGGGAGCAACTAGAAAGAACTCATTTTAATAGTAATTAAAAATCCAACTTAATAATAAAGTCAGATTTGATTTTGTATTACTATTTAAGATTTGACACATTTAGAAAGTTGGCAAATCTCTACCTATGCCAAAGAGCCCTTTCTGCCATTGTTCAATGTTACTTGACTGTTGCTAATGCCTCCTTTTGGTGAGATGTGGATTTCTCCCAGACAGTGAACAAAATGCTTGAGTGTGGAGATGTGTTTTTCCACCTTGAGAAGCATGAGCTAAGTTTAAAAGAGTTCTCCCTTGTGAGAGGCAGTTGTAGCTGGGCCTGCCCTTTCTGCTGCACTGCCTGTCATCTTATGTTCGAATTTTCAGAGACCTGTGGTAAAATTCTAAGCCTTGTTCAAATTATAAATGTATTTGCAGTTAATGTAGGGACGGTTAATTTTTGTTGTGAGTTGCTCTTGTTCAATTAACAAAGGTAAAATTCTTTCACAAAAAAAAAACAAACTTGCTGGCACCTCAGACCAAGAATGAATCTAAAAGTGAAGGTAAGATCCCCACCCTCTGAAGGAGGACTTCCTGATGCCTCAAAGAAAATAACTGTAAGACATTTTCTTTCTGTCTTGAGTCTTTTCTTCCAGAAAGTGATTCCAGAATTAATGTCTCAATTATTTAACCTGATATAAAGGGATCTTTGGCCCCTGCTTTGTTGGGAAGTTTGCCTGCTGGAATAGCCTGATTTAGTAGTTATGGATGCTGGGAAACTGGCAAAAGAGGCAAGAGCTCAGCTCTGCAAAAAATAAAATAAAAACGTGGACTATGGTAAAATCAGGGCTAAAGAAGTACAATGAGACCGGAATCATTTAAATACATTTGTTGCTTAACTAGCATCAAGCCTCATGAAGAACATTGGAATTGCTTGAACCTTTCTGCCAATGCACTGCAGGACATCTTGATTTCTTTGACATTTTTGATCAAGTGATATGGACAAAGTCTGGCTATAACCTACATTCAGCTTAAACATTGCCTTGATTTGTATCACAAAGTAGTTTGACAGATCAGACCTGCCGCTAGGTTGCCTTATTCACATGTGAGCCCTCAGTGTATTGTACCTGGAAATTTGCAATGTTTTCAGCAAATAATTAAATCACATGCATGTCGCAATCTCTGTCACTACAAGTCATTAGCATGTGAAATTGCCATTGTTCCTCAAACCATCACATACATATCCCATTATTAATACATACCTTCTCCTATTGATCTGAGGTGTTTGGTTAATTTCAGAAATATATGACTGTTCTCATGGAGGCTTCCTTAAGTCAAGTCACTGCTATAGCAGTGGAGAGAGGCAAGGTTAGGACAGCAGGGGGACACTGCCATGTCTTTATTGCTCAACAGTATTTCAGGACATATGAACTATAGGAAGAATTTGAATCTGCATACATTGTGGTACTTAGGGCAGTTAAGTGCTGTGGGTATATGTATCTGGTTCTGTAGACTTTTCTAGCTTCAGGAGTAGGGCAAGTTACTAATGTGCAGAGCAGAATGGCATTGAAGGTGCTGGTGGATCCAGGGTTTGAAAGTGTTAGTGGATATAAGCCTGACATACCATAGACAGATTCATCAGCAAGAGGTAGAAAGATAAATACAGAATCATGGATTATTTGGCTGTGTATGAGCAAACAATAGAAGAACGTTTGACTGTCAGGCTTTGATTGGTTTAGGAAAACTATTTTTAGGAGACTGATGAAGGGTGCATATGATCACAAAAGATATATTGTAGAGACGCACACATTTTTTGAACCTTTACCTCTCAAAATTGTTTTTTTTGTTTTTAAATTAGGGATTTCTCATGGGTTTGGTAATTTGAACATTTTCTTATCCTAATGCACTTTTATTAATAATTAGAAAATCATTTTAACTATAATGATGTTTGGTTGTTATGCATGCGTTTTACTCTCCATGAACATTTAAGCATCTATACATTTTAAGCTTTGCATTTTGTGCTCTTCAGTTTAGATAACAAAGTGTTGTAAAAATACATTAATGATTAATAATCACATATAATTTTAATGCAAAAAAAATCTAATGGCTACTATTTACTTTTTAGTTTCATAAATAGCTTTTGCTATTCATTTAACATATTTTTGGCAATAGCCTATTGCAGTGGTTATATTATTGTGCATTGCAATTATATTTTCAGAGTGCTATGACCACAGGTCTTTCTCTCCTTCTTGCATTACCTCATTCTACTAAGCAACTATATAGACATTTCCATACCTTTACTCACTGCAATGTACTGTGCGCATGTACAATAATTGTCCTCACAGATTATACATGCCATTCATAGGAAAACTACCTGAGTTCCAGGGTACAACCAAAGTATTTAAATACTCATTGCAAATGATTGTAATATTCTTACCTGCAAATAGTTGTAGCACTGTTAAATTGTCATTCAAATTAGGTTCAGATTAATCTTCCTTGTTGCATTTTTGTTTTCAGAACATAACCATATTGCTGCTGATGAAAAGAAAATTTTTGGGGTTGAGTTCAATTCCACATTTTTGGAATGTATTCCCAAATCGCAACAAGCTTCTGTACAATGGTTTATTCAGCGTTCAGGGGAAGAGCAACAAGAAGAGGTAAATTCATGCAAAATGTACAGCAATCACTGCCAATGATTTGGTATTCATGAGCATTATAAAATAATTTTGTGAAATACTGCTAGCCTATTATGAAAGGGGCTCAACGCATGTGTTTGTGAATGTGTCTGTGAAAATAGTAGGCCTGGGTATAATCAAGTGTCATGTGCATTATCTTTAGAAGAATGCAAGAGATTCTGTATTCATTCCACGCAGTGCTGGCACTCAAAGAAAACTAAAAATCCCTTTATTCTCAAATAATTTCCCCACATTCCTTGTGAGAAATGTCCGATTACCTCCCGGTAATCTTCATTACTCATGGTCCTGTTCTCCTCGTCCCATTCATTACTAATGGAAAAAATTACTATCTCCATGACATAAAAAAGGACACAAACAGTGTTGGAAACCCCTGCCCCAAACCCTATAGCTGGGAGTTCTTAACACATACTTCCCCAGCATTCATTCTCGACTACCAAGCCCTAGAAAACAAAGGCGGACTGGTCGGGAGGCAGGACAATGAATGGGATGAGGACTACAGAACCAGGATTACAGGTGAATAATAAGGCATTACCCCCAGATCCCTCCAGTCCTCATCCCATTCATTACTAATGGAAAATATCAAAGTCAGAAGACCTGGCCTTCATAGACAAAGAACACGATATCACAAATAGATACAACACCATACAGCCACATCCAAAAGTGATGTATTAGCATAAACTAACACATAACAGAACCAATCAGTAGTTTACGGCCTGCAACACTCCCAAAACGGAATTTGTATCATGCCCCAACACATTCTGGAGATGATAATGCCTGACAAATGTATTGGAGGCTGCCCAGGTAGCTACCCGACAAATCTCAGAAATGGACACCCGCTTCAACTCAGCCCAATAATTTGCCACTCCCTGTGTTGAGTGTCCTAGTAACGCAGCAGGAGGATGAGACACAGACAAAGAATGAGCCAATTCAATCAATTGCTTGATCCATATGCTGACGGACAAAGACAAAGCCTAACCCTCCCTCCCCGGGAGGACGCCCTAAAAGACACAATCAAAGAGTTGGTCTTCCAAAAAGACCTTATCCAGCCCAAATAAATTTGCAAGCTCTCTTCACGTACAATGATACCCAAGCCAAGTCCTCCTCCTCCCCCCGGACTCGGCAACCAATGCGGGCAAGATCACTTCCTCAGAACTATGGGACAAGGAAGCCACCTTGGGGACAAAAGCGGAATCCAACCGCAGCACCACACCATTCTCAGAGAAGGTCAAGAAGGGTTTCCTGGCCACCTGAACCCCCAGCTCCCCAATCTAGCTGGCAAAAGTAAAAGCCAGCAAAAAAAAAAAAACATCTTACACATGACCTATCTAGTAGCTGTCAATTTCAAAGGTTTGAAAAGGGCCGACAACAGAGCCTTCAATACGAGACACAAATCCAAAAATGGAAAAAGAGCCTTCATCAGAGTACAAGAAATAGAGACGCTTCATTGCAACCTTGCCACCAGATCTCCCACATCAGCCAGGTTCCCCCAGGGAGAGCGAAATGCTTTAATAGAGGTCCCCTTTGCCCACAAAGTAGAATCTGCCAAACACTTCTCAAAACCATCCCACAAAAAATGCTGCACATCCATCAAGTGACACTCCAAAGGAGACAACTAGAGAGACCCACACTAATGTTGGAAGCTACCCCAATGTCTCACATAAGATTTTAATGTGGAAGATGCACAGGACTGTTGAATAGCCACTACTAAGTAACAAGGGATCCCCCTATGTGCCAATCCCCTTCTTACAGATCCAGAGATGGCACTGGCCACAGAGGAGAGGGGGAGCAAGGCATCATCCATGGGCCCTGAATCACCATAGGTTTGAGAGTTGGGAACCAAGAGCAACTAGGCCAAAATGGCAGCATCACCACAACCCCCCTGGATTCCCACATTAACCAAGCTAGAAACCTGGGAATGAGAGCTATCTGAGGAAAGGCATACAACAGATGGTCTGCCTTGAGGAGGTGAACTATAAAAACTGTTGCCGCCATGGGGCTCAACACGCAAAGCCACCTGCAGACCAGAAGGGAAGTCAGGCCCATCACCCCTTGACCCAAAGAGCACAGCACCAATGCCCTGGAGGATGGAAGAAACACCCTGTTGAGATGGGTGCAAAACTGAGCCCCAATAAACATCAGATCTTGAGATGGGATTAACTGACACTTCTTCAAGTTCGGCAGAAACCCATAAGCCTTGAGAGATGCATACAGCACCTCTAGGTCTTAAAAACCCTGCTCCATCGACAGAGAGTGGATCAACAAATCATCCAGATAAGGGTGCAGGTGTGTGCCGTGGAGACAGAGAGAAGCGACCAGAGGAGCCACCACCTCGGTAAAAACCCTTGGAGCTGACTGAAGGACTTAATGGCAGAACCCAAAATTGATAACGACTCCCCTGGGCACAGAACCTCAGAAACTGCCAGGAGTGAGTATGTACTGGGACATGGTAAAAAGCATCCTGCAGATCCAAGGTGCACATCGGATGACCTTTGACCACCAGGGGGATTATCTGCTGTATCATCTCCATCTTGAAGGGGACATGCCTCACAAACTTGTTCAGAGCCTCCAAGTCCAAAACCAGCCAGAAGCCTCAGGTAGATTTCGCCCCCCAGAAAATGATGTACAACCCCTGGCCTCTTTCCAAAGGAGGGGCTTCCTGAATGGCCTGCATCTTCAGCAGAGTGGCAATCCCCTGAGCCAAAGTGTCTCTCTTCACTAACCTTGAGGACCATGGATTCAGATGAAACCTGAAGCAGAAAGGACCTCTTCAAACTCGATCCTGTAGTCATGTTTCAAAACATCCAACACCCAGGCATCTGAAGACGATTCCTTCCAGGCCTGAAGGAAATGCTGCAGCCGACCTGACACCACAAAATCCTGCCCTGTATAGTTAGGAATGTGGCTTAGGAGGGGGACACTTGGGTTTCTGATCATGGCCTCTCCCTGCAGGAAACATTCCCTGGGAAAAGACAAACTGCCTCCTTAATGATGAACGAAAAGGGGACTTGCGTTTGGAAGGTCGCCTGGCACCAGGCACCGACTTTATAGAATAGGAATGCTTTTTCCTTTGAAAAGTTTGTGAACTCAATCTTCCAGTTCAGCTCCAAACAACACATTCCCTGCAAAAGGCAGCCTAAGGGCGGAGGACTTCTGAGCCACATAATTTCTCCAGTCCTTCATAACCAGATTGCAAAGGGCAACCACACAAGCACCACCTGAGAGAGCGGCAGCTCTCACCATGTCAAAGGCACAACAGAAAGATATTCCACCTTGTGCTCAATATCCTGTAGCAACCCCAGAACAGTCTGAAGAGGGATCCCTATACAGGAACTTAAAATCAGAAATCATCAATTGCACCACATATGTGCCATAGATTCCAGCCCTATGAGGCAGATGAGCACCTGAATGTGCCTTCTTAAGAGACACATCAACCTTTATATCCACAGCATCCTTGATAACTGAATTATCTACCAAAGATGTCCTACCCACCAGACTGACCACAAATGAGTAAATGGGGTTGGAATCTGGTAAATCTTTCTACATATCCTGTAATGCTTATAATTTGGCCCTGAAGCGGGCAGCAACATTTTTTCAGGATCCCTCCACTCATGCTTGAGAACCTCTTGAATGTAGGGGTGAACGTCCATGGAGGCTGAGCTTTGAAACTGACGTAGCAAGGACCCAGATGATATCTCAGGCATCTCCTTCTCAGGGAACCCCATGTTGGCCTTAACATGCTTAGTGAGATCAGGCAACATCTTCCTGGAGACATGCTTCCCCTTTTGCTCATCAGGACCAGGCCCCTTCTTAGTTGATCCGAAAGACTGCAAAGCCACAGCAGGAGTAACACTCTTAGGCCAGCAGAAATCCCCCACCTCCATCAAGGTCTCCCTTATGAGCCTACACAAATGTGCACCCTCAGGTTCAATGCTCCCTTTTAGACCTGATGGGTGAAGGAGAGGAAGCTGAGGGCAAAACAGAGGAAGAAGACTCCACTAAATGCTGCTTCTTAGAAGAATGCTTCCCCATGGCCTAGCACAGAAAGCACCTCACAATTTTACCCAAGAAGCACTCACACCATCAGAACTGGCCAGAATTGCACAAAACAGCCTCTTTGCGGTACCTGCCCCCGGAGTGCACTAGATGAGGTGTCCAAGGTACCTGGAATGCAAGGAACACTGTCCCTGCAGCACCAGCGTGGGTCTAGCCCACCTCATGCCAGTGCAGGAACAGGATGTCATAACAGGAACTCAGGCATCCCGATAAACTGAGCCCAGCCACCGCTTCCAAACTCCAAATATGGAACATCCAAATGTACTACCCATGCTGCCTAGCAGCCCAGGAGACATACTGACATACAAGAAGTGCACCCTTGACCCCGAAAAACAGGCCTGACCATTGGTCACCCAGGGCTTTACCAACACGCGACTCCCTGCCAGCACGACATGCAGGGAGATGCTCCATGAACTGCCAACTTCAGCAGCAAGCTGGAGGGCGACTGAAAACCAGCACTGATGCCACAGTATCCCTGCCTGGGCAGCCCCATCCACTCCTCATTCCATTCCATCGTGGTCAGAAAAAAGAATAGAATAAATGCTGGGTAAATATGTGTTAAATAGTCCTGATGGCAGGGGGTGCGGCAGGGGTTTCCAGCATTCCTTGTGTTCTTTTTTCGGTCATGGAGATGCTAATTATCTCCATTAGTAATGAATGAAACGAGGACTGGAGGGACCTGTGGATAATGTAACTTAATCAATAATATAAGGGAAACCTCAGAGCTTAACCTTTCTTACCTTGCTAGAAAATGTACATAGTAACTCCTGTGGGAGGACAACCACCATGTTTATGGAACTAAATGCTCCAAGCAGCTGCAGAATGTAACACAAAATCAGGAATTGATAAAAACTATTTTCTATGCCCCTTTCACCATGAATACCAAAGTCGCCAGCCTTGTGGTGGGAAGGCTGCTGCCAATGATCGTGAGCTAGCAGAATCTCCATTGGTGCTCAACACACACCAACTTGAAGATCCTCCAAACCCCCAATGAGGCCTATATGCTTTCTGCTGTGAAAGGCCCCAGCCCATAAGTCGGAGGAAGTATGCAACCAATTAAATACACCAGCTCTAGAGCAGGATCTCTTAGGCACAAATTCAGCTATTTTTGGCGAGTAGAGTATAATTATTTTTCTATTAGTTTATTATATTTAGAGCTGCAATTTTGCAATCTGCACTCAACAATAGTTTATCTATGTGCGAGACAGAACATACACATCCGAAAAAGTGTTTAAATTAGCAAGATTTCATTATGATTTCTAAATATAATTTAAACGGGGACACGTCCTTTAAAGATCCAATATGTCATTATTGTACACTTCTCTGTAAGCGCCTTTATGACATATTGTTCTGTTACTATACACATGGCATTTTCCAAGTATTATGCAATTTTCTCTCATTTGATGGTGGTCAATGGTTGTGGATGCGCACTGCGGACAAGGGTGTTTGTAACATAACTAAATTTACTGTCATTTTTAATATGTCTGTGCTTAAAATGTATCTGTCGTATGATGACATTCAGAGATTGCAATGTTGCAGAAATCACTTTTTCTGCTTCCTAAGACTAAGCAACATCGTTTTATACACAATCTTTTTAGAACTATATATCCGATCTGTGAATCCTTGTGGTCAGGGTAAAGAATTTGACTTCTGCTCAGAAGAGGCCGTAGAGGTACAGGAACTTCTGTGTCAGTAGAGCTAACAAGTGACATCCTGTGCGTTGGCCTGCGTGGGAGGCGACTTACTTAGTAATTAATTATCAAAACTGTTCATAGCAGTTTCTGAGCTATGAACTAGTTCTTCTATCTTGCACATATAAAGAGAACTATAATAATATAAAATTTACCATCAGTCTGTGTCACTGATTCTTACATTACCAATTAAATATCAAGAAACCTACCATTTTGGTTATCTATCACCATACAGGGAAAAAAGGAATTGGAATGAAGGCTACAAACCTTTCACTCTTTATGGGTCATGTAATATTGTGTTATTAGATACAAAACAATCAATTTTACATATCAATGACAGTGAATATTGTTCTGTAAACTGCTCATTTGTGAACACTGGAATTAAGAAGTCTGTGACTACATTGGGAGCTCCACATTATATCTTCACCATGATACACACTGCAGCAGCAAATACACACAAAGAATAGCGACGGCGGTTGTGTTCTGGCACTGTATTGGTTTTACATAGCACTAGCACTTTACTATCCCTTGCAAGGCCTAAAGCTCTTGCCATTGGTCTGATTATAATATTTACACAGTTCTTCATTCCCATGGTAAGTAAAAATCAGTCACCTATTTCTATTACTTTTTCTGGATGACCCTCGCTGAACATAATCAGATTTTGTTTGTAATGTAGGATGGATTGTAATCTACGACCCACTGCCCCAGTTCATGATCTATATGTGCTCAAAACTCAACTTTAAATTGGTAAAGTCAGAAGTCTTCTTTTATTTGCCTGCTTGACGCTATTTACAGAGCTCTCTACCATTAAAAACACATAGCAGACTTTAAAAAAAGCTACTGTATGATTTAATAGGAATAAACTAAGGGCCATATTTACAAGCCCCATGTGCTGCCGGTGCGTCACTTTTAGTGACTCTCCGGAGGCGCAGAGTGCAGACCCACATCTATGAATCCACGGAAAGCCACTTTTCATGGCTTTTCATGGCCTCATAGTTATGGTGTAATGCAAAGTAGCCCAAGTCGCTGTGTTGCCTTACTTTGCATTAGGCAGGCGTTCCATGGGCATTGCAGTGTGTTTTCCCATGCAACATCTATGGGGTTTAATGCATTCCCAGATTTACAGGGCTCCAAAAACCTGGGAATGCGTGAAAACGTGCGCCTTCCCAGGGGAGGCACAAGGAGAAATGTCATTTTTCCTTGCTTTTAGAGGAAAAAAAAAGGAGAAATTAAAACATTTCTGCAGCACATATACAAAGAAGAACACACCTCTGTGGATTGTTTGTCTGCTGGAAGTTGCCCTTTTCTGCACAAACACAATCCTGCCTACAACGCAGACACCCTTGCACGGTGGTGCAATGGTTCCTGCCTTGGCGCTATGCGATACTTGTGCACCAGCGCAGGAGGAAGGGACAGAAATGCACCGTATTTTGCAAATACGGTGCATTTCATTCCTTTCCCTTTGGTGTAGGGCAGCGCAGCAAGTCACTTCCTGTGCTGTCCTGTGCCACTTTGTAGTAAATATGTCCCTGAAATTATGAAATACTTGTTCATTTTCATTCTGTTATAATGCATTGTCCTTAACTGTATAACTGTAAAAGTGTTATCTAATCCGATCGTGTTGCTGTGAAGGTTGCAGCCAACTTTGTTCGATCTCTGTATTTTACAAAGCATTTCTGAAGGCAGTGAATGCTGCTGTGAAGCCCCTATCTGCCCACTGACAGCTGCCATGGGCTTGGGCGACTGAAGCGTGATGCAGGATCAGTGCACAATGATGGCGTTATCCAAACATACAAAAGGTGTTGACTTTATCTGCTGTCAGAGCGTTCATATCTCTTCCCTGGCTGCCGTTTTAGTCGCTTATCTTTCAGTAGGGAAAAAGCTAAAACGTATTTGTCAGCTTGATAGATGTCATTAAAGAATTTAGGACTCCACTATCTTCCATGTGGAACGCTCAGAGAGGGGAAAAATGCGACCGACCTGGAATGATTGTGGCTAAGTATGAAATATAATGTCATTCTCAAAAGATTCAGTTTAGCCCATTTACTTTATCCATCCCTTTCAGTCTTCCACTACTCTGTGAAAATTGCAGATTTTTTAATACTTTTTTCTTTAATCAGCGTCATTAAGTACAAACTCACAATCTATGCCGTATAATGCATTTTCTTCACTTGTCTCTGATGTAGCTAATATTGCTCATATTCATGTGAAGAGGTAGGATATGGCTGAAGAACAACCAGTCTTGTTTCACAAATAATAATTGTCTGACCTTATAATTGCTATTAATTTAGCTTTCCATACTAATCCTCCCTTAACCTTAGTATCTTCCGAACAACCCCATGGACAAGCATGCCTTTACCTTACACCAATCATCCTGTGAAAACTGCATGCTCAGATTATTCGATGCTAATATGAACTGATAAACTGATGTAAAGTTTCCTTGAACTTGCATGGTGATATCTATCATGCAGGCGTAGCTCCTCCATATGGGCGGAGGAGCATCGCCCCCGCTAGCAGCAACCTCTGCAAATCCTTTTACACGGAAAGGATAATAAACTCTGTTTATTATCCTTTCCGTGCAAAAGGGGTGGGCACCCCAGAGAGCATGTGTTGTTGGCCAGCCATCTCAGGCCGGCCAAACACACGTGCTGTAGGCTCTCTCCAGCCCAGCAACACAGTTGCTGGGCTGGAGAGAGCCTGCACAGGCTCCCAGTCTGCCTGGGGTGCTCTAGCTGGGCGCTCCCAGCCAATCCTGATGCTGCTTTGAGCAGCGTCATGATTGGCACAGGGCAGGCTGGAAGCCTGTGCCTGCAGAAGCGATGGGAGAGGAGAGGCGCGCAGGAGTAAAGGTAAGTTTAAAAAAAAATATTATTTTATTATTTTTTTCCCATGCCCCCCGCGCCCCCTGCCCAGCCACGTGAGCCGTCCTGCTATCATGTCCTTTTCTGCTCTCCTTCGTTTGGGATATTTTTTGTTTTTGAGCAGCATCAGGCCGCATGCCATATACACAAGAAAGGTTACACTGTGAATATTACAGGATGCACTGTGAATATCTGACAGTAAACTTGAAAAAGGTGCTTCATGGTATGCTAATAACTTTGGCACCAATTAACTAGTCGGCATGAAGTTATCAAACAATTACTGAAAGTGGCTAATTTCCATAATGTTGTTTTGTGCAGGTCTGTCTAGCGGCGAGTGGGAGTAGTAGTATGCTTTATTGTTTAAAGCTTATATAAAACTATGTAGAATAATTATTTTACATAAAACGTATCGCAGAATCTTGGTTAAAAAGGAACACATTAAAATCGACGCTCCTTAAAATGAATAAGAGTTAAGTATTTTCCTTCCATAGCTTGATGGCCTGCCTCACGAATTCTTCAGGTTTATCCCTCGCCTTTACAGTACCACCCTTAAATCAAAATAATACCACCTCTGATAATGTTCTAATGCCTTCTACATTAAACATTGGCTTTAAGTTTTGTTTTCATACGTCAAATAGGGTTGGCTATAGGCACAATATTTTTTTTCAATTGACTCTTCGGCTGGCTTACACATCCTACATAACTTATCAATACAGCCCTTACATTTCCAAGTGCCAACAAAACCCTTAAATGTGAGATTGTGAAACCTAAACTGCATAAATGTGATCTTCTCCTGAGGTCTGCAGATTCAAATCGAAATAGGGTTGCCTTACCCTAGATGAGGTGTCTATGGTTTATCTAATGTGATTAAATCTGAAGGCTTCATCAATGTCCCTACTCAGGGGTAAGCTTTTCACTCCCATTTTTAGCAGCAGTTTACGCACTGCTCTTGACATAGATACTTGTGTCACCATCAGGGGGAGCTTATATTCTTCCAGTAGGTCTTCCAGTCACCTTTCTGAAAGGAATGCTCCTCCCATAAATGCAGTAAATGCTTTGGCGATAAGTGATCTTGAAGTGTTGGCTCCTGCCTCCTTCACCTCTATGAAGTGCATGCTCTGGTTAATGTCAGAAAAGTGGAAGGTGTGTCAAACCTAGCTCTAGCCTTATACGGCACAAAGGGTTTGAATGCCTTAAGTGAAATAGCTTTTGAATGCAATTCATGAATGTGCGATCTGCTTTGCATAAAATAACTGGTCCTCATTAAGGCCCCTTATAAAAGAACAGGGATAATCTTGGCCTTTAGAACATTCAGTAGAGGGCCTAGCTCTCCTCCCATGTAGAGAACAGAGGGCTGTTTTAAAGCTTAATAAATCAATGTCTTTCTGTTTTCAAAGTTCTCCACGTGATATTTCCCAGAAAGATTATTGTCTAAGTCAAATCATAAATATGGATATTCCCCGATATCTTCTATTTTAATGGAACCTATATTCCAAACAAACTTTGAACTTGAACTCTTTCGGCCAAAGGACTTTACCTTTGTTTTGTTGATTTTGATGCAAAGGTTGATATCTTGATGATATACTTAAATTCAATTAAGTTGCCTTTGGAGGCCAATCTGGGTGGTCGCCAAGATAACCAAATCATCAGCATAAGCTTAAAAAAGGACTTTGGTTTGCCCTAGCTTTGGTGCATCATCTAGGCTGTGAGTGAGTATATCAGCTAAGTCTGATATATACAAATTAAAAAGAAGAGGGGCTAGAATGTAGTCTTGCTTTAAGCCATTGATGGTGGGATTTTTTAGTGAAATACCATGACTAGCTGAAATCTTCACTCTAAGCCATGTATTGCTGCAGAGCTCTATTATCAAGTGTAAAATTCCTAGGGGTGTGGGGGATACCCAACTCCTGAATCTTCCTCCACAATCTGGTTTGGTTCACCTTATTAAAGGCTGTTAAAAAGTCTATGAAGGATGCAAAAAGGCTGCTTTTATGGGCATGTGCTTTCTTCACACTCATAATCCGGGCTATAATATTATCAGCCATGCTGTAGATAGGGCGGAGGCCTAACTGATGGTAGGTTAATCGTTTTGCTCTTTTCCATCTATACCAGCAGGTGAAATAATAAGTGTTTAAGAAATAATTTCCCATCTGCATCTAGCAGTGCAATGAGTTGATAGTTGCTTGGCAACTTTTGAGGGCCTTGTTTATAAACGTTATACAAGATTACTCCTTTCCATTAGGGTGGAACCAGTCCTGAGTGTGTAACCAAATGAAACACTGGTGGTAGGATCGATCCCCATTTGTTTGTAGGATTCAGCTTCATCAGAGCAGTAGGGACCCCATTAGGACTCGGAGCCCGCAAAGATTTACACAGTTTGTAATTGTTTCATTGTGTCTACTTGACTGATTCTAAGTTGGGACCTGTCTTCTTGATCTGCTGAACCCTTCACGCCTGTGCCAAAAATCCCATACAGCACATTCAGGTGCTTTTTCCCTTGACTGTATGATATATGATTGCTGGTCAAATCTACACCTAACTTGGCATGAGGCTAAAATTGAGTATGGCCTCATTGTGGTTTAGTGTTTATACTTTCAGCACTTTATCTTGACTTTCCACTTGACACTCAGCACTTAGCCTCATAGCGCAGCATGCTTCCGGCTGAGCTGAGATATTCTGCAATTTGCTTCAGAGGGACTTTGTGTCCCATGTAAATTCACACCGGAGGCACCATTCCAGACACAGGGGAGGAGGCAGTCACACCCTGATACTGCTACATAGTGTGGCATGCTTTCCGCTATTCTGGGACACTCTGCTCCTTCCCTCAGATGGACTTCAAGTCCAAGGTGAATTTGTGCCTGGATGAGCCATTCCAGATGCAGGTAGGAGGCAGCCATACCCCTGACACTGCTAAATAGCGCAGCACATTTCCTGCTGTGCTTGGACACTCTGCACTTTGCCTCATAGGGGCTTCGAATCCCAGGTAAACTTGCACCCAGATGTGCTTTTCCAGATGCAGGAGAGGAGACAGCAACAACCCCTGATACCGCTTCATAGTGTGGCATGCTTCCTGCTGCGCAGGACACACACGGGGTGCACCTGGGTTGGGCCTGTGCAAGGACCAGGCCAAGAGCAGGCCTGTCTTCATCCATCATCACCCAAAAGAGGCTGGTCTAGGCCACTCCTTTTGAATCTACTTTGTGGTGACTCTCCAAGGTGTGGATTGGCAGTTTAATATTATTATTTTCTCTTAATCTCTGTTATTCCTTATCTATGTTATGATGGTGCAATTCAAGGCCCCCTCTGCAGCAAAGACTGGAACAAATACAACCACATGGATGGCTATAGAAAGGCAGTAAGCGCTTTCAGCAAAGAAATTGAATATGCAGAACGTCCACTATCTTCTAGTATTGCACTGTTCCCTGGGTTTCAGTTATCTCCTGAGATAATGTCACAGTCTAGAACTGAGCCCACACCCACTATTGCATTGGATTCCCTGCCACAGTCAGCCCTGCAAATTTTATATACAGTGCCTCATGCAGTTATCATGCCCGCTTACTTTGGTCTGTCAGTATTGCCTTACAATAAGCACCTCCGGCCATACAGAAAAGATGATAGGGCATGGAAAGCGATCCCCTAGACTCTCAAACTGTTTCCAACTCTGCCATTGGGTCAGCTCTCATCACTACACCTCCACTTGGGACCTGGACATATTTCATGGAAGACTCTTGGACAGTGTAAAGGGGTTGATGGAAAAACTGCTCCTACCTATCCAAACTGGGAGAGATTGAATACCTTCTGCAAAATATCAGGAGCTTGCACTCTGCTGGTCTAAGTGTCCATTCCCCCTACTCAGGGGCCATGAAATTGGTTTCCTTGATACCCAAAAGCAGCCAAAATTCACCTTTGAATTGTGCCGAGCATAACATTGCAGGTAGCAGTGCACCTATGTTGCACCATACTCAATATGATCCTGAACCGTCTGGTACGGAAGGGCTACCCCCATTAGAAAGAGTATCAACCCAGATTAGCCAGCCCTCACCTCAATTAACTGCCCCTGAACTCTAATGTGACACAACTGTCCAAACTCCCTTCACCCCTCTTGGCTCCCAAGGAAACAGGAGTAGAAATGACATTCAAGGCCTTCCCAATTCAGTGACCATAAATCTGCCTCTGGCTTGTTGCCTATATGTGTAAGTAATGGTCAATGTTCCTTCTCCTACAATTGAGACTCCTGTCCAGCTAAAGAATGATGTTCATATTTACAATTGCTAGAGCCAATCAAATTTTACTGACAAGAAAAGTAGGATGGATTGGAATAACCATGAAAGCACTTAAGGGGGATTGGGTCATTATCAATTACAAGCGACCCAGATTTATGTGAGGGCACCTGTCAAGATCAGCCTTGATTACTCCAACTGGTGGGAACATTGTGCATCTCCCACAAGGCTATTTCTACTGCCATCTATGTAGAGTTCAAAAGTCACCCGTTGCTAATTTTGTGAACAGTTCCCATAGCCCACTGCATATTCCTTTGTCTAAAAGGTTTCAGGTCTTGAGCACATTCCAGGAGATTGACTGACTAAACACTTCCGAGTAACTTCCTCCATCCAGTAACTTGGGCAGATATGTGAAGAGATTGTCTGACCAGGTTATGTGGCCACTAAGGCCCATATTTATACTTTTTTAGCGCTGCATTTGCGCCCCTTTTTGACGCAAAAACAGCGCCAATTTACAAAATATAATTGTATTTTGTAAGTTTGTGCCGTTTTTGCATAAAAAAAATGACGCAAATGCGGCGCTTAAAAAGTATAAATATGGGCCTAAGTCTTTGCTTCACATGTATGATTACACTCGTAGTCCCTGTTCCTGGTTATTGCCATCAGCCAGTTGTGCATGTTAATTCAGTCACATGTAGCCCTCCCGAGTTACCTCTGAGAGTTAACCATCAGGTCAAGAAATGGTGGAAAATATTTGGGCTCCAAAATAAACTGACCTCTCCAGATTGGCTTCACATTACCTCTGTTTCAGACATATTTTGCGTTCAGGAAACCTGGTGTGTGGACCCAATACATGTTGAAGGTTTTGCTTCCTACT
Source organism: Pleurodeles waltl (assembly GCF_031143425.1). Classification (NCBI taxonomy): domain Eukaryota; kingdom Metazoa; phylum Chordata; class Amphibia; order Caudata; family Salamandridae; genus Pleurodeles; species Pleurodeles waltl. Next base: position 445,903,793 of record NC_090442.1, on the reverse strand, counting down.
TCTTAGGTGCTATACCATCCCCAGCAGGGTGGGCTACAGGGGGATTACATATTCTAATATCCAACCTGTTACCTTTCACCATTAGAAGGTCGGTGTCAGTTTTACTTCACTCTCAACTTCTTTGATTATCATTTAAAAGTGGTCCTGACTTGGTGCATGTATTACAAATGTCAGTCCAGTCACGCCTAATAGTGTTTGTCTGAGTAGGGCAGGATTGATTCATGTAGCGTGCTGCAACAACTGGTTCAACTGGATAAGGTGGTGGATCACAATAGGCTAATGTACGCCTTTGGGTAGATCACTAGGTCACTCAGTACATTACTCACACAACCCTCAAAACCAAGCAAAACAAGGAACAGTGGGTGGTTTGATCACTTGTGTACCCAGGCTTGCCAGCTTCGGAGAACTGCGCTGCATAGCTCCCCTAAGGACTATTCAGTTATCAAGCATTTACGTAAGAATTACAGCCAGGTGCTTGCTGCTAGGAAAAGGGTACTCCAAGAGGAGGCGTGATCAAATCTGCTCGATGCTGCTGAGACAAAGGATATGATATGTTTTGGAGCACGGTTCAATCCTCCAACTTACTTTTCTTGTGAAGCATAGGTCACCCACTTTTCATACATTTTTTATTCCAATCAAGGGGATATTTGGGCAGCAAGGAGAGAGAGGGAGTTTTGTAGGCCCCATTTCCCTTTGCATATGACTCTGGAGGAGGTTCTCCTTGCTCTAAAACAGAGTGGAGGGAGGAAGGCACAAGGACCTGATGGGGTACCAGTTGATGCGTGTAAAGCATCGCAGGACTTATGGGGACCCATTTCGACTTGGATACTTAACACAACCATCATGGGTATAATTCTTTCTTCTTGAGCTGTATCAGTTATAGTACTTGTCATCAAAAAGGGGGATAAATCTGACCCTAATCTTATTCCCCTCTTAGACTCATCAGCCGAACTGGAGGCCAAGGTAAATTTACAGAGACTAGAGGAGTGGGCAGCAAATACATCTATCTTGTCAGAGGTACAGTTTGGATTTAGTAAATTTAGTAGAGGCCTGTGTAGAGTGGAGCAGTGTGTGAATTTCAACCTGCTTACTGGGAAGTACACAGAAGCTAAGACAGGGTCCCTTTATATTTGTTTTGCTGACCTAAGCAGCACTTTTGATTTGGTAGACCACTCGATCCTTTGGTCTACCCTGACTTCCCCTGGCGCCCCAGGAGAGTTAGTCTGTTTTCTTCCACAACTGTATGAAATCTGTCTGCTAAGGTCCGGTACAGCCCTAATGGGAAATGTTCTCCTCCATTTAGAATTGAGAGGGGAATCAGGCAAGGTTTTGTATTGGGACCTTTTCTGTTTTCACTCTTTATTAATGAAGTTGATAGCACCGTCCAGGCTATGTATGCTAACTCCCTACAGTCGCTGGTTGTTTTATTTCTGTGTTGTAGTATGTGGACGACACTGTCCTATCTAGGATGCCCATTGGCCTGCAGAAACTGATGAATGCATTTGGGGACTTAATGGAAGCTAGGAAAATTGTGATCAACAAGTCAAAAACATAAACAATGGTCTATGGAGAAAACGTGCAGAAGTGCAGGTCCTTTTATATCAGGATTCACCACGTGCAAAAGTAAGATAATTTTGTTATTTAAGGAAAGTAATGACGCATGGTCGCAACAGATTTTAAATATTCGATTGAAGATGAGTCAAATTTGTGAGAGAATTTTCAGGTTCTCTCATAAACTTGGTAGCCACTCTGTTAAAGAAATGATTGACATACATAAGCGAGAGCACTGTCTACTCCTACACTTGGGGGAGGGCATAGGGCTATGCACCTAGTAAATTCCTCTTTGATGAGGAGAATTTCTTTCTTAGGTGCTTGATATGTTCATCAGCCTCTGCGTCATCTTCATTGTTCATAAGGAGGGATTGCAATTCTTGGAAGACTCGCTTTTATTGAAACCTTTATTACTACGGTTCTCTTTTTGGGCAAAAGCTGAAACATGTTCTACAAAATCTGTTATTTTAGATTGCTTAGCTGTAGATCATGCGTTCAGAATCCCCTGGCTTTCCTATATATATGATTTTTTTAAATTACTGTTCAATGTATCTGTATTGAACGACCCCCTTATAATTTTATCCCTTGATAAGAGCATAATTAAGGCTTCATTTTTAAATTATCGACTAGAGTGCAGAATACATGAAGTATTTAGGAAGCCTGCAGTTGTTTCATATGTCGATTGACTTTCAGGAGGGATGTCCATTTTATTTGTCCTGGGTGACTGATATCCAGTATCGTTTTGTTCTAACTAGGTTGCGATTGGGAACAATACACCACTTAGTTACCTTCCCTGAAATGAAAAAGCGACCATTAGATATGATCCCCTGCCCTTGCGACAGATTATCAAAGCAAAGCACACAGCAATTTATACTATTCTGTGGTTTTTATGAGAACTTAAGGAGAAATTATTTCAAACCAATTTTTATTGCACAGAATATCAGCGCCTACAAATGTGCTTTACACCACTTGTTTGCAATACTGCACTCTTTATATGGGGGCAATACACCTCTGGAAAAGTATTTTATTGTAGAAGATAATATAAAGGGGGAAAAGATGTTTCTATATACAATGTTTTTATCTTTCACTGATGTGTTCTTATGTTTCATATTGTTTGATGATGCATTGTTATGTACTTTTTTGGCCATTATGTGCCGAATAAGGGCTTTGAATTGATTCGACTTTCCATGCACACAACTAAATCTGTAGACCCAAATTTAGTAAAATAACCAGTCCAATTCTAGAGAGGTGCAGTTTTCTTGTCATCCAGTGGTGGATGTTTGGACCTATAGGGGGTCCGTGGACCACAGAATTGTCAGGGTCTGTCTTCAACATGAATATTTATGATTTATGCTATACTGGACATGATCCCCCTTTTGCTTTAAAAAAATTAAGAAGTATGTAGGAGGGGAAGGGAAGCTTCCACTTAAATCCATGGGCAGTGACAAGGCCCAAAAGGTTCACAATGCCCTTGAAATATCTAAAAGTATTCGTTATTTGTCATTGTTGGATCTGTAGACCTCAGGACAGGATCAAGACCCCAGGTCGTGATGAAGTACTGCAGGCCCTGCAGTAGATCTTGGGGTCTGTGAGCCACAACAAATCTCCCCCACTCCCAGACCTAAACTCAATCAATCAATCAGTCCATTGTAGAGTGCACAGCTACTCCAACAGGAGTGTCCTGTGGATGCTGAACTGTCTTGCAACTATGCAAGATTGGCCTTCAAGGGGCACTGAGTGTTTGGCTGCAGACCACACTCTGCTGCCAATTCAAACATGGGAGTTGGATGTAATATATAATCAAAGCAATTGCTAACAAAACTATGCTAAAGGTAAGTTAAGTGTGCTCAAAAGATAGTAACATTGCTAAACAACCCTCACAAAGTTTCTGGAAACAACATAGTTAAAGTAGCAGTAAGGTTAAGAAACAAAAGCGAACAACCACAAACACTTAGAAGATATGGTTTTGTTACACAAACTATAACTCTTACTCAAATGCACTGCTTATACCCTCACACATGTTCTCATATGATGTGCACTCTGCAATCCCTCTGTACGTTTCAGAACATTTCAGAGATAGCAAATGGTCAGATTGACCCAGAGAAAAGTGATTATAGTAACTCAATTTGGAGCAGATATATGAGGCCACTAGATTGTTAAAGTAGAAAATGCAAGAGTTTTTTTAACTTGTGTAATAAGTAAGATCAAGAGCTGGCAATATATTTTGCGTACTCTTTCAAAGTCACTTCATGATCAAGTGTAGCTTTTAGAAATGTGAAACTTGAAGACAAAGTCAGAAGTGCCTCAAATTGGCAGGCCTTGGGGGTCATAGTTCAAGGTTTGATGTTATCTTTTAGACCTGGCATCCTTGGCATGGTTTACCCCCATAACGTAATGGTGTGTCTTCAGAGCTCTTGTTTTTGGTGACTTCATTTTTGCTGGCCTTATGACTATTAATCAGTGCTAAAGTGGTTGTGCTCGCTGATTAAAATAAGTCAGTTTGGATTATACCCAATTGACATATACAATTTAATTGTAAGTCACTGGTAAAGTGGTACAACCTGTTCCCTGGACTGTAAATTGAATGCTAGTAGTGGGCCTGCAGCACTGATTGTGCCATCCACTTATATAGCACCTTAAACATTTCTCAGGCCTACCATTGCAGCCTGTGTGTTTGTGGTTTTAGCCTGCCATTTCAATCTAGCAAACTAAATGTTTTGCCAGTCACAAACCTTTATTTTAATACATATATGTCACCCTTAGGGTAGGCCCCTACCAGCCTAGAGGCAGGGTGCAACATATTTAAAAACATAGGATATGGACTTTTACGCTTAAATGTCCTGGTAGTAAAAAACTCTTGAATTCACCTTTCACTACTGCAAGGCCTATGTCTCTCCTAGGATAACGTTAGAGTTACATTATTACATTTTGTAAGTGTAATTTCCAAATGGGAACAGGTAAACAGTTCATGTGTGGTGTCTCTGGAATTGGGATTTAAAATCCTAAGGTATGATGAAGTCAGATTTTAAAAATACAGTTTAGAAATTGTCAATTTGAGACCATTGGTATATTCTCACCTTAGCTATTGATTGCCTGCAGCCTGTCCCTGGATCATGTGTCTGAATGTAACTGACAGCAGAGCGTTGTGTATTTCTCATAGACAGCCACACACAATGGGGAGCTTAGGTGTGACTGGATGGACCATCAGCTGCAGGGTGGGAGGGAGGCGCTAGGCCCAGCCCTACTTACACTTGAATAGGAGGTGGCTGTTGACTCACAAAGGGTTGCATACCCCCTGAAGTTAGTCTGGAACTAGGGCCAGGAAGGAAGGACATCTGTGCACTTCAAAGACATGCCTCTAGTAGCTTCTCCCCACTTGAAAGACACAACTGTGTATAACTACTGGAACTCAGACACCAACTCTTCAGTACACTTCTGGACCTGCAGATATTCTGCCAAGAAGAAGGACTGCTGTGTTGCTGCAAGGACTGCCACTTGGATGGACTTGTACTCCAAAGGAACTATTGCCCTGTTGTGCTGACCTGCTGCTGTCTTGCCTGGGGAAGGAGAACTGAACCTCCCACTTCATCTTGAACCCAGGACAATAGAGTGACTCCAAGGGCTAGTCTTATGGCCTATTGTTCTGAGCCTCAGGGACATAAAAGGCTCCTCAATATCCTGTACCAGCCCTTGGAGGCAGCTGCAGAGGGTTTATGACCCCCAATGGGTGCCCCCCAGGACCTGGACCATTGTTGTGGCTCAGCGAGCATAACGCAAGCCTTTGAGCTCTTCATGAATGCAAATGGACCCATTTGCATCAAGGCCTCACCACTCACACTGGTATTCCATAGGAGGGGCTGTCAGTCTGACTCTTTGCTCTCCAGAATTGACTGCTCATGGGAGACCACCAACCTGAATCTCCAGCTTATCTATCTGCAGTGCCCCACCTGCTCTTCATGCCACACCAACAGCCTCCTGTAACACTCTCCTTGCTCCATGTAGACCTCTCCAACCTGAACAGGACTCTTGACACAATCTTGAGAAGGAAAACTACAGTCGGACTAATGTAGGGACAGTATTTGAACTGCACTCCATCACATTTCGTCTGAAAGTGTGATTTTGACTCAGTGCAGCGTGACCAGATGACCGAAGCTGGCGCTTTGTGCTTTTTGCTACTATATTCACTAAATGCATTACAAATTTAAATCTCTGGTTCTATTGGTATGCTTTTTGTTATTTTGGTTGTGTTTTAATTTTTTAATACAGCTTTATATTTTTAACCTGGTGTGGGATCCTTTTTGTGTGATTCTTTCACTCTGTTACTGTTTGAAATGTTGTACAAATACTTTAAACATTGACTCTAAGTTAAGTCTCACTGCTCTGTGCCAAGCTACCACGGAGTTGAGCACTGGTTAATTTGGGGAGTGCTAATGCCTTTCCCTGACAAGAATTATGGATTTTACTTGATTAGGGGTCACTCCCAAGTCAACCAACACCCCAATTTCTCACATTATCCATATAACAAGCAGAAATATCTTACTGATAGTGACATTTAAAAACTGATGACCACTTTATAGTTGTACCACTTCTGCATAACCCAAATATGCCATTCTGACAGTGTCTAGAGTCACATGACTGTGAATGGCTTGTCTGAGGTGTGTTGTGTATTCATTCCAGTCATGGGGACAAAAGAGGCCTGGCTGTAGAGGGACTATTGGCCAGATCTACACGAAAACCGCACATTAGTCCTGATGCACCACTTTTCTTGCACTCTCCTACCACCACCTAATGACACCATGGTAGTGCCATATGTACAATAGGGTGCACCATGGCACTCGTTTCTACAACAACGTCATAATTTATGGAGCTATTGGGGTTCTTTGCTGGATTGGCACCATAAATTACGGTGCTAGTGAAGCAAAGTACTAGGGAGACCTATTGGTTATTATGGGCCTGTCACTTTAACGCCTGTCCTGTGCAGCTGTTAAAAATAATGGAAAAAATGATGAAGTGAAATCTTGTAGATTTCACTGCGCCATTTTTTTGCTACCTCCCAGGCCCGTAATGCCCCTCTTGCATAAATTATGCCTGGCGCAGAGACATAATGTGGCTTAAGGAGTTACCAAGTGGCTCAATGCATGCATTGTGCCACTTTGTAAATATGGCTAATGGGAATGGCCTCCTTAATGCCACATTAGCTTCAGAAACAATGATGCTAGTGTTGCGTATGGAGGTGGAAGGGCCTTGTAAATCTGATCCTATGTTTTCCTGACAGGATGGCTGTGGAGGTGTTGTGCCCTGCCCTGATTATAATTCAAAGGAGCTTGCCCACAGCACACACATAAGAACCACAAACCAGGGCTGCCCTTGCCTTTTCCACTCAAAACATTTTGGAGCCACACATTGGGGAAGGGGAAAAAACTGGCCAGAACCAGTTTGGGAATAGGCCAGGAATTGCCCACCCCACCGTGCCAACACAAGCACACAAAAGCTGGCAGTGGGTATATTTGTGGCACCTTCAGAAACCTCTCATCAGATCACTCCTAGACCTGGTGAATATTCATCAGAATGCCCTGCTGTCTGAAGAAGGAAGTCTGGAACTTCTTGTCTTGACCCCAGGATTTCCAGACGTGACTCGAAGGGTCAGTTGGCTGATTTCCTGTTTGAGCTACAGTGACACAACAAGAATCCAGAGGCCTCTCTGAAAATGCCCAGCTGACCAGCATCCAGGTGGACATGTCTAAGCCCTGCTGCTGGCCTCTGCTGGAGTGTGTTGTGACCTCAAATGGTGCTTCCCAAGGTCTTGGACCCATGGCTGGCATTAGAGTGTACTCCTCCCGCCTCTCATCTGAAAAACCTGCACTACAGATAAAAATCAGGAAGTTTAAGACTTTGCAAGTACAAACAGGCTCCTCATGTCAGCAACGGCCACTACATCTCCTACCAACACAAAATTCTGGCAGTGAATTGCCCTTCATGCCAAACAGTGATCGCCTGTGCTTCTCCCCAGCACGAAGCTTCAGCACCACCTGATCCTTGCTCCAATTTACATCTTGTTTTGTGTTATCAAAAAATGAGACCCTAAAGCCTTTTCTTTTGCACTTCATGTACTGCAGCAAGATTGTAATAAAAATCATTTACTTTACTTTCTCTGACTGCAAAATGAGAGGAGCTTATAAACATCAGTCCCCATGCTAAAAAAAGAAGGAGACTGTCTGACAATTGACCTCTGTCTTTGAAGCATAGTATTTGTGACAAGTTAAAAACACAATAGAAATGCATTTTTATATATTGCTTGGAATTTTGTGAGCCACTGAAAATCAGTGACCCACCAATGGGTCACGACACACTATTTGAAAAACAGTGATTAAATGACATTGTGGTTCACTCTGATAAGGTTTGTGTTTATAACTAGAATGGGTCTCTCTCTCTCAACGAATGATCCAATTTCTTACAGAGCCCTGCTGCACCCAACATAGAACCTGCAACGGTGATACATTGCTTGCCTTATAAAGTTGCCTTAACTCCTATGGAAGCTTTAATTAACTCCTGAGGAAGTGTACTACATTTGGGGATAACATCTCTTTAGATTCTATAGAACACATTGTACAGCCTTTCCAAAGATGGTGTGGTATTTTCATCAACAAAAATAACGCTAGCACACTCGACTTATACTACGTTAGAAGTAAACCATTTACAGAGCGACATAGAGGGTGGAAACCTTAATTTTCTAACACAAAACACTCATCCTGGAAGGACACTTATTCTTAAGCCATATGCAGGTCATGCTGTGCTCCAGCAATTCCAGCTGCACTCCAGTCTTCTGTGCAATTCCGCTTAAGGCTATTCCATAAGGCATCCCTCTTGCCCAACAGTAGAGAGGGTGAGGAGGGCAAGAAAGGAGATCCAGACCCATTGGAAAAATAGAGAGCTAGCTGCAGGGCTGGCCTTAGGACCCATAGGAGGGACCACAGGCAGTGTGCAGTGTTAGATAAGGTGCAGCAGTGTCACCTACTCCCATAAGCAGTTTCTGAGCCATGTCCAAACTGCCATATCATGCCTGGTAATTGTAGTGGCTCCTCAGTAGGGCATGAGTGCACCTGATGCCTCAAACCTCTGCTCGCCTGCCCCCACATGCCCTGCTTGCCACACTTCCCAAAACACCCCGGGGGCTCCCCAAGCCTCCCATCACAGCTGCAATATCCTACAGCTGCAGCACTGAGTGGCATAGAGTAGGGTTGTAGCTTCATAGCATCATCCACAATGGAAGGATACAATGTTATTTCAGTAATGGCCACTCTGCAGATCAATGTTGTGAGGTAGATCAGGTAACTATGTTTAAATTGGTAATAGCAACACCTATAGTCATGCCTATTATTTACATTGCTCACAAACAGCAAATGAATGCCATGAGGGACCATGTATTTTGAGCACCTACGTAATGTCTAGTTATTATTCACTAGATGCTCTGTACATATTTAGAATATGTGTAAGGAACCTAATTGCAAGTTTTTAATAATATTGTGGTGTTTCTAAATGTGATTCAAATAAAAGTAGCCACGTTAGATCATCTCGTCAGAGACTTAATATAATTGTAAGTAAAATCAGTAATAACACACCTATCCTCTGCAATAAGTAAAAAATCTTTGATCACCATAATATATTGATTGAATAATGTGTATTGTTGAATTAATTGTTTTGGGTTTTGTCATTATCTACTGTGGTTTCACTTCCTATGGATTTGCTAAGTTTTCCAACAAAAACGTTTCTATTGTAGGTAACAACTAGTGATGGGTGTAGCTGGCATATTTCTCTCAAATGTAATTACTCATAACTACTACAAAATTATTCGTAATTATGCATAATTATGTGAGAAGAGTATTCAAGCATTTAGCGCTATTTCTTTGTCAAAATTACACTCCTGCATCAAAAATGGGCCTGAAAATGCATATTAAAATAAGAAAATGGCACTAAATGTGACAGGATACCGACAGCAGTAGCAGCAGTAAGCAGCAGCCACTTGATCTCTCTTAGGGGCCACATGTACGAAATACAGGTTTTGCGACTCGCAAATTGCTAGTCAGAGCGACTCACAATTTGCGAGTCACAAAACCTTATGTACAACAGTGTCAATGACACTGTTTGCAATTCGCAAGGGGGTCGCAAATGACCTACTCATGAATATTCATGAGGTAGGTCGCAATTTGCGACCCATTGGGAATGGCCGCCCTCACAGGGATGGTGGCCTGTTGGAAACAGCAGACCACCATGACTGTGACTGCTTTTAAATAAAGCTGTTTTTTTTGTTTGTTTTTTAAAGCAGCCCGTTTTCCTTAAAGGAAAATGAGGTGCATTTCAAAAAATGAAAAGTTTTCTTTTCATTTTTTTCAGAGCAGGCAGTGGTCCTTAGGAAAAATGTTTTCGCTGCCATTCACAAAGGGGAAGGGGTTCCATGGGGATCCCTTCCTGTTTGCGAAACTGGTGCTAACTGCGTAGTCACAAAACAATCACACATGGGACTGTGACTCGCAGTTAGGAAGGGAATACCCCTTCCTAATTGAGACTCACAAACCCTTTTTGCGATTCAGTGAATAGATTACTGAATCACAAAAATGGGTCTGTGCATCCCAAATTGCATTTTGCACGTTGCAAACAGCCTGATTAGACATTCGCGATGTGAAAAATGCTTTGTACATGTGGCCCTTCGTTCGTTGTTCCTGTGCACCTACTGTAGGATTTTTGCTGCAAATTATTCCTAATTACTCAAACTGGCATAAATACATAATTTCTGTAATTTGGAATCAGAAGAGTAATGCTTAATAAATGAAATTACTCCGGCATAATACAAAATTCACCCCGGCCTAGGAACAAGTTCCCTACCCATTTCATCAACATATTTTGTGCCTCCTGTAAAATCTGACATGAAATGTCCAATCTAAAAGCTAGACGTATATGCAAAATACAGTGATTATATTGGAATGTCATATGAGAAAGGTCTGCAAACGTTTCGGTTCTGTAAATCTTGCTATGGAAATTTTCTGTTTAGCTAGTTGGACTGCAGGGATTGACATAAGAAGAAGGCCTAGGTTCTCAAAGGTTTAGCTTGGTTTAGAGTTAGAAAAATAATTATAAACTGACCGCAGTATAATTTAAAATTCTGATCATTATTTTTGGAAGTCACACTTCTATTTCAAAACACAAATGATCAGATCTGAAATTAAGTAATTTTCAGAAAACACATTAAGAACCAAATTGTATCTAGACAGTCTTCAAACAGAATTGCTTTTTGACTACCATATTTCTAGTGCCTATTTATACTTCCTACTATTTGAGTGCCCTTTCAGTATTTTAAATTTGACTCTTTATTTAGCACTGCCAGTGCAGGCAGTGTTTGTTTCAAGCTCCTCCGGAGTGTACTTTAACAGGACGTTTACTGATGTTTATAAGCTGGTCAACCAAGGAGAAAAACGTAAAATATATCATCCAAAGATCTGAGATACAAGCATCAGCTATACAATGATTCACGGTTCTAAAACTTCACAGCCTATCATTGATGTGTTAGCTGCTATAGTTCATTGAGAAAGGGCACTGAATTATGTTATTAGGGACCTTAATTATGATTCAGTTTTACCTGCTTTTTATTGAGCATATCCGAATTATTGCTTCCGTTTTAAATACCTTGAAACAGCAAAATGAAGCCGGGAGATTAGAAAGTAAACGCTGTGATGCTGCGTCCTTGAAATCAAGGTCCTTACCACTCAATAATTTATTTCTAGCCACAACAAGGCTCGATTGAATTGTGTATTTTTAATATTCCTTGGGGATAGGATAGTGAAATAAGCAATTCTTATTCTTTTCTGTGATTTGCAAGTTTTAGAAACGTGCAGGACACCTTATGTATATAGTAGGAAAAGGCAGGTCTTTGCAAAGCATGCATGTGTAGATCCGCTTCTGCTCTCGGCCTCATACCTCAAAATCTGACGAGGACTGTGTTCCCTAATAAACATGTAAGTAGCTGCTAGGGAATATAAAAATGAACTTTAATGCTCAGCTTTCAGAATTTTGCAATTCTATTAAATCTACTAGTGGTAATTTGTCAGCAGAAATGTCATGCTTTCAATCATTTTCTTAACAAAGGTATCTTGCCTGAGCCCAGAACTACTATCCGTGCAATTGGCATTCATTTATATGAGCAATGTGAGTGTTTGGTCCCCTGATAACCGCATGTGCATGTTTACTTTCTCAATTGGGAAATATTAACTAGCCCATGGAAACAGTTTAATGCATCAAGGGATCACATGAGTCCCATGATATGCATTTTCAGCAACCCACTTGAGCAGGGTACACCTTGAATTGAGTAAGGCAATCAATAATGGTGACTTGTTACTTCCATATGTGCTGCAAAGTGCAGCACATATAGAAGTAGCAAATCGTCATAAGGGACACCTTCCTGTACGAAGACAATTATTCATGGCCTTTCACTCTTTCTATGTCTTCTGCAGAATGCAGCACAACTGGAAAAAGCAAAAACAAGGAGAAATAAAAGTATTTCTTCCTGTTGCAGCATACTATCGCCACCTTCTGGGTGGCGTTACTTTTTGGCACTGCCTCAGATTTATGTTTCCTTGTAAATCTGGGGCAGTGTCAAAACGCAATGGGTGTTATTTGGGTAGGCCCATAGCAACACCCATTGCACGCCCCTCTGCCGCAGAAAACTGCATAGGGGGGCCCATACAAGAAGTGGCTTAACGCTGCCTTGTAAATATAGCAGAGAGCACAGCACCTCTGGAGCGTCACAAAAAGAGACGTTCCAGTGTTGCTAGGGGTTTGTATATATGACCCTAAGTTTCTAAGGTTGTCTGGTTCCCTCAGTAGGTTTTGCATTTCTCATTCCTATTCGTCCTATAGCACTTAAAAAAAAGATAAATCACTGTTTAAATCGCAACTAGGAGAAACATTATGCAACAGCTTCTTATTATTAAAATAACACTTCTGAAGGGCCAGAAAGTGCAATGCATTAATGTGTGCAGGCAACCAGAAGAGTTCTGTGGCACTCAGAGACTCAAATGAAATCACTTCTTGCCCTAACCAGATTCTCCATCAAGGAATGTATTTTAAGATTGTTGTCAAAAATTGCATGTTAAAGTATATAGGTCAAATAACGTCTCCACTTTGATAATTTGACACATCTACTGTATGTCTAATTCTCCTTGTGAACCTTTCCCTCAGTGGGACTAGGTCTCTTCATGTTTTGTCTTACTTATTCTTCACTACAGTTGATTAGTTGATTCATTTTATCCACATCTATACATCTCACACTTCTTCCCTTTGTCACTTATTACTATGGAGTATTATCTATCTATCGTTCCCTCATTGTCTCACTTTCTGTCCACCTTTGCTGTGCCCCTTCTCCTCAATTTGCTGCTATTTGTCTCCTACTCCCCCTCGTCCTCATTTTGTCTCTCCTGTGTTTCTCAATCCTTTTCTGACATCCCTCCCTTCACAGTGCAACATCTGCTATACATGAGGGGAAAGATACATTTTACATAAATGCAATGCACATGAATGCTTTTACGTTTTCATCTGTGCAAATATCAGTCAACATCTTTTGACAGTTGTTTGTTCTTCTTTTTATATTTCACTATGGCAAATTTTCTTAGCTTTTTAACACCCATGAACGCCCACCGAGTCATGACTGGAAGCGATTTCTATGATTTCAACCTACACAAAAATACAGTACCAAACGTGCATCTAGTATCCAAATTACAAAATATTTTAATTGATTTGCAAACAAAAACATAGGCAAGAATCAAAATTGTAATTGTAATCAGAGGGGTCGAGCATTTCAAAATGTAGATGTATTGCTAAGTGATGGTGTGATATGTTGGACTCCACCAAATCATTTTGTCTTTTTTGCTCTAAACGCAAGCTCTTGTGTTAGTAATCAGTTTTTGACCAGTTCTTCAATTGGGCCACCAGTCGGTCATACTAGATTCCTTTTGGTGTACTTTCACTGCTCCCACAAATCAAGATAAGCATGCCAACTTGGGGGCATATTTATAAGCACCTAGCACCACCTTGTGCCATATTAGCATATTTTTTTTAATGCTAATGTGGCCCAACAAGGCCAAAATCCTCATGCCACATTTACAAAGTGGTGCAATGCATGCCTTGTGCCACTTTGTAACCCTTTGCGCTACATTATGCCTGAGCCAGGCATAATGTATGCAAAGGGTACATTCCCCCGTTGGAGGGTAAATGGTGCAAGGAAATCTAAGAGATTTCCTTGCATCATTTTTTATGGCAATTTTAATGCCTGCTTAAAGCAGGAGTTAAAAGGGGGGTTCCATTATTTATAATGGGACCCTATGTACTCTGCAGGAGTAGCGCCAATATTTTGGCGTTAATCCTATAGAGTACATCAATAGCGTCATGACACTATTGCCGCCTACACTGCGCCATGGTGCACTGTATTTTAAATACAGTGCACACATGGTGGTGGTAAAGGGCGCAAGAAAAGTGGTGCATGCATACTTTTTAAATCTGCTAATATTCTTTGTTTTCCTAAAGAGTGTCAGACCCTCTGGATTCTGCAGACCACAGGTTAAGAATCGCTGCAATTGACATTAACAAAGAAATAGGAGTCTAGAAAAGGGTACATTTATGAGAGGCTTGTTCAACATTGAGTCAGTTTTAGTGATGCCGCAGCGGCGCAAACCTGACAACCATATCTATGAGGCCAAGCAAAGCCACTTTGTGTGGCTTTGAATGGCCTCATAGATATGGAGTAAGGCAGGGCAGCACAAGTCACTGCGTTGCCTTACTCTGCACCAGTGAGGCATTCCATGGGCATTGTGGTGAATGTTCCCACACAGTACCCCTGGATTTTGATGTATCCCCAGATTTACAAGAGTGTTTAAACCTGGGCATGCACCAAAACCTTATATCTCCCCCGGGGAGGTGCAATGAATAGAAATATCTTAATTGTGTCTCGTTTCCTCTTTCTATGTGTGCTGTATTTGACAGCACACATACATAGATGAAAAGGTCTCTCAGGATTGTTTTTATGCAGGATGATGTTCCTTCCTGCACAAAAACAATCCTGATGACAACACAGACACCTTTGCATCATTTTGCAAATGTGCCTGCAATGGCGCTAGGCAGCCAAAACGGCCCTAGGGTAGTTGGAAGGAACAGGAATGTGCCTTGTCGCATAGATATGGTACATTCCTGCCCTTTCCTTTTGATGCAGGGCAGCGCGACAACATGACTTGCTGCGCAGCCTGCACCAACATTTCTTAAGTTTGGCCCTCAGTATTTTAAATCTCTTGCATGAGATCCTTTCTGTGAGACCAAGATCAAATGCAGAAATAAACAAGCAGCCTTGTAGGAACATGTATCCCTGTGAGGAAGTGCTCTCAAACACCATATTTACCTTTTCATAACATAGGCCCTCATTAGAACCCTGGTGGTAAATCCCGCTTTCCGCTGTGCTGAAGACCGCCAACATACCGTTGCGGCAGTGGAATTCCACTACAGGTATCACAACCCACATGTCGGAATCCGCCACAATACAGACACCCACACAAGTCCGCCACACCAAAGGTCAGTGATAAACTGGCGATACCAAAATCTACACCGTCAAGCCACCAACAATACACCCACACTATGATGACCCACGAATCAAATCGGCGGTCTTTCAACCGCGTTAATCCATTGGCGGTACACACTGCTGCGCTCAAAATCCACACACATTTACAAAACACAACTACATTGGACAATTCGAAATACACACACCTGATACACATACACACACCCCACCCACACACCCAATCCAATATAAAGCACACACCACATTACCCACAAACCCTTACAACCAAAAATCTGAAAGAAGGCCAGACAGAGAGATTAGCTAACACAACACCAGCATCAACAGACACACAACACCATCACTCATACAACATCCATGCACCTCAACCAACAGACACCAACACATCCCCTCACGCATCACAACAGACAGTACCCCACACATCACCCACACCACATCATGGCACCTCAAAGACACCCCAGGTTTTCTGAGGAGGAGCTCAGGGTCATTGTGGAGGAAATCATCTTGGTAGAGCCACAGCTATTCGGATCACAGGTGCAGCAGACATCCATTTCTAGGAATATGGAGCTATGGCGGAGAATTGTTGACAGGGTCAATGCAGTGGGACAGCATCGAAGAGCACGGATGACATCAGGAAGAGGTGGAATGACCTACAGGGGAAGGTGCATTCCGTAGTATCCAGACACCAGATTGCTGTACAGAGGACTGGCGGTGAACCCCTACCTCCTCCCCCACAACTAACAACATGGGAGGAGCAAGTCTTGTCGATCATGCATCCTGAGGGCCTCGCAGGAGTAGCAGGAGGACTGGACTCTGGTAAGTCATATCTTTACTACCATATCCCCCCACCCCTCCAGCATGCCATCACATACTCCCACTCGTACCCTCACCCCCATCACTCCATCAACTCCATATGTCCCCAATCACAACCCACACATCTCAATACCAAGGCCCTGCATACAACATCTATGCATGGACCACCATCAGCAAAGCATGTCCAGTACCGAAACCCACACAGACCCCAAACCAACTATCACAAAAGGGCTAACACAATGACGCAAGCACAGGATTAGAGGGTACCACACCCAATGCACAAGATGGCACACACAGATACTAAAATTATGCATTTACACCCCAACAGGACCCATACCCAACGTCACCGGACAGGAGGTGCCAGACATATCCAGTCCCCCCAAGTAGAGGCCCACAGTGATGACAGCAGCTCTGCACACCTGGATCAAGATGACCAGCCCGGCCCACCAGGTACCTCCGGAGAGTCGGTTCCCCTGACACAGTCACAAACCACCACAGAGCCTCCCCCCTCAGTAAACACCACCACAGCACCCACCCCGCGGGCCCATCCCTCTGTCCCCAGGACACGTCAATCAGCAGTGTGTCCACCACCACATGGAACCCAGGCAAACCCACCAACCCAACACAATCAGGGACCTGGGGTCAGTGGCAGTGGGCACGCGGTTCAGGGGACAGAGGCACAGGATAACAGGGAAGCTGGGAGGACTGATGTGCGACAGGGGGAGGACAGGCCCAGGGAACCCACTCTCCACGAGGCACTCTCCATCATCATGGGAGCATACCACCATTCCCAGGAGACCATGGGCACGGTAGTGGCCAAGTTTCAGGAGACCCAGCGGATGCAGGAGGAACACTACCTTGGGATCAGGGAGGACTTGAAGTGCATTAACACCACCCTGGTCACCATTGCAGGGGTGCTGGGAGACCTTGTCAACACCATGAGGGACATAGTGGCACACAAACGGGCCCCTGACACTAGCCTGGACGATGAACAGCCCTCCACCTCCGCCGGCGCTAGTGGACAGGAGGCACTGCCAGAGGACCAACAGGCCACCAGGACCCCACCCCCTGCAGAAGGAGAACCAGCCCGCAAACGGTCCCTGAGATCCAGGAACAAGACAGAGAACATTGTCAAGACCCCCACCAGGAAATAAGACCCTCCTGAGTGTCACCCCTATGTCCCACTTTGTCATCCTGTCCACCTTAAACTGCCATTGCTCCACTTCCTATGCCCCATTGGACAATGCACCTGTGATACAAATAGACTGGACTCTGCCATGGACATTCATTCACCATCACCCCAGCCCATTTCACACACCCCTCCACTTATTTGCACAGAAATAAACACCCTTGATTCACAAAACAATCTGGAGTCAGTCTGTGCTTTCACAATGTGTAATTGCAAAATCTCTGGACTATAGCAATGTCAAAGTTCTTGTTCACATACCAAGGTTACACAGCTGTAGGCCAGGAGTAAACATAGCAGAGGACACACATTGGGAGCCACATCTGTGAAATGTAAAGCCAAAGTGACAAGTCAAGGGTCCATTCACAGAGTGAAAAAGGCAGATTTCTGCTAGCCCCTCAATAGTATGAGATGTTGGAAGCAGTTCCATCTTCTTACTTGTGTCTCACTGGAAGTATTGCATGATAATGTTGTTTCGGTTGTCTACATCCTCTTCTTCTGCCTCCTCTTCTTCACTATCCGCAGGCTCCACAGCTGCCCCAAGACCAACATCAGGCCCATCCTCCTGCAGAAAAGGTACCTGGCGTCGCAAAGCCAGGTTGTGCAACATACAGCAGGCCATGATTATCTGGGACACCTTCTTCGGTGAGTAGTATAGAGATCCACCTGTCAGATGGAGGCACCAGAATCTGACCTTCAGGAGGCCAAAGGTGCACTCTATAATCCTCCTAGTTCGCCCATGTGCCTCATTGTAGCGTTCCTCTGCCCTTTTCCTGGTATTCCTCACTGGGGTCAGTAGCCATGACAGGTTGGGGTAACCAGAGTCACCTGCAAATATCGAGGGACAACAGTTAGACATCCTCCAAACATTAGAGAATCTCCCATAACCAGACACCAAATGGAACTGTG
The DNA here is from genome assembly GCF_031143425.1 of Pleurodeles waltl. Lineage (NCBI taxonomy): Eukaryota > Metazoa > Chordata > Amphibia > Caudata > Salamandridae > Pleurodeles > Pleurodeles waltl. Next base: position 445,885,725 of record NC_090442.1, on the reverse strand, counting down.
TGGGGACTTTAGGCTAACCTATTAGCCACACACGGTGCCTCTGGAGTTGCCCCATCACATAATGGATGCTGCTATTTCTCAAAATGTAACCATCATGCACTGAGCTGGGATACATGGCATTCACATGGGAGATGTACTGGTCTGCCAAACACACCATCTGCACATTCATAGAATGGTAGCTTTTGCGGTTTCTGTACACCTGTTCATTCCTGCGGGGGGGGACAAATGCCACATGTGTACCATCAATGGCACCAATGATGTTGGGATATGTCCCAGGGCATAGAAGTCACCTTTCACTGTTGGAAAATCCTCCACTTGAGGGAAAACGATGCAGCTGTGCATGTGTTTCATCAGGGCAGACAACACTCTGGACAACACGTTAGAGAACATTGGCTGGGACATCCCTGATGCCATGGCCACTGTTGTTTGAAAAGACCCACTGGCCAGGAAATGGAGTACGGTCAGAACCTGCACTAGCGGGGGATTCCTGTGGGATGGCGGATAGCTGGCATCAGGTCTGGCTCCAACTGGGCACACAGTTCCTGGACTGTTGCACGATCAAGTCTGTAAGTGATAATGATGTGTCTCTCTTCCATTGTTGACAGGTCAACCAGGGGTCTGTACACTGGAGGATGACGCCATCTCATCACCTGCCTCAGCGGACGTGCCCTATGGAGGAGAACGGTGAGCAGAGGGTCATCCAACACTAAGGTATCACAATGTGTTTTTGCAAAAATATTACAAATTCGCCATGTCCCTTTGTCTGTCCATATTCCTTTGCCTAAATAGGTGTGTTTTGCCTGCCATGTGGCCCACTGAAATGACAGCTGCCTGACCTGTAAGGTCGGACAAGGGGAAATGAGGGAACTGCGCTGGCGTTGTACACCGTCGCAGTAGGCGGTTGAAGACCGCAGCACAATTCAGCATTGGTTAAAATTGGGCCCTATGGGTTCCAGGAGCCAATGACGATGTACGCCAGCGGTGACAGTACGTACCGCCGCGGACGTGGCCGACATGTTCTAACTGTTCCCTCACTTGATACCTGAACTTCAACAGAAGAGGACCTACACTGCAAATGCTGCTGTGACCTGTGTCTGGAGGCAAATATGGCTACAGTGCCTGGGGAAAGGGCCCCTGTCTTCACTTCGGAGGAGTTGGAGAAACTGGTGGATGGGGTCCTCCCCCAGTACACACAACTGTTCGGTACTCCAGACAAACAGGTGAGTACACTGTGAGCATGGTGGATGGCACATGATTGTATGGAGTGTCGTGGATGGAAGAGGGTGAGGAGGGGGACAGGCCAGCATGTGAGGATAGTGTGTGTGTATGTATGTCTGGGCCAGGGTGGGAGGTGTTTAGGCAATGCGTGAGATGAACAGTACGGGATAGTAACATCCATTCTAACTTCACTTTTCCTCTAGGTCAGGGCCCACCAGAAGAAGGGTATTTGTCGTGCCATTGCCAAGGACGTCCGGACCCTGGGGGTCTACCATAGACAGTGCACCCACTGCTGGAAAAGATGGGAGGACCTGTGCCGCTGGAGCAAGAAGACGGCGGAGGCCCAGCTGGGGATGGTCTCCCAACGTGGAAGGGGTGCCTGTCGCACCATGACCACCCTGATGTACTGGATCCTGGCGATGGCCTATCTGGAGTTGGATGGGTGCTTGAGGGCAACACAGCAGCCACAAGGGGGTGAGTACAGTAGAATTCAGCTGACTCAGTGTACTTTACGAGGTGTCTGGCTGGAGGAAGTGGGCTGTGGGTTCCCCTAGGCCATGGCGAACTTGGTAGGGTAGGTCCCTTGTTAGCCAGGCTCTGTGGCACTCCAACCCCAATAGTGGTAATAGCCATCTACACCTAGTCAGGCTCCTGTGGGTTCCAGGTGTGCAGCAAATGGGCTTAGGCATCGTCCCCCATGGGCATGTGGATTTCCTAAGAACGGCAGTGGTGTTGCATTCATTGAACATGTGTTTCTTCTGTCTCCCCCCCCTTTTTGCTTTGCCAACCTGTTCTTGCGTGCATTAGCATCATCTGGCGGAGGAGCAGTGGCACCGCAGCAGGAGGGAGCTGCATCCCACATGGCCCTGGAGGGTGAAGTAACGGAGTCTGAAGCCACTAGTAGGATGGAGGGCAAGAGGAGCTCCACAACGGGGAACAGGAGCATACACCAGCGACAGCGACTTCTCCTCTGATGGGAGCTCCCTTGCAGTGGTGGGCACCACTGTGCCCACCGCATCAAAAGGTACAGCTACCACCCCCCCTACCAGCACCGCCCCACCAGCAGCCTCTCAGCGTGTGTCCCGTGTCCACTCACCTAGGAGGGTGGGCATCTCCTTCGCCCCAGGCACCTCAGCCCCTGCCCCAGTCAAACCTGCTGCCCTCAGTGAGGAGGCTATTGACCTCCTGAGATCCCTCACTGTTGGGCAATCTACCATTTTGAATGCCATCCAGGGCGTTGAGAGGCATTTGCAACAAAAAAATGCATACCTGGAGGGCATTCATTCTGAGCAGGCGGCCCAACAGAGAGCATTTCAGGCTCTGGCCTCAGCACTGATGGCAGCCATTGTCCCTGTGTCCAGCCTCCCCACCCAACTTCCTCCACCCAGACCCAATCCCCTGTACCTCAGCCTATCCCAAGCACACCATCAGACCAGCATGCACACTCATCAACACACAAGAGTGGACATGGCAAACATAAGCACCACACATCCCACAGGCACTCACAAAAACACCATGCTCATGCAGACACAGCAACATCCACTGCCTCCACTGTGTCCCCCTCCTCCACGTCCTCCTCCTCCCTCCGTGTCTCATCTCTACTCACACCTGCATGCACTACATCCTCAGGCACTACCTCCATCACCAGCATGCCCATCACCACACACCGCTCACATGCAATCACCACCCCCACTACCATTCACACATCCCCAGTGTCCTCTCCCAGTGTGTCTGTGAGCTCTCCTCCCAAAGTACATAAACACAGGCACACACCCACCCAACAGCCATCCACCTCATCCGGCCCATGCACCTTCACCCAAATTCAGCAAACGTACACCTCCTATAACCACTACCTCTTCCTCCAGTCCCAAACCCCCTCCATCTTCCTATCCCAGTGTGTCTAGGAAACTTTTCCTGGCTAACATTGACCTCTTCCCTACACCTCCCCCCGTCCTTCCCCTAGGGCCAGGCTTTCCAGGTCACAGCCCAGCACCTCAGCCACGAAATCCCCAAGCACAGTGGTGCCAGCAACTCCGGTCTCATCGAGTGCGCCATCCATCTGGGCTGCCAGTGTGCGACCTAGCCAGGCCATTCCGCCACCTGCCAAGGTGAAGAAGGTGCCCACATTCCGGAGGGAGAAGCAGCACCTACCAGCAAGCAAGTGCTCCTCCAAACCAAAAGGGGAGAGTGGCAAGACACCAGCGGCAACTTCAAAGGTGGGAAAGGGACACAAGCCGAAGAGCAGGTCAGGACAGGGCACGGTGGCTCCGACTGAGGGACTAGAGTCAACACTTCTGTCAACCGCTACAACAGGCTGTATGGCGGTGGAAACCGTCACCTGCACCCCCACCAGCACAGCCACCTGCACCGCCACCAGCACCTCCACCTGCACGTCTGCTGCCTCAGCAACAGTCCCCAGCATCATCCCCAGTGGGCAGCCATCTGAGGCTGCAGGAGATGTCCTGCTGTGTCACTCAACAGGTGCAGACACATGCACCACCGCCAGCACCTCCGCCACAGACACCGCCGCAACCACCGCCACCAGCCCCGCGACGTGCTCACAGTGCCACCACAGCTGACATGGCTATCATCGCCACTGGGCAGCCATCCGAGCCTGCAGGAGACATCCTGGACCCTGCCCAGCTTCCATGAAGCATGACTCTCATCACTGTTTGCACCTGTAGGTGGCAGGCGAAGCCGCAGCAGGGTGGGGTATGTCTCTGCCTCCATGGCGTATCATGCTACCTGTTCCCATGCAATCATATGGCACACACACCCATGTGAGGGAATGGGACCAGCCACACTGCATGTGAAACACTCTTGGCATCAAGCCCCCTCCAGAACCAGTGGAGATTCACATCCACTAACCCAGTCCTTGGCAGGATGAAGCCCTCTGGGCACCAAGCCCCCTCCAGAACCAGTGGAGATTCACATCCACTTCCTCAGACCTTGGCAGGATGAAGGACTCTGGGCACCAAGCCCCCTCCAGAACCAGTGGAGACTGTTATCTACTTGTGAGACTGTGGCTTTGCACTCCCCAGGATAGTGCAGTGGACAAACCACCCACTATTAACACTTGTGAGACTGTGGGTTTGCACTACCCAGGATAGAACAGTGGGCAAACCACCCACTGGAAAGACTTGTGAGACTGTGGCTTTGCACTCCCCAGGATAGAGCAGTGGGCAAACCACCCTCTGGAGAGACTTGTGAGACTGTGGCTTAGCACTCCCCAGGATAGAGCAGTGGGCAAACCACCCACTGGAGAGACTTGTGAGACTGTGGCTTAGCACTCCCCAGGATAGAGCAGTGGACAAACCACCCACTGGAAAGACTTGTGAGACTGTGTCTTTGCACTCCCCAGGATACAGCAGTGGGCATGGAGCCCCCTCGTGGAGCAGTGGCATCGTGAGTTCATCCGGCTGAGGTGCCCCCCTCCCCCTGGGGTGCCTGTTTCATTTCAATATGATGCCCCTGCAGTGTTCTCTCCATTTCAAGTCAGGTATCTTGTGTGGGCTTTGCCCATGCATTATGGGACACTGATCCACGGACTATGTTTGATTAATATCCGGACTAGTTTAGTTGGTGTACATATTTGTATATAGTGATTTTTGAACTTGAACTATCTGATTTTTATTGATTACAATCATTTAATTTTGTCCTTGCGTTCTTCCAGGAGGCAAGGGGGTGTATATGTAATGTTGCTGCATGTATTTGTGTGTATGGTGTTGTGGGTGAGGGTGGGGGTGGGGGTATTGCATGTGTGTGTCACTATCTTTTCCCTCCCTCCCCCCTCCCCTGTGTTGTAGGTGCAGTACTCACCGTGGCCGTTGACGGCGTCTTTCATGCTCCTGAAACAGAAGGAGGAAGACCAGACTGGGCAGGATGTGTAGTTCAGGCTCCATGGCGTCCTGGTTCCTCATTGGGTTTCAAGTCCTGTTTCCGCCGTGCTTTTGATCGCGTTGGTACCGCCCCAGAAAAGGTGGCGGATAGGCCTCTTGTAATAGTGTGGGCGGTACATTATGTTCCACCTGTCTGTTGGCAGTTACCGCTGCGGTGTTTGTTTCTACCGCCGTGGCGGTCAGAGTGTTAAAGTGGCTGTCTGTGTTGGTGGTTTCCGCCATGGTCGTGATTCCATTTTTTTCCCGCCGGCCTGTTGGCGTTATTACCGCTGCTTTAACACCGACGGCCAGGGTTGTAATGAGGGCCATAGTGTTTTAGTTACCATTATTTAGGATTTTACCATTTCGTTTTGACATGAATAATGATTGCTATAATTACTCAACATATGTTTAACTTATGATTATATATTTTTGAAGTACTCACCGCTAAATTACTTTCTACTAAGCACTCGATCACAAAGCAATTAAAACAGAAATGCAGTCTGGGGCAAAATCTAAAAACTTCACAAAAATCAATAAAATGTAACACTGAGCAGCAATTATTACGGGCATTCAGGGTAAATGACACAACGATAGCATCAGCAATTTTAAAAAACCTATTCAGGGTAAATATGTCACATTGTAAATGTCTTAAAGTTCAACAGTGGTGTTACGAATACTGCAGCAATTGTTTCTAGGTTGTAAGGTTGCAAGGTCGTAGACAGGGAGTTGTCTGTCCTCCATCCATTTTAATTAAAGTCAGTATTTAACAGGAATTACAGTCCGTGGTGTGCAAGACTGGCTGGAATAATATTGTGCCCAGAGACAGAAAGTGGATTTTACACATATTGATGTTAGAAGGGAAAATGGTGTCTTAGGACTGTACCGGAATTTATGAGGACCAGACAGATATTTTTCTCACATGGAAATTTTAATAACGGGACTTTGATTTCAAAGAACTAGGCACAGAGGCACAGATTTAAGAGGGCCTAGCACCTCCTTGTGCCACATTAGCGTCATTTTTCTTTGCGCTAATGTGGCCTAACAAGGCCAAAATCGCCACACCAGATTTACAAAGTGGTGCAATGCATGCAAATTTCGTTGCGACATTATTTGAAGCATTTTTAATGCCTCCACAGAGCAGGTGTTAAAATGCGAACAGTAATTTAAAAAGGGTAACTCCCAGGGGGAACAAAGAACTCTCCACCACTCAACACACTACTCAGACACTCATTCACTTCAATGAACAATCTTAATAAAGGAATATCTGGAAAAATATTTATTAAATAATCCCATATAAAACAAAGACATGGGGTTATAGGTAGCATTGGGAAGATTTAATTAAGGGTGTTATATTTTTGGAGAAGGTTTTAGACACATGGGGAGTGTAGAAAGATTGGGAATTTATGTATTTTTCGTTTATCCTTTATTTTTGTACAGACATGAAATGAATGTGTTGAGAGAATATATAATCATCCTGAGGAAGGTGGTGGAAGGACTTTGAAAGACCACCGAAACGCGTTGACGCAAGTTGGATTGCTGGACCCATTGGAACTGGCCTAAAATAGATTAGAAATGTGGTGCACAAATCAGTTGACCAGTTAGCCAAACTTTGGACAGTATTAGATGATAGACTAAGGAGGATGTATTGTGTTTTGTCTCCCAAATTATTTACTTTAGCCTAGATTTCTTCTAGTGGTCCCTGGTGGGGCTCGTGTGATTTTTTAAAGAGTTTATGTCTTTGTTTTATATGGGATTATTTATTAAATATTTTTTTAGATATTCCTTTATTAAGATTAATCAGTGGAGTGAATGAGTTTCTGAGTACTCTGTTGAGTGGTGGAGAGTTCTTAGTTCCCTCCGGGGTTACCCTTTTTAAATTACTGTGTCACAGTGTCCTGTCCTCTCAGGGTGATAGGTTAAGGCTCTCTCCCCTTGTTTTTGGAGTTAAAATGAGGCACACCATTGTTTATAAAGGGCCTCAATCTGCTTTGCAGGATTAGCATCAACATTTTTGATACTAATCCTGAAAATAGCCAAACTAGCGTAAAAAATGTTGACACTAGTTCCCTAACTACTGCCATGGTGCGCTGTATCTTAAATATGGCACACACATAGTGGCATTTCATGCAGCGCCACTTTTCTTAAATCTGCCCCATAGTTTGTTCTATACATGCAATCGTTTTACACATATGCATGGAAAGCAGTACACATTGTGCCTAGAACACATTCTACAATGGTGATGTTTCTTGAACTGAAACTTGGAGTTCTGCCCATACATTAATTAAACATTATCAGACTTGCACAGGAATGAGGATGGATTCACAGGTGGAACACGTGTGAATTAAGAGTGTATTTAGAACTTCTGTTTCAATTACAATAACTAAAAATAAAGCTTTGTAAATGCAACAAGTGACTGTATAACGGATTCATGTTGCTTTCGAAAATTGTTGCTTAGCTGACCTGTATAAATTGTAAAAATATGTTTGCAGTTTGAAATTCTCAAAGACTTATCAGCATCCGATTCTTGTTGCAGATAATTAAGACCATCACACATATATATAAAAAGCATAAAAAGACTTATCAGCATCCGATTCTTGTTGCAGATAATTAAGACCATCACACATATATATAAAAAGCATAACAAGAGATTCTAATGAAGACACTAATATATGGGAAGTTTTAGAACCCTATTTGATCTCATTCCACTACTGACTCTCCAATGAGTAAGTCCTTACTTAACATTAACCAGCTTTTCAACAAAACAAGAGAGCATTTTCAATCAACCACTAGATGGCAGAATATATACAAAATGCAAACTCAAAGTATTCAAATTGCAAAACTATTTTTTCAAGCAAGCAACTTGTTCAGTCCACAACATAAACTCTAAAAGAGACATATTTACAAGAAAGTGGTGCATCAGTCCTGGTGCACCACCTTTCTTGTATCACCCCTGCCCCACCTAACGACACCATGGTTGCGCTGTATTTACAGTACTGCACACCATGGCGGTCATTAGGACAATAGTGTCAACATTTTTGACACTATTTTGGCTCTTTGCTTCACTAGCATAAAAAATGTTGATGCTAGTGCAGCAAATTAACACAAATTGGTGCATCAATTTAAAGCCTTCTCTGAACAAGTGTTAAAAAATGAAAGAAAAGATGGCGCAGTGAAGTGTTGTAAATTTCACTGCAACCTTTTTTTGGGCCTCCTTCCATCAGAACGCCCGCCATCCATACATTATGACTGGTGCAGGCATAATGTAGCACAAGGGTTTACAAAGTCGTACAATGCAAGCATTGTGCCACTTTTTAAATACAGCACAGGAAAAAGGCCTTCTTAACATAGCCTTAGCATAAAAAAAATGATGCTAGGGTGACACAAGGTGGTGCTAGGGGCTTGTAAATAAGTCTTTATGTCTGGCTTTCTCTTTGCACATTTTATAGTACTGTAAGGCCCATATTTATACTTTTTTTAGCGCCGCATTTACATTATTATTTTATGCAAAAGCGGTGCAAACTTACAAAATTCAATTGTATTTTGTAAGTTTGCGCTGCTTTTGCGTCAAGAAGCTGCACACATGCGGCGCTAAAAAGTATAAATATGGGCCTAAATCTCTTGCTCTCTTTCAGCCATTTACTCATTCTCTGTCTTAACTCAGAACAATTTTGCACTCTTGTGTTTTTTATTGGAAGCAATATATTCACAAACTTTTTAAATATACTTTATATGCTTATTTAAGGTGACAATAACTCAAACACTATGGCTCATTTTGTTGTAATTTTGTGTGTTTTCATATTTTTTGTATATTTCTGCACAGTGCAGTCCACCTGAAGTATGTTTCTAATAGGTCAGTTGGGAAATCAAACACCAGTACTTAATTTGAGTTAGTGGTTGCATGTGGAGCCAACTTGCGTTCTTTTTTGAGGGACGGGCTTTATTTTTAATCATCAGACTTTAACCCAGAACAAGAGAGAGAAAAGAAAAAAAGAGGAGAAAGATGAAAAACAGTGGCACAGTCAGAAAGCAAGGACGCAAAGGAACCCACAACAGTGCAATTTAGCAGTAGAGCTAGTATACTGATTGATGAACGAGGCATGTGGGGAAATAAGAACTAGAAGAACTTAAGGGCAGATTTATGGAAAGTGGTGCTGCACCGAGTGCAGCACCACTTTCCCTGCACCCCTTAGCACCCCCTTATCACCACCATATGTGCGCCACATTTAAAATACGGCACACAATGGCGCAGGGTAGGGGGCAATAGCATCATTTTTCATGACACAGTTGATGTACTCTGCAGGAGTAGTGCCAAAATATTGGTGCTACTCCTCCAGAGTACATAGGACCCCATTCTAAAGAATGGAAGCCCCCTTTTAATGCCTCATCTTGAGCAGGCGTTAAAAGTGCCATAAAAAAGGCACAAGGAAATCTTATAGATTTCCTTATGCCATTTTTCCGGCTCCCCTAAAAGGGGAACGCCCCCTTTGCATACATTATGCCTGGCGCAGGCATAATGTAGCACAAAGGTTTACAGAGTGGCGCAATGCATGCATTGCGCCACCCTGTAAATAATGGGTGGTGATTTTGGGCTTGTTGGGCCATATTAATGTAAAAAATAATTACGTTAATGTGGTGCAGGGTGGCACTAGGGCATTATAAATATGCTCCTCAGTATTTAGTGATCCCAACATTTGATTTTAGGTGGGCCTCTTTGGAAAATTTGGGCCAGACACTTAGGGGCATATTTATGAAAGGCTTCTGCCACCAGAGAGTCACCTTTTGTATGCTCTGGTGGCGCAGGTCTCTCAACCATATCTATGAGCCATGCAAAGCCACTCTGCATGACTTTACATGGCCTCATAGATAGGGAGTAATACAAAGGAGTGCAAGTCACAGCATTGCCTCATTCTGCTGCAGGGAGTTGTTCAGTGGGTGTTGCAGTGGGTTTTCCAATGCAACAACCAGGGATTTTGATGCTGCCGCATATTTACAGAATCACATAAACCTGGGGCAGCACCAAAACCTTATACATCCACAGAGCAGTTGTAACAAGGAGATTTTTTTTTCTCCATGTTGTTTCCTTTTTCCATGTGTACCGCAGAAAGAGGAAAATACCTCTCAGGACGGTTTTTGTTCAGGAAGGTGTCCCTTCCTACACAAAAACAACCCTGCATGCAACGCAGGCCCCTTGCACCATGATGCAAAGGTGCCTGCATTGGCGCTAAGCAAACAATTGTGTGACAAGACAGGGGGAATGAAACGGAATGTGCCATATTTCAGAAATGCAGAGCATTCTTGCGCTTTCTCATTGACGTTGGGTAAAGCACCTTTTACAGCCTTGCGGCGCTGCCCTCCACCAATTCCCCATAAATATGGGCCTTATTTATTTACACATAAGCACTGCTAAACACTTTTAAAAGTGAAAAAGAACACATCCAATTATGAGTGTTATAGAAATGTTTTATGTTCAATTATTTGTAGATCTGATTATTTGTAGATCCCTTAAATCAATGCAGTCTGTTTGCATTTCAATTAGAATAAACCTGACAGATATACTTTGATCACAAACATCTAATTGCACTAATTTTATTTTAAAGTTCATCTGAATAATTGTTATTCTTTGGAGCCTGGACTAAAAGTTCACATTATTTTTAGGATTTTTTCAGTTTGAAATTTTACAGAATTTAAATATTACCTACCGTTCTATTTTTAAGCAGAAGAGAGTGTCTCTGCTATTTTTATTTTGTATGAGTATCAACAAAAAAAAGTGTGAATGATTCAACGGCCATTGAATATTTTGGACCAAAAGAAAAAAAAAAAAAACATGCTCATATTTATATTTTTTTTGCACCACATTTATGTCATTTTTTGACACAAAGGTGGTGCAAACTTACAAAATATAATTGTATTTTCTAAGTTTGCACCGCTTTTGTGTCAAACAATTATGCAAATGTGGCGCAAAAAAAGTATAAATATGGGCCTAAGAGCCTGATCCAAGAAATGACAGCCACACATTTCACAGGGGCAATATGCCCCTCTAAACCGACCGTCTAAAGTGTGTGAGCCTGCATGTCCTTATTTGTGATCAGGACCTGCAGGAATGGTTCGGGCCAAAAAGTAAGCACAGATACTTTGCTCACAGTTTTACCCCAGTCCTTTATGTGTAGCAAAGTACTGGATATAGGGTTGCCAACTTCTCTAAAAGGAAAACGCCAATTTAGGTCCCACCCACCTTTAACTGACATGCAGTTTGGCGCCACCATATATTTTTTATTTTTTTTACAAATGCAGGTGCAAACATGTCCAAATGACACATTACAATGTAGTAACAACGTTTTCAGGAGTTCAGTTCATAATCTTTATTCGGCTTTACCATAAGTAAGCCATAAAAGTGCATAATAGTATACAATAAAACAATAAAACATAAAACAATGAGCTCATAGAAGTTATAAATAAACAATTTTAGATAGTTATAATACGACTGATACATAAAACGAAATTTAGAGTGCAATAAGACTTTTCCTGATATGTATAGCTTTTAAGATAAAATTTGTTACCCTTTAGCATACATTCAGGGAGTCTACGGCTAACAGGAGTTTTAATGTTTCCTGAAGAGTTCTTATATTAAATACATGGAAAAGTGGTTTAAGATAGGTGGCTCTAATAAATTCATAGAATTTACAGAATAAAACGAAGTGCAAGGTGCTTTGTTTGCTAACTGCGTCACAGGGGCATCTGTCTGACTCTAAAGGGCAATGCCTAGTATGGGGAAATGCTACTAAGTGGGTGAGCTATACCCAGCCTAAGTCTGGTTAACACGAACCTGTGCTGCATGTTGGTGACCATGGAAAGATAGCCAAATCTACTTAGATCCAAAGAGAATAATAAGTAAAAACCAACAATGGTTTTAGTAGATTCAGTTAGCTTCCTTGCGTCTGCCTTAAATTTCATAAAAGTGTCATTGATGGATTTCTTTGAAAATGACAGCACGTCCTCTGAATTATGTGTTACAGATCTATTGAAAACAGATTTAAAGGAGAATTCAATAAAAGCTATCCAGGGTATACACATGACATTATCCAATTTTATACAGTCCAGTATAAGGTCTTTAGTGAAACCAGTCGCTTCCTTAGATCATATACTATGCCATAAAAGCAGGGGGTCTCACCTGTAGCACATCTTCCAAATATTTTAAACCCATTTCTTGGTGCATGATCCAATTAGAGGCTGAAGTGGGTAGACAAAGCATACGTTTTAAGAAGCAATTCTCTTCTATTTGTATGGGAGCACTTTTGGTGTGGCCCCACACCCCAGCACCATACACAACCGTAGAGACATTTCTGGACATGTAGATATCCAGCATGATGCCTATGGGACAACTCCCTAGTTTGCTAGCAAATCTGAATATAGCACCTGAGTTTCATCTACGTTTGTTCCTCCCCGAACAGACCAGCTGGTCCCACTTACAGTTGCTAGCGGATAATACCCCCAGATAGTTAAAGCAGTCAACTGTACTAATCTCCATATTCTGGATGTAAAAGCTTCTACATTTCTTAGCCTTCTTACCACAAACCATAGTAAATGTTTTGGATTTATTGATTATCATATCCTTAAGTGACATAAACTGTTCAAAACCACACATTCACTTTTGGAGCCCTATGGGTGTTCTGGAGATCATGACAACATCGTCTGCATAAAGCAGGGCAGGCACTGGGTGACCGGCCACATACGGGGTGTCGGCCTGTAAACCCTTCAGATGGTTGTCTATCCCATTAATGTATAGAGAAAACAGTAACGGGGCAAGGACACAACCTTGGCGGATACTTCTACCTATCTTGAAATGGGAGATACATTCACCAACTTGGCCGAATCAGACTTTACATGTCAGATCGCTATACAGGTCAGCCAAGAAGTTGATGATATACCTGGAGGCACCTATCTCAATTAGGGCGGACCATAAAAGAGCATGTTTAACTAGGTCAAAAGCACTACTAAGGCCTGAAAAGCCTACATATAGTGCACCTTTCTATGCCTTGGTATACTTTCCTATAATTAGGTCTAGGTTAACACATTGCTCTATGGTTTCTAGGCCTTTCCTAAAACCATACTGAACTGGTCATAACATGTTATTTTCTATGACCCAGTCATTTAGACTTTCCAATAATATTCTACTACAAGTTTTCAAGGAGGAGTCCAGCAGTGAGATTGGTCAATAGTTTTTAGGGTCGGTCTTATCTCCCCTTTTCTAGTCAAAATTGGTACCCAGAAGGAGATGTTATATTTAAAAACGTCCAACAGAACACCATCTGGTCCTGGGGCCTTGCCTTCAGCTCTGGCAAGGATAGCAGACTGAACCGCATCTGTTGTGAGCTCTAAAAAATTAGGTTGGCCCTGTTTATTCTGCCTGATTAAATCTACCGACCCAGTCCCTTCCCTGAAGACCTCTGAGTAATGGGCCACCGATGTTGCACAGTCTACACTGGATTCCTGCTCTGAAGGCATCTATTCTGAAAGAAAGGTGGCATTAATGGTTTCCCAAAACAGTTTAGTATTATTAGACTCTGTCACCAGGGCTAATTTGTACCATGCCTCTTCCCTTAGTTCCTGTTTCCTTTGTTCCTGTGTCTTCTTTAAGCTTTCTCCTAGCTTTCATGCAGGCCTAATCGAACCCCCCCCTTTTTATGCAAATGTCATCTATGATGTGGACTGTGGGTCAGCAGCCCCTGTATATAAGCGGTAATAGTCCCAAAACATTTTAATAACCTGGGGACCTCAATATCCTCCTGTAGGCAATAACCTACTTCCAGCTGACAGCCACATATAACATCCCGCAGAATATCAGCAAGCACAACGTCCTCCCCTTTCGGTCTCACCCCTGTGGTTCTATGTACTTAGATCTGACTCAGGGTGGTATAAAACATATCTCTTACGCCCCAGAAGGACGTAGGAAGAATAATCGGGTCATGATCACTAAGAAAGGTCAGCACTGTATAAAATGTGTCTGTGCCATTTAGAGCGAAAGATGACAGGATAATGTGGTCTATAACAGAGGTTGAGTTGGAGCCCCTGTGAGTTGGAATAATTTCGTCGAAACACCATGCTTGCGTTCCATAAGCGCTAGGTCATAGGTGGACAACATCAGATTAAGGGCTTCTCCATACTCATTGTGAGAAGAATTATCATATCCTGTCCCAAAGGGGGTAGTAAATCCACAAGACCGGCGGTAGGTGTGTGTGCAAGGCTGAATATTAAAGTCCCCGGCCCAACTGCTAATGGGATTGGAGCTGATGGATTTTAGAAACTTGTCTAGGATTTGGTTCAGGGCATGGGCAAACCTACATCGGGTGGTGTCAAAGATGTTATTGTAGTAGTTAACTATGAACATATCTACCTTATTCTTGTATTTCAGCCACAAGAGTTGAAAATGTGTGGTCTCCATTGAGATCTTTTTTAACCACTACAGTGAGTTTATTAGAAATAAGCACCAAGAGCCCCTTCGTGGCCTTCCTAGATGTTGATGGTGTAGCTGGCAGTGAATGTGAGGTAAATCCATGCACAAAGATGGGTGTAGTACACCAGGTTTCTTGGATGCAAAGCAAATCTAGCATGCTGATTAATAAACCCCTCTCTTCAGTCACAGTTTTGCTGCATAGGCCCTGCACATTCCATGTAGCAAGATAGTGGTGCCCGATTGTGTTATTGACAGGTTCCTGGGTCCATGATTCTTTTCTGTCGTACCTTGCTGCAGTTGGAGCTACCTCAGTTGGTTCCCCCTTCCCATTTTATATTATATCCCTGATGTCCATCTCATCCTTCTCCTGCAGGACGAATGGGAGCCTGATAGGCTTGCATCTATCCTATGGTTGGTTGTTTCCTTTACCCTTTGCCTCATCCTCTCAGGGTCTGCAGACCCCTCACTCACCAGTCATTTGTTTTCTGATAATGAACTTAATATCTGATATTTATTACTTATGGGTAAAGGGGTGGTAGCGTGTGCATTATTAGTGAGAGTGGGGCCTGGGTATGTCAGTGTATACCTTGGTGGTATACTGGACACAGATCGATGTCCAGACTGGCCTGGTTGTAAATGTCTATAAAACACACCTAGCAGGAACAATTCAAGGGAACCTCTATCTATGGGGTGAAAAGAGGCCCTGCACAGGATGTCCCTACCTATCCAGGGGTCTCTGAAATCAATGATTACACAATCCCCCCCTTGTTCTTTCCCTAGGTGGCCCACCCATCTACTCTCTGGGATAGGATTATCTGGTGGAGGTAATTCATTGAGAAAAGATTGTTCTGCGCTAACCAATGCATACCATTGTTCTTCAGGTCTCCTTGTTGCTCTGTCTGGTCAGCCCATAGAGGGGGAACTTTGGTCATGGTAATTACATAGGGACATGTGTCGGGGGTAAATTGACAATAGGCAGTTCTTCTGTTGTATAGAGGTGGGTGGGGCTATATTTCAGGTGATTCGAGGAATGGGGTCCTGCAGCTGAATGTTTAGGTCTCAAGTGAGGGTCATCTTGGGCGGAACCTGGTAGTCTGTCCTTAGAGGCAATGTTCCACGCACAAGGGTGATCAGAGTCTAGGGTAAACCTTGTTTGCCTAGGGTGAGCTGTATTTAGGGCTTTCCTAGCTTGGCCTTGTAAAGGGGCCCCAAGATTAGTGTTTGTTACAATTCCTTGCAAGTCTAATGTATCTGTGCCCCATGAAACATGCTAGTGGCCTGGTACATTAGAAATGGTGTTCCGTGCCACAGGGTTAATATGGTTAGGGGACAGTGTAGGTGGAAGGGGTTTCTGGCAGATCTTCAGAATTTTACCCACCTCCTCCTCCAATTTATCCAGTTTCGTAAGGATAGGTTTAAGCAAATTATCAAGGAGGAGTGTGAGATCTTTCCAGTCAGTGGGTACCCTATTTTTGTCCATGTTGGAAAATGGGTTATTAGTAAGGGCAGGTAGGTACCTACACCTAGCAACAGGCCACTAACCTCCACCTAGGTACAGTTAGGTCTCAGTAAATTAATCCCAGCTCAACCCTTGGTAGCTTGGCAACAAGCATCAAGGCTTAACTTAGGAGACAAAGTGTAAAGCATTCAAATATCACAAAACAGTAATCAAATAAAACACAGGAAACAGTTTAAAAATCCAAAACCAATTTATAAAAATAGTTTATATTTTTATCTTTAAAAAGACACAAAAACGATTAAAATCGGTTCAGGGGAACCGGAGATATGAATTTTTAAAGAATTATTACTTTTCTAGCGCTTAGAAACAAAAAGCGCCAATCGGGTCATCTGGTTGCACCTCGACCGGGGCAAAGTCAAACTTTCAGGCCGACCGCGATGGAGCCCTGCTCGGCTACAGGTCGCGGGAGGCCTCGGTTAAAAAGTTACCTTCTGACTTAGGGGGTCATTCTGACTCCCGCCGGGCGCGGTCACCGCGCGCCCGGCGGGAGCCGCCAAAATACCGTACCGCGGTCGGAAGACCGCGGCGGGTATTTAGAGTTTTCCCCTGGGCTGGCGGGCGGCCTTCAAAAGGCCGCCCGCCAGCCCAGGGGAAAACGACTTTCCCACCATGAAGCCGGCTCGTAATCGAGCCGGCGGAGTGGGAAGGTGCGACGGGTGCTACTGCACCTGTCGCGTATTTCACTGTCTGCTATGCAGACAGTGAAATACAAGCGGGGCCCTCTTACGGGGGCCCCTGCAGTGCCCATGCCATTGGCATGGGCACTGCAGGGGCCCCCAGGGGCCCCGCGACACCCCATACCGCCATCCTGTTCCTGGCGGGCGAACCGCGGCGGGTATTTTGAGTTTTCCCCTGGGCTGGCGGGCGGCCTTCAAAAGGCCGCCCGCCAGCCCAGGGGAAAACGACTTTCCCACCATGAAGCCGGCTCGTAATCGAGCCGGCGGAGTGGGAAGGTGCGACGGGTGCTACTGCACCCGTCGCGTATTTCACTGTCTGCTATGCAGACAGTGAAATACAAGCGGGCCCTCTTACGGGGGCCCCTGCAGTGCCCATGCCATTGGCATGGGCACTGCAGGGGCCCCCAGGGGCCCCGCGACACCCCATACCACCATCCTGTTCCTGGCGGGCGAACCGCCAGGAACAGGATGGCGGTAGGGGGGTGTCAGAATCCCCAAGGCGGCGCAGCATGCTGCCCCGCCTTGGAGGATTCTGACGGGCAGCGGAAAACCGGCGGGAGACCACCGGTTTTCCTGCACTGACCGCGGCCAAAGCGCCGCGGTCAGAATGCCCTAAGGGGCACCGCCAGGCTGTCGGCGGTGCTCCCGCCAACCGCGAGCCTGGCGGTCACAGACCGCCAGGCTCGTAATGAGGGCCTTAGTCTTTATTTTGAAGATTTTCTTCAGCGGGACGAACCTGCCAGTCGAATCCGACCTACTGGAGCCCTTGTCCGGATACGCGATGCTGGATTCCTCGGTGGAGATTTTTACCTTCGGACTTAGTCGTTTTTTCGAGGTGAAAATCCTTCGACCGGGGTAAACCTGGATCTTGATCCGACGTCCATGGAGCCCTTCTCGGATACGATGGCTGGGAGGTCCCGGTCAACTTTTTACCTTCGGACTTAGTCTCTTTTTCGGAGATTTTTCTTTACCGGGACGGACCACCAAATCAGGCCGGGTCGCGGTTGAGGCAAGCCGGCTAGAATTTCCGCGGCGGGTCGGTCCCTCTCTGGAGCTTTTTTACAAAATTTGTCAAATCTTCTCCAAACTTCTGGGGCTTCACCCAGATGTTCTTTTAAGGTTCTTTTGGGGTCCACAGCTCACCCCAAGGGTCCAGAAGTTCTGTGATGGTCCTTGGGGGTGCGGACTTCAACTCCCAGAATGCACCTGGCGCAAACTCCTTTTTGGCCACTGGACAGTGGTCAGCTGGTCACTTTTTCAGGAGTTGATGCAGGGGACTCTGGATAGCAATTTTTCACCTGTAGCAAACAGGGAGTCCCTCCTTGAACCAGTTGAAGCCAGGCAAAGTCCTTCTTGTGGTGAAGCCCAAGTGTGCAGCTGGTGCAGTCCTTCTGAGTGCAGGGTCCAGGTGCAGGCCAGGGGTCCAGCAGGGCAGTCCTTCTTCTCCTTTAGTTCCTTCTTCTTGAAATTTGGTGGGGATCTCAGGTGTGGGTGCAGGTCTGCCAGTTGTATCCTTGCTCCTGGGTGAAAAGCAGGGGGGGCCCTGGTTCTCCAATCAGGGACAGGGTCGTCCCCCTGTGATGACCACTTCCTGGGAAGTGTGGCAAAAATCCATCCCAGAAGGCAACAGTCTCTAAAAATCCAACATGGATGAATCTGATTTTTGGAGGTTACATCTGGCTGAGCCCACCCACTGGTGTGGCTAAAAATCATAAACACACCCCTCTCCTGCCCTCTCCTAATCTAATCAAGGGGGCACCTAATTGTCTGGGGTTGCAGGATGTGGGGATGTTGCTGGGTGCTGCAAATGTCCTTCTCTGCCTTTGAAGACCAGTTTGGCAGCCCTCCCCCTTCCTGCCTCACCATCTGCTGAGGGGAGATTCTCTCCCCCAAGCACATTCCTTTGGGTGAAGCCAGGGCACTTCACACCTCATCAAGGCAGCCTGGCAGAAGCTGCTGCGGGCTGGCCAATCAGAGCACAGCAGCAAAAACAATGCAGAGCTGAAATTGGCAACTTTTTAGGTAAAGTCTAAACTTTTTACCTGAACAAGTTATATTAAATCCAACAACTGGAAGTTGTGGGATTTATTACAACAATTAATTTGATACCAAATTCTTGGTATGTAACATTTAAGGAGACTTTAAAATTTTAAATAAAGTCTGCCCATTCTAGCCTATGAAGGCCATTTACGTCAATGAGGGAAAAACAAATGTGGCTGTTTTTACCTCACCAGGGCTTATAAATCTATTTTTATAAAGTCCCTGCTTATAGTTACATGGCACCCAGCCCTAGGGGCACATAGGGCACACCTTAGGGGTGATTTATATGTAAAAATAAGGTAGTTTAAGACTTTGGAAGTACCTTTAATTCCAAAGTCGAATTTGCATATAACTTTAATTTAAAAGCAGCCAGCAAGGCAGGCTTGCTTTTAAAATGACACTGGGCACCGCAGCAGTGCACCTAGGTGTGCACCACCTATGCTGTGGTCCCTAAACCTACATGCCCTGCCATATACTAGGGACTTATAGGTAGGTTAACTTAGCCAATTATAATTAGCCTAATTTGCATATCCATTTTACACAGAGCACAGGCCCTGGGACTGGTTAGCAGTACCCAGGGCACCATCAAAGTCAGGAAAACACCAGCAAAAAGAGGAAAATGGGGGCAAAAAGTTATGGGGCCTCTGCAATCAGCCCTGTTTTCTCACACAACCCCCCCCCAGCCCACACGCCCAGGAGACTCAGCCCAACCCTGGGAGAGTCTTCCTGGCTTGTTAGGCGAGGAAGACAGTGAAGAAAACTGGCTGTCCCTTTGCAGGGCCTACTCTGCCTTAAATCCTCCTGTCAGGGTCACTCCCTATGGGTAGTGAAGCCATCCCAACAGTAAATGGACCCAACTCAAACTGAAACTTTCCTCTAGGGGGGTCTTCCTCCTTTCTCTCTGCCAACTTGGGTAGTGAGGTGCCCACCTCCCCTACTCCAAACTTTGCTAGGGCAACACCTAGCTTACCCGAAGAGGTCACCCAACACTTGAGCAACCCCACCATGACCAATAGGGTCAGGGGGCCTACTTTGCTATTGTCCCTGGGGTCTGCCTCCCAGGCCAAGTACATTGCTGCCAGGAAGGCTAGCACCCAGCAGAGGCTACTGACAGCTGTCAGTACCCAGAACCACACCCTAAGCTCTCCACTGACAGGTGGCTGAGCTGCTTTAGGGGCTTCTTTGGGGTCCTGGCGCTCCTCTTGCTGTCTAGAGTGGGGGGCTACCACCTCCTGTGGCAGACACCCTCCTTCCACTCTCCCTTCTGTCAGTGCAGGGGCAACACCTTGCATCTGGACAGCTGCCTGACTACTCAGGACTTCCTTGGGGTCAGGTGAGGCCTCACCAGTGCCAACTCTGGGCTCCCCCCTTACTGGGGCAGAAGGCCCTTGGCTCCCTGGAACTCTCTTTAAGAGTGGCCTACCCTTCCTTTTCTTCTTTCCTTTTCTTGGGGACCCCTGTCTCCTAACTGTAGGGACTGACTCCCCAGGACTTTGGGTTGGGGGGGCGCCCTGGGCGACCACCCCATCTGTGACCAGACTCACCTCTGGGAGGTCATTGCCCAGGATACAATCTAGGGGAAGGTCAGCACTGACTACCACCCTAATCCAGTCAAGGATACCCTCCCTCTCTAGGGGCACTATGGCTACAGGTTTGGAGGTGACCTCCCCTGTGGCTATCCTGACTTTCTTTGTCTTTCCTGGGACATACATGTCTGGGGTCACTAACCGGTCACTCACTATAGTGTGACTGGCACAGGTGTCTCTCAGGCCAGTGGTAGGGATCCCATTCACTTGAATGTGGTGGAAGTGCCTACTCCCACCCTCAGGGATTACCAGCTTACCATCTGGTCCTGTCTCCCAGCTCAATGCTAATAGGACTTCGTCATCTGAGGAATCCTCCTCCATGGCTACACTGGACAGCCCAATGCTAACCACCTTCTTTGGACAGGCTGCATCTCCTCTGAAGTGACCTGTCTGCTGACAGTCAAAGCAAGCCCTACTGTCCAAGAGCTTTTTTAACCCTGGTTCTCCCTGTCTCTGCTTGTCGGAGTGGGAGTGGGATTTACTCTCCTCCTTCTTAGGGTTCTGGGGTACAGAGGGAGTCTCTGTGGTGGGCTTACCACCTCCCTCCTTAGGTTTTTGGGGACCTGTCCCCCCCTTCTTGGAGTCTCCCCCCTGGGACTTGACAACCACCCTGGTTCTCAACCACTCATCAGCTGCCTCCCCTAGCTCTCTAGGGTTGGTCTGCTTAGAGTCCACTAGATGCTGGCGTAACCTTTCTTGGGTACAATTGGTCAAGATGTGCTCTCTCATGATCAGATTGTATAACCCCTCATAAGTATCTACTTTGTTACCAATAATCTAGCCCTCTAGTGCCTTTAGTGAAATGTCCACAAAGTCAACCCAAGACTGGGTACTGGCCTTCTGGGTGTCCCTGAACTTCATTCTATATTGCTCTGGGGTCAGACCAAACTTCTTGGCTAAGCACCTCTTCATACTAGGGTATGAATCTGCCTCCTCCCCCCTTAAGGTCAGAAGCCTATCCCTCCCTGAGTTGGGGACCAACTCCCACAAAAGGGAACCCCAGTATTGAGGCCTAACCCTTCTCATTTGGAGTGCCCTCTCAAAGGCCCCCAGCCACTTATCTATGTCATCCCCCTCTACATAAGCAGGAACCACCCTCTTGGGTAATCTGGGGCAAACTCCCCCACCCATGGACACCTCAGCTTCTTTATCGCTGCCTCCATCTCTTTTCTCTTTGTATGCCCACTTTTTCTTTTCTAGGGCCAGCTTGTCTGCTTCCAAAGCTATGTATGCTAGCTGGGCCTCTAGCTCTCTTTCTCTGATGGATGGGTTCTCTCCTCCTGAAGGGACCCCCTTCCTACCACTAGCTTTGGGTCTGCCCCTAGTGACTGTATCAACTGAGGACCGTTCTTCCTCATCCTCACTTAGGCTCAGATGCCTTCCCTCCCTTGAGTGGTTAGAGTTAGCATCCTCCCCTTTTTCTCCCTCCTCTGGAGCTTCCTCTGACTCTACCTCTTGGGCCTCAGCCCATGCTGTCAGGGATTTGATCAGGATTTGCTTCCTGAGATCAGTGGTTGCAGGCAACCCTCTTTCAATACACAACCCCCTAAGCTGGACTACTGTCAGTGTGGGTAGGCTAGCCAGATCAAGCTCCATGGTTCCCTAGTTTTGTGTCAACAAAAACTTTTTGCAAAAATTGGAAACAAGAATTTAGAAAAATTACAAAAATTCAATAATTGAAATTAATCCAAATTAAAAATTAAAAACAATTTTTGCACTAGGACAATTTAAAGGATTTTTAATTTGTTTTACTTAAAACTGTAACGTGATATTGAACACAAGTACAGGATCCCGTCGCTGCTTCCAAAAATGTTGGAAAATGGGTTATTAGTAAGGGCAGGTAGGTACCTACACCTAGCAACAAGCCACTAACCTCCACCTAGGTACAGTTAGGTCTCAGTAAATTAATCCCAGCTCAACCCTTGGTAGCTTGGCAACGAGCGTCAAGGCTTAACTTAGGAGACAAAGTGTAAAGCATTCAAATATCACAAAACAGTAATCAAATAAAACACAGGAAACAGTTTAAAAATCCAAAACCAATTTATAAAAATAGTTTATATTTTTATCTTTAAAATGACACAAAAACGATTAAAATCGGTTCAGGGGAACCGGAGATATGAATTTTTAAAGAATTATTACTTTTCTAGCGCTTAGAAACAAAAAGCGCCAATCGGGTCATCTGGTTGCACCTCGACCGGGGCAAAGTCAAACTTTCAGGCCGACCGCGATGGAGCCCTGCTCGGCTACAGGTCGCGGGAGGCCTCGGTTAAAAAGTTACCTTCTGACTTAGGCCCTCATTCTGACCCTGGCGGTCTTTGACCGCCAGGGCGGAGGACCGCGGGAGCACCGCCGACAAGCCGGCGGTGCTCCAATGGGGATTCCGACCGCGGCGGTAAAGCCGCGGTCGGACCGGCACCACTGGCGGGGTCCCGCCAGTGTACCGCGGCCCCATTGAATCCTCCGCGGCGGCGCAGCTTGCTGCACCGCCGCGGGGATTCTGACCCCCCCTACCGCCATCCAGATCCCGGCGGTCGGACCGCCGAGATCCGGATGGCGGTAGGGGGGGTCGCGGGGCCCCTGGGGGCCCCTGCAGTGCCCATGCCACTGGCATGGGCATTGCAGGGGCCCCCGTAAGAGGGCCCCTACATGTATTTCACTGTCTGCTGCGCAGACAGTGAAATACGCGACGGGTGCAACTGCACCCGTCGCACAGCTTCCACTCCGCCGGCTCGATTCCGAGCCGGCTTCATCGTGGAAGCCTCTTTCCCGCTGGGCTGGCTGGCGGTCTGAAGGAGACCGCCCGCCAGCCCAGCGGGAAAGTCAGAATTACCGCCGCGGTCTTTCGACCGCGGAACGGTAACCTGACGGCGGGACTTTGGCGGGCGGCCTCCGCCGCCCGCCAAGGTCAGAATGAGGGCCTTACTCTTTATTTTGAAGATTTTCTTCAGCGGGACGAACCTGCCAGTCGAATCCGACCTCCTGGAGCCCTTGTCCGGATAAGCGATGCTGGATTCCTCGGTGGAGATTTTTACCTTCGGACTTAGTCGTTTTTTCGAGGTGAACATCCTTCGACCGGGGTAAACCTGGATCTTGATCCGATGTCCATGGAGCCCTTCTCGGATACGATGGCTGGGAGGTCCCGGTCAACTTTTTACCTTCAGACTTAGGCCCGTATTTATACTTTTTTTAGCACTGCATTTGCGCCGCTTTTTTAACGCAAAACGGCGCAAACCTACAAAATACAATGGTATTTTGCAAGTTTGCGCCGTTTTTGCGTCAAAAAACGACGCAAATGCGGCGCAAAAAAAGTATAAATACGGGCCTTAGTCTCTTATTCGGAGATTTTTCTTTACCGGGACGAACCACCAAATCAGGCCGGGTCGCGGTTGAGGCAAGCCGGCTAGAATTTCCGTGGCGGGTCGGTCCCTCTCTGGAGCTTTTTTACAAAATTTGTCAAATCTTCTCCAAACTTCTGGGGCTTCACCCAGATGTTCTTTTAAGGTTCTTTTGGGGTCCACAGCTCACCCCAAGGGTCCAGAAGTTCTGTGATGGTCCTTGGGGGGTGCGGACTTCAACTCCCAGAATGCACCTGGCGCAAACTCCTTTTTGGCCACTGGACAGTGGTCAGCTGGTCACTTTTTCAGGAGTTGGTGCAGGGGACTCTGGATAGCAATTTTTCACCTGTAGCAAACAGGGAGTCCCTCCTTGAACCAGTTGAAGCCAGGCAAAGTCCTTCTTGTGGTGAAGCCCAAGTGTGCAGCTGGTGCAGTCCTTCTGAGTGCAGGGTCCAGGTGCAGGCCAGGGGTCCAGCAGGGCAGTCCTTCTTCTCCTTTAGTTCCTTCTTCTTGAAATTTGGTGGGGATCTCAGGTGTGGGTGCAGGTCTGCCAGTTTTATCCTTGCTCCTGGGTGAAAAGCAGGGGGGCCCTGGTTCTCCAATCAGGGACAGGGTCGTCCCCCTGTGATGACCACTTCCTGGGAAGTGTGGCAAAAATCCATCCCAGAAGGCAACAGTCTCTAAAAATCCAACATGGATGAATCTGATTTTTGGAGGTTACATCTGGCTGAGCCCACCCACTGGTGTGGCTAAAAATCATAAACACACCCCTCTCCTGCCCTCTCCTAATCTAATCAAGGGGGCACCTAATTGTCTGGGGTTGCAGGATGTGGGGGTGTTACTGGGTGCTCCAAATGTCCTTCTCTGCCTTTGAAGACCAGTTTGGCAGCCCTCCCCCTTCCTGCCTCACCATCTGCTGAGGGGAGATTCTCTCCCCCAAGCACATTCCTTTGTGTGAAGCCAGGCCACTTCACACCTCATCAAGGCAGCCTGGCAGAAGCTGCTGCAGGCTGGCCAATCAGAGCACAGCAGCAAAAACAATGCAGAGCTGAAATTGGCAACTTTTTAGGTAAAGTCTAAACTTTTTACCTGAACAAGTTATATTAAATCCAACAACTGGAAGTGGTGGGATTTATTACAACAATTAATTTGATACCAAATTCTTGGTATGTAACATTTAAGGAGACTTTAAAATTTAAAATAAAGTCTGCCCATTCTAGCCTATGAAGGCCATTTACTTCAATGAGGGAAAAACGAATTTGGCTGTTTTTACCTCATCAGGGCTTATAAATCTATTTTTATAAAGTCCCTGCTTATAGTTACATGGCACCCAGCCCTAGGGGCACATAGGGCACACCTTAGGGGTGACTTATATGTAAAAATAAGGTAGTTTAAGACTTTGGAAGTACCTTTAATTCCAAAGTTGAATTTGCATATAACTTTAATTTAAAAGCAGCCAGCAAGGCAGGCTTGCTTTTAAAATGACACTGGGCACCTCAGCGGTGCACCTAGGTGTGCACCACCTATGCTGTGGTCCCTAAACCTACATGCCCTACCATATACTAGGGACTTATAGGTAGGTTAACTTAGCCAATTATAATTAGCCTAATTTGCATATCCATTTTACACAGAGCACAGGCCCTGGGACTGGTTAGCAGTACCCAGGGCACCATCAAAGTCAGGAAAACACCAGCAAAAAGAGGAAAATGGGGGCAAAAAGTTATGGGGCCTCTGCAATCAGCCCTGTTTTCTCACAGTCCATGATAGGGCCCAGGTGACTATCAGCCCCCCTTCTGCAATGTTTCTTTCTTTTTATAATATGTTACTGGCTTGGTGATGTGGGGTTATTAGTTGTGGGGGACATAGGTTCTATCAAGGAATCTCCATTCATCAGAGCCACTGTGTCAGCTAGGGGTGGATAGCTGGTGTATATTCATGTGGTGCTAGGGTTCCCCCTATAGCCTCTCCCAATCCTGCTGTCCCCAGAGATAAATGTCTTTCCGCAAGGTCAATTTCTTATGAGATGACCCCCACCGCTCTAACTAGGATGGAGTCAATTGCTGTGCGGCCGGGTTCCGTGTCTACCTTTTGCCTCCCCACCTTTCTCTTAACAATGATGGATATAGATTTACCACCTCCTTATGTAGTTGTATACTATCTATGGCTTAGTACCTGAAATCCAGAGATTATGGTGCTAGTTCTGGCCTAATTGAAGTTTCAGACCCTGTAACACTGTATGCCAAAATAATAGCAAAGTTTAAAAAGTCATTGTGTATATGTAAATATAAAGCTGGGAGGTGTGATTCAGCCTAGCCTTCCGCCCTGTGTCCAAGTGCAGAGTGATGCGCGCAGTGGAAGCGGGAGTCCCAATTATGGCGCCTTTGGCGCTTCGGAACGTTGTGGGTGGCCTCCTCCCTCTAGTTGAGCTGGTTTCAGGAGTTATCATCCAAGTGAATGGTGCTTATTTTATTCACCCCAAAAGGAAAGATGACTATATAATGACTCAGTTACAACCTGTAGTCTTCGGGTTGCTCTCCGGTTCTAACTATAGTAAGATCACCTATGTAGCTTTGTTATCAGGGACGTCTACTTTCCAAATATATCTCCTAGTAGTGTAGGTGAGGAGGTTAAGGCACTGATTGTAGAAAGTTATCTATATCCATCAACTCTCAGGATCTAATAATGTAGCTTGGCAATAAATGCATGTGCTACAGAGGCATATGCGTAGTCAGTTGGTTATGTCTCAATCATCATAAAATATCTTAGATGGTTAGTTTGCCTGCTGCAGAGCCTTGATTATAACTAGCAGCTCACGTTTAAGTCATAAGGCAGTACAATGTTTTGTACTGTTTTTTAATAGATGTTTTTGCACCCTGAAATTCACAATTTTATATCCTACCAAGTAATATGAGGCTTATGCCTTTCCTAAAATATCTATTTGTACCCAGCAAGGCATAAATGGTAATCTTTGGAGGATTAACTCAAACATTCATGCTTCATGTAGATTACATTAGTACATATCAGTTGAGTAGTAATTAGCGACTATTATTAAGTGCTAAAAATAACTTGCCTTTTGTAGCGCAGTTTATATACCACCTCTATTAGTATAATAATGCACAATCACTTGCACACATATGTTACAACAGATTTTTTCCCTGTGTGTGCAAAACAATACCTTATTTGGGTTTTAACAACTGATTGTTAGTGTTTCTCCTTGTCCTTCAAATATCATCACAAATATTTTCATTAAAAATCCTTTGTATGTTTTTGGAGCGCTTAAAAAACTAGGGCCCTGATTTAAGCCAAAGTGGCATAGCGCGGTGCTGAGCCAAAAATAGCAGCACCGTGCTGTGCCACTTTTTGAAATGCAGGGATGCACTGTATTTACAGGAATACAGTGCAGCCCTGCGTTTCACCTTGCGCTGGCGCTAAGTTAAGCTGCCTGTGCCAACGCAGGCATCCTTGAACCATTGTGCAAGGGTGTCTGCGTTGAAGGGATAGATTGTTTATGTGCAGAAAGGTGTCCCTTCCTGCACATAAACAATCTAATATGGCGATTTGCCCTTCTATGTGTGCTGCAAAATGCAGCAAACATAAAAGTACCAAAGTGTCGTTTCGGAATGATTGTTCTATCATGCAGAATACAGCACACATGGAAAAGGCAAAAAACAAGGAGGAATAAAAGCATTCCTCCTCGTTTTGCCATGCTAACGCCACCCCTGGGGTAGCTTTAGTTTTTGGTGCTGCCTCAGGTTTACGACAACTTGTAAATCTGAGGCAGTGTCAAAATCAATGGGTGTTGCGGTGAAACACCCACTGCAACACCCATTGCACGCCCCACTGATGCAGAAAACTGCGTTGGAGGGGCCCATATTTACAAGGAGACATAACACCCAAAAAAGTGGCAAAAAAAGTGGCAATCTTGTAAATATGGAGCAGTGTTTAGCACCACCGGCGCATCACAAAAAGAGCCCCTAGAACTCTTATTGATTTATTTCTCAACCAACATGTTTGTTTTTGCTTTTCCTGAGGTTCTGCTAAGTCTGGAGGAAACACCTATTTCAGGACTCAACTCTTCACAAAAGCCAATCCTGATTTCACTGTTTGGGTTGTTTTGCGAGAATAAAGCTAGCCCAAATTCCCCAGGGACATGCTTAAAGCTGGTCAAAAATTCTGAAATCAGAGCGACCGGATTCAGCAAAGTAAATGTGTTCATTCCTCCTAAATCTAAAGGAACAACAACTGTCGAAGTGGTAATTTGCTGTTCTGTAACACATTGGATTCAATAGGCACATAGGTGAAGTGACATGAGACTGATGTCCTCAGACTTCTGACTCTACCCCATGTCACCGAAGAAGCA
Source organism: Pleurodeles waltl (assembly GCF_031143425.1). NCBI lineage: Eukaryota > Metazoa > Chordata > Amphibia > Caudata > Salamandridae > Pleurodeles > Pleurodeles waltl. The sequence continues at coordinate 445,857,658 of NC_090442.1, read as the reverse complement.
CAGTGAGAAGTATGGACCACTATGGACCTGTAAATGTCAAAGCAAATGTTTTTCCTGCCCCTTTGCTCACGCCTTCCTTTAGCGGTGAAGTACAGAGTCCATTATGCAGATGTGGATATTTATGTCACATGCTTCCATTGCACTTTTTCTTAGGGCAACTATACACTAGGATTGGGCGACTGTATGGGAAGAAAATGACTGGCCAATGTCAGTGCGTCACAGAGAACAAGTGAAGTTTTGAAATCTGCACTGTCCACATCTTCCAGATGTACGCACAAAATTCAGTTTAGGCACATGGAGGCAACTTCCCGTATGTGCAGATCCTGTTAGCACAAGCACTAGCACTGACAAGAAGTGAACCCCCCTTATTTTCTATACTGTCTGTCCACTTCTCCTTTATTAATACGTGTTTTACTATGTTGTATTCCCAATGCACAAGATAGAGACCGTTTGAGGTTTTCTCGAAAACCATATTTATTAAATTAAACAGGAGCATTGAATATACATTATTGCATTTTGTTCAAGGAAAAGAGGAATAAATCATTGTAGGCCAAGAAAGAATGTAGCACGTGTGATTGGTCTGTGTTCTGTTTCATCTGATGTTGTGCCCCTTGGTACTGCCCCCCACCCAATAGGGTGGGGATTGTAGGCCAAGAAAGTATGTAGCACGTGTGATTGGTCTGTGTTCTGTTTCATCTGATGTTGTGCGTTTTCTTTTTAATCCAATAGCTCCCACCGGAGGAAAGGTTCATCAAGACTGAATATGGGCTCCTGATTCGAAGTCTGCAAAAAAGGGACTCCGGCGTCTACCACTGCAAGGCGAAAGAGCACACCTTCGTCCACACCGTGGTGAAGCTGACTGTGAAAGTCATCGAGAACGAGCAGATGGAAAACACACAGAAACTGGAGGAGGAAGAGGGGCGTGTCAAAGATTTAATAGCAGAGTCAAGGCTGAGGTACAAAGACTACATCCAACTTCTCAGCAGCCCCAGCTTCAGCCTTGACGAGTACTGCGAACAGATGTGGCACAAGGAGAAAAGACGGCAGCGGAACAAGGGTGGGGCCAAGTGGAAGCACGTGCAGGACATTAAGAAAAGCCGCAATCGAAGACATCACGGAGAAAGAAATCACCCCAGTGCCGTGCCGACGTAATGCGCGCAGCATCTGGAAGTGGACTTGTGCTGGAGAGATACGCCTCTCTTTTTCATACACTCCTCATATCAATATCGCTTTATGAGGAAACCAGGAAAAGCATTTTAGCCATAACAAGACTCTACAATAGAACCGCGTCCAGTAGCAGATGGGAACATCTGGAGACTGCCCTTGACAATGCATTTTGCGAATGCAGAGTTTAACATTCAAACGTTTAGAGTAGACAAGTTAACGCTGTCCTGAGTGTATTTCTTTTATGTGGGTGATGCTGACATAACGGACAATGAGGGCTCTATTTATTGAACAGTGTGTTTTATAGGTGTACAATTGTTTTCTTTTATTAAATTAAACCTTTCTTTTTGGAAAAAAAGTCTTCTCATTTGTCAAATGAAAATCGAAAACGATGTCAATCTTTCCCTTCTTCATTTGGTGTCATGGAGAATTAAACGTAGCAAATAAGACGCTGTAAACCAGACGGCCATTCCACAGCTCAGGAGTGCACACGATCATAACTTTCTGGAAAACTGTTTCCCACAATTAGTAAGGATTCACCAGATTTAGTGTGTAGTAGATCCAATATAATCCATTCAATAACAGTATGTATTGATCAACTTGCTTTAAGTCGTATAATAAATATATCTTAGACGTGGTTGCATTGGACGTGGGCGGAATGGGATACATGCATAGGCTGTGATTCATAAAACCAGTGCTTTAAATGGGCCAGTACTGTCTGGTACTAAGTACCGGCACTTTTTTAGTTTGAGAGGGAGAGTACCGGCCCATCTCAAGAGAAACGTAATACTTTTAATTGGAGAGTACAGGCACTTCTCGGAAACAAGCAGGTACTGTGGCACAGAGTACCTGAACTTTAATTTTTCCATTTCAAGCACTGCATAAAATCACAGTAACTCGTTTGTGATTTGCAATATAGCTCTTGGAAATGTGTGCCCACAGTTTTGGAGCTCACATGTCCTGATTTACTTTCATAATCAAGAAGTAGCTAGGTGGCTACTAATAGTGTCTGCGATCAGCCTCGTGGCTGGTGAAAGAGGGGGCTGTAATTCCAAACCATCTCTGCAGATCTAGACTTATTTGGAACCCCGTCTCTACCACAATCACATGTAAGATGACAACTTACTTGACTCACCCTGGCAGATCTCCAACATTCCTCCCTTCTTCTAAGGGCTTAGCCTGCTGACCCACCATAACTCAAGTGGGTATCGTTCTAACATAACCAGCATAGAAAGAGGCTAGATTGAAATCCCATTTTATAAGCATTTGCAGAGCTAATCAGTGTCACCAGGTTACAGAGTGGTACCCTGTGCATCTGTTTCTTACTTTCTTCATACTTAACACAGTTGAATGCAGCATCCAAAGACGAGCACCTCTATAGGCAGTCAGGCACTACACAAACTCTCGACATTCTTCCACGCACAACCCCACGTGGTGCAGCATGTTACCTGTATGTAGGGATAGCAGGAAGTACAGAAATGCTAGAATACAATACACTGCAAAGTATTAGCATTCTACCCCCAATGTAGAGATAGAAGTGCAATTCTATACTTCACCACTTTACGGATAGCATAGTACAGGGTCTCCAATTTGAAGAGGGGACATATATGTTCTCTAGACGTATAACACCTTCTCTTGTGCCAGTCCTGCATCCGTTTAAGGCTGCCGTAAGGGAAGGAGCAGAGGTTGCAAGCACAAATTTAAGTGCTTCTGCGTGTGAACGAAGACAACATTGAAATAAAGACAGCCACACTCCCTGGCACGCCCACATGAAAAAATTGTGACTATGGCAGATGGATGTATACAAAGCAAAATCTGCTCCCTCCCATCTGTGCTAAATTAATGCAGATTCTGAAAAAACTCTTTCAAATATTTTCCTTAGCGATTTTCATGAGAACTACCCACTCAGTCTGAGATGTTGGAGCTAACTATTGTTTTAAAATAATATTTGTTAAATAGAGGACATTATAATGAATAATCACAGCTGACTATGGCTGCAAGCAAGTGAAACTGCCAATATTGCTGACTAGAGGATCCTTACAGTGTCCAGCCAGTCAGAATGTAATCCCCTTTGTCAGATCGATAGCCCTTTCCCAGGTAGCAATAAATCATAATTTTACGCCAATTTTACTCAACGTCGTTGTCCCTTCAACCCCCTACCCCATCTCTGTAAGGAAGAACTTAATTATTGCCTTTCAGGGTAACAACCGTCACCATCAGAGTCCATGCAATATACAATGCACAGGAGTACATGCAATACACAGGAAAGTTTTCCATCCTTTCCCCCACCCACATAGCAACATTTTATCTTGCTTCTGTTCGTCTATCACCTTCAGTCTAACGGGCGCAGAAGTGTGTGCTATGATACCAAACCAGTCTATCTTGGTGTAATCAGCTCATAATACCCTCTTGACTGACATATCCCAACAAAGCATGTCGGTTCTTTAAAACTCCCAAGTTTCTCTATACCCTCCTTGGCACATAAGAACTAAAACATACATATTTCAATATTAGCATCATCATACAATTTATCTTGGACTAACTTAACTCATAAAGCATGAACAATCACTTAAATTCACAATATAAATGAATACTTTCAAACCAAAGTTATTAAGCTTTTGATAATAAGTATACATATTCAATCAATCAATCAGTAATTTATAAAGCGCGACTAATCGCCCGTAGGGTGTCAAGGCACTGTTTGCGGGCGTGCCGCTCAATCGAAAAGCCAGGTCTTGAGGTCCTTCCTGAACTTCTTCAGTGATGCGGTCGGTCTGAGTTTGAGAGGTAGCGTGTTCCATGTTGGGGCTGCGAGGTAGGAGAAGGATCTTCCTCCTGCTGTGCTTTTTGGATCACGGGAACAGCTATAAGGGCAAGCTGGGAAGACTAGAAGTGTCTCTTGGGTATGTAGAAGGTGAGCCGGTGGTGCAGGTATGCCGGTCCTCGGTTTTATGTTGTGTTGTGCCTTGAAGGTGTGGATCAGGAGTTTGTATGTGATGTGCTTGTTGTCTGGGAGCCAGTGTAGGTCTCTGAGGTGGGAGGAGATGTGGCTGTGTCAGGGGATGTCCAGGATGAGTCTGGCTGCTGCATTCTGGATTCTTTGTAGTCTTGATTGCAGTTTCTTAGTGATGCCAACATAGAGTGTGTCGCTGTTGTCCAGTTTGTTAGTGATGAGTGTGTGGGTGATGGTCTTCCTCATGTAGGAGGGGATCTACCTGTAGATCTTTTGAAGGAGCTACAGGGTGTGGAAGCATGATGACAAGACAGCTTAGACTTGGTGGGTTATGGATGGAGCAAAGTCCAGGATGATGCCCAGATTGCATGCATGGTTCATGTTAGTGGGGGCATTTCACAGTGAAGTAGGCCACCATGAGTCATTCCAAGTGAAAGGAGTGGAGCCGATTATGAGGATCTCCGTCTTGTCCAAGTTAAGTGTGAGACAGCTGGCTTCCAAACAGGTGAACTGCTCTCATCCCATTCTGTAAATTTCTCTTGGCCTGTATAGGGTCGTCGGACAGGGAGAGGATCAGTTGGGTATCATTGGCATAGGAGACGATGTTTAGCTCATGTAGTTTGATGATCTTGGTTAGTAGGGCCATGTAGATGTTGAAAAGTGTTGGGCTGAGTGATGATCCTTGGGGTACTCCACAGCATGTATCTTTGGGCTCTGATGTGAACTGTGGTAGTCTGACACTCTGTGTTGTGCCGGTAAGAAAGGACCTGATCCATTCCAGTGCTTCACGGTGGATACGATTCTCATGGAGTCTGGTGTAGGGGGTGGATGGGGAGATGGTGTTGAATGCGGCAGAGAGGTCATGGAGGATGGGTGCGACCATGCCTCCTTGGTCTAGTATGGCATGTATGTCATCAGAGGCCGCTAGAAGTGCTGTGTTGCTCCTGAATCCAGATTGGGATGGGTTTAGGATTTGGTGTGTCTCGAGGAATTAAGTGAGTTGCTGGCTGACAGTGTTTTCTGTTACTTTGGCTGGGAAAGGGAGCAGAGAGATGTGTCTGTAGTTTTTCAGCTCCCTAGGGTCAGCAGTGGGTTTCTTGAGTAGGAGGTTGATCTCGGCTGGTTTTCAGTCTGAAGGGAAGGTGGCGGTCTCAAAGGAAAGGTTGATAGTTCGGCAGAGCTCAGGTGTTATGGTGGCACTGGCCAGGATGAAGATGTGATGAGGGCACACATCCAAGGGTGCTCCCAAATGGATTGAATTCATGAATCTTTAGGTGTCCTCTTTGGTGATGTGGGTCAAGGAGTTCAGGATCCGGTATTGGGCTGGGTCCATGGTGGTATTTGTAGGTGCTGTGGGGGTTTTGGCTCTGGAAACCTTTGTAAAGGTTCTAGATTTTTTGGTGGAAGAAGGTGGTGAGTTTGTCGCAGAGGTCTTGGGAGGAAGGGAGGGATGAGGTATCTGTCGCGGGGTTTGTGAACTCTTTGACAATGTCAAAGAGCTCTTTGCTGTTGTGAGCGCTGGTGCTGAGGCATTCTTGAATGGCAGCTCTTTTGGGGGCTCTGATGTTCTGATGGTGCATGGTGACTACATTCTTGTAGGCTACGTGATCTTTGGTCGATTTGCTGTTCCTCCATTTCCGCTCTAGTCATCTGCAGGAGTGTGTGGACTCTTGCTAATCTGTTGTGAACCATTTAGGTGATTTGCTATGTCAGTTTCCTGCAGGATTCCTGAGGGGGGCTACACTCTTAGTGCATTCCAATAACCAGCAGTGTAGATTACGTGCGGCTTCATTAGCATTCACTGTGTCTGGTGGGGGGGGTTGCTGAGAGCATTGGTGAGTTGTGGTTCTGTAACTTTGCACCAGCATCTGCATGGTGTGTAGTATTCTTCATGAAGGTAAAGTTGGCGTACTTGTAGTCGGTCCAAATGTGTTTAGAGGTATGAGAGATTGTGATGTTGTTCCCTGATGAGAAGACGGGATTGAGGATGTGTTAGGCTCTGTGGGTGGGAACTTTGACAAGTTGTTTGAGGCTGAATGTTTTGAGGTTGCCCAAGAGGTTTGTGGTGTTGGGGTAATTGTGGATATCAAGGTGGAAGTTGAGGTCGCTGAGTAGGATGTAGTCAGATGAGGCAATCACTTGGGAGGTGACAAGGTCGGCAATGTCTTCGCAGAATTAAGGTCATGGTCCGGGCAGCCAGTAGAGGAGTGTGCCACAGAGGGAAGAGTTGGAGTTGATCTGAATCTGGAAGAGTAGATGTTCATGGGTTGGCTGAGACTGTGACTCATTGGTGGTTGTTAGGCAGAGGGTGTTCTTGTAGACTATGGTGATGCCTCTTCCAGGCAGGTTGGCTCTGTCCTTGTGGATGATTTTGTAGTTGTCTGGGATGGCCGTGACGATGTCCGGGGCCGAGGTGGGGGTGATTCATGTCTCTGTGTGGAAGGCGATGCCCGGGCAGTCGAATTGAGGAGGTCCCAGACTTCTACTGTGTGCTTGATGAGGGAGTGTGTGTTGAGGAGTCTACACTTGAGGTGGTCTTCCGTGTTTGTTTCGGGATCGTGTTGTGGTCAGTGGAGGTCATGCGCAGCATGAAAAATGTCCATGAGTGTTCTCCGGGTCGGCTAGGTGGCAGTCTGAGGATCTTCCTGGTTCTTCATGAGTTGAGGATTACAAAAGTATTTATTAGACAAAATAAAGGGTCAGATGAACAAAGCCGATTTCTGGATGTAAACAGTTTGATTTTCAGAATCTGGCCGTGACCGCAAAAAGTATTTTCTTATGCAAAAAACGAAATTTCAATTCAGTAACATGCTACCGATTGGAATTTAGGATTGTAACCATTCCATTCCATTGAAGGGGTGTGTTTAGGGTTTCCCTTCCAAATACTATTTTGGATTGTAATGTATTAATGTTTTGAGACTGAATTCCAGTCACTAAGCAGTCATCTTTTTCCATCTCCTCAAAGGAGGTGGTAAGCCATTCACAAATGGGATGGGGTCCCCAAGAGACCCCTTCTGCTTTGTGAATGTTGAAAAAACATTTTTCAAGAGTACGAAGTGCTGCCTGCTCTTAAAAAAATGAAACTTACACTTATTTATTTCAAACAACCCAACTTTCCTTTTAGGTAAATAGGTTGTGTTTAATAACAAATGCTTTATTTAAAAGCAACCACAAACATAGTAGTCTACTAACCTCAGCAAGCCACCATCCCAGTGGTGATTGCAATACTTAGTGTGTCGCCATTTGCGACCTAGATCATTAATGAGGTAGGTTGAATTGCAACCCACAAAGAAATGGTAATTTGGGAAGTAATCTATGAGTACATAGGTTAATTTGCAAATTATGATACGAAATTGGTCGCAAAATACTGGACGCAATTTGAGGTTAATATTTTGCAACCAGTCCTTAGTACATCTGGCCCAAAGTACTTACTATTGCAAGGTGACAGCACAGAAGTATTACTGATCTAAATCACCGATGGGTTTGTGCAAATCAGCCTGGCTACATTAAGATATGTTGCAATAGAAAGCCATGTGTTAAAAAATGATGGTTATGTTCTTAAGTTGTTTAAGATAGAGGAGAGAAAGTGTTCTGTCCCTTGAGACTTTGGAACCAATTATGAGAGGGGCAGGGGGCTCCCCATCTGTCAAAGGAGGTGGGGTAATAACCTCTGCACCAAAGTGGATTACCTCCTACCACATTTAGGGAGCTCCACCATAATAGTGGAGATTCCTGTAATTCCTGTAGTTTCATAAGGAGCTTCTGGCACAGTGACTCTGCTGAAGGCACTAAACATTTGCTGAGTGGGAGTCATTTCTTATGCTGCAGTTCAGTAAACGTTTGGGTCTTACAAAAATAAACTCCCAAAGTAGAAGTTTTTTGTTTTTTTTCTCCAAAATACTAATGAGTCTGACTCTCTAGGAGTTTTCTCCCAAGGTGTGGAGCAATTTTTTAAAAAACTTTGGGACCGCTGGGTTTTCTCTGTCAGGCTGGAACAGGCAAAAGGGCATCAAACCAGCCGCTCTAAATAGAGTTGATGGTCTGATGTATTTGCATCGATGGCCCCAAGCTCATCAGGCTGTAGGTGTAAGATTTCTGCCAGCAGAGCCAGAGGAGGCATCGCTGGCAGAAACATGACAGTCCATCAGACACTAAATTGAGCAGGCAGACCATCAATTTTCTGGACAGGGCACCTTTGTGATGGAGCTCCCTGTCAGCCAAACCCTAAATAACCCACTAAGAGCCTGATTTAGATCCTGGCAGAGGAGTTACTCCTTCACAATGGTGATGGATATTGCGTCTGCCGTTAGGATATAATGGGATTTGTATGTCAGCGGATGAGATATTCATCACCATTGTGACGGAGTAACCCTCTGCCAGGATCTAAATAAGGCCCTCATGGCCAGATTTGAGAAAAGTGGTGCTTCACCCAGTGCAGCACTACTTTTCATGAGCCCCTTAGCGCCCCCCCTGATGCCACCATGTGGTCGCCCTATCTAAGATATGGTGCACCATGGTGGTAGTTAGGGGAACTAGCATCATCATTTTTAACACTAGTTCAGAGCTCTGCAGGATTAGAGTGAAAAATGTTGATGCTAATCCTGCAAAGCCCATTGAGGCCCATTGTAATCAATGGCATGCCTCCTTTTAACGGCTGAAAAAGGTAGATGAGGGGGAAAGCCAAAGGTAGTCACTTGAGGGGAGCAAAATTATTTTGGCTGATTGAGATGCAAATGTTGGAGCTCTCATACAGCTTCCAGTATCTGTAACTTCCAGAGTAAAACTGATGGCATCAACAGGTAGTGGGTGTCGTCAGGGATGGTGGGTCAATTGAATGCGTCCATCTGCAATCCTGTGCTGGAAATGGAGAAGGTAAATGCTGCTCAACCTTTTGCCTACACCCTTCTGTCTGCTGTTAATGACCTAGGAGAAAAGATAGCTGTGCTAAAGCATCCTTTACTGCTGCAGCCCATACTGGCATTATCGACTTCACTCAAGGACCCGCAGAAATGAAAAAGCATGTCTTGTATAGGCAGTGCTGGAAAGATCACTATGGATTTTTTCCATTAACAGCAGGATGGGAGAAGGAAACAAAAGCTGAGTTAGCACTTTGGATTAAATATGGATCTGCACCACAGTAACAAGCAACTCAACGAGAAACTGATGGTGTTCATATCCTAACACTGACATATATGGAGACAGAACCCCAATAGGAGTACTTGAGAAGCAGCATACTCAAAGTCTAAGTGTAGGTTCTCAAGAAGGCAAGTATGTTAAAGGTATCCAACAGACAGTAATGTTGCTGGATGCATAGACTGTGAAGTAAACAGTTGTCAGTAAGCAAAATCAAGATACTAGGTGAGATAGTGTCTTTACACTGTGATGCAAATGCTATCTGCAATGGAATCAGAGAGCAGATATGGCAGTAGTAAAGCAGAGACCAATAAAAATAATCCTACATATCTGTCCCACAGACCATTTTAAATGAATGGTGAAGGTTAAGATTGTGATGAAATCAGACATGCTTGGGGCTTTCAGACGAAGGAGATTTCTGATTAAATGAAGGCAAGTTGGAAGGGTGGGGAGAGAGCCCTATAATCAGGGAAATGTGGAGAATGCTGTATGTTCTTTCCTTCTCATGGTTTTCTGGAAGACGAGAGCTCCAAAGAGAGCACTAATCGGGTGCAAAGGGTCGTCCTGGAGGTGGAACAATCCTGATGGGTTTGTCTACAGATTACAATTACTCATTATCGCTGATGGAAGAAGGGTGTGGTGTTGAAATCAAGCAAAAGAACTCGCTAAAATGTAACCATTCATCACTGAGGGTGCTTCAAAATTTGCGTAACTGTGTGAAATTTTGGCAGAATTATATGCAATTGCATGAAAAGCAAATCTGGCACTTCATGCTACATTTTAGCACAAGATGGATCTTCATTTCAAATTTTGCCACAAGGGTGCACCTCAATAAGAGCACTACAAACAACATCTGTACACATTCTATGGTTCCTGTGTGTTTGTAGTAGATTTTCTTGCCACAAATAATGCCTTCACAGTAAATTATTGCCACTGATTGTGCCTGATTGCACAAAATGTGGTAGAGGTATAATTTTCTGAATTTTGTGAAACTATCGGAATGCAAATTTCCAAAAATTATGCAAATTATGTCACATAATTTAATTTCTTCCAGGCTATTAGTCACTCTTCAGCTACAGGTGTGATCTTGAAGGGGAGAGACACAGTGTTAAGGTTACCAAAGACGTTGTCCTCAGGTGAACAAAAAACAAAGAGCAGAAGCTAAGCAGAGCCTTCAGTCAATTTATAAGCTAATCACTACTCATAGGTGTAAGAATGTGAGTTGTTAGTTGTAAGAAGTGGAAACAGCACTCAGGCAACAATCACTATCCTTGTCAGGGTCAACACAAAAGACACTAAATGAATCTGTGCTTAATCTTCAGGTAATTCAGAACAAAAGCTTAGGATAGAATAACTGTGGAAATTGTTTGTGCAACACACAAACATGAATAAGGTGAAACCATAGCACAAGAAAAATCCCAAACCAATTTAGAAATATAAACTAGATTTTAATAGATAAAATGGTACCAGAACAACAAAAATCCAATAAGCAGAATCAGGGATGTTAAATTTTAAAGTTTTTAGTGAAAAGAGCACCTAAAAGCACAAACACCACTTGCGGTCATCTAGTTGTACTTGACCGGGGAAAAGTCACAAGTTCAGGAAGACCGTGATGGAGTGTGAGCTGCATACAGGGACCAGGTTAGTTAGAGGAGTACTGTTCACAATAGCGGCGGCCATGAGGAGGAGGCTTCATGCCACATATGGTCTCTGCTGTAGTGTAAAGAGCAGGTCAGATTTGTCAATAGTCATAGCTGTAGTGTGAAGAGCCAGTCAAGTTTCACAGAAGATCATTGCTGTAGCTTCGTGTTGGTGGTCATTGTGGGCTGTTGTAGCTGTAGCATGAAGTGTAAGTCTCACATTTCTAGTCACCATGGACAGTGTTTGGCGTGAGGAGCAGGTTTCACCGGAGCTTCATGTTGCCAGTCACAGCGGGTGGCAGTGTCTTGGTGCAAAGGGCCAGTTCACAATTGCAAAGAGTCTGAACTTCAGAATTTTCACCTTTTCTTGCAGGAGGAGCTTTCACTGATTCCAGTGAAGAGTCAAGTACCTCAGGAGCACAGCTTGGGCATCAGGACCCACTCCAGAACAAATGAGCAGCATAGGACAGGTAGATCCAGCTGCAGCAGATCAGCTAGGCAGTTGCAGGGAGGCACCTGAAGCTTTTTGTGTTACTGTAGATCACACAGGGGTCAGCCTGTCCACTCTAGTCACTCTAGGCAGCCTGGAATGAAGGCAAGCAGGTCCATTCTTCCTTCTCAGTCAGCAAGTCCCTGAAGCAGCAGCGTAACCCTTCTTCTGAATCTTCCAAAGGGACAGGAGTGTTCTGATGAGTGGTTCAGGAGGTCCAATATTTATACCTGGTGCCAGCCTTTTTGGGGCTCCCTGTCCTACTCCCACAACTGGGCCTATAACATTCTTTTCCTGGTCCTGGCTCTAAACTGTCTGGGAGCGAATAAAGGCAAGACAGGTCTGGTGTCAGGTTTCTTTGTGTGTGCTGTAGTGTTTGAAGTGTAATTGAGGCTGGGCACAGCTCCTCCCAAGTCATCCTGTCAGGATGACCCATCCTGTCTATACCTAAGCCCCCTTTGTCTTACTGTCTAGGACAATACCTAAATCCCAACAGCCATTCAGTCATGTGACCCAGAACATTGGCAGAAAGACACAGTTGGCTGAGGCAAGAAAATACCAACTTTTCAGAAGTCACATTTTCAGAATTGTGACCTTACCCATGAAAAATATTTTAACTTACAATTCATTTGAGAGTAAACAACATATCTCAGGTAGCTCAATCTAACATTAGTACTTATTAAATGTAATAATGTGTTAGTCAAAGTAAGAGATCCGCTTTACAACAGTGAAAACAACTTTAGGAGTGTTTCACTTCCAGAACATGTTAATGATAAATACATGTCATATTTTTAAATACAATGCACCCTGCCTTCAGGGCTTACCTTGGGGGAACACTTATAATCATTGCAAGGGAAGGTTTAGACCTGGCAAAAGGTTTATTTTGCCAGGTGGAAATGGCAGGTTAAAACTGCTCCATAGGATTCAGTGGATTGCCTGAGACATGGATTTAAATTGCTCCTTTAGTGGGTGGCACAATAAGAATTGCTGGCACACTGGTAGCATTTAATTTACAGGCCCTAGGTACATGTAATGCTTTCTTTCTAAGAACATACAAGTAAATTAAGGCCCGTATTTATACTTTTTGACGCAAAACTGCGCTAACGCAGTTTTGCGCCCAAAAAATTGGCACCGGCTAACGCCATTCTGAAGCGCCATGCGGGCGCCGTATTTATTGAATGGCGTTAGCCGGCGTTAGCCGACCGGCGCTGCCAGGTGTGCGTGAAAAAAAACGACGTACACCAGGCAGCGCTGGCGTAGGGAAAAATGGCGTTTGGGCGTCCCAAAATGGGGCAAGTCAGGCTGAGGCAAAAAAATCATCTTAACCCGATTTGCGCCATTTTTTTTGGGCGCCCAGACGCCATTAACATGACTCCTGTCTTAGCAAAGACAGGAGTCATGCCCCCTTGCCCAATGGCCATGCCCAGGTGACTTATGTCCCCTGGGCATGGTCATTGGGCATATTGGCATGTAGGGGGGCACAAATCAGGCCCCCCATGCCACAAAAAAAAATAAAAAAAATACTTACCACAACTTACCTTTTCTTCCCTGGGATGGGTCCCTCCATCCTTGGGTGTCCTCCTGGGGTGGGCAAGGGTGGCAGGGGGTGTCCCTGGGGCAGGGGAGGGCACCTCTGGGCTCATTCTGAGCCCACAGGTCCCTTAACGCCTGCCCTGACCCAGGCGGTAAAAAGAGGCGCAAATGCGGGGTTTTTTGCCCCGCCCACTCCCGGGCGTGATTTTTGCCCGGGAGTATAAATACCACGCACATGCCTGGGAGTCATTTTTTAAGACGGGAACGCCTATCTTGCATCTCATTAACGCAAGGAAGGTGTTCACGGAAAAAAATGACGCTAACTCCATGAACTTTGGCGCTAGACGCGTCTAACGCCAAAGTATAAATATGGAGTTAGTTTTGCGTCGAATTTGCGTCGAAAAAAACGACGCAAATTCGACGCAAACGGAGTATAAATATGCCCCTAAATGTGTCAATTAGGTGCAGGCCAGTTTACTATGTTTGGATGAGTGAGCACAAGCACATTAGCAGTGGTTAGCATTGGTTAAGTGCACAGAATCCTAAAGCCAATAAAAATGAATTCAGCAAACAGGAGGGGTGACGGCAAAAGGTTTGGAATGCCACACCAAGGATGTCAGGTCTAAAATTAAGGAAGGAAAAGAACAGAAGTAGATGACCTTAAAAGTGTTACTAGAAAGACTCAAGCCTCAGTTCACAAAATATCTAAGTACTTTGGAGCCTTGACCACTAAAGTAAATGATTTGAAAGCATGATGGAGAAAATTGAGCCACCAGAAGAACGGGCAGCACAAGTGATAGACGATGAAGTGAAGTGACTGGGCAATATAAACAATGGAAACTATAAGACTTTGAAAATGGACAACAAAGGAGGAATCTAAGAGTTTTGTGGATTTAGGAAGGCTTGAAAGGATCACAACGTGGCAAATTTTGTCATGCAGTTCGAAGAGCAATCCTAAATAAATAGAATACGATTTCAATACACAATTCCAGCATGCACATTGATTTCCATTACAGGGGAAGCAAAAAAACAACAAACAGCTTAGAGCGCGATCCTGTGTAATCAAGACCAATACTTACTTACATAGGAAACTTTCATTTCTGTCAGCAGATTTTTTGAAAAAAGGAAGCCCTAGCTATTCTATTAAAGATGATGACTGATCTTTTGCATGCTCTGACTTTTATCACAGTACAGTTGAAAGTCATTTAAGGATAAGACAGAAGATTGCAGTATGTTGTTGCTGAATTTCCTAGGCAAAGCCATTTTATATTAAAGGTTTTGAAGCATAAATAGCAATAATTTTGTATTTTTAAACTCAAAGCACAAGAACTGCTGATGCATGGAAGGGACAGTCAGTTAATCAGAGGAGAAAGTGAGACTAATTAAAATATGAGACTGGTTAATTTTGCCCTTCAACACAACACTAACATTTGGTAGCAATAAAAATTCATGAAATGTCTAGGTTTCATATTCTGGTGGGGGAGTTATTGTAAGATTAAGGAGGTACAAGAGGGGCGGTAGACTACAGTTATTGTGGGAGGGTCCTCCGATGGCTATAAACACAGGGGGGGGGGACTGAGGAAAGAAAGATGATGAATTTGAGGCTTGGAAATGGGCAGTGAAGTGGTAGAAGAACATTGGGGAGAAAAATAGTACAACAACAACTATAGTGATCAGTTTCAAGTAAAGTAAATAGTACATCTTTGTAGGATTCAAGATACATGAAGTATAAGGTTGATGTTATCCTAGAAATCAGAACTATGAATTACATTTATGAAGCCCAACATAAGAGAATGGTTGCAGAGGAACTGAAGGCTGGTAGGGCTACAATTTTATGATTCTAAGAAACATAAATCACTATGAAAAGTTATGGCATAAGAACCACAAACTTGTGATCTCTACTTTGCAAAACCCAAATCAAATCAAAGTTTTCATCACCCAAGGTGATACCAGTTAGTGTCTGGAAACCAAATAAGTTCAGTCAAGGCCAGGGAGAAATCAAAGTAACCCTTGAAGGACCTATATTAAATAAAATAGGGTCCACTAACAGAAGTGGGTATTCTGAAGTTAAGTCAGTGACCTCAATTTCCACATTGATGACCCCAACGACAATAAGATCACTTACCTCCTCTACAGTATGAGCAGCCTTAGACTAACCCAGATTGTCCTTGACCCCACGCACATTGCAGGACACTTTCTTGACCCCATCTTCACCTCCAATAACCGCATCAAATACAGCAACATCACAGAATTCAAATGGAACAATCACTTTGTCATCCACTTCAGCATCCCCCTTGCAGTTGAAGCAAAATTACATAGACCAGCTGGGTCGATGGCCTTAACACTTCTAACCCAACTGTTACCACCAACCTGGAACAGTAACTCAATAACCTCAACACCTGGATCACAAACTGCACAGACAACATTACCCCCCTATTAAGAACAACAAGCAGAGGAGATCCTTCAAAAGGGCCAGCTGGTACACCCTAGAAATCAAATCAGCGAAGCGTGACAGGAAACAGCTGGAGAGGAGATGGCACATCACCAATGACACCTCCGACAAAGCAGCCTTCAAGACCTCCCTCAACCGCTACCACCGCCTAAAACAAAGGGCAACAAAGAAGCAGGGGCGTAGCTTGGTCAGTAAGACTGCGGGGGTGTGAGCTTGAAATTTTCTGACAATCATGCTGGCATATCATGTCAATCATTATAAAAGAAGCAGTGCATGAAGGGAGCTTAAAGACTAAAAGAAAGGGAAACAAGTGTAAATTTTGAAGGGTACTTAAACTTAAAACATAGTATTTTGTAAAATAACCAAATTTTAAGACCTTCAAAACAGAACTAAGAGGGTATATTTATGTTTTTTTGCCATAGTGAGTACTTAAAACAGACACATTACCAAACTCCCCTGAAAGCTCCTGTACACAACTATTTATTAAATAAGACATTTATTAGAGGGGTGTAACACTCTAAACACCCCTCCAAGAGCCACACCCCTGCAAAGAAGCCAGTCCTAACACATGCATCAAAACCAGCACCAACAACAGCAAGGAGCTTGTCAACATCATTAAGGAATTCTCCGACCCAGTTACCAGTGAAAACAACATAATTCCCTCACAAGATCTTTGTGATACCCACGCCAACTTCTTCCATGACAAGATAGCAACCATATACAGAACCTTCAACCCCTAACCTACACCTGTGGACTACCTCAACAGATCTGCCTCCACCGCACCTTATACGAACCACAGACTGAACTTGTGCAACTACCTCACCACCAAAACACCACCTCAAACATGAGATTCATCCATTCAGGAGTTCCCACAGACCCATGTCCACATCATATCTTCAACATCCAAAACTAGAGGATCTGCCAGGAACTCAACACCCTGCTTAACACCTCAATCACTACAGCAACATTTCCAGATGCCTGTAAAAATTCCAAAGTTAAACCAGTACTCAAAAAACACTCCGCCGACCCCTGTGAACAAAAAACTACCATTCAATTTCCCTGCTCTCATTCACAGCCAACATACTGGAAATGTCTATCAACAAGCAATTCATGTCACACCTGGAGCAGAACCAGCTACTCTATGCTTCTCAATTAGGCTTCCTCAACAATCAAAGCACCAAGACCTCTGTGATTGTGGCCACCAACGACAGAATCCTCCTTAACCAAGGAGAAACAGCAGTTCTGATCCTCCTTGACCTCTCGGTAGTCTTTAAAACCATATCCCACCACACACTAATTGAAAGACTCCACCACATTGGCATCCAAAGGGATGCACTCAGATGGATCACTTCCTCCCTTCCTGGTAGAACACAGAGGGTCTGCCTATCACCTTACACCTCCAAACTCAATTATATTATTTTTTGTGCTGTCCCCAATGGCTCATCCCTCAGCCCCACGCTCCTTGATGCATACATGCCCTGCTGGCCAACATCATCAGAGCTCACGGTCTCAACATCATATCCTATGCAGATGACACTCAAATCATCCTCGTACTTACTGATGACCCCACCACCGATACCAACTTCCACAGATGCATGACAAGCGTTGCCCACTGGATGAAGAACAACTGCCTGAAACTGAACATGGGCAAAACAGAAGACTATAAACCCAGAGAATGACTTCTCAAATCCAATACCCACACCCACTAATCACGTCAGGAACCGCAGAATCATCATTGACAACAAGCTCACCATGAAATCACAGAACAACCTTGTTTCCTCCACCTGTTTCCTCACTCTTTGCATGCTATGAAAGATCTTCTAGTGAGTACCCTACACACAAGATGCACCATGCCACAGGCCCTAATCACCAGCCAACTGGTCTTTGGCAACACTCTCTATATAGAAATCACTGCACACCTCCTACAGAGACTGCAAACCATTCCAATTGCCAAACGCTGGACTCATCCTCGACATCCTCCAATGAACCCACATCACACCCCACCTCATGCAATTCCACTGGTTCCCCATACAGAAGAGATGCCAATTCAAGCTACTGACCCATGCACACAAGGCCCTACACAACCAAGGACCCTCCTACAATACCCATTGCTGAAGCAGAAGTGGAGGATGCTCCTTCTCCTTCACCGTAGCAAAAACCTGGAACAGCTAACCCACATGTTCAAATTGATCTCAGCAGGAAAATGGAAAGGTGACAGAAACACCAGCAACAGGATTTGTTGAAATAAAGCTATCTTTCACAATGATAAATGCAGGCCATGTATCACATTTATTTAAAAAAATAGTGGGGGTCGTTACGACCCTGGCGGTCAGTGTAATACTGGCGGCAGTACCGCCAACAGGCTGGTGGTACATACCACCACTATTATGACATTGGCAGTTTGGCCAAAGCTGAACCGCCAATTTAACACACCAACCGGCACGGCCGTAATGACTTCCAGGCTAGAGACTACATTCTCCAGCCCGGCGGCCGTCACTAGGCCGCCCATGGCGTTATGACCCCACCCACGCCATGGTTTCCGTGGCTTCTGTACTGCCATGAAAACCATGGCGTAGGCACTATCAGTGCCAGGGTCTCACCTCACCCCCTTCCCAGTCATCCTCCACCCTCCGCCTCCTGACCCCCCTGACATACACACACCTACACGCACATACATACACACTCATACACACACACATACACACATTCACCCACGCATGCATACATTCATACACACACACAGCAACACTCACAAACATACATACTAGCACACACGCAATCACATGACACAACATACAAGTACACTCACACCGATTCATGCACACACGCATTACACATGCCTCACACCCCCATGCACACACACACAGTCACACACACACCCACTCACACTCACAACACTTCCCATCACCCCCCCTTTGGAGAACCCGACTTACCTGCTTGCAGGTGGTCCTCTGGCAGGAGACAGGATGTGGCACTGCTGCCAGCAGCAGCATCCGCAGCAGAACACTGCCAAGCGTATCATGGGACATGATACGGTCGGCGGCATTCTACTGGTGTGGCGCTGCTGCTGGCATCTTACCTCCATCCGCTGCCATGACCGCAGCCAGAATTCCATCAGCCTTCTGGTGGAATTCCGGCTATGGTCATATATTTGGTGGACGGTTGGTAGCCACGGCGACGGTATGTTGGAGGCCGTCGCTGTGGCGGTAGGTGGCATTTGCCGCCAATGTTATAATGAGGGCCACTATTTATAAAAGATTGTACCCTCTGACTTTCTGTTATGAAAATGTATTTAATGTTGCAGGGATGAAAAAGTCAATTTCATGATGAGAAACGTGTACCCCTGCCCTCTGTGCCCAAATGTATTATTGTCTGGATTCCAAATGGTGATTTTTTGTTATAGACAAACACCGTTCATGCATGTGTGCCATGACATAGGCTGTCTCACAGATTGCAGTCATGTTGAACCTGGAGGGGCAGCCAAGGTGCTACCTTCAAAGTGGTGGAAAGCTACTGCCTTCACCAGGAGTTAAACAGCACAAGCCCGGGGGTGGCAGCATACCATGTACTGATCAGTAGTAGTGAGCAGGTCCTTTTTATTCTGTGTCACCGGAGTGAGGAATATGCAGGGGCATAGCTACAGCAGGTATTTGGGGTGTTACACCCACCTAAAAAGTTTATTCTGTAGTAAATCGGTGGGTACAGTGCTTTCAGTCAGGTAATGTGAAGTGTCTGTCGAATTTCACCTGGGATTGTTACATGTCCACAGTGACAAAAACCCACACCCTCTCTTGCCTATGTGTTGAAGGCCTTAAAATGTTTATTAGTTTGCAAAATATTGTGTTTTAGGTACCCATAATAGTTTTCACTCCTTTCCTTTTCCACTGCCACTTAAGTCCCCCTCATGTACTGATTCTCTTATAGTGTGTTTTAACAAAATGTCACAGCATGCTTGTCAGGAAATCTGAATCTCTAACCCCCCATCATGCCCCTGAGTCTATGGCTTACTGACCATTTTTAAAAGATCTGCTGCTGTGTGTTTAACTGCTGTGTGTTTAACTGACCCCTGGCCTACATTAGGTTTATTTGTAAGTGTGTGCATTATGAAAATATGTTGAGTGCATGAGCACTCATAAGAGGTACACTACACAAAGGGTGAAGTGTGGTACAGTGCACAAATGGTAAATGTGTGTGTGCTAGTATGGTGTGCTTTTCAAATAACATACTCTGCTACAGTACAGGGAGAGTGCAGTACTGAAAATTGTGGGCAGACTAAGGGCCTGATTTGGAGTTTGGCACATGGGTCACTTTGTCAAAAACGTGACGTCTGCCATATTACAAAGTCCATAGGTTATCATGGAATCATAATACGGCAGACAGGTTATCGATCACATTTGTGACTGGGTAACCCTATCCACCAAACTAAATCATGCCATAAGTGCTTGTGCTGTTTGTAAGAATGCTGGTGGTAGCATGATAGATGAGGACAACAATGCTAGTCAGTGAAGTGTGCTGTGAATGCACACTGAGTGTAGAAGTGCTTCCACTAGTCCATAATATGGAGGACCTTCAGTTCCATTTTGGGGACCCCAGAACTGCCTGGTGAAAACATCAGGAGTAGAGGAATCCCCCCAAGACAGATTTGTATATTGATGCTTTCCTGTAAGATGGGTGGGACAAGCACTGGATGAGGGGAGAGCTAGGTTCTCACTGTGCATTTCAAAGGGTCCTTTGATTCAGTGAAGGATCACAAGGAAGGGGCCTGGACACATCTCAGGAAGAGAAAGATGGAGTAGATAAGGTATTCAGAAAGAGTAGTGCTGAGGGCCCAGGATTAACTTTTTGATGCTCATATCACTGTGGCTGATATCCAGGTGTGAACTCTTGTCACTCACATACACCTTGTTGTAGGTTAATCAACTTCTGAGTCCTTCCTGCTGTGACATACACCCTTCAGGAGGAAAAGAAAGGGGAGAGGTATCAATTTCATAGAAGCAGAACCCCATCATAAAACTTTGAAGTCCCAGGCACTAAATTACATATTGTGTCTGGAAAAATACTGTAAGAAAAGCAGCCAGGGGTGCTTTATGAGGAAAGGAAGCTATGCAAGACATCTGCCTGTAACCATGGCTAGGGGCTAGTCAGCCTGCTGGGTGAAGGGACACCCTGGAGACTAGAGCACCAGCACCTGTCTGCTTGCCAAGACCGGTGTGCCAGTGAGGAAGAGGAGAACTTTAGAGGGAGAGAGGTACAGAAGAGAACTGTTAGACCTGAGAGCCTTAGGGTGGTCGTCCCCCAACTGTTTGCCTACCTCCCTCCATTTTTCTGATCCTATTGTTGCTGGTTTTAGGACTCTGCACAATTTACCACTGCTGACCAGTGCTAAAGTGCTTGTGATCTCTCTCCTAAACATGGTAACATTGGCCCCTACCCAAATGGCATATTTAATTTACCCATAAGTCCCTAGTAATGTGCACCAGATGTGTCCAGGGCATGTAAACTAAATACTACATGTGGGCCTGCAGAACTGATTGTGCCACCCACATAAGTAGTCCCTTAACCATGTTTCAGGCCTGCCATTGCAAGCACTGTGTTTGCAGTGTCATTGTCACTTCAATTTGGCATTCAAAATTACTTGCCAAGCCTTAAACTCCCCTTTTATTACATATGACTCACCCCTAAGGTAGGCCCCGGTAGCCCAAAGGGCAGGATGCTATATAAGTAAAATGCAGGACATGCACTTGTAACTTTTACATGTCAGGGTACTGAAAAACACCCAAAGTCATTGTCACTATTTTGAAGTCTGCTTCTCTCATAGGCCAGCATTGGAAAGGAATGGTGCTGTCATCGTTGGTATGGTTGGAATGGTAGTGAGAAACTCTGCTTACTATTTTAGAAATTACACTTTTAGAAAGTACTTACTGCTCTCTGTGCTTTACAGCCTGTCTCCAATCCACGTCTGGTCTGTGCTGGTTGAGAGCTCCCCATGTGCATTACACCCAGACAGCCATAAACACAGGACACTCAGCTGTATCTGCCTTCATCTGCCTACTGATGGGTCTTTCAGGGCAGGAAAGGTAGAGGGGCTCTCACATACACTTCAAAAGCTAGTGGTCTGACCCCACACAAAAGGACTGATACCCCTCACACACACACAGACAGATCTCCTGGCAGACAGGACTGGGTTGAAAGGGAAAATGGTGCACTTCATAACCACTCTTTGAACACTCCTCCACTTCAAAGGCACATTTGGGTGTGTATATATACTGGGTTTGTGACCCTTTCAAATCCGACACTTCTTGATCAATGTCAATTTGTCCTCAAACCCCGCACCACATTAATGATCAAAGGCTGCGCCCCGGAAATCAACCTATCACCTTGCCTGCAAGGTAAGAATTGATGCACCACCTCCGCCGCACTGAAAAAATCTATGCATCGTTTTACTTTCCAATATCTCACGTCCTGTGCATCCCAAAGCAAATTAAGACTTACTTAAACCTCTACAAAGTAATATATTGACTTGTGTATATTGGATTTTTGTTGTTTTGGTCTTGCTTTATTTGCAATTAATAATATCTATTTTCCTAAATTGGTGTGGATTAATTTTTGTGGTGTTTACACTGTGTTACTGTATGAGTAATTGCACAAATATTTTACAAATTGCCTTCTAGGTTAAGCCTGCCTGCTCTGCTCTGGGTTAAGCTTCCGGAGGGTGAGCACAGGATAATATAGGTTATGTTGTGATTTACACAGACTAGGACTGCAGTCCCTACTTTGACAGGGTGCATAGCTCTGCCAACTAGATACCCAATTTCAAGCAGGAGACCTAGTGTGAGGACTCCCTATGCGGGGTTTAAGGAATCTCTGCACTGATTGGGCTGAGGCTGATGTGACAGACCGCATTGGTAAACCCCTATGGCAGGAGTGGCTGCCGTGACCTGAGCTAGAGGAGGGCAGAAATAGAAACCCACTCCCTGCACTGATCAGGCCATCCCCCATGGTCCAAAGTGATTTGCCAACCACATATGCCAGGAGGGGCTGCTGTTAACTGCATGAGAATTGTGGCCGGAGAAACCCATCCCCACACTGACTGGAGCATCACCTGTGTGCCAAAGTGATTTGGCAAACCCCAAATAGCAGGAGGGGCCGCTGTTGAGTGGATTGAAAACTGTGGTGGGAGAAACCTTTACTAGCACTAATCAGACCAGGGCCCACGTGCTGAATTGCCTTGGCGACCCTGTAATAAAAGATGTTTAGCATGCCTTGGCGACCCTGTAATAAAAGATGTTTAGCAGCAGATCCACAAGTAAGGAAACTATTCATCATGGCTTTCCTAATCCACTTTGAGCGGTTGTCTGACTTTCAAATAATTTACAAATATCCCAAGAGCACTATTTTCATTTGTAACAGTGGTAATTTTTCATGAGTAATCACGTTAGATGCATGGTGGGGGAGAAATGTTCTCTCCCATATCACTATTTTTCTGATGGGGAAATCAAATCCACCATGCTCTTTGTAATTATGGCAGTATTGGGGTGTATTGTACAGTGCATTCACACCTTTAACCTTGCTGTTTTTGTCTTTGAGGGTAAGCATTTAAATTTGTTTATGAAACAGTTGATAACATCTTTTAATAGCCAGAATCTTCTTTCATTGTGGCTAAATGCTGCTTCCTAACTGCCACCCCTTCCCTGCCCATCCCCTGTGAACAAATATTTCCCTCTTTAAACCTATATCTACTGCATAGGACAATCTACATACTGGCAGTGTGTTTTAGAGATAGAAACATCTTCAAATACTGAGAATCAAGATTTTAGGACTTGAAACAATAAACCCATTTTGACAAATTAAGATGTAAATCACAAATATAAAACCTTTGTGAACTAATTTCTTAGTACCTTGGCCCCCCCTACATCTTCAACCAAGCCAGCATCACCATCGCTCCTAGACTGTGTCGCATCATCAACTGCTCCATCACGGCCACCACCTTCCCGGAAACTGGAAACACGCAGAGATCAACCCTCTATTGAAGAAGCCCCCCGCCGTCCCAATAGACCTGAAACACTACAGACCTATCTCACTGCTGTCCTACCCAGCCAAAGTCATCAAGAAGGCCATTAACGTCTAGCTCACCGAATTCATCAAGACCAATCACATCCTGGATCCCAGCCAGTCCAGATTCAGGAGCAGCCACAGTACCAAGACAGCACTCCTCGCAGCCACAGATGACATCCACTCCCTCCTTGACCATAGTGAAACAGCAGCCCTCATCCTCGTGGACCTCTCCGTCGCCTTCAACACTGTCTCTCACACCCCCCTCTGCACCACACTACATGATGCTGGCATCCGCAGCAAAGTCCTCAAGTGGATCTGCTCCTTCCTCACAAGACGAACCCAAAGAGTCGGGCTCCCACCATTCACTTTGAAACTGAAAGAAACCAGCTGTGGCCCCACAGGGCTCCTCCCTGAGCCCCACCCTCTTCAATATCCACATGACCCCGCTCGTTAACATCGTCAGACACCATAGACTCAACATCTTCTCCTATGCGATGACACCCAGCTGACTCTCTCCCTCACCGATGAACCATCAACAGCCAAGAACAACTTTCACAACAGAATGAAGGCAGTCGCCTCATGGATGAAAGACAACTCTCTCAAGCTCAACTCCATCAAGACTGAGGTCCTCATCCTGGGCTCCACCCCCTCTGCTTTGGATGACTCCTGGTGGCCCACAGGTCTTGGGACCCCCCTCACCCACTGACCATGCACGCAACCTCAGCATCATCCTCGACTCCTAGCTCTCAGTGACCCACCAAGTCAACGCCATCTCATTATCATTCTTCCACACGCTTCACCTGCTTCAAAAAATCTTCAAATGGATCCCCACTGGTGTAAGAAGAAGTCACCCAGGCTCTCATAAGCAGCAAGGCTGACTACGTCAACACACTCTATGTCAGCCTCACCAAGAAACTCCAAACAACACTCCAGAGAATCCAGAACACTGCAGCTAGACTCATCCTGGACATTCCCCGCCACAACCACATCAATGCACACCTGAGAGACCTCCACTGGCTTCTGGTCATCAAAAGAATCAACTTCGAGCTCCTCACACACCCATGCAAAGCCCTACACAACACCAGACTCGCATACCTCAACCACTGACTCTCCTTCTAAACGCCCCCACCTGACAGCTCTGCTCCGCCCAGCTGGCCCTCACCTCCACACTAAGGATCTGTAAGAACTCAGCTGGAGGAAGATCCTTCTGCTAAATTGTGGCGCAGACCTTTACCACACTGCCTCTCCACCTCAGGAAATCCCCCTTGCTGATCCAGTTCAGGAATCATCTCAAGTCCTGGCTCTTTGACTGATCTGTATTCTTCCTATCAGCGCTATGAGACCCTTTGAGTTTGATTGACCGAGTAACCGCCAGTGCTTACATTTCATGCCACTTTTCACTAAAGCCAGCACTGCTTGACATTCTTCAGAGTGCTCTATCTAACTGTTCTGAAAGAGACTAATAATTACTTGGTTCATTCTCTAAGTAGATAACAATTTCACTTTTCAAAGTCAAGTACCATCAGAATTGGCCATGTATATGTTTTGCACAACACAAGAGAACCAGCACAATAATGAATAAATAACACCCCCCCCTTTAAAGTAATATTATTAATAATAATGTCATTAATTGGAAATACATCCAACTGAAAATGTACAACTTAAATCAGGTAAGAATATATCTCAATCTCAAAATCAGACATTGATATTAATATAAGATGGTGTGCAGCTTATCCAGAATCAACTTGTCTTTTATGTATATTTCTTTAAAATGCAAATGAGTCTGTCATCCTTTTGATTTGGTTGAATTATTTCCAACCAAGCCCACTTTACTGTTCTCGGCAGAGCCTTATGTATCTAACAAGGGTACATCAAATTAAAACATACACCCTGAAATTTAGTAAGAGTCCAGGACTGAAAGTACATGAGAAAGCAGCCATGATGCAATGGGGCCTGCAAAAAAGGAGTCCCATCCACAACCTGCTGACCTTCAAAGTCACACACAAGCCAACATTTAGTGATCCATTTCCACATCCCTGCTCCAGCTGCCACCCTGTGACCTCCAAGGGTGTCTGCTCATGTCTAAACCCTCTAGTGGAAGATAGAAACACAACACTAACTGACAGCCAATAAAAGCCAATGCCTGATGCACAGAAGCTGGATCCATTGTCCTGTGACTAACTTCAGGTACATGCTCAGCTGCATGACTAGAGCTTTGTGGACTCTGCTAGTTAGAGCAGATGACTCTGTCTAAGGACACAAATGGCACCTTTCCAGAGTCAGCCTCCCTTTTTTTCTGTTTTTTAGGTCTTTGATAGGCATAGAACGTATAGTGTTAAGAGGTGCTGTAATTCAACTAGTTAGTTTATAGATATGAAGAGATGTTGCTTAAATGAAAGTTATTGAAGTAGATTGTATAATTTTGTGTGTTTTTACTGTTTTAACTGGAAGGGTTTGTGCCAGTTATATCCTTCTATTGCTGAAGCATTTTTTTATGAAAAAAAACCTCTGTATGTCTTTATGTTGTTTCAAGTTCAGTGATTGTACAGCAAATCTATGTAACTTAAAAAGCAAAATAAATCATTTCCTGCTGAGAGACCTTGTGTACTTTGTCTAAATCTATGTGATACATCCTTCAAGTGTGATTCATTATAACACTGAGAAAACATAATTTGGTAACTTTTTCTGTGGCTGTACCACGCAGGTAACACTGCTGCTTTGGTCTCCTCTGCCTTCCATCCAGGCCCATTGTAAGAAATTGAATTATTCATTTGGGTGGTTGACTATCCACCTCAAGGAATAATCACAACCCTTGTCATAATGATCCCAAACTGAATTAGAAATATAGAGTAAAATGTAATTAACAAAATGCAACCAATTTAATGAAAATCCAATAAAGTGACCTAGAGACATAAGAGTAAGAATAGCACCAAGAAGAATACAATGTCAATGATAGTCAATGGTTGAGGTAGACCAGGACCTGGATACAATTTAACACTGACTGTGATGGTGCACAAGTTGAATACACCTACCAGATTAATTCTGGTCAAGGATTGTATCTTTCGATGTTAGTACCTTAAGGCCCAATCCATCACAGGGGTACACTCCAGAGGCTACCCAGGACCTCTGGGGTGGCACGTAGACACTCACTGGGTGTCAGAAAGAGGCCAACAGCATGGTCCAGTGCAAGTCCCGTCACCACCAATCAGATGGTCAGGTACAGTAAAGGCATCTTGCAACTAGTAGTATCCCTGTATCTTTCACTGGAGATCCCCTTATTACCACTGGAGGTCACTTCTTTGTTCTGGGTATAAGAGAGAGCAGGCCCAGTCCTTCAGGGCTCTTCCTAGGTCGCAGACAGCATGTTGAGTCCTCTTCTGATCTCCCTCAGGTCAAGGAGCATTCATAAGTGCATAACTGGAGATGCCACATTTAAGCCTGGCATGAGCTACTGGGTGGGAATAACTCATGATCAAGCCCTAACCAATAAAGTACAGGTTCCGGGGCCAACCTTACCCAATATGGACATTTTCAAGATGGCAAAGGTTTTTGGCCACACTAAACGTGGGTGGTAAGGGTTTGTTAGGTGGGTGTACCGTGATAATCTTAGAATCATCCCCCATCTAACACTAAAATCTAGTTTGGGCCAGCTCAGTACCCACAATAATCCCAGAAACAGAAGTCAGGCAGAACAAAGCAGGGTATTCCAGGTACCACACAGTGGATACATATTAATTGTTTTGGTATCATATATACCTTCCTTTCAAGTGCACCCCAGCGTTACATGTAAAAACCCAGCTGACATATAAAGCAGGATTTGACTTTCAGGCAGGGTTTTTCACTGTAATGTCAAAAAGGATGCTCACAGCTCTACCCTGCTTATTCTGCCTGGTTTAGAGGAGTACTCTCTGCCCATTCGGGTCAGCCTATTGTTTGCTCCTGGGAGGTACTTTGCACCCTTTTCACATCTATTCAAATACTAATTACTGTCTGGCAGAAGTGAGAGAGCAAATGCAAATGTACCCTTCAGGAGCCTCAGACAGGCAAAAGATAATTTTATAAAAGTTACATTTTCTTAATATGGATTAAAAATCAGAATTCTCCAGTTAATTGGATTTTAATTAACTATTAAAAATAATGGTTTAATTATTTTTCCTGCAGGTCCCATTCCCACAATATAGTATAGATTTTAGTTCCAACTTACTGTCTGAACATGTTAACATTGAGTTTGTACATGTCCTACTTTTAAATACCATACATAACACCTTGGCTTGTGGAGAATAAGGTCTAAATAGGGATGAGTTATTTCTATCTAAAGGGGATGTCAAAAGGGTTTATTTTGACATGCTGAACTGCAGTTTACCAGGGGTGGGTGGAACGTTTTATTCTGCCAGAGGATTTGTTGGAATTTAGGGCCAGATGTATCAAAAAAACAAATAGCGAGTTGCAATTTGCGAGTCCTTCCGACTCGCAAATTGCAGCTCGCTATTTGGTATGCAGAACGGTGTCTCAGACACCGTCTGCGAGTCAGTATGGGGTCACAAAGACCCACCTCATTAATATTAATGAGGTGGGTCGCAAATTGCAGCCCCATAGCGACTATGGGCACTCGCAAACATGGAGGCCTGCTGTCAGCAGACCTCCATGTTCGTGACTGCTTATAAATAAAGCAGTTTTTTTTTTTTAAGTGTAGCCCGTCTTCCTTAAAGGAAAACGAGCTGCACTTAAAAAAAATCCGAAACCTTTAGTTTCGGTATTTTTTCAGGGCAGGTAGTGGTCCCTTGGACCACTACCTGCCCTGAAAAAATAATTTGTGGTCCATTCACAAAGGGGAAGGGGTCCCATGGGGACCCCTTCCAATTTGCGAGTGGGTTACCATCCACTTCAAGTGGATGGTAACTGCGACACCATTTGCGACCGCATATGCGGTCGCAAATGGTATTGCATACCACTGCGAATCGCAAATAGGAAGGGAACACCCCTTCCTATTTGCGACTCGCAAAATGCATTTCTGCATTGGAAACTCACATTTGCAACTTGCAAATGGCATTTTTTGCCGTTTTCGACTCGCAAATTGTTTCCTACATCTGGCCCTTAGTCACTCCGCTTTAGTCATGTAATGTGGAGTTCTGGACAAAGTCTGCCAATGACCGTGTGGAGGAATTGTTTTCCTGCAAGGTTCTAGAAATGTCTGCTGGTGAGTGTGAGTAAGATTTGGAATCCCCCAAAGTGGTTGTGCATGGTCGCGGTGAGAGGGCTGTTTCTCAAGTCGATTTACTGCCCCTTGAGTAGATTTTCTGCATCAAAATCAACTTGATTGGCTGTGCACTCTTGAGTACTGCATTGTGCCGTTCACACTGATTTTTCAGCGCTGCTCATACTATGGCACTAAATTACAGTGTGTCATGCATATTTTCTGTCTGTTGGCAGAACTCTGCAGATTCTCGAAGAGTTTTATTGTAACTCCGCAGATTTCCATGAAGTGAAACTCCAGAAGTTCTGCCCAACCGTAGATTTTTCATCGCTACTTTCAGGTTACACTGGTAGACCTGAAGCCATGTTTGCACTGACACTGTAGTGGATGTCAGAATAGGTTCTGCAGTCCACTTGTGGCACTTAGGCCCATATTTATACTTTTTTAGTGCCTCATTTAAGTCATTTTTTGCAAACTTACAAAATATAATTGTACTTTGTGAGTTTGTGCCGCTTTTGCATCACAAAATGAAACAAATGCAGCACTAAAAAAGTATAAATATGGGCCTTAATGTACAGGCCCTGGGCACATCTTGTATCATATACTATGGACTTATAGGCAAGTTAAGTACAACAATTAGGAATAACTCACTTTAACCCTGATTAAATGGGGAGCACATGAGCTTCAGTACTGGTCGGCAGGGTGAAAAAGCGCAGAGGTCTAATGCCAACAAAAACAGCAAAACACCAAACACGTGGGAAAACACTCACAAAATGCAGCATTCCATACAACTGTTAGTATTGTTTTATTGATATCTAAAGAAATCTGTCAAGTGTATTTTTCAGAGTCTAATTGGGGGTGTTCCTAGAAGGTAAAGACTGTCCACATACAATAATATGACTCACTGCCAGTCTCCCAGCTTGGAGGAAAATTTTAAGCATAAGCTATTTAATCAAGGTGATTAAACAAATACATCGAAAATTAAGGAACAGATAAAATACACACTTTATGGAGACAAATCATTGTTTAAAGTTTCTTACTTGGACCCTTATGTGACCACATCATTTTCTGATTCATTTTTTTCCATTGTGTACTTTGGTCCCACAATACATTTCACATACATACAGCAGCCATGTGCTTTCTGAAGTAGACTGAGATTTTTATAGTTTGACGGCACCCATTTGTTTAGCAATACACCCCCACAATTCTCTTAGTCTCCCTCCTTCTATGATCTAATTGCAGTGCATCAGGTTTGATCCTATATCTTTGTTTTTGCTAGAACAATGTGGTTTGCTTGAACATCTTTATTGTGTTTTATCCCATACAACTTAATCAGTAAACAACAGTTAGCCATATTCAAAAGTTTACTAAATCCTATAATCTCTTAAGCAGGTTAAGGAGGTCAGTAGAGTTAAGAAATAAGAGGACAGTGACAGAAAAAGAAGAAAAAGAAACAACATAATTCACCACTGGTTACTGACTAGTGCGGATGCATAGGTACACGTACAGAGTTGGATTATAAACTCAATGGTCTAATATCATCATTCAGGAAAACACCCACAGATAAAAGCACGCTGGAACAGATGAATCAAACCTGTGGTTGTTGCCAGTCACATTGAAAGAA
Organism: Pleurodeles waltl; assembly: GCF_031143425.1. Lineage (NCBI taxonomy): Eukaryota > Metazoa > Chordata > Amphibia > Caudata > Salamandridae > Pleurodeles > Pleurodeles waltl. The sequence continues at coordinate 445,827,420 of NC_090442.1, read as the reverse complement.
ATGGGCCGCTAGTATCATAGAACTGTTGTTTTTGGTATTTAATCTTATATATCAGTCTTGTGTGTTGCTATGGTAGCCACAGCATATAAAAAAACACAAAAAGGTATGGGGTTCACTTATAATGAGGAGCTGTATCCAAGGAGATTTTCCTGGAGCTCCTTGGCCTCACTGGGTATACGAATGAAGTGTAAGTGCTGTGAAGTGGGGATGGGGGTGTGTTTCCTTTACGGACTAGGTGGTCTCACACACTATTTAGTGTCATGCTTCATCGTTTGACCACGTAGCCCCACCCAGGTAGGTCAATGCCACCTGGGCGGACACAACCTCACCGTCAAAGGAACGGGAGGGAGTGCGTAAATTATTATTTTCTGGAATTAGTGGAATCCAGCTAAACTAAGGAAAGGTATAAAAACACCTAAGCAGTTACCAGTGTGAAATCTACACTTTTAATAATGGTGTCTGCTGGTGTGTTTAAAAACAAGGATGGGACACATTAGTGAGAACAAGGACTCACTGGGTCACCTATCTAAAAATGGCCGACATGTTTCTGCCCTCTACAAAGAGCCAAGGAAGGTCTGGGGGCATTCTTCAGGGCTTAGGATCCCTTAACGTCATGCATTGCAGAGACAGACATCCCACACTCAGTAAGAGAGAGGGTACAATAAAGTGAGAAATGATGCAGCCTACCTGAAGCGAGGAACTACCTAGCGTGGGCCTAAGGAAAAAGAAGCATAATTAACGTTTCGTGACACACAGCACAGCACAGCAAAACATACACAGGGGTGACACAGCAAGCCAAAGTCATGCAATGTAGAAAGGAGTAACATGTATCTACAAAGAACATAACATCTTAACCCAAGTCTAAAGGCTACTTGCCCCCAGACTCCAGGAGGGGGAGTGTCCCCTTATAGTCACACTCTAAGGGAAGGGAAAAGAAGTAGGCAAGGAAGGCAGTCAGTATAAACAAAATAATCACAATTCTGTGGAGGAGTGAAAAGTGAAAGGTCAGTTGGTACACTCCGTAAGGATCATTTCAGAGGAATGCCTCTGTAAGATAGCGAGATGGAAAGAAAGCTTGTGTCAAACATAGGTGCAGTTTAATGGGTACCTGCAGAAAGAGAGTGGTAGGCAATATGCTCAAACCGGGATCAAAATGCCAAGCAAACAGTCAAATCCCATAATCCTTGCATACTTAAATGCCAAACCGTCTTTGCCCCGGGTCGGGGAAACGACCGTTGGGTAAATTAATGTACAAACACTATATAACAAGCAAACACACAGCCAGACAATATGGTGCTTATCTGTAGCGAGGCAGAAGATCTCTGAGGAAGGAGAGGAGGAGGTGCTCCGGCACAAACTTTGTCAAAGGAGGCGCTCGCTAAGCACCTAATCCATCCCCTCACTGGACCGCTTGAGGTACATGGTCCAGTGTGGTGGCGGATTAAGTAATAGTTGGCAATTAAGACTTAACGAGGTATGCCCAGCGCATCCTCATCCAAGCTAGCCACGACCAGTTTACCTACCTTCCATCCCCGCCACCTTCATCTAATGATGTCAGCGCCATTTGCTTCCAGCGCGACAATGGAGAAAAAAGGGGAGTTCCTCCTGCGGCCAGGGGGGATTGTTGGTTAAAGGGGCATCAGGGGAAAAGAAAGGGCTTTCCTTTTCCTCAATGTCTCTTTGAGCATTCCTGCTGCCCGCTAGACACCAAGGATTTATTTATGTGTCTATTACTGTACATGTGGGGAGAGTGGGCCCTTGAGCAAGGGTCACTCCCCTTAGGGAGGCATATTGTTTATCGCTGTTTCTGCCCCCCTTGGGGGCAGATTGGCCTATTATTTGCAGGGTGATCTTCTCCTAAGGGGGAAGAAGCCACTTGAATGCCAGGGATTGTTTTTGTGTGTATTATTGTTTTGGGGGCAGCCCCTTGGGCAAGGGCCGGCCCCTAAAGTGGGCAAAGCACTGTTGGGCAGTTCTGCCCCCCTTTGGGACAGATCAGCATTTTTTTTTAGGCCCATCTGTGCCCAAGGGGGGCAGAATCCTCTTAGTGCCAGGGATCTTGTGTGTGTGTTTTGTGTGGGAGGACGGCCTCTTGGGCAAGGGTCGTGCCCTAAAGGGGGCAATATATTTAAAACCATTTCTGCCCCCCTTGGGGGCAGATCGACCTATTTTTTAAGGCTCATCTGCCCCCAAGCCAGGGATTGTTTTTGTGTATGTTCTTATGTGTGGAGGGACAACCCCTTGGGCATGGGTCGCCCCCCAAAGGGCCTTTGTTTTTAGGCCTATGTGTCCCTGAGGGGGTCAGAAACCACTTTGTGCTAGAGACTTGTGTGTGTGTGTTTTGTGTGGGGGTTAGCCCCTTGGGCATGGGTCACTCCCCATGGGGGGGCATATTATTTACACCATATCTCCCCCCCTTGGGGGGCCTATTATTTTGAGACTCATCTCCCCCCAAGTGGAGCAGACGCCACTAAGGCGCTAGGGATTTTTTTAGTTTTGTTTTTTTGTGTGTGGGGCGGCCCCTTGGGCCAGGGTCATCCTCCAAAGGGGTTACGCAACTGTTGATCATTTCTCCACCCCTGGGGGCAGATTGGCCTATTTTTTTTTTTTATGTCCATCTGCCCCCAATGGGGGCAGAAACCACTTAGCACGAGATATCTTGTGTGTGTGTGTTTTGTGGGGGGGGTTGTCCCTTGGGCAAGGGTCACCCCCCAAAGGCGGCACAGTACTGATGCCCATTTCTGCCCCCCTTGGAGGCAGATCGGCCTAGTTTTTTTGGCCCATCTGCCCCAAAGGGGGTCAGAGACTCCTAGACACCTGGGAAGATTACTAAATGTTTGATAGCGGACTGTTTGTCAACTGGCGTAGTAATTGCATTTGTGTTTATAACAGTTTGTTTCTCCTTTTTGTTCTAGTTCAAAGCTTTTGCTTCCTTTGCTGTGACTCGTTGCAGTTTTGGCAGTGGTTGACCTGCAGATTGTGTAGTTGCATGTTTTAGGTAAGAAAAACAATTGACCTCAAAGGAATATTGTTGCCATGCATGAATTACATTTTTATAAGTGTTGTATTAAATGCAGGATTGTGTGTGAAATTGTCCTTTGATCTGTGCACAATGATATTTGTTTTGTCTTATGTCTAATTTTCTTTTATTTTTTTATTTTTAGTGGGATATCATTGGTGATTGCTGTGTCCGTGCAGGGTAGTTGCTGGTGAGTCTAGCTTTTTCAGGCAAGTGAGTGGTGTGGTGTTTGAGTACATAACACTTTGTGATAAAGCCACATTTGTTTATTACTTATCATAGTCAGTACTGGTTGTTTTTGGCAATCTATTTGTTCTTACAAAGGACCATGGCTAGCCACAGGGTGACTGCTAAGCAGGTTGTTGTTAAGCTTTTTGAATTCTCTGCTGATCATGATTATTAGACTGACTCTGCATCTGAGGCAGAGGAGAAAGAGAGAGATTCTGTCAGTGAATTTTCTGTCATAGAAGAATATTCTGACAAGAAAGCCACCCTCAGTGCATATGAAGGGCCTGTTTTAGAGGAGGACACAGATGTGCCAATAGTGCAGCAGCCTGGGGCTGAAAGGTTTCCCATTGGAAGACCAGAACCCTGGGTTGCCCCAAACATGGAGCAGCCACAGTTGCCTGCCTTTACTGGTCTCCCAGGGCGTAGAGTGAATACGAAAAACTTCTTGCCTGCCAATTTCTTTGAGTTGTTTATGGACAATGTTTGTTGAGCTCACTAACTTGTGTGCAGAGCAGTAATTGAGGGACAACGCTGCCAGACTTAGGCCACAGTCTAGAGCTACTCAGTGGATTCCCATAAATTTGGAACAATGAAAAAGTTCTTGGGTTTGACTTTTTGATGGGGTTGATAAGAAAGCCGTCACTGGCTTCTTATTGGTCTACTAGTCCCTTGATTGCAACAGCTATATTTCCTGCAACCATTGACTCGTAATCAGTATTTGCTTCTTCTTTGGATGCTGCATTTTGTTGACAATGCTTTAGCCTTGCTACGAAATCACCCTGATTATGACCATCTTTTTAAAATTAGGCCTATCCTTGATCACTTTGTAGATCGTTTTTCAGAGGTATATGTTCCAGCCAACGAAATAAATGTGAACGAGTCTTTGGTCTTGTTTAAGGGTCGTTTGGTTTTTAGGGAGTACATTCCTAGCAAGTGGGCACGGTATGGAATTAAATTGTATATGCTGTCTGAAAGTAGTACAGAATATGCTTATAATCTCCAGGTCTACACTGGTAGGGATTCCAGTATAGACCTCCATGGTTGTCCTCCCACTTTTGGAGTTAGTGAGAACATTCTGTGGGAACTTGGTAGACAACTATTTAAAAAAGGTCACCATTTGTATGTAGATTACTTCTACAGTGGAGTGCAGTTTTTCAAGGAATTGTTCAGAGTGGACACTGTTGCTTGTGGCACAATCCACTCTAACCGGGAAGGCTATCCAAGGGAGCTTGTCTGTAAAAAACTTGAGAAGGGACAGTGCAGTGCCTTGTGCCATAATAAGTTGCTAGCTCTGAAATTTGCAGACAGGAGGGGTGTGTACGTGCTAACTACCATCCATGATGAGAGTACTTCACCTGTGGCTGTTTGGGGTCAAGTTGCTGAAGTGCGCAAATATGTGTGCATTTTAGACTACAATAAGCACATGGGTGGTGTTGATAGATTAGATCAGAGGTTGGAACCTTACACTGCTGTTCGTAAGTCTTACGTTTGGTATGAAAAGTTGGCGATGCATTTGTTTTATTTAGCAACTTTTAATACTTTTATTGTGTTCAAGGATTGTTCCCCTGAGTCTAGGATGAAATTTGTTAAATTTCAGGAGTCAGTGATACAGAACCTTGTTGTGCTGGCACATGCAAGAGTTCTTAGAATAGATTTGTGGAGAACGTGGATGGATTGAAAGATCGCCACCTTCCTGATCAGATTCCTCCCACTCTCAAAAAAGACTTTCCCGCTAAGAAATGTAGAGTCTGTGCCTGAAGAGGTATGCGGAGGGAGACTCGGATGTACTGCCCAGATTGTCCTTTAAAGCCTGGGCTGTGTGTGGCCAGCTGTTTCAGGAGTTACCACACCAAAAATAACTTTTGGGAAATACTGTAAGCGTAAGCTGCCTGTTTTATATATTCATACGTTCAGTTTCAAGGTTTGCATTACTGTCATGTATTTAGTTAGAGCTTTTGTGTTTGTAGTTTTGGACTTATTTATAATTAGTTAGTGGTTTCTTTGTTGTTAAAAAAAAGTGATGACGGTGTGCTGGAGTGGCACGTGGCTGGCGGTGTGCGTGGAGTGGTGCTTGGCTGGCAGTGTAAATAGTTACTTGCTGCTGGCCTCTGCAACACACTGCTAGACAAACGCCAGTCCACACACTCCCATCAGCTGGTGTGATTGCTGTGTCAGGCATGTGTGCGTATAGAAGTGATGGGGCCTTGAATGGCACTGTCTGTTGATGCAAGTGTTGTAATGTGCTGGGCCTGCGGCCGGCGACGTGAATGGTCTTGTGCATGTCATGTATGAAAGGTGTGTGAATGGCATGTGAAGCGGTTGGTGCCTTGACCCGGCTTTATAGCTCACGAGCTGTGAATCATTGGTTCCGCTTTTTGGCCTTTCAGTTATTAACAGTGCATTTTGTTTTTGTGAAATCTCTTGTTAATAAAATTTGATCTATTGGACCATCAATCCCTCCTGCCAAATCCAACCAGTATGTGTGGTAAAAAGTTTAAAAACTGCTCCGCTGTATTCAGGTGTTGAAGCACACCCGTGACATGCTAGGTATCTCGAATGGGGCCTCGTTGATGAAGCATGCCACCAACTTGGTTGGTGTGTGAGGGGTCTTTTTAACATAACCTAAGTGTGTTTCTTTTCGCAATTTTAGTGTTTAGAACATCACGGAAGGAGGTGGACACAAAAAAATGATCTAATACAAAACGAACTGTTTTTCTCGGGGGGGAGAGTGTCATCTGCGTTTTTGGTCCCAGGTGGGGTGGTCATCAAGGGAAATCTACCAAGCCCAGACATTTTTTAAAACTAGACACCTTGAAGAGTCCAGGGACGTGTGGCTTGCATGGATCTCCCGACATGTTCTTACCCATACTCTCTGCAAACCTCAAACTTTGCTTAAAAAAGCATATTTTCCTCACTTTTCTTTATAGACTCACTGTGCCAGTACAAATTTCCTACTACCCAGCGTTCTCCTCAGTCTCCCAAGTAAAATGATACCTTACTTGTGTGGGTCCCCAAAGCAGAGTCAGCCTCAAAATATATTAAAAAATGGTGTTTACCAACTCTTCGTGCTTTCTCCTCAATCTCTGCACGTTTTTGGCATTTTCATGTTGCAGGCACCTGGGCTACCCACACAAGTGAGGTACCATTTTTATCGGAAGACCTGGGGAAACGCTGGGTAGAAGGAAGTTTGTGGCTCCCCTCAGATTCAAGAACTTTCCATCACCGAAATATGAGGAAAAACTATTTTCTTTGTCAAATTTTGAGGTTTGCAAAGGATTCTGGTTAATAGAACCTGGTGAGAGCCCCACAAGTCACCCCATTCTGAACTCTCCTAGATGTCTAGTTTTCAGAAATGTCCAGGTTTGCTAGGTTTTCCTAGGTGCCAGCTGAGCTAGAGGCCAAAATCCACAGCTAGGCACTTTGCAATGAACAGGTCAGTTTTCTTTGAGAAAATGTGATGTGTTCATGTTGTGTTTTGGGGCATTTCCTGTTGTGGGCACTAGACCGACCCATACAAGTGAGGTACCATTTTTATCAGGACACTTGGGGGAATGCTGCGTTGATAGAAAGTTGTGGCTCCTCTCAGATTCCAGAACTTCCATCAACGAAATGTGAGGAAAAAGTGTTTTTTTTACAAATTATGAGGTTTGCAAAGGATTCTTGGTAATAGAACCTGGTGAGAGCCCCACAAGTCAACCCATTCCGGATTCCAGTATGTGTCTACTTTCCATAAATGTATAGGTTTTCTTGGTTTCCCTAGGTGCCGGCTGAGCTAGAAGCCAAAATCCACAGCTAGGCACTTTGCAAAAAACAGGTCAGATTTCCTTGGGAAAATGTGATGTATCCACGTTGTATCTTGTGACATTTCCTGTTGAGATCACTAGGCCTACCCATACAAGTGAGGTACAATTTTTATCGGGAGACTTGGGGGAATGCTGGGTGGAAGGAAATTTGTGGTTCCTCTTAGATTTCAGAACTTTCCATCACCGAATTGTGAGGAAAAAGTGATTTTTTTGTCAAATTTTGAGGTTTGCAAAGGATTCTAGTTAATAGAACCTGGTGAGAGCCCCACAAGTCACCCCATTATGGATTCCCCAGGTGTCTACTTTCCATAAATGTATAGGTTTGCAAGGTTTCCCTAGGTGCTGGTTGAGCTAGAGGCCAAAATCCACAGCTAGGCACTTTTCAAAAAACAGGTCAGTTTTTGGGGGGAAAATGTGATGTGTCCACGTTGTGTTTTGGGGCAATTCCTGTTGCGGTCGCTAGGTCTACCCACACAAGTGAGGTAGCATTTTTATCAGTAGACTTGGGGGAAAGCTATGTAGAAGCAAGTTTGTGGTTCCCCTCAGATTCCAAACTTTGCAACACCGAAATGTGAGAAATAAGTGTTTATTTTTGCCAAATTTTGAGGGTTGCAAAGGATTCTGGGTTATAGAACCTGGTGAGAGCTCCAAAAGTCACCCCATCCTGGATTTCCCTAGGTGTCTAGTTTTTAGAAATGCACAGGTTTGATAGGTTTGCCTAGGTGCCGGTTGAGCTAGAGGCCAAAATCCATAGCTAGGCACTTTGCAAAAAACAGGTCAGTTTTGCTTGAGAAAATGTAATGTGTCCACGTTGTCTTTTGGGGCATTCCCTGCCACGGGCACTAGGCCTACCGACACCAGTGAGATACCATTTTTATTGGGAGACCTGAGGGAACGCTGGGTAGAAGGAAATTTTTGGCTCCCCTCAGATTCCAGAACTCTCCATCATCGAAATGTGAGGAAAACGAGTTGTTTGTTGCCCAATTCTAAGGTTTTTAAAGGATTCTGGTTATAGAACCTGGTGAGAGCCCCACAAGTCACCCCATTCTTAATTCCTCTAGGTGTCTAGTTTTCAGAAATGTCCAGGTTTGCTAGGTTTTCCTAGGTTCCAACTGAGCTAGAGGCCAAAATCCACAGCTAGGCACTTTGCAAAAAACAGGTCAGTTTTCTTTGGGAAAATGTGATGTATCCATGTTGTGTTTTAGGCCATTTCCCGTCACGGGCACTAGGCGTATCCACATAAGTGAGGTACCATTTTTATGAGGAGAGTTTGGGAATGCTGGGTGGAAGGACATTTCTGGCACCTCTTGGATTCCAGAACTTTCCATCACCGAAATGTGAGGAAAAAGTGTTTTTTTGCCAAATTTTGAGGTATGCAAAGGATTCTGGTCAATAGAACCTGGTGAGAACCCCGCAAATCACTGCCATTCTGGATTTCCCTAGGTGTCTACTTTCCATACATGTATAGTTTTTCTAGGTTTCCCTAGGTGCCGGCTGAGCTAGAGGCTCACCACCAAAAACAGGTCAGTTTTATTTGGGAAAATGTGATGTGTCCACGTTGTGTTTTGGGGCATTTCCTGTTGCGGGCACTAGGCCTACTCACACAAGTGAGATACAATTTTTCTCAGGAAACTTGGGGGAATGCTGGGTGGAAGGAAATTTGTGGCTCCTCTCAGATTCCTGAACTTTCTATCACCGAAATGTGAAGAAAAAGTGTTCTTTTTGGCAAATTTTGAGGTTTGCAAAGGATTCTGAGTAACAGAACCTGGTCAGAGCCCCACAAGTCACCCCATCCTCGATTCCCCTAGGTGTCTAGTTTTAAAAAATGCACAGGTTTGTAGGTTTCCCTAGGTGTCGGCTGAGTTAGAGGCCAAAATCCACAGCAAGGCACTTTCCAAAAAACATGTCAGAATTCAATGTAAAAATGTCATGTGTCCATGTTGCAGTTCCTGTTGTGGGCATTAGGCCTAAACACACATGTGAGATACCATTTTTATCGGGAGACTTGTGGGAACAGAGAATAGAAGAACAAGTGTTATTGCTCCTTGTTTTTTTCTACTTTTTTTCTTCCAAACGTAAGACAGTGTGTAAAAAATACGTCTGTTTGAGAAATGCCCTGTAATTCATATTCTATTATGGGGAACCGGAATTCAGAGATGTGCAAATAACCACTGCTTCTCAACACCTTATCTTGTGCCCATTTAGGAAATACAAAGGTTTCCTTGATGCCTATTTCTTTTTATTTCACCAAATGAATTGCTGTAACAAGGAAAACACATTTCAAGATGCAGTTACCTTTATTGGCTCTAGGTACCTAGGGTTCTTAATGAACCTACAAGTCCTATATATCCCCACAACCAGAAGAGTCCAGCAGACGTAACGGGATATTGCTTTCAAAAATCTGCCATAGCTGGGAAAAGTTATAGAAGAAAATGTGGACAGAAATTGCTCTTTTTCACCTCAATTTCAATATTTTTTTATTTTAGATGTTACTTTTTGTAGGAAAACCTTGGAGGGTCTACACAAATGACCCCTTGATGAATTCAGAATTTTGTCTACTTATCAGAAATGTTTAGCTGTCCAGGATCCAGCATTGGTTTCAAACCCATTTCTGGCAACAACTGGATGGAGGCTGAAAGCACAAAAAATAGAATGGGGTATGTCCCAGTAAAATTCCAAAATTGTGTTGAAGAGTGTGGTTTTCTCATTCACATCTGCCTGTTCCTGAAAGCTGGGAAGATGGTGATTTTAGCACCACAAACCATTTATTGATGCCATTTCATTTTCAGGGACAAAAAACACAGGCTTTCTTCTGCAGCCCTTCTTTCCCATTTTGTTTAAAAAAAATGAAACTTTCTTTGTATTTTGGCTAATTTCTTGGTCTCCTCCATGGGAACACACAAACTCTGGGTACCTCTAGAATCCTTATGCTGTTGGAAAAAAAAAGGATGCAAAGCTGGCGTGGGTAGCTTATGTGGACAAAATGTGAGGTCCTTTGCATGACCCTTCCCAAATAGCCAAAAAAAGGCCTGGCACCTGAGGGGGAAAAGGCCTAGTAGCGAAGGGGTTAAGGGGGCTCTCTCAGGCCTTTATCGTATGCCCACATTTATTCAAACCACGCGTCCTTATTTGTTCTCAGCTGCAATTTAAACCTGAGGGGTCGCTCATTTGACATTCAACAAAGTTACATTATCATCGGCTCATATAATCCGGCGAAGCATTTTTTTTATAGTGGGCTTATTTTAGTAGGTAATTGTGCAAAGAAGAGGGTTCCCAGTCTTGTTATAGCAGTTTCAGTTTATGCAAGAAATAATGGCTCCGCTGCAGATGCTGCCAGAATTGATGTCTGCATAAACGGTACTCCGCTATGAGTTTCAAAAAGGATTTGAATGTGCTTTCCGAGTATACCTGGCAAATATAAAAAATCATGGCCCATATTTATACTTTTTGACGCTAAACTGCGCTAACGCAGTTTAGCGTCAAAATATTTAGCGCCGTCTAACGCCATTCTGATGCGCCATGCAGGCGCCGTATTTATGGAATGGCGTTAGCCGGCGCTAGCAGACCGGCGCTGCCTGGTGTGCGTGGAAAAAAACCACGTAGACCAGGCAGCGCCGGCGTAGGGGGAAAATGGCGTTAGGGCGTCTTAAAATGGGGCAAGTCAGGTTGAGGCAAAAAAATCGCCTCAACCCGATTTGCGCCATTATTTTCGACGCCCAGACGCCATTTAAATGACTCCTGTCTTAGTAAAGACAGGAGTCATGCCCCCTTGCCCAATGGCCATGCCCAGGGGACTTATGTCCCCTGGGCATGGTCATTGGGCATAGTGGCATGTAGGGGGGCACAAATAAGGCCCCCCTATGCCACCAAAAAAAATTAAAAAATATAAAAAATTATACTTACCTGAACTTACCTGAATGTCCATGGGGTGGGTCCCTCCATCCTTGGGTGTCCTCCTGGGGTGGGCAGGGGTGGCAGGGGGGGTCCCTGGGGGCAGGGGAGGGCACCTGTGGGCTCATTTTAAGCCCACAGGCCCCTTAACGCCTACCCTGACCCAGGCGTTAAAAAGTGGCGCAAATGCGGGGTTTTTTGACCCGCCAACTCCCGGGCGTGATTTTTGCCCGGGAGTATAAATACGACGCATTTGCGTCGCCATCATTTTTTTAGACAGGAACGCCTTCCTTGCATCTCATTAACGCAAGGAAGGCGTTCACGCCAAAAAATGACGCTATTTGCCCATACTTTGGCGCTAGACGCGTCTAACGCCAAAGTATAAATATGGCGTTCGTTTTGCGCCGAATTTGCGTCGAAAAAAACGACGCTAATTCGGCGCAAACGGAGTATAAATACGGGCCCATGTATCAAGCCAGATTTTCCACAAAACAAGGTCTGCAATCTATTGTGTCTGTATTAATGAAGACAAGGGCTACAGAGTGGATGAATTCTCTCTCATCTAAGCTTCTGTGTGTTGCAGACCTAACCTGTATTGTTTTCTTTATTTTATGATGAGCTGGGTCACTCAGAAAGTTTATGCCCGTCTATCACGTAGAAGAGCACTTACTTATAGGTTTTTGGCATCTGGATCCATGAGATGACCTTTAACACGTTGGAGAAAGAAAAGACACAGTTATTAGAGAGGAAGCACAAAGAAAAGAAGAGCAACAAGAAGCAACAAAGAGATAACATTTTTTAAAAAAAACAGAATTTTCCTCTTCAGGATTTAAAACTGGATGAGGCAGAAACAGAGAAAGAGTAGGACAACTGGGAGATGACAAAGTATCCAAGTAAGGACGACACTCCAGGGAAAGGAGTTTCGCCACCACCGAACCTGCGAGCAGACCAGATCTTGAGCCAACGAAATGATGGAGGCACCGATGATAACATTCTTGAATGGAAAAACATTATCACAGACAATGGGAGGCTCCATAGATGGTCGCAGAGCCTCCCAGACCCCCCAGAAAATGGAAAAGCAACTGGCTCCTGCCACTTCCCAGGAGAGTATTTGTTGACTCAGGTGGGTGCCTGGATCTGAGAATGGAAACTGGTGTAAACCAAATGCCTAAGCTATTACTAAAGCTAGGAGAAAAAAAGAAAATAATGTGACTGCAAATTTGCTATTTTTGAAAGGCAGTTTGTTTTGACTCTAACCTCACAGTCTCCTCAGAATAAATGTGCATTTAGAAAGTTAGGCCATTTTTTCCCTCATTTTTAAAATGCTTAATTCTTGGTGATGTAGCAGAAAGTTTAGTATTGTCCCATGTGTCACAGTGACCATATTTGCAGGAAACTGCATGCATTATGTTAATTCAAGTATTAATAGTTTGCTTGTAAAGTGATGCATTGAGAAACCATGTTAGTGTGCAGACACCCTAGTTTCATGTTTGGAGAATGAATTTGTCATCATAATATATTTTATTGAAAGCTAATAGCCTTCAATAAAACAATATTCAATTGTTAATAAGAACCTTTTACATTTGTTTGCAAATGTAGAGACTTGTAGCACTGTGCCATATTGACAGAAGTGTATTAACAGAGTTATCTCATTTAAAAGTTAATGTAACATGAATGCTAGTGGAAGTTCATTAATGTTGAATTTATAATTTGCATGATTGAAATGTGTTTTTGCATGATTTAATGTGCTGTTTTATTTAACTTGCATTACCTAAGTAAGGCTTGTTAGGCCCTGCATTCATGACTGTGCAGAAAATGTTTAGTCATCTTGTTAACGTGAATCTTTCTTCCAGATTTTGTTCTCACAAGAGTACTAGCTTGGTAATAGATATCTATTCTTATACACATAGTGAGCCTGGGAAGTTGCCTTTGATTACTGAACATCCAGGACTGTGGACTGGCAACATATACAAATATTAGTTTCACATGGAAGAATACAGCTGGGCACCTTTCTTATGAGAATTCTGAGAAACTTGGCAAATGTGGCAGTCTGAATTGCATGACAATTTTCTTTTTGATGCTACACCTTTGATGTCATGGGGAATGATGGACTGACAAATAATCTTGCCCTATGAACTTTAATATCCTGTTTTCCAACTTCATTTTTGTTAGAGAAGAACCCAGAAGAAGCAGAACCTTTTCCCGTATTCTTCACTGCATGCTGAAGCCACCTGGACTCTGAGACATACAATTGTCTTTGCCCTTGCCCTTTGAAATGCCTTGTTGAGACTTAGAAATCTTCCCCTGACCCAAAGGAATAGACTTTTGACTGGGCTTCTGAAATTCTGGTGACTTTCCTTTTTACTTACCTTTGGCCTTTTTAAGTTAGTGATCTGTTGCCCAAGTATTTCTTTTTCCAAATTCTTTTTGTCCTTTCTGTCTTTTGCTGCATGTGTTCCACCTATCACATGTTAATCCCTTAATACCTGATTGGCTAATCTGTAGGGTTTCTCCTACCTAAAATAACTAAACCTAGATAATTTAACTTTCCTTAATGTTTATTAGAACTGAGCAACTCTAGTTTTGTGTACCTCAGGTAACTCTGCTGATGTTCTGTATTGTATTTGTCGAGTGTTTTGTTTATTAATGTCAGTTCCCCTGAATCTATTTCATTGCCTTGGTCAACCCTTGGTGACTTTGTATTGCCATGAGGTTAGTTGTTATGCACATACTCACACTTATTTTTGGCTATTTATATTTAGATCTGAGGCCTGTGACCCTTCATCGAGTCACTTGGCATTTCATTCCTTTTATTATTTTAGTGAGGCATCACTTTAGTGGAGATGTTTTATTATTCTTATCTATTGTCCTTCTCTGCAGAACTTTGTTATTCATTGCTTTGCATGACATTTCATTCTGTGCTCACATTAAGGCTGCATATGATATGTTCGTGGGCATCACCAGTCCATAGAGCACAGTGTCTATCTTATACAGAAAGGGATGTGTTGTAACATCAGGGCAGTTCCTAGAATAATTCAATGCTTATTAAAAAACAAAGGGCTGCCTTAGTATCCTTAGAGGGGACATTCCAGTCAGATTGCCATCTTATGCTGCCCTTCACCTTTGCAGTTTGAGCAGAAACTTGGTGCTTCCTCTTCTGTTGTGGAGGAGGATTTCCAGCAGACTAATCAATCTCTCCTTTAGCTTCAACACATGTATAGAGCTTTTGCTACACTCCCAGGACAAGATGGGCGGATTAGGGCTATCACTACTACTTGCTCTCATGTAGGAATCTTAGTAGTGTGTGTGTCTAGGAATATTGATAATACTATTGTGACAAATATGGTGGGACTGTTTCTATGTTTCACTTTCATGGTCACCGTTGTAATAGTGTCTGGTTTCATTATCCTCATAATTGCACGTCATGCCTTTTTACGTAGAATGCATTTGCTTCAATAAATTCTATTGAACCAAAATATTTTTCTGCTTGTCATCACATGTATGAAACGTGTGTGACTGAGTAAACAGGATATGACCTGTTTCTACCATGACTTCCCTGAGGAGTCTGATTGTTCTGCAATGGGTGACCACAAATCACTTTTACCTACGGTATTTGTGAGGTGCTGCTAGCTAACCAAAAGGGTTAGGCCGACAGCTGCCACACAGTTTGGGATCAGAATCAGTCCCCCATGCTTGGTGGTGCTGCCGCCCAAAACTCAGCAGTCTCGTTATTTTTTTGCAGCTCTTTGCGTGGAAAGGGCGTGCAATGTGTGTTGTCATAGGTGTGTCACCACAAGAAATATAGCATGATGATGCTGACTCAGATCTAGGTGTCACCTAAAACCTGAGGCAGTGCCAACATCAAACCCCACCCCAGGGGTGGCATTTTCAGGTTGCAGTAAGGAAATAGATTGTGATTTGACCTCATATGAATGTCACATCTTTGCATGCTGCATACTACTGCGCACACAGAAAGAGCTAATTGCCCATGAAAATAGTATATGCATAGAAAGGTGTCCCTTCCTCCACAGATTTATCCACCTCCACAGGGCAGCCAGCCAAGCACTTTGGTGCAAGGTTGGAAGTGCTGGTGCATGGCTGCATATATGGCGTCGGTGCCGGGGACAACAAAGGGTTACCTTATAACATATTACACATGGTGCGTTCCTGCATAGTGAAAATGATGCAGCACAGTGCTGCCAATTTTGGAGCTGTGTTGTGCACTGACACTTACTCATGAAAATGGGCCTATGTGTTGCACTTCATCTTTACTGACACATGTCAAAATGGCTGGGATGTCCAGGCATTATAGTGCTACCATGTTGTCATTACATCTAACCCCATTGTGTTGCAAGGATGTGTCATATCCCCTCTAGTGATAGCACACTGCTATGAAGATGCACTACACAACACATGGTACAAACATACTGAGCATCAGTTAGGAATCCAAATTATATGTCCCAGGTCCTTGAGCCAATACCCAAGATTGTCATGTCCAACAACACAGTGCTAGTAAAACTTAGCACAAGGCCAGGAACTCACACCATACCACAAACACGTTGGAGTCACAACCAACTCCAACTAACAACTGCCATGCTACATACTAAACCTCTTGCAAGCTTTAACAACAACTTACATCTTTTACCTTTGCAGCAGATCAGGGTTACAGCATACAGCATACAGCCGTGGGTGATGACCCCATTTGCAAATCCGGACACATCAGCAGAGCGTGCCTACAATGAGGGACCCAGTCAGGCACGCAATGTGGTGGAAAGGACATTTGACATCCTCAAAGCAAGATTCAAGTACCTGGACCTGACAGGATGCAGCCTTCTTTATGCCCCACACATTGTGTGTAATATGATTCTCACATGTGCCATCCTGCACAACATATGTGTGCGAATGAACATGCCATTGTACGCCAGGTTCCTGAGGAGGATGGTGCTGATGATATGGAAGAAGAACAGCACAACACAGCTGCTGAGGTACGCCGGTACAGCATATTGTTGACAACTTTTATACATAAGAACCACTGAAATCACCATGTTAAATTTGTAAATAAACAGTTCACATTTACAACCTGCTTTGGTCTATTCAATCTCCACTACATATATCATAGGAATGTGAATTTACACTCAGGGAGCACATAATAATTATTAAACTGGCACATAATGTAGCAACATCATATGTGATGTGTTAGATTGTACTGCCACCATCACACACATCACTTACAGTCTTATCACTGGTATGTGACAACTGAAGGACACAATCCATGGACCACTACATATTTTGTACATTCACGTTACCAACTTGCTTATCAATAGCCCATCACACCCAACTACATCATGTCCTAATAGGATGTATGCAAGTGGCCCATACATGAGGTATGGGATGTCAAAAAATTGAAATTAAGTTATGTTGGAACTGGACACTGTCACATCTCAGTGTGAGAGTTGCAATGGCTGCATGGAACATGTATGACGAGGAGGGGGACTTCATCGGTAACTATGGTCATCATGATTTGCCCAGGTATATTAACCAATGGAAAAAGTTGAGCCTGCACAGTCTATCCATGGTAATCTGTCCTGTCACTGCCATGAGGCACAACCTTGACACAGGGTAAACATGACCTCAGCCTTTGAACAGACACGTCTGTGGAATGCACATTAATATGGATGAGAACATATGCAGCTAGGGCTCCAGTTCCACAATACAAAAACAACAACCATTGGTAAATGCAATGAGTTAAATCAAAATTGCATCAAACCATATTCTGGGTGGAATGCAGGCACAGTGTGTCATACACACTATGTACCAAAGATGTGCACATGTCAGACACATATGCTGTCTTCACACAGGTCTCCAGAAACTCAAAATCTAAATACGGAGACAGATGTAGGGTTATATTTCTGAGGTAACAATAGTTCGCACATCATCAACAATGTCTGACCTGTGTATGCAGCTTTAAATAGTATGCTCTATATGACAAAATCACTCACCACATACCAAAACACAATACACAATCACAATTCAGAACAATCGCATGATACTGAATGGCAAACATACGTGGAGATACTTTTGTCACACATGCATATATATGCAGAACATGCAAATAATTGCATGGACTTCCACATGTGGCCATACCCCATATGCCACATTGCGGCACAGCCCATGTCATATGTATGGTTAATCTGTGTGCATTTAAGGTCAATGCAAAAAGCAATGCATTCAGGAAATGGGCCAAAAAATATGATGCAAATGTGTCAAAAACATCTGCAAACGTTAAGAAAATGACACATGGGCCCTTAGCGTGAATTGTACGTTCACACTCCTTTTAATGCAGCCTTCTGTGAAATCGACGCATAAGTGTCATGCGTCAATGTAAACGACTCATGTGCATTATTCATCTAAAATAAACCACGCATATGCCAAATGCTTCAAATAAAAACACGCATAACTGAAAAATAGGACGCACACACCCAGGAAGTGATGTAATAGGAAATCCTGTCTACAAGCATGGTACAGTGGTTGTAGTTTCACTTTCTCTTTACAGTCTGTGCCTTTGTGACTGTGTGTGGTTGAACGTTGGAGCTGGTGGTTGATTGTTGGTTGTGATTGGAAGTTTGTGGTGTCCCTTGTGCCGTGTCCTGTTGAACTTTTGGTGCATTTTGTCCTAGAAGTTGTGGTTTTGTGTAGTTTTTGTCCAGTTTTATATATGTACTGTGGGGTGTCTGTCCGGGGTTGTTAGTTAGTTGTGGTAGTTGGGCTAAGTTAGTGGGGTAAAGTTTCCTTTTATTTTGTATAATAACTTATAGTGGTCATCTCTGAACATCAGTCAACATGTCTGGAAAGGGGAGGGTGTACAGAATGTCTGCAGATGAGCTTGGTGGGTTTATTTGGCTGGTTGCACACTATCTGCCAATAAGGCTGGAAATGGGTGGCAAGGTGATCCTCAGCTACTGGACAGAGGCAAGGCGGCTGCAGTGGGGCAAGGTGCTCCACCACCTGAGACCTATTTACCAAACAGGCCAGAATGACCACCAGCTGAAGCATCGCTGGACAGATCTGGTGGACAGGGAGCAGGATCTGCTAGATCACCTGGGGATCGAGATCCACTGAACTGTTGTTAAGTGTCCAATTGGCATACCATTGACTGTTCACTTTCAATGACAATAGCAGATAAGTTGGAGTGCTGCATGTAATGCTTGTGAACAGGTTGTATGCACCCTGTATAAAGGGTATCTGCACCAGTTCAGGCCTGGAGTTGTCATGTCCAACAATAATATCAGTGCAGGTCAGATGTCTGATAAGTCCTGCACAACCATCATGAAGGCATACATTTAAGGGCCGATAGCATCACCTGTGCACCGGCATAGTGTTATGTATGAAACGCCAAGGCACCGCCACCCTACCATTTTTACCAGGATTGTGTCAACAAAGTGGCACAATGCATGCATAGCGCAACTTTGTCAACATTTCACGCACATGACCCCTGCCTCAGCCTTTATGTTTGCAAAGGGGGTTTACCCGTCTCAGGGGGCAATAAATATGGCACATTTGATTCCATGAGACAACTTTGCCACATCAGTCCTAAAATAATCAATGCATGATCATTGCAGACTTTTAATTGAGCTGCATTTCTATTGGAAAGCGCCTCTGGGTGCCTTGCAGGACAAGCTTAAGTACTTGAGTTGTAGATCTTGCAAAGCGCCAGGGAAGTGCCATGTATTTACTACACAACTTCCCCTCATACCATGTTGCACTGCCCACACATGGTTTTGTCAGGGGTGTTCTAAACGGTACACATCATGTGGGGCAGCACTAGGGGCCGGATTCATGAGAGGCTAGCACCACCCTTGCATCATTGTGTGATGCATCAGCAGCACAAAATTAACCTCAAACACATGATTTGTAATTTAGCGTTGCTTATGCATCGGAAAATGACGCAAAGGTGACACTCAATTTTCATTACTCAAGTCCCAGGTGCTGCACCACTGTTTTCCTATTTGGCCCTTGGTGTCATTAGGCAAGGCCATGGAAGGGTGATTGAACATGGATTTGGAAAACAATACTGGCAGTTCCATGTTCCAGTTCATGTTCTGTCACAGACAGCCTCTACCGCCCCTATACCACACACATGTGCAGAGTCTGTTTGACTGGCCTACAACTCCTCACTGACAGTATGAGGCTGTACTATCAGCTCCATTTCTGCCACATCACTCACTAACCTGCAACTCCAGATACATCCTCTGACCACAGAGCAAATGTGTCTGTTGAATGCTATGTCTATGCACATGTACTTCTCCCTCATTGGATTGACAATAGTGTACAATGACAACAATGGCAGGCCAACCACTATTTGCAATACATACATGTCACAATGCAGTTAATGTGCAGGTAGATAAAGCAAATGCACATGAGTCCACAGCCATAGCAATTCCTTAGGTGTGTCTGCCTTGTGATGGCACACACATTTAACTCTGTTCATTGCAAGGTGTGTAATGCAAATCCCCAACATGTTACAATACCCACACAATCCAAGAGTAGTAGCGTGTCTGTGAGCTATGATGATGACATAATTGTTTCCTACATCTGCTGCAGGCAGAAATTCCATGGTGTGACAATGGTCCTGCAACCGCTAAACCATAGCATGACCCTCATATGGAAAATACATGATCAAACAGTCCCATTTTGCAATGGAGGTGCCATGCCCACAGACAGCTGCATGACAATGCCACATATAAATGTTGCAGGGTGTAGCACCACAGGAGTCTCTGGCCCAGTGCTAGTGCTCAGATGTGTGGCTCTAACTCACCTGAGTTTCTATGTCATTGTGTGATCGTAGTGGTGTGTTTGTTGCACTGATTTCCACTAGGATGACTAGCTCACTCCTCTTAACTAGTTCACACTTAAATTTGTTATCCACTCGCAGTGACTATAATTTGACACTAAGCATGCTTTACCATTCATGTCTTACCACTGGACCAGCCCCCTACCCGATTGGTGAAGTGATGCATTTCGAAGACCCAGGTGTATCCAGTAAGTGCAATAATGTGTGTCCTATGAAGTAATCCAGGGTTTGATGTGAGTGAGTCATGTGTGTTGAATACAATGCAAGATGTGATAAACTATCCAATGATCAGGTATCATACTAGGCTGGATGGTGATATCATGGCCCATTTTAAAGAGCCTCAAGCACCACCAGAGTGTCATGTCTTGTGAGGCTTGTGGTGAGCAATGGCAAGCACTGTGTATACAAGGTGGTGACAAGCCAAATGTAGGGCCATATGTAACTAAAAATGACAGAGTGCAACGCTGTGAGGAAATTGGCAGTGGCGAACTCCGTCATTTTCACAACCCAGGGATGCGCCGTATTTAATCGTGTACAGTGCACCCCTGTGTTGTTGCTAAATTTGCAGCCAAGCTCAACGCAGCCACCCTTTTGCCATGGTGCATGGATGGCTGCATTAAGAGGTGAGTAGTTGTTGTGCAGGAGGGACACCCTCCTGCACAGAATAGTATCTCCAAATGTGATTTGCTCTTACTCTGCGCGTTTGCAGAGTGCCAGACTCATAGAAATAGCAACAAACAAGGGGTCGTGCCAACTTTTCTCCTCATTGCACCCTCCTAATGCCACCACTGGCATGGGCTTAGGCAAATTTGCTCTGACTGAGGTGTGAGTAGACTTCAATGTCTGGGGCAGCGTGATAAGTTGCAATAGGTGTTGCTGTGGCACAACCACCACAAGACCCATTGCAGTTAGTCGCAGTCCCAGATTAACAGATTTGCTCACACCAGAGTGAGTGCCAAATTCAGCACACCTCCCAAGGGGGGGCCTTAGCAAGGTGCAATAAGGATGAATACTCTCATATATCCTCTGATTGGGATCTTTTAATGGCTGATGCCTAAGGCAGCATCATCTATTGTATGTCCTCTTTCTCGGTTACTGTAATGTGTTGGAAGGTGTCCCTTCCGGCACATGACCAACTCCTCCTCAACGCAGCCAACTATGCACCATGGGGCAAGGCTCCCTGGATTGATGTATGTTAGTAATATGTGCCCAGGCAACACAGGGGTGCACCATATTGATCATAATTTGGTGCATCCCTGTATTGTCATGAAGGTGGAGGACTTAGCTGGCAATTGTCCCCCGGCATGGTGCTCTGTCTTTTGCACTCCATGTATGTTTCACTTTAGTGGAATGTCATTGGCTTGCATGCAGGTCAAAGCCCAATGTGTGCAAGCATGGAACTGTGTGTGAAAGGAATAGTAGTGGCAGATCCCGTATTGATGGGTGTCTACACCTGAACACAAGAATGTAGATGTGATTGACCTATGGATACCAGCTTCCTAGTTGGCAGCCCTCCTAACATATGGTCCACTCCTTGACTTCATGTATGAGTGGTCAGGCCTTGTTGGATGACCAGGACTGTTGAGATGATGAACAGCATGGCTATCTCCCTTAGGATCAGAGGGAAAGGAATACCAGATTTGTAGGTTGATGGGATGTTCACAGTGTAGGTGACAGTCATGTTGATCAGGCATGTTGGTCAGGCTTACATGTGTACCTATCAGCTCTGACCCCTTACGGTTACCAATAGCATCCCATCCTCCCAATGACATGCCCAAGGTACTGGTGATGTATGGTTGGAAATAGACCCAGATGATGAGGAAATTTGGGCCTGATCAATGCAAAGTTAGCGCCACCTTTGCATCATTTTTTTACGCGAAAGCGATGCACAATTTTACTTTATTTTGTAGGTTTGCATCGCTTAGCATCAAAAATATGATGCAAAGGCAGTGTTGAGGTTACATTTATCAGGGCGTTTGTCTTTTCTGAAATGTGAGTTGGAGTGCATGGTTAATAAGATGTAGCAGTGTAAGCTAGTAATCTGTATAGACTCCACACAATGCTGACACTGATGGTTGCTTGTCTCCATATTACAGCTGCCAACTTGACCAATGAGGAGAGGCCTGAGTTTCAGTAAGGTACTGCCACATCCTGCCAGTGGAGTCTGGGTACAGAAGTATGGGTCGCTGCTTCCATGCTGAGAAGGCTGCTGGGGAATAGTGGGCATTCCGACATGGGGCCCCGTCACTGCCTAAAAAGGCTCAGCAAGCTCCAGGCTCATCAGCAGTTCAAGGGGGCACAGCTAGCACCACCCCAACGACATCAGCTGCAACACTCACCACAGCAGCGCAACAGCCCACACCACCTGTTGCCATTGCTACACAGTTGCTACAGGATCTGCAGAGTGACGTGCCCCTCGTTCTCAAATGTTTAGACAGATTGGAAGAAGAGGTTCCCAGAAATAAGATGATGTTGAAATACATCAA
Organism: Pleurodeles waltl; assembly: GCF_031143425.1. Classification (NCBI taxonomy): domain Eukaryota; kingdom Metazoa; phylum Chordata; class Amphibia; order Caudata; family Salamandridae; genus Pleurodeles; species Pleurodeles waltl. The sequence goes on along the minus strand of NC_090442.1, from coordinate 445,805,142 downwards.
AAAGAAACTAAAAAAGGCAAAAATGTGACTACAATCTGATCTGCCCCCTCCAAGTTCAGTCCCCTCCCTTACGATGTTCTTAGCTATTTTATTGTGGGTTTTAGAGGGTTAGTGTTAGGTTAGTGTAGGTTTATCGATTAGTTATGGTAAGTGTAGTTGGGGGTGCTTTGCTTTCTTCTTATGTATTAATTTGGTGGCGGTTGGATAGGGGGTCATGTTGGGGTATCTATGTGTTTTATTAATACAATAATGAAAAAATATATTTAATTCTTTTTTTTAACAAAAAATATATATTTGTTTAGGATTAGTTAGTATAGGTGTAGTATGTGTCTTGTGACTTAAGAGGTGTGGGGACAATGTATAGAGTGTGGTGTTCAATGTGTAAGTTAAGTTTAGCATAGGGTAGATAGCTTAAGTTGTTGGATAAGTGTAGTTAGAATACTTTAGTTTAGGATAGTGTAGGTTTTACTTATTTTTTAGGTTATTTGAAATTTGAATAAACCTTTTTGCATTCTCCCATACATTTTATGTAATATGCTTGTGTCTCTTGGTCTTCCCATTAGTGCACAGGGCAAATTGGGGGTTGCCATAGGGATTCCGTCCTGCCTCGGAATCCCTCTCTTGACATGTGCATTATCTATTGAAAACTAAATTGTCACCTTGGCAGCAACATTACATCTACTAGTCCATGCATCTGCCATCCAGTGTACCCACCACTCAAGATGAATATGTTTACTTTGTATTGGACAGGTAGGTCTGGTACTTTAGCTGTCAGTGTTGGGGTCCTGTGTAAGAATGTTGGGAACTGTGACACATCTGACAGCAGCCTTAATTGGAACTCTAGTCTGCAAAAATGACCGGTGGCAATTACTAATGAGGTTAGGTACCTCTGTTTCACAGCAATGTGTTCTACTGGTACTCCCAGCTGACGATATTGCCCTGCGCCTGCTCAGTTTTGCGTAAAAAAGTATATACATGAGCCTTAGCTTGTTATCTGAAAGGGGTTCATGTCCTTTCAATTCACCCAGCTTTCCAGATGCTATCAAATGCCAGCTACATCCTCAAGAATGGATTGAACTGTTGTGGAATGCGAGCTGGAATTTCCTATGTCATTTTGGTCTCCCAAATTGTGAGTTTTTTGGGCTAACATGCTTTTTCCTCCCAAGCGAGAGATGTAAAAGTTGCAGAAATGTGGCCTCACATCGCAACTTCAGATGTAAATTTTGGCAAGCTGAGCAGATTGAAAGCTCTCAGGTTTCAAAAACCCGTGGCGCTGACAAAATATGATCTTCAAGTGCAATGTCATCTGCGGAGAAACAGTCTGCATTAAATACTAATTTTCCTAAACATTTTGGCAAATTGATTGGCCCCATATTTGATGTTTCCACTACCGCAGGGACTGCATACTTTTTTAAGGCTGTTGATTATGGGGTTGTTAGCACCTTTCAAACTATATTTGGCATTGTACCTTCAACCAAACGCTCCAAATTTTTCAGTATTTTTGGTGAATTGCCGGTGACTTAGGCTGTGAATGGTGATCCATTGCTGTTGCTACTTTTCCTTCGCAATGGCTGCCCCACCACAACAAGAAGCACTGATGGCCCTTCCACCAGCCCAATTGTGTCATGATCACATGATGCAGTATTTCGGAGCACCACTAGTAGAAAGGCTGGAGTCTGACTAGTCTATGTCATTCAGACTGGTCTTGAACTGTGTGCAGTCTGTCTTTCATTGCCAATGGCGCCAATTCGAGCATGCACCGGAAGTGTGTCTTGCTATGAAGCGCATACCTTCTTTGGATGCAGGTCTGTTGTTGTTCTCAATGAGGGCTCATCACCAGACGTGCAAATTTAGATTGGCTCAAGAAGCTTCCTATGAGCCACCACTCATGGATCAAGTGGTGCAAGATGCTATTGTACCTGGCATTTCAAGGGGTGCTGGCCCTTTGGCCAGACCACTGACTGAAGTACCAAAACATGAGTGCTCCCTCGCCTTCTTTCTGACCCAATTGTTAACTTTTCATCTGCCGAAGTGGAGTCCCCTCTGTTGGGAAATGGATTATTGATAAGGGAAGGTAAGTACCTGCACTTAGCAATAGTCCACTAACCTCCACTTAGGTCCAGTTAGGTCTCAATAAATTAAACCCAGCTCAACCCTTGGTAGCTGGGCAACAAGGCTCAACTTAGGAGACAAATGTCTAAAGCATTTAAAAATCACAAAAACAGTAAGTAAGTAAATAACTAAAACACAAAACACAATAAAAATCCAGTACCAATTCATAAAAATGGATTATATTTTTATTTTTAAAATGGCACCAAAACAATTAAAATCGGATAAGGGAAACAAGAGATATGATTTTTTTAAGAATTAATGTTTTTTAGCGCATAGAAGCAACTAGCGTGCAAAGGGTTAAAAAAAAAGGTCCCACTGGAAAGGAACAAAGTCCAGAGTTCAGGCCACCCATGAGGTAACACTGTTACACTTAATTTCAGAAGTGCTTCTTGATTCAGGAAAATGGTTGACAGCACCAGCCAAGGGTTCAGAGGCTCTGGTTTGCCTCTTGGGGTCTGGGACTACAACTCCCACAATGCACCTCTTCAACTTATGGAGTTGCTCCAAACATCTCCAAACTTCTGGATCTTCTTCAAGAGGTCCTTTTTGGGTTCTTGAAGTGTCTACAACTGGAGGATTTCCAGCAGACTAATCGACCTCCCCTTTACCTTCAACACAGGTATGGGTCCTGTGGTTCACTCCCGGGACTAGATGGATGGATTAGAACTATCACTGCTACTTGCTCTCATGTAGGAACCTTAGTAGTGTGTGTAGGAATATTGGTAAACTATTGTGGCAAATATGGTGGTACTCTTTATATGTTTCACTTTCTTGGTCACCATTGTAATAGTTTCCTTATCCTCATAATTGCACTTCATGCCTTTGTACGTAGAATTAATTTGCTTCAATAAATCTTATTGAACCACAATATGCTTCTGCTTGTGATTACATGTATGAGACTTGTGTAACTGAGAGAATGGGGCACACTGTGTTTCTACCATGAGATCAGCTTCACAAATCACTTTCACCTATTTTTGTAAAAGCTATTTTAGCCATGTTTTTATACACCTTATTTTAGCAACTAGGCCTGCTGTTGTGCACTTTAATCAAGTTACATTTCAGTCAGCTTCCTTTTATTATTTTAGCACAGGCCACATTTGCAGTATTGTTTTATTTTCTTTAACTACTTGTGCTTTTGCCTAGGAAAGCATTGAGTTTCTAGAAAGACATTCTTTTCAATTGGTGCTTTCCTCAAGGCTGCAGCCAGATAGAGTTGCCGGCAAAGTGCTACGCTGTGTCTCCAACATTCTCAGAAACATGCACATCCTTACATGGGGACATTTTCTCAGAACATCAGCTGTTGTATTATAAAAACAATTCTCTGTCCTATCACATTAAAGGGAGATTACAGCCAGATGACCATGGCTGCATGCTGAATGCTGATTGCCTTCGCTATTGCTGCTTGCTTAGACTACTGCATTCCTAGCCTACATGGGGATGGTGTCTCTCTAGACAACAGGCTTCCTTGCCCAGGTATGGGGGATGATGTCTTTACAGGGGGGTAAACTGAAGGGCGGATTAGGGCTTATCACGCTGTGTTCTAACATAGCTTAGCTAGTAACCACATATAGTATACATATTGACAGTATAGTGGGACTTTTTTCTCAGTTTCACTCTTCTTGTCACCATTTTCTTCGAGCATGTTTTATCATCCTAGTTATTGTGATTCATGCCATTTTATCTAAGATGCAGTTAATTCAATAAATCTTACTGAACCATTCTCTGCCTCAATGTGTCTTTGCAAGACTAATGTAAAGGAGAGAAAAGGATGAGATCTGACTACAATTCCCCTGAGGAGTTAGATCTGTCAAGCTCCTGGTTGCCACAATCATCCCTGCTCTTGGGCAGAGATGAGGCGCTGCTAGTTAGCCCGAAAACCCGGATTAGGCCAACAGCTGTCACATGGTGTGGGATTTGACTCAGTTCCCCACAATTCAGGGAATTCTGATGCCCAAATCTAGTAGCTTCATTAGGATAATGAGAGCCTACGCAACACTATGGTATTTGTGAGGTGCTGCTAGCTAGGTGAAAGGGTTAGGCCAACAGCTGCCACATGGTTTGGGATCAGACTCAGTCCCCCATGCTCGGTGGTGCTGCCACTCAAAACTCAGAAGTCTTGTTATTTTGGAAAGAGTCTCATGATAGTACCTTTATAAGTTTGTCTTGAGAATTGTCTACATGACTTTGAGTCTACGCTTGTAATAAAACCCCTTAACCTCATTCCTGACAGGAGTTTTTCTTGTATGGCCATACTGGTCATTCTGTGCAGTTGAATTGGTTTGTATTCAAATGTAGTGAATTGTTCTCCACACCCTTAAGCTGGGTCTAAAGATTAATTGACCTTTTCAGGCACTGATTCCTGTGAAGGAAAAAATGTGTCAACAGTGGCATGACCCTAAGGTGTCAACTATAGGGGTTTAAAAGGAAGACAGAAAGTAAGAGAGACAGAGAGACCTATATCTCTATTTGAAGTATTAGGAAAAAATAAAGAATAAAAAAGGTTATTGTTTAACATTATTTTTGTACAGTACACTTATCTCTACTTTTTCTGGTCTCCCAAGGCATACTCCAGTCCAAATCAGTGAACCTGAGAAATAAATGAGAAAGAGACTGGTCAAGAAACTTATGATTGGCAGTAATCATACATCATTGAATATTGCAAAATCAAATGTCAGAGCCTTTTTTCCTTTTTCTCAGCAAGTCAAACACATATCACTAAATAAAATGTACTAAGCAGCCTAAGCCACTTAAGGAAATTAGCTTTCTAGATTAAACCACCATTATCACAATACGAGGTTCCTTACACATTATAAAGGGTGTGACAGCCAGTGGTGCCTTTTTGTGTGTGTAATTAGAACCCAATCAAGGCATTCAGAATTAAGATTAAAATGGTATGCTCACTGGGAGAGATGGTGGGTTCCCTTCTGTGTTCGCATTTGGGCAGCCACAACCCTCTTGCTGTGGTAGCTATATAAAGTCTTGCTATTACAAGTCTTGATACTGTAAGGTCATATAAAAAAATCAGAATGGTGGCTTCTAGTCAAATTGTCAGCATTGTGAAAACATGATTCAATTTAGGCGTCACCACCATCATCATCATTTGAACGCTGCTGATCTATGAAACTCTGTATATTATTGGTAACCATGATGCTGAAGTCTCTGATAACATGAAATCCATTTAAAAGGTAGGCTAGCAAGTGCTTGTTAAATAGTGATCGTGTCATTTGCATAGTCACTCTTGGACCAGTTCATTTTATATGCTGAAAAACCAGAAAAGTCGGTCATGACCTCCATCAGCCCCAGTATAGATGCATTATGGTAGGTCACGTAGAACATTAATTTAAGTTCTCCTGGTGGTGTATATACCCCAATAATAACAGTTGATTCTCTGATGGCTACTGCCAGGGCTTCTAGCATAAGTATGAAGAGCAGTGAAAACGGAAGACATTTTTCATGGTGCCTCTGTTGATTTTGATGGAGTCAGAAATTAATTAATTACAGTTTACTTTCACTGTGCAGTCCAGAAAGAGCCAGAGTACCAGGAGTACGAGCTTGTGTCTAAGGCCGAACACTTGACAGTGCAAAACATACAGCCCCACTCCACACGTTCAAACACTTTCTCAGTGTAGAAGGAGAGGACTGTCTTCTCATCAGCATTGTGCTTGGTCAGCCAAAGTAGCACTGTCTGCATATAGTTCTATGAGGATCGATTAGGGACAAAACCCACTTGATTCCTGTGGATCAGCAGTGGGATCACCTTCTTCAGCCTTATGACTAATACTTTCACATCACAATTAAGGAGGGAGATAGGCCCGTACTTGGATCATGACTGCTCATCACTCCCAGCCTTAGGTATTAGGGAAATAAAGGCCCTGTTAAATTCTGAACGGAAGGTGCTATTGTCTGTCGGTTCCTTAAAAACTTTCCTGAGGAGGGTAACCATTATAAAATTCCAGAGAGAAGCCACATTCCCCTTGAGTCGTCTGTCACCATCGGTTTAATGATCTCTGCAATCCTTCAGTTTATAGCTCACAGTGTAATTCCTCAGTCAGGTGTTGGGGCAATTTTGGAATGGATAATCAGCTCACACACAACTACGCCCTAGGTGGTATATTGTGTGCACTAGAAGTGTACAGCTTTATATAAAAAGAACCAAAGTGTTTTTGTTTTATCTGATAGAGCTTGAAATTTAGTCGTGTCCCTGTGTCACAAAAGTCATCAGAATGTCACAATATGACTTTTCTAATTTTGTGCACTAATAATTTGAATGTTGAAAGTTGGACTGACACCTTTTTGAATGTGCCTTATTGTAATGCAGATTTTGACTTAGGTGGTATTTGAATACAATTGAATTATAGCAGAATAAAATTGGTATTAAAATGTAACTTTGACTCTAGACTCAGAGAATATATTTAAACAATATTGAATTTTTAATGAGTAATGAGTTTGAAATGCATTCAAAAACGAGAGAAATGCACTTCTCTGCTATATTTATTGGAAGGCATTAACAAAGCTTTCTCGCCTGAAATGAAATATATTATTCATATTATTCAAGCATTAGTAATGTTCCATTTATAAATGTCCATATTACGTGTGTTTTATTAAAATGTACAAATTGAATGTAATGTGATGAGTTTTGTCTTAGCATAAGTGAGGCCTGCAGAGTTTGCATTTTGTGATCGGGTTAGAAATGATGATACATTTTCTAACATGAACTTTCTTGTAGATTATGCCCTCCTGATAAGTCTAGTCTTTTGGTAATAGATTTTTAAAAATGGAAAAGTTGTATTGCATCGACCTTAAAGCCAGAACAGTGTGGAACATGGACTGACATTGTATACAATTGTTTCAAACGTCCGTGGAGTCTCACAGATGGAAGATGTTCTCATGAAGAGCCTGGGAAAGGAAAAGCGTGTTATAATTTGGAATCGTGTGGACAATTATTAATGGATGATGTACCTTCAATGTGACATGAACTGATATCCTTGACAAATCAGAATGTTTTAGGAATTCTAATATGTCATTGGACATTTTGGAATTCAGTCAGATGCTAGGAGAAGCTGTTTAGGTTCCTGACCTTGATGCTTTGCTGATGAAGAATCTCTGAATGCTGAGTCCTTGGAGAGGTACCTCCCTCTCTACTTTGCCCTTTTGAGATGTCCCTTTGAGTTTTAGAAATCTTAATCCCCCTTCAGAAAACTCTTGTTCTAACTTCTGATATGCTGACGCTATCCCTTTTTACCTATATTTGCCTTTTTTAATTAGTAACCTTTATGTGTTCTCCCCCACACAAGCATTTCCCTGATTTGACTAGTTGTAGGGTTTTCCGCTACCCGGTCTAAATTTAGGACCCTGTTAAATTGAATTTACTGATGACGGCTACCGTGAGGAACACTGGGTTTCTGTATTTAGGATATTCCTTTCAATGTTGTGTATTGTTGTTCTTGAAGGTTCAGTTTTGTTAATGTTAGTTCGACTAAACTTCTTTCACCGCCTTGAGCAACCCCTGGCGATAATGTATGTTTATAACTTCGGATTGTGAATACCCTACGTGGCTTTGATTTTGAGCTTGTAATAAATATTTTAACCTTATTTTTGATTGGGGTTTTCCTTGTATGGCCAAATGGGTCATACTGTCTAAATGTATTGCATGGTGATTGCGTTCTGTTCAATGGTTCTACCACACTGCTGGGTCAAAAGGTCAGACGATATCCGTTAGCATTGATTCTTGCGAAGGATGGAAATGCTCTAACATATCCATCAGGCACGTCAGTGAGCTCCTTCGGAGGTCACGAATTGCAAGGATGGCCATCTCACTTCATGTTGTTTCAGTTGCAGGGCAAAAGTCTCCCTGCTTTTTGTCCGTGTTCATAAGCCTGATGTTTTAAACATAGCAGGGTCTTCTCTTCTATGGTAGAGAACATAGGTGGTCATTTTGATATTGGCAGTAAAAAACACCTACACCCGCGGTGACGGCCACCAAAATACCGCCATCGCGGCTAACATCCGTTCACCATATTAAGAGCACTGCCAAACTTCTGCCAGAAGTAGGGCGGAAACCCTGCAGTATTCATGGTGGCGGACGGTGGTAAGGTGGGGCTGCTACCACCAGCACCACCACACCAGTAGAAAGCCGCCAGCCATATTATGACAAGTAATACGGCCTGGCAGTGTTCTGATGGCAGGGCGCTGCTGGCGGTAGCAGTGCCCTTTCCCGTTCCCTGCTGGAAGCCCTCCTTTACAAAGGTAATTCGGGCTTCTGAAAGGGGAGGGGGGTGGAAGCGTGGGGGTGTTGTTGGTGTATGTGTGAGTGTGTGCATGAATGTGTAAGTGAGTGTGTGAATGCGTCTGTGTGCTGTGTTGTTTGCGTAGTTGTATGCGTGTGAGTGAATGCGTTTAAGAATGGTGAAGTGAGTGTGTGTCTGCATGTCAGTGTGATTGTGTGTAAGAATGTGTGCGAGCATATCTGGAAGTATGCATGTATGAATGCGTGTATGCCAGTGTGAGTGACTGGGTGTATGCATAGTACGTCTCTATGGGTATGTGTGTGTATTGGGGGCTGTTTGGATCGGGTGGGGTGTATGTGAATGTCAGGGGTGGGGGGTGAGTGTGTGTTTGGGGGTGAGGGTGGGGCTTTGGATGGATGGGAGGTGGGGGTGTCAGGTGTATGTTGGGGGGTAGGGGAGCCGCCTTCCAGTGACAGGGAAGGAATTCCCTGTCACGGGTAGGGCCTACCGCCATGGTTTTCATGGCGTTGCAAACTCCATGAAAATCATGGTGGTAGGCAGGCTCATAATGTCGTTGGCGATACTGTGCAAGCCACCGGGCTGAAGATGAATATCTCTGGCCCAGCGGCTGATACCGCTATGGTGGTATGAGTGGAGAAGTGGCGGGTTGCCTGCAGCCAACCCGCCATTCTCATAATGTGGCGGTATGTACCGCCAGACTGTTGGCGGTACTACCGCCACATTAACACTCACCACCGGTGTCATAATGACCCCCATAGTGTTCAATTTAAATGTAATTATACATGTGTGATGACATCTTGTTGATGGGTGTTTCCTGTACCTTTACTGCAGCACAGCTATTTTAGTTTCCAGTGCTAACCGTTTACTAGCATCATCTTGCCAGACATTCAGCCCTGAGCCAAAAGCTTGTATATATGTCCTTTAGTTTTACTCCACAGTTTTTCCTGGTCAGAGGGGCCACAACCTCCCCAGTCTAAAAAGGTGGGTCCTGGTGGTTCTACCGGCCTCCTCCTCTGCATTCCAGCAGACTCCTATCCATTCCTTGCCATCCTGCTACCTTGTTTCATTCCAACTGTCTTTTCACTCCACCCATCATCCATACTTTTTTCCATTATTTTATTTTCCTCTCCATCCATCTATCCAGCTCAGCATCTATCCCATATCTATAACCTTCTCCATTCATCCTTCCCTCCCTCCATCTCTCCATTCATCTTGTCATCATCCTTCCCTCACATCCTCTTCCTCTCTACCTCTCCCTCCCACATTCTTTACACTGCAATAGGAAGTACGTATGAGCTTCTTTGAGACCAGAGTCTTCTATCTTAGTCAAAGGAGCAGTAAATAACAACCTAAATGGTTTAGGTTATATATAACTGCCTAATGATACCTGAGCACCCCCCAACCCGGCTCATACTGCTAAAAAGTTGGGGTAATGATGCCCCTGCTTTCATTTTGGCCTCATTCTTCAACATTTCATGTCTGGCTTGAAATACTGGGACAAATTCTTTAAAATATGCATAAAGTGACTTTGGCTGTTCCCAGAGAATATGGTCCTCATTACAGCCCTGGTGGTAAATGCCGCCGACTGCCATGCTGACGGCCGCCAACATACCACGACTGCAGCGGTATACGGCTACGGATATTATGACCCACACAGAGAAATCCGCCACTATACAGACACCCACACAAGTCCGCCAGCCCAAAGGTCAGTAATCAACTGGCGGTACCAAAACCCATACCTTTACGCCAACAGAAATACACCCACAGCAGCATGACCCACGAATCACCGAGGCGGTCACTCAACCACGGTAAACCATTGGCGGTACACACCGATGCGCTCCAAATACACACACACTAACAAAACTGCACCACATTGGACAATTCAAACTACACACACCTCACACACATACACACACCACACCCACACACCCAATCCAACATAAAACACCCACCCACATTATCTACAACCCCTTACAATGAAAACAAATATTTCCAACTTAGAGAGAGACAAGCCAGGAGCTCCCACTGAATCTGAGCCACATAACACCATCACCCATACACCATCCACACACCTCACAGCACACACCCCAACACATCACCCCACACACCCTCACACATACCACTCACACTACACCCATGGCACCACAAAGACACCCCAGGTTCTCAGAGGACAAGCTAAGGGTCATGGTGGAGGAAATCATCCGGGTAGAGCCACAGCTGTTCGGATCACAGGTACAGCAGACGTCCATTGTTAGGAAGATGGAGCTATGGAGGAGAGTCGTGGACAGTGTCAACGTTGTGGGACAGCTCACCAGAGCAAGGGATGACTTTAGGAAGAGGTGTAATGACCTACGGGGGAAGGTGCGTTCCGTGGTAGCAAGACACCAGGTAGCTGTACAGAGGACTGGCGGTGGACCCCCACCTACTCCCCCACAACTAACAACATGGGAGGAGCGATTATACATCCTGAGGGCCTTGCAGGAGTAGCAGGAGGACTGGACTCTGGTAAGTCAAATCGTTGCTACTATAGCCCCCACCCTACCTGTGTGCCATCACAAACTCCTACCCCTACCTTCACCCCCATCACTACACCACTTCATATATACCCCACTATCACAACCCACCCATCCCAATACCAAGCCCTCCATGCAACACCAATGCATGGACCCCCATTACAGACCTGCATGGACACCTATCACCACAGCATGCACACTAGTGACAATCACTTAGCCAAACCAATAACATCTCACACAACCCAAAGGTGCCTTGGGGATCAGGGAGGACCTGAAAGACATCCACACCACCCTGGTCACCATTGCAGGGGTGCTGGCAGACATGGCCAATACCATGAGGGAGGCAGTGGCACACCAACGGGCCCCTGTCACTAGCCACACCGAAGAACAGCCCTCCACCTCCACCTGCACTAGCGGACAGGAGGCCTGCCACAGAAACAACAGGCCACCAGCACCCCACCCCGTGCAGAAGGAGAACCACCCCGCAAACGGTCCCTGTGGTCCAGGCAGAAGCCAGAGAACATTGCATAGATCCCCAACAGGAAATAAGACTCTCCTGATTGTCACCCTTCTGTCACCACTCTGTCACTCTGTCCACCTTGAACTGCCATTGGTCCCCTTCCTATGTCCCCTTGGACAATGCACCTGTGATACAAATAGACTGGACTATACCCTGGACTTTCCTCCATCAGCAACCCAGCCCATTGCAATACCCCCTCCAATTATTAGCAGCTAAATAAACACCCTTTAAACAAATTGAAGTATGGAGCCAGTGGATTATTTGACACATGTATTAGTTTCACTAACTGTAAACATTGCATTTCTTAACCTACTGTAATATTAACATAGGTATAACTTGTAGTGGGCAGCAATAAACACACCAGGAGCCAGAGTGGGGCACAGAGATCTGAAAATAGAGATGTCAAAGGGTACAGTAAGTGGCCATAGACATAGGGAAATCAGGCTGCCATGTCCAATGTCAAACACAAAACTGCAATGGAAAGTGAAGTTACAGTGTCTCACCTGTGTGTCACTGGACCTACTGTTGAATGAGTGTACTTCTGTTGTCCACATCTTCTTCCTCTGCCTCCTCTTCATCACTGTCCACAGGCTCCACTGCTGCCACAAGACCATCTCCAGGCTCATCCTCCTGCAGAAAAGGCATCTCAAGGCCAGGTTGTGCATCATGTAGCATGCAATGATGATCTGGCACATCTTCTTAGGTGAATAGTACAGGGATCCACCTGTCAGATGGAGGCACCAGCATCTGGCCTTCAGGAGGCCAAAGGTTCTCTCAATTATCCTCCTTGTTCGCCCATGTGCCTCATTGTAACGTTCCGCTGCCCTTGTCCTGGCATTCTTCACTGGGGTCAGTAGCCATGAGAGGTTGGGGTACCCAGAGTCGCCTGCAAATATTGAGGAATACCTGTTAGCCACAAACTCACCCTTAGGGCCAAACCCACACCCATATACCTACATCAACTGGGTGGGGACCATGGGCTTACCTATTAGACACACCCGGTGCCTCTAGAGTTGAGACATCACGTATGGAATGCTGCTATTCCTCAAGATAAAAGCATCATGCACAGAGCCAGGATACTTGCCATTCACATGGGAGATGTACTGGTCCGCCAAACGCACCATCTGCACATTCAGAGAGTGAAAGCTTTTTCTATTCCTGAACACTTGTTCATTTCTCCGGGGGGGGGACACAAATGCTATATGTGTACCATCAATGGCACCAATGATGTTGGGGATGTGTCCCGGGGCATAAAAGTCAGCCTTCACTGTGGCCAAATCCTCCACCTGGTGGAATACGATGTAGCTGAGCATGTGTTTCAGCAGGGCAAACAGCACTCTGGTCAACACGTTGGAGAACATTGGCTGAGACATCCCTTATGCCATGGCCACTGTTGCTTGGAAGGAACCATTTGCCAGGAAATGGAGCACTGACAGGACCTGCACTAGAGGGGAGATACCTGTGGGCTGGCGGATAGCTGAAATCATGTCTGGCTCCAATTGGGCACACAGCTCTTGGATTGTGGCACAATCAAGTCTGTAGGTCAGGATAATGTGTCTGTCCTCCAATGTCGCCAGGTCCACCAGGGGTCTATACACGGGGGGCTGTCTCCATCTCCTATTCATCCTCAGCAGTTGAACTCTAGGGTGGAAAACGGTGAGCAGAGGGTTATATTCACACTTATGTGAAAATAAAAATGCTTTTCTTTCTTTACAGAAACAGTATGTGAATTTGAGAGTCAGTTGATATGCCAATGTCTGCTGTAACACAGTTAGGTACCATGGCCTGTGCCCCCCTGAAATGGCGGCTGCCTGACCTGTGAGGAGAGACAAGTGGAAATGAGGTAATTTCGATGACCGCCGCGCAAATTCGCATTGGTTATCATTGGGCCCTTTGGGTTCCAGGGGCCAATGGCGATGTACGCCGGCGGTGACGGTACGCACCGCCGCGGACGGGACCACCATTTTCTATCTGTTCACTCACTTGCTACCTGACCTTCAACAACAGAGGACCTACATTGTAAGCTGCTGTGACCTGTGTAAGGAAGCGACAATGGAACGAGTGTCTGGGGAAAGGGCTACCGCCTTCACTTCAGAGGAGTTGGAGAGACTGGTGGTGGGTTCCTACCCCAGTACACTTTACTCTATTGTCCTCCAGACAAACAAGTGCATACACTGTGAGCATGATGCGTGGGCCATGAATGGATGGATTGCTGTGTGTGTAAGCCTTGTGTAGGGGAGGCTGAGGAGGCCTGGGAAGAGTGCTGCATGTCTGATGGTCAATGTCTGTGCGTAAGGGGATGGGAGGGATATTGTGGGACATAAGTGTAACAGTCCAAACAGTATGACAAATCCCTTTTTTCCATGCATATTTTCCTGCAGGTCAGCGTCCATCAGAAGAAGGGTATTTGGTGTGCCATCACCAAGGAGGTGCGGACCCTGGGGGTCTTTGACAGTTGCATACGATGGGAGGACCTGCGCTGCTGGGCAAGGAAGATGGCAGAGGCCCCGCTGTGGCTAGCCTCCCAACAAGAAAGGGGTACCCATCGTACCCTGACCCAGCTGATGTTCCGCATCCTGGCGGTGGCCTATCTGAAGTTGGATGGGCGCTTGAAGGCATCACAGCAGCCACAAGGGGCTTAGTACAGATTCAGAATCATGACTTTGCGCGCATTAAGGTGTTACGTGGGTAGGGGATGTGGGCTGTGGGTGCCCGTAGGCCAGGGCAAACTGGCAGGGTAGGTCCCTTGTTGGACAGGCTCTGAAGCACTCCAACCCCAATAGTGTTAGTGGCCATCTACTACTGGGCAGGTTCCTGTTGGTTTCAGGTGTGCAGCTAATGGCGTTAGGCAATGTACCCCATGGGCTGGTGACTAGCTTTGTAAATGGTAGTGCATGGCCTAGTGCACAGGGCTGATCCCTGTGTGTTGTGTACTGAAACAGTAGTATTGTGGCTGGCACTGACCAAGTGTATCCTCTGTATCTCCCCCCCTTTTTGTTTTGTAACTCTGTCCTTGTGTGCATTAGCATCAGGAGCAGAGGCACCGGCGACGGAGGGAGCTGCAACCCACATGGGCCTTGAGGCCAAATCCACTGACGGTGAGGGCACCAGTGGGACGGACGGCGAGGGGAGCACCACAACAGAGACTGAAGGGGACACTACCGACAGCAACTCCTCCTCCGATGGAAGCTCACTAGCGGTGGTGGACACCTCTGTGCCCACCCCAACAACAGGTACAGCTGCCACCCCCCGTACCAGCACTGCTCTCCCAGCAGCCCCTCAGCGTGTTTCCCATGCCCGCTCACCCAGGAGGGTGGGCATCTCCTTCGTCCCAGCCACCTCAGGCCCTGCCCTAGTCAGCCCTGCTGCCCTCAGTGAGGAGGCTATTGACCTCCTGAGATCCCTCACTGTTGGGCAGACAAGCATACTGAATGCCATCCAGGGTGTTGAAAAGCATTTGCAACAAACAAATGCATACTTGGAGGGCATTCACTCTGGTTTTGGGGCCCAACAGAGAGCATTTCAGGCTCTGGCCTCTGCACTGATGGCAGCCATTGTCACTGTGTCCAGCCTCCCCCCTCCAACTTCCCCTCAACCCCAACCTATCCCAAGCACACCTTCAGACCAGCAATCACCCACATCAACACAGTGAATTGGCTCAGGCAAACACAAGCACCACACTTCATCTCACAGCCACTCATACAAGCACCATCCCCATGCAGACACATCAACATCCACTGCATCCACTGTGTCCCCCTCCTCCTCGTTGTCCACCTCCCTCCCAGTAGCATCTCCACTCACACCTGCATGCACTACAACCTCATCCACAACCCCCACCACCAGCATGCCTATCACTACACGCCCCTCACTGGCAGTCACCACCCCCACATCCATACACACGTCCCCTGTGTCCTCTCCCACTGTGTCTGTGACCCCTCCTCGCAAAGTACACAAACACAAGCACAAACACAGCCATCCACCTCACAACAGCATCCAGCTCATGCACCTGCTCCCAAACACAGCAGACTGAAACCTCCTACAAGCACTCCCTCTTCCTCCACTCCAAAACCTTCACCCTCTTCCTGCCCCAATGTCCCTAAGAAGCTTTTCCTCACCACCCTTGACCTATTCCCTACTCCTCCCCCCCCCCGTCCTTCACCTCGGGCCAGGGTGGCCAGAACCCAGCCCAGCACCTCAGCCACCCAGTCTACGTCTGCTGTGGTTTCTGCAGCTGTGAGAGGTTCCATGGAGGCACCCGTCAGCCCAGCCAGTGTGCCACCAACACCTGCCAAGGCCAAGAAGGATCCGCCACCTGGCAAGGGCAAGAAGGGGACAGCATCCAGCAAGGGGAAGGAGGCACAACCAGCCAGCAAGGCCAAGTCAAAGACTCGAGCTGGCAGAAGCAAGGAGGCACCGCCATCTCCCAAGGGCAGGAAGGGGCACAGAACACCAGCCATGGCACTTCAGCCGTCCGAGGCTGCAGGTGAAGGCCTTAAGGCTACCACCACAGCCGCCAGCACCGCCACCTGCATCATGGCCAGTACCACCACCTGCACCGCCGCAAGCAGCACCACTGCCAGCACCACTGTCAGCAGCAGCAGCCCCAGTGGGCAGCCGTCCGAGGCTCTAGGTGAAGGCCTGAAGGCTACCACCACAACCGCCAGTATCGCCACCTGCACCGTGTCTAGCACCGCCACCTGCACTGCCGCAAGCAGCACCACTGCCAGCAGCCGCAGCCCCAGTGGGCAACCATTTGAGGCTGCAGGTGGAGGCCTGGAGGCTACGACCACTGCCAGCACCGCCACCTGCAGCGCAACTGCGATTCACTGAGCAGCCGTCACCACCGGAGAGTTGTGTGTAGTGGGCTGCAGTGCGTCCTGGCCCCTGCAAAAGCTGTCGTTGTGACACCCAGGTGAGAGACTATGACCTTGCACTCCAAAACATCTGCATCACAGGGCACAATGCCCCCTCCAGAACTAGTGAAGAAGTCATCCACTCACCCCATCCCTCCCAGGATGAAGCACACTGGGCACAATTCCCCCTCCAGAACTAGTGGAAGAAGCCATCCACTCACCCAATCCTTCCCAGGATGAAGCACACTGGGCACAAGGTCCCCTCCAGAACCAGTGGAAGAAGCCATCCACTCACCCTATCCTTGCCAGGATGGAGAACACTGGGCACAAGGCCCCCTCCAGAACCATTGGAGAAGCCATCCACTAGAAAGACTGTGGCTTTGCACTCCCCAGGACCAAGCAGTGGGCAAACCACCCACTTGAGAGACTGTGGCCTTGCACTCCCCAGGACCAAGCAATGGGAAAACCATCCACTTGAGAGACTGTGGCCTTGAACTCCCCAGGACCAAGCAGTAGGCGTGGAGCCCTATCCAGGAGCAGTGGCATTGTACCATCTTCCGGCTGAGGTGCCCCCCCCCATTCCCCATCCCCCTGAGGTGCCTGTGTGTTTTTGACCTGATGCCCCCGCAGTGTTCTCTCCGTATTGAGGCAGGAGTCAAGTGTGGGCTTGGCCTATGTGTTTTGGCCCAGTGGGCCACGGATATTTTTGAGTGGGCATTGTCCCGCCTTTTGTATATATTGTAGATATTTTAAATACTGTTTTTGATTTATGAATGTATTTCTAAGTATTTCTAACATTACTCCAGAGGGTTTAAGGGTGTATATGCAATGTTTTTGCATGTATTTGTGTGTATGGTGTTTGGGGCTAGGGTGGGGTGTTGCGTGTTGCGTGTGTGTGTCACACTCTTTTTCCTACCCCCTCCCCTGTGTGCTAGGTGCAGTACTCACCGTGCTGATCGTCGCCGGCGTTGATGCTCCTGGTGTATGAGAAGATACACCAGCATGGCCAAGACCTGCAGCTCAGGCTCCATGGCATTGTGGTTCTTCCTTGAGTGTCGAGAGGTAAATCGTTTCCCTTCAGAGTACTGTTTCCACCATGCTTTTGATGGCGTTGGTACCACCCCAGAAAAGCTGGCGGATGGGCGGGTTGTAATGCTGTGGGCTGTACATTGTCTTCTGTCTAGCTGTTGGCGGTTACCGCCGCAGTGTTTGTTGCTACCACCGTGGCGGTGGGAGTGTTTAAGTGGCTGTCTCTGTTGCCGGTTTCCGCCGTGGTCATAATTCCTTTTGTTTTACCGTCGGCCTGTTGGCGGTGTTACCGCCACTTTAACACCGACCGCCAGGGTTGTAATGAGGGCCTATAACTCTCTCAACTATTCATATTGGCTATGCTTGTGTTGCAAAATCTGTTTTTGGCTGTTGGAGCCAACCTGCCCCTTCTTATTCATGGCAGGTAACATGGCTAAAACTACCAGATGGAGACAGGTACTGAAGCTGCTTGTTTTGACCATACTATAGGAGATTTTTATTAAATTAAAAACAGGCCCTTGAGACATAGATGCTCAGCATGTTGTTTTTATCCTGGGCTTGCAAAATCTTCTGACATGTCTCACTAAATATGCTTAAAGTTTATGACCCTTGTTTAAAATGAATGTTTATATCTAAAAGAGAGGTGTTTGTGCTTTCAAAGATACCAAATTGTGAATCAGTGGATACCGGTATGCACAAAGTTTGTTTTTCTCTGTGGTGTCAGAAAATCAGGTTTAGATCTAACAAATATTATGTTTGAAATACAGTAAGGCCCAGTTTCAAGAGGGCCTAGAGCCATTCGACATCTGACACTGTTGTGGTGTTGGAAGGCCGAAAAATTCTGCTCCATATTTACAAAGCGGCGCAATGCTTGCATTGCAAACACTTTGTAACCCCTTGCGTCCCATTATGCCTGCGCCAGACATAATGTATGCAAGGGGTGCTTTCCGGCACTAGGGGGGCCAAAAACATGACTCAAAGACATCTAATAGATTTCCTCATGTAATTTTATCAGTATTTTTAAAGCCTGCTAAGAGCTCGAGTTAAAGGGAGGCTCCGATTGTTTTCACAGGGCCTCTGTATGCTTTGCAGGATTAGCTTCAAAGTTTTTGATGCTAATCCTGCAAAAAAGCCCGACAAGCGTAAAAGATTATGACTCTAGTACCCCTGATTACCACCATGGTGCGCCATATTAGAAATATGGCACAAGCATTAGGGGGGCGCTAAGGGGCTCAAGAAAAGTGGTACTGCACTAGGTGCAGCGCCACTTTTCATAAATCTGCCTCTAAGTGGAGTAAAGTCCGAGACATGCCCTTAAAGTTTTGTTGTGGGCCGGTCAGCAAGCTGGACCAATTTGCATGCAAGCCCACAAAATTGGATAAGGAGATTGGTCGACAGTATTTGAAGCAACAAATCAAGGACCATTACAGTGGAAACCTGCAAGGTCAAAAGGGGAGTGCGGGATGGCACCCCTAACATGAAATGCGCTTGCAAATTCGACATTGGACCTCATCAACTTGGACCCAGAGCTGACCTTGGCTGAAGACTCTCATTGCTGGAGGAGCCACAAGCTTTGCCGTGCAAAAGCAGCTCAGGACGTGCCATAGTGGGAAACAGCCACAGGGAAACAATGAGGGATCAGAGTCAAGGGAGCGAAGAACAACTGGAAAAGTTTTCCGTGCCACATCAAGGGATTTGCAAACGGGTTGAAGCGATGTGGGACAAGTACAGGAGGGCTGTTTACCTGCTCCCAGCTTCCTGCATCTTGTGGCCTGGCACTGCTGTGAGGGAGAGAAGCCCTGCAGGAGCAGGACCGGTTCCTGCGTTTGGGAGACAAAGTCGGCTGCCTTAAGGGAGCGCGGGGCCCACCATTTTGCCTCTTGCCAGGTGTCCCATCTAAGGATTAATGCAGCATACACGATACAGCCCAGCAGAAGGCGTTGACAGAGCAGGACGCGAACGCGGCAGGAACAGGTCACTTTTCTCCACAGTCCACTTTTGTAACAGTACAAGAAACCTTTCTCTCGTTAAACAGTATCACCGGGGGAAGTGTTGTCCAGCCCCCTCTTGGGGTCCTCATCAGAGAAGCACCACTTGCCGCTGGCTTCAGGAGCAGGCATCAGGCAGAATCACCCAAGAAGATGCAGAATTTTTACAAGACAGGTACCAACAGGCAATCAGAAAGCAATGGGAAGAGGCTGACCAGCAACCAAATAGTCAACAAGATGTGGGTGGCAACTAGCAAGGGATCATTGTCAGAGGAAAATTCACGGTAGGGCACCTCGTCCACCATGTCACCACCTGCAGCCAGGACGGCGGTGCCAAGGAAATTACAACATAGGCCTAGGCCCTCCAGCAATGACAAAAACAGCATGGCCAGAGCTAAAAGCATCCCAGAAGCACTTGCAGCCAGCACGGCGGTGCTCATGGGTGCATCCCAGCTAGGGCGCAGTGATACACCGAGCTAGGGCAGCTGACTCTCTGGAGGGAGTGGGCTTGGTCATGTCACATGACACGCAAATGTTCGGTGTGGGTATTGATAAGGTGGTGGCAGGGAATGCGGGCAGTGCCTTCCGTCTGTTAAGGTACTCGGTCGAATTTGAAAAGGCTCCTGTTACAATGGATTAGAGCAGATAGTGGGGGGAGCATTGTATCCTAAATGTATTCCCGGTTTGCACTGGGCTGAGTTAGTCATGCATGGGTAACAATACTCCACCCAGTTAAGCAAAGGCCACCACTAAAAGGGGCATAAAGAGCTGGCGCCATAACGGCCGCCTTAGACCCGGAAGGAACCGGTCAGAGTGGTTTTTGGCAAATGTCGCCCCTACGCAAAGGCAACGTTTCCCCTCCACCCCCTCGCAATAAAACAGCGTTGGGGGGAGAGGGCACTAAAAAACAAAGGAAGACCAATGAGGGGGGTTTGAATCATTCAAACCCCCCAATGAGGAAACAAGTATTTGCATGCACTGGGTACGGGGAGACATTTAAGGGAGCGCGCTTTCCAACAGCCAGCAAACGGACAGAGGACAAACCAGGACTGCGCACCCAGTCATGACCGTGAGCAAGAGCGGTTGCGACTCCGGCCGTGAGACTGCCCAAACCGCGGCGATGTGACCACGCTGCCAGGAACAAGTCAGAGGCGGTAAGCTTCTCCGGAAGGCACGTACTCCTTATTTCAACAAGCGCACTTCTACGGCTGCAACGAACATTACGGAGGAAGTAAGCTTCCGCTTTGTTAAAAATGCGTACTTGCTGTAGTGAGTACATGGGGACGGGAGAAGTGGCACAGATGAACCCGGCCACAATTTCTTGCGCGTGACCGCAAGCAGTTTCAAAATAACGCCAGAGCACGGGTGGGACCACCCGGCTGGGTGACGCGACCACGCGTGTCTCACAAAAGTTTCTGTGAAGCTATTCGGTGGGCGGTTTCACTTTCGGCAGTTACAAAGGGAGCTCAGACACGGACAGCAATCTTTACTTTAATGTTCTTGCGGAGGACCGCCTAACTGGCGAGGCAACACACAAGGACAATATTCTCTGGAGCAGCATAATAAAAAAAAAACAAAAAAAAAAAACACAGAGACCAAGCCAGATTAACACTTCAGAAGGGACAGCTGCAGACTAAAACCCTACGTTCTGTCTCTGATTAAATCGATGCAGAGCTAATAGACATTTATAGAGTGAATTAAATCAAGGCAGAACTAACAGACATTTACAGAGTGAACTATTTTGCACAAGTCAGCCAGCATGGAGGAGGTAGAGGCAATGGAGCACCAGGTTGATTTGGAAAAAATGCTGGCTCACATGAGGGCTGAGGCCCTGAAGCGCGGAAAAGATTTGCTCCGCTCCAAGATGGAAGACAATGTTGCTGAGGGGGATGTCCAATTGGTACATATCACAAAAGAAGACGCCAAGGAAACAGAGCCTGTCGGACATCCCACACACAATGCAGCCAAGCGTCAGAGGGTAGAAGGGAGACAAGCCAAGAAAGTGGCAAAGAGACCAAAGGCAGCGAACCCGCCTGACCAGGCACCAGCAGTGGTAGAAGCACCCAGAAAATGACAGCTCACTGAAATCATCAGAGGGTGAGCATATAAGCGCAATGATTAAAGAATGATTTCAGTCTTTTGCACCATTATTATTGAAAGGCAGCGGCGCAGGGCATATTATGGGGCGAGTAGAAGCAGGAAGGGACCAACAATTTCTCAGTAATGGGGATAGCTCAGGAATACATGGGGCCAAGAGCGAACAGGCGGCTGCAAGGGACCCTACACCAGCATGGGGCAAAGGGGGCAAGGAGCAAGGAAATGTTAGGGCCATGGGGCTATCACATGAGGCATACCTCAGACCTTCATAGGGCTCCTGTCAATGACTACAAGGTTTACAGGTCTGGCAAATGCCATCCCATTAACGGTTAAGGAAGGAATATGGAGAAAGGAATTTATAGACATTTTTTCCCTACTAGAAATTCAATTAGAAGGGTTGGATCTTACAGTTTGTGACCAGAAAGATGAAGATAGGCGGGAAAGAAAGAGGGCCAGGAAGTAAAGGAATTTTGAAAAATGGTTAGACGCATTTAGGATAATAGCATGCATAATAGTAAAGAAATTCCCATGCTGCGCAGCACATTTATGGCTATATGAATCAAAAATACATGAGGCACACCGAAAATTCCAGGGGGATGCATGGCTAGAATACGATAAGAGTTTTAGGTTAAAAATGCAGGCCCACACAGAGATGGAATGGAATGAGGAAGACGTGTCTAGCTTCATTCACAAGATGATGGTGACCTGAGAAGTCAGATCCTGTTAAGGGAGGGGGGGGTCGCCCTTTTCAGAACTCATATCACAAAGGGAAACATGAAAAGACTAAGGGGGTCATTCTGACCTCGGCGGTAAAAGGCGCATACCGCCGGTCAGAAGACCGCCATAACACCGCTGCGGCCGCGGTAAACCGCCACGGTCATTCTGACCCGCTACCTGAAAACCTCCAAAAACCTGACAACCACAAAAGTCCGCCACAGTAAAGGCCAGCGAAAAAATGGCGATGACCAAACCTCCACCGCCACGCCAACAGAAATACGCCCATGCCATTACGACTCACGAATCCACGCGGCGGTCTTACAACCGCGGTATTCCATTGGCGGTACACACCGCCGCGCTCAAAATACACACACCCTTACAAAACACAACCACATTGGACAATTTGAAATACACACACCTGATACACATATACACACCACTCCCACACACCCAATACAATATAAAACACACACCCACATCACCCACAAACCCCTACGACCACAATTGCGAATCAAGGACAGAGAGAGACAGCACTGCTTAGAGTAGACCATCACACAGAGGCAAATCACAACATCACCCACACAATTACCACGCAGAAAATACCATACACCACCACACACATCACACTCCACAACACATACAACTACCCTCACCTCATCCACACCACCCCATGGCACCCCAAAGACACCCCAGGTTCTCTGACGCAGAACTCAGGGTCATGGTGGAGGAAATAGTACGTGTAGAGCCCCAGCTATTCGGGGCACAGGTGCAGCACACCACAATTGCTAGGAAGATGGAGCTATGACAAAGGATAGTCGACAGGGTCAATGCGGTGGGACAGCATCCACGCAATCGGGAGGACATCAGGAAGCGATGGAACGACCTACGGGGGAAGGTGCGTTCCATGGTATCAAGGCACAACATTGCGGTGCAGAAGACTGGCGGAGGACCCCCACCTACTCCCCCAGAATTTACAGCATGGGAGGAGCAAGTCTTGCACATCCTGCATCCTGACGGCCTCGCAGGAGTAGCTGGAGGAATGGACTCTGGTAAGTCAATTCTAACTACTACTTCCCACCCCCACACCACCTGCATGCCACCACATACCCCCACCCTCACCCCCACCCCCACCCCCACTCCCATCACACCAACTCCTTGCAAATGTCCCACCATCACAACCCCCCCATCCCAACACCTAGACCTGCATGCGACCACAAAGCATGGACACCCATCACCAAAGCATGCCCACTGCACACACAAATCACCCCCACAAGCCACCCTCACAAAAGCCCCCACAAGGGAATGCCTGCACTTGGGTACACGGAAACCCTACCATCACATGAAATGCCACACACAGAAGCAATAACCATACCCTTATACCCCTGCAGGACCCGAACGCCACCACACCGCCACGGAGGGTACAGAAATGTCCATCCCACCCCCAGAAGAGGCCCCCAGCGATGACAGCAGCTCTGTCGACCTGGACCCAGATGACCAGCCTGGCCCATCGGGGACCTCTGGACAGTAGGTTCCCCACACACAGCCACAGGCTACACCAGACCTAACCCCCTCTGGGAACACCAGCACAGCTCCCAACCAGCGGGCCCATGCCTCTGTCTCCAGGACACGTCAATCAGCGGAGTGTCCGCCACTACAGGGCACCCAGGTTGACCCACCACACCAACAACAACAGGGACCTGGGGGCAGTGGTAGTGGGCACACGGTCCAGGGGACAGAGGCCCAGGGAAACAGGGGAACTGGGAGGGCAGCTGTGCGACAGGGGGGGGACAGGCCCAGGGAACCCACTCTCCAAGAGGCCCTCACCACCATCATGGGAGCATACCACCACTCCCAGGAGACGATGGCGACGGTACTGGCCAGGTTCCAGGAGATCCAGGCGCAGCAGGAGGAACGGTACATGGGGTTCAGAGAGGAACTGAGGAACATTGGTTCTGCAATGGGGACCATAGTCCTGGCCCTTAACCAGATAGTCACCACATTGCCGGACCATGTGGCACCTCAAAGGGCCACTGTCACTAGCCTGGACCAGGAACAGCCTACCACGTCCGCCGGCGCTAGTGGACAGGAGGCCCCCACACAACGACAGGCCACCAGATCCCCACCTCCTGCTGAAGAACAACCACCCCGCAAGCGGAACCTGAGATCTCACAAGAAGACAGAGTAGGATTGCAAGACCCCCGCCAGCATAAGATACCCCCTGATGTCATCCCACTGTCCCACAATGTCACCCTGTCCAACCTTAAACTGCCCCTGCTTCATCCTTCCACAGGCATATGGACAATGCACCTGTGAAACTGAGAACTGGACTCTGCCATGGACATTACTCCACCCCCACCCATCACCGTTTAACCATCATGTACCGATATGTAGCACTTTAAATAAATCACTTATTGCACTTAAAATAACAGGAGTCTGCTTGTATTTTTCAAATATGTATTACACATAACGTTGGAATTATGTACTGTTACATTGTGATGACAACATACCAATGACAATAAGCTGTAGTCCATGGGCAAACAAAGCAGAAGTCACGCAGATGGTCAAACAACTCTGAAAAGGGAAGGGAAAGTCACAATTCAGTTAAAAGGAACTGGGGGCAAACACAGAAAGTAGATACGCAGGAGGCCTTAAGTAAATGTGAAATGGCGTGGGTGATTCTTACCTGTGTGCTACTGAAAATACTGATGTATGACTGTATCCCTGTTGTCCGTGTCGTCCCCGTCGTCTTCCTCCTCTTCACTCTCCACAGGCTCCACAGCTGCTACAACACCACCATCTGGACCATCCTCCTGCACAAAAGGCACCTGGCGTCGCAAAGCAAGATTGTGAAACATACAGCAGGCCACGATGATATGGCACACCTTCTTTGGTGAGTACATTAGAGATCCACCTGTCATATGCAGGCACCTGAACCTGGCCTTGAGGAGGCCGAAGGTCCTTTCAATGATCCTCCTAGTTCGCCCATGGGCCTCATTGTACCATTCCTCTGCCCTGGTCCGGGGATTCCTCACTGGGGTCAATAGCCACGACAGGTTGGGGTAACCAGAGTCACCTAATAACCACAGACGGTGTCTCTGTAGCTGTTCCATCACATAAGGGATGCTGCTATTTGGCATAACATACGCGTCATGCACTGACCCAGGGAACTTGGCATTTACATGGGAGATGTATTGGTCAGCCAAACAGACCACCTGGACATTGATAGAATGATAACTTTTTCTGTTTCTGTACACCTGCTCACTTTCTTTGGGGGAACCAAAGCCACATGGGTCCCATCAATAGCGCCAATGATGTTGGGGATATGTCCAAGGGCATAGAAATCACCCTTCACTGAAGCCAAATCATCCTCCTCAGGGAAAACAATGTAGCTCCGCATGTATTTCATCAGGGCAGACAACACTCTGGACAAAACCTTAGAAAACTTAGGCTGGGACATCCCTGATGACATGGCCACTGTTGTCTGAAAAGACCCACTTGCTAAAAAATGGAGTACTGACAGAACCAGCACCAGAGGGGGAATCCCTGTGGGTTGGCGGATGGGGGACATCAGGTCTGGCTCCAGCTGGGCACACAGTTCATGTATAGTGGCTCTGTCAAGTCGGTATCGAAGTATAATATGTCGTTCTTCCATTGTCGACAGGTCCACCAGCGGTCGGTACACGGGAGGATTCATCCTTCTCCTCGCAAGTCCCAGCGGACGGTGCCTAGGAAGGATAACAGCGAGCACAGAGTCAAGCAACCCACAGGTTCGTCCACACAGCTTGCACAGTAAAAGAATCGCAATGCAGTTAAAGGCGTGAATGAGTGGCAATGCACGGCCTAGGCCTGTGTGACGCAGTAGAAATGAAGCCATGTGGGCCTTTGAAATGGCGGCTGACTGACCTGTGAAGTGTGACAATGGGATGTGAGGTCAATGCGCTGGCGTGGCACACCGTGGCGGTAGGCGGTCGAAGACCGCTGTGCGAAGCCGCATTGGTTAACATTGCACCCTATGGGTTTCAGGAGCCAATGACGATGTGCGCCGGCGGTCGCGGTACGCACCGCCGCGGTATGCACCGCCGCGGGTGTGACCGCCATTTTCTATCTGATTAATCACTCGAGACCTGATCATCCACAGGAGAGGACCTATACTGCAAGTGCTGCGATGACCTCGGTCTGGGAGATACAATGGCTGCTGCGACTGGGGAGAGGGCCCCTGCCTTCACTTCAGAAGAGTTGGAGAAACTTGTTGATGGGGTCCTCCCCCAGTATGCGCTACTCTACCGTCCTCCAGACCAACAGGTAAGTACACTGGGTGCACGTTGAATGGGCTATGCCTGTGTTGAGTGGGCTGGATGTAAGATGGTGGGGAGGGGAGCGAATGAGGAGTGCAACGCATGAAACATGAGAACATGTGCCACATGGCAAGCTTGGGGAGGGGGGGCCACTCACATCTACTATGCAGAAAAGTGATGATATTTCCTTTCCCACACTGTACATGTCAAATAGGTCAGCGCCCATCAGAAGATCGACATTTGGCGTGCCATCGCCAAGGACGTCCGGGCCCTGGGGGTTCACAACAGACGGGGCACCCACTGCCGAAAGAGGTGGGAGGACATCCGCCGCGGGACCAGGAAGACCGCGGAGTCTCTGCTGGGCATGGCCTCCCAACGTAGGAGGGGTGCCAGTCGTACCTTGACCCCTCTGATGTCCCGGATCCTGGCGGTGGCCTACCCCGATTTGGATGGGCGCGTGAGGACATCACAGCAGACACAAGGGGGTGAGTATCAGCACATTCTGCTATCTTTGCGCGCAGTGGAGGTGTCTGGGTTGGGGAGGAGGGCTGTGGGTGACTTTAGGCCAGGGCGCTTTCTGTAGGCTAGGCCCCTCCTTTAGGCATGGCCCTGTGCCCCGCCCCCACCTCTGTAGGGTGCCAAGTACAGCTATCCATGGTCCTGCATCCCCCATGTGTGCATTTGTTGTCAATAGACCTGTAGGCCTAGTCACAAGTACTGAGTAGTGTACCCCGATTGCGCGGCGTAGTGCAGGGGGCTACTGTGTCTGTCCTCTCCGACAACGGTGTTGCCAATGCATGCACTCAACCTGTCTTTATTTCTCCCCCCACCCATTTTCTTTATCTTCCTGTGCATGTGTGCATTAGCATCATCAGGCGGAGGAGATTTGGCATCGGAGCACGAGGGAGCTGCAACTCACATGCCCCGGAGGGCCATGCTACAGACACCGAGAACACCAGTGATACGGAGGGCGAGGGGAGCTCCACAACGGGGACCCGTGGAGACGTCAGCGCCACCGACACGTCCTCGGAAGGGAGCTCAGCTTGCGGTGGCGGCAACATCTGTGCCCACCGCCACAACAGGTACAGCCGCCACCCAGGGCACCAGCCCCACCCTCCCAGCAGCCCCTCAGCCTTTGCTCCGTGCCCGCTCACCCAGGAAGGCGGGCATCTCCTTCACCCCAGGCACCTCAGGCCCTGCCCCAGTTACCCCTGCTGCCCTCAGTGAGGAGGTCATTGACCTCCTCCAGACCATCATTGTTGGGCAGTCTACACTTTTGAATGCCATCCAGGGGGTAGAAAGGGAGGTGCATCGGAGCAATGCATACCTGGAGGGCATTCATTCGGGTCAGGCTGCCCATCAACGATCGTTCAATGCTCTGGCCTCAGCACTGACGGCAGCCATTGTCCCTGTTTCCAGCCTCCCTCTTCTAACTGCCTCCACCCAGTCCCAGTCTCCTGTTCCTCTGCCTATCCCATCCACACCAATAGACCAGCCTGCACACACCTCAACACCCAAGGGCAGCTCATCCAGACATAAGCACCACAGATCCCACAAGCATTCACCCAAGCAACATCCAGATGCAGACATGGCAACATTCACTACCACCTCTGTGTCCTTGTCTCCCTCCTCCCTCCCTGTGACGTCTCCACTCACACCTGCATGCACACCACCATCAGCCAGTACTTCCATCACCAGCACACCCTCCAGTACAGTCCGCACACGTGCAGTCACCACCCCCACTGCCATTTACACGTCCCCTGTGTCCTCTCCCAGTGTGTCTGTCACCCCCTCTTCCAAACCACACAAACGCAGGCAGCCACCCACCCAACAGCCATCCACCTCACGACAGCCTCCGTCACAAGCACCTGCACCCAAAGACAGCACACTTGACTCTCCTACAACCACATCCTCTTCCTCCACTCCCATTCCCACTGCACCTACCCCTCCCATTGCTTCTAAAAAACTTTTCCTCTCAAAACTTAACCTCTTTCCATCACCTGACCCACCCCCTTCATCTGGTAAGAATCCTAAGAGCACCTCAGCCACCACCAGCCCTGCATCAAATGTGACCATTGTGCACGGGTATCGGATTCCACCTTTTCCTACTGCAGAAACATCGGCCAGCAGCAAGGGGACAGCCAGCCCACCCCCTGGGAAGAGAACCAGAAAGACTAAGGGCCGGCGCGAGAAGGCTGAGACGGCTGCCACCAAGGACCCTAGTCTTGGCCAGTCACCTGCCACAACATCAAAGGGAGGCAAGGGAAAGAGAGCTTCATCGAAGGAGGGCAAGGGCAGCAGGGCGGAGAAGTCAGCCAGCAGACGCGCGGACCAGGAGGGCCCCGCCAGCCCCATACCGGGTGTGACGGAGGACACCCACGGGCCCAGGACTCCATCACAGGAGTGGCCAGCAACCGCACGGTCGGAGGGCGACTAAGCGGGGAGTCTTGGCCAGGTCTGGCTCCCCAGAAAGACAGGACAGGCACCGCTGAACAGGGCCCCGCCGTGAAGAGCACCGCTGAACAGGGCCCCGCCGTGAAGAGCACCGCTGAACAGGGCCCCGCTGTGAAGAGCACCGCTGAACAGGGCCCCGCCGTGAAGAGAACCGCTGAACAGGGCCCGCCGTGAAGAGCACCGCTGAACAGGGCCCCGCCGTGAAGAGCACCGCTGAACAGGGCCCGCCGTGAAGAGCACCGCTGAACAGGGCCCCGCCAAGACAGGCACCGCTCCGCTGGGCCCTTCATCTCAAGCACCGCTCCGCTGGGCCCCGCCGTCTCAAGCACCGCTCCGCTGGGTCCCGCCGTCTCAAGCACCACTCCGCTGGGCCCTTCCTGTCAAGCACCGCTCCGCTGGGCCCTTCATCTCAAGCACCGCTCCGCTGGGCCCTGCCGTCTCAAGCACCGCTCCGCTGGGCCCCGCCGTCTCAAGCACCGCTCCGCTGGGCCCTTCCTGTCAAGCACTGCTCCGCTGGGCCCTTCCTGTCAAGCACCGCTCCGCTGGGCCCCGCCGTCTCAAGCACCGCTCCGCTGGGCCCCGCCGTCTCAAGCACCGCTCCGCTGGGCCCTTCCTGTCAAGCACCGCTCCGCTGGGCCCCTTCATCTCAAGCACCGCTTCGCTGGGCCCTTCCTGTCAAGCACCGCTCCGCTGGGCCCCGCCGTCTCAAGCACCGCTCCGCTGGGCCCTTCCTGTCAAGCACCGCTCCACTGGGCCCTTCATCTCAACCACCGCTCCACTGGGCCCCGCCGTCTCAAGCACCGATCCGCTGGGCCCTTCCTGTCAAGCACCACTGGCCCATTGACAGTGCCGGTTCTGTGTCGAGCTGGTGTTCACGCTGCACTCTGGGCACCATGCCTCCTCCAATACCAGTGGAGTCGGTTATCCATCTAATGGACTGTGGCTTTGCACTCCCCAGGATGGCACAGTGGGCAACCCTCCCACTGTAGAGACTTGAGAGACTGTGGCTTTGCACTCCCCAGGATGGCACAGTGGGCAACCCTCCCACTGTAGAGACTTGAGAGACTGTGGCTTTGCACTCCCCAGGATGGTACAGTGGGCATGGAGGCCCCTCGTGGATCTGGCGTCGTGGACTCCTGTGGCTGATGTGCCCCCCCTTCCCTTCCCCCTGAGGTGCCTGTAGTTTTATCATCTGATGCCCCAGCAGTGTTCTCTCCAACGGTATCTGGTCTCCTGTGTGGGCTTTGCGCATGTGTTTGTGCACATTGGCCCACGGACTATGGAACTTTAACAAAATGTGCAGGACTTATTGCCTATGTATATAGATTTCGCAATGTTCATTCTTTATTTTTTATATTTCATCTTGATAATTTACCATGACTTCAATGAACCTATTTTATACATAAATGATAAAGATCATTTTAATTGTGTCTTTGCATTTTTCCGTGGGGTTGGGGGGTGTCACTCTGAGTTGTTGCTCTGCATTGGTGTGTAGTTAGTTGGGGGGGGGTGGGGGGGTGGGTGTGTCGCGTATGTGTGTGCCCGTAACCTTTCCTCCTCCCCCCTCCCCTGTGTTCATAGGTGCAGTACTCACCGTTGTCGTCTGCGCCGGCGTTCGTACTCGTGGTAGATGAGCAGGTAGACAATAGCTGGTAGGATGTTTAATTCGGGTTCCATGCTGTCCTCCGTCCTCGTGGAGTGTGTAGAGGTGAGCGTTTTCCCGTTCGTAGTCTGTTTCCGCCATGTTTTTATCGGCGGGGCTCCCGTCCCCGGAAAAGGTGGCGGATTGGTGAGTTGTGATAGGGTGGGTGGTACATTGTCTGCCGCCTGCCTGTTGGCGGTGACCGCCGCGCTGTTTGTGTGTCCCGCCGTGGCGGTCGGAGTGTTAAAGTGGCGGGCTGTGTTGGCGGTTCCCGCCAGGGTCAGAATTCCTTTTTTTTGACCGCCTGCCTGTTGGCGGGTTGGCCGCCGCTTTATCACCGACCGCCAGGGTAGGAATCACCCCCTAAGTCATTCCATAGATTTAAACCATGGTACAGCGGCAAAAATCAAAATGACAAAGGGGGGGGGGGGCAAGCAATTTGTTGGAAATTCGAAACCGACGAATGCACATGGGGTCAAAGCTGAAAATTCAGGCACAGCTGTTCTTCATGAGGAGGGGAACACCCAGCATCTGCGTGCAGAAACAACAAACACCGTTCAGACAAGAAAGAAAAGAAAAGGAAGCATTAAGGTTAGCTCATCAGCTCGGCCTCAGCCTGGGACCTGGAAAAATGTTAAGTTAGCCAGATCCTCCATCAACATGCAATTGCTGTGGAAGCTAGCCAATGAGTATTTTAACAAAAAAGAGGCAGAGATATTGGTGAAAGGTTTTGAGGAGGGTTTCCCTATCCCAGTGACAGAAACAATAGTGGGTGGGTGGGTATTGACCTAAAATCAGCTATGGAAGATCCAGAAATTGTACAGCAAAAAATTGACAAGAAGTTGAGGCTGGGCGCATAGAAGGCCCTTTACCATTCACCCCACCCGCAGACTTAATATTATCACCCTTAGGTGTAGTTCTAAAGAAAGAACCAGGCCAATTCAGGCTAATACATCACCTATCTTTCCCGGAAGGTGCATCAGTGAATGACAGTATCCTCTCAGAAGCCTGCTCCGTGGGTTACACCACAGTAGAGGACGCCATTGATATGATAAAGTCAGCAGGCAGAGGGGCACTCTTAGCAAAGGCTGACATTGAGTCAGCTTTCCGCCTATTACCGGTTCATCATGACAGTTTTCATTTATTAGGTTTTCAACACAAGGGGGATGTTTATGTTGATAAGGCCATGCCTACGGGTTGCACAATTTCATTTACTTTGAACAGTTTAGTACATTTTTTAAATTGGCACTGCACAAAAGACATCCAGCCGATGGTAAGATGCATTACTTGGATGACTTTCTTTTTGTAGGAAAAGCAGGCACAGGCGAATGTGCGAACTTATTGATTTCTTTTAAAAAACTAGCAAAGGAATTAGGCGTCCCCTTGGCAATGGAAAAAACTGTAGGTCCTACAACAACACTAGTGTTCCTGGGTATTGAATTAGATTCAATCACTGGGACAGCAAGGATCCCGAGGAACAAGGTAAGAGAACTAAGGGAAGAAATCAAGTACATGCGAGGTAGACAAAAAGCGACATTGGGTGAGTTACAGAGAATGGTGGGAAAACTCAATTTCGTGAGCAGGGTTATCCCAGCAGGATGAGTGTTTGCAAAACGACTATGTAAATTGACAGCAGGTTTTTGCAAGAAACACCACCATGTCAGACTGGGCTCAGGAGTAAAGAGCGACCCTGGCCATGTGGGACTCCTTCCTCGAGCAGTTCAACGGAGTACTCATCTGGAGAGAGGGCTGGATAACTGCCCACGAGCTAGCACTGTTCACAGATGCCGCAGGTGTCTGCGGTTTTGGGGCACTGTTAGGCAGGGAGTGGTATGCAGGTAAATGGCCTAAGAGGTGGCACGACCTTGGAGTCACCAAAAACATTACATTTTTAGAGCTATTCCCCATAGTGGTAGCCATGACTATCTGAAAGGACAAGTTGCAAAACATGAAGCTAACAATTTGGTCAGATATCCTAGGCGTGGCTATGGCAATAAACAACGGTTCTGCATCCTGCTCTCACACACTGAGGCTATTGAGGTGATTTGTCAGTATCCAGCTCAGGGGGAATCTGGACATCAGGGCTAGACACGTATAGGGAATAAAAAGAAACTCACTTGTGGACACTCTCTCTCATTCCCAGATGGACAAATTCAGAAAACTAGCTCCGGAGGCGAGGCACGTGATGACACATTTTCCCTATCTGTGGGAGCTGGCGGAGCCAACTTGTCAGTATTAGTACACAATGCACTCAAGCCAGAGACACACAGGAGGTACTCCAAACACGCCAAGGTATTGATGGAGATAGGGGGCCTCAATACACTGGGGGATCCCGGGGCAACCAGGCCGGCAGTAGAACGCTTCATTAAATGGGCCGACCAACAGGGAAAAACGAAATCTTGGGCAAGGGCTCACTTGGCGGCGGTGGCATATTTTTCAAGGATTCAGACAGGCAGGGACCCCACAGCCTCACATTAAATTAGAGCAGCTATGAAGGGCTGGAAAAGGCTGGAGGGAAAAAAGCAGGACAACAGGCACCCTTTAGATTTCAGCAAACTAATGACACTGATAGACGCTCTGGAGATGATGGCTGACGATGAGCACGAGTTGAGACTATTCAGGGCAGCGTTCACCACAGCTTTCTTCGGGGCTTTTCGAATAAGCAAGATAGTAGCCGCGGCAAATAGAGAGGGTGGCACCAGCTGCATCCAAGCCGAGGATTGCAGAGCAGAATCAGGCAGGGTACGCCTTTTGTTAATGAAGTAAAAAACAGACCAGCAAGGCAGAGGCACGTGGATCCAGCTCCACTGCATAAAACAAACAAAGTATTGCCCGGTCTGCAATTTAAATGATTATCTGTCAGCACGTCCAGTTTCGCCAGGTCCCCTATTTATGCACAAAGATTTTGAATGGTTGAGCAAATACCTGTTTTCGACAGTCATGCGCAAAGCATTAAGGAAAGGCGGCCTAGTGGCAGTAGTTTTTGCTTCCCATTCTTTTCGCATCGGGGCGGCCACAACGGTGGCAGAATTCGGTTTAGAGGAGGACGCTATCAAAGCGGTGGGTAGGTTGCGTTCCAAAGCATATAAAAGTTATATACAGCCACATTTATTATAACTACAATTTGTGTCTGATTCCATCGACAGGCACGCCACCCAAGACAGTATGGGTGGTCAGGCACTCCTTTATTTCTAGATTGCAATCATGGTGGAATCAGAACGTCAACAATGGGAGAAAGAACCTTGCGGCAAGTAAAATCAAATGGTGGGGCGTTCCCGGCATGAAGTGGGAGCAGCTCCGACAAACAATGACAGGTTTATTAAACACAACCCAGAAACACCCGGATGTTCTAATCATACATTGGGAGGGAACGATTTAGCCAGGTTAGGGAGGAAGATCCTGCTAAATGACATCAGGCGAGATTTGTCAGAAATAAAAAAGTTATGCGGCAGCACAACCATCATGTGGTCCGAAATAATCCCCAGGTTGAGCTCGAGGGGGACTGGTTCAAACAAAGCTGTGGACAGCTCCAGAAGGAAGCTTAACATCGCAGTATGCAAATACTGCAAAGCAAAAGGGCTTGAGAGCATACAACATGGTTTGATCCACCCCAGGCGACCAGAGCTGTATGCACCAGACGGTGGGTACCTATCAGCAGTAGGAATGGAAATATTTTTGGCGAACCTAGCCGCAGGGATGGCATAGTCACGTTTCCACCCAAAAAAAAAAATAATCTGTGCATGGGGGAGCTGCCTGGAGACGTGAGCCTCTCAGGCAGCGTGGCGGAATTTAAAGGATGTTTTACCAAAATTATCGCTAGGCACATTTAGTAAGGCAGTGTACAGATGGAATGCCCCTCACCTGGGGATGCCTAACGGCAGGGTGAGAAGAGGCCAGCTAAGGGGAGTAAGTGGAACACGGCGCTCGCAACCCAGATTCGCCAGGATGGATGGCAGGGCACAGACATACGCCAGGTAGCGAGTTGGACCTAATCCAAAAAGTTGAAGCTACCCCCTCGGAGAAAGATGGTAAAAAGAACGCCATGGACTAAACCCCTCTCAAAAACAAAAATGTGAAATTGCCTATAGACAAAAATGGGTCAAAGAGACAGGACAAACAGAGGCCAGGACTCAAAGGCCGATCAGTCACTGCGTTTATTAATTTTGTAATTTTCATTGTAGAAAAATTGATTGTTCTTGAATTATGAAACAGACAAATAAGTTTTGTTAGTGTGTCAATGTAAATACTTGTTTATTGGCAGTGAAATTAAGGCCTTGCCATAGTAACTGAATGTGGAGACTAACAGGCAATTACACAGGTGTCTATAACAATAAAAGCAACTAAAATTAATCAATGACCAAGTGCGCACCAGAGTGGTACATAAACCTGAGAAGACATTTGGTGGCATTTCAAGCAACCCCACAAAATATGCTGCTCTCTGCTGATGACGGGCAAAACCCAGAAACACGTGTCCAGAGATACACAGCACTTGCTGCACCTACTAAGGTGAAAGACTTTGATTACTTTTGTTAATGTGAAACGAATCTGACAGCATTTATCAAGATGCATTGGGGCCAACTTTTTGCTGGAGTGTGAGGCAGTGTGCTCCCTTTTTTTTTGCACTGTGTCGAATGACGGCTCCCTTGAGCTAACGGGCTGACGAGCCTTGGTGAGGCACCTGCGCACCAGAGTGGTACATAAACCTGAGAAGACGTTTGGTGGCGTTTCAAGCAACCCCACAAAATATGCTGCTCTCTGCTGATGACGGGCAAAACCCAGAAACACGTGTCCAGAGATACACAGCACTTGCTGCACCTACTAAGGTGAAAGACTTTGATTACTTTTGTTAATGTGAAACAAATCTGACAGCATTTATCAAGATGCATTGGGGCCAACTTTTTGCTGGAGTGTGAGGCAGTGTGCTCCCTTTTTTTTTGCACTGTGTCGAATGACGGCTCCCTTGAGCTAACGGGCTGACGAGCCTTGGAGAGGCACCTGCGCACCAGAGTGGTACATAAACCTGAGAAGACGTTTGGTGGCATTTCAAGCAACCCCACAAAATATGCTGCTCTCTGCTGATGACGGGCAAAACCCAGAAACACGTGTCCAGAGATACACAGCACTTGCTGCACCTACTAAGGTGAAAGACTTTGATTACTTTTGCTAATGTGAAACGAATCTGACAGCATTTATCAAGATGCATTGGGGCCAACTTTTTGCTGGAGTGTGAGGCAGTGTGCTCCCTTTTTTTTTGCACTGTGTCGAATGACGGCTCCCTTGAGCTAACGGGCTGACGAGCCTTGGTGAGGCACCTGCGCACCAGAGTGGTACATAAACCTGAGAAGACGTTTGGTGGCATTTCAAGCAACCCCACAAAATATGCTGCTCTCTGCTGATGACGGGCAAAACCCAGAAACACATGTCCAGAGATACACAGCACTTGCTTCACCTACTAAGGTGAAAGACTTTGATTACTTTTGTTAATGTGAAACGAATCTGACAGCATTTATTAAGATGCATTGAGGCCAACTTTTTGCTGGAGTGTGAGGCAGTGTGCTCCCTTTTTTTTTGCACTGTGTCGAATGACGGCTCCCTTGAGCTAACGGGCTGACGAGCCTTGGTGAGGCACCTGCGCACCAGAGTGGTACATAAACCTGAGAAGACGTTTGGTGGCATTTCAAGCAACCCCACAAAATATGCTGCTCTCTGCTGATGACGGGCAAAACCCAGAAACACGTGTCCAGAGATACACAGCACTTGCTGCACCTACTAAGGTGAAAGACTTTGATTTCTTTTGTTAATGTGAAACGAATCTGACAGCATTTATCAAGATGCATTGGGGCCAACCTTTTGCTGGAGTGTGAGGCAGTGTGCTCCCTTTTTTTTTGCACTGTGTCGAATGACGGCTCCCTTGAGCTAACGGGCTGACGAGCCTTGGTGAGGCACCAGAGTGGTACATAAACCTGAGAAGACGTTTGGTGGCATTTCAAGCAACCCCACAAAATATGCTGCTCTCTGCTGATGACGGGCAAAACCCAGAAACACGTGTCCAGAGATACACAGCACTTGCTGCACCTACTAAGGTGAAAGACTTTGATTACTTTTGTTAATGTGAAACGAATCTGACAGCATTTATCAAGATGCATTGGGGCCAACTTTTTGCTGGAGTGAGGCAGTGTGCTCCCTTTTTTTTTGCACTGTGTCGAATGACGGCTCCCTTGAGCTAACGGGCTGACGAGCCTTGGTGAGGCACCTGCGCACCAGAGTGGTACATAAACCTGAGAAGACGTTTGGTGGCATTTCAAGCAACCCCACAAAATATGCTGCTCTCTGCTGATGACGGGCAAAACCCAGAAACACGTGTCCAGAGATACACAGCACTTGCTGCACCTACTAAGGTGAAAGACTTTGATTACTTTTGCTAATGTGAAACGAATCTGACAGCATTTATCAAGATGCATTGGGGCCAACTTTTTGCTGGAGTGTGAGGCAGTGTGCTCCCTTTTTTTTTGCACTGTGTCGAATGACGGCTCCCTTGAGCTAACGGGCTGACGAGCCTTGGTGAGGCACCTGCGCACCAGAGTGGTACATAAACCTGAGAAGACGTTTGGTGGCATTTCAAGCAACCCCACAAAATATGCTGCTCTCTGCTGATGACGGGCAAAACCCAGAAACACATGTCCAGAGATACACAGCACTTGCTTCACCTACTAAGGTGAAAGACTTTGATTACTTTTGTTAATGTGAAACGAATCTGACAGCATTTATTAAGATGCATTGAGGCCAACTTTTTGCTGGAGTGTGAGGCAGTGTGCTCCCTTTTTTTTTGCAAGTGTGGACAGACTTGCTTTTAAAATGATTTTGAAATTATAAATAAGTGGAGTGAGACAAGTGCGGATGTTAAAGCAAAAGCCGCCCCTGAAAGGGGCATAAAGGGCAGGTGCTATAACGGCCGCTTTGGACCCAGAAGGGACTGGTCAGACCGTTTTTTGGCAAATGTCACCCCTACGCAAATGGGACGCTTCCCCTCCACCCCCTCGCAATAAAACAGAGTTGGGGGGAGAGGGCACTAAAAAACAAAGGAAGACCAATGAGGGGGGTTTGAATCATTCTAACCCCCCCAATGAGGAAACAGTTATTCGCATGCAATGGGTACGGGAGACATTTAAGGGAGCACACTGTCCCACAGCCAGCAAACCGACAGAGGACAAACCAGGACTTCGCGCCAAGCCAGAAAGAAGAAAATCCACCCTCCCTCCGGACAATAGGCATTCTGTTGCAATGCCAGACAGACAGAAGGGGCATGTGGAATTTAAACGATGTTTTACCAAAATTATTGCTAGGCACACTTAGTAAGGCAGTGTGCAGATGGAAGGCCACTCACCTGGGGATGCCTTACGACAGGGTGAGAAGAGGCCAGCTAAGGGGAGTAAGTGGAACACGGCGCTCGCAGCCCAGACCTGCCAGGACGGGTGGCAGGGCACAGACATACGCCAGGTAGCAATTAGGGCCTAATCCAAAAAGTTGAAGCTACCCCCCTCGGAGAAAGATGGTAAAATGAACGCCATGGAGTAAGCCCCCCTCAAAAACAAAAATGTGAAATTGTCTACAGACAAAAATGGGTCAAAGAGACAGAACAAACAGAGGCCAGGACTCAAAGGCCGATCAGTCACTGCATTTACTAATTTTGTAATTTTGATTGTAGAAAAAATGTATTGTTCTTGAATTATGAAACAGACAAATAAGTTTTGTTAGGGTGTCACTTTAATTACTTGTTTATTGCAGTGAAATTAAGGCCTTGCCATAGTAACTGAATGTGAAGACTAACAGGCAATTACACACGTGTCTATAACAATAAAATCGGCCAAGATTTATCCATGACCAAGTGTGGACAGACTTGTTTTTTAAATGATTTTGAAATTATAAATAACTGGAGTGAGACAAGAGCGGATGTTAACGCTTCTGCAATACGGCTCATTATAGATGCAGGATGCTGCTGCCAGGCTGTCTATGGTCAGGACACAGCCAGGCCGCTATCGGTGCCTTTCTTAAAGTCAAAGTATTCGTCAGCATTAAAGCCAGAGTTGCCAACTCCAACTGGCAGGCTCAGATGGCTCGAGCTTCGTTCCTTACTCGAGGCGTCTCTAAAGTCACGGCTCAGAGCACCAAACTTTAATCCAAACACAGTTGGGGGAAAGCCAGTTGAACACTGCATGGTTTAGCTACTAAACTCTTCACAGCGAGCCAAGAAATTGAATGGAAAATAAAATAAGCAACTTAGACTAACACATTTTTGAGTCTTGCAGCTCTCAATATAACTGTGATTCTGGGCAAATCAGAAAGTCTCCCAGTGCCTAAACATTGAAGGTGGCCTTGAGTAGTAATAACTAGTCCTCAGGCTGTATGTCGAAACTCACCGCTTGGAGCAGCTGGCTAATCTAATTTGCGTATGGAGCTTGCTCTCTTTAAATGTTAATATTTCGGCATTACACTCTCCGGATTGGGGCGCGTGTGAGGGAAGCCATCACCTAGGCAGGCTAATGGCAGTCATTAAGAGAGGGATTCAGAACATAATTGTAGCCCCTCTAAAAGGTGACATGTAGTACACTAAGTTGGACCACATATGGGTCAGTTGCACATCGCACTACAGTTATTGGGAGGCATAAAGGGTTAGAAGTGTGTCTTTAGCATGGCCCACCATCAAAGTCGACAGCTAACAATGTAAACTAAAGTGAGAATACCACTGTTGCAGTAGCCAGGCAAGGATTTAAAGCTTTCAAGCTGTGCTTTCAGGCTTACTCAGAGTAGAAACCAGTGCTGCAAAGAGTTATACACCTTTAGCGCTCTGTTGTTAAGGGGCTTTCCACTCCACACATTTGTTATTACGATCAGCTACTCCTACATATCTCCTCATTCTGTTGGGGATGCTCTCAACGTGGCCTGATGTACTCTCTTCTTCTCTGCCATCAGTTGATTTCTGGGGTCAAACTATCATTTAGGTATCGGAAAAATATCCTACCAGTGTATTAAACTGCCGATAGGAATAAATTGTCACTATTAGGCACAAGATATTACTGGGGTGCCCCCCTTCATTATGTACCCACTAACATCAATGCTTTTAGATACCAGTGCGTGAAGCATTCTTGGATGCTCCAATTTTGCAGCATAAATAGCGCATCTGTTGGACCTCCCACCCCCCCCCCCCCCAACAAGCAGCAGTCATGACCAGCCAAATTGCTAAGAAAACACTTGGAGGGAGAAAGAGAAAGCTGAGGTTTAGTGAAAAGGAGTTGGAGATACTCACAGAGGAGTGCTCTGAGAACCATGATGTCCTATTTTGGAGGACATCAATGACAGTTCCAGAGTCACAAAAGAAGAAGATCTGGCAGGAAATCCAAACAAAAATAAATGCCATTGGAGTCACACACCGCTCCATCGATGAAATCAGCAAGAGGTGGTATGACCTCAGGTCACAAACAAAACAAAAGGTGGCTTAGTGACTCACTGAATCCCAGGGACCTTGAGGTGGCCCCCCAACAGTACCACCAACCACTGCACTTGAGACCATGGTGGACACCAACTGGAGCTGGAGGCTGTCGTGGGCATTGGAAAAATGTCTGCACCCAGAACATCACAAAGTAAGTGTGCAATATCTACTTTTGTCACAACTCAGACCCCACAGCTATGTCCACATCCAAATGGTCCAGCAGCAGGCACCAGATGTTTGTTTCCTAAATGTAGGTTATCATGACAGTGCATTATGGGTGATGTAGTCCAAAAGTCAGCTTAGGAGTCATATGCACCTTTTCTGGGGCAGACATCAGAAAGGTTAATAAAATGTATCTCATTTGTCCCACAAATCCAAGTGAGATACAGAGTGAGGACACCAATGTTGAGGGAGTGGATGATGCCAACATGGCAGCAGAAGTACCCATCCTATAGACAGTCACCTGAGCACCACAACACCACACTGTAGCACTATGTCAATAGAGCCTGCAGCAATGGAG
Organism: Pleurodeles waltl; assembly: GCF_031143425.1. Taxonomy (NCBI): domain Eukaryota; kingdom Metazoa; phylum Chordata; class Amphibia; order Caudata; family Salamandridae; genus Pleurodeles; species Pleurodeles waltl. The sequence goes on along the minus strand of NC_090442.1, from coordinate 445,764,667 downwards.
GATGATGATGTCCTTTTGCCACCAAGTCCAATCCCACAGTCAACTGTGAAACAAGAACAACATCTTCCAGTGTGTGGGCGCAGGAGGCATTGTGGGGAACGTGATGCTGTTGAAGATGACAGCAGGACAAGAGTTTGTTGGTTTAGAGGCATCCCTGTGGCAAAGTCACCATCTCTAAAACAAGTATTTAAAAAGCAGGAATATGCAAAGCATGTGGCAGAACATGTCTGTTGGCTTTAACAACTTTGGGACAGAATTCCCAACACTGAACACCAATATAGTGAGCCTGACCACTGCCATTCAGGAATTGTGCCAGCAAATGAGGGCCAACCATGCCTATAAGAGGCATCCGTATTGCAGTGCTGCGACTAGAATGGGTCAGCTAAGTTGCTCTATAGGTAGATTGGCCACTTCTACTACTAGCCTCTCCAGGAGAACCACCACATTACTGTTTGAAATTATGTTTCCCTGGGCCTAGGGCAGACCACTTCTGTTGGTGAACTGCTACTGACGGCACAGATTGCAAGAGGTGCAGGCGATGCCCCTCTAGATAGTGAAGAGAATTCTAGTGTGAACAGCGTATCCGCCACTGATGCCCGTGCCTTGAGCCACAGTAGCATCAGTACCTCTGCTGGAAACCAAGCAGGGACTGGGCATATTATAGCTGCAAAAAGCAGTAATGCACACTTATCTGTAGCTTTGCAGTTACAAATGGCTATTACTTGGTGATGTAAACAACACTATTTTGTATTTCACTTACCACTTGGGAATCATGTAGTTCAGAATGACATGGCAAAAAGAGTAGCCTGACACTAAAGGTTGTTTTAATTACAAAAACTGTGTCTACTTGCATCATTTTTGTGAATGCAGTGTTACCTAAAACGTACCTTGCAAAGTAATGTGTTGCTATGTAATCCGTCAGCGTCTCCCCTCCACTACTATAGTCCAGTCCCTGGCTGTAGTAGTGGTGCTTCTGGCTCATCATCTTCAGAATCTGTGTCCTCCAAATTAAGGTGTAGCCTGTGCCTGGTCGCTATGCTGTGTAGAATGGCACAGGTTGCCACAATTTTGCAGGAAACAACTGGGGCATACTGGAGTGCACCTCAACTTTTCTGAAGTCACTGGAATCTTGATTTGAGCACATCAAAGGTACATTCAAATACAGCTCTAGTGCGGTGATGGGCAATGTTGTATCACCTCTCATTGTTGTTTGGGAGGCTAGGTATGTGGTCAAAATCCAAGGTCGTAACGCATAGGTGCTGTCTCTTCTCCTCACAAAGTACACAAACACAAGCACACACCCACCCAACAGCCATCCACCTCACAAAAGCATCCAGCTCATGCACCTGCACCCAAATACAGCAGACTGACACCTCCTACAAGCACTCCCTCTTCCTCCACTCCCAAACCTTCACCCTCTTCCTGCCCCAATGTCCCTAAGAAGCTTTTCCTCACCACCCTTGACCTATTGCCTACCCCTCCTCCCTCGTCCTTCACCTCAGTCCAGGGTGGCCAGAACCCAGCCCAGCACCTCAGCCACACAATGTACGTCTGCTGTGGTTTCTGCAGCTGTGAGAGGCTCCAAGGAGGCACCCATCAGCCCAGCCAGTGTGCCACCAACACATGCCTAGGCCAAGAAGTTTCCGCCACCTGGCAAGGGCAAGACGGGGACAGCATCCAGCAAGAGGAAGGAGGCACAACCAGCCAACAAGGCCAAATCAAAGACTCCAGCTGACAGAAGCAAGGAGGCACCTCCATCTGCCAAGGGCAGGAAGGGGCACAGAACACCAGCCATGGCACTTCAGTCGTCCAAGGCTGCAGGTGAAGGCCTGGAGGCTACCGCCAGCACCGCCACCTGCACCGTGGCCAGCACCACCACCTGCACCACCGCAAGCAGCACCACTGCCAGCAGCAGCAGCCCCAGTGGGCAGCCGTCCAAGGCTGCAGGTGAAGGCATGAAGGCTACCACCACAACCGCCACTATCGCCACCTGCACCGCGACTAACACCGCCACCTGCACCGCCGCAAGCAGCACCACTGCCAGCAGCAGGCAGCAGCAGCCCCAGTGGGCAGCCATTTGAGGCTGCATGTGAAGGCCTGGAGGCTACGACCACTGCCAGCACCGCCACCTGCAGCGCAACTGCGATTCACTGAGCAGCCATCACCACCAGACAGCTGTGTGTAGTGGTGACTACATGGGCTGCAGTGCGTCCTGGCCCCTGCAAAAGCTGTTGTTGTGACACCCAGGTGAGAGACTATGACCTTGCACTCCAAAACATCTGCATCACAGGGCGCAATGCCCCCTCCAGACCTAGTGGAAGAAGGCATCCACTCACCCCATCCTTCCCAGGATGAAGCACACTGGGCACAATGCCTCCTCCAGAACCAGTGGAAAAAGCCATCCACTCACCCCATCCTTCCCAGGATGAAGCACACTGGGCACAAGGCCCCCTCCAGAACCAGTGGAAGAAGCCATCCACTCACCCTATCCTTGCCAGGATGAAGCACACTGGGCACAAGGCCCCCCCCAGAACCAGTGGAGAAGCCATCTGCTAGAGAGACTGTGGCCATGCACTCCCCAGGACCAAGCAGTGGGCAAACCACCCACTTGAGAGACTGTGACCTTGCACTCCCCAGGACCAAGCAATGGGAAAACCACCCACTTGAGAGACTGTGGCCTTGCACTCCCCAGGCCCAAGCAGTGGGCATGGAGCCCCCTCCAGGAGCAGTGGCATTGTACCATCTTCCAGCTGAGGGCCCCCCCTATTCCCCATCCCCCTGAGGTGCCTGTGTGTGTTTTGACCTGATGCCCCTGCAGTGTTCTCTCTGTATTGAGGCAGGAGTCAAGTGTGGGCTTGGCCTACGTGTTTTGGCCCAGTGGGCCTCAGACATTTTTGAGTGGGCATTGTCCCGCCTTTTGTATATATTGTAGATATTGTAAATACTGTTTTTGATTTATGAACGTATTTCTAAGTATTTCTAACATTACACTCATTTGACTCCATTCCTTTTGTCCTTGCGTTATTCCAGAGGGTTATGGGGTGTATATGTAATGTTGTTGCATGTATTTGTGTGTATGGTGTTCAGGGTTAGGGTGGGGGTGTTGCGTGTTACGTGTGTGTGTCACACTCTTTTTTGTCCCCCCTCCCCTGTGTGCTAGTTGCAGTACTCACTGTGCTCGTCGTCGCCGGCGTTGATGCTCCTGGTGTATGAGAAGATACACCAGCATGGTGAAAACCTGCAGCTCAGGCTCCATGGCGTTGTGGTTCTTCCTTGAGTGTCGAGAGGTAAATCGTTTCCCTTCAGAGTACTGTTTCTACCGTGCTTTTGATGGTGTTGGTACCGCCCCAGAAAAGCTGGCGGATGGGCGGGTTGTAATGTTGTGGGCGGTACATTATCTTCTGTGTAGCTGTTGGCAGTAACCGCCGTGGTGATTGTTGCTACCACCGTGGCGGTGGGAATGTTAAAGTGGCTGTCTCTGTTGCCGGTTCCCGCTGTGGTCATAATTCCATTTTTTTTACCGTCGGCCTGTTGGCGGTGTTCCCGCCACTTTAACACCGACCACCAGGGTTGTAATGAGGGCCTATAACTCTCTCAACTCTTCATATTGGCTACGCTTGTGCTGCAAAATCTGTTTGTGGCTGTTGGAGCCGACCTGTCCCTTCTTACTCACGGCAGCTAACATGGCTAAAACTACCAGATGATGCCAGGTACTGGAGCTGCTTGTTTTGCCTATACCTGAGGAGATTTTTATTAAATTAAAAACAGGCATAGATGCTCAGCATGTTATTTTTATCCTGGGCTTGCAAAATCTTCTGACATGTCTCACTAAATATGCTTAAAGTTTATGACCCTTGTTTAAAATGAATGTTTATATCTAAAAGAGAGGTGTTTGTGCTTTCAAAGGTACCAAACTGTGAATCAGTGGATAACGGTATGCACAAAGTTTGTTTTTCTCTGTGGTGTCAGACAATCAGGTTCAGACCTAACAAATATTATGTTTGAAATACAGTAAGGCCCAGTTTCAAGAGGGCCTAGCGCCATTCCACATCTGACACTGTTGTGGCGTTGGAAGGCCAACAATTCTGCTCCATATTTACAAAGCGGCGCAATGCTTGCATTGCAACACTTTGTAACCCCTTGCGTCCCATTATGCCTGCGCCAGACATAATGTATGCAAGGGGTGCTTTCCGGCACTAGGGGGGCCAAAAACATGACGCAAAGACATCTAATAGATTTCCTCTTGTAATTTTATCAGCATTTTTAAAGCCTGCTAAGAGCTGGAGTTATAGGGAGGCTCCGATTGTTTTCAATGGGCCTCTGTGTGCTTTGCAGGATTAGCTTCAAAGCTTTTGACACTAATCCTGCAAAAAGCCTGACAAGCGTAAAAAATTATGAGTCTAGTACCCCTGATTACCACCATGGTGCGGCGTATTTGAAATACAGCACACACATGGTGGCATTAGGGGGGCGCTAAGGGGCTCAAGAAAAGTGGTGTTGCACTAGGTGCAGCGCCACTTTTCATAAATCTGCCCCTAAGTGGAGTAAAGTCCGAGACATGCCCTTAAATTTTTGTTGCGGGCCGGTCAGCAAGCTGGACCAATTTGCATGCAAGCCGGCAAAAATTGGACAAGGAGATTGGTCGACAGTATTTGAAGCCACAAATCAATGTCCATTACAGTGGCAACCTGCAAGGTCAAAAGGGGAGTGCGGGTTGCACCCCTAACAAGAAATGCCCTTGCAAATTCGACATTGGAGCTCATCAACTTGGACCCAGAGCTGACCTTGGCTGAAGATTCTCATTGCTGGAGGAGCCGCAAGCTTTGCCGTGCAAAAGCTGCTCAGGACGTGCCATAGTGGGAGCCAGCCACAGGGAAACAATGAGGGATCAGAGTCAAGGGAGCGAAGAACAACTGGGAAAGCTTGCCGTGCCACATCGAGGGATTTGCAAAAGGGTGGAAGCACTGTGGGACAAGTACAGGAGGGCAGTTTACCTGCTCCCAGCTTCCTGCATCTTGTGGCCTGGCCTGGCACTGCTGTGAGGGAGAGAAGCCCTGCAGGAGCAGGACCGGTTCCTGCGTTTGGGAGACAAAGTCGGCTGCCTTAAGGGAGCGCGGGGCCCACCATGTTGCCTCTTGCCAGGTGTAGCATCTAGGGATTAACGCAGCATACACGATACAGCCCAGCAGAAGGTGATGACAGAGCAGGACGTGCACCCGGCAGGAACAGGTCACTTTTCTCATCGGGCCACTTTTGTAACAGTACAAGAAACCTTTCTCTTGTTAAACAGTAGCACCGGGGGAAGTGTTGTCCCACCCCCCCTGGGTTCCACATCAGAGAAGCACCACTTGCCGCTGGCTGCAGGAGCAGGCATCGGGCAGAATCACCCAAGATGATGCAGAATTTTTACAAGACAGGTACCAACAGGCAATCAGAACGCAATGGGAAGAGGCTGACCTGCAACCAAATAGTCAATGCGGGTGGCAACTAGCAAGGGATCATTGTCAGAGGAACATTCACGGTAGGGCACCTCGTCCACCATGTCACCACCTGCAGCCAGGACGGCGGTGCCAAGGAAATGACGCGTAGGCCTAGGCACTCCAGCAATTACAAAAACAGCATGACCAGAGCTAAAAGCATCCATGAAGCACTTGCAGCCAGCACATCGGTGCTCATGGGTGCAGCCCAGCTATAGCGCAGTGATACACCGAGCTTGGGCAGCTGACTCTCTGAAGGGAGTGGGCTTGGTCATGTCACATGACACGCAAATGTTCGGTGTGGGTATTGATAAGGTGGTGGCAGGGAATGCAGACTGTGCCATCCGTCTGTTAAGGTACTAGGTAGAATTTGAAAGGCTCCTGTTACAATGGATTAGAGCAGATGTATAGTAAATGTGTTCCCGGTTTGCACTGAGCTGAGTTAGTCATGCATGGGTAACAATACTCCACCCGGTTAAGCAAGGACCGCCCCTGAAAGGGGAATAAAGGGCCGGCGCCATAACGGCCGCCTCGGACCCGGAAGGGACCAGTCAGACCAGTTTTTGGCAAACGTCGCCCCTACGCAAAGGCGACGCTTCCCCTCCACCCCCTTGCAATAAAAGAGTTGGGGGGAGAGGGCACTAAAAAACAAAGGAAGACCAATGAGGGGGGGTTTGAATCATTCAAACCCCCCAATGAGGAAACAAGTATTCACATGCAATGGGTGCAGGGAGACATTTAAGGGAGCGCGCTGTCCCACAGCCAGCAAACGGTAAGAGGACAAACCAGGACTGCGCGCCAAGCCACGACCGCGAGCAAGTGCGGTTGTGACTTCGGCCATAGGACCGCCCAAACCGCGGCGACGCGACCACGCTGCCAGGAACAAGTCAGAGGCGGTAAGCATCTCCGGAAGGTGCGTACTACTTATTTCAAAACGCGCACTTCTGAGCTGCCACGAACATTACGGAGGCAGAAAGCTTCCCCTTATATGTGCCGCTTTGTTAAAAATATGTGTAGGAGGCTGGCCTGGCTTGCAGTGGGTACCAGAGGTACTTGCACCTTGTGCCAGGTCCAGTTATCCCTTATTAGTGTAGAAGAGGTGTTTCTAGCAGCTTAGACTGATAGAAGGTAGCAATGGCAAAGCAGCTTAGGCTGAACTAGGAGACATGTAAAGCTCCTACTATACCACTGGTGTCATATGCACAATATCATAAGAAAACACAATACACAGAAGTACTAAAAATAAAGATGCTTTATTTTCATGACAATATGGCAAAAGTATCTCAGTGAGTACCCTCAGTATGAGGATAAGTTATAAATACAAGATGTATGTACACAAACCAAAATTAGGTAAGTAATAGCAAGAAAAGTAATGCAAGCAGTGTAAAATTACAGTAGATTGCAATAGGAGCACATAGATATAGGGGCAAAACAAACCATATACTCCAAAGTGGAATGCGAACAACGAATGCACCCCAAACCTATGTGAGCTTGTAGAGGGTCGCTGGGACTGTAAGAAAACAGTGAGGGTTAGAAAAATAGCCCACCCCAAGACCCTGAAGGGTAGGTGTAAAGTGCACCTACTACCCCCAGAGAGCACAGAAGTCGTGATGGGGGATTCTGCAGGAAGTACAAACACCAGCAATGCAACAACAGTGGATTTCCAGACCTGAGTACCTGTAAGACAAGGGGACCAAGTCCAATAGTCGCGACAGTGTGCAGAGTGGGCAGGAGCCCAGGAAATGCCAGCTGAGGGTGCAAGGAAGCTGCCACCTGTTGGAAGAAGCTTGGAGTTCTGCAAGAAAGAAGAGAGCTAGGAACTTCTCCTTTGGAGGATGGATGTCCCACATCGAGATGAAGCTTTCAGAGGTGTTCCCACGCAGAAAGACCGCAAACAAGCCTTGCTAGCTGCAAGGGTTGCAGTAGAGGTTTTTGGGTGCTGCTGTGGCCCAGGAGGGACCAGGATGTTGTCACTTGGAAGAAGAGATAGAGGAGGCACCCAGCAACTCAGAGAGCCCTCCTAGAATCAGGCAGCACCCGCAGAAGTACCTGAACCGTCACTTGGAAGAAGAGTGAACTGGAGTCCATGCGAACTCACAAAAGGGAGTCCACGACGCCGGAGGGCAACTCAGAAGGATGTGCACTGCAGGTTAGAGTGTCGGGGACCCAGACTTGGCTGTGCACAAAGGAAATCCTGGAATAGTGCACAGGAGCTGGAGCATCTACAAATCATGATGTACCCAGCAATGCAGTCTAGCGTGGGGAGGCAAGTACTTACCTCCTCCAAACTTGGACTTAAGAGTCACTGGACTTTGGGAGTCACTTGGACAGAGTTGCTGAGTTCAAGGGTCCACGCTCGTCATGCTGAGAGGGGACCCAGAGGACCAGTGATGCATTCTTTTGGTGCCTGCGGTTGCAGGGGGGAAGATTCCGTCGACCCACAGGAGATTTCTTCAAGCTCCTGGTGCAGAGAGGAGGCAGGCTACCCCCAGAGCATGCACCACCTGGAAACAGTCGAGAAAGCCGGCAGGATGAAGCAATACAAGGTTGCTAGTAGTCGTCTTGCTACTTTGTTGCGGTTTTGCAGGCGTCCTGAGCAGTCAGCGGTCGATCCTTTGGCAGAAGGTGAAGAGGGAGATGCAGAGGAACTCTGGTGAGCTCTTGCATTCGTTATCTGGTGAGATCCCCAAAGCAGAGACCCTAAATAGCCAGAAAAGGAGGTTTGGCTACCTAGGAAGGAGGATTGGCTACCAAGAGAGGTGAGAGCCTATCAGAAGGAGCCTCTGACGTCACCTGCTGGCACTGGCCACTCAGAGCAGTCCAGTGTGCCACAGACACCTCTGTTTCCAAGATGGCAGAGGTCTGGGACACACTGGAGGAGCTCTGGGCACCTCCCCTGGGAGGTGTAGGTCAGGGGTGGGTCACTCTCCTTTCCTTTGTCCAGTTTCACGCCAGAGCAGGGCTAGGGGATCCCTAAACCGGTATAGACTGGCTTATGCAGAGATGGGCACCATCTGTGCCCATCAAAGCATTTCCAGAGGCTGGGAGAGGCTACTCCTCGGCAGCCCTGACACCTATTTCCAAAGGGAGAGGGTGTTACACCCTCTCTCAGAGGAAATCCTTTGTTCTGCCTTCCTGGGCCAGGGCTGCCTGGACCCCAGGAGGGCAGAAACCTGTCTGAGGGGTTGGCAGCAGCAGCAGCTGCAGTGGAGACCCCGGAAAGGCAGTTTGGCAGTACCCGGGTTCTGTGCTAGAGACCCGGGGGATCATGGAATTGTCCCCCCAATACCAGAATGGTATTGGGGGGACAATTCCATGATCTTAGACACGTTACATGGCCATGTTCGGAGTTACCATTGTGATGCTACACATAGGTACTGACCTATGTGTAGTGCAAGCGTGTAATGGTGTTCCCGTACACACAAAGTCCGGGGAATTTGCCCTGAACCATGTGGGGGCACCTTGGCTAGTGCCATGGTGCCCACACACTAAGTAACTTTGCACCCATCCTTCACCAGGTGAAGGTTAGACAAATAGGTGACTTATAAGTTACTTAAGTGCAGTGGTAAATGGCTGTGAAATAATGTGGATGTTATTTCACTCAGGCTGCACTGGCAGGCCTGTGTAAGAATTGTCAGAGCTCCCTATGGGTGGCAAAAGAAATGCTGTAGCCCATAGTGATCTCATGGAACCCCAATACCCTGGGTACCTCAGTACCATATACTAGGGAATTATATGGGTGTACCAGTATGCCAATGTGAATTGGTAAATTTAGTCACTAGCCTGTTAGTGACAAATTTGGATGTAAAGAGAGAGCATAACCACTGAGGTTCTGATTAGCAGAGCCTCAGTGAGACAGTTAGGCACCACACAGGGAGCACATATAGGCTACAAACTTATGAGCACTGGGGTCCTGGCTAGCAGGGTCCCAGTGACACATAACAAACATACTGACAACATATGGTTTTCACTATGAGCACTGGGCCCTGGCTAGCAGGATCCCAGTGAGACAGTGAAAACACCCTGACAGATACTCACAAACAGGCCAAAAGTGGGGGTAACAAGGCTAGAAAGAGGCTACTTTCTCACACATTGCACTTGCTGTAGTGGGTAAATGTGGACGGGAGAAGCGGCACAGACGAACGCGGCCACAATTTCTTGCGTGTGACCGCACGCAGTTTCAAAATAACGCCAGAGCACACGTGGGGCCACCCGGCTGGGTGACGCGACCACACGTTACTCGCAAAAGTTTCTGTGACGCTATTCGGAGGGGCGGTTTCTCTTTCGGCAGTTACAAAGGGAGCTCAGACACGGACAGCAATCTTTACTTCAATGTTCTTGCGGAGGACCGCCTAACTGGCGACGCGACTCACAAGGACAATATTCTCTGGAGCAGAATAACTAAAAAATAAAAAAATAAATAAAACAACACACAAGAGGCCAAGCCAGATTAACACTTCAGAAGGGACAGCTGCTGACTAAAACCCTATGTTCTGTCTCTTATTAAATCGATGCAGAGCTAATAGACATTTATAGAGTGAATTCAATCAAGGCAGAACTAACAGACATTTACAGAGTGAACTATTTTACACAAATCATCCAGCATGGAGAAGGTAGAGGCAATGAAGCACCAGGATGATTTGGAAAAAATGGTGGCTCACATGAGGGCTGAGACCCTGAAGCTCGGAAAAGATTGGCTCTGCGCCAAGATGGAAGACAATGTTGCTGAGGGGGATGTCCAATTTGTACATATCACAAAAGAAGACACCAAGGAAGCAGAGCCTGTCGGACATCCCACACACAATGCAGCCAAGCGACAGAGGGTGGAAAGGAGACAAGCCAAGAGAGTGGCAAAGAGTCCCAAGGCAGCGAACCCACCTGACGAGGCACCAGCAGTGGTAGAAGCACCCGGAAAATGACAGCTCACTGAAATCAGCGGAGGGTGAGCATATAATCGCAATAATTAAAGAATGCTAGCAGTCTTTTGCACCATTATTATTGAAAGGCAGCGGCGCAGGGCATGCTATGGGGCGAGCAGAAGCAGGAGGGGACCAACAATCTCTCAGTAAGGGGGATAGCTCAGGAACACATGGGGCCAGGAGCGAACAGGCGGCTGCAAGGGACCCTACACCAGCATGGGGCACAGGGGGCAAGGAGCAAGGAAATATTAGGGCCATGGGGCTATCACATGAGGCATACCTCAGACCTTCGTTAGGTCCCCCATCAATGACTACAAGGTCTGCAGGTCTGGCAAATGCCATCCCATTAACGGTTAAAGAAGGAATATGGAGAAAGGAATTTATAGAAATTTTTTCCCTACTAGAAATTCAATTAGAAGGGTTGGATCTTACAGTGTGTGACAAGAAGGATGAAGATAGGGGCGAAAGAAAGAGGGCCAGGAAGGAAAAGAATATTGAGAATTGCTTAGACGCATTTAGGATAATGGCATGCGTAATAGTAGAGAAATTCCCACGCTGCGCAGCAGATTTATGGCTATCTGAATCAAAAATACATGAGGCACACCGACAATTACCGGGGGATGCATGGCTAGAATACGATAAGAGTTTTAGGTTAAAAATGCAGGCCCACCCAGAGATGGAATGGAATGAGGAAGACATGTCTAGATACATTCACAAGATGATGGTGGCCAGAGAAGTCAGATCCTGGTCAGGGAGGGGGGGATCACCCTTTTCAGAACTCATATCACAAAGGGAAACATGAAAAGACTAAGTGGGTCATTATGACCCTGGCGGAAGTCGGAGAAGCGGCGTTAAGACCGCCAACAGGCTGGCGGTCTTTTTTTTGGTATTATGACCATGGCGATTACCGCCATGGTCATCCGCCGGTTCTCCGTTCCGCCCGCCAGGGTGGAGACGACCGCCGGGCGGAAGACCTGGGTCTCCAGCCCGACGGCCGTCACTATACTGCCGGTGGTATTTTGACCCGGCTGACCGCCATGGATTTCATGGGGTTTGAAACCACCATGAAATCCATGGTGGTAAGCACTATCAGTGCCAGGGAATTCCTTCCCTGGCACTGATAGGTGTCTCCCCCACCCCTCACCCCCACCCGAGTCCCTCCCCAACACCCCCCACCACCCCAGCCACCCCCCAAACGTGGCAGGGTCCCCCTCCCCACCCCAACCCCCAACATCACTTAACTCACACACACACAACACGCACGCAGGCACCACCAACGCACACACGCACACACACCAACATACATGCCAACATCCACACACACTGTCAGACACGCACACCCACATTCAAACATACACGCACACATCCATACAGACATACCCACAGACATACAGGCACTCACACACCCCCTCTACATACACAGACGCACACCCCCATGCATGCACACAACACACAACACCCCCCACCCCCCTTCCCTAACGGACGATCAACTTACCTTATCCGTCGATCCTCCGGGAGGGGACGGGAGCCATGGGGGCTGCTCCGCCGACACCACACCGCCAATAGAACACCGCCACGCCGAATCAACCTCCACTTCCCCGCCGCCCGCCAGTATGGCTGTTGGCGGCTCTCCGTCCGAAAAAGGACGGAGAGCAGCCAACAGTCATAATACGCCGAGTAGCAAACCGCCACTACTGACGGTCTTCCGCACGGCGGTCGCTCAGTGGTCTTGTAAAAAGACCGCCGAGGTTGTAATGACCACCTAAGTCATTCCATAGATTTAAACCATGGCGCAGTGGCAAAAATCAAAATGACAAGGGGAGGCAAGCAATTTGTTGGAATTTCGAAACCGACGAATGCACATGGGGTCAAAGCTGCAAATTCAGGCACAGCTGTTCTTCATGCGGAGGGGAACACCCAGCATCTGTGTGCAGACAAAACAAACACCGTTCAGACAAGAAAGAAAAGAAGAGGAAGCATTAAGGTTAGCTCATCAGCTCAGCCTCTGCCTGGGAAAAATGTTAAGTTTGCCAGATCCCTCATCAACACGCAATTGCTGAGGAGGCTAGCCAATGAGTATTTTAACAAAAAAGAGGCAGAGATATTGGTGAAAGGTTTTGAGGAGGGTTTCTCTATCCCAGTGACAGAAACAATAGTGGGGGAGGGGGTAAAACCTAAAATCAGCTATGGAACATCCAGAAATTGTACAGCAAAAAATTGACAAGGATTTGAGGCTGGGCCGCATAGAAGGCCCTTTACCATTCCCCCCACCCACAGACTTAATAATATCACCCTTAGGTGTAGTTCCAAAGAAAGAACCAGGCCAGTTCAGGCTAATACATCACCTATCATTCCCGGAAGGTGCATCAGTGAATGACAGTATCCCATCACAAGCCTGCGCCGTGGGTTACGCCACACTAGAGGACGCCATTGATATGATAAAGTCAGCAGGCAGAGGGGCACTCTTAGCAAAGGCTGACATTGAGTCAGCTTTCCGCCTATTACCGGTTCATCATGACAGTTTTCATTTATTAGGTTTTCAACACAAGGGGGATGTTTATGTTGATAAGGCCATGCCTATGGGTTGCTCCATCTCGTGCGTTTACTTTGAACAGTTTAGTACATTTTTGGAATGGGCACTGCACAAGAGACATCCAGCCGGTGGTAAGAAGCATTACTTGGATGACTTTCTTTTTGTAGGAAAAGCAGGCACAAGCGAATGTGCGAACTTATTGATTTCTTTTAAAAAACTAGCAAAGGAATTAGGTGTCCCCTTGGCAGTGGAAAAAACTGTAGGTCCTACAACAACACTGGTGTTCCTGGGTATTGAATTAGATTCAATCACTGGGACAGCAAGGATCCCGGGGAACAAGGCAACGGAACTAAGAGAAGAAATCAAGTACATGCGAGGTAGACAAAAAGCGACACTGGGTGAGTTACAGAGAATGGTGGGAAAACTCAATTTTGCAAGCAGGGTTATCCCAGCAGGACGAGTGTTTGCGAGACGACTATGTAAATTGACAGCAGGTTTGCGCAAGAAACACCACCATGTCAGACTGGGCTCAGGAGTAAAGAGCGACCTGGCCATGTGGGACTCCTTCCTCGAGCAGTTCAGCGGAGTACTCATCTGGAGAGAGGGCTGGATAACTGCCAAAGAGCTAGCACTGTTCACAGATGCCGCAGGCGTCTGCAGTTTTGGGGCACTGTTAGGCAGGGAGTGGTATGCAGGTAAATGGCCTAAGAGGTGGCACGACCTTGGAGTCACCAAAAACATTACATTTTTAGAGCTATTCCCCATAGTGGTAGCCATGACTATCTGGAAGGACCAGTTGCAAAACATGAAGCTAACAATTTGGTCAGATAACCTAGGTGTGGTTATGGCAATAAACAAAGGTTCGGCATCCTGCCCTCACACACTGAGGCTATTGAGGCGATTTGTCAGTATCCAGCTCAGGTGGAATCTGGACATCAGGGCTAGACACGTACAGGGAATAAAAAACTCACTGGCGGACGCTCTCTCTCATTCCCAGATGGACAAATTCAGGAAACCAGCTCCGGAGGCGAGGCACATGATGACACATTTTCCCGAAAGTCTGTGGGAGCTGGCGGTGCCAACTTGTCAGTATTAGTTCACAATTCATTCAAGCCAGAGACACCCAGGAGGCACTCCAAATACACCAAGGTATTGATGGAGATAGGGGGCCTCAAGACACTGGAGGATCCCGGGGCAACCAGACCAGCAGTCGAGCGCTTCATTAAATGGGCCTGCCAACAGGGAAAAACAAAATCTTGGGCACAGGCTCACTTGGCGGTGGTGGCACATTTTTCAAGGATTCAGACAGGCCGGGACCCCACAGCCTCACATTATATTAGAGCAGCTATGAAGGGCTGGGAAAGGCTGGAGGGAATAAAGCAGGACAACAGGCACCCCTTAGACTTCAGCAAACTAATGACACTGATAGACGCTCTGGAGATGAAGGCTGACGACAAGTAAGAGTTAAGACTATTCAGGGCAGCGTTCACCACAGCTTTCTTCGGGGCTTTTCAATTAAGTGAGATAGTAGCCGCGGCAAATAGAGAGGGTGGCAGCAGCTGCATCCAAGCCGAGGATTGCAGAGCAGAATCAGGCAGGGTACGCCTTTTGTTAAGGAAATCAAAAACAGAATAGCAAGGTAGAGGCGCGTGGAACCAGCTCCACTGCATAAAACAAACAAAGTATGGCCCGTTCTGCAATTTAAATGATTATCTGTCAGCATGTCCAGTTTCGCCAGGTCCCCTGTTAATGCACAAAAATGGTGAATGGTTGAGCAAATACCAGTTTTCGACAGTCATGCGCAAAGCATTAAGGAAAGGCGGCCTAGTGCCAGCAGCTTTTGCTTCACATTCTTTTCGCATTGGGGCGGCCACAATGGCGGCAGACTTCATTTTAGACGAGGACACTATGAAAGCGGTGGGTAGGTGGCATTCCAAAGCATATAAAAGTTAAATACGGCCACATTTATTATAACTACAATTTGTATCTGATTCCATCGACAGGCATGCCACCCAAGACAGTATGGGTGGTCCGGCACTCCTTCATTTCTAGATTGCAATCATGCTGGAATCAGAACATCAACAAAGGGAGAAAGAACCTTGCGGCAAGTAAAATCAAATGGTGGGGCATTCCCGGCATGGAGTGGGAGCAGCTTCCACAAACAATGAAAGGTTTATTAAACACAACCCAGAAACACCCGGATGTTCTAATCGTACATTTGGGGGGGGGGGAGATTTAGCCAGGTTAGGGAGGAAGATCCTGCTAAATGACATCAGGCGAGTTTTGTCAGAAATAACAAAGTTATGCGGCAGCACGACCATCATGTGGTCTGAAATAATCCCCAGGTTGAGCTAGAGGGGGGCTGGCTCAAACAAAGCCGTGGACAACTCCAGAAGGAAACTAAACATCGCTGTATGCAAATACTGCATAGCAAACGGGCTTGAGAGCATACAACATGGTTTGATCCTCCCCAGGTGACCGGAGCTGTATGCACCAGACGGTGTGCACCTATCAGCAGTAGGAATGGAAATATTTTGGGCGAACCTAGCCGCAGGGATGGCATAGTCACCGCAAAAAAAAAAAAAAATGCTGAATCTGTGCATGGGGGAGCTGCCTGGAACCGTGAGCCTCTCGGGCAGCGTGGCAGAATTTAAAGGATATTTTACCAAAACTATTGCTAGGCACATTTAGTAATGCAGTGTGCAGATAAAAGGCTACTCACCTGGGGATGCCGTACGGCAGGGTGAGAAGAGGCCGGCTAAGGGGAGTAAGCGGAACACGGCGCTCGCAGCCCAGACCTGCCAGGACGGATGGCAGGGCACAGGCATAGGCCAGGTAGCAAGTTGGGCCTAATCCAAAAAGTTGAAGCTACCTCCTCGGAGAAAGATGGTAAAATGGACGCCATGGACTAAGCCCCCCCCTCAAAAACAAAAATGTGAAATTGCCTACAGACAAAAATGGGTCAAAGAGGCAGGACAAAAAGAGGCCAGGACTCAAAGGCCGATCAGTCCCTGCGTTTATTAATTTTTGTAATTTTCATTGTAGAAAAATTGATTGTTCAGACAAATAAGTTTCATTTGTGTGTCAATGTAATTATTTGTTTATTGGCAGTGAAATTAAGGCCTTGCCATAGTAACTGAATGTGGAGACTAACATGCAATTACACAGGTGTCTGTAACAATAAAGGCGGCCAAGATTTATCCATGACCAAGTGTGGAAGGACTTGTTTTTTAAATGAATTTGAAATTATAAATAACTGGAGTGAGACAAGTGTGGATGTTAAAGCAAAAGCCGCCTTTGAAAGGGGCATAAAGGGCCGGCTCGATAAAGGCCGCCTTGGGCCCGGAAGGGATCGTTCAGACCGTTTTTTGGCAAATATCGCTGCTACGCAAATCGGACACTTCCCCTCCAACCCCCTCGCAATAAAACAGAGTTGGGGGGAGAGGGCACTAAAAAACAAAGGAAGACCAATGAGGGGGGGGTTTGAATCATTCAAACCCCCCAATGAGGAAACAGGTATTTGCATGCAATGGGTACGCGGGGGTTTTTAAGGGAGCGTGCTGTCCCACAGCCAGCAAATGGACAGAGGACAAACTAGGACTGCGCGCCAAGCCAGAAAGAAGAAAATCCACCCTCCCACCCAGACAATAGGCATTCTGTCGCGATGCTAGACAGACAGAAGGAGCAGGCCTTAATTTAAAGGATGTTTTACCAAAATTATTGCTAGGCACACTTAGTAAGGCAGTGTGCAGATGGAAGGCTACTCACCTGGGATGCCTTACGGCAGGGTGAGAAGATGCCAGCTAAGGGGAGTAAGCGGAACATGGTGCTCGCAGCCCAGACCCTCCAGGATGGATGGCAGGGCACAGACATACACCAGGTAGCGAGTTGGGCCTAATCCAAAAAGTTGAAGCTACCCCCTCGGAGAAAGATGGTAAAACGAACGCCATGGACTAAGGCCCCCTCAAAAACAAAAATGTGAAATTGCCTACAGACAAAAATGGGTCAAAGAGACAGGACAAACAGAGGCCAGGACTCAAAGGCCGATCAGTAACTGCGTTTATTAACTTTGTAATTTTGATTGTAGAAAAATTGATTGTTCTTGAATTATGAAACAGACAAATAAGTTTTGTTAGTGTGTCAATGTAATTACTTGTTTATTGGCAGTGAAATTAAGGCCTTGCCATAGTAACTGAATGTGAAGACTAACAGGCAATTACACAGGTGTCTATAACAATAAAAGCGGCCAAGATTTATCCATGACCAAGTGTGGACAGACTTGTTTTTGAAATGATTTTGAAATTATAAATAACTGGAGTGAGACAAGTGCGGATGTTAACGCTTCTACAATACGGCTCATTATAGATGCCGGGTGCTGCTGCCAGGCTGTCTATGGTCAGGACACAGCCAGGCCGCTAACGGTGCCTTTCTTAAAGTCAAAGTATTCGTCAGCATTAAAGCCAGAGCTGCCGACTCCAACTGGCAGGCTCAGATGGCACGAGCTTCGTTCCTCAGTGGAGGCGTCTCTAAAGTCACGGACCAGAGCAATAAACTTTAATCCAAACACAGTTGGGGGAAAGCCAGTTGAACACAGCACGGTTTAGCTGCTAAACTCTTCACAGCGAGGCACGAAATTAAATGGAATATAAGCAACTTAGACTAACACATTTTTGAGTCTCGGCAGCAGCTCAATATAACTGTGATCCTGGGCAAATCAGAAAGTCTCCCAGTGCCTAAACATTGAAGGTGGCCTTGAGTAATAATAACTAGTCTTCAGGCTGTATGTCGAAACTCACCGCTTGGAGCAGCTGGCTAATCTCATTTGCGTATGGAGCTCGCTCTCTTTAAATGTTAATATTTCGGCATTACACTCTCCCGATTGGGGTACGCGTTGGGAAGCCATCATCTAGGCAGGCTATTGGCAGTCATTAAGAAAGGGATTCAGAACATAATTGTAGCCTCTCTGAAAGGTGACCTGTGGTAAACTAAGTTGCACCACATATGGGTCAGTTGCACATCGCACTACAGTTATTGGGAGGCATACAAGGTTAGAAGTGTGTCTTTAGCATGGCCCACCATCAAAGTCGACAGCTAACAACATAAACTAAAGTGAGAATACTACTGTTGCAGCAGCCGGGCAAGGATTTAAAGCTTTCAAGCTATGCTTTCAGGTTTACTCAGAGTAGAAACCAGTGCCGCAAAGAGTTATACACCTTTAGCGCTCTGTTTTTAAGGGGGTTTACACTCCACACATCTGTTCTTACGATCAGCTGCCCCTACATATCGCCTCATTCTGTTGGGGGTGCTCTCAACGCGGCCTGAGGTACTCTCTTCTTCTCTGCCATCAGTTGATTTCTGGGGTCAAACATTCATTTAGGTACCGGAAAAATATCCTACCAGTGTATTAAACTGCCGATAAGATTAAATTGTCACTATTAGGCACAAGGTGTTACTGGGGTGCCCCTCTTCATTATGTACCCACTAACTGTTCCACTAACATCAATGCTTTTAGATACCAGTGCGTGAAGCATTCTTGGATGCTTCAAATTTGCCGCATAAATAGCACATCTGTTGGACCTCCCACCCCCCCCCCCAACAAGCAGCAGTCATGACCAGCCAAATTGCTGAGAAAACACCTGGAGGGAGAAAGAGAAAGCTGAGGTTTAGTGAAAAGGAGTTGGAGATACTCACAGAGGAGTGCTGTGAGAACCATGATGTTGTATTTGGGAGGGCATCAATGACAGATCCTGAGTCACAAAAGAAGATGATCTGGCAGGAAATCCAAACAAAAATAAATGCCATTGGAGTCACACACCGCTCCATCGATGAAATCCGCAAGAGGTGGTGTGACCTCAGGTCACAAACAAAACAAAAGGTGGCTTAGTGACTCACTGAATCCTGGGGAACTGGAGGAGACCCCCCAACAGTACCACCATCCGCTGCACTTGAGACCATGTTGGACACCAACTGGAGCTGGAGGCTGTCGTGGGCATTGGAAACATTTCTGCACCCAGAACATCTCAAAGTAGGTGTACAATATCTACTTTTGTCACAACTCAGACCCCACAGCTATGTCCACATTTAAATAGTCCAGCAGCAGGCACCAGATGTTTGTTTCCTAAATGTAAGTTTCATGACAGTGCATTATGGGTGATGTAGTAAAAAAAGTCAGCTAAGGGTCATATGCACCTTTTCTGGGGCAGACATCAGAAAGGTTAATAAACTGTATCTCATTTGTCCCACAAATCCAAGTGAGATACAGAGTGAGGACACCAATGTTGAGGGAGTGGATGATGCCAACATGGCAGCAGAAGTACCCATCCTATAGACAGTCACCTGAGCACCACAACACCAAACTGTAGCACTATGTCAATAGAGACTGCAGCAATGGAGGATGATGATGTCCCTTTCTCACAAAGTCCAATCCCATAGTCAACTGTGATACAAGACCAGCATCTTCCAGTGTGTGGGCGCAGGAAGCATTGCAGGGCACGTGATGCTGTTGAAGATGACAGCAGGACAAGAGTTTGTTGGTTTAGAGGCATCCCTGTGGCAAAGCCAACATCTCTAAAACAAGTATTTAAAAATAATCAGCAGGAATATGCAAAGCATGTGGCAGAACATGTCTGTTGGCTTTAACAACTTTGGGACACAATTCCCAACACTGAACACCAATATAGTGTGTCTGACAACTGCCATTCAGGAATTGTGCCAGCAAATGAGGGCCGGCCATGCCTATAAGAGGCATCAGTATCGCAGTGCTGTGGCTAGAATAGGTCAGCTAAGTTGCTCCATAGGTAGATTGGCCACTTCTACTACCAGCCTCTCCAGGAGAACCACCACATTACTGGTTGAAATGGGACACTTCAGCAGTGATGTTTCCCTGGGCCTAGGGCAGATAACTTCTGCTGTTGAACTGCTACAGACGACACAGATTGCAAGACGTGCAGGAGATGCCACTCTAGATAGTGAAGAGAATTCTAGTGTGAACAGCATATCCGCCACTGATGCCCGTGCCTTGAGCCACAGTAGCAGCAGTACCTCTGCTGGAAACCAAGCAGGGACTGGGCATATTGGACATAGCTGCAAAAAGCAGTAATGTACACTTATCTGTAGCTTTGCAGTTACAAATGTCTATTTCTTGGCGATGTAACCAACACTATTTTGTATTTCACTTACCACTTGGGAATCATATAGTTCAGAATGACATGGCAAAAAGAGTAGCCTGACGCTAAAGGTTGTTTTAATTACAAAAAAGTGTCTACTTGCATCATTTCTGTGAATGCAGTGTTACCTAAAACGTACCTTGCAAAGTAATGTGTTGCTATGCAATCCCGTCAGAGTCTCCCCTCCACTATTATAGTCCGGTCCCTGGCTGTAGTAGTGGTGCTCCTGGCTTATCATCTTCAGAATCTGTGTCCTCCAAATTAAGGTGTAGCCTGTGCCTGGTCGCTATGCTGTGTAGGATGGCACAGGTTGCCACAATTATGCAGGAAACAACTGGGGCATACTGGAGTGCTCCTCAACTTTTGTGAAAGCACTGGTATCTTGATTTGAGCACGTCAAAGGTACATTCAAATACAGTTCTAGTGCGGTGATGGGCAATGTTGTATCGCCTCTCATTGTTGTCTGGGAGGCTAGGTATGCGGTCAAAATCCCAGGTCGTAACGCATAGGTGCTGTCTCTTGGGAAGATAAAGATAAGTGTGAGCATTGTAGTAAATACTGTTAGAAAGTACCATATATGTCCTAGTAAACCTAGTAAATAGACATCTTCAAACTCCCCATGTTCCAGGAGTTGATGTACTTCACTCTGCCTGAAGATGTATGCATCATGGGTACTCCCTGGGTATTTGGCCACTATATATACGATGATATTATGGCATTACGTACCACTTGGATGTTGAGGGAATAGGTATTTTTCCTGTTTCGTAGTAGGTATGCAATATGTAACGGAGGACAAACAGGAACATGTGTCCCATCTACACACCCTAATACATGAGGGAAGTTGGCAATCATGTAGAAGTTGATTTTTCTGTTGTGTAATCCTGCTGCATTTCTGGGGAGGTATATGTAATTGTTCATATGGATGAGAATGGCATCTAGGAATGGGTTAAAGAAACATGACAGTGCACTTTGAGACACCCCACCAGCAACTGCAATCTCCCCCTAGTAGCTACCTGAGGGCAAAAGGTATAGTTATCACACAAATTGCACATGGGTGGGGATTTAGTTGCTGTGCAGGGTACTGCTTCCCATATGGGGCTTTAGCATAGCTATCAAGCCTAGGATCACAGAGTTACTCAGATTGTATTTCTCATAGATTTCCTCCTCTATCTGTTGGAATATGTTGAGTCTGACTCTGAAACTCCGATCCTGTTTTCTCCCCCTCCTCCTCTGCTGGGCAGCCAGGAATCACCTCCTCATAGCAATCACATGAAGTGCAGCCATTGTGAAAACCCCTGATGCGTTCTGGGCCACCTTTTATACTTTGCACAAAGTTACCACCTGATTGGAATCAGTGGAAAATTGCATGTGCAAACAGGCGTTTTCACGACTAGCCGCAATTTGTGACAGCCTCTAGCAAAAGGTTTGCGACTCGCAAATACCAGTTCAGTATTTTCAGGCCACAAAAATCAGCTGCTATTGGTACCAAAATGCAAATTGGTTGAATCACTATTTGTGGCTACCGAATGACATTCGCACATACTGAAATGCCACTTTTTGGGTTGCAAACAGGTTTGTGGTCAATTTGCGTGTTGCAATACATTTGTACATCTGGCCATTATTAGGGGTGGGAAGGGAGCTCTGCTCTGCTGGTGGAGCTAACAGACTTTTTGGTACTCCGCGCTCTGTTTGGAGTTTGTCCAAAAACTCTGCTTGCCCCCCCACGGAGCAGAGCTCACCCGGTGCACACTGCAGCCCTGTTATGGGCTACACAGCACAAGTGCAGATAGTCTGCACTTACACTGTGCAGTCCATAGCTGGGCTGTGCACCGGCAACAGATCCAGGGCTAGGCCTCCCTCTGCCAGAAGCCCAGGAGCAGGGGGTAGAGGACAGCAGAGCGCCAGGCCCTGCGGTCGGAGGATGAGGAGAGAGGACCCACTGGAGGACCCATGTAAGTCCTTGTCTCTTTTTTTCTTCCTTGTTTGCGAACAAACAAGGACTGAAACTGCAGATTTCCCCCAATCTCAAAAGCGATATGAAGGGTCGGGCCTGGCTAACCATGCCCAACCCTGCTTAGCGATTCCGAGATCGAGCGCCTTCAGGGCTCCACAGGTCATGATACTCCACCTTTGCAGAATTCCACAGAGTTTTTAACCAACTCCATGAAATTCCACAGAGTAGAACTGCCTGAACTCCACCCAGGCCTACCGATTAGTCGAATGACAATGGGTCAAGAAGGGTGGCTGAAAGTGCTGTTGTAAAATATTCCAATTACTGAATAAAAATGACCCAAAGTCCACTATATGTGTGTATAATATTTTTAGGAAAAACCAAAGGGCCCTCGATCATGCTCGACATAAAAATTAGCTCTATTTACATTTCCCTTTTAGAGTGCTTTCAAGAACGTTTATTGTGATGCTCCATTGCTTCTACTTCATTTTGAAAGCCTGCTTTAAAGCAGAGGATACTTTAGCTTACAAACAACATGTTAGAGCCATCTATGTCAGATTATCAAATATTTTCCCATAGCATTCAATTTTTTCACAGCAAAAAACTTTAAGAGGTATATTTAAAAAAAATGATGCAGTGCCACTGTTCTTATGCCCTTTAGCGCCCCCTACCACAACCATGTGTGCGCCATATTTAAAATACAGCACACCATGGCGCAAGGTAGGGGGCAGCAGTGTCATTTTTTCCACTACTGATGTACTCTGCAGGAGTAGCGCCAACATTTTGGTACTACTCCTGTAGCGTACATAGGGGCCCATTGTATTAAATGGCATGCCCCCTTTTAATACCTTCTCAGAGCAGGCGTTAAAAGTGCTGAACAAATGACACAAGGAAATCTGTTAGATTTCCTTGTGCCATTTTTACAGCCCCCCTAACAGGGGAACGTCCCCTTTGCATAAATTATGCCTGGTACAGGCATAATGTAGTGCAAAGGGTTACAAATTAATGCATTGCACCACTTTGTA
Source organism: Pleurodeles waltl (assembly GCF_031143425.1). Classification (NCBI taxonomy): domain Eukaryota; kingdom Metazoa; phylum Chordata; class Amphibia; order Caudata; family Salamandridae; genus Pleurodeles; species Pleurodeles waltl. The sequence continues at coordinate 445,741,596 of NC_090442.1, read as the reverse complement.
AATATGGTGCAGCGTTTTGGGCATTCTAATGCCACATTAGCGTAAAAAAATCACATTAATGTCGTGTTAGAATGGCGCTAGGGGATCCTAAGTATGCCCCTAAATTTCATGGGTCATTTATGAGATTCATACAAGAATGGAGTGTGCTATAAAGAGAGCTAATTAAAGGTACATCTTAAGGATTTCGGGGGCCCGGGCCAAATGTACTTTGAGGGCTCCTTTTTTAAATAGTTTTAAATTTATGAGCCAGTTTCAGCTCCTTCATGTCCTCATAGACCAGTACACAGGCACATTATTCCAAAGTTTAAGGGCCATATTTAATAGCCCCTAACACCATTCGAACGCCACTTTACCATCATTTTTTTAAGCAAAGAAGGCCTAAAACTCTCTGCCATATTTACAAAGTGGTGCACCACCTTATAACCCTTTGCGCTACATAATGCCTGGGCCAGGCATAATGTATGCAAAGGTGGCGTTTCCTCATTAGGGGGGCAGAAAAATGTTGCAAGGAAATCTATACGATTTCCTTGCACCATTTATTTCAGCAGTTTTAACGCCTGCTCAAAGGAGGCTTCCATTGCTTACAATGGGCATCTAGGTGCTTTGCACGATTAGGATCAGAATTATTTTACGCTAATCCTGCAAAGCACCGGACTAACATAAAAATTCAGTCGCTAGTCCCGTAACTACCACAATGGTGTGCCGTATTTTAAATACAGCGCACACATGGTAGCATTAGGGGGGCATTAAGGGGTGCAAAAAAAGTGGCGCTGTACTGTGTGCAGCACCACGTTTCTTAAATATGCCTCTAAATTGTCACGGATTCGGGCGAGTCTGATCAGGACTCTGGTTGGGACACCCCTTGAGGTCACCGAATATCCTAAAGAGGTAGTGTACTGGGGAAGAAGAGCAGCTAAAGGCATACACGAAAAGGTCAGCTATGGACAGGCACAGGAAACAGGAAAGTAAAAGCAGAGCAACCCTTGTGTGAACAAACAGGAAACAGATTACTAATGGACAAACATGCTGGGGTTGTACACAGAGTAAGGCGCAGAACCTCCCACAGTGACAGGGAATGTCAATGCCTCTGTGCAGTTTGCTCTTACAGATAGTCACCCTGCCAGCCCCATAGAAAGGAGGCAGCGGCAGTGATTCTGTCTCTGGACCCTAGAGCACAAACAAGGATAGTACTACATACACACGACAAGCTCTTGTGGGTCCAGCTGGAAACACAGTGGCGATTCCTGGAACAACAGCAACAGCACACTGTCACTGTTGGGCACGAAAGACAACGTATAACACTAGACAAGGATGGGGTCTGGAATTGCCTCCTGGAACGAGGAGCCAACCCCATTACAAAGGAGACACTTATACACTGGTGAAGACTGATAGAACACTTACCAGACACAAATAACCAAGAAGAAATGGAAACAGAAGGGAAGAAACTAAGAGGCAGAGGCAAGAACTGGGAACAGGCTCAGGCTGAAGCAAAGGCATGGCTAGGACTTGAAAACTGGGCGCAGACTTCTGGCTGGAACAAACAGAGATAGGACTGGGAAACTGCCAGCAGGCTATGGCTGGAACAGGCAAGGACAGGGCTGGAATACAGGGTGTAGGAATAAGCAGTAAACAGGACTGGGAAACAGAGAGCAGGTTCAGGCTGTAACAAGGCAGGAGCAGGACAGAGAAACAGGGAGCAGGCTCTGGAGGAAACAAACAGGTACAAGGCTAAGAGATATGGAGCAGACTTTGGCTGGAACAATCAGGAGCAGGGCAGAGAAACAGGAAACAGGATCAAGCTGGAACAGAACAGGAACAAAACTGGAACACCATCCGATAAGGGGTCTGTAACACAAAGTAATCAAACTCTAATGCATGACGAGGATCTTGAGGAAATGGCTACTTATAAGCAGTTTCAAGCTGGGCTGCACAGGAGAGGTATGAGGTGTGTGTAATTTCTGACACTTGCAAGTCCTGGAGGAGAGGATCCGGTGAAAAGGAGCAACTGGACTTCTCCCATAGAAAACAATGGGAACCAGAATCCAGGCTTTCCTGACTACCAGGCTGTGCATTATGCGATTTGCAGTCCCAGGAAGCAAAAGTAGTACTACACAAGTATACCATGGCGAAAAGAGAAACAAACAGGAGTCAGCAAGGGACTCTAGATAAGTGTTCAAGGTGATTCCCAGGCTACCGAGAGTCCCCTTACAGCGCCCCCTAGAAATGGGACGACAGAGTCTTAACATAAATCTGTTCTCAACTAATATTCAGGGATAGTGACGTTTATTTCAATATTATATTGCAGCAGAAGCTCACTAATATTATTGTAAATCATTTTTGTGACCCCCGTCCCATTTCTCATATGTGACATCCTGTTTTGATGTAAAACAAGTTTTTCATGCATTTTGCATAGTTTTAAAAAACAAACATTTATCTGAAAAATGTCAGTTATAGACTTCCATATATCACTCACATTAAAAAATTAAAGGAAAACAGTATTGAAAAACAATCTGTTTAAGACTTTTCGAAGGTTATTAAGGCAAAACTCTACAGGATAGTGCTGGCTCTATCAAGGTCCCTCTGAAAGACCGGGGCGTCTCTTCCTAATTAAACTATAGAGTTCTCATTGTGGATTGTGACTTGAAGTTGCCTCGGTTTAAATGCAAAAATCACATCATGTGCAAACAATACCAACAAAATATTATTAGCCGAATCGGAAATAGAATGAACAATCCATATTTCCTTCCTATATGTAATGTGGATGCTTAATTTACAAGAGTAAGTACTTCTTTTTCTGAAAAATTAAGAATCATTTTGTATGAAAAAGTATCAGGCTGCATATGTTTTAAGACGTGCAACCCCGAGTGCAAGTGTGTGCTGATAGATGACTTTATTAAATACTGATTTTTTACTTTTCTTTCAATTTGCAGAAATAAATTAGCTTGCTGCTCAATTTCAAACACATTAACCACCTAGCTGAGGCAACATTTTCATCAAAAAAGATTTAATGGGGTTGGATTTAAAGTTAATTACCTACAAGAGTTCAATATCCCCTTACGCACCAGTAAGTATTGCTCTTTAAAAAGTAATGCATCAATGTGAATTTAACAGGGTGCGTATATTGAACCTGCTGAACTCGACGGCTTCCATAATTATTACATTTAATTTTCCCCAAGTTATTTGATTTAATATCACTGAACACTTCGTAATAACAACTTTTGTGACAGTCAGCCAATAATGTAATGGTTTCAATTGCCACCCTGAAAGTGTCTGAATTGTTAAAGACTCCACATTTTGTGATTCGTCTCTATCACCACACAGCTAATGTTTTAAGGAATAAAGTACTTCATGCCATACATTATAAAGATATTGCAAGTCACAGATGAGTTCTATAAACATATAGAGGAACAAGGTTGAAAGCCGAGTTCCTTTAAAAGATTGTAGGACTCCCAAGTGCCTTGCAATATCCTTAACCAATGCACCAGGGTGCACTTTATTCAATATAGTACATAGTCGTACCATCACCTTTCCCACAAACCACTTAGACCCTTGCTGCATAGCTCGTTCATATGAAATAGCAAGCATATTTGCAAACATGAAGAAGAAAACTAAAATCTCTAGTGTAAAATTAAACACATCAAAACTTTTCAGATATATTTTGCACACAGATATCATGCTTCATGACCTGACCTGCCTTTCACCTCGGCTCCTGGCCTTAGCAGCACTGTGACATCAGAACTGGACTGTAATAACATATAATAGACACGTTTTGACGCCTTTACTTTATAATCCGTGACTGGGTTGGTCACAAGTTGTCAATTATAAAGAAATTAGAGAGAAGTGACTATACAGGGAGATTACAAAACCCCATGTATTATAGCTTGATGTCAACTTTTAGACTGCATACATGATCAGGCTTATAACTGCAGAGGAAACAACGTGAAAGGGATGAGGATACTAGGGATAAGCAGTTAAGAATCTGACAGGTTTTCAACAGGCACCAGTGCATTAGTCACCAGGCTGCGAGGACAGCCACAGCGGATTAATGTGTTAGGTATTTGTTAGACTTCGGCATCGACAGTGTCCTTTAAGGTTTTGATAAATGTTCCATTTACCATAAAACTGCCTAAGCACAGTTCCACCAAACCTATAGTTCCCCACTCCAGTTTAGAGATTGATGAATGCAGGGTTTCTGTCAGTGGAACTTCAGCCCACTCTACTGCTGGAAACATCTGACCTGGGGCCATATCTCACACAGGGCACCCGGGTTTTAGTGATGGTACACTTATCCTACCCTGTTAAGGGCAATCATCATTTTTGTTCTTTGCGCACATTTGACATACACAACATGGCGGTCCTGGGCAGGGAAATCACTCCGTGGCCCCCACACACAGGGCAAAATCTCCATGCATATTGTGACCTTTGGTATTTCTTTTGCAAGAACAATCTCTTGCATGTAGATATGTTGGACAGGTGTTAGACCAGGCATTTTATGGCATGCTTTCCCCTGACATTTTGCTTTCTGACCTCCTTGTTTTGATTGTGCGCTGAACTTTGTTTTTGATGGCTTTATGACTCTGCGCACTTTACCACTGCTCTCCAGTGCTAAAGTGCATGTGCTCTGTGTCTAAAATATGGTAACACTGGCTTCTCCATGAATGGCACATTTGATTTATTAGTAAGTCCTTAGTAAACTTCACTATGTGTGCCCAGCGCCTTTAAGTCAAATTCTACTAGTGGGCCTGCAGCACTGGTTGTGACATCCACTACAGTAGCCTTTCAAACATGGCTCAGGCCTGCCATTGCAGAGCCTGTGTGTAGTTTAAACTGCCATTTCGACCTGGAAAAAACTTTCTTTTTACCACGTAAAAGACAGCCCTAAGGTAGGCCCTGGTTAGCCCCAAGGGCATGGTGCAGTGTATTTAAAATGCTGGACATGTACTTTTAAGTTTCACATGTACAGGTTGTGAAATACTCTTAAAGTTGTTTTTCACTGTTGTAAGGACTATCTCTGACAGTCTACAATGGGGATTGCCATAAAAAATCTTTTGAGTGTAATTTCCATTTGGGAAAAGATAGAAAAATTGAGTTTGGAGACTCTGGACTCACAATTTAAAAAACACATCTTTTGGTAAAGGTGTTTTTAAGTAAAAGGTATGAAAATGCCACTTTTAGAAAGTTGGCATTTTCTTACTTTAATCATACTGTGCCTTAACCTGTCTGCAGCCCATGTCTGGTCTGTGTCAGGTCCTGTGACAGCTACTTTTGTGCATTCCATCCAGACAGCCATAAATACAGGACACTCAACTGCCCCTGCACTCCATCTCCATCCTGATGGGTCTTCCTGGGCAGGAAGTGTGAAGGGGCCCTGACTTTCACTTCAGTGGCCTGATCCCACACAAAGGACTGATAACCCCCTGCAGACCTCCTGGCAGACAGGACTGGGCTGAAAGGGAACTGGGGCACTTCAAACCCACTCTTTGAGGGCTCCCCCACTTCAAAGACACATTTGGGTATAAGTACTGGGCCTCTGACACCATATTCTCAGAACACTTCTGGGCTGACGACATTCTACCAAGAAGAAGGACCATTGTGTTGTCACTTTGCAATTTGCTCTGCTGTGTTGGCCTGCTGCCTGTTACATCTTACCTGGAAGTGAGAGGACTGGATAGAACTCTCTACATCCTGCAATGTAAAGTTTCTCAAAGGGCTTGGCTGAGCTTGCTTCTTGTTTCTGAAGACTCAGGAATATCAAAGACTTCACCTGCAGCTTGCAACCAGTACCTGGGCTCCTCTGCTGTGAGTCCTGCTCTGTCCAGTGGTGCCATATTCAATCCTGGGCCCTTGGAGGTGAGTGTGGTGCTACAACACAAAGACTAAAGCAACAACACTGGTGTGTTGATTGGAACCGATTCATCCTGCTGCAGAAACACCGCTTTACCTCTGCCTGTACCAAAACAGCGTCCAGTTCTCGCTGACTGCATGATGGAACAACCTCAATTTACAATGCAGTCCTGGCTTGGCTGATGCAGCACTGATGCATCAGAACCAGTACTCAAGGCTTCTGGACATCAACGCATCAACAACGTTGTCCGATCAGGAAACAATGCATACCTTCCTCTGGATCAACACATTGTCACCGAGCATCGATGCTACAAAGGTACTGTCAGCAGTTTTGCGAGACTCCTGTACCTGGCCCGCTCACAATTGTGGTCAGACTGCACTTTTGCATTTGCCCTAGTCCAGCACAACCAGATAGTTCCAGTTGGAGCTATTGTCTTCTAAGCACTGCATTTTTATTGAATCTTTGAAAATTAATAACTTGACTTATGTATGTAGGAGTTTTGTCATTTTTGTTTTATTGACTAAGATAAATGTTGGCTATTATTCTAAACTTGTTCGGAGTCCTTTTGTGGTGTTTTCACTGTGTTACTGTGTGTGTGCACAAATGCTTTACACATTGCCTCTTACGTTTCGCATGACTGCTCTGTGCCAAGCTACCAGAGGTTGAGCACAGGTAAACTTTTATTGTGTATCTTACTTGCCTGGCTAGGACTGTGGTCCCTACTTGAACAGAGTGCAAACTAACTAGTCACCTGGGCCGAAATTTATACTTTTTTAGCCCCACATTTGCACCACTTTCTGACACAAAAGCAGCGCAAACGTACAAAAGACAATTGTATTTTGTAAGTTTGCACTGCTTTTGCGTAAAACAATTACGCAAATGCAGTGCTAAAAAAGAATAAATATGAGCCCTGATTTCTAACAACAAGACACTAAGGTGCTGTCTGTTTTGGGGTGGAGGCTTGCAGGCAGGAGCTAGTGTGGCTGCTTGAGTGCCTTTGGGTGCCCGCCATTGCCGAATTCTTTTCACTGCAACACACTGGGTCTGGGCCTGCCTTGAGGCCTTGTGCAGCCTGGAGATCCTGAGTGCCATCGCGGCCACAGGAGGTCAGTGATCAATTTTCTCAGTCCTGCTGAGTCTGCTAACTGAGTCTGGGACACTAGGCACCCATTTAGCCACTCTGCTCTTGACTGGTTTGTTCACCTAGCTCTACTCTGCCTCCAGGGATGTTTACTGAATCTGTTTTAGTCTTTTTCATGGTTTGCTGGGGTCAGGCAATGGGGTTGGGTTACTAAACCTACTTATTGGGTTGGAGTGGGAGTTGGGTGGGTTTGTGTTGTTGGCTATTGTTGCTGTTTAATGTTGATCTTTAACCATCCAACAGTTCCTGACAAGGTCACTAACTTCATTCTTGCCTATGGGCTACACTTGACACACTTTGCTATGCTCTCCCTGCTCCCCTTCATCATGCTGTCATGACCACTACCACCTGGTTCAACTGAAATATCCACTGGCTCAATGACCACAGGAAAGAATAACATGGACATCTGCTTCCTTCAAGAGCTACATCTGATACACCCCTCTGCACCCAGTCTTCGTGCCTGCTGGTGAGGGAAATCCAACATTTTCCTCTACTCCAACAAAGACCAGGATGTTGCTATACTACTCTGTAAGGGCTTACAGTAGCAACTAAAATGTGCACTCGGTGATGAGGCGGGCCGCTATGTCCTGCTTGCCGGTTCTCTTCACAGGCAACCCATTATTAGGTGTGGACGAAGAATTCTGCTCCACTGGCGGAGTTCTTGAGGTGTTCCCCACTCAGTGCGCAGCACCGAAAAACTCTGCAAAGTGACATGCAGCAGAGTTTTTTCTCTTTCTCGCACTCACCAACATGAAGTTGGTAAGCGCGAGCAAGAGAAATCGCGAAGTTGGTGATCACGAGCATGATTTATGAATGCGAGTGGTCGTGGTAAGCTACAACCTCTCACAATGAGAAAGCTGACACTTGCATTGGGGAAGCTGCCTCTCAAGTAGAAAATCTACGTGAGTGGCAGAAAGAAGTTAGCACCCTCTGTTGCTCCACGTGATGCTGTTTGCACTGATTTTACAGTGTGGAAGAAACTCCTAGGGCTGAATCTCAGAACCCCACATAGCATGGCAGGGTATTTTTGGCACTTCGCGTACCAAAACTCCATGAACTCTGCCCAGGCCTACTCATTATCCTGACCACCGTCTATATCCCTATCTCTGAAGGGCCTGATTTTTTCTCTGAAGTGTGGAGACTAATAACTAGCCTTGGTCCCTGAGCAATACTGTGGGGAGGAGGCTTTAATGTGACATTAAATGACCAACTGGACAGATCAGGGTTATTCAGGCACCCCCTACCCAGGCGCAGCTCTAGCACTCAACACTATCATCCAAGATAATTACCTACAAGACATCTGGCAGCACACATACACTACATGCACATAGGACACTTGTGTCACAGCTTTCCACAATGTGTGGTTCAGGATAGACTACTGGCTGATATCCCAGGATGTCCAGACTTTGGTGCCTAAGGTAGCGCACCTCCCCCCACCCTCTCTGATCATGCTCCTATTCTGCTAGAGCTATCAGTACCTCACGCAACCCAGGCACCTTCATTCGGCAGCTCCCCCCTATACATTGCACAATGCTGCCTTTAATAAGGAGATCAAAAGAAATGTGAGTATTTTGCATGCAATGAGGGCTCTGTAAGCTCGCCGGCCACACTCTGGGAGGCCTTCAAAGTGGTCATCTGTGGCGTAGGCATGGCAAAACAATCCAGAGTCCCGAAGGCTATATGGGTAAGACTTGTTGGATTGGAGAAGAATACCCACACCCTTGAACCAGACTATTTTTGGTCTAAGAACGTAGCCACGCTGGCTGAAATTAGAGATAAACTGTCAGAATTCACTGAGAAAGCTACTCAGCAAGTCAACTTCCTGAATCTGGATGCACATTATTGATGGTATGATGAGGGGGACCGTCTGGGAAAAACCCTTGAAGGCTTGCTTCACAAGCTGCGATCTTCCACCTATGTAGTGGAACTGCTGGATGACAACCAGGTCCTCATTCCACCCTTAAAGAGCTTTTGCACAGCATGACCTCTTTCTGTGCAAAATTATATACCGCCACCTCAGTTCACTCCAATGCTACGATGCACACATATCTTGATGACATTCAACTTGTATGGCTTGACCAAGCCCACCACACCTGTCTTGACTCACCGATTGCCCAGAGCTGATATAAGTCATTTGCAGCCTTCGAGGCGACAAGACACCCGGCCACCACAGCCTAACTACCACCTTCTATAAAGAATTTGCATCCCTTTTGGCTCCCCATATGTTGTCAATGTTCAAGGGGTCCCTAGACAAAGGTTCCCTCCCCCTGTCTCTTAAAGAGGCGGTTACAATGACGCTTATGAAACCTGACAGACCTGCAACCATATGCAACTCCTACCGCCTGCTGTCCAAGATCAATGTAAACAATAACATTTTTGCTATGATCCTGGCAAACCCCCTTTTCCCTTTATTACCTATGATCATGAGGCCTGACCAACCCAGGTTTATTTCTGATCACTCCACATCCCTCAAACTCTGTACCATTTTTGCTGCCATGGACCACCTGCACCCTCAGTTCTTAGCGGTGGGTGGCCTTCTGGATGCCACTAAGGCATTTGATTCTCTTGAGTGCCCATATCTTTTCCAATTCCTTGCACGCATCAGCCTGAGTTCCCAGTTCCTTCACCAGATACAACTCCTCTACACCTTCCCCATGGCCCGCTTTAAACTCAACTGTATGAAAACAGACCCCTTCCCGATTACCCGTGGGTCATTCCATGGATGTCCATTGTCAACCATTCATTTTGCTATAGCAATGGAGGCCTTGGCGACACGCCTTCGGCAACACCATGAGCATCGTGTTCTTGACTTCTAAACTAGGGGGTTGGTTACATTCCTATATGCAGAAGATGTCAGTCTTCACATCTGAGAGCTCAAAGAAAACCTTGCCCAACTCACCAGAAAGGCCATAGGATTTGGCAGTTTCTCTGGTATACAGCTGAACTGGTCCAAATTCATCTTGTTCCCCCTCACAGATGGCACACAGCCATTCCCACTGGACTAGCTGAGAATTTGACTCAGCTGACACCCAGGTGAGCTGTGGGCAGCCAATTACCGTGTTTTTGACCTGGCTTCCACTGTCCATTTCCAGGTGGACAGCAATAGCAAAAATGTGATTTGATTTGATTTAGTTTTATATAGCACTTGAATGCCCAAAGGTGTCTTGACGCTGACACTGCAAATGGTAGAGGGAAAAAGACGCATAACAGGCTTACAACTCCTTCTGTGTAAAAAGCCAAGTCTTAAGGGATTTCCTAAAACTCATCAAATCAGTGCAATTCTTTAGATTTAAGGGGAGAGAGTTCCAGAGCTTTGCTGTTTTAAGAAAAGAGCTCCTACCACCTCAGGAAGCCGTTGAAATCTGATAACAGAACGTTCTTGTATACTGTGGATCTAAAGTTTTGAGATGGTCTATAAATTATGAACCTGTCCTGGAAATATTTAGGAGAAATATTGTGTATAGCCTTGTAGGCTATACAAATGACGCTGAATTGTATTCTCTTTATTATGGGAAGCCACTGCAGTTTTTCAATGGCTTGAGGGACAGAGTGATATTTTGGAATATTCATCAAAAGCCGGGCAGCTGCATTCTGAAGAACCTGGAGATTAAGAAGGAGACTTTTGTTTGTGCCCAAGAACAATGCATTACCATAGCCTATTTTAGATAATATAAGAGTGGTAACTACCATCTTTTGAAGATCAAGTGGGCTTTCTTATTATTTTTAGAGCATTGAAAGTTGCAGTGGTTAGTGCATTGACCATTATTTGTATATCTTCAGCATATGAAATCACTAAGAAGCCAAATGATTTAATGAGTCTAGCCAGGTATAACATAAATATTGAATACAGTGGGACTTAATGAGGTACCCAGTGGCCCACAGCAGGGTAAATAAAATTGACCTGCGACAAAGCCCTCCATGATGACATAATGTAGTGTGTCGGTGAGGAATGATTCTATTAATCTTAGGGCAGGGCCACTATCCCGAATCCACTGAAACAATCAATCAAGATGGAGCGGTCGACAGTATCAAACGCTGCTGACAGATCTAGTAAGATCAGTGCAGCCTTGCCTCCTTCATCGAGGATAGATCTCAATACCTCTATGGCAGTTATTAGTACAGTTTCTGTACTGCAGGATTTTCCGAACCTGCATTGACTGCAGTGCAGCAGGTGATTGGTGTCTAAAAAAGTAATTAATTAAACATTCATATCCCTATCTAGGATCTTAGCTGGGAGTGGAAGTCTAAAGATTGGCCATATTACCTAAATTCCTATGTCTCTTCCTCAACATTTTATGCTATGTTCTAACCTTGTGGCACTGACCTGGGCAGGCAAACAGCTCTGAATCAACTGGGAACTGCTTATGCTACCGGTATACCAGGGCTGCTTAGGTGTGACTGATATGACACTCAATGCAAGGTGGGCCAGGTGACATATCTTTACTTCCTGCTTTACCTGATACCGCTCCAACCTCATGTGGCCACAGAGGCTGACCACGCAGAGCCATGGTCCTTAACCACAGATTTCTACCTACCATACAAAGCACCTAGGACAGGGATAGACACAGTGTTGCACCTGTGGTGGGCATGGGACAGTCTGCAGAGGTTCGCTGGGCTCTCTTGTCTCTACAAGCCTTTTATTCCAATTGGATATAATCCACAGCTGCCTCCTCTGCTGGACACCCGCACCAGTGCGAGAGCTCACAGGCGAGACCTTTCAACCTTCTCAGACTTATACCTGGGTGACCATTTTATGCCACCCTTTGAGACTGCTGCGACCCCACACCCCAGCACATTTGAGAAATTACTTTATCATCAACTCAGGACTGCCTGCTGTGCCTTGCACACCACCTTTCCCACTCCCCCCAATGCTCCAGGCTCTTGAACACATACTTATCAACCCCTCGCTGCATAAGCTTGTCACCCACCTGTATCATACCATGCAGTCTTCCACACTGACTACGACACCAATAGCTCTTACAACCTGGCCAATGGATATCTACTCCCCTCCCACAGATGCCCAATGGCCCTATTGCTGTGGCCAGATTTAACTCCTTTCACCAATTTATAGACTGTGGCTAATACATTTTTAGTTTTTGCATCATCTATACATTACACTATAAAGTGAGTCTATGTACACTTGGCCATTTTGTTTTATATCTCCAGGCGCATTGCAGTTGGAATATGTCTTCCCCTTTTTCCCTTTCTACCCCCTCTCCATTTCCATGCCTCCTCCCCTACCGATCTATTACCTCTCCACCCCCTCGCCAGTTGATTGTGGTCTACTGGTTTTTACTGTACTTTAAATGCCAATAAAAAGAATTACAAAAAAGTACTGCCTGTTTTAAAAGACCACCTCCATAGTGAAGTCAATCACCTAAGAATTAAAGCTAAATCTGGGGAAAGAATTGGATATATTTCAGACAAGAAATTCATTACAGGGACAGAAGGCAGTAAAACAGATAGGCTGATATGAGCGATCTCAATATGTTTTTTTGTTTTCCATTGTAGTATTTCGCACTTGCCCATTTTGTTCATGAGACCTTTTATTCATGTCTTTAGATCAGATTAAACTACTTTCAGCTTTAGTGTGTGGGCTGCTGACTTCATAATTTGTAATGGTTCATTGGTCAATGGTCGACTCTTAAATAAAGAACGAGGGGGAATGACAGAAGCTATTGATTTGCATTAGCTGTTTTATTGAATATTTAATTTTGAACATCAGGGATGAATTCAGAAAGGCACAAGGTAGACTGTGATGGGAAATCGGAACTAAAAACATCTTCAAACTCTTAAAAGAAATGAGTCTTAGAGACAGTGAACATTTTCTAAATGCAATGTATTTATGGAAAACAGCCAGTGAGACACCCTATGTTATATATAGGAGAAGAGAGTTCAATACAGATTGGTCATGGTGAAATAGAAGGCTGTTTTTAGACCTTACGGTTTGAGTACAGATACAGAGACTTAACATACGAGCCATTGAAATTCAGGTAGTTCTTGATTACATTTGGCAATTTAAGTAACATCCAAGTGCCCATGAGAGCAAATAAAGAGACATGGATGATAAAATAAGGTGTTCGCATCTCCTCCATCTATGGATCAACGTGATGTATACACTCCGGACCACCGACTGATGAAGTTCCTTCAAGATGTCTAACAAGCGTCAGATGTATTTTTTCCTTATCTTCAAAGAGGGTGAAGGGAAAGGAAGGGTGGGAAGAACGTGCATCAAATGTGTTTGTCTCGGAAAAGTTGTTACTGTTTTTCCATGCATTACATCAATAGTGCATATCAAGCACATACAGTACATAACTCAGAATATCTGCAAATTAATTTGGAGGTGAAATACCTGTTTGGATGGTTAGGGGAACTGAAATTCTATAGAAGAAGCCTCAGGTGTGGGCTCAAATGTATTTTAGTTTAAAGATCGTAAAGTGCTGAAACTTGAGAATGAAAAGATTCATTCTAAAGCAAGTCCTTAGAGAGATAGTAGTAGTAAATATGTCAAAAATAAATACTTTATTTCGGTCAGAAGACCAATAAAGTAGATAATAAAAAACATTACAAAATGCAAGCAAGTCAAAAACAATAAAACGTTTACGATAATTCATATAAATAATTAATAAAAATCAAATCAATGTGACCAATACAAAACCCCTCCTTGAAAGGGATGGGCTTCACAATCATTTTCAAACAATTTAAGCACCCCAAGACAACCCCAAGCCGTCTAAATCTTAATTGGTTACTATATAATTACCTTAATCCAAATAGGATAAAAAACATTTGAAAATCATAATACTATGCATTCCATATACAGAAACAAAACATACAATTTTTACTAAAACATAAAAGAAGTAGTGGAGGCGCCGAAAAGCCAGTTATGAACATGCTGCTTGCCTAATCCTCCACATGGTTCATAAAAAACGGGATACAGCAAAGACTCAACTTTGGGTACCATCAAACCTTAAAGTATAAAGGTCATTTTTGTATTCTTTATCACGTAAAAGCCGACAAACTGGGATAATCCACTTTTTCCTGCTCAGGGACAGAAATACAACACATGTTCTATCGTTTCCCTTGCAGCTCCACATGATGGACAGGTACACCCATTAGGGCCAGTATTACGGGGCCAACTTTCCCATGTCTGAACTGCACATACCGTTTCCAAGCCAGGGAAGGCTCTATTTCATCACGAAATTGTTCAAAGTTATAGTATACCTTGGTTTGGAGAATACTATCAGAAAAGCTGCCTTGGGAGGAACCTATCAATATCTAATGTAGTTTAAACTGGAAATATCTTTTTTTAACTACAGCTATGCTGAATAACTGAGCAACCTCCGGCTCCTCCCACAGGTCTCCTCACCCAATGCTGATGAAAGTTTCCTCCACATACCTAAGCCAAGGGATACTTCCCGGTCCCAACAGACCTAACACTTCCTTGAGACCAGCTCGGTAGGAGTGTAACTCGGGCCTAGCCCAAATCTGGCTCCTATATAATAAAGGCCTAAGCCCGACACCCTCAGTTATAAGTCTCAGACCTAAATCAAGTCTAAGTGGAATTAGTGGCGACTAGTGGGAAGACCTAGGAGCTGTCAAAGGAAGCTGTTCTCTGCAACTTGTAATGTATACATTTGTTTGTGTTCCCAAAGTTCTAACCATACAAAGCGACCCCCTAACGCTTGCACTTTACATATTTGAATTGCAGGTGGAGATTGGACGAAAAGGCAAAATTTTCTATACTCCTAAAAATGTCCCACTGTGTGGCATAAGCTTAAGTCTCTGTTTCTGTAAATTATAGCTGCAGTCCATTTTCATCAGAAAGGGTCATCTCTAGGTAATCAAACACCTTGACCCACTCTGTGGGAACACCAGTGAGCGTGGGGTTGGGGTGCATAAAGCAACCAGAATTTAAGATCATAAATTTAGCTTTATCAACATTTATTTAAAATCATCTCTGTGCGCAGAGCCTTTGAAAACTGCATAATATTTTCTGTAGGCCTATAGGGGATTTGGATAATAAGAGTGTGTCTTCTGCAAACATCAAGGCCGAAGTCTTGATGTTCGCTAGCCTCAGAACATCTCCATCACACTCGTTCAAGTGAGAAATTGAATCAATAACAAATAGTGTAAAAATAGTAGGTGCAATGAAACACCCTTGTCTGACTCCGCAATCCACAGGAAAGCGGTCCGTCAGTTCCCCAGACAATCCACATCAAACCTGTGCAAAGTTACGAGAATGTAACCTGATGAGAATAGCCAAAAGATCAGCAGGGAAACCCATATCAGCTAAAACCTGCCACAGTTTGAAGTGGGGGACCAAATCAAACGCCGAACCTAAGATAGCAAATGCAATGTTAAGGCTGCTATCACCCAGGAACACTGTTTTCCAATAAATTAGTTGGAAATGAAAAACTTGATCCAGTATACTATTACCCTCTCTGAACCCAGTTTGTAATGGTGTTAACATGTTGTGCTCATAAGTTAATAAGACTAATTGGTCTATAGTTATGGGGTCCGCAAGGGAACTCTTCATATGTATGGGAATAAGTTCAGCCCCAACCCATGTAGGGGGTATTGGTGCTTCTTCCTTTGGAGAGTATAGGGAGGAGAAATGAGCTAACCAATCTGCTGCAGATATTTTTGACATTGCAGAACAAAGACCTCCCCTGCAGTCCAATGAGACCAAATTCCGGAAGCCACGCTGGTCCCTATTCTTTACTACAAATCACCCCATTACTCAGATTCCCAGACTTTTTTGGCCTTTCTGATATTTTTTATTTAAATCCCTCTGTGCTTTAATTTCCCCTCCATTCCAGGCTTAAATAGCAGAAAGAAGGGAGGATCAGGCATGTTTACATGCTCTGCTATAACATGACTCAGACGGTCATATACTTTTTTCTTTTTTTATTCCACATAATAAAACACTTATGATCATCAAACAACTTATTATGGAATAAACAAATATACTTATGGACCACCTCGCTACCATAGCCACTCCCCAAATACGAAGGTCTCCCAAATAACCAGTCACTAGTAAATAGATTTTGCCCATCTGCTCCTTCAAAACCTTCATACAAGCCCACTTCACTCTACTCTCGTCACTGTACGCCCGTACCCTGTGATCCAATGACCCTAGAACTGGTCTCCAAGCTTAGGGTGTTGTGGACACTATCTAGGTGAGGAACAACAGAAAAATCAATCAAATATGGACAAACCCTAGGATCCACTAAAATGTAATCAAGAAGGGAGGTACTGGGTAGATGGCTATACCTGTGTTTACCCATACAGTCAGACTTTGATCTACCATTCACTGCTTGGAGACCCAAGTTCATAATGAGGACATTGCTTGGAGATCCAAGTTCATAATGAGGACATTGATTTACAATGGCAAGGGGGACCATTTCTTAATCTGGATTATTCTCAATCTTGGTATGCCCCATACACTATCTTCTTCATGGGTACATGTTGATCCGTCATCATCCAAAAATTCAAACTGGCAATTAAAATCACTGCTTACCACCTTCAATAATTCACCGGGAAAAGCTGTCATATGGGAGATTAGCAAGTCGATAATAGGCAATTTACAAGATAAACTACCTGGTTTTAAATATACATTACACTATAAATTATTAAAACACACAAAATATCAGGGGAAAGTATTAGAACTTCTTTAGTTTTGCTTGCTAATCCGGGATTGACCCAAGTTGTCAGCCCTTCAGATGGTTTACCTCTGCCTTTGCAAATAGCATTTTTACTAAAGTTAACAAACCAGCTCGATACAAGGTTGTGAGGTCCCAAATTTCCTGTAAAAGGCAGATGGTGTATTGATCAATAAATTCAGCCCTTTCGGAAACATTAAGCTTGGAGCCTAACCCTGCAACATTCCAGAACAGAATTATTGACAAGTTATCTGTGGGGTTTAAGCAAGAGCCCATAGGTTTAGGCAGTTCAGGTGATCACTGTTCCTACAACCAGCCATGGGAGCTAACTGGGCCTGAAGATATATGAGTCCCATAGCCTCCCCTGGTGAGGAACTGGTTCTAAGTGAGCCATTCCCCGTTGAATCTAGTCAGTCAATCAGGGAATCAAAATGGTTTGAGACTGGTAACCTAAAACCAGCAGAGCCGATAGCATGGTCTGTGGGATTCCTTAATACAAGTGTGCAGAAGGGGTTTTATGAACAAAAATAGCAATGTCCCTAGGGCAAAGCGATTTATGAAAATACCCCAGCAGGAATAGACCAATTTTGGACTGTCTCATAGATCAAGGGAAGGGACCAAAGAGCAACCTCTGTATAACCTGGGGAGATCTAAAATTGATGATAAACCAATTACCATGATGAACCTTTGTCCCCGGCCCCAACCAACTCACTGTTCAGGTATGTAAAATGTTCCTTGCCATGTGATATGGAAAACGCCTCTAATGGGCCAGCCAGTTCAAGCATTTGTTAGTTAACTCAGCCTGTCCCTCCCTCTGGTTTTCAAGCAACCCCAGCACACCAACCAAGACAAGGACATACGGGCACGAGGCTGGTGGTAGGTAAATCAGTGGTTGCTTCTTTGTAAGTACAGGGCTGTAGAATTAGATGGACTCATTCCTGCATCTCCAAGTAGCTGAAAAGATGGAGCCATAGGAATCTTGGACACATACAAGGAACCCCTAGCTCCGGACCCCATACTATTGTTACATGAAACATGGTTAAGTGGTGTAAAGCTGGGTAAATTACTGGACCCACTACCCAAGGGATTATATTTGACAATCTGATGTTAAAGCACAAGCTCCAGCTTCTCCCTCAAATGTCTGACAGACAGGTTGCTTCAGCCGATTAAGAAATGAGTCAAGTGCTCAACAGTAACATCAGCAAATGATCTTTAATTTTCCTCAGAAGAGGGTCCAAGAGGTCATCTACCCAGGACAATTTGTGCATCAGACCCTGTTGGCTGAGGGCTAACAGATCCCTTGATTAAGATTCAATGTGTGGACTAGTAGGTTCAAGGGGAGACTGAGGCATTGAATGTTGTTTAAGATGCTTAGTTGCACGAGGTGGCTAGGAATAGCTAATTTTCGAGGCCCCGCTAAAATGGACACCAGATTTGCATGATCTAAACTAACCGGCTCACAAACTAGGGCTGTACTGTCCACCGCAATGTCACCAGTAGTAAGACGTGGCCATTTAAGGCCATCTTGGTCTACAACATTGGGGACCCCAGATGACAGTCTCCTTTATTTAACACAGTTTCGGTTGAGATAATCCCCATGGCCCTCTTTAGCATTTTATGTATGCTGGTAGACTTTGGTGGTGAAAGAACTTTAAATAAACCCCCTTGCACTTTCCACTTGCCCATTATAAATTAAGTCAAAGCCACATGGCTAAAAGCCACACTGATATGGAGAAGTTGAATACAAGGAATGATCAGCCCAGAGTCACAATGTCAAAGACTAGGCCCAGCCCAGGATGACAGGAGCGCTTTCTTGTGCTAGATGGTCCTGCCCCAGAGGTAAGTGATGGCAACTCCAGGAGCAAGGATTCCTGGGGCTTGAAGTCCCCCTACAGCAGCACTATGGCATCCCGTGCAGTAGGAGTGAGGAGAGTGCTTTATAGCACCAGATGGTCTTGACACTAAGGCAAGTGATGGCTCTTCCACGGCGCAAGGATTACTGGGGCTTGAAGTACCCCTACAGCAGCACCCTGTCAGCAAATATGTCTTTACAGGTTACGTTAGGCATTCAGAATGAACTGTGACCTATAGGACATTACAATTGTTACACTGTGGTAGATGAAAAATGAGAATTGGATATGTATTTGGCAAGGAATCTCCAATTTAAGATGAAAGTTGTAATAAGCATTTTGGGGATACGTTCCCTTTGTGAGGAGTGATTAACTGAGATGATATATACTCCATTGTCAATTTATTTTTTCTGTATCTTATTCTAAGGGAATGGGAGCAGCTAACACGTTTGATCAATTACTTTGAAGAAAATTATACAGGCTAGTATTTAGGTGAAAGAGAGTGGAAAACTTCATAGTGTAAAGGTGGCTTGTCAACTGTCCTTGGTTCCATCATGATGTTGGTAACATGCTTTAATGTGTAGCACAGGTAGCTGTTCTTTTACACAACAGTATGCTTAACACATCTGTTGCACTTTATGTAACTCACCTACCTAGTGGACTTCCCTGCATACTAGTTTGATTGAGAACTGTACTACTGTACATCATTCCTGATCAAAAGGTTAGTTGGTGCTACTGGAAGAAGATAAATAAACTACCAAGTGGGCAATCAGGGCTGATAAGATAATGAGAAACATCTGACCATGGAGATAGGGAAAAAAGATTTGCCAAATTATAAAAGAGTTGCAATTGAGCAAGAGGATGGAAAAAGTGAAATGATTGCTATGATAAGCCTTGACTTCCATGACCTGAGTTTAGAATCCAGTTTCTATCTGATAGCCGTTTTGACCAATGAACAACTAATAAACAATGGGTCAAGATGGTTGAGACAAGCATATAATGTGCATCAAAACAAGACTTGTCCTAAAGATTATGAAAGGCTCTAGCACTATTTCACAGGTGATGCAATCAAAGACATGATCAGATGCCACATGTCACCTTCTTTAATAGGTAGTTTGAGGTATTTATTGGATTTATTAGTTCTCGCCCACAGATAGCATTTGCCAAGAGATCTGCTATGTACAATAATAATACACAACAGTGTGCCTTTGGCCAGCCCATTGCCTATCAATGATTGGCTTCCTTGCCAGTCTCATTTCCTTATGTCTTATTCAGTGGCTTGCGCTCTTCTTGTGTTTGTCCCTCCACTGCAGCACAGCTTGGTCAAAATCATTCTGATTGGATGACCTGTGTCCTTCCACTATTTACATTCAGGGAACTAGTTTTTGGCATCTGGTTAAAGTCAGCAGAGCTGCCTGTTTTCAAACACCAATGAGTTCAATAAATTATTGGTCTGGAAAATTTGCAATAGGGTACAGTGCAATTCATATTCCTTTATGTTGCCAAAGACATAGGCCCTCATTATGACATTGGCGGTCTTTCCCGAAGACCACCGTGGTGACGGCAATCCGCCCACCACATTATGCCACACAAACACAAAACGGACAGAAAGCAGCCACAACAACAATTCCGCCAGACCCAACGGAGGCGAAAAACAGTCGGATCCACCACCCTGCGCACTACGCCAGCAACACACCGCCCTCCAAATTATGGGCCATGAATCACCAAGGCGGACACTCAACGGCAGTCATTCATTGGCAGTGTGGACTGCTGCTGTGGATTTGGCCACTCCACACCAACAGAAGGCAACATTGGCCAGACTGAAAAACTCACACCTGACACATATACACACACTGTACACACCCACCAACAGCAATATATAACAAACCCCCACAAACCTACACTTCTTTGCACACACGAAAATACTACTGCACCTTGCCAGCCCAAACATTTATAGAACTGCAGACAAACTACAGCCACCTATACACCTGTTACAATTCACACACCGCACACTATACTCAACACCTAACACCTTCTGCACAACACGCACAGCACACCCACTACACAATAGGAATGTCCCTACAGAAGAACCCCCTGTTTCACCGATGAGGAGTTACGGGTAATGGCAGAAGAAATCGGCAGGGTAGAGCCACAGCTGTTTGGTGCACAGGTCCAGCAGATATCCATTGCCAAGAAGATGGAGCTATGGTGGAGGATCGTGGACAAGGTGAACTCCATGGGAACCTAGCCATGCACAACGGAGGACATAAGAAAGAGGAGGAATGACCTACGGGGGAAGGTGCATGCAGTGGCCTCCAGGCACCATCTTGCCATCATTAAGACTGGCGGTGGACCCTCACCTCCTCCCCACAGTTGACACCATGGGAGGAGAAAGTCTTGGCTATCCTGCATCCAGAGGGCCTCACTCTTGTACCATTACTACACTACCACCACTGATAGCTGTCTGGCGCATCACCCCCTCACCCTGACTGGCTTCACCCCACTCCATTCCAGACAGAGAACCACCCCCATAACCACCCTCATCTGTGTACCCCTGCATGCCCTTTCCACTGCAAGCACACTCCTCCCAGCTCTACATGCACACACAACAGTGATGCATGGACAGCATGGACAGCATGTAGCACTACCAATCCTACAATCCATCACCATACACTAATCAAAGGTGGAAGGACAATACCCATTCCATAGGGGAAACCAGAAATGCTGAATATGTAACTGACAATGACTGTAACAAATCTTTTACATGACCATAGGTACCCCAGCCAATGTCAGTGACAACTAAGTGCCACACCAACCCAATCCTCCACCAGAAGACGCCCTCAATGAAGACAACAACTCTGGATGTCTTGATCTGGATGCTCTCCCTGGCCCATCTTGGACCACTGATCAGTCTTGTTCCACAGGCAACACCCAGTCCACCACAGCCCCCCTCCCATCCGAATCCAAGACCACAGCAGCCACCCATGGTCCCTAAACCTCTGTCCCCAGGACACGTCGATCAACAGTGTGCCCACCTGTACAGGGACCCGAGTCAACACCACACAGGCAAGAAGATGAAGGCCCTGGTGTCAGTGTGAGTGGGCACACAGTTCAGGTGACACAGGCATAGGGGGTCAGGGCCAGTGGGAGGGTAGATGTGCACCAAAAGAATGCACAAACCAGGGAACCGACTGCCCAGGAGACACTTACACATGTCCTGGGAGCCTACCAGAAATCCCAGGGCAGGTTGGGCCAAGTGATTAGCATCTTGCAGGAGAACCAGCGGCTGCAGGCGGAACACCACCAGGAGGTCATGCAGCAGTTGCAGGCCTTCAATACCAACATGGCCTCCATTGCAGGGGTGCTTAGTCACATGGCCAACATGAGTGAGTATGAAGCACACAAGTGGGCCCTTTCCACTACCCAGTGTACTCACCAGCCTTCAACGTCTGCTGCAGCTAGTGGACAAGAGGACCTGCCACAAGACCCACAGGCCACCAGCACCCTCCCTCTGCAGCAGAAGAACCACCCCGCAAACGTTCCCTGTGACCCTGACAGACACCAGAGACTGTAGCCAAGACTCAATCCACTGTCAAGAAATGAGCCCTTGTGAATGTCTCCCTTGTGTGTCACTGAGACACTTTGTTCACTTTGGACAGCCATTGCTACTTTCCCTATGACCCCATGGATACTGGACCTGTGCTACAAATCCAACTGGGCCACTACACTGACGATTTCGTCCACCATCACCCCACTCTATTGCTCTTTCCCTTCCTTTTTGTCACTTCAATAAACACCCTTGAACCTAACTGAACTGTTTTGTGCTTTATTAACAACAATATGCAATGTCTTGAACTGAATTATTCTGTGCAAATGTCCTGTAAAGTGTGAATCCATCCACCAAATGTGTGAAAGCAGTCTGTAGTAATCACATTAGTTCAGAGTTGTGACCACACCACTGCAAAAAGGTAAAGCATTAGTGACAGTCAAATGAGAAGTAAAGGAATCAGAGCAACATAAGCCCCTGTAACATATCAGCCAACATTCAGCTGGTCACTTCTACTCTGTAATTTGCACAGCAATTGACTCCTAACACCATAAGTGAGGAGAAACAACCCATTTCAGGCCCTCACAGAAGATGCCACAGTATTAGCTATGTCATGTTGTCAGCATACCAATCCCTTCTCTGGACCACCCTGTCGGGCCACACTGTCAGGAAAATTGAAGTTACAGAGCGGTTGAGTGAGCAAATTGTAAGTCACATGACATTCCTAGCAACATATGCTAAGTACTGTATGAGATGAGGACACAGTTTGAAGTGGGCATGTATCTGAGAAAGCTGAACTACTGACACATTGCTTGGGCAGAATAAGCCTGTTCACTATCACCATACCACTGGCATGACTGACCACAGATGGAACAGTGTCAGGTCAGATAATGAACACATTTGTGCTTGGTTCTAATCAGCAGCCACACAGCACTTAACTGTAATGGAGGTATGAACAGAAGTACAGTCTTATCTGAGTTCCATTGGAAGTACTACTTTAACAGATGTGTCCTGTTGTCCACATCCTCCTCCTCATCACTGTCTTCAGTGTCCACTGCTGCCACACTTGCATTGTTTCCCACCTCCTCCTACAGGAATAGTGCATGGCGTCTGAGCACCAAATTGTGCAGCATGTAGCAAGCCACCACTATGTGGCAGACCTTTCCAGGGGCATAGATTAAGGATCCACCAGTTAAATGGAGACACCGGAACCTGGCTTTCAGTAGCCCAAAAGTACATTCAATTATCCTTCTGGTACGCCCATGTGCCTCACTGTACCAATATTCTGCCCTGTCCTCGGATTCCTCACTGGGGTCAACAGCCAGGACAGGTTTGGGTAGCCTGAGTCACCTGGAAGTAGTGAGAGATACACATTATTCATGTACAATGGCACAGAGTACAACTTCAGGTGGCATACAGTGACATACATTGTGTGAAAGCTCAAGCTCACCTATGATCCACACTCTCTCTATCTCTAGTTGTGACATCACCTGTGGGATGCTGCTGTTCCTCAATGCATAGGCATAATGCACAGATCCAGGGAACTTGGCAGTAACATGGGGGATGTATTGATCTCTAAGGCACACCATCAGAACATTGATTGAATAGTAACTCTTCCTATTCCTGTAGACCTGCTCATTTATCCTGGGAGGGACCAAGGCAATATGGATCCTGTCAATGGCCCCAATCACATGTGGTATGTGTCCCATGGTGTAGAATGCATTCTTCACAGTGGAAAAATCTTCACTCTGGGGAATGAGATATAGCTGCTCATATGTTTCGGCAAGGCAGCCAAAAATCTGTTAAGCACATTCAAAAACATTGTCTATGACATTCCTTCAGCCAAGCCCACAGTCACCCTGAAAGATCCACTTACCAGGAAGTGGAGCACTGACAGTATCTGTACTGGAGGAGGTATTGCTGTAGTGCTACGGACAGCAGGAATCAGATCTGGCTCCAATTGTTCACACAGTTTGGTAATTGTGGCCCTGTCCAGAAGATAGGTAATTATGACGTGGTGTTCCTCCAGTGTAGCCAAGTCCAATACGGGCTTGTACACAGGTGCCTGCCTCCTCTTCCTCCGGAGTGGTTGGTATCTCAGTAAATCAAACATGAGATGTGTGTGAATGCAGGAAGGATGGACACACAATATCACAGTACATGGAGCAGTCACATCCAATATACTCCAACAATGATTGCAATTTGCACTGTGTCCTCTACATGCAAATGGACATCCTAGAAAATAGCAATACTTTTCATTGGGCAATGTGTCTCACAGATGTGGTCTGAGTAGTGTGTTGTGATTAGTAGCATCCCATTTTACATACTCTGTCAACTACTCCTCTACAAACAGTGCACTGGTTTGAGATCTCATTTGAATTCCAGAATCTGGATTCATACCAAAGAATGTAGTGGACTGGAATGGGCTTGGTGTCTGCCATCAGTACCTATGACACACATTAAATAGACCGCAATGAGTACCAGCATTATGAATTGACATCCGCCTGTCCTGTATGCAAGGATAGGTGGAAGTGACCTCACTCTCCTGGTATTCGGTGTCATAGCGGAAGGAGGCCTGCACTGCTGTGCAACTCCTCAATGGTTAACATGGAAGACTATGGAGCAGAGGAACCAATGATGATCACCCCCGGCGGTGATGGCGTTCATCGCCATGGACGTGATTGCCATTTTCTCTTTCCCACTTCACTTGATTCCTGACTCTCAACGCATCCAAACCTCAACTGCATGTGCTGCTGTGTCCTGTGTTTGTAACCCAATTGGCCCGTGCTACATGGGATAGGGCCACAGCCTTTACATAGGAGGAACTGGAGATGCTTGTGGATGGGGTCCTCCCCTTGTATGGGAAGATGTATGGGCCTCCAGATTAACAGGTGAGCCCCTTTTAGGTACTTTGGATGTGATGTGGCTCTATGTAGATGTATGTGTGGGGAAATATCCTGAACAACGAGGTCTAAACCACTACTTGCCTTAACAACAACCCCTAAACAACTAAAAAGTATCTACAACGAAGTACTGAACAACTACTGTCTAAACAAGGATTTTGCCTGAATAATGATTGCCTGAACAACAAATTTTAAGGTAAGTTTTTCTTCTTTCTTTATGGTTTATTAGTTGTGTAGAATATATATATATATATATATATATATATATATATATATATATATGTATATATATATATATATATATATATATATAAAACCTTCAATGCTCCCTTCAATATCAGGAGAACCAGGACACCTCCAATATGAAAATTCAATTTATTTCAGCACAAATATGCAACGCGTTTCGGCAACAGCCTTACTCATGGATACAACATTGCTGGAGTGCTCCACATAAATAACCCAAATTAATCATAAACATAAAAAACAGACAAATCCTAATTCATCCACCAAAAGGCACATAATACAGTGGCCATCTTTAAAGTGCACATTTAAACCTAATACACAGTAGTTAGTATCATGTTAGTCTCTAAAATTCATTCAGAATCTCTCGTAAAGTTGTCTATATCAAAAATTAGTCAAACAAATTAATCATGATGTTACTATCCAGCAGATAAATACTTATTGCAAAATTGTAAAATTATTAAATTATTAAATTGTTAATTATGACATTAGGGTACAATATCTATATATGTTTTCAAGTTAAAATCCAATATACTTAATGTAAACATTTAATACTCGTACCCATGTCTAAATTGCTACCCTTGAATCTTCTGATGCCAAGGTGGGCATACAGACTTGCAAAAGGCTTTTCTGGAGGATATCATAACGTTTCCAATGTTATTCACAAATAACTTCATCCAACTTGTATATTGAGACTTCTTAACCCAAGTGGAGTAGACATACAAACTCTGTTATTGTAAAAGCCCTACTAAAAACCCAACACCTAATTCCTTAAACACATAAATACCAAGACATCACCAACACTCACAAATACTGTTCTACAAAAAGGCCACCACATTCCCCCAACATGTTTAAAAATATATTGATTACCCTAGATGGATACTCAGCTCTTCACTCGAGTTCATCCCCACAGGTTCCAAAGACTCAAAGTCTATTATATATTTGGACTCCAAAATACGCAGCAACCTTTGGGATGCTAGGGATACAGGGGCAATGGGTGGGGGAGTGTATTAATAGTTTAGCATTAATTTTATTATTGGAGTATTTTAGTTTAATACTTTAGTATTCATTGTATTATTGGAGTTTTTTAATTATTTTTTAAATAGGGGCATTAATACTCAAGCATTAATTGTATTAATGTATTACTATTTGTTTTTTTAAAATCGGATATTTTTTATTGCATATTTATAAAAATAATAAAAAAGAATGTAGTTATGAGCTATTGTAAAATATATATCGGTTTTGGTTTCTAGAAGGTTTTTATTTTGATAAAATAATTATTATTGTTATTATTTTGTTTTTGTTTTTGTGAGCAGAATTATTACTAGTTTTTTTTGGGGGGAGGGGTTAATTTTTTTTTAGGTTTTAAAATGTATAAGATTATACTAAAATGCAGTGGAATAAGGGGTGGGATATATGGGATGCAACGATTATGGGTGGGGAAGTGTATTAATACTCAGGTATGAATTTCAATGCCTGACTATTTTTTTTTTTTTTTTTTAAAACCTCATGTTATTTTTATTCTTGTATTTTTTTTTTACAGTGGTTGTTTTTTTTATATAACTTTTGCTGCATTTTTTCAAATTCTGTTTAGATTTTTTTAAATATAGAACATGAATTCTAGATTCTGAGTATAGTATTTTTTTAAGGGTGTGTTATGCAATTTACTTAAATATTATTTGCTGCACTTTTCTTCAGGGATGGGATAGTGTAATGGGTGGGGAGTGAATTAATACTCAAGTATTAATTTTAATACTTGTGTATTAATTTTTTAATTTTTATTTATTTTACTTTGCTTTAAAACATTTTTTTTTAATCCAAAATGGTTATGTATTTGTATAATCTTTCAATATATATCAGGCATGCATTTTGGATAGTAATATATATAGGTTTAATAATATGTAACTGTGTATTATTTTCAAATAAATAGTTTAAAAAAAAAATGTTTTTAAAACTTATAAAATGGAATAATATTCTTAATTTTTGAAGAAAATAATTTCTTCTTATATATTCAATTTATTATTTACATTAATTATTTGTTCTTAATTTTTTATTTTTAAAAATTTTAAATAGTTTTTTTATATTTAAATACTTTTTAAATTTGTTTTTATAAACTTAAAAATGGTAAAAATGTTATGGTGATATAAATATTTATATGTATGCATTATGTATTTTATAATGATATTTTTAAATATATAATCACAATAACAGTTTTAAAAAAATATATTAATGTCTTTTTTTCTA
Source organism: Pleurodeles waltl (assembly GCF_031143425.1). Taxonomy (NCBI): domain Eukaryota; kingdom Metazoa; phylum Chordata; class Amphibia; order Caudata; family Salamandridae; genus Pleurodeles; species Pleurodeles waltl. The sequence continues at coordinate 445,714,164 of NC_090442.1, read as the reverse complement.
ACTGTATTATTACATTAAAAAATCTGAGAAATTACATTTTGCATTTTTTTTTTCATTCACATATATTTCAAAACAATTTTTGCACCAATAATAACATTTTTTTTGCAAACATATTTTTTTTAAATTAAAAAACAAATTTTTCAGATTTTTAATTTTTTTTTACTGTTTATTTAAAATAGTTTAAAAAAATACAACAAAATATTGTGTTCCTAATTTATTATTTACATTGTTTTACACATTTATTTACATTTTTATAACCCTTTTCAGTGGTATTTTTCACTGTTTTCCATTATTCCCTATGAGAAAATGTGTCCTGATTCTATTTTTACTCTTTTTAACCGTTTACGTGGTTTGACATCTGTTTCTCCAATTGGTGGAGCGTCGCGGTCAAGACTGGATGAAAGCAGAGACCTTGCCCGGGTAAGTTAAATTAAAAATGTTTTTAGACTTAGAGTATGTTTATGGATATTTTTATTGCAGAGATAGAGATCGGAGGTAGTTCTAAGGTACTGAGTAGCTTGTAAAAGTTTTGATTGATTGTAATGTTTTTTTTTTTTTTTCCGTACAGGTTTGCTTAGATATGGCATTGTTTTTTAAAAACTATTTATAGTAGAGTTTGTGTTTTTGAAACAATTGTACTGCTTTTAAAAAAAATATGTAATGTGCCATTTTTAACCGTAATCCTTTTCTTTTGTACTTGACGGTTTTATCAAATTGTATGGTTTTAAAAAAAATATTTATCATTTCCTAAAAACCTTCCTGTTTACTTATGTTTTTATTAATATTGTGTTTTATTTCATTTTCATATCTTTTTCCAGTTTTGTTTTGATATTGTAGATTAGGCCATTATGTAAATACATTTTTTTCCTTTTTAGGCATAAAATGTTCATTTGGCTTAACTAATAGTGGGTGTTCGAGAAAATGTGTAGTGTGATAAAATCTTCAACTTTTTTTTTTTGTACATTTTTTTTTTCTTTTATAATGTTTTTTCTTCATCCATTTTGTATGACCAGTTTTAATTATTTTCAGAATGAATATATTTTTTTTAATTTTACAGTGTAAAATGCTTCTTCTACATCAATATGGAAGAAGAACACTACAGCGACAGATGCAGAGACACGGCCATTATTGTGTAAAGACATGAAAACTGCTAAAGGTAGGAACTTATTTTATTTTGGAATAATTTAGTTTAAAAATAATTTCAAACAGTTCAATTTAATTCATGTTCTTTTTAAAACTGGCAAGTAATGGTGGTATAGGTTAGTAGTTGTTAGAAATGTAGTATATATGCTAGACTGTCAAGATAGTCTGAAGCCACCATTAAAGTAAATTATTGTATTTTAGCCAAAAACATTTCTGATTTTTTTTTACTTTTTGGGGTTGTGTGTGGGTTCAGGCTTCCTAACAGTGACTGAGCAAGCCTCATTTCTTGGAAACTTTGCTCCTTCTTCAAAATTTCGATGAAATTATATAGGTTTGGATGGGGTTTTCCAATTGCTTTGTTGAAGGAGTTGTGCTATCCCTCAATGGCATTGTTAGTCTTTGCACCACATGCTAAGCAGGTCATTGGAAATCTTGATTTTCTTCTGCGACCTGATCTGCTTAGGTGTCCAATCCAGGTTTCTTCGAAGTAATTTAGTAATGGTGCCAATTTGTCTTCATTTACCGCAAAATAGTTTGAATCTGTGATACATGTGTAATATTCATCTACTTTTTCAGGTGGTACAAAGCATAATGCAGTTAGTTTTCTTAACTCAAATTGTAGTATGCAGTTTGAGAAATATTCTCTACTCAAGGATAACTTTCGAATTCTATGCCAATATGCCTCTGAAAAGTGTAAAAAGTATCCTTGTTTTTGTGTTTCTGGATATAATTTTATTATTGTATTTATCATTGACAATTCAAAATCTATTATTACTTTTCTAGGTCTTTTACTGATTTTTTTTGTTTTTGATTACTGATAAAAAGTCAGTGTAAGTACATGAATGTTTGTCAGTAACCATGCATACACTAGGGGGACTGTTGTGTTATATTTGTTTGTTGCATAAATAGTGTAAATTTGGGTGAATGGATGGGGTGTAGACTTAAATGTTTCATCCATCATCCACATTTCACTGTTCTCTCGGATAAGTAAGTTACAGGTTGTGCTAAATATTAAAATTATCTTATGAGGGTTTTCATTGTCATGCATGAGAAAAGTTTCATTCGAGAAGGTAAGTTTTAGTTCTGGGGGGATGTTAATATCTTCATAGGATTGTGGTGTTACATGTTAGGGATTACTTGCCAGTTTTTCACATTGAAACATTCGTCTAAGATTCGGTATTAAAGGCATGCTACCTGTAACCTGTACGGGAATACTTTGCACTACTTCCCTTAGTACCTGCACACAGGAATCATTGGAGGTGTGTGCAAAATGTTTAATTTTCTGTACATTTTCTCTCACTTCTATTTCCATTGCAGAGGCAAAGTAGTTATGCTCTGTTGTCCTAACCACGGTATCTTCCAGAGTAACAGCTCTGCCTCTGCAATCTGAAGAGAAGTATTGCCCACACCTCCAATGGCTCCTGAGTTCAACAACTCTGTCTCTGCAATAAAGGTATTCTTCAAAGAAGTTGGTGTCCTTTGCATGAGGTGACGTAATTTGCTTCACCCTGTGACACAGGAGTTGGATAGAAAATTTGCCACTTAGTCACTGTCCAGTACATGCCCTGTGTAAGTGCCCGATGGACTTGGATTAGTAAATTCGTCCCCACTAACTGTGCAGCACCTGCCCTGAGGTAAGTACCTGGTGTAGTTGGAGTAGTAACTTTGCCACTAATCACTTTCCAGTATTTGCTTTGAGGTAAGTACCCTGCTGAGTTTGAATAGCAATTTTGCCCATAATCACTGTCCAGCACCTACACCTACATAAGTACTGGGTGGAGTTGGAATTTTAATTGTGCCACTAGTCACTGTCCATCATCTGCTCTAAGGTAAGTACTCGGTGGAGTTAGAATAGTAATTTTGCCTTTTAGTCACTGATAGAACCTGCACTGAGGGAACTATCCGGTGGACTTGGTATGGTAAATTTGCCCCTAGTCACTGTCCACCACCTGCCCTGAGGTAAGTACTTGGTGAACTTGGAATAGTAAATTTACCCTTTACTTACTGTCCAGCACTTGCCCTGAGGTAAGTTCCCAGTGGAGTTAGAATAGTAATTTTGCTCCCAATCACTGTCCATCCCCTGCCCTGAGGTAAGTAGTCGGTGGAGTTTGAATAGTAATTTTGTCTCTACTAACTGTTCTGCACCTGGCTTGAGATAACTACACTGTGGACTTTGAATAGTAAATTTGCCTCTTACTCACTGTCCAGCACCTGCCCTGAGGTAATTTCCCAGTGGAGTCAGAATAGTAATTTTGCCTTTTATCACTGTCCAGCACCTACCCAGACGTAAGTACCCTGTGGATTGTAGAAGTAAAATTGCAGTTTACTCACTGTCTAGCACCTGCCCTCAGGTAAGTTCCTGGTAGAGTTAAAGTTGCAATTTTGCCCCACGTCACTGTCCATCACCTGCCCTGAGGTAAGTACCTGGTGGAGTTGCAATAGTAATTTTGCCTCTAATCACTGTCCAGCACCTACCATGAGGTAAGTACCCGATGGAGTTGGAATAATAATTATGCCCCTAGTCACTGTCCATCACGTGTCCTGAGGAAAGTACTCGGTTGAGTTGGAATAATAAATTTGCCCTTAATCACTGTTCAGCATTTTCTTAACGTAAGTACCCAGTGGAGTTGGAATAGTATTTTTGCCCCATTCACTGTCCATCACTTGCCCTGAGGTAAGTACTTGGTGGAGTTGGAATAGTCATTTTGTCTCTAATCACTGTCCAGCACCTACCCGGACGTAAGTACCTGATGCAGTTGGAACACTAATTATGCCCTTAATCACTGTCCATCACCTGCCCTGAGGTAAGTACTTGGTGGAGTTGGAACAGTAAATTTGCCCTTTATATACTGTTCAGCAACTGCCCTAAGGTAAGTTTCCAGTGGAGTTAGAATAGTAATTTTGCCTTTTATCACTGTCCGTCACCTACTCTGAGGTAAGTACCCTGTGGATTTGGAATAGTACATTTGCCCTTTACTCATTAGTCAGCACCTGCCATGAGGTAAGTTACTGGTGGAGTTAGAGTAGTAATTTTGCCACCAGTCACTGTCCATCACCTGCCCTGAGGTAAGTACTTGGTGGAGTTGGAATCGTTTATTTTTTTGCCTTAAATCACTGTCCAGCACCCACTCTGAGGTAAGTACACAGTGAAGTTGGAATAGTAATTTTGCCCTTTACTCACTGTCCAGCACCTGCCCTGAGGTAAGTAATCTGTGGAGTTGGAACAGTAAATTTTCCTCTAATCACTGTCCAGCACCTACCCTAACGCAAGTACCTGGTGGAGTTAGAATAGTAATTTTGCCTTTTATCACTGTCCATCACCTACTCTGAGGTAACTACCTTGTGGATTTGGAATAGTAAATATGTCCTTTACTCACTATTCAGCACCTGCCCTGAGGTAAGTTACTGGTGGAGTTAGAGTAGTAATTTTGCCCCCAGACACTGTCCATCACCTGCCCTGAGGTAAGTACTTGGTGGAGTTGGAATAGTAATTTTGCCTCTAATCACTGTCAAGCACCTACCCTGATGTAAGTACCCAGTGGAGCTGGAATAGTAAGTTTGCCCTTTACTCACTGTCCAGCACCTGCCCTGAGGTAAGTTCCTGGTGTTGTTTGAGTAGTAATTGTGCCCCCAGTCACGGTCCATCACCTGCCCTGAGGTAAGTACTTGGTGGAGTTGGAATAGTAATTTTGCCTTTAATCACTGTTCAGCACCTACCCTGAGGTAAGTACCCAGTGGAGTTGGAATAGTAATTTTGCCCTTTACTCACTGTCCAGCACCTGCCCTGAGGTAAGTATTCGGTGGAGTTTGAGTAGTAATTTTGCCCCCAGTCACTGTCCATCACATGCCCTGACGTAAGTACCTAGTGGAGTTTGAATAGTAATTTTGCCCTTTACTCACTGTCCAGCACCTGCCCTGAGGTACGTTCCTGGTGGAGTTTGAGTAGTAATTTTGCCCCCAGTCACTGTCCATCACCTGCCCTGAGGTAAGTACTTGGTGGAGTTGGAATAGTAATTTTGCTTTTAATCACTGTCAGCACCTACCCTGACATAAGTACCCAGTGGAGTTGGAATAGTAATTTTTCCCTTTATTCACTGTCCAGCACCTGCCCTGAGGTAAGTACTCAGTGGAGTTTGAGTAGTAATTTTACCCCCAGTCACTGTCTTTCACCTGCCCTGAGGTAAGTATTTGGTGGAGTTGGAACAGTAATTTTGCCTTTAATCACTGTTCAGCACCTACCCCGACCTAAGTTCCTGGTGGAGTTTGAGTAAACATTTTACCCCAGTCACTGTCCATCACCTGTCCTGACGTAAGTACCCAGTGGAGTTGGAATAGTAATTTTGCACTTTACTCACTGTCCAGCACCTGCCCTGAGTTAAGTACTCGGTGGAGTTGGACTAGTAAATTTGTCCCTAATCACTGCCCAGCACCTACCCTAATGTAAGTACCTGGTGGAGTTGGAATAGTAATTTTGCCCCTGGTTACTGTCCATCACCTGCCCTGAGGTAAGTACTTGGTGGAATTGGAATAGTAATTTTGCCTCTAATCACTGTCCAGAACCTACCCTGACGTAAGTACCCAGTGGATTTGGAATAGTAAATTTTCCCTTTACTCACTGTCTAGCACCTGCCTGAGGTATGTTCCTTCTGGAGTTGGAGTAGTGATTTTGCCCCCAGTGACTGTTCATCACCTGCCCTCAGGTAAATAATCGGTGGCGTTGGAATAGCAATTTTTCTCTACTCAGTGTCCAGTACCTGCCCTGAGGGAACTACCCGGTGGATTTGGTATGGTAAATTTGCCTCTTACTCACTGTCCAGAACCTTCCCTGAGGTGAGTACCAGGTGGAGTTCCAATAGTAAATATGTCCTTTACTCACTATTCAGCACCTGCCCTGAGGTAAGTTACTGGTGGAGTTAGAGTAGTAATTTTGCCCCCAGACACTGTCCATCACCTGCCCTGAGGTAAGTACTTGGTGGAGTTGGAATAGTAATTTTGCCTCTAATCACTGTCAAGCACCTACCCTGATGTAAGTACCCAGTGGAGCTGGAATAGTAAGTTTTCCCTTTACTCACTGTCCAGCACCTGCCCTGAGGTAAGTTCCTGGTGTTGTTTGAGTAGTAATTGTGCCCCCAGTCACGGTCCATCACCTGCCCTGAGGTAAGTACTTGGTGGAGTTGGAATAGTAATTTTGCCTTTAATCACTGTTCAGCACCTACCCTGAGGTAAGTACCCAGTGGAGTTGGAATAGTAATTTTGCCCTTTACTCACTGTCCAGCACCTGCCCTGAGGTAAGTATTCGGTGGAGTTTGAGTAGTAATTTTGCCCCCAGTCACTGTCCATCACATGCCCTGACGTAAGTACCTAGTGGAGTTGGAATAGTAATTTTGCCCTTTACTCACTGTCCAGCACCTGCCCTGAGGTACGTTCCTGGTGGAGTTTGAGTAGTAATTTTGCCCCCAGTCACTGTCCATCACCTGCCCTGAGGTAAGTACTTGGTGGAGTTGGAATAGTAATTTTGCTTTTAATCACTGTCAGCACCTACCCTGACATAAGTACCCAGTGGAGTTGGAATAGTAATTTTTCCCTTTATTCACTGTCCAGCACCTGCCCTGAGGTAAGTACTCAGTGGAGTTTGAGTAGTAATTTTACCCCCAGTCACTGTCTTTCACCTGCCCTGAGGTAAGTATTTGGTGGAGTTGGAACAGTAATTTTGCCTTTAATCACTGTTCAGCACCTACCCCGACCTAAGTTCCTGGTGGAGTTTGAGTAAACATTTTACCCCAGTCACTGTCCATCACCTGTCCTGACGTAAGTACCCAGTGGAGTTGGAATAGTAATTTTGCACTTTACTCACTGTCCAGCACCTGCCCTGAGTTAAGTACTCGGTGGAGTTGGACTAGTAAATTTGTCCCTAATCACTGCCCAGCACCTACCCTAATGTAAGTACCTGGTGGAGTTGGAATAGTAATTTTGCCCCTGGTTACTGTCCATCACCTGCCCTGAGGTAAGTACTTGGTGGAGTTGGAATAGTAATTTTGCCTCTAATCACTGTCCAGAACCTACCCTGACGTAAGTACCCAGTGGATTTGGAATAGTAAATTTTCCCTTTACTCACTGTCTAGCACCTGCCTGAGGTATGTTCCTTCTGGAGTTGGAGTAGTGATTTTGCCCCCAGTGACTGTTCATCACCTGCCCTCAGGTAAATAATCGGTGGCGTTGGAATAGCAATTTTTCTCTACTCAGTGTCCAGTACCTGCCCTGAGGGAACTACCCGGTGGATTTGGTATGGTAAATTTGCCTCTTACTCACTGTCCAGCACCTTCCCTGAGGTGAGTACCAGGTGGAGTTCCAATAGTAAATTTTCCCTTTACTCACTGTCCAGCACCTGCCCTGAGGTAAGTTCCTGGTGGATTTTGAGTAGTAATTTTGTCTCCAGTCACTGTTCAGCACCTGCCCTGAGGTAAGTACTTTGTGGAGTTGGAATAGTAATTTTGCCTCTAATCACTGTCCAGCACCTGCCTGAGGTATGTTCCTTGTGGAGTTGGAGTAGTGATTTTGCCCCCAGTCACTGTTCTTTCAATAGTAATTTTTTCTCTACTCAGTTTCCAGTACCTGCCCTGAGGGAACTACCCGGTAGATTTGGTATGGTAAATTTGCCTCTTACTCACTGTCTAGCACCTTCTCTGAGGTGAGTACCAGGTGGAGTTCCAATAGTAAATTTGCCCTTTACTCACTGTCCAGCACCTGCCCTGAGGTAATTTCCTGGTGAAGTTTGAGTAGTAATTTTCCCGCCAGTCACTGTCCAGCACCTGCCCTGAGGTAAGTACTTGGTGGAGTTGGAATAGTAATTTTGCCTTTAATCACTGTCCAGCACCTACCCTGAGTAAGTACCCAGTGGAGAAGGAATATTAATTTTGCCCTTTACTCACTGTCCAGCCCCTGCCCTGAGGAAAGTACTCACTGAAGTTTGAGTAGTAATTTTGCCCCCAGTCACTGTCTATCACCTGCCCTGAAGTAAGTACTTGGTGGAGTTGGAACAGTAATTTTGCCTTTAATCACCGCCCAGCACCTACCCTGACGTAAGTTTCATGTGGAGTTTGAGCTTTAATTTTACCCCCAGTCACTGTCCATCACCTGCCCTGACGTATGTACCCAGTGGAGTTGGAATAATAATGTTTCACTTTACTCACTGTCCAGCACCTGCCCTGAGTTAAGTACTTGGTGGAGTTGGAATAGTAATTTTGCCTCTAATCACTGTCCAGAATCTACCCTGACGTAAGTAACCAGTGGATTTGGAATAGTACATTTTCCCTTTACTCACTGTCCAGCAACTGCCCTGAGGTATGTTCCTTCTGGAGTTGGAGTAGTGATTTTGCCCCCAGTGACTGTTCATCACCTGCCCTCAGGTAAATAATCGGTGGCGTTGGAATAGTAATTTTTTCTCTACTCAGTGTCCAGTACCTGCCCTGAGGGAACTATCCGGTGGATTTGGTATGGTAAATTTGCCTCTTACTCACTGTCCAGCACCTTCCCTGAGGTGAGTACCAGGTGGAGTTCCAATAGTAAATTTTCCCTTTACTCACTGTCCAGCACCTGCCCTGAGGTAAGTTCCTGGTGGATTTTGAGTAGTAATTTTGTCTCCAGTCACTGTTCAGCACCTGCCCTGAGGTAAGTACTTGGTGGAGTTGGAATAGTAATTTTGCCTTTAATCACTGTCCAGCACCTACCCTGAGGTAAGTACCCAGTGGAGTTGGAATAGTAATTTTGCCCTTTACTCACTGTCCAGCCCCTGCCCTGAGGTAAGTACTCAGTGAAGTTTGAGTAGTAATTTTGCCTCTAATCACTGTCCAGCACCTGCCTGAGGTATGTTCCTTGTGGAGTTGGAGTAGTGATTTTGCCGCCAGTCACTGTTCATCCAATAGTAATTTTTTCTCTACTCAGTGTCCAGTACCTGCCCTGAGGGAACTACCCGGTGGATTTGGTATGGTAAATTTGCCTCTTACTCACTGTCTAGCACCTTCCCTGAGGTGAGTACCAGGTGGAGTTCCAATAGTAAATTTGCCCTTTACTCACTGTCCAGCACCTGCCCTGAGGTAAGTTCCTGGTGAAGTTTGAGTAGTAATTTTCCCCCCAGTCACTGTCCAGCACCTGCCCTGAGGTAAGTACTTGGTGGAGTTGGAATAGTAATTTTGCCTTTAATCACTGTCCAGCACCTATCCTGATTAAGTACCCAGTGGAGTTGGAATATTAATTTTGCCCTTTACTCACTGTTCAGCCCCTGCCCTGAGGAAAGTACTCACTGAAGTTTGAGTAGTAATTTTGCCCCCAGTCACTGTCTATCACCTGCCCTGAAGTAAGTACTTGGTGGAGTTGGAACAGTAATTTTGCCTTTAATCACCGCCCAGCACCTACCCTAACGTAAGTTCCTTGTGGAGTTTGAGTTTAAATTTTACCCCCAGTCACTGTCCATCACCTGCCCTGACGTAAGTACCCAGTGGAGTTGGAATAATAATGTTTCACTTTACTCACTGTCCAGAACCTGCCCTGAGTTAAGTACTCAGTGGAGATGGACTAGTAAATTTGTCCCTAATCACTGCCCAGCACCTACCCTAATGTAAGTACTTGGTGGAGTTGGAATAGTAATTTTGCCCCTGGTTACTGTCCATCTCCTGCCCTGATGTAAGTACTTGGTAGAGTTTAAATAGTAATTTTGCCTCTAATCACTGTCCAGCACCTACCCTGACGTAAGTACCCAGTGGAGTTGGAATAGTGAATTTGCCCCTTCTTCACTGTCCAGCACCTGTCCGAGGTGTGTTCCTGGTGGAATTGGAGTAGTGATTTTGCCCCCAGTCACTGTACATCTCCTGCCCTGAGGTAATTACTTGGTGGAGTTGGAATAGTAATTTTACCTCTTACTCACTGTTCAGCACCTTCCCTGAGGTAAGTACCAGGTGGAGTTCCAATAGTAAATGTGCCCTTTACTTACTGTCCACACCTGCCCTGTGGTAAGTTGTTCAGCTATGTTTACATTAGAGTTACTATTGAAATTGTTTATTAAATATTATAGTTCCTTTATTTAATTTTTTTGTTTGTGAGGTCCTTAATTTTCAAGATGTTGTTTTTGAAACTTTTTATGTCCTCCTGTGGTTATTTTGTTATTTGGAATCTATAAAAAAAAATAGTAAACAGTGTACTATTTAGTGTTTCATTTTTTATTAATAGTTTGGTTACTGTCCAGCACTTGTCATGAGGTAAGTACCCGGTGGAGTTAGAGTACTGTTTTGCTTTCCTGTTTATTGTTCTACACCTGCCCTGAGGTATGTACCCTATTGAGTTACAATAGTCATTTTGTTACCCATTTACTGTCCAGCATTTAGTATGTGGTAAGTACCTTGCGGAGTTAGAATAGTATATTTTAGTTCTTGGTTACTGTCCTCCACCTGCCCTGAGGTAAGTACCCAGTGGTGTCACTAGTATTTTTGTCCCATGGTCACTGTTTTGCACCAGCTCTGAGGTAAGTACTCAGCTGACTTAAATTTGTTATTTTGTCTCATGCTTATTATCCTGCACCTGCCCTGAGGTACGTACTCAGTGAAGTTAAAATAGTAATTTTGCCTCCTGGTTGCTATCTTGAAGCTGCTCTGTGGTAAATATACAGTGGAGGTAGAATTTTAATTTTTCCTCTGTCTACTGTGCAGCACCTGTCCTAAAGAAATTACCCAGTGTAGTTAGAATAGTACATTTTTTCTCTGTTCCTTCTCCAGCACCTGCCCTCTGGTAAGTACCTAGTGGAGTTAGAATCATTATTTTGCCATCTTACTACTGTCCAGCACTTGCCCTCACATACGTACCTAGTAGAGTTAGAATACTATTGTTTCTCCTAGTTCCTGTTCTGCATCTTCCCTGAGGTAAGTAACAAGCAGACTTTGAAAACTTATTATACCCTCTGGTTATTCTCCTATACCTTTGTTGAGGTAAGTAACTTGCAAAGTCAAAATACGTTTTTGCCTTCTGCTTACTGTTCTGCATCTTTCTTGAAGTAAGTAAGTTGCAAAGTTAAAATACTTATTTTGCTCGCCAGTAAATGTGAGGCATGTATCTATTATAGTTAGAAAAATAATTTTACCAGATGATCATTGTCCAGCTGTTGCCCTCAGTTTTGTGTACATTAGACATTGCATTGATTTTTTGAGTTTTTTAGATTATACTTACTTTTCTTTTCTTTGGGCGGGTGGTCTTTAATTGATTTTTGCAAGACGTTTTTCAAACTCTTGATGTCCTTCTGTGGTTATTTTTTTTAATTTGGAATCTATAAAAATAAACAGAAAACAGTGTAGTAATTTTTTTCATTTTCTATTTATTGTTTGTTTGCTGTACACTATTCACTTTGAGGAATGTACCCAGTAGATTTTTTATTTTAATTTTACCACCTGGTTATTGTCAAGTACCTTGTATGAGGAGAGTACCCAGTGAAGTTTAAAGACTAATGTTCCCCTCAGTTGCTATCCTGCACATGCACTAAGGTAAGTACTCAGCAGAGTTTCAGTAGTAAATTCCCCCCGTTGCTATCCCGCACATGCTCTGAGGTAAGTACCCAGCGGAATTAGAGTAGTAATATTTCCCCCAGTTGGTATCATGTACCTGTTTCAGGTATGTACCCAGCGGAATATGTAAACTATTTTTTCCCCTGGACTCTGTCTAGCACCTGCCTTGAGGTAAGTAGTAAGCGGACTTTCAATTTTATTTAGTAGGTGAAGTAAATTTTATTTTTACTCACCTACACATGAATTAAATCCCATTGCAGTTCTAATACTAATCTTCATATATTCATTTTTTTAACACAATTTTCAACGTTATATTCAAACTTTTATTTTAAATAAAAAGAAATCATTAACCTTTCATTGTTAAGGTGTTCTATTTTTTACTGTTAACACTCTTCAAAGAGATCTCGGTAATTCTAAAGAAGTAAAATGTAACTTAGTTCTTCATTTTTTTTTTAGCTGTTCTGTTTTAATTTATAAACTCTCTATATATATTTTTTATATGTTTTACCTTTTTTAGTCAACACACGGCACTGTTATCCACAATATCAATCTGTCTGTTTCCATACTCATACACACGTCTTCACTGTAAGGTGTTCTGAGTGACACTAAACACAAAATGGTGGACGGCTCTCTCTATATATATATATATATATATATGTTTTTTAGGGTAATATTCTAATTTAAGATAAAATGTGTTTTGGGTATGAATTTTTATTCTAATTTTATCTCTGACTGAACTTATCTTTATTTTTTAAGTTTAGTATGTGTGCACTTTTGATATGCTTTTCCTTGTTGATGTCGTTTGGTGAATGGAATAAATACTTCCATGGGGATGTAGAAAGTGTTGTAGTACTTCGTTTTCATGCATTATCGAAATTTTTATTGTCCATTTAATTTTACTGTTTAAAACAGTTTTTCAAAAATTTTGCATTTAGCAAAGATGTTTTCAATTTATGCTAGTTTTTTATATGTTTTTTTAACTAATTTATCGTTTTTGTTATTTTCGCTGTTTTTTGTAGCTATTAATGTAGTGGTTTTGGTATGCGTGACAATTGTTGGCGTTGTTTAGGTATATTCTTTTTTAATTGTATTTTTTCGTTGTTTAGACGTTGTTGTTGAAAAAGTGGTTGTTCAGGCTTTGTCGTTGTTTAGCAGTAGTGGTTTAGGTTACCGTTGTTTAGGACCTAGTTGTTCCATCACATATTTGTGTGTGTGTGCTGCCAGTGTGGTATTTGGGGATTGTAATCTTGCTGCATGCAGTGTGTATGCAGAGGAACGAGTAATGTGTGAGGTTAATGTGGGATCCATGCAGTACGTGAGCCTTTGCTGTAACAAAATGGAGTGTAGCGTTCAATGTGTCCTTTTGTCTGTGATCCCTATGCAGGTCAGCACCCATCAGAAGAAAGGGCAGTGGCGTGCCATCGCCAAGGACATGCAGACCCTGGGGGTCTATATCTGGAGGAGCACCCAGTGCAGAAAGAGGTGGGAGGACCTGGGACGCTGGGCCCAGAGAACTGCGAAGGCCCACCTGGGGATGTCCTCCCAATGAGGGAGGGGTGCATGTCAGATCCTGACCCCTCCAATTTCCTGCATACTAGCAGTGGCCAATCCTGGGTTGGATGGGCGCTTGAGGGCAGCACAGCAGCACTGGACCAGCCTACCTCAACAAATAAGTGAGCTTCCACGCACCAACTCGTCTCCTGCGCTCTGCTGACCTCGCCCTCGCCACAGTCCCCCGCATCCAACACACCACCTCCGGAGGCAGATCCTTCTCCTACCTCGCCTCCAAGACCTGGAACTCCCTCCCCACCAACCTACACAAGACCCAGGACCTCCTGACATTCAGAAAGCACCTCAAAACAGGGCTTATTGAGAAGTAATCAGCATCCCCCCCACCTCTTTTCCCATCCCCCGCAGCGCTTTGTGACCCTATCGGGTGAGCAGCGCGCTTCATACATTTTTTGATTGATTAATTGTTAGAAATGGGGTTTTTGTTTGGCAGTCAGGTTACCCTCTGTCCAAGCAAGGACCCTCACTCTAGTCAGGGTAAGTCACACACAATCCAAATTATCCTGTGCCCACCCTCTAGCTTAGCACGAGCAGTCAGGCTTAACTTAGAATGCAATGTGTAAAGTATTTGTGCAATAAATTATACAATAACACAATATAGCACCACAAAAATACACCACACAGTGTTTAGAAAAATATAAAATATTTATCTGGATATTTGTAGATCAACACAATAAAAGATGCAATAAGAATTTGTAGAAATATCACTGAAAGGTGATGTAAAGTGTCTTAAGTCTTTAAAAAGCAAACAAAGTCTCTTTCAAGCACAGAGTACCTGGTTTGGAGTGGAAAATCTCAGGAGAGGGCTGCAGAGGAGGAGATGCGTGGAAAAATGGTGTGTGCGTCGGTTTAGCCCCTTCACACACGGACTTGCGTCTTTATTTTTCACGCGGGGAGACGGGCGTCGTTCTGCGGGAAGAAAAATGGTGTGTGCGTCGGTTTCACCCCTTCACACATGGACTTGCGTCGTTATTTTTCACTCGGGGAAGACATGCGTCGTTTTCCGGCACGCGGGCCGACTCCTTCTATGGTTCGCGGGATTACCAGATATCCCAGGGTATGTGCGTGGATTCCTCGGCTTGTTATCCGGCTGTGCGTCGTTCCGGGAGGCTGTGCGTGGAATTTTCTTTCTCATGGCAGGCGTCGCGTCCATTTCCCCTCTGGAAGTCGGGCGGCGTTGTCCATGCGAGGCCGTGCGTCGAAGTTCCGGTCGCACTGCAGGCATCGCGTTGAGCGGCATCTTTCTGGATCGGCGTGCAGTGAATTTTTCACCGCAGAACAAGCTGTGCATCAAGATTTTCGGCGCACAAAGTGTCCAAATGAAAAAGAAAGTCTTTTTGGTCCTGAGACTTCAGGGAACAGGAGGCAAGCTCTATCCAAGCCCTTGAAGTGCACTTTTACAGCCAGACAAGAGTTCAGCAAGGCAGCAGGCCTACAGCAAGGCAGCAGTCCTTTGTAGAAAGCAGTCAGGTGAGTCCTTTGAGCAGCCAGGCAGTTCTTCTTGGCAGGATGCAGGTTCTGGTTCAGGTTTCTTCTCCAGCAAGTGTCTGAGGTGGTAGAGCAGAGGCCCTGTTTTGTACCCAAATGTGCCTTTGAAGTGGGGGAGACTTCAAAGAGTGGCTTGGAAGTGCACCAGGTCCCCTTTCAGTCCAATCCTGCCTGCCAGGGTCCCAGTGGGGGGTGTGGCAGTCCTTTGTGTCAGAGCAGGCCGTCCACCCTCCCAGCCCAGGAAGACCCATTCAAAAGGCAGACGTATGCAAGTGAGGCTGAGTACCCTGTGTTTGGGGTGTGTCTGAGTAAATGCACAAGGAGCTGTCAACCAAGCCCAGCCAGACGTGGATTGTAAGGCACAGAAAGATTTAAGTAATAATGCATGGGGGCAGCCCCAATGTTAGCCTATGAAGGGAGCAGGCCTTACAGTAGTGTAAAACAAATTTAGGAGTTTTATACTACCAGGACATGTAAACTACACAGGTACATGTCCTGCCTTTTACCCACACAGCACCTTGCTCTAGGGGTTACCTAGTGCACACATTAGAGGTGACATATATGTAGAAAAAGGGGGGTTTTAGGATTGGCGAGTACTTTTAAATGTCAAGTCGAGGTGACAGTGAAACTGCACACACAGGCCTTGCAGTGGCAGGCCTGAGACAAGTTAAGGGGCTACTTAAGTAGGTGCCACAACCAGTGCTGCAGGCCCACTAGTAGCATTTAATCTACAGGCTCTAGGCACATACAGTGCACATTACTAGGGACTTATAAGTAAATTAAATAGTCCAATCAGGTATGATCCAAAGTTACCATGTTTAAAGGAAGAGAGCATATGCACTTTAGTACTGGTTAGCAGTGGTAAAGTGCGCAGAGTCTAAAAGCCAGCAAAGACAGAGTCCAAAAAGCGGAGGGAGGTAGGCAAAAAGTTAGGGGTGACCACCCCAAGGCATGTCAGGTCTAACATTGATTGATTGATTGATTGATTGAGTACACACTGTGTGGAATTATTTCTTGGTGGCTGCCATGTTGTATGGGTGCAAGGTTCTAGTCTGTGGATGCCTGTTTAGCTAATCTTGTAGAGTGCTGCTTAGCAATGAAGAATGGCATGTACATTTGGTATTGACAGGTAGCTGGCATACCATGGCAGACATGGCTTAGTGAGTCCCAATAGGTGTTCAGCTGGTAGTGTTCAAGGACATTTCTCAAATAGTTCCCAGGCAATGGTGTGTTATTGTGTTTGGCACTGCATAGTGTTAATTAGCTGTGAGTCATTATGATGTGTATGTCATATGTGCTGTTATTGGTGTTGTTGACCCTATGCTCCCTTTATTTCTTTCCACCGTCCCACCCTCCCTCCTTTTCTTCTCCTGTCCTTGTGTGCATTAGCATCATCTGGCGAAGGAGCAGAGGCAACGACCAGTGGGGGAGCTGCAGCCTACAGGACCCAGGAGGCCGAGGGGCCCCGTGGGTTGGAGGGCGAGGGGAGCACTACAGGGAGACAGGAGCTGATACAACTGACTATGATTCCTCCCTTATGGTGGTGGACCCCTCTGGGACCACACCAGCTATGTCATCGTCTGCCACCCCCGTACCAGCACCACCATCTCAGTCAACCCCCACCCAGTTGCCCATGGCCGCTCACCCAGGAAGGTGGGCTTCTGCTTCGCTTCAGTCACCTCTGTCCCTGCCCCATTCAGCCCTGCTGCCCTCACTGAGGAGGCTATTGACCTCCTGAGATCCATCTCTGTAGGGCAATCAACCATAGTGAATGCCATCCAGGGGCTGGCATCCCAGATGCAGGAATGAAATGACTACCTGGAGGGCATTCACAGTGACTTGGCTGCCCTACAGAGATTGTTTCAGGCTCTGGCCTCCTCTTTGACTGCAACCATTGTCATCTTGTCTGTTCTTCCATCCCCCCTTCAACTACTTGTTCCCAGTCCCAAAGCCCTCTCCTCCCACCCATCCCAAGCACACAATCAGACCAGCCTGCACCCAAGACAACAGACAGGATTCGCAAAGACATGCACAGGCACCACAGATCACACCACGAGCACCCACACAGCCAACATCCAGATGCACACAAAGCAACAGCCACTGCCTCCACTGTTTCTCCCTGCTTCTCCTCCCTTACAGTCACATCAGCACTCACACCTACAAGCACTGCATCATCAGTCCCGGATCCTGCCACCTATACAGCCTTGCCCACAGTCCCCACAACAGCAGAGACGAAGACTAGCACCCCATTCACCACATGCACATTCACCACCATCACAACTACATGCAGCACAACCACCCCACTTGCAGACACCATCACAACATACATGCACATGACCTATTTGTCCTCTCCCACCCTGTCTCCCCACCCCCTCCAAAAACACAGAAATGCTCCCAGTCAGACACCGAACAGCCATCCACCTCACACATGCACGCTGTACATACACCTGCAACCCAGTCCAGCACACCTTCTCCTTCAACCACTCCCTCTACCTCCACTCCCATACCTACTCCAAAACCCACCCAATTTGGACAAAAAGAAACTTTTCTTTTCCTGCCTTGATCTCTTCCCTCCCCCGTCCTGTCCAGAAAAGAAAGATCCCGCTCCCACAGCCCAGTACCTCCAGCTCCCTGTCCTCTCATGTCCCGCTCCCTGTAGGAACACCTAGCAGTAAGGGGCACAAGACTACCACTCCACCCTTCCTGCTCCAAGCCCACTCCTCCATCCCTAAACAAAAGAGCAAGGACCCACTCCCTCCCAAACCCATCCATGACCCCCTCAAAAGAAAACCACCCCAGCCCCTGAGGTGCTGCCTTCAATCATAATGTCCTTGCCCAGTGGAGTGACTTGGGCTGCCAGGAGTCAAGTTGGGTCTTGTACGTTGCCCTGTGGCTTTTTCTGTACATTCAACTGGCCAATGGCCCTTTCTGTATATAGCTGTCATGATTTTTCCCTTTGGAATACAATAGTTGGACCAAAGGTATGTGTCCTGGCTTTCTTTACTTCTGGCTTTTATTGTTGTTGGTTTTCTCAGCAGATTGTTCTTGTTGTGTGGTATGTGTGTATCATGTGTGTTGTGCGTTGGGTGTTTCACTCTCTCCTCCCTCCCTTGTGTTCTAGGCAGCTGTACTGACCATCATCGGCAGCGTTGCTGCTCCTGGACTGCCATTGCATGGTACAGCAATGGCAAGGCTTCCAGTTCGGGTTCCATGGTGGCCGCGGACTCCTCTGTGTCCCTGGAGGTGAGTGACTCCTTTATATGATTCGTTTCTGCCAGGCTTTTTGTGGCAGTCATCCCACCCTGGAAATCCTGGCGGGTTGCTATCTCATAATATGGTGGTCGGGAAATGGTGTTCTGTCAGCCTGAAGCTGGGATCCGCCGTCCTCCATGGCCGCACCGCACTGGCAGTTCAGGTGGTACATTGACTGTATATGGGAGGGATCACCGCTGTGGTCATAATTTGGCGGTCTTCACCGCCAGCCTGGCAATGGTACTACAGCCATCGCCGGTGTGGCAGTCAGCTGACCGCCAATGTCATTATGAGGGCCATAATTTGTTGATACTGTGCTTCACAGTTTCACATTCACAACATTCTGGCATCATTGTACTGTCTCTACAGACATGCAAGAAAGGAGCTCCAAGGGATTTCATGCATTTTCTTTCTTTCTCCCACATGTGCGACTACACCCTAACATCTCTGCCTCTAAACTCTTAGAGGCATATTTGAGAAAAGTGGTGCTGCACACAGTGCTTCACAACTTTTTTTGCACCCTTTAGCACCCCCCTAATGCCACCATGTGTGTGCTGTATTTAAAATAAGGCGCACCATGGGGGTAGTTAGGGGACTAGCATCAGAATTTGTGACCCTAGTCTGGAGCTTTGCAGGATTAGCATAAAAAATTCTGAAGCTAATCTCGCAAATCACCCAGAGGCCCATTCTAAGCAATGTAAGCCTCCTTTTAATACCTGCTGTGAGCAGGCATTTAAAGTGCCGAAAAAAATGTCTCATATTTGGCCCCCCCTAACGGGGGAACACCCCCTTTATTTACATTATACCTGGTGAAGGCATAATGTACCGCAAAGGGTTACAAAGTGGCATAATGCATGCATTGCACACTTTGGAAATATGGTGCAGCGTTTTTGGCCTTCTAACGCCACATTAGCATAAAAAATGATGCTAATGTGGCATTGGACTGGCTCTAATGGCTATTAAATATGCCCCTTATTGTGGTTTTGCTCAGCTCATATGTTGCCTGTTCTGCTTCTTTTCGTAAGCCTAAACTTTTTCAGTTTTTATATTTTATTTAAGTCTCCAGCACCACAGCTGCACCCCCACAGTTCTAGGTCTAAAGTTCCTTCATTAAAATGAAAAAATGTCAGTCAGCCACAGCATCTTGACACATACATGGGCTTGAGTGGTAATGCATGTGCACGTATACACCATCATGCTGTATTAACACATTTCTGAAAACCCCTTTATTTTGCAAACGATATTCAGGATCGATACCCAGCATTTGCAAAGTTGAAAATCGTGTTTTATTAAGGATGATTGAATGTGGAAGGTGATCATTGGAGAGTGCTGATTAGTTGATTCAGAGTGGTTACTGTAATCTAAGACCAAATTCAAGAAGCAGCTTGGTTAGTTAGCTCAATCCTGTAGTACAACAAAATAAAGATGTGCTAGTAGTTGAAAAATCATTTGAGTAACTAACCATAAGCTGTCTCATTTTTCATCATTTATACCAAAACACGCAGAGTTATAAAAAATTTGCAAGCTTCATCCAGACATTGGGGGTCATTACAACATTGGTGATAAAAGCCTCTTACCGCCGTGCAGAAGACCGCCAATACACCGCTGTGGCCGCGGAATTCAGCCACAGCTATTATGACCCACATCTCGGAATCCGACGAAATTCAGACAGACACCCACACAAGTCCGCCACACCAAAGGTCAGTGTTAAAATGGCGAAAACAAAACCTCCACCTCCACGCCAACAGAAACACGCCCATGCTATTACGACCCACAAATCCACGCAGTGGTCTTTCAACTGCGGTATTCCATTGGCGGTACACACCGCTGCGCTCAAAATACACACACATCTCCAAAACACCGCCACATTGGACAATTCCAAATACACACACCTGATACACATTCAAACACCACTCCCACACACCCAACGCAATATAAAACACACCCACATCACCCACAAACCCCTATGACAAAAAATTTGGCACGAAGGCCAGAGAGACAGCACAGATTAGACAATCCCACCACACAGAGGCACACAACACCATCACCCACACTACTTCCACGCACAAAACACCACACACCACTACACATCACCACACTCATCAACACATACACCACCCCACACATCACCCACACCACCCCATGTCACGCCAAAGACACACCCGCTTTTCCGAGGAGGAGCTCCAGGTCATGGTGGAGGAAATCCTACGGGTAGAGTCACAGCTATTTGGTTCACAGGTGCAGCACACATCCATAGCCAGGAAGATGGAGCTATCGCGCAGAATAGTGGACAGGGTCAACGCTGTGGGACAGCATCCAAGAAATCGGGAGGACATCAGGAAGAGGTGGAACGACCTACGGGGGAAGGTGCCTTCAGCGGTCTCCAGGCACAACATTGCGGTTCAGCGGACTGGCGGCGGACCCCCACAACTAACAACATGGGAGGAGCAAGTCTTGACCATCATGCATCCAGAGGGCCTCGGAGGAGTCGGTGGAGTAATGGACACTGGTAAGTCAATTCTTAACTTTCATATCCCCCACCCTACCTGCATGCTATCACACACCCCCACCCTCACCCCCTGCCCTATCACTCCAACTCCTCACTAATGTACTGATAACACAAACCACACATCCCAACACCAAGCCCTGCATGACACAACGAAGCATGGACACCCATCACTAAAGCATGCTCACTGCACATACCCAGAACACCCCCCCCAACCATCATCAACCAACCCCCACTCAGGAATGCTTGCACTGGGGTACACGGTGAGCCACCAATTGCACACCATGACACACACACATGCAATAATCATGCCCTTAAGCCCCTGCAGGATCACGAAGGACCGTCACCACCCCGGAGGGTCCAGACAACTCCACTCCACCCACAGAAGAGGCCCACAGTAACGATAGCAGCTTTGCCCTACTGGATCCTGATGACCAGCCCGGACCATCGTGGGCCTCGGGACAGTCGGTTCCCCTTGCACAGGCACAGGCCAACACTGACCTTCCACCCTCTGGTATCACCAGCACTGCACCCACCCAGCGGGCCCAAACCTCCCTACCCAGGACAGGTCAATCAGCGGTGTGTCCACCACTACAGGGAACCCAGGATAACCCACCACCCCAACAACAACAGGGACCTGGGGGCAGTGGTAGTGGGCACACGGTCCAGGGGACGGAGGCCCAGGAACACAGGGGAACTGGGAGGGCTGCTGTGCGACAGGGGGCGGACAGGCCAAGGGAACCCACTCTCCACGAGGCCCTCTCCTCCATCATGGGAGCATACCACCACTCCCAGGAGACGATGGCGACGGTCCTGGTCAAGTTTCAGGAGACCCAGCGCCTGCAGGAGGACCAGTATTTGGGGTTCAGGGAGGAGCTCAGGACCATCAGCTCCGTCTTGGGCACCATCGTAGGGGTGCTGAAGGACATACAGCAGACCTTGAGGGACACCGTGGCACTCCAAGGGGCCCCTGACACTAGCCAGGATGATGAAATGCCCACCACCTCCGCTGGCGCTAGTGGACAGGACGCCCCGCCACAGGACCACCACACCAGCACCCCACCCCCTGCAGATGGACAACCACCAAGCAAGCGGTCCCTGAGATCCAGTAACAGAACAGAGCAAGATGGCAAGACCCCGCCAGGAAATGAGACCACCCTGATTGTCCTCCCACTGTCCCACTTTGTTACCCTGTCCATACTTAAACTGCCCCAGCTCCACTTCCTATGCCCAGATGGGCAATGCACCTGTGAGACTAATAGACTGGACTCTGCCATGGATATTCCTCCACCATCACCCCTCACCATTTTACAACCCCCCTCCATTTTTTAGCACTTCAATAAACACACATGAACCACAAAACAATGTTGAGTCAGTCTATGATTTGGTAATATGTATTATCAATGACACACATCACAAGTCCTTGAAGGATGCATGCAGATGACACATATTGGTAACCACTGCTGTGAAACCGTAATGGAAAGGAACAACTCAGTTACCAAATAATGCTATGAAATTACACACAGGATAGAGGAAGACGTGTGACAGTGAATGTAATGGTAAAAAAGAAAATGTTCTCACCTGTGTGTCACTGGAAATATTGCTGTATGACAGACTCCCTGTTGTCGTTGTCATCTTCCTCAGCTTCCTCCTCATCACTGTCCACAGGCTCCACAGCTGCCACAACACCGTCATCTGGACCATCCTCCTGCAGAAAAGGCACCTGGCGTCGCAATGCAAGATTGTGAAGCATCCAGCAGGCGATGATGATCTGGCACACCTTCTTTGGTGAGTAGAATAGGGAACCACCTGTCATGTGGAGGCACCTGAACCTGGCCTTCAGGAGGCCGAATGTGCGTTCGATCACCTTCCTAGTCCGCCCATGGGCCTCATTGTACCGTTCCTCTGCCCTGGTCCTGGGATTCCTCACTGGGGTCAATAGCCAGGACAGGTTGGGATAACCAGAGTCCCCTAATAGCCACACACGGTGCCTCTGGAGTTGACCCATCATATCAGGGATGCTGCTATTCCACAGGATGTAGGCGTCATGCACTGAGCCAGGGAACATAGCATTAACCTGGGAGATGTACTGGTCTGCCAAACATACCATCTGTACATTCATAGAATGATAACTCTTCCTGTTCCTGTACACCTGTTCACTCCTGTGGGGGGGGACCAGAGCTACATGGGTCCCATCAATAGCACCTACGATGTTGGGTATATGTCCAAGGGCATAGAAGTCACCTTTCACTGTAGCCAAATCTTCTACCTCAGGGAAAATGATGTATCTCCTTACGTGTTTCAGCAGGGCAGACAATACTTTGGACAGCACGTTGGAAAACATAGGCTGGGACATCCCTGATGCCATGGCCACTTTTGTCTGAAAAGAGCCACTTGCAAGGAAATGGAGCACTGACAGCACCTGCACGTCAGGTGGGATTCCAGTGGGATTGCGGATTGGTGACATCAGGTCTGGCTCCAACTGGGTACATAGTTCCTGGATTGTGGCACGGTCAAACCGGTAGGTGACGATTAAATGTCGCTCCTCCATTGTCAACAGGTCCACCAGCGGTCGGTACACCGGAGGATTCCGCCATCTTCTCAAATGTCCCAGCTTACGGCGCCTAGGAAGGACAACAGCGATGACCGAGTCAATTTTTATCAAGGTACGTACCCACAGTTACACAGAAGACGACACCAAACACAAAACCCTTCCTGCATGTGTGTTGAGTGTAGGCCTAGCTATGTGTGACGCAGAAGTAAATGAAGCCATGTGGGCCCCTGAAATGGCGGCTGCTTGACCTCATCTCTGGGACAATGGGATTGTGGGGTAACTGCGTTGCCGTTGCACACCATCGCGGTAGGCGGTCCTAGACCGCAGCGCAATGCTGCATTGGTTAACATTGGACCCTATGGGTCCCAGGAGCCAATGAACAAGTGCGCTGGCAGTGATGATACGCACCGCCGTGGACGTCACCGCCGTGGACGTCACCGCCATTTTCTATCTGTTCAATCACTAGATACCTGATCTTCGACAGGAGAGGACCTTCACTGCAAGTGATGCTGTGACCTCGGTCTGGAAGAGACAATGGCTGCTGCGTCTGGGGAAAGGGTCCCTGCCTTCACTGCTCAGGAGTTGGAGAAACTAGTAGACGGGGTCCTCCCCCAGTACACGCTACTCTACGGTCCTCCAGACCAACAGCTAAGTACACAGGGAGCACGTTGTATGGGCTAGGCCTGGGTGGAGAGGGCTGGTTTGAAGAGGGAAGGGTGCAGAGTTCAGGGAACATGAATGCATGTGCCACATGGCAAGGGTAGGGAGGGGGGACACTTACATCGACAGTGCAGTTGGTAATGGCTTCTCTTCTTCCCTTGTGCATGTCATGTAGGTCAGCGCCCACCAGAAGAAGGACATTTGGCGTGCCATCGCCAAGGAAGTCCGGACCCTGGGGCCCACCAGAGACGGGGCACCCACTGCCGGAAAAGATGGGAGGACATTTGCCGCTGCAGCAAGAAGCTCAGCTGGGGATGGCCTCCCAACGTGGGAGGGGTGCCCGTCGCACCATGACCCCCCTGATGTTCCGGATCCTGGCGGTGGCCTACCCTGAGTTGGATAGGCGATTGAGGGTATCACAGCAGACACAAGGGGGTGTGTACAACCTCATTCTGCTGACTTTGCGCGCAGTGGAGGGGTCTGGGTGGGGGAGGAGAACTGTGGGTGTACCTAGGCCAGTCAGAAATACGTAGACTAGGCCCCTCTGTAATGCAGGCCATGTGGCACTCTACCCCACTGCAGTAGAGTGCTAAGTACAGGTATAGATGGCCCTGTGGCATCCATGTGTGCAGATGTCCACCATAGCCATGTAGGACAGAGACCAGGAATTGCATCTGCAGAGGCCATGAGCACGGCGTAGTGCAGGGGGCTGCTGTGTCTGTATTGTCCACCAACGGTAGCGGTATGCCATGCACTCAACCTGTTCTTCTTCTGTCTCCCCCCCCCTTTTTGTGTTTTCCCTGTTCTTTTGTGCATCAGCATAATCAGGCGGAGGTACAGTGGCACCGGAGCACGAGGGAGCTGCATCCCACATGGCCATGGAGGGCCACACCACGGACTCAGAATGCACCAGTGGGACGGAGGGCAAGGGGAGCTTCACGTCAGCCACCAGATCACCAACCAGTGACACGGACTCGTCTGCCGATGGGAGCTCCCTTGTGGTGGCGGCACCATCTGTGCGCCCCACTTCTACAGGTACAGCCGCCACCTCCCCTACCAGCACTGCCCTCTCAGCAGCCCCTCAGAGTTCGCCCCGTGGCCGCTCACCCAGGAGGCTGGGCATTACCTTCGCCCCAGGCACCTCAGGCCCTGCCCCAGTCACCCCTGCTGCCCTCAGTGAGGAGGCCATTGACCTCCTCAGGTCCCTCACTGTTGGGCAGTCTACCATTGTGAATGCCATCCAGGGTGTAGAAAGAGAGTTGCAACACGGTAATGCATTCCTGGAGGGCATTCATTCTGGTCAGGCTGCCCTTCAGCGAACCCTGCAATCTCTGGCCTCAGCACTGATGGCAGCCATTGTCCCTGTGTCTAGCCTCCCCTCTCCAACCTCCTCCACCCAGACCCAATCCCCTGTACCCCAGCCCATCCCAAGCACACCTACAGACCAGCATGCACACACGTCAACACCCAAGGGAAGCTCTGGCAAACATAGGCACCACACAACCCACAGGCACACACACAAGCATCACACACATGCAGACACACCAACACCCACTGCCTCCACTGTGTCCCCCTCCTCGTCCTCTGCCTCCTCCCTCCCAGTGTCGTCTACACTCTCACCTGCATGCACTACATCTACAGGCACCAGGAATCGCACCAGGACACCCAACCCGCTCACCTGCACTCACCACCTCCACTCACATTTACACGTCCCCTGTGTCCTCTCCCAGTGTGTCTGTGATGCCCCCAGCCAAAGTACACAAACGCCGGCAACCACACACCCAACACCCATCCACCTCACGACAGCCTCCAGTACCTGCACCTGCACCCAAAACACCTAAAGTGACACCTCCTACAACCACCTCCTCTTTCTCCACTCCCAGACCCCCTCCAACTACCCATCCCATTGTTCGTCAGAAACTGTCCCTCTGCAAAATTGACATTTTTGCCCCCCCCTCCAATTCATCAGTCCCGTCGTAGCGCCTCAGCCAAAAAGCCTCCAGTGCCAGTGGTGCCTGTTCAAGGTGTGTGTAGTGCACCGGCCACCAGGGCAGGCAGTGTGACCCAGAGCCAAGGCACTGGCAGCCCACCCCCTGTAAAAGCTCTGAAATTGGAAAGTGGCAGACGGGACCCTGTGAAGACTCCTGGAGGCAAAACAACTTACAGGGGTTTCTGGGGGATTGCAGAGTCAGCTGTGACTCCTCCAAAGGTGGGGAAGGGCCAGAGGAAGTCTGCACAGCCTGGTGTGAGCATCACAGCGGAGAAGGGCGGCATCCTTCCCGGCGGTCGGGACGCCACCACCAGCACCGTCGTGACTGGTCCGGAGACCACCACCAGAGTCATTGCCCAGGAGGGCCCAAGTATTGTCACTGGTCAGGAGACCACTGCCACCGCCGGAGTCATTGCCCAGGAGGGCCCAAGTATCATCACTGGTCATGAGACTACCGCCAGAGTCATTGCCCAGGAGGGCCCAAGTATCATCACTGGTCAGGAGACCACCGCCAGAGTCATTGCCCAGGAGGGCCCAAGTATCGTCACTGGTCAGGAGACGACCGCCACCGCCGGAGTCAGTGTCAAGGAGGGCCCAAGTATCGTCACTGGTCAGGAGACCACCGCCGGAGTCAGTGCCCAGGAGGGCCCAAGTATCGTCACTGGTCAGGAGACCACCGCCGGAGTCAGTGCCCAGGAGGGCCCCGGCTGCCACAGCCCCACTGGGCAATGAGGGAACGTCATGCCACACACCAATGCTAGTCCAGAGAACGTCATGCCACACACCAATGCCCAGTCCAGAGAACGTCATGCCACACACCAATGGCCAGTCCAGAACCGCCATGGCAAAGCACCGCTGAACAGTCCAGAACCGCCATGGCAAAGCACCCCTGAACAGTCCAGAGACCGCCATGGCAAAGCACCGCTGAACAGTCCAGAACCGCCATGGCAAAGCACCGCTGAACAGTCCAGAGACCGCCATGGCAAAGCACCGCTGAACAGTCCAGAGACCGCCATGGCAAAGCACCGCTGAACAGTCCAGAGACCGCATGGCAAAGCACCGCTGAACAGTCCAGAACCGCCATGGCAAAGCACCGCTGAACAGTCCAGAGACCGCCATGGCAAAGCACCGCTGAACAGTCCAGAGACCGCCATGGCAAAGCACCGCTGAACAGGGCATGCACCGGGGAAGAATTGAAAGGCCGCCACATCACGCATCGTTATCCCATGTGCAGCTGGGACAGTGACGGGACAGGAACTGTCACAGGGATACTAATCCAGTGTGGGCACCAGTCCCCCTACAGAACCAGTGGAGGCTGTTATCTACTTGCAAAACTGTGGCTTTGCACTCCCCAGGATGGTCCAGTGGGCAAGCCACCCACTGTAGAGACTTGAGAGACTGTGGCTTTGCACTCCCCAGGATGGTCCAGTGGGCAACCCACCCACTGTACAGACTTGAGAGTCTGTGGCTTTGCACTCCCCAGGATGGTCCAGTGGGCAAGCCACCCACTGTAGAGACTTGAGAGACTGTGGCTTTGCACTCCCCATGATGGTCCAGTGGGCAAGCCACCCACTGTAGAGACTTGAGAGACTGTGGCTTTGCACTCCCCAGGATGGTCCAGTGGGCAACCCACCCACGGTAGAGACTTGAGAGACTGTGGCTTTGCACTCCCGAGGATACATCAATGGGCATGGAGCCCCGTTGTGGATCTGGCTTTGCACTCATCCGGCTGAGGTGCCCCCCCTTCCCTTCCCCCTGAGGTGCCTGTAGTATTTCTATCTGATGCCCCGACAGTGTTCTCTCCGTTTGTGGACAGGTATCTTTTGTGGGCCTCGCCCATGCATTTTTGGACTAGTGGTGCACGGACATTGATATGTGCATATCTGCACTACTTCTCGTAATGTATATATTTTTGACCGATTTTATGATATATCTGTATATTTTTGAGACATGTATATTGATACATTACAATGTTTGAACTGATTTCGTTTTGTCTTTGCATTCTTCCGGGGGGGTTGTGGGTTGTTACTGAGATTTTTGTGAATGCATTGGTGTGTGTGTTGTACTATGCAAGGGTGGGGGTGGGGGTGTTGCGTGTGTGTCCCCCTAACGTTTGCCTCCCCCCTCCCCTATGTCGTAGGTGCAGTACTCACCGTTGTCTTCGCCGGCGCCGGCGTTGCTCTTCGTAGATGAGTAGGAATACAAGGGCCGGTAGGATTTGTAATTCCGGCTCCATGGAGTCCTCCTTCCTCGTGGGATGTGTTCAGGTGAGTGTTTTCCCATTGCAGAAACTGTTTCCTCCGTGTTTTTATCCACGGTGAATCCACCCCGGAAAAGGTGGCGGATTGGCGGGTTGTGATACTATGGGCGGTACATTGTCTTCCGCTTGTCTGTTGGCAGTGACCGCCGTGCTGCTTGTCTGTACCGTCGTGGCGGGCGGTGTGTTAAAGTGGCTGTCTTTGTTGGCAGTTTCCGCCAGGGTCATAATTCACTTTTTTTGTCCGCCGGCCTGTTTGCGGTATTACCGCACCTTTAACACCGTCCGCCAGGGTTGTAATGACCACCATAGTCACCATCACCCAGACATAGAAGTACAGCAACTTCTTAAAGCTCAACCTAACCAACACCAAATTAATATTATTCTCCAAGAACAGCAAACAAGATACAGTATGAAAAAGGCTCAATGCCATGAACCTTCATAGCTTTAGAACCCAACTTTTACTGAATGCCAACATTTTCCTAAAAAAATAAAGGAAGGCTTAGTACCAGCTCTTTCTTCTAAAGAAAGTCAAATTGTACTTACAGAAAACAACTTCAGAACTGCAATTCAAGCCCTTGTAACCTTGCATCTGGATGGTGGCAATACCAATCCTGATGGAACTCAATTGTCTCTCCTTCCCAGCCTTTAACATCTTCAATACCAGCTTCATCATTTACAAATCCTTCAAGAAGAGCATTCCTGCCTATCTTTTAAACAAACTCACCATATTGGGTGGTTGTTGGGACACTCGCAGCCTGGACTCTGTCACACTGCAGACTAATAGGTGTGGAGCAAAAAAAAACAAGAGAACAGATCTTTCTCATCTATTCATTTTGGATTTGAACAATATCCCCATATGCACCAGGACCACCCAATACTGCTCCAGATTAGGAAACAGTTTAAGACTCTCCTATTCAAACAACACATTACAATGCAGTAAAAGTCCATAACAGAGCTTCCTCTCCTTTTATGTGTTGACTTTATGCTTGTCCTTGACCACGTACAGTACTCTGCTGTCTTTTTAATGGGTCCATGTTAGAGGAATACCATATACACATGTGTATTTATTTATATACAGTAATAAACGCAAGGATATTCTAGTGTTTTTCTTTTCAGCTAAAATCAAGCACGCACGATTAGACTTTAGGGACACAATGAAACTGATATGCAGAAATGTTCTCTGACATGTTAGGGATTTTTTTTTAAATGTTAGCACAAAGCCTAAAGATAACCTAGCAACACTAGGTAGTTTCATTGGTTCAGCCTCTTGAACAGTTAACATTTTTCCGGCAGAAAAAAACAGGAACAAACATAGTGAGCTGTCATTATAGTATAATAGTATTAATTAGAATGATGGGAGATACACACAGTTGCAAAAGCTTTGCTGAAACAAAGATGGCACAGGCTTCTCATATTTCCCATATTTTCCCTGTCTCCCAGTATTTCTGCAGCATAAAATTCTTTGCTGAGTATGCTATTTCCTTTCCCTACATATGGTGGCTCTCAGGGGAGAGATAGATTCATGCTGTTGGTATGTGAAAAGCATCTTCCTATTCTTCCTACACAGAGGAGGCGATGATTCTGAACACTTGGCTCCTGATTAGAGCAACACATATATAAAGTCTGAGCAATTACCCACTTTCTTGCCTTGTACCAGGGGAATTTTGGATCTTCCTGCTTCTGAACTAAAACCCAGCACTAGAGGACCATTTTTCATCAATGCAGGACATGTGATGAAACGTTTTGGATGTATCAGGTGGTAAAAAGCTTGATATTTGTAAATGGTGTGATGATGATTATAAGGTTTCCATTTCCAAATTCTCAAAGAATTCCAAAGGCTCAAGCAGCAGAGCAGTCGTTCCAGGTGCAGCAAAGCACAGCAGGCCACGGTAGCAGACAACCCTCTGAGAGTCCTTCCACAGGTCCAGAAAGCTGAAGAGTGGGTCTGAGGGACATATTTTTATACCTGGTGTCTTCTTTGAAGTAGAAGTTTCTAGATAATTTCCTTTGAGGTGCTTAATGTTTCCTGACTCCCCTGTCCTGGCTGTTTGCATGAACAAAGAAGGGATGTTAAGTCCTTTGCATGAATGTAGAACACAACGTGTTAAGTTGTAAGTGGGGCTGTACTAGAAAGAGCAAAATGCCAGAAATTATTGTTTATTTGCGGGGAGGTGTCACTTCCTGCACATAAACAATCGTTTCAACATGACGCTTTGGCATTTCTGTGTGTGCTGTAATGTGCAGCACACACAGAAGTGTCAAATCGCCACTAGTGATTGTTTCTTAATAGGAAGGGACACCTTCCCGCACATAAACAATCACACCCCTCAACGCATACAAGGATGCTTGCATTGGTGCTGGCAGCTAAATTTAGTGCCAGCCCAGGGGGAATCGCAGGGGTGCAGAGTATTCAGTTAAATACATTGCATCCTAAAGTGAGACAGCTAAGTGCTGCCAATTTTGCTGCAGTGCAGCAGTGCACTGCGCCACTTTTCAATAAATCTTGCCCCTAGTACTTCACAGCACTCAGAAAAATAAAAGGCGATTGCCAAAGAATGATCTATGGACAGTAGGTCATCACTCCAATTTGGCCTGCCCAACCAGAGTGAAGACCTGCTATCTACAGACCTTTGCTTGGGAACCCTCTTTTTTAGTCTAATAGGAGTACTTACCAAACCAGAGTGCAGATTAATGCTGAGTCTACTAATAGGCCCCTCCTCACCAGTGACACATATAAACTAAAGCCTCTTGTTCTCCGGAGGCTCATCCGTTTCCAGCCCGCACATGATGTGCTCCACTTATTATATCACACCATAGAGCAGAAATTTGCCTCCTTTTTTCCATGTTCTTCCTGTAGATTGTAGAATCCTGTTAGCACCTCCTCCCTCCTTCCCAGTATAGGTCACTTTTTACTTCGACTTCATGGGCAGTCAATTGTTCCACCTGTGGTTAATGGTCCTGACCTAATTGGGCAGAGAGGCATGTTAGTTGGAGTCTTCCCATGTAGCACATCTTGATACAAATCCTGGTAAGTGCTCTATGCCAGCTATACTGGACCACCCAGATCTGCATCATTTCATTCCAGACCATATTGCTGAAATTAGTCAGGATTATCATTATATTAGTGAGACATTTTATGCCCAGCAATTCCTCCCCTATATGTGATACCAAGATGTTCACTCATCTGTTAAATCACTGGAGCTGGGCTGCCAAATATTACTTTTTAAAATCTGGAGGCTACCACCTCTTGCATTTCATCAGCAATTTTGCCAATAATAGTTGGTGCCATCTGGCACCCCAAATAAAGTCTACCAGGAAGGTGTATATTTCTTGGAATAATTTCCTGATGAGTTTTACAGGGAGGGTGGAGAAGTTGTAGAACAGCCAGGTCAGAGTTACCTTTTCGCAAAAGCTGTATGTCCTTCCACGGTTAAAGGAAGTAGTTTCCAAAAGTTCAGACAGCCTCACATGCTCCCAAAGGCTGTCTCAATGTTTACCTCTACCAGAGCCTTCTCCCATTCTATATGAATCCTCATGTAATTGATAATATTCATCTCCCAAGTCAGACCATCCCTTACCACCAATAGGTCTACGGAAAGTTTCTGTGCATGAACCAAAAAACTTAGTGAGTTGATCCTCAAGCCTGAGGCTTTCCTGCAGTCTCTTAGCATCACTATTGCCCTTTCTACATCCGTTTGTCCACCCCATCTGTCGAGCAAAATGTAATCCATGTGGAGAGATATATAGGGGCTCATTCCAACCCTGGCGGTCTATGACCACCAGGGTGGAGGCCGGCTGAAGCACCGCCAACAGGCTGGCGGTGCTTCATTCCGTATTCCGAACCGCGGTCGCCCAGCCAGGTCCGGCGGTTTACCGCCGGATTTCCCCCGGCTGGGGGAATCCTCCATGGCGGCGCTGCTTGCAGCGCCGCCATGGGGATTCCGACCCCCTTCCCGCCATCCTGTTCCTGGCGGTTTTTACTGCCAGGAACAGGGTGGCGGGAACGGGTGTCGTGGGGCCCCCTAACAGGGCCCCAGCATGATTTTCACTGTCTGCATCACAGACAGTGAAAATCGCGACAGGTGCAACTGCACCCGTCGCACCCCTGCAACTCAGCCGGCTCCATTCGGAGCCGGCTTCCTTGTTGCAGGGCCTTTCCCGCTGGGCCGGCGGGCGCGCTTTTGGCGGTCGCCCGCCGGCCCAGAGGGAAATCCAGAATGGCCTCCGCGGTCTTTTGACCGCGGAGCGGCCAAGTGGCGGTTCCCGCCTGGCGGGCGGCACCGGACGCCCGCCGTATTCAGAATCAGGCCCATAATGTGTTTACTCCCCTGCCTGTACCCCCTTTTAATGTCTGCCTGTCTTCCTCATCCAGGCCAATGATTCCACAGTGATGGAAAACAGAAAAGGTGACAGGTGGCATTTCTGCCTGCTGCCCCTGCTGACTTCATATTCCCTGGAGTAAGTCTGTCCTGTTCACACTCTAGCCACTGGTTTGGTGTACAGCGATCTAGTCCACAATATGAAACTCTCCACAAACCCCATGCTCTCCATTGTACTGTACGTAAAATTACCAGTGCAGGGAGTCAAAAGCTTTTTAAATATCAATTTAAAGCACCACTTCTTAGGAGTTGTCCATGCTCATGCCTTCCACATTGATGTTTATGGCTGTGCTCCTTCTGGAAATAAACCTGCTTTGATTTATGTATAATATGTGTCATGTGTGGTAATAGCCTAGATGCTAATAGCTTGCTGAGTACTTTCTAATTTGCACTGACAAATGAGATGGTTCAGTAGGCCACAAAGAGCACCGTATCTCACCCAAGTTTAGGGAGGGCCAATATAACAGCAGTTGCAATCAAGAATAGCAATCCGCTCTCCTCCTGCACTGCATTAAATAAAGCAGTGAGGATGGGAGATAGGAGGTCCAGGTAGGAGACATAAGACCCAATGGACAGGCCATCTGATCGCTTAACCTTCCACTTTGTCATGCCTTTAATCACTGCCCATACTTTCTCTATCATTACTTCCCTTCTCATAGCCTCTGCTTTAGTGGAAGTGATCGTAGTCAATTCTTCTTCCCCTTAATCTTGCTGCACCTCTCTGTCTGCTACTCCTATGTCAGGGGCATAAAGGGCCTGATTACAACTTTGGAGGAGGTGTTAATCCATCCCAAATGTGACGGATATACCACCAGCCGTATTACGAGTTCCATAGGATATAATGGACTCGTAATATGACTGGTGGTATATCCGTCACTTTACTGTCACTTTTGGGACAGATTAACACCTCCTCCAAAGTTGTAATCAGGCCCATAGTGTGCTACAATATTGTATGAATACAGTTTTATTTCATGCTACATGTACACTCTATTCCCCTGTTCCATCTAAGTTTCAACTATAGAATTTGTCTTGTGCTTAGTGAGTAGCCACCCAGGCCAATAGCCTGTGCACTTTATCCTGCTCTCTCTGTGCTCTTGCCAGAGATTCCTTACAAACAAACCCCTAAAGCCTCTTCAGACATTGTGCATCTTTTTCCCATTCAGCTGCTAAGGCTTTAGCCAATTCCAGGTGGCTGGGCCTTTCTTTCTCCAATGAACTAATGGCCAAATCCTGTTTGGTAATTGTACTAACCGATGTTGGTCTGATGTCCACTTAGACCCCAATGCACCTGCCTCTGATCACAGCCTTAAAGGCTTCCCATTCCATGAGTTTAGACATTATGGAGCCACAGTTTTCAAAAAATAGTTTTGATTGTCGTCCCTAACCATTTCCCAGAATGCATGATCTTCCAGGGCATCCACTCTCAATCTACATGTTGGGATCTCTGTTGTTTTTCCACTCCAGTTAATGGACATTAGTAAGGGATCATTGTCAGAAAGTGTCCTGGTGAGATACTCTGCATGCACTATGGGTCCAGGTATACTTCAGGAGCACAAACATCTGTCCAATTGGATATGTAGTGAGTGCATGTCTGAATAATTGGAATAATCCCTCTCCTCTAGGTATAGTGCTCTCCAGGTATTGATCAGGTGCCAATGTTCAATGTATCTCTGGAAGGCCTCAAACACTTTGAATAGCTGATATGGGCAGTGGGACCTGTGCTCTGTCAAGGGAGATTTCTGTTAAGTAGTTGAAGTCCCCCCTAATAATATTGCAGTGTGTTCAGTTGGCCATATACACCAATAGGTCATTCAAATAGCCAGCCTGATGTACATTAGTGGCAGACATGTTCAGGTGAGCTGCAGGTGCTTCTCCCAGTTGAGGTCACCACTTCAGTGGTGATGTAGTGAATGCCTTACAGCCTGCTTAGGCGTACCAGGGTGTCACAGATACCTTGGTGAGTCAGCCCTGTCAATGTGGCCCATGCTATATTTCATCCGCCGATATCAGCCACACTCAGTGTCAGACCCTAGGTTCCTCTCTGTGCCCCTGCATCTCCCAGACATGGCCCTGGGGTCAGGGTCTGGCCCAACTGATCTGCTCTCTCCAGCCTCTAATCAGTGAGGATGGTAGCTATGTTGTGGGGAATTTCAGGACGACGTCTGTGACCTAACTTTAGCAGTGGGGTAGGCACCTGGAAAGCTGTACTCCACCTCAAGGGTTTCTCTCACTTGTGTGCTTACCTGCACAGGAACAGGCCACTGTCCTACTTGCTGTATAAGAAGGCTGGCATCATGTCAGGCTCCTGCATACTTCCTTTTCCTCAGCTGATGCACCTGCTACCTCCCCAGCCTCCCCTCTACCAGTCAACCCAGTGCTCTAACTCCAAGATGAGACTGGACTCCAGCCACCAGCAGATTAAGGTTGCGATGCTGTCCAGGGCTGCTCGCAAGAGTGGTGGGACTTGCCTCCTTCTCCTGGTTTTTCAACTCTGCACTGAGATCTGCTAACCAGACATTAGTGCTAGTGCTCTGACACTCAAAAGAACAATGTTGGATTGGCTTATAGCCAATTAGCATAAATGTATTTACTTGTATGTCCCTTTTACATGGTGTCAGGGTTACCCACAGCCTGTAATATAAAGTGTCCCACCAGAACCACAGCACTTATTGTGACACCGTGGGAGTGAAAACATGTCACCCAGCCTGTCACTACAAACTGGCAGAACAGTTTTAAACTGCTAACTCAACTTTGCCATTTA
Source organism: Pleurodeles waltl (assembly GCF_031143425.1). Taxonomy (NCBI): domain Eukaryota; kingdom Metazoa; phylum Chordata; class Amphibia; order Caudata; family Salamandridae; genus Pleurodeles; species Pleurodeles waltl. Next base: position 445,679,058 of record NC_090442.1, on the reverse strand, counting down.
AACTAATGGCAAAGCCCAAGCCTCCCTTTAAATATATGTCATCCCTACAGCAGTACCACTGAGTTCTAAGGCAAGTTGTATATTACAAAGTAGCACATACATTTTTATTTCCTAACAGTCAAAACCTGGAATTTTCCTTTTTTTTGTGGAAAGGCTAGTAGCCCCATTAGCAAGTATAGGGTTACACTCTGACAGCTCAGCTGTGCTAACTCTTGAATGGGACTGCTAATGTTGATAATTCAAGGTATCAGAATAATCATTACTTAAAACATGACTTGATGACCAGGGTGAATTTGATGAAACGTTTAAGTATAAGGCAACTTTAGAAAGTTGCCACTCTGTTGTCCAAGTTTACCAGTGACCATTTGCAGCTGGTGGCCTGAAGGCAGCATTCTGCCCTCCTAAGGAGAAATGTGAAAGACTCCCAGGAGTTAGAACAATAAAGGCCTGATGCTCAAAAAGGTGTAACCCCTTCCTGGCAGGAATCCACACAGATTGTGAGCCCAAAAGGTGAGCTTCAAAGGGGAAGCCACCTTTGAAGGGAAAATGGTAGACAGAAATGAGAGGGCCTGCTCTTTTTTCAGGTAGATGGATTAGTGTTGGGGATAGAGAGGGGAGACCAGTTGCCAAACTGTTTTCAGTGGGTGTGTAGCCCACAGGTAGCAACACCTCAAGGATACGCTACTACAATTCACACACTGAGAGATGAGTTCTGCCGTCTTGGAAGTGGGAATAATAATATATTCAGTGATAGCTAGATGTCATACATTGCAGAAAGTTGTCATAAGGTAGGAAGGAATCTGGTAGCCCATTTGGTAATGAATGCATTGCTCCTGCATCTATGGCATGCATACCTCAGACCACATATGGATGGAATAAAGAACCAAAATGCTGCCCTTCTGCTCAGTAGATCTAGCAAGGGAGGCTGCATCAGCCACTGGACTGAACCTTATCATCTTTGAGCTAGCAAAGAGAGACCTGTGCCTGCGGGCATGGCTCATGGAAAAGTAACTTTTGAGCCCCAGACAACAGACGTGAACTCCAGCTCCTCAAGGGACTTCAAGTTACAGCCCCAGTGCTACAAATGCAGATGAAGCCTGTTCTGGGCAGTTAGTAGCTACAACAGCCACAACCTCAGAGAGTTGTCAGAGTGTAGTTTGGTCGCCAAAGGTGGGCACTTCCCTTCCAGAGGGAACCCCTGGTTTCACTGTGACCTGAGACTAGTAGTCAAGCAGCAACTGGACTTTTGCTGAACCAAGAGGACTGTGAGGTACATCGATCTCAGTGGCCAAAGTTGCCCCACCTGGACCGTGAACTGAGGAGAAGTCCCAGAAGACCTCCATCAACCGAACAGCATCCTTAGCATCTTAAGCATCCTGTATCCCTTCCATCAGGACTACTCCATTAAAGTCAATGGTAGTTTGCCCATAGAGCCTAAAACTGGACTTGGGACTGCTTTGGTGACAAGGTAGCTGTCCTAGTACTCCTTACAACTCCTTACTTCCCCCCTTGACCTCCTCCCTGCCAGAGTTGGTCATCCAAAGCAGGCTGGAATAGACACACACAACTTAATAAAAGGTTTACAAAGTTTCCAGATCTTCCACTTGTTTGAATTGCATGTGCAAAGCTGTCAATTACAATTTACTTAAACATCTATATATCTGGAACCCTCTGGCTGATTCTGTTCTATTTGTCTAAAAATTAATAACAAGTAAAATAAATTGGTGTTGGATTTCATTTGTGCTGTGCAACTTTCTTATTTCATTGCTTTAGTTCTTCTAAATTAGTGATGTACCAACAATGCCCCAGTAGCCCCAGTGGTACAAGAGGCCCCCCAGATCCAGGGGCCCCCTCAGCACTGTACCCTGGGTGAGAGCTTCTGGGTGAGTCTGGAGGTGGGCCTTCATGTACTTTGCAGTGGGGCCCCCTCAAGTTTCATTACACCACTGTTGGGAAGGCTTTATACTTTTTTACTTTGTGTAAGCTTGACTGTTGGTTATTCATTTCGACAGAATGTGCATCAATATAGCCAGTCCTGGTCTTCAATTTTCAAATGTTGTAACATTATGCAGTGGTCATCTCTGCAATTACTGTTGTTGGCAACAAGGTCCACTTTTCCAAATCCTTAAATGACTGCACACCCATTTCTTTTGTCTCTCTTTCCTTCCCCATCTTCATATAGTGCTACTACATTCTCTCCCCTTTGCACTTGCAAGTGTGTAAACTAGAGCTGAGACCCCATTGCTCTCATCAAGTTCCTCCCAGTCTTCTAATCTAAGAAGTCTATGATTTCCACTGCCTCTATTTCTTCCACGGCTTTCCCTTGTCCAGCCAATATTTCTCTGCCTCACACTTCCTTCATTGGTCCAGGTACCTCCTTCTTTCCACGCTGCTTGCCATTCACTTCCATGTCACTTTCACTGTATAGACTGTCCAGACTCATATTCATGTGTTCCTGACTGTCATCAATGTCTGCCTGCAAGCAATGGTCATCTCCGGAATGACTGTTGTTAACAAAGAGGTCAACTCTTTCACCTCAAATGATTGCACACCAATTCCTTTCTTCTCTCTTCCTCTCCCATCATTGCCCCTCTTCACCACCGTTCTTCCCTCTCTCGCTATATTAGCTAAGTAGCTTTATGCCTTCCCTTATCTTTAACTATGCCCTCTGGACTGCTTTGAGATCTCAGATTGTCCAAATTGCAGCCACATCAACACCTTCAGCTTTTGTTATATCAACCACCCAAGTTCTTCTCTGAGCTGTTAGCTCCCATTATCATCAGAATGAATATGTATTGCCTTCTTGTGGGACCAGTAGGTGAATCGCTCCTACAAATTGCCTATTCCCTCTGCCATATTCCTTCGGGCACACCTGCTCTCAGCAAATCCCTGGTCCACAGTGCCCTTTATCTTGTGTGCATAAATGTAATATAATTTCCTGAATAATCTTTTTAATTCCATCTGGTCGCATGGTTGGACCTTGCACTATATGTTTCTCCACTCATGATTCTCCTCACAAGCAAAGAAATACTCTCATCTCCTACCTCTGGTGTGACGCTTTCTTCCTAAAACTATTCCACCTTCTGCCACTGGTTTCTTACATGCCCAGAGTGGCAATCTGACATCACTGTGCTGGCTATCACATAGGAAGCTACATCTGCTAACTGGCACATCAGGCAGCAATCTCAATCTAAAGACAATACACCAGCCCCACCAACAAAAAACTGCCTGCAGGTTATGGCCCAGAGGAGGCAGAGGTACAGCTCCTTGTGATGTGTAAACTCAGAAATCACTTTTGGAGAGCTTCACCTATATAATGATCGTATTCTGTGCCAGTGTATCAATGTGGAATGGAGTTATATGTTGTGCATTTTGGTACCCAGTTACCAATGAGAAAATTAATTATTAGATGGGTTGGATGGTAGTTAACCACAGCTAATAAAGTCACTAACCTTGTTAGATACAGAAAAGATTTCAGTCATTTAAACTTAAGCGTAACTCCTGGTAGCTATGACAAAGAGCAGTCAGGCTTAATTTTAGAAAATATGTATAGCATTCAAAAGTACAAAAACAGTTAAAGTTAGAAAGGAGAACACACAACACAATAAAAATCCCACTCAATTTTGTAAAAATAGAATATTTTAATGAAAAATATTACACCAAAATTTTTAAAAAATCAATAAGGGTAAATGTGGATTTGAAATTTTGTTTTTTAAATAAATATAGCACCAAAAAGCACATATTGCCAAACATGGGCAACTTGTTGCAGTAGACTGGGCAATGGGTAAAGTTTGAGGCTGACTGTGATGGAGTGTGGGTCGAATAAGAGGGCCAGGTTAGACAAGGTCAAGTAGTTACTGTCAGACTTACACAATTTTCAAGAAGTTAGAGGACTCATTGGGGCAGGCTGCAGGCTGGATCCAAACACTGGCTCCCTGACAGTGATTTGATGAAGGATGAGGTCTCAGTGAAGCCACTGACAAAGGTGGGAAAACCTCAGAGAGATCTAGAGTTCATGCCCAGGAGGTCATTGATGTTGATTGGATGCTGCTAGGTGGTGGACCCTGTGAAGATTTCTACCTTCGGACTTCTACTCTTTTTTAGAAATATGATTTCCTCAGTGGGATAAGGCTACAGGCTCTAGGTGAGGAGGGTACAATGGCAGTGGATGCTGGTCAGTGTCAGCCCCACTGAGTTAGATTTACAAATGAAGAAAGTAGCCAGAGCTGCAGAAAAGCCTCGGAGTATTGACTGTGGGATTGGTCCCAGGCCCACAACGGTTCTCCAGAAAGAAATTTAGCAAACATTTTCTGATTTCTGCCTTTTAGGGTAAGGCAGGAGGGGTGAAGTACGATACCAGCCAAGGGTTCCAGGACCTTAAGGACAGGACTTCGGGGTCAGGTCTTACTCTAATCGAAAGCAAGGAAAAGCAAATGATGGATAGAATGCAGAACCAATCAAACATTCACCCCCAGTCACAGATCAGGGCTTAATCCATCAATTATTTTGCTCAGCATGCCACCCCAGTTTGGACCCAGCCATGTGCAAATCAGTCTTGAACCTGTTCCCCATGGGAACAGTCCAGCTTGAGCTGTCAGGACAGGTCCTCCCTGGACCGGAAACAAGCATCATGGGACGGGTTTTCAGGGTATCGCCCTTCATCAGCCAGGAGAGCTTGAGCCCAGTGGTATAGTGAGCCTGGGACCAACGTCTGGGCACGTTGGGGAAACCTCACAGGGTTGCGATCATGCCATGGGGCTGTAGGCAGCTGCAGGTGGCGCAGTGAAGTCAGGTGTCACGGCCATCTGTGACACGGCATTCAGGACTTACGAAGTCACAGTACATCAGTGGGGCTGCAGCGGCGTCAGGCCTGCTATGTCAGTCGGGGTCATCGCACTCCAGTGGGGACCACGGCTTCGGGGGACCACAGCTTCAGTTGCATGCAGTGTCACGGGGTCAGGCAGTGGTGTCAGTCCAGGCATAATCCGACATCAAAGCACTTGGTTTTCTTTAGTTTTCTACCAGCTTTCGCTCCCAAGGACTCAGAAACTGGAATAGGCACCACCTGGCGAGTTCCGATCTGCATCAAGTGAACCCAGAGGCTGGTAGTTAAAGTCTTGGCTGTCCCTGAGCCTTCTTAACAGGAGGCAAGCTTAATCCAAGCCCTTGGAGACACTTCATAAGCAGGGTACACAGTCTTTGTCCTCTCTAAGGCAGAAGTAGCAACTGCAGGCCAACCCAGCAAAACACACACAGCAAAAAAGTAGTACTTCTCCTCCAGCTCTTCTCCTTGGCAGAGGTTCCTCTTGATCCTGAAGTGTTCTAAAAGTCTGGGGTTTTTTGGTCCAATAATTATGCTAATATCTACCTTTTAAGTAGGCAAACTTCAAAGGAAAGTCTCTGTTGTTCACAAGATCCTGCCGTGCCCACGCCTGGCCCATGACACACACTAGGGGGTTGGAGACTGCATTGTGTGAGAACAGGCACAGCCCTTTCAGGTGTAAGTGTCAGCTCCTCTCTTCCCACTCTAGCCCAGGAGACTCATCAGGGTATGCAGAACATTCCTCAGCTCCCTTTGTGTCACTGCCCAGAGGGAATTCACAAATAGCCCAACTGTCAGTCTGACCCAGATGTGGATTCCACAAGCAGGCAGAGGCACAGAATAGTTAAGCAAGGAAATAGCCACTTTCTAAAAGTGGCATTTTCAAACTGACAATCGAAAAAACAACTTTACCAAAATATGTATTTTTAAATTGTGAGTTCAGAGACCCCAAACTCCATATATCTTCTCCCAATGGGAAACTGCACTTAAAAAATATTTAAAGGCAGTCCCCATTCTAACCTATAGGAGAGATATGCCTTGCAATAGTGAAAACTGAATCTGGCAGTAATTCAATATCTGGACATGTAAAACACATAAGTACACGTCCTACCTTAACATACCCTGCACCCTGCCCATGGGGCTAATTAGGGTTTACCTTAGGGGTGACATACATATACAAAAAGGGAAGGTTTGGGCCTGGCAGGTAGGTACACGTGCCAGTCCAAATTGGCAGTTTAAAACTGCACACACACAGACTGCAGTGTCAGGTCTGAGACATGTTTGCATGGCTATCAATGTTGGTGGCACAATCAGTGCTGCCGGCCAACTAGTAGCATTTGGTTAACAGGCCCTGGACACTTCTAATGTACTTTATTAGGGACTTACTAGTAATCCAAATATGCCAAGATTTGATATTTGATGTGTATAACATGTAAGGACAGGAATAAAGAAAAAATGCCACTGGGCAGAAGGGTTTACATGAATGTAGGAATGCGAATATTATTTCCACTTGTAGATGTACTGAATCGGAGATGATGAGTATATAGGGTGAGGTTTATGCTAACATTTTTAGTTTACTATATTCCATTTTAGTATGCTGTGAGTTGAACAAATGCTATTTAAATATATATATATATATATATATATATATATATATATATATATATATATATATATATATACATAATGACCTACTGTAGGTAGTTAGAGTTAGAACCTAGTTTCCATAGGAAAAACATTTTTTGTTTTGCTAATACCTTTGGCACTGTTTGATGAATCTTCACAAACTTTTCAAAATTAGTAAGCACCTGAGTTCAGTCGCTGTATGGAGTGTTTTAGGTTGATTCGTCAACTGGGGGCTGAGAAAAAGTTGGGGTCCAAGAGATGTTTATTCCATACAATTTTCAGTGGGATTTTTAGACACAACTACAACACAAACCACTGAATGGAATTACACCAAAAATGGCAGAAAGCTAGCTCCTGGTCCACAAAGAGCCCTTTTTGTTATTGGCTGTAAATGTGTTCAGTAGTTGCAGATTGATTAAAGAAAAAAACAAATTTGTATATTTAGGGACGCAGATTCACTGCAGTGCCATGCTTGGCTGTCCACAACCTGACAGGGAAGTTGCATCCACCACTTTAAGTATCCGGAAATGGTCCCAGATCCTCAAAAACTTAAGTGCAACCTGATTGAAGGGATCAGGGTAAAGGTCCCCTTGCCCCATGGGTGTCTTTGAGGGTTTCAGAGGGCCGCATGAAGGGCAGGAAATGTCTTTAAAACAATTTTTTCCACATGCAGGGATCAGGGGATCCACAACGGTGCTCACTACAGCCCCATATGAATCGACGATGGATCCACAGATCCTGCCACAGACCAATACATGCTTTCACACACCCACTCACATACCAACGCAGGCACTCACAAACCCACATAGGCACTTACAGACCCACTCACATGCCCACACAGGAAATCACAGACCCCTCATAGAACCACACAGGTACTCACAGACCGACTCAGACACTCACAGACCCCTCAGGCACTGCACACCCACTCACAGACCCACACAGGCACTTCACACACCCACACACCGACCCACACAGGCAGTCAAACACCCTCTCACAGAGCCAAACAGGAATTCGCACATCCACTCACACACCCATGGAGGCACTCACACACCTGGTCACAGATCCACACAGCCCCTCACAGATCCACACAGACAATCTCACACCCACTCACAGACCCACACAGGTACTCTCACATCCACTCACAGACCACCTCAGGCACTCACTGAGCCATTCACAGACCAACACCGACACCCACACAACCACTCACACAACTATAAGTGTTGCTGTTATGTATTGACTCTGTGCTTTTGGTTTGGAAATCTGCAACGGATTTGCTGAATGTAATGAGAATTGAAAAAGGATTTTAAAATAAAACAAACTACTGCATGGGAAAAGTATTGGCTCTGAAAAGAGCCTTTATATTTATGATGTGTAGATGATAACTACATATAGAACAGGACACAGTCTTTTAAATTGTTGAGGACTACCCTGTTGCCTTTCTCTGTGAAATGAGCTCAATCACTTTGATATATTCTGTCCATGTCAAAGAGTAAATTGTGTGACATATGGAGCCCATGTTCTGGTCTCTGAGGAATGCAAAAACTGTTGTATTTACATGTTTCCTGGATTCGTCTATCTGCGGACAACATTCATTTGACTATTTCCACTTCTGCCTTTGACCTTTGCCACTACAGTGCACACTCATGAGCTCTGGGTGTTGGCAATTCACAATGCTTTCAACCAAAGGCAAAAAATTGATGCAACTTTAACCCTCCCTGGCCAACTCAAGTAATATCTATATTAGGCAAACATAGGTCCCTATCTGTGCCATTCTTTGTAGCTGATATCTCGTGCCCAAAACACAAAGCTGTGATCCACAATCCACACTCTGACTATTTTGGAGGCAAGCAGGTGTAGCACACAGGAGAAGGCTGCTGGTGAATGAGGGAATTTTGAAGATGAATGGGCAGTTAAAATTGAGGACACCATGCACACATTTTAAGAACATATTTGATTGGACGAGGGAGTTGTGCAGGGTAGTGAATTAGGTAGTGAATTTAAGAAAAAAGTGAGCAACTCTGTGATTGGCTTTTGATAAGTAAATAAGTGTATGGTGATTGGGATATGCTTGCAATTGCAGTCAGCCACACCTGCTACACTACTGTTAGCAGAAAATGTTCCAAACAGGGTTACTATGGTAACTGAGCTGAAAGGGCATGGGGGAGGCAAGTTCACTAGTTTTTTACAAAGTGGAATGTAGATGTAAACCATAAACAGTACAATGTTAAATACATGTAGGGGCTGTGGAACCCCTGCAAATTAACAAGGGGCCGTGCTAAGCCCACCCAAAAACAGTACCAAAATTGGGCTTCTTAACAGGAGTCTTTGAAAGGGTTAATAAAGACTGTCCATTCAGAACTGGTATAGCAAAAACAAAATATGAGAGGAAGGATATGATTTGCTAACTACAGTTTCTAGTTACTCTAGCATACACTGTTACTGTTCATAAATATCAAGGATTAAGTGTAGATGTAGCATTTATTAATGTTGGAGTACAGTGTTTAAAGAAGTTATGTCATTTGTAGCCTTATCTCAAGTTAGGACATTATCTGGTTTGTATCTAGAGGTATTTTATGACAGCAAAGTAAGTGCAGATTCAGGTTTTGTTAAAGAGTGTGCTACTCATTTAGGACAGTATCCCATTTATGAAAAATGCACCATCTGTCCAAAAGTGGAAACTTTGAAAGGAGTGTAGTGATATTGTTGGAAAGAAGGAAATGAAAGAGAACAATGAAGTTATTAAGAAAGAAAATTGACAATGAGGAATATATTCTTAATTACCAGTTGTCAAACCCCTCTGGTGTCAACTCCTATGCTAATGTTGTTCTAAACCTACTCTTTCAATCAATTCATATTATACATACAATTGAACAGAAACAACAGAAAACAATGGACCTGATTTAGATGTCGGGTGAGGGGTTACTACATCACAATGGTGACGGATACCCTGTCAGACGAAACCTAAATCCTATAGGAAATAATGAGATTTAGATTTCGGCAGACAGGATATCCATCACCATCGTGACATAGAAACCCCTCTGCCAAAATCCACATCAGGCCCAATGTGTTCCGCACTATGTTTTGTTGCAATGTTTACATTGTGAAAGGACTAAAACACATTGTGCATCACATATTTGAGACCTTGTAAGTATCTGTAGTGGATCTGTACAGTTTACATGAAACACTGAAGAAGATGCACAGTAGTTTTTAACGGTGATGTTTGCTGTTTTAGAAGAAGAAGAAGCACATATTGACGAGTTATTTTGACATACCTACTCATGGAGCAATGAGTGTGAAGATTGTTTATTCATAACAAGTACACAAATGGATTAGGAATGATTTATTTATTTAACATTACCAGATTGCAAAACTGTGACTTTTGACAGATTGTTGAAACAAGCTACACAAAACTAGACATACCCAAATTGTTCAACAGATCTTGTGTTAACATTACATGTATGAAGAAGTGGCAAGTACATTATTTTAATACTACAACAAAGCAGGACTGGTGATAGTAAACTGGAAACTGATATTACAAACTTTAAAGCAGGAAAAATATCTATTTTTGGAAAAACATATAGAAATATTGCTATCAGATTTCAAGAGTTAGTGGTACATCTGGTGACTACACTGTCTATCTAAAAAGTAAAAGTGGGTGGAGAGAATATAATGATAGCAATCTCAAACTGTAGCAGAAATTGCTTTTTTAAGTTACCAAATTCTTATCTTTTCTTTCTAAAACCATAGTTCTAAGTAGAGCTACAGTTGTAAAAGTGGCTTAATGTATTTGTTCAAGATACGTTATCAGAATTTATGACATTATACTGCCTACTGGGGGTTATGTCTTTATAAGGCTTTCCATGTGCTGGTGTGCCTATTTGTAATTCTAATAAGGAAGGTCTCAATTTTAGCATAGTATTTCTTAAATGAATAGTGTAAGTATAGGTATAGCCATTGTTTTTAACAATGTAGTGAGTGTAATGCACAGTGCTGCTTAACTGAAGCAACATATTGTGCAGTTCTGTGTTTATTTCTACAATCTATATTATTGTTTTTCCCCACTGTTCAAGCTCTTTCTTCGACCAGATGAGTGGTTCTAATGAGAACCATTTTTTGGTAGTTTTTGAGAACTATTTTATATTTTCTGTGTTTTTTTATTGGTGAACAAAAACAAACAGGGTAGTAAAACATTTAAGTTAAGGGAACTTGGAGCAGGCAAATGGCTTTAGTATTTGAAAAAAATCAATTATGAAGTGGGGAGAAAAAAAACAGTACATGCGGCTATTTACTGCATCCATAAATGCAGCCACAGAAGACATATTTAAACCAAACCAATTTGGCATCTGCCACAGTGAGTAACCATGGGGGAAAGTTTCTGAGTGGCCAGGAATTTTTATTAATTGAACTGCTACCAAAGTCTGTCCAGATGTTCTGGCCAATGTTGAGGGGCAACCAGCTACTTTGTCTTGCATAAAGCAGCTGTAGGTACTTTCATGGATTGTTCTTAGGTGCTTGCACATAGAGTATTTTCCATGTGAATATATTTTTACAGTTCCATGAGATAATTTTTTCAAGCAGATGTTACATTGAACTATCGTAGCCACCACCTTCTTCCCTCGCAATGGTATTGAGAAATAGTTCCAGACATCAGATTGTTTTCTGTGTAGTGGCCTTTTCTGTTCTTCTACAAAAGATTGTGAATCTCTTTGTTCCTCGGCAGATGACATTTTGCAGTGAAAAAAATAAAAGCAATGGAAAATAACAGAGTAGCCCTGGATACCAGTTTGCTCTCTTCAGATCTGGATGACAAATGAGTTAGTTAGGGTGTGGTGTTCAACTTGTATGAGTGGGGTCGCATGGCGAAGGGGTTGACTCTCAGCAGCAGTTTACAAGAAAGAACTAACTCCTCACAATCACAACATGAGATGTTTCACTCAAAAAAAGCAAAGATGCAGACACCTCCCTCAATGTTTACAGGTAACTTTTCAAGGTGAGTATTCAAAGAAGAAACACTTGTTTTTCCTTGACCATGCACTATAAATTTTGATGAATGGTAGTTTGCACAAATGGAGTTTCAACTTGAGCATTTGCTTTGTGTGGACCGGTAATTAGTTCTCGTTGAGGTTTAATTACTGTGAAATAAGCATTGTGTCAGAATGAATCATACCATGCGTATTTATCCAAGAAGAGGTCACCATTTTGTACAAAATGTCTACCCCACTGGAATACTTTCTACTGCTATTTAGTAAGTCCTACCTTGTTCGGTAAATGTATAGTGTGTCTCCTACACTACACTGCATAAAGATGGTGAGGCAATCTCTTCAGTGTAACTTTGCTAATGTGATTGTTCCTTGAGTGTCTTCGTTATATGAGGACTTGAATCCAAGGCACATGTGCAAAATAATATCCAGTCCTTGATATATTCTTGGACAATTATGTTTCTTCTGATGACTCATAGTCCCAGACAACTCTCAGTCAACATGTGTTTTGTCATTTGGTAGTATCCACATGACTTCATCAGGGCTGGAAATAACATAAACAACTGACATTGTAATCATAGATGTTTGATATCCCTGTATAACTTTACCATATCAAACTGATTGTGTGCTGTACTATACACCATTTTTCTTTTGTGTGGAAACCACAGAGAAAATCCTAATAAGAAGACAACAAAACATCCACATCCTTTATTAAAGATATTAAAAATATACTGAGTATCTTTGGAGATATCCAGTGGGAACCTAGAAGAACTTTAGTGACATTGGATGTTATATCACTTTATACCATTATTATCCATGGGTTGGGGATACAAGCATTGAGAAACTTTCTCAGTACTAGATCTGCAAGCCTATTGGACCATACTGAGATGTTACTGTTTATGAGTAACCTAACATTGAACAATAATGACTTTTTTCTTTAAGAATGAATCGTACAAACAAAAAAAAGGATTAGCTATGGGCTTCAGATTTTCTCCTTCCTACATGAACCTCTTTATGAGGCAGTTGTAGGAGGAGTTGATCTGGGGCCTAGAAGGTGCGCAATGGCACGCCTCAATATCATATTGGGACGGTATATTGATGACTGTCTCCTGATCTGGACTGGTACAATAACTGATTTGCAAGATTTCTGTGATTATTTAAACCCTTACTACACAAATATCAGATTCACACACCAACAGAGCAAAAAGAAACTTGTGTTCTTAGATGTAGAACTGTTTATTGAGGACAATCCTATACACAGTAGACTACATCAAAAGTCCACACCCCTGAAACATCAAATCGGAGCAATACATTTTGGTGAGACGGTTCACGCAAGATGCAATTGTAGCAAACAATCTGATTTCCAGGAATGCATACAAGATATGGGAACACATTTTTCACAGAGAGGTTATGGAAACCATGATATCACGGTGGCCCATAGTAAAGTTATGAAAATGCAAAGGAGTGATACATTTAATAGTAACAGGAAAACAAAAAGTGGAACGTTATGTCTCGTTACTGATTATACAGAAATGTCTAATGTGTTATTGAAGTGTATGCAGAAGCACTGGCACACGTTACATGCAGATAAAACCTTGAATGATTATATACCTGACAGACCATATTTGACTTTCTGTAGGATTAGAATGTTAGGAACTATTTTGTGTTCAAGGTACCCCACCAGTAGACCATTAGAAAATTGGCTTCCTAAATGTACAAATGTTTTTTTTGTTCAAATGTGGCCACTGTGGTGTTTGTAAGTGGGCCTATCAAGAAACCCAAGGCGGACCCAAAGGACCTCAAGAACTTCCGGCCCATCTCCCTGCTCTCCTTCCTGGCAAAAGTCATAGAGAAAATTGTCAACAAACAACTGACCCGTTTCCTCGGGGAGAACAACACTCTGGACCCATCCCAATCCAGATTCCGCAGCAACCACAGCACCGAAACCGCCCTCATCGCCGCCACCAACGACATCAGGACCATACTGGACAATGGTGAAGCCGCAGCCCTCATACCCATGGACCTCTCAGCCGCGTTCGACACCGTCTGCAACCACACCCTAGGTACCCACCTCAATGATGCAGAAGTCCACTACAGAGCCCTGGACTGAGTCACCTCCTTCCTTACTAGCAGAACTCAGAAAGCCCGCCTCCCTCCATTCCGTTCTGAAGCCATCAAAATCATCTGCCTTTTCATCCCTCAGCCTGACCCTCTTCAAAGTCTACATGGCTCCGCTCGCTAACATCGCCCGATCTCACAACCTCAACATCATCTCATACACCAATGACACCCAGCTGATCCTCTCCCTCACCAAGGACCCCACCACTGCCAAGTCCAACCGCCACGAAGGAATGAAGGCCATGGCCGAATGGATGAAGAACAGCTGTCTGATATTGAATTCCAACAAAACTGAGGTCCTCATCTTTGGCTCCACCCCCTCCACATGAGACGACTCCTGGTGGCTTAACACACTGGGAACCGCACTGACACCTGCCAACCATGCACGCAGCCTGGGATTCACCCTGGACTCTTCACTATCTATGACCCAGCAGGTCAATGCCGTCTCCTCCTCCTGTTTCAACACCCTCTCCATGCTTCAGATGATCTACAAATGGATCCCCACTGAAACCAGAAGAACAGTCACTCAAGCCCTCGTAAGCAGCAAACTGGTCTACCGCAATGCCCTCTACGAAGGAACCAAGGCCAAACTCCAGAAAAGACTGCAATGCATCCAGAACGCCTCTGCACGTCTCATCCTGGACATCCCCCGCCACTGCCACATCACAGCCCACCTGAGAGACCTACACTGGCTCCCTGTCAACAAGAGAATCACGTTCAAACTCCTCACCCACGCTCACAAGGCACTGCACAACCCCGGACCAGAATACCTCAACAGACGTCTCTCCTTCTACACCCCGACCCATCAGCTCCGCTGACCTTGCCCTCACCACCGTCCCACGCATCCACAGAACAACCACTGGTGGTAGATCATTCTCCCACCTCGCCGCCAAGACATGGAATACTCTTCCCACCCACCTGCATCAGACTAAGGACCTACTTACCTTCAGGAGACTTCTTAAGACATGTCTGTTCAAACAGTAGCAGCCCCCCCACCTCAGTGCCTTGAGATCCTCACGGGTGAGTAGTGCGCTTTACAACTTCTATGATTGATTGATTGATCATGAGCCAAGGAGTTTTGGGAGGGATAAAAATAACAATTTTCATATTTGATCTAATATTAACTGTAACACCTGCTACGTGGTATACACTATTTCATGCAAATGTGATGCATGTATGTTGGGACCACTATAAGGGCCTTGAGAGTAAGAATCACCTCAGGGCCCTGAAACAAGAGGATGAGAGATATCTGGAAGCGACACATATTGAGAAGTGTCCTTCATAGGGGTTGAATAAGAACTTTACATTTTATGGAATTGAACATGTAAGTAAAGGCCCCTGAGGGGGCAATAGGGAACTACATCTGAGAAGAAGAGAATCAATATGGATTATGCGTCTAAGGTCAGTGGAAGAGGACCTCAATACGGATTAATATTTGGAATATTTCCTTGGGGTCTAGATGAATTACGATGTTAACAACTGATTTATTATCAAGTGTCTCATATGTGATGTTTATCTATTATTAATATTGTGGCATTGTACTTTTCTTCTGTTCCCGATACCAATATATAGGCGGTCATTCTGACCGCGGCGGGCGGCGGTCGCCGCCCGCCATGCGGTCACCGGCGAATGACCGCACTGCGGTCAAAAGACCGCGGCGGCCATTCCATCTTTCCCGCTGGGCCGGCGGGCGCCCTCCAAAAGAGCACCCGCCGGCCCAGCGGCAAAACCCCTGCAACCATGAAGCCGGCTCCGAATGGAGCCCGCGGAGTTGCAGGGGTGCGACGGGTGCAGTGGCACCCGTCACGATTTTCACTGTCTGCTAAGCAGACAGTGAAAATCTTTGTGGGGCCCTGTTAGGGGGCCCCTGCACTGCCCATGCCAGTGGCATGGGCAGTGCAGGGGCCCCCAGGGGCCCCACGACACCCGTTCCCGCCATCCTGGTTCTGGCGGTGAAAACTGCCAGAAACAGGCTGGCGGGAAGGGGGTCGGAATCCCCATGGCGGCGCTGGGATTCCCTGGGCCAGGGGTAAACCGGCGGGAAACCGCTGGTTCCCCTTTTCTGACCGCGGCTTTACCGCCGCGGTCAGAATAGCCCAGGAAGCACCGCCAGCCTGTTGGCGGTGCTTCCGCTGCCCTCCGCCCTGGCAGTTTCAAACCGCCAGGGTTGGAATGAGGGCCATAAACTCTAATTTGTGTCATTACATATAATTTTTTATATGTCAAAAACTTTACTCACCCAATTTATTTAGTCCCACACAAACTGGAGGATGTTATGGATCTGTCGGATATGTATTGCTAGCCAGTATGCAAGAGAAATGGAGTGGCATTATCGCTCAGACTCACATGATGAATAAACCTTATTTAATTCAATATCCAAGGAGGTATATTATATTGCAGCAGGTCAGTTTTGCTACAATTTCATTTAACCTGTTATAAAGAGAATAAATTGGATGCAGTCATGAATGTGATATTTCAACTGATATTCAAAACCAGCTAATTGTTAAATTGGTTATACATGGACTTTGGTAGGTGTGAATCGATGTTGACACTGGAATAGTGATATAGGAATGCAGCAATTGCAGGTTGCTTAACAAGGTTTAACTTATTTCATAAGTATATTTATGGCCTCATTCTGATATTGAGAGTCGTATGTGACATTCTATCAGATATTGGCATGTATTTTTGATAGTACAACCATAATGAATGAGTTATCCAATTGTGACCAATAAATATATTTATGGCTCCATTGTGATATTGATCATTGTGTGTGACATTCTAACAGGATTGTCACTAGGCCCGGGCAGAATTCGCTGAGGTCTGCTACGCAGAGCTCCGCGATGTGCCAAAAAAACTCAGCCATGCTACGCGTTGTTCCACAAGTGGCGGAGTTTGGTTAAGTTGTGCCATTCTAACTGATTTACAGTGTGGAAATTTCTCCTGTGCTGTAAAATCAGTGTCATCTGCATCACACGGAGTGCCAGAGGGTGCTAAGTTCTTTTTGCCGCTTGAGTAGATTTTCTACTCAAGTGGCAGCTTCCTTAACACGTGTGGCAGCTTTCTCACTGTGAGCGGCTACTGCTAGCATTCGGAAATCTCGCTCGTGCTCACCAACTTAGCGAGTCCTCTTGCTCGTGCTCACCAACTTAATGCTGGCGAGCTTGAGAGAAAAAACTCTTCTCCATGTCTCTTCACTGAGTTTTTCGGAACTCTGCACTCCGTGCAGAGCACTGAGTGGAGAAAACTCCGCCGGCAGAGCTGAATTCTTCTTCCACCCCTAATTGTCATGCAATTTTGATAGTATAGTCAATAATTAATGAGTTACTTGGATTGTGACCCTGTTTTGATATTTATCATTGTATGTGACATCCTAACGAGTATTGTCCCTCAAGTTTGTAAGTACAGTCACAAATTAATGACTTATACACATTGCTACCCAGAAGTGCAGGCATTTGGTTGGATATTTACATCTTTAAATATGGTGGCTACTTGAAATCTGCGATGGGAATGTAGTCCATCTTTTGTATCAAGTTTAGCAATATACGGGCCAGACATAGCGCCCGACTTAAATGCTGATAGGGGTGTACTCACTTGCGTGCTTGAAGACAAATGAGGTAAATTTACTGTGCTAGTCCGTGGTTAGGGATTTTATTTCAGATGCATTGGAGCAGCATGTAGAACCTATGGGACAAGTTCCATATACCCCTTTTATTTCTCTTTTCCCTTTGAGTCACAGATACAATTTGTAAAACGATCATTGAGGAACAATTGACTATAATAACGTAGAGAGAAAATGTGAAAACTCTGGGAAATTGATACACTCTAATATAATCAGTGAGTGTCTCATACACCTTTGTACTTATGAGCACCTTATCCACTTTAGATGTTTATATTTAATGATTCTTCACAAATATTATGTACTTGAACTAGATATTCGACCATAAGAAGTGTGATTATTCTGGATCGACAGGGATACCGATTTTTAGGAGTCATTTGTTTGGTAGGCAAGTATCGCTTTACTTGAAATATCGTGCTACGTGCCACACTTGCACTTTTAATATAATTTTGACATGGAGTTTTAGGTGAACTTTATTCCTTTTTTTGTGAGTGACTGGACTATTTCGGTCTGCAGTTTCTTTTGGATATTTTTCTCACTGACTAAAGGAATATGTAAGTTGGTTAACCACTTGGGTTTATTGATATACAAACTAATTTTCTGTATACTGCTATGTGTAATGCAGTGAATTGATCTGAATCTTTAACCATGTCAATGTTTTGCTGTCTTCTTAATAGGATTTTCTCGGTGGTTGCAATTTCGCACGGGTTTCCACAAAAAAGAAAAATGGTATATAATACAGCACACAATCAGTTTGATATGGTGAAGGTATACTGGGGTATCAAATATCTATGATTACAATGGCAGTTGTTTATGTTATTATCAGCCCTGATGAAGTAATGGAGATCATCTCAGAAGACAAAACACATGTTGGCTGAGAAACTGTGAGTCATCAGAAGAAACAGAACTGTCTAAGAAAAATTAAAAAAATAAAAATAACTTCAAATGTTTCAAGGACTGCATATTTTTTTGGGGTATGTGCCGTGTATTCAGCAGTCTTTCAATTGCAAATTGGGGAAGTAGGGTGGTTTCTGTATGCCTTACTTACTATATTGAATACTTTCAGTGTAATCTGTGAGCACCAATCACCTATTAAAAACACCTCATTTCTTTCTTTCTTCCTCATATGGTGACTGCAGGGGGAGCTTAAAGGCCTCTGCGGTCCTAGCAGGCTACTCTCTCCTACGAGAGCTGACATTGTTCCCAAAAGCAGGGAGCTGCTATAAATAGCAGCTCC
The DNA here is from genome assembly GCF_031143425.1 of Pleurodeles waltl. Lineage (NCBI taxonomy): Eukaryota > Metazoa > Chordata > Amphibia > Caudata > Salamandridae > Pleurodeles > Pleurodeles waltl. Next base: position 445,660,660 of record NC_090442.1, on the reverse strand, counting down.
CTGCTTGCAGGAGCAATGTTTTCATCTCTTTCCCTGCACATGTGTTAGTGTGCAGGAAAAGAGATGAAAGCTCGTCTTTCAGCAAGGAGGAGCTGTTTGACAGCTCCCTTTGCTGAAAGAAGAGTCATATTTGCTTTTGCTTGGTAGGAGCTGTCAGCTTCCGCCAAGCAAAAGCAAACAGCTACCTCTCAAGGGTGGGCACCTTGGGAAGTAGCAAGAGCTGGCCCGCACCCCCATCTATGTTTTTAATTTTGCTCCATGGAGGTGGAGGTCCCTAGGGCCAGGGTTCCTTGATGGACCCCATCTAAATCTTTCTATAGCCCCAGGGAGGTGGTGGTCCCTGGGGCACAGGGAGGTCTGCAGGATACCCACTTATATTTGTTTAGAATCTTGCCCTGGGGAGGTGGGGGTTCTGAGGGTGCGGGGTGGCGCATACTTTATATCCATAGCCCCAGGGAGGTGGCAGTCCTTGAGCCTCGGGGGGTCCATAAGACTCCCCCTTATCTGTATTTACAAGTATGGTGGTCCCTAGGGTATTGGGGGAGCACCTAGTCCCCTGTATACTTAATCTACTTAGCCCCGAAGAGGGGGTGGTCCCTGGGGCTTTAATAAGCCCTAGGCGAGAGGCCTTGTCTATCCCCTCCTTAAAATAATATGCCCTCCATGACCTGGCCCACCTGGGAGCAAAAGTATACGCTCAAAAGACAGTGCTTGCTTCATATTTCTAAATCACAGAGAAAATCCCAAATATTCTCAATTTGCACTGTGAATTAAAAAAATGCTTTTTAGCCCCATAGGGGTCTCTTGGGGACTCCTGGACCAAGGCTAGGGGGTTAGGGTAAAGGTACCCTGGTCCATTAAAAAAAAAAAAAAAAAAATAGAGACTAAAGCTGAGTCTCAAAACGGCTGCCAATACTCTTTGGCTGAAGTGTTGGCAGCCAATCAGATCTCTGCAAGAGATCAACAGTATTCGCGATTTCGTCACAACCCTAGATATACAAATTTGGATTTCCATTAGTTACTCCTAAAATACTGAACAAATTTCCACCAAACAACAAAAAGGGCGCTTTTCTATTTCCTAACTATAATGTCCTTGTAACCTTTGTTTTTTCCAGTGAATTTCTATGTTCTTTTAAATGTGAAGTAATTTTCATCACTATACGTTAATGCAACTACCGCCACACATGACCTTCGGAGAGAGCGAGCGTAATTCAGAGATTCAGAGAGAGACAGAAATTTAGGCTTTGATGTGTGGTATACATAGAGTGAGATATTTTAGGACACTTTAAAATGAAAAGTGTATTTTTCTTTTAAAATTAGTGAGATCACCTTTCAGTGTAAACCTTTAACTTTCGAAGTTTAAATTAAAGTAAGGAAGGGAAAAGGCCACAGACACACCTTGAGTAGAACCATCAATTTTCAGTGTGGGAGCCTTTGACGTTAACTATTACAGCACAGGTAACTCCTTACCCTGCTCTTTCCAGATATAGCTATTACATTCAACATGTGCATGTGACAGGAAAGAAACGTGAATGCTCCATCACTAGGAAGGTTTAACGGTCAAAATACTAGTAAAAAAACAAACACACTTCCAAGCTATACTAGTATTTGAACCTTCAGCCTACTGAGTGACAGCACAAGACCTAGACCATTAGGCCAGAAGTGACTCTGTTCCTCTCTGCATCGAAATGTAAGTATAACATTTGTTACCAAACATCCTGCTCGTCTGACTCTTTGAAATCATTGCATGGACAGACCATTGCAATGAAAATCTCTCTCCCTCTTCCATCCCATTACAGGATAGAGGAGAGAGAGAATGACAGGACAGCGGGGGAGCCTCAAGGCCCCCGCAGTCCTAGCCACATCCTGAGGGGCTGGCATTTTCCCACAACCCGGGAGCAGCTTTAAAAAGCATCTCCCTGTTTCTAAGAGCAATGTTTTCATTTGGGTGCCCCCAGGGCACCCTATCTCAATGTTGGGGACTGTGGGGGTAGCCTGAAGGCCCCCACAATCCCAGCTGGCTCCCCACCTCCACCAGCATTGCTGTCACAGAGAGGGAGCAGCTAAAGTTTTTTCTGTGTTCCTGTCCACATCTCCAAGGGCAGGCAGATAGAGGAAAGCTCTGCCCTGATGAACAGAGAGCTGTTTGACAGCTCGCCCTTTATTGAACAGAGTGTTTGCTGTGACTTGGTGCCAGCTGTCAAAGCTGCTGCCAAGCCACAGCAAGCAGCTTTGTCCCATGGTTGGGCACCCCAGGACATAGCAGGAGCCGGCCCTGGGGTGCAGCAATCACCAGGCCATCTGTGGCTCCTTGAGGGGGGCAGCGCAGGCCACTCCTATAAATATAGCCTGGCAGGTGGTGGTCCCCGGGACTGTGGAGGGGCCGCATTGCCTCCCCACATGAAATTACATTTAAGCCCTAGGGAGATGATGGTCCCAGTAGCTGTGGGAGGGCACACGCCTCCCTGTATCATATTTTTTAGTGCCCAGGGAGGTGGCAGTCCCCAGGGAAACTGGGGAGCCACGCGGCCCCCGTATAAAATTACATTTAAGACCTGGGAAGGTGGTGGTCCCAGGGGCTGCGGGGAAGGGGGCGTGTGGCCCCCTGCATTCTATTTGTTTAGTGCCCTGAGGAGGTAGTGATTCCTGGGGCAGTAGGGGGCCCCCCACATGAAATTACATTTAAGCCCCAGGTAGGTGGTGGTACCTGGATCTGAGGGGGGGGGCGTGCTGCCCTCTGCATCATATTTGTTTAGCATCCCAGGGAGGTGGCGGTCCATGGATCAGCAGGGAGCCATGCAGCCCTCCCATATGAAATTACATTCAGGCCGTGGGGAGGTGGTGGTCTCCGGGGCTGAGGGTGGGGCTGCCTGGCCCCGGGCATCATATCTGTTCATGCCCTGGGAAGGTGGCAGGTCCTAGGGCAGTGAGGGGCCACGTAGCCCCAGGGAGGTGGTTGTCCCTGGGGCTCCAGAGGGTCTCTGCGGCCCTGCATCATAGTTGTTCATTCTCTCAAGGAGGTGGTAGTCCCCAGGGCTGCAGGGGGGGCATTCACCCCCCACATTTCAAATATCAATGCCCGCAGAACTTAGCCTACCCTGGGGCTTGGGTATTAAGAAGAAGGGGAACCTGCGCTTTGTGTTTTTGTTAAAATGTTGCTGTGGATTCAAGATCCTGTTGCAAATTCACAGCAAAAATTTACCCATAAAGTACGTTTTAGCCATGGGGGAGGGTCCCTGTAGGACCCCACCACCAGAGCTAAGGGATCAGGGAATCTGTACACTGGCCTCTTTTCTGTTTTTTTTAAGCTATTTTTCTGGGACTCAGCTGAAGCTTCACATAACTAAATATACAAATTTGGATTTTCTTTCAAATCTCTAAAAATACTGAATGGATCTGCACAAAATCACAAAAAAGGTCGCTTCCTGGACCACGCCCTAGCTTTCTGCCCAATTTGGTGCAATTCCGTTCAATGGTTTCTGCAACATCACTGTTCAAAAATCCTATGGAATAATGAGTGAGGAAAAGTGTTTTGGGATCCCAATGCTTGATGGATCACCCTGAAACTTTCCAGACAGCAGGTGGATTCATCAACAGGCGCCAAGGATATAGGCAAGTAGAAAACACTTTTTCTATAGAAACTAGGTCCTAACTATCACTACCTAGTGGTGATCACCTCTAGGTATATATATATATATATATATATATCCAGAAGAATGGTGTATTTAAATCGCACACCAAGGGCTGCACATCATTCAATACCAGCTGGTAAAATACTCAAAAAACCACTTATTCTCGATAGGTTCATCGGCTGCTGTTTATTGAAAAAAGATTAGATTGCAGGTAAATCACACCAGCAAAAGTTGGTACAAAAAGCACAAAAAAACGGTCGACAATGTGCTCACCATTCAAAAGACACACACGCTGTCCCAACCAAATGTCTACGCGTTTCGGCCGAAGCCTTCAACAGGACATTGGCAGACATTTTACACTCAACTATTTAAACCATATAGTCCTTCTTTGATGTTCATTGCATAGCTCAAGAGAGGTGCAAATGGAGCAGCCATTTTATAACGTCACAATTTTAACTTAAAAATAAGAAACTCCTAATCCTGTGCATGTTTTGAAATAAACTATGAACTAAAAATGTGTCATTATATATTTCTCTCATATTATAATACATTATCACAAATATAGTCTGGTCACCTGTGAACACTAAAAAATTAATTAATTGTAATCACAGTCTACAATTCTTAAATACAAAACAAATCCCATGTATGCTGTTTTTTTCTCTCTCTTCTCTTTCTCAATTATCATTTTTCCTTTTTCCTTTTACTCTTGATGTCCACATATTACCCACTTATACCTAATAATTTTAATTTTGATTTTGATTTCAGTTTTAATTTTAAAAGCCTGATATATAAATGCAATTAATTAATAATATAAATATATAAATATATATAAATATATGTACTGCCAATTGATTGCAATACATCCACTTCATATAAAGGCTATAAATAGATGACAAATGATGACAAATAAATAGAGTAAATTCAGTCAATTCTGAAAATGCAAAATAGGATACAGGTAAAAGCGATTTCAACGTGGAATAAATAAATAAATAAATGGATATTCATCATCATAATTCATTAAATAAGTCATAGTCCTATAAATTAATATATTCTAAAAGGAATCTGAAGAGATTAATTAATAGATCCATATCATAGGTCAAATTGTTATTGATTAGGAAATTGTAAATAGACCCCACAAATTCAGCAACAGGAGAATGTATATGTGCGCCGCTATCCTCCCCAAGGACCTATGCAACAGTATAGGAATAAAATAGATGAGTATAACACCCTAAAAGTGAATAAATTATTAATAAAAAATTATTACCAAAATACACTAAGTATCAATCCGGCAAATGCTACTACTAATAGTAATAACAATAATGATAAAATCAATCAGTAAGGATCCTAACAAAACACAATATTCTAAAAAAGTCATCAATTTCATTTCATGTTTTCTATTGGACTAAATCTATGTGTGAGAAAATGTAAAAAAATGTGTAAAAAAATGTGTATATCTCTGTATGGGAAAATCTAAAAACTTACAGATGTACATGAAGCTCTGCGTCCAAGTTGTGACCCCAAGGGTGTTCTGTACCTAAAAGTAAAATAGTTTTGGACTCCATTTGTCTCAAATGTGCAATTCTATTGCCTCCTCGGGGATGGACCGCAATGGTTTTAACACCATAAAATGCTAGGGAACTACAGTTACCTTCATGTACATCCCAAAAGTGTTTAGCTAAAGGATAGGATGGATCATGATTCTTAATGGCTCTGAGATGTTGCAGGAACCTGATTTTCAGTTTATGAATGGTACTGCCCACATATTTCTTGCGACACCCACATTCAATGACATATACAACGTATTCAGTTTCGCATGTGATACGTTCAGTTATGTCACAAATTTTTCCTTTGAACGTGGTGTATGTCTGAGTATTCTGTGCATACAAACATGATTTGCAATGTCCACATTTCCAAAAGCCCAAGCTTTTTTTGGCCAACCATGACATATTAGTTTTGGGACTCTGAAATAGGCTTCTGGTAAGATGGTTACCCAAAGATTGAGTTTTGCGATATGTGATACATGGATGTGGACCTATACTGTCCTTGATGGCAGAATCATGTCTCAAAACATGCCAATTTTTCTGTATGATATTATTTAAATGCGAATGTTGAGAATTAAACTCTAAGAATAGTCTAGGTGATGATACCTTATTGTGATCTTGATTATGAATATTATCAGGCTTGAAAAGCAATTTTTCTCGAGACATATTCAAAACCCTCAAGTGTGCATCTTTAAGGATCTTCAAAGGATATCCTCTCTCTAAGAATCTCTGTGTCATCGTCATGATTTCAATCTTGAAGCACTCATCATTAGAACAGATTCTACGGGCCCGTAGAAATTGACTATATGGAATACTCCATTTCAAAGCTTTTGGATGACCACTATTGCCATGCAAGATTGAATTACAGGCTGTTGGTTTACGAAAAATGGTTGTCTGTAAGACATCTTTTTCAATAGAGATCTGGACATCAAGAAATTCTATAGTTTGTGCACTATATTTCAAGTCTAAGTGAATGTTCAGCTCATTGTTGTTCAAGATATCAACATATTGTTTGAGAGAAATCTCGTCACCATCCCAGATAAGAAAGAGATCATCAATATATCTGACCCATAGTATCACTTGTTCCATGTATTTGCCATTAGAGTCAGACCAAGCTATCTCCTTTTCCCACCAGCCCATGTAAAGGTTGGCATACGTGGGAGCAAATGAAGCTCCCATTGCAGTCCCTTGTTTCTGCAAGTAATGTTGATTGTCAAATAGAAAGGCGTTGTGGGTGAGGCAAAATCTTAACATGCTAATTAGCATGTTAGTATGTTGAAGAAATTCAATTTTACGAGTGCCCAAGAAGTGACAACATGCTTGAATGCCAAATTCATGCTTAATGGAAGTGTATAATGCAGTCACATCCATGGTTACCAATAGATAGTTGGGTTGCCATGGAACATTATGAATCTTAGCAAGAAAGTCATTGGTGTCTCGAAGATAAGACGGCAATTCGGTGACAAAAGGACATAGGAAAAGGTCCAAGAAACGGGAGGTATTTTCTAATAGGGATGAGTTCATACTCACAATAGGTCGACCAGGAGGATGTTTTGTATTTTTATGGATCTTTGGTAGAAAGTAAATACAAGGGATTCTAGGAAACAAAACTTTGAGATAAAAATATTCATTTTGGTCAATTAGCCCTTTAGTGTGCCAGCTATCAAGCATCTCCCAGTAGATGGTTTGATATTCATTAGTGGGATTAGTGGTTAGTTTTTGATAATGTTGTTTATTGGAAAGTTGATGATTAGCTTCCTTCATATAGCTATTAATATCCATAATAACAATATTCCCTCCTTTATCGGAGGGTTTGATGATAATAGTGTTATTGGATTTAAGCTCATTTAGATCTTTCCAATCTGTGGCTGAGAAATTCACTCTTTGGGCTTTTTTCATTTTAACCCTTTTCCAATCATTCCGAAACCGATCAACGTCATCAACTACCAATTCATAGAACAAATCAATCATATTACCAGTCGGTAATTGGGGATTAAATCTGCTGGAGGGCTTAAGCCTGCTGGCCACGGTCTTGTTAGTAACAAATCCAATGTCAATCAAAATGTTATTCTCTTCACCTGTATCATTGCTGACATCATCCAAACAACCCAACCTGCCAATTTCTACTAAATCAGGAGCTTCATTGACATGAAAACCAGATAAAGTGTCTACATTAATGTTGGAACAAGATGTAGTGGCCTGTGTTGTCTTGGAAAAATATTTCAACAGCCGCAACTTACGTGTATATTTATACAATTCTATTCTGGTGTCAACATAATCCCAATGATTGTCAGGACAGAAACTTAATCCTAAATTTAGAATTCGCTCCTGATTAGAGGTGAGCTGTACTTTAGAGATATTTACAATGATATTGGAATTGTCAGATCGAAAGGTCCTCTCTAGTCTTGATATTTGTGATTTCTGCCTCTTCCCCCTCCGCGTCTTGAACCTCCTCGACTTCGTCCTCGACTTCTGTTTGATTGTGGCGTGATTGATCGTAGTAGTCTCATTTCCCCGTGAAAATCCAATTTATTGGCAGAAGCTTCGTCAGCTGATGAGCTCAAATCCGAGCTGTCTTCTGCTGTATTGGTTGTTATATTGGGACTGTCCATCATCATAACTTTGTCTTGTGCTCTGAGTGTATTGTATTTACGAGCAAATGTATAAATTCTACCTATTTCATAATCTTTCTTGTCTCTATTGAATTTAGAGGCCTTGCGGAGCTTGATTTCATCCTCTTTTTTGGTTATACGTTCTTCCATCTTCATTAACAATTGTTGTATTTCTGAGGAGGTCCCCATTTTTTCTAGTTCTTTAGTAAGAAGTTCAATTTTATGGGTTTGTTCTTCCATACGACGTTTTGATTGAATAATCAAAGTGTCCATCAATTTAACTGAGCATTCAGATGTATGCGCTCTCCATTGTTCTAGAAGATCGGGATCTATATCACCCAGGGTAGGCAATATTAGAATTCTGAGACCTCGTGGCACACGACCATTTTGTATATATTTGGTCAATGAGGTCATTTCCCACCATTTTTTTAATTCTAAAATTCTTGCCTTTTCTAGTTCAGAAATAATGGTGGTTGCTGTACGTGTAGATAAGTCCGAAGGCATTGAGGTTCCAGAAACATTATCAAATAGAGTAGTGGCAGCTTGTTCCCACAGGGCTTTCCGATTCACCATGATGCATTAAACAATTCAAAAACTGAAAAATGAGTCCAAAAAATTGAGTCCAAGAAATTGTACCAAGTTACCAGTGTGAAAATATGTGAAAAAACTGTCGTCTATTCAGAATCAGTCCCAATACAGAGTTCCAGATAGAAAAACGAAGAAGAAGGAAAAATCAACCGCTTCATTCAAAAATTAGAATCCAAAACAAAAATAAATAGTTCAACCAAACTTAAATGCCGGACCGTTACTATAGGGACAGCGTGTGTGAAAAGTTCAAAGAAACACAAAGCACGCCGATGTATGCAATATGGCACAGTTCAAATGAATGATTCGGATGTACGACTATACTAGTCTATCCGAGTCGAGCGTCGTAATACATCCAATAAATGAATCTCGGCTACCTCCGGCACCAATCCTCCTTACCTCCAAGGGGGAAAGATTTGCTACGATGGCAACAGCAATCTCTACGGGGGAGCTACAATGTATCCAAGCGACGCGGTGCAGCGTGAAAAATCCTCCTTTGAAAGCAAGTCTGGTAACGTTGTATCACGCGCACTCCAAGCGGCGTGCTAGCCCTACTGCGAACCAGACATAACGCGGAACAAAAATATCCAGAAGAATGGTGTATTTAAATCGCACACCAAGGGCTGCACATCATTCAATACCAGCTGGTAAAATACTCAAAAAACCACTTATTCTCGATAGGTTCATCGGCTGCTGTTTATTGAAAAAAGATTAGATTGCAGGTAAATCACACCAGCAAAAGTTGGTACAAAAAGCACAAAAAAACGGTCGACAATGTGCTCACCATTCAAAAGACACACACGCTGTCCCAACCAAATGTCTACGCGTTTCGGCCGAAGCCTTCAACAGGACATTGGCAGACATTTTACACTCAACTATTTAAACCATATAGTCCTTCTTTGATGTTCATTGCATAGCTCAAGAGAGGTGCAAATGGAGCGGCCATTTTATAACGTCACAATTTTAACTTAAAAATAAGAAACTCCTAATCCTGTGCATGTTTTGAAATAAACTATGAACTAAAAATGTGACATTATATATTTCTCTCATATTATAATACATTATCACAAATATAGTCTGGTCACCTGTGAACACTAAAAAATTAATTAATTGTAATCACAGTCTACAATTCTTAAATACAAAACAAATCCCATGTATGCTGTTTTTTTCTCTCTCTTCTCTTTCTCAATTATCATTACATATGTATACGTCTTAAATATACGTATGCAACACATGCATTACCTAGTGGCTCCAACTATGGCCCAGGGTGCCCACCACCAGGGCATAGCTATTTGCTCCAAATTGGAGGAAGCTTTGACAGTTCCCACCAAGTCAGAACAAACACAATTTCTCTCCCAGCAAAAAAGAGCTGTCAAACAGCTCTTGCTTGCTGGGAGCGGAGTTTTCATCTGTTTCTCTGCCCACAGACATGAGAGCAGGGAAACAAATGAAACAATTGTTCTCAGAGACAGGGAGCTGCATGTTTAGCAGCTCTCTGTCTGTGTCACCAAAGCTGGCTCTAGCAGGAGGCGAGGAGCTGGCTGGGGCTGCTGGGGCATTCAGGTTCCTCCTGTGGTCCCCAACAGTGGTGACTGGGTGCCTTGGGGGGCACCCAGGTAAAATGGCCTGACCCTAGGGGATGGTGTCCCGGGGCCAAGATTGGCCTGGGGAAGGGGGATGCACAGGCCCTTCCCCCATAAAAAGAAAACATATTTTAAGGCTGAGCCCCAGTGGATTGGGTCCCCAGGGACAAAATTGGGACAGGACATGGGGAGGGGCACGCAGACCCCCTCCCTAAAAAAAAAGATATATTTTAAGGCAAGGCCCAGGGGGTGGGATTCCTGGGATCGAAATTGGCCAGGGGACGGGGCTCCCTCCCCCAATATGAAACAATATGTGGAAATCTCTACAATCCAAAGAAGCAATAACATCATGTACCTTAGACGAAGGACCGTGATTTGGTAGATATTTATATCTTTGGAGTCTCGTTGGACTCTCTATAGTGTACTGAATCCTATTTTGTTTTAATGGGAAGCAGGAGTTAGTTTAGCTTTCTGGCTTGTAGACTTGTGCCCCGTCACCCAGTGACTTTTACCCTACTTAAATTGCTCTGTTTTAGCACAATTATTTAATTATATCTTTAAAGATGGCTGCATTGTTTTTATTTAGGCCAATGTTTTAGTTTCATGTTATCAGTGCCACTGTGTTAAGGCATCACTATCAAGCGACAAAGATGAACATACTGTAGGTATTCACATTAGGTATGTTCCCTCTTTGTGCTTTCGAGATAATTGTTTATATAAATTGCCGCCCCAAGCATGTCTTGCTATCTATTGATTGGGAATAGAACTATGTCTGGGGTTTGATCATATCTGTATAAATACATCTCACACAGACAGAGAGTCAGAGGAATTCCTACCAGAAGGCATCAATGCTGTCGATGCTGCATGTCACCTTGTTGCTGGCCCAGTCTTCGTGTCTCCACAGAGTCTGATCTAGAGATCTCATTCCAAGGTAATGAGGGTTGGGTGGCTCTTCTCACGGACAGGGCATTGTCAGAGTAGGTTTAACACACCTAGCTGTCTTTAGGTTAGGAGTTAGGTTCATCATGTATGGGTATTAGGACATATTTCATATTTAATATCTCATGTAATTTTATGTTATTGCAAGATGGTGGGAGTTGTTGTATTAATGACTCTTGTGTTCACAACTCTGTTTCTCGCACTGTTCATTATCCTCATCATTGCAGTCCATGCAATTTATCGTAGATTGCAGTATTGTTAATACTTTACTGCATCGCCTTCATTGCCTGTGTGTTTGATTGAGACGTGTTGTTCATGTAAGAAAGGGGTAATCTCCGTTTAACCACGACACTCCCTGAGATGTCATACTCTTGAGTCCATGTGTAAAGGCTGCCACAAATCACCTTTAACTGTTAGGGATTTTGGTGAGGTACTGCTAGTGAGCCAGAAGGGTTGGGACTACAGTTGCGACTTGTTGTAGGATAGGCATAGTCACCTACAAAAATAAGTACTGTCATCCTTAAACCAGCAGTCTTGCCTAGAGCAAGAGTCCAACTACGACAAGGTGCCACCAACGATGGTGTTTAGGCATTCATTTACGGGAACCCCGACTATCACTGTCTCACAGACAACAGGTACCCTAAGCACCATTATATGGAGACGTCCGTGGTCTTTGGGAAGATCCTCCTCAGCTGAACAGGGAACACCTAATTAGGCTGTAGGTTGTTCAAGCTTGAACTCATAAAAAGGACTATACTCCCCATTTGGTGTTCCGTCTCTTTTACCCATCTTTTTCGAATATGGCAAACGCCATGGAAATTCCTGAGAATGCTAGACAAGCATTAACATTACATTTAGTAGCAAATGGGGTTACAGAAGAGGGCGGGGATGTCACTTTCATAGTAGAAGCTAATGAAGCGTACCAAACTGATCAGTATAGGGAAAGGTGTGGAAGACATTGTGATGCGAAGGGTTAATTAGCTTGAGCAGTGTAGATGAGCGTGATGCCTGCTGAAACCCCCCGAACAACGTTGAAAAATTCATGATATTATTTTCAAGCTTGTTTGTGTAGAAGACTCCGTCTCATCCTTGAGAACGAGAGTACAAGGAGAAGATGGAATGAAAACAAAGGCTGGGGAAGGGCAGAGCAGCCAAGTGCTGATAACATAGCTAAAAAATGCCAGAAAGAGATAGAATACAAGCTTCGAGTTATTTAAGCACTGAAGTGTGGGTGAGGGATTTGAAGCTCGTAGATGGAGTTGTGAAAGCTGCCATGGCCCAGCGCTGCCTCCCTGTTTTGCTGACCGTGATGCTTGAGGGGGAGAGAGGTCCAAGCAGGCGGTAGAGGGCTTCCCAGCATTTCGTGGACTAAGTTAAGTTCCACACAGGAATAAAAGGCCTTTGTTTCTCTGCTCTATTCTTATGATTGATTATTTATGCTTGCACTGTGTTTATAATCTGAAGTATTCAGCTTGTTTATATTTTGCTTCCTGAACATAGTAGTGTGAGCCTACTGCAGTAATTGAAACATGCATTTTGGTGTGCAGTAAATCAACGTTTATCTGAGTATTCAACTCATTTATATTTTGCTTCCTGAACATCGTAGTGTGATGCATTTTGGTATACAGTTAATCAAAGCTTATATCTGTCAATGAACTCTTTGCTTATATGTATGCATAGATAAACAACAAGAACATCAACAATTGTGGCTGTGTATACGTGGTGCGCACTTCCAACCATGAGCTATCATGAATGATCAAAGTACGTAACGCACCAAGTCTTTTTTTTGGGGGGGGAAAGAAGAGTGCTCCAGTGGTAAAACACCCAGCCACAGGGTGTAAGGATAGTTTCCTACGAAAGGTCACAGTCCATATACAGGAAGAAGAAAACCACGGCACTTCTCAGATTTATGATGAAAGTCCTTTATTCCTTAGTTTTGTAACAGGGAAGTAAATGCCCTGATCCAATAGAATACACTCGGCAACTGAATTGAAAGCCAATACAAATTCCATAGTTGAGAGAAAACAGCCGACACGTGTTTCGTCACCCTTGACTTTTTCAAAGCTTAAACAATGTAGAAGTGAAGTTTGTATTGAAAAAGTTCAAATATTTTCGAAGATGTGTAACCAATAAAAAACGAGTTTAAGGCATGGGTCATGCGGAACACCAGAGACCATAGTAAGTCGTTATTCCGCCTGGGGTCCGCCTGCTTTCTGCGCTCACACCTGGGGCTGTTTTCTCTCAACTATGGAATTTGTATTGGCTTTCAATTCAGTTGCCAAGTGTATTCTATTGGATCAGGGCATTTACTTCCCTGATACAGTACTAAGGAGTAAATGACTTTCATATATGCATAGATGCTCTTTGTACTGTACTTATATATAAATAGATAGTTTTCATTGCTATTCTTATTCTACTATTGCTAATCTGCTAAATGCATACATTTACCTGAAATTCTAGTAAAGCTAAATTGTATTTATAATTGGCGTGTGGTCCTTCATTGAGCGTCCTTGTTGACTTATACCGAACAGGTGTCAACCAGTCACCTGGATAAGACATTTTGGTACCAGAAGTGGGGTATAAGTCGATAATGCCTCTTTGGGGACGTAAGAAAAATGGGGCAGAGAGCGGTAGGCAGCATGGGGCAGAAGCCAGATCCATTCCCGGGTGGTTAGCAACTGACCCGTTCTCTGGTGTGGCAGGACTCCTGAACCGGTGGGCACTGCTGGTTTTATGGGAAGCACTAGATGAGAAAGTGACTCCTCTCTTAGTAGAAGATGCGGTCGAGAGTGTGAAACTAAGAGGGGCGAACCTGGAGCTGAAAGCGGCAGGGCAAGTGGGATGGCTTTTCCTGTCTGCGCTCCGTAAGGTATACAGGAAAACAAAACTGCGGGATGAGGTTGCAGCCTTGCAGGAAAGGCAGTTACCTATGAAAGAGACCATAGAAAGTGCAGTGACTAGGGGTGATCAAATGGAGGCAAGGTGCACCGCATTAGCAGTACGAGTAGCAAAACAGAAGAGTAGGCAGAAGCCTAAAATACCATCAACTGTGCAAGTGAGGGCACTGGTACGCAAACAGAAGAGTAGGCAGAAGCCTAAAATACCCTCAACTGTGCAAGTGAGGGCACTGGTACGCAAAGAAAATTGGGATCCATATAGTTGGGATGGAACAGTCTCAGGCAATGATGACTGGAATTGGGAGGATGAGGTGGAAGTATGTGTAACAGAACTAGGTGGAGTTGAAAGTGGAGAAGGAAGTGTAGGTGAAGTTGAAGGTGGAAGAGGAAGTGTAATGGAGGTTCACCACTCGTGCAAGACAAATCAAAGGGAGTGAATGGTGGGCAAATACAGAATTCTCGTTTGGTGAGAGACTATACGCAGAGTGAGTTGTTGGAGATAACCCGCATGTTTAGGCAGATGCCTGCAGAACCTTTGTTTAAATGGTTGGTGAGATTGTGGGACACTGGAGCAAAAGATGCATTACAGAATCCTTTTACGTTAGGTCCCATCACAGAAGGAGACCCGTTTGAGCTGGAAATGATAGTACAGGATGATGTAGATGATGTAGTGATGTGGAGCCTATGGCAGAGGCAGGGAAAAAAGAGGGTCCCCTTACTAGGTTGGATGAGAGAAGGAGGGGTTGGCACTAAAGTAGGCAGAGTGCAGGAGTTTGCCATTGTGAAGTGGAAATGGTATCTGCAGCAGTGGGCAAAACCGGGACCAGCAGGAGTGTCGAAGTTACAAGAAGATAAGCTAGGGGCAGTGGACTTGCAGGCAATGGCCCCTGCGCGAGAGCCCTCTGAAATGGAATTCTCACCATTTAAGACAGCCCCGCTTTTTGAACGACTCACCGAAGAAAAACAGCAAAATGCATGGTTGACAGATGGTACCGCCCGGGACTATCAAGGAAAAAGATAATGGCAAACAGTCGCATTCCAGCCTGCTACAGAAACGATGTTGCTGCGAGGAGGGGATAATGAATCAAGCCAGCTTGCAGAACTGCAGGGGGTAGCAGCAGTGATCGAACAAGCCCCCATCGGAGAGAAAACATTTGTGTACACTGACAGTCAGGCCACTTACCAAGGACTAGTAAGCTGGGCCCCGACTTGGTGAAAGGATGGATGGAAAATCAAAGGTACCCCCATTTTGGGAGGAGAGCAGCTATGGGAAGAGATGTGGGAGAAAGGGCAAAAATGTCAAATCTATGTGGGACATGTGGATGCCCATTGCCAATTGGATACCTCACTTGCATCTCTATTTAACAACACCACAGATCAAATGGCCAAAACACGAACAGTGGTCATCAGTGAAGAGGCTGAAGCTGCTCTAGCAAACAGGGCCCATGCAACATCTGGACATCTAGGAGAGAATAGCACTTATGCATGGGCACAGCAGCAACAAATTCCAGTTACAAAAGAACAAGTGCAACAAGCAGTAAAGGAGTGCCCCACATGCAACCAGATTAGACAAATGCCCCTGCAAAAGAAGCCTAGCGGCCATATCAGAAGAGGAACTGCAGCTGGTACGGTGTGGCAACTGGACTATATCGGGCCGCTACCAAAAGAAGGATGAAAAAGCTACGTATTGACCATGGTGGACACCTACTCTGGCCTTATGTTGGGTATTCCATGCAAGTCTGCAGATCAAAAGTCCACTTTGCGAGGGCTAAACTACCTGACAAAACATTGTAGGGCATCTGATGAGATCCAAACAGATAGGGACACACACTTTTCAGGGAAAACAGTGCAGGATTGGGTGCAGGAACAAGGACTTTGGTAGATTTTACATCTTAGTTATTATCCACAAGCTGCAGGCATGATTGAGAGATATAACAGATTATTGAAAGAACAGCTGAAAACGTTATCAGCACATCAGACTCTAAAAGGATGGAGTAGTAATTTAGACAAAGCCTTGTTCGAATTGAACAATAGACCAGTTGGGCAGCAGACTCTTTTCATTCGGATGACAGGGCATGATAAAGAAATCACCCACACAATGATTGTCTGGAAAACAGACCCTTGAGCTCGATTACCTTTACAGGCTACTTCTGGCAGTATAGGACTGGACCTGTTTGCTCCAGAGGATGGAGAAATACCCGTAGGACAGGTGAAGACTGTTCCCCTAGGAATAGGAGTAAGAGTACCACCTGGAACATATGGTAGAATTGCCCCTCGATCCAGCCTAGCCATCAAGGGAGTATTGGTGCTAGGGGGAGTCGTAGACCCAGATTTTAGAGGAGAGGTTAAAGTAGTATTACTGAACCAAGGAGATGCTACTGTATCGTATCAAGCAAATGACAGACTTGCTCAATTGATTTGTGAACAAACGTATACCCCCCACATTGAAGAAAGCTCTGCCCCCCTGATAACACCCAGAGAGGTGAGGGAGGATTTGGAAGCAGAGGAAGAAGAGTATGGGTGCATCATCCAGGGAAAAAGCCAGAGGCAGGAGAGATATTGTGTCAAGGGGTGGGGAGTACATATATTGTACTTTTAAAGAACTCGAATGTACCTGTATTTGTGCCTGCAGTGAGACTTACCCCCACGGTTGTAAATGATGACATCTGCATCGATGACGTGGTTCCTGTTTGCAGTCATGATTATAACCGGAAAAAGTGTATGGGTCCAACCGAATATAGCAGAGAATGTCGTTACGGACCTTCATGTCACTTGTGCACCTCAAGCCGCTAACGTGACTGATGACCAGGGAAATGTTTCATTTTGCACCGTGAAGGTACCTGGAGGCAAGTGGATGGCTGCCAAAGCAGTAACCTGGAAGGTAAATGGACAGCAAATCCGACATACCAACGGACTGAACGAGTTGCAGGGGATGCCAGCAACAGTACAGGCTTTGAATTATACGCTAAACATGATATGTAAATATTGTGATACCATTGTACCTTTTACACCAGTACAGGCATATCCGTGTAGATCCTATGATTGTTCCAACAAACAAAACATTTTACCAGGACATATGGTGGTTGTTACATTGAACAATAGAACCAAAGGAGTTCGATACTCCAAACCGCCCGCCTTTATGTTTTATGTAGCCTAAAGACGCATGGTTAGCAATTTAGGCAACGTTTCCATAGTTCGATATAGAATAGGATGTTAGCAAGCTTTGCATGCAAGCATAATTAAACATATTGTGTTACAAATAACTATTGCCAAGGGGAATGTTTCTAAGTATGATCCCTTATGCACACCATGGACACTACAGTCATGGCCCTTGCCGAAGTTACACATTAGAAGAGATCTAGGATCCATGATAGCCGGGGCCACCGGAATTGGGGTAGGAGCCCTGAACACTTTTGATATTGAAGCCATTAGGAATAAGCTATCTTCTACAGGATATAGTACAGGAGAGGCCATAAAAGTAATTTCACAATGGGGGCCCACACACTCACAAGAAGTATGGAAGGTTCTGCATGGGTTGTATCGTGATTGGCAATGGCATAATTTCACTTATGAACAATTTGGAAAAAGCTTTCAAAGCACACAGTGTCCAAAGGCATTCAGTGCATACTATGGCAAAGCATTGTTAATCAACAGTATGTAGACTTCAAAGCAGAATGGGAACAGCTTCAGGGTGAATATTGGAGATAACAATTGCATTTGCCTGAGGAAATATGGGTAAAGCCCATACAGTTTCATTGTGAGGGAGAGATGTGTTATGTCATCATCATGCACACAAGGCACTGCACAACACCGGACCCACCTACCTGAACTCCAGACTCAACTTCTACATTCCTCCACGTCAACTACGCTCTGCCAACCTTGCCCTCGCCATCGTCCCCCGAATCCAGCGCAAGACCTCTGGCGGCAGATCCTTCTCCTACCTCGCCGCCAAGACCTGGAACTCTCTCCCCACCTCACTACGCCAGACCCAGGACCTCCTCACCTTCAGGAGACTCCTCAAGACATGGCTCTTCGAACGATAGCAGCACCCCCCCCCCCCAGCGCCTCGAAACCCTAATGGGTACATAGCGCGCTTTATAAATCTTTTGATTGATTGATTGATTGATTGATATAGCTAGAAGTGATCTTCCTCCTGAAATATGGTGCCCCTTTATATTGCTCCCTGTAGTGATAGGTGAAGAATGCTGGATACCTCACACTGACAAAAAGTGGATTGATCAAACAAATCACACCGTAGATCCCACTAGATGTGCAAATTGGTCTAAGGGGTGGTTATGTACCCACACTGGATGGGTGCTAGATCCATGTCTTCACACAATACCGGGAGAATGTGAATGGTTACCTTATCCTATTAAATGGCACAGACTTATATCAGATACGGACAGAGAGCATATGTTATGTCATTAATCATCCCTTACTTATTAACGGATTTATACAAACCACCGGAGAGCAAGTAATGTGTATGCGCAATATTACCAGCATTATTGACATAAGCACTCACATCTTGTACCAACTGACTAAGTTCACCATAACCACATTACAGATGCAAATGCATGCACAGTTAGAGTGGAACATCTCGCTTGTTGTTAAGCTACCCAGATTAGAGGCAATCAGGCACTACGCACAAGTTACCTTTGCTAAATTTGATATGGCAGCTAAATACACCAAGGATACAGCCAAACTGATGACCATAAACGCTAAACGGCTTATACACACTGCTTCATGCATCCAGCAAATAATTGAGCATCATTGGTATGACATCTTCTTAGGCTGGGCACTAGGAGCTATGAAAATGCTAAATATAGTGTTACGCTAATGACTACAGTATGCAAACTATATGTATGAACAAAACAGCTTTATACTAAGATGCAGGCGCTTAGAATAAGTCTGACCAGTATTAGTAGCAACCTAGCTAGCGGAATGTCAAAGTAAATGATATCTGTTTTGCAGGCATCACGCTCATCTAAGGGGTGGAGTGATCAGTATAGTTAAAGGTGCGGAAGACATTGTGACGCAAAGGGTTAATTAGCTTGAGCAGTGTAGATGAGCGTGATGCCTGCTGAAACCCCCCGAACAACGTGGAAAAATTCATATTATTTTCAAGCTTGTTTGTGTAGAAGACACCGGCGTCCTAAATACGTGAAACAAAAGAAAGACTCAATACAGTCTACAGTCAAAAAAGAAGGAAAGACTTCACAACAAAAGCCACAGTTTAAAAAGAAAAAGGTGGCAGCACTGTCAGTTAAAAATGCCAGTACACTTGAGAACATTGCTGAAGAACATGACATGGGCAGTGACACTGTTAGACAGTGCAGCAGAAGTCACGATATGTAGCCAGAGTCTGAAAGATCATCTGGATGCGACAGCAATTAGCGATTATATTGCAGTTGCAACAGCGGGCAGGCACGTACTCCCACCCGATAGAGTTTATGATTTGGAGATTCAAATTGAGGGGGACGTAGAGCGCACCATCGGTGTGATATTTTGGGACGAACGTAATTGTGATATCCTACTGGCCAAAAGAGATTTGACACTCAAACACGTCCGCAAGTGGAAAATGAAGCCTACGCTGTCAAATGGGCTTTAGCGCATGCACCTGCGTTATACTGCAATCATGTAGGTTGGGACAAGGACTCTCCATGTTATGTAATACCCATCAGGTCTACACCCCAACCTCAGGCACAATATCCTGTTAAACATGAAGCAAAAGCTCCGGTGAGGGAGATCCTCACTCAGCTAGAGTATCGGGGAGTAATTGAGCCCTGTGCCTCTGCAATGAATAACCTGTTATTTCCGGTTGCGAAGCCAGACCATTCCTATAGAATAGTCTTAGATTACAGACATTTAAAAAGCCATACGCGTACGTATGCTATACAAAATTCACATAACACAGCACTAATAAACAATATAGGGCCAGATGTAGCAACCCGTTTGCGAGTCGCAAACGGCGAAAATCGCCGCTTGCGAGTCGCAAACGTGGGTTTGGCATGCAGAAATGCATATTGCGAGTCGTTACCGACTCGCAATATGCATTTCCGACTCGCAAATAGGAAGGGGTGTTCCCTTCCTATTTGCGAGTCGCTTCGGGATGCAATACCATTTGCGACCGCGTGCGCAGTCGCAAATGGCATCGCAGTTACCATCCACTTCAAGTGGATGGTAACCCACTCGCAAATTGGAAGGGGTCCCCATGGGACCCCTTCCAGTTTGTGACTGGACCCCAAAATATTTTTTCAGGGCAGGGAGTGGTCCAAGGGACCACTCCCTGCCCTGAAAAAATACCAAAACAAAAGGTTTCGTTTTTTTTGCAGTGCAGCTCGTTTTCCTGTCAGGAAAACAGGCTACACTTAAAAAAAAAAAACTGCTTTATTTAAAAGCAGGTCGCGATCATGGAGGTCTGCTGACGTCAGCAGGCCTCAATGTTAGCGAGTGCCCATACTCGCTATGGGTCCGCAATTTGCGACCCACCTCATGAATATTCATGAGGTGGGTCATTGCGACCCCATAGCGAGTTGCAGTCGGTGTCTGAGACACCGTACTGCATTGGGAATTGCGACTTGCAATTTGCGAGTCGCTCTGACTCACAAATTGCAAGTCGCAATTCCCAACTTTCGAACATCTGGCCCATAGTGTGCAAAAAATATAAAACAACGTTGGATATATCCAACGGGTTTTTCTGCCAGAATTTAGCGGAAGAAAGTCAGGACCTAAGTGCATTCTCATTTAGCTCACAAAAACACTTTTGCTGTTTACCCCAGGGCTATAAGAATAGCCCTGGGCTGTTCTCAGCCCAAGTAACATCAATATTACATGATATTGATCCTGAGGCGTTATCCTATCTGGATGACATTTATCTCACAAACGACGACCTCAACATTCATCTTGAAAGTGTCGATCGAATAATATTGGGGTTTGCAGAGGTCGGTCATAAATTCAACTTTAAGAAAAGTAGGATTGCCTTTCTCAGTGTATTGTTCCTGGGATACGAGCTATGGAACGAAGGGAAGAGCCTGGCCCGCAATTCCTAGAGAAGTGTACACAACTGCACCCACCAAATACTCTATAGAAACTAGAGTCTTTACTTGGTTTCTTCAATTTTGGCAGAACATACATTCCTGACTATGCACAACGTATCAAGCCACTTTATGACTTAATACGTCCAGATTTTTCTAGCAGACACTGGACAGTTGAACACACAGGCATCCTTAGAGAATTGCAAGAAGACATGCTGGAAGCTAAACACTTGCACACACGTGACAATAAAACTAATTTGGCCATCAGAATAATTGCTGGTGCCTTTGGGTTTACTTATGTCACCTTCAATGAAGATGGCACAGTGCCCATAGCGTATAAATCACACTTATACTCCACTGCAGAGCAACGTTTTGCACCCACTGAAAAAAATTCTAACTGCAGTTCAAATGACTGTCATGAAGGAAAGGCCACTTGCCCAAGGGAAACACATAATTGTCATTACCCCAGTGCCAGCCTTAGAGGCCGTCAGCAAAGCAAGCGTTCCTAACGCTAAAGTATTACATCCACGTTGGATTCAGTGGGCAACTTCTCTGACCGCTACAGATGTTGATTACATCTTTGATCCCAAATTACAGACACAAGTATTTCTCTAGTGCAAACAGGAGTGCCCGCTCCTCTACCTCTTTTGCCTTTAGACAACTACCACTCTGTAATTTATACTGATGGTTCAGCTCAGCCAGCTGTAGGTACCAAACATCAATAATCAGCCGCTTGAGCAGCCGTGAGTGGAGCAATGAAAGATGGAGTCTTCCACTCTCACAATACCTACACGCAGACCCTAGGGGACTGCACAGCTCAGTTGGCTGAACTCAAAGCCCTTATTTTAGCACTAGAACACACAGAGATAGGAAGACTGACTTTAATAGTCTGCATCTCATATTACTATGTTCAGTCCTACAATGATTATCTTAATCATTGGAAGCTGAACGGGTTTAGAGATTCTAAAGGGAACACGATGAAACAGAATATATTGTCGGGGAGGGTGGCTGATCTTAAGGACAAGCTATCGTATATCCATGTAGTGCATACATTGGGCCACCAACGTGTAGGAGTACACGTTATCGGCAACACTTTGGCTGACGAAGCAGCCAAATCCCCAGTAGCTACGACTTCTGTGGTTGCAGTGACTCGTTCCCATAGGAGATTGTATAATGAAATTCTGACTGCCGTGAAAGCTTGGGCTGATGGCAAGCCTCTCCCGAAAGGGTACCCTACAAATTATTCTTACCACATGAGTGTGCAGAATGTTGCCTATGAAACACTTCCTGGGGTTGGAGACTGAGCAATCCCCCACCAAGACCAGAGATTAGATCTAGTGAAAGCAGCACATGAGGGTGTCACTTCTGCTCATGTTGGTATTTCGGCCACAGTAACACTCTTGCAGAACAGATTCTGGTAGTTAGGTCTCTACAAACAGGCAAAGCAATACGTCATTTGTTGTGACATTTGCCAGCAAATGAAGGGCTCCAATGTCAAACGCCTACCACAGACATCCCTCGTAGTGTCCAGGAGGCCATTACAATGTGTGTACCACTCTAGCCTGATGGTGCATACAGATACATTCTAGTAGCTGTAGATTCTTGTTCTAGATTCCTGTGGTTATGGTCGCAGCAGTCGGCTGACGCTCGAACTGTTATAACAGACTTGCTGATCTTTATCGGTACATATGTGGTTGCAAAGTTCCATTTGGACCAGGATCCTGCATTTGCCTCTAAGGCACTCAGGGATACCATGGGGACGATGGGTGTTGAACTCCATTACTCCTCAACATACCATCCTGAGGGTAATTCAGTAGTGGAGAGGTGGAATCGTGATCTAAAGCAGTCCTTAACAGCTAGAGTATTAGGTTCTGGTCGCAGCTGGTTTCATCACCTATATGTGGTCCAGAGAGCACTGAATAATCTGCCAGACAGTCCTTGGGGGAACACACTCCCTATGAGGTTCTCTTTGGGATACCTATGTATATCCCAGATCTTGATGGTTCTGGTATGGTGGCAGCAGAAACACCTTTTGACATAAATGAACGTCTCACTGTCTTACAGGAGCTTCAGCAATTTCTGGATGATAAATCATCCACCAGTGCTGCCACCTTAGTAATAAGGGATATACCAACAACTTCCACTGGCTGGATTCCTAAAGTTGGGGATCTGGTTCGTGAAAAGAACGTTGTGAAGAAGGAATTCAGTCCATCCTACAGAGCACTGGTCTCAGACCTGGGAGTACAAGGTACCAGAACAGTTTTCTTGCCACCTCTGCCTGGTTCACGAGGAAACAGATTCATTTCTACTGACAACGTCAAACTTCACCATGTGGCCGATCCTGCACAATAGACCCAGAGGTCCCTG
Source organism: Pleurodeles waltl (assembly GCF_031143425.1). Classification (NCBI taxonomy): domain Eukaryota; kingdom Metazoa; phylum Chordata; class Amphibia; order Caudata; family Salamandridae; genus Pleurodeles; species Pleurodeles waltl. Next base: position 445,637,470 of record NC_090442.1, on the reverse strand, counting down.
GGGTAGTTCCTGATCCCCTCTCACTACCCAACAGGACATACCTCTTCAGAATAGAATGAACAAAACTACTTTGGATTATGCAACAATGTCCAACAATGCTAACAATTCCTCCTCGATCATGGGGAGTGTGGAAAATGAGCTTTTGATGGTTCCTGTTACCACTTCAATGACAACTCCTGTCCACGATTTGGCCATTTTATACACCGGTACAACACAGACTGATGGCACCATCTAGTATGAGCCTCCATGTGAAGTGGACCCATCTACAAGTACTGCACTTGCTCCGGTGTTTGCAGAGACTGCCTCTGGATACTTCATCGATACTGATGACTTTTCTTCAGACTCATCGACTCCCGTGTCTGAAAATGTTTCAAAGACATGTAAGCTATACTTATGGCTTAAAATGTATTACTTAATATACCCCTGGACCTATCTATGGTTCAGCCTGACATTTTCTACCTTATTTCTATGGATTGGTTTTGTGGCTGTTTTCTTTTTGCTCATAAATGGTCATTACATTCCTGAACGCTCCACTGTAGAGCCTGTCAATAAAGTCTTAACTCCATATCATTCCTCACATAAGGTCCGCAGATACTTATCCCCATTGAACATTTCAGCTGTACCCATCTCTGATGGGATTGTGTGGGACAAAGTTCCATTTGAAATATACGGGCCTACTGAGGTTATCCAAATTCCATATGTATTTAAAATATCTATGACAGATGTCATTTCACTCAGTGTTGTATCTGATGATTGGACTGCCCAGACAGTTGATTCTATGTTAACTGAAATGAAGGACTATTTGAAAGTGATGATGTATATGTAAATACAATGAATCATGGGGAAATGTTCTACTATAATAATTGGGGACATTACTACCTGCACCGTGCAACTAGACATAGACCGGTACTCAATTACACACAGTGGGAACATTGTTCGACACCACCAGTGGGAAGCCCGAAAAGTTATTTAGAGAAGTTTACTTATTTTTCTGGGCATGACTCAAAAAATTCAGAGTCATAATTTTTCAAATTGCCTCCTTCAAAAATTAGAAAAATTTTGCTAACAGACACAAAACTGATTTATTCAGATTCCTTTGTTTCCCGTCTTGCTGTTGAAGGTTATGATCACTGGAAGAACACTATTGATTTAAAGAGTGTATGGGGAACACAAGATTGGCAAATACAGGGTAGGGAAGCTTTATTTAGATCATGCCTGATTCCCTTACAAATGATCTTTTTAAATGACACGATTCAACAGACGTCCTGCCTAGGGTTAGCAAAAATAAAAGACATGAGCACGCCCAATATTCCCACACTGATGAAATTGAATGATTGGCAATACTTCCTGAACAGCACGGAGGAAGAGCTAGATGCACTGATTCAGGCTGGTACCTATAATTCTGCACTTTCCAGTCCCGGTGTGTAGTTCATTTGGCCACTAGACACCAAAGGCTGTGTTTTTTTAATTCCTCAAGGGGTTTCAAGATTTGCCGGCCAGATCCTTGCTTTATCTCAGGTCAACACACGGAGATAGTTACTACATACAGTGTGGGTAAACTTTGCCAATAATGGGTACAGTCTAACACGTTAGCCGCAGTTAAAGAACACCTGAACACGCTTTCTGAAAATATAGACTTGCAGGACTTTTTGTTAGGTACTAGGAAACAGCGCTCTAAAAGATTTATCTATGCTATGTATAATGAGATATGGAAACTTTCTCAGATAGAAGCTGCTGCACGTTTAAGGCAAATAGATAAGGAAAATTTAGAAAAGGCTTTAGCAGTTGTCGATAATGGCATGAACACTCTGTCCAACATAATTTATTCACCAACAAACATAGGCCCTCATTACGAACATGGCCGTTCAGACCACCGGCATGGCGGTCTGAACCGCCATATTATGAACAAGGGAGGGCTGCCACAGCCTGACGATGGCAGAATACTTTATCCGAAAGGGCAGCGTTGCAAGCAGTGCTGCCCTGCAGATAAAAAATCCTTGTTCCTGCAGCCTTTCCCCGGCGGGTTCCCCCACTAAAGAAAGGCTGGTGGAAGGGGTGCTCTGGGGCCCTCCTGGCCCCCCTCTGGGGGCCCCTGCACTGCCCATGCACTTGGGATGGGCAGTGCAGGGGCCCTGTGCAGTTCCCCATCACGCAGGTCACTGCCCGATTTACAGGCAGTGATCTGCGCTACAGGTGCTGCTGCACCCGCGGCACAGTGACATTGACGACGGCTCCATGTGGAGCCGTCAGCAATGTCCCAGCCTTGCATTCTGCTGGGCCAGTGGGTGGAAACACTGTTTCCGCCTGCCGGCCCAGCAGAATGTCTATTATACGGCCAGCGGGGTCTCAAGGGGGGTGACGGTCTGTGAAAAGACCGCCAGCCTGAACACGGCGGGGTTTCCTGCCATGTTCATAATGACCCCCATGGTGTCGTCTATGATAGATATCATTCAGACAGACATGTCCCATTTATACCATGGACAAAGTCAGCTGCATTCCACTATGCCGCTTGGTTGGACATTAAAAAAACTGAAAAATGGTCGTATTCAATGTAGATACATTAACGGTAGTGAAGTATTCACTGCTTTTAATTTATAAATGGAACAAAAGACAATGGCTAAAAGGGAAGCTAGTTTCACCATGCTTCATAAAGAGAAGTCAGAAAAGTTGCCTTTTACGATTGCACAGAGTCCTTCAACAGTATGGTTCCTACATGGCATCATTAATCTGCCAATTTCCACTTTTCATTTTTTTAAATGCCTAAAACATCTTGCCGTTGGCAGGTATGAGCGTCTGGGCAATAGCTATATTAAGGAAGACTGGGAGTTGCCTTTTGATTACAAATGTCTGAACGGTGAAAAATAAGTCTTTCTTAGTGAAAGCGAATGTGAGACTTCTGTTAGTCATTCAATGACCTGCAAGCAGGGGTCCATTCACGGGCATTGCAATGCGGGGTCGCGAACTTGGCCTGTTTTCTGAAGGGTACTCCTGTCTCTTTGATTCGACCAGCATTTCATGTACTTTCCAATGGAAGTTATGTGGTGCTGAGCGATCAAAGTTGTTGTGATATGCGACCAGGAATTGCCTACACAATTTCGATCTCTAAGGTTGTTACGTGTTGTAGATATGTTTTATTCCCCCCACACGAGAGATAAAGGTATCAGAAGTGTGGCCTCACATTGATACTATTAATGTAAATTATGACAAGCTGAGCACACTAAAGGCACTACTGTTTCAAAAACAGGTCACATTGATATCAGCTAGAGAGACGTATGCTCTCCAGATTGTGGGATCATCAGCCGAGAGACAATCCCTATTAAATACCAACTTCCCCATGCACTTTGGTGAACTGTTATCCAGAATTTTCAACGCCTCGAGCACTACTGGGATTGTCCATTTTTTAAGGATGTCGGGTCTGGATTTGCGTCAATCTTCCAGACTATCTTTGGAGTCATCCCGTCGGCAATCCATTCACTCTTTTCAAGTGTGTTTGGGGGCTTTCCTGTAAATTTGACATTGATTGGAGGAATACTGGTGCTATTTCTTCTGATTTGCAGTGGTTGTTTCTTTACAACTACAAGGAGCGATTGAGCAGCTACCACCAGCACAACTGTGCCATGAACGCATGGTTCAGATCTTCAATGCTTCCTTGCTGGAGTAATTGGAATGGGACTGGTCATAGTCATTCTGACTACTCCTCTGGTGCGTGCAGCCTGTCTTTCGCTGTGCATGGTGCTTCTTCGAACATTTGCCAACAGTGTGTCTTGCCGTCATGCCAGTGCCTCCTGTGGACCAAGAACTGCTGATGTCCCCGATGAAGGTTCATACATGGCTGTGCCCCCTGAAACTAAGCCAGATCCGCTAGGCCACTTATGAACACTCTGTATTGACTGAGTTGGCACTGATGCAGGTGGACCTGCACAAGAGACTGCTGCACACTTTTGCTCTGCGAATCCATCCACCCATGTGATCGATCTAAATCTGTTGATTTGGCCTCGTTTTTTAATGACTTTCTAGTTGATGGCTTCAGAGCTACTCTTCAAGATCATGATTATTGTTCCACAAATTCCTGATTGACTTTTTATACCAAACAAAGTTCAAAGTAGGCTTTTATTGTCTTTACTTTGGCCTGCTGTGCTTGTCATGGTCGACATTAGGGCCCTCATTCTGACCCTGGTGGTCGGCGGAGAGGCGGCGGTCGGACCGCGAACAGACCGGCGGTCAGAAAAATGGCATTCTGACCGCGGCGGTCACCGCCGCGATCGCCCGCCACTTCCCCACTCCGACCGCCACGGCGGTCATGACCGCCGGGCTGGAGTTTGCACACTCCGGCCCGGCGGTCGTCCCAAGACCGCCAACGGTATCATGACCCTGCCTACCGCCGCGGTTTCTTGCGGTCGGGAACCGCCATGCGAACCATGGCGGTAAGCACTATCGGGGCCAGGGAATTCCTTCCCTGGGACTGATAGGGGTCTCCCCCACCCCCCACTACCCACCCGAGTCCTCCCCCCACACCCTCCACCCCCCTGCTGCCCCCCAGAGGTGGTACGAACCCCCTCCCCACCCCCACCCCGACATGCACATACATGCACCCCGACATGCACACACCCCCAACATGCACATATACACACCCCCTACACACACATACACAACGGGGACACATACCCGCACACATACATGCAGACATGCGCACCTGCCGAACAGCACACATTACCCATAGACACAGCAGCACCCCCCGCCCGCATACACGCACTCACACACCCCCTCTACACACTCACACGCACACCCCCATGCACGCCCACATCACACAACACCCCCCATCCCCCTCCCCTCACGGACGGTCAACTTACCTTGTGCGTTGGTCCTCCGGGAGGCGACGGGAGCCATGGGGAGGTGACCGCCAACAGAACACCGCCAACAGAAGACCGCCACACAGATATGTGGGTCGTAATTCTGTGGGCGGTGTTCTGCTGGCGTGGCGGTGGAGGTTGACCAGTCTCCACTTTTCCGCCGACCGCCAGTGTGGCTGCTGGCGGTTTCCCGGCGGAACGCTCCCAGCGGTCGGAATGCGCACAGCGGCATACCGCTGCGGTCGGCGGTCTTCACCGCGGCGGTAACTCGGCGGTCTCGCGAAAAGACCGCCAAGGTCAGAATGAGGGCCTAGGTCTCTTCGTATGTTTTTTTAGTTTTTTTAAGCTATTACATTTAAATATGTTTTTTAACTTGTTTTTATGCTTTTAGCTTTTTTTCAAGAGCAGTTTTTTAGCTTTTGGATTCATTCACCTCCGATTATGGCATCATACTTGTTACGACAATGGGGAGGGTGTAGTGAATCCTAGTTTGTTTTAATGGGATAACAGGAGTTAGCTAATTCTTGAGCTTGCAGACTCATGCCCCCGTCATCTAGAGACTTTTAACCTACTTAGCTTGCTCTGTCTTAGCCCATTTATTTAAATAATTATTTCAAGATGGCTGCCTTGTTTATAGTTAGGCCATTTGTTTAAGTTTTTAAGTTTATGTTATCAGTGCCACCGCGCTAAGGCGTCAAATCAAGCGACAAAGACAAACAAACTGTAGGTGTTCACAATCGGTATTTTCCCTCTTCATGCTTTTGAGGGAATTGTTTATATTAATTACAGTCCCAAGCATGCTGTGTTATCTATTGTTGGGAACAACCTACGTCAGGGGTCTAAGTAGATCAGTATAAATACACATCACTGTAAACAGATAATCAGAGGGATTCCGACCAGATACCATCGCTGCTATCGATGCTGCACGTTGCTTTACGCTGACCTGGACTTCGCGTTCCTACAGATTCTGAGCTAGAGACCTCATTCCAGGGTAACAAGGGTTGTGGGCTCTCCTCAGGGACATGACATTGGCAGATTACATTTAACATGCCCAGCTCTCCTTTAGGTAGAAGGTTAGACCTATCAGAATAGGGTTATAGGACATATTATATACTCTATGGCCCTCATTACAACCCTGCCGGTAAATGCTGCCTACCGCCGTGCCGACGGCCGCCAAGATACGGTAATCCGCCACAGGTATTATGACCAACACAGAGAATTCTGCCACAATACAGACACCCACACAAGTCTGCCACACCAAACGTCCTTGATAAAATGGCAATAGCAAAACCCACACTGTTACGTCAACAGGAATACGCCCACAGTATCACAACCCACGAATCAACGCGGCAGTCTTTCAACCACGGTAAACCATTGGCATTGGTACATACCACTGCGCTCAAAATGCACACACACTTACAAAACTACACCACATTGGACAATTCAAAATACACACACCTGACACACATACACACACCACACCGTCACACTCATACCATTATAAAAAACACACCCACAACCCCTTACAACAACAAAAAAGAGACCAAGCACAGAGAGACAAGCAAAGAGCACCCACTCAATCAGAGGCACAGAACACCATCACCCATGCACCATCCACGCACATCACAGTTTACACCCCAACACATCACCCCACACATCACCTCACACATTCTCACACATATCACTCACCCCAAAGACACCCCAGGATTTCTGAGGAAGAGCTAAGGGTCATGGAGGAGGAAATCATCCGGGTAGAGTCAAAGCTATTCGGATTACAGGTGCAGCAGACGTTCATTGCAAGGAAGACGGAGCTATGGCAGAGGATCGTGGACAGGGTCAACGCCGTGGGACAGCACCCAAGAACAAGGGATGACATCAGGAAGAGGTGCAACAACCTACGGGGGAAGGTGCGTTCTGTGGTTTCAAGACACCAGATTGCTGTACAGAGGATAGGCGGTGGATCCCCACCTCCTCCCCCACAACTAACAACATGGGAAGAGCAAGTCTTGGCGATCATGCATCGTGAGGGCCTCGCAGGAGTAGCAGGAGGACTGGACTCTGGTAAGGCAAATCTCTATTGCTATATCCCCCACCCTACCTGTATGCTATCACATACCCTCGCCCTTACCCTCACTCCCATCACTCCACCAACTCACATATATCCCACTATCATAACCCACCCATCCCAATACCAAGCCCTGCATGCAACAACAATGCATGGACCCCTATCACAGACCTGCATGGGCACCCATCACCCCAGCATGCCCAATAGAGAGACTCACCCAGCTCACAAAATCATCACTCACACAAAGCCAAGCCGACAGGGAAAGCACAGTCATACAGGGAAACATACCCATGCATAAGATGGCACACGCAGATACTTTAACAATGCATTTGCATCCCAAAAGGGCCCCTACCCAACTTCACTGGAGAGAAGGTGCCAGCTACATCCAGCCCTCCCAGAAGAGGCCCACAGTGAAGACAGCAGATGTGCATGCCTGGATCACGATGACCAACCTCTGGACAGTCGGTTACCCTGCCACAGTCCCAAACCACTACAGAGCCTCTCCCCTCAGGAAACACCACCACAGCACCCACCCAGCGGGCCCATACCTCTGTTCCCAGGACACGTCAATCAGCAGTGTGCCCACCACTACAGGGACCCCAGGCAACCCCACAAACACAGGACGATCAGGGACCTGGGGTCAGTGGCAGTGGGCACATGGTTCAGGGGACAGAGGCATAGGACAACAGGGAAGCTGGGAGGACTGAAGTGCGACAGGGGAAGGACAGGCCCAGGGAACCGACCCTCCATGAGGCACTCTTAAACATCATGGGAGCGTACTACCATTTCCAGGAAACCGTGGGCCAGGTACTTGCAAAGTTACAGGAGACCCAGCGGCTGCAGGAGGTACAGCACCTGGGGATCAGGGAGGACCTGACGAAAATATACACCATCCTGGTCACCATTGAAGGGGTACTGGCTGACATGGGCAAGACCATGAGGGATGCAGTGGCACAACAAAGGGCCCCTGACACTAGCCAAACCAAGGAACAGCCTTTCACCTCCACTGGCGCTAGTGGACAGGAGGCCTAGCCATAGGACCAACAGGCCACCAGCACCCCACCCCCCGCAGAAGGAGAACCACCCCGCAAATGGTCCCTGCGATCCAGGCAGAAGACAGAGAACATTGCCAAGACCCCCGCCAGGAAATGAGACTCTCCCGATTGTCACCCTTCTGGCCCACTATGTCACCCTGTCCACCTTGAACTGCCATTGCTCCACTTCCAATGCCCCATTGGACAATGCACCTGTGATACCAAGAGACTGGACTCTAACTGGACATTCCTCAACCATCACCCCAGCCCCTTGCACTTACCCCCATACTTATTTGCACAAAAATAAACACCCTTGAAACATAAACCATACTGGAGTCAGTGTAATGATTAGAAACATGTATTATTACAACATTATCAAAGCATTGCAATGTCTGTGTTCTGTGAAATATACTACAGGATGACCTTTGGTGGGCAGCAGTACATATAGCAGAAGACAGAATGGGGTACACAGATCTGAAAATAGAGAATCCAAAGGGAACAGTCAGTATCCATAGACAGAGGGTAAGAGCCTGCCATATACAATGTTCAAAAGATTACTGTAATGTAAAGTTGAGTTACAGTTTCTTACCTGTGTGTCACTGGAAGTACTGCTGTATAATGTTTGTTCTGTTGTCCACATCTTCCTCATCTGACTCCTCTTCCTCACTATCCACAGGCTTCACCGCTGCCACAAGACCATCTCCAGGCTCACCTCATGCAGAAAAGGCACCTGCCATCTCAAGGCTGAGTTGTGCAACATACAGCGTGCCACAATGATTTGGCACACCTTCTTGGGTGAGTAGTACAGGAATACACCTGTCAGATGGAGGCACTGGAACTTAGCCTTCAGGAGGCTGAAGGTTCTCTCAATAATCCTCCTTGTACGCCCATGTGCCTCAAGCAACACATCCACGACCTGCTCACAGACACACAACCTGATTTACTATTCATAACTGAAACCTGGTTGGGAGATGACATGGCCCCAGTGTTGCAAACCATCACACAAAACCGTATAGGCAAGAGAGGAGGTGGACTAGCTATTATATTCAAACAGGCAATAAACCTCAGTAAAACAGACATTTCCATACAAGGTTGTGAAGCCCTCCAACCGTCAGATTACAGACAGAGATCAGAGGAATGATCAATGAGGCCATTAGTAATTCCTGGAACTCACAAAAAGAGGCTGATTTCCTAGACACTGCTAATCCCAGGATTCCATACTTTTACTGTCTGCCTAAAATTCATAAAGGGATAATTCCACCCCCGGGCCGCCCAATTGTGTCAGGGATAGGGTCTATCCTCGAGCCGTTGTCTACATTTTGTGACAATTTTTTGCAACCTCTTGTACAACAATCTTCTACATATTTACGGGACACCAAAGACGTCCTCAACCTCATTGAATCCATCAATTCTGAAGGTGACGCCCATGCATTGATTACCATGGATGTTGAGGCATTATATACCAACATCCCACAACAGGCTACTTTGTCAGTAGTAGAATCAGCTCTTCTAACGACCACTTTGAAGTTGACCAGTCCGGTTCATTTCATTATGCATTGTGCTAGCTTAGCGATGAAAGAAAACTTCTTCAAGTTTGAAGACTCATTGTTCCACCAGACTCGAGGTACATCAATGGGGAGCACTTTTGCTCCGAGCCTAGCATGTCTTTACATGTATGATTTCGAGAAACGATTCATACTACCTACCTCCAATCCTCACTTTCATAATATTAAATTGTGGCGTCGATATATTGACGACATTCTGGTGATCTGGCAAGGCCCCATTGAGGAAGTAACGGATTTCACGACATGAGTTAACAACCTCGACCCCTATTTGAACTTCACCTCCTCTGTTTCTACCACCAAGATTACTTTCCTGGATTTGGTCATTAACATTGACAGGGGCATACTAACTACTTGTACACATCACAAAATTACAGACCGAAACAGTCTACTACTTTACGATAGTTACCACCCGAAAGCACTAAGAGATAACCTACCATTTGGTCAATTCCTACGGTTATGCCGTAATTATAGTAATATCCACTCATTTGACACACAAGCCACAGAATTGAAACACAAACTATATGACCGTCATTATCCTGTAAGGGTGGTTAACACTGCTCACAAACGTGCCAAATATAGTGATAGGGAGCTATTACTACAAACAGTACCCAGACGTGGAGAGAATAAACTAACCTGTGTTACGACTTTTACACCACTGTCTAACACAGTCAAGAAAATTATCAACAATAGATGGGAGATCCTCCTGAGTGGGGGTGAGAGTATCCCTAAACCACTATTTGCCTTTAGAAGGACCACTAACTTGAGAGACATACTGATTCATACCAGACCTAGACCTCGCGAGGCATCCAGCAGACAAGGCACCCTTTGGGAGCTACCGCCAGTGACCGGCCATTTCCCTTGTGGGAATTGCAATGTGTGCCCTTTAACCAAACGAACAGACTCATTGGAACTTGTACCAATTGGGCACTGGCGATTACTTAGACACACTAATTGCAATACCCGAAACTGTGTGTGTACTTGATAACATGCCCATGTGGTCTACAATATGTAGGGATGACCACAAGAGCAGTCAAACTAAGAATCAATGAACACTGCAGTAATATTCGGTGTGGACGTACTTCGACTAAACTAAGTATCCACTACACCGAAGCACAACATAGCCCGGATGACATGTGGTGGATTATACTACAAACATGCCCACAGAAAGACGCTGAGTCTCTCTTTGAACTAGAACAACTGTGGGTTTTTAAGCTTGGGACCCACCGTAGTGGGCTTAATGACGATATCCCATGGATTAACTTTTCTCCGTGACTGAACAATACTGAGAAACTGACACGATAGCTGGTCTACCTATGACTATAGATGTAAACATGTGGTCCCTTATCATCCATGGAAATACGTTCCTCATCCTCCACAGAAATACCTTGGATATTTATCCACTGTTGCCTTATATCCAGTACGCCCCTTTGATATGACTCTTTTTTACTTCACAATGAATAGAGTAGACTGAGTGCAACTTATGCTGGCTACGCAACACCATCACCATATACATAGAACTTTCCAACATATAGGATTGACCTGCCAGTTCCGCTGTATTATATCAAACAACCATATTCTTGCCTATTTTTCTTAGGGCATATCATTCCCTTTATTGACTCGAGTGGTAACATAGAACCTCTATCATGGCCGCCACATTTTCCTTTATTGACTTGAGTAGTAATATAGAACTTCTAACATGGCCGACATTTTTCCTTCCTGGCGTCACCAACAGAGCTCTACGCTCGCGTGCTTCGCACGACGAGCGTTTGTGCTGAGACGTACTCACGTTGCATAGCAACGCGCAAAGGATCCGACTTCCGGGTCCTACTCTTTTTATCCCCTCGCTACCGCGTCTCCCGTGTCATTCTGGGAGCGCGACCCAGGGGTAGGTGGGAGTGCCGTCTACCGGTTCCACCGAAGTAAGTTTTTTTGTAATGCCGATTTTGTCGAGTATTCATAGGGTTTTAGACTCGCGAGTAGTGTTTCATCGGCGAGGTCGCCTCTCACCTCTTGACCACTGTCTTTTTACTGTGGCATAATACGAATAACGAGGCAACTCTGGTCACTCCTTGTGATCATATGAGACCATTCGCTCATCACTCAGCCACGTTTGTCTCCTCAACACGTGGTTTTCTACTAACGAGGTGACTTTTTAATTTTAATTTTGATTACCATGAAGTTCCATACCATAGATGTTTTTTGGCAATCGCCTTCCAGTTTGTTTGCATTTGTTCCAAATGATACACTCATTACAGATTGACGATTAAATATTCATAAGTGTGGGGTTTCTCTCCCTGCTTGCTTGGTTACGTATATCTGATGGTACAAGAATTATGTACACCAACTCCAGGGTGGTACTGTATGTTGCAACGACTCCTAATTTTGTTTTGTGATTTTTTGTTTTTCTATATGCTAATTAGAGCCTTGTGGACCAGGTCTATGGTCCGCGTGATCCCATGAAGCCCTGTCTCAGTGTAGGAGGGTAAGCACATCTTGTTCGTCACACTGACACGGGTGTATGAATGTTTATCACGATCAACGTGTGCCACACACATTGAATTTATACTCATGCAAGTGCAATTCTTGATATGTTGATCGGGGTATCAGTCAATGTTGTATTTTTTATATAAATCTTTACACTTTTATAGGGCGACGAGTAGGAATGACAGACTGGGTCATAAAGGACTCATGTAAGTGACTGGTGATAATAATACTCCTTTCCTTTTGACTGTTAGTTGATAGAGGTAAGAGCCAATATAGTTTATTTTCGGAGAAGCACGTTTTTTTGTTACTAGGTCCTGAAGAAGCGTCGCTGGATCCTGTGGGACCTCATAGACGCGAAACATGTCGACCCATTGTTGAGGTGGGTCTGGTAGAACCTTGACCCCCTTGTTATGTGCAATACAGTTTGAGAGTGGTCGAACATTATTTCGACTCTACCCTCCTGTTTATAGTTTTAATCTTGGCCAAGACCCCATATTAATAAAAGATGGCTTTTAGTAAGGGTCTTTGAGCCAATTTTATCCTTCTATCTCATTTTGCTCTCTCCTTTCTCCCTCTCCCCCTCACTTATCTGTGGGAAAGGGTGGCATCATCAATAAAAAGATCTCCGGCAAAGAGCCCCCCGAAAGGGTGGTGCCCGCCAGACATTGCAGCGCCAGTCTGGCGAGGAGCTGGTCCAATGATGAAGCATGACACCCAACTGGGTGTGTGAGGACTCTTGCTCCTACTCAATAGGATCCCCTATTACTTTCCCTGTCTTCTTCTTGCTCTTTAGGAACAGTGTATCACATTATTAGTAACTGTTATTGGAGGACATACACTGGACCTCATAATCCTCCGAATCCCCTTATTTCTTGATATATGTGAAGCCCTCCTCGCCAGATGCTACCCTACTCCAACATCCTCCTGTAACTTTCTCCTCCTTTACAGACCTCCACCTAACAACTCCACATTCCCAGATGCTTTTCTAGATACATGCTCAAGCCTTATTACACTATACTCCAACCTATGCATTCTTGGGGATCTAAACATTTGGTTTGACAAACCCATTATGCCCCCTCCAAAAGCTATCACCACTGGCCTAGTCGCATTGAACCTACATCAGATTGTACACAATCCCACACACATGGCTGGACACATCCTAGATGTCATTTTTGCTAAGCCTGAACTAGTTACCATTCATAGCATCATGCCAATCACTTGGTCAGACCATCATTTGATAACTTTCCAACATAAAACCTCACAAATCAACACACCCCACAACTACTTACATACATGCACTTATCGACCATGAAGCAAACTCAATTTTGATGACTTAGAAACACAACTAACAGCCAACACAGATCTAGATACAATTAATTATGTGCCAAAACTTTATGAGTGGCTACAGGAAGCTTTTGATATCCTAATACCACTCAGAAAAACTAAACATGACAAAAGAAAACCAACATCTTGGAGAAACACAGAACTTTAAAAGATAAAGCAACAAATCAGAAAGGTGCAGCGGACCTGGCTCAAAACAAGCAACAATCAAGACAAACTGCAGCTACACAAACTTAGCAGAATATACAAATCAACAATCAAAAAAGCTAAAAAAAGGTACTGCTCAGACAAAATTCAAAATGATAAATCTACAACCAAGGAATTTTATAAAAATTCTCAATTAATTTTGAAAACCTACATGCATGGAATGAAATCATTCCACTACTTAAGATTTCACAAACAAATTGGCAACTCACTACACAAACAAGGCAGACACATTGGACTCTTATTTAAAACAGAAGAAAACCATCAGCACCAGCCCCTTTCCAAAAATACCCTCTAAGAATAAACCAACCCAGTCTCTACAGTCCTTCCAACAAATATCCCAAGGTGAATTTATGGATTTGGTCAAAGCAAGCAGGCCTTCCGGTTGCCCTTCTGACCCTTGTCCACCACAAATCTTCAAGAGCATTCTTCTATCTACTTCTGCTGCCACATCTGTAAGAAGAATCATCAACAACTCTTTAACTACAGGAACTTTTCCTGTAGACCTGAAAAAGGCATACATACGACAGTTATTAAAGAAAACAAACCTAGACCTGCAAGACCCCAACAACTACAGACCAATCACAAATGGACCTTTCATGGGCAAATTGATAGATAGAGCAGCATTCACCCAGATGTCACAATTCATCGAAGACAATTCTTTACTTTCAGACTTCCAAACTGGATTCCGCCCAGGAACAGGCACTGAATCAGCACTCATAGCAATCTGGGATGATCTTGAAAACACAGTTGACCGCAAGGGAGTTGCTACACTACTTCTCTTGGACCTCTCGGCTGCCTTTGATACGGTTGATCATGACACCCTAATTCAAAGACTCCACGAAGCCGGCATACAAGGGACTGCTCTCGACTGGATTCCTTCCTACCTTCAAAAAAGATCTAATATCATCTACAGGCCCCCCTTCTAGTCCAAACCCTACCTCACAAAAGCAGGGGTCCTCCAAGGATCAATCATCTCACCTTTGCTTTTCAACATCTACATGATATCATTACCAGAACTGATCAATGATTTTCATCTCACACGCTACAACTATGCAGATGACACACAAATACTACTTAAATTAGAATGCCCAAAAAACATTGAAAAGTCCGAAATTTTCAGTTGCCTCAGATCCATTGCTTAGTGGATGACCTGGAGCCATCTCAAACTAAATACCTCCAAAACAAAAATACTCATATGTGGTGACTGGAAAAGTTATGACCCTCTGTGCATCTGGCCTGACGATCTCGGACCACCGCCTCAATTATCCAAGAAAGTGAAAAACCTTGGAATCACCATGGATTCCAAGTTAACTATGAATGCCCAAGTGGACAAATTAGCACGAACAAGCTTCATTACCTTGAAGACTCTACGACGCATCTTCCCCCACCTCGGATTTCCACAGAAAGTGCAAACTACTATCTCGCTTGTACTATCCAAACTGGATTATGCCAATGGCCTCTACCACGGATCATCTCTTTCTATTATGAAAAAAATACAGCGTATTCAGGACTCTGCAGCCATGCTACTATTACATGTAAAGCCGCAAGGCCACATCTCCCCTGCCTTGAGAGCACTACACTGGTTACACGTTGCCAGAAGATGCACTTTCAAGCTGCTTTGTATCACTCACAAAGCTACACATGGAACAGGACCGCTTTTTATCAGAAACAAAATAACCAAATACATCCAACAAAGAAACCTCCGCTCAAGATTGGCACCTCGCCTTAGAACACCACCATACAAGAAAAATACTATAGGTGGTACATCCTTCTCCGTACAAGCAGCCAAACTATGGAATTCATTACCCCCAACTATAAGAGCCACAGATAACTTTCTTGTCTTCAGAAAACTACTCAAGAGTTGGTTCTTTCCTCCACAACCACCATATTCAAACAACTATGGACTGCATATGCCTATGTTGATAAATATTTTTTCTGATTATGTGTATATTTCTAGTTATGTATAGTTCTTTAGAAAATATGTATCGCTACTATGTCATTACAATAAAATACAAACACACTCTTTAAACCTGTTTGACTAAGTATACTTACCCATGGTTCTAATTATGTATTGTATGTACATATATGTGTGCATACATGTGTGTATTCATGTGTGTGTGTGTGTGTATGTGTGTGTGTATATATATATATATATATATATATATATATATATATATATATATATATGTATGTATGTGTGTCTGGTGTTCTGTGCTTGGCATGTTTGTGGGTCATGGCATGGCTCCTGGGTGGGTTGTTATGCTATTGTTATACTAGATATCTATGAATCCCTGCTCTCCTCTTATCACACTTATCTACCCATCATCATATGTCATGTCTCTATCAATCTATCCCCCATTCCCACTCTGACTCATCCCAAATCCATTCTACTACTTTCATCTCCTAAATAACTCTGCCTAAGCTCTTTCCTCTGCTTCCACATCTAACTCACCAAACCTCACTCTACTACCGTGACCTCCCAAACAACCCTACTAAATTCGCCCTCATTTATCTCACCCTGCTATGATCTCCTTAACCCTTCCACAGACTCTTCCCTCCTCCATCCCCCTTTACTCATCCCAAGCCTTTGGGATGAGTAACTGAGGGATATACTCCCAATTAACAATTCTGGATTTCTTTCCTCCTCCACCCTCCATTACTCCAGTCAATCTAACTAACAAACTCTCATATCCGCAGCTCAAATTAACTCATAATAATACTAAAACTGTACTCATATTTCCTGATACTAATCTATCACTAATTCTTGTTGGGTTCCGGAGTAGCGTGCTACTTGCCGAAAAGCGCTTCAGGGGTAGTAAGCGCTATATAAATACTATTAAAATTACAATTACAATTGTAATGTTCCTTTGCCCTTGTCCTGGGATTCCTCACTGGGGTCAGTAGCCATGAGAGTTTGGGGTAACCAGAGTCACCTGCAAATACCGAGGGACAACTGTTATACACACACTAACCCTTAGGGACAACCCCATACTCATACTCCAACTTATACTGTGTGGGTACCTTGGGCTCATAGATTAGCCACACCCGGTGTCTCGGAGTTGCCCCATCACATAAGGGATGCTGCTATTCCTCAAGATATATGGATCATGCACAGACCCACGATATTTGGCATTCACATGGGAGATGTACTGGTCTGCCAAACACACCATTTGCACATTCATACAGTGATAGCTTTTTCTATTCCTGTAAACCTGTTCATTTATTCGGGGGGACAAATGCCACATGTGTACCATCAATGATGTTGGGGATATGTCCCAGGGCATAGAAGTCAGCTCTCACTGTGGCCAAATCATCCACCTGGGGGAAAACGATATAGCTGCACATGTGCTTCAGCAGGGCAGACAACACTCTGGTTAACACGTTGGAGAACATTGGCTGAGACATTCCTGATACCATGGCTACTGTAGTTTGAAAGGAACCACTTGCTAGGAAATGGAACACTGACAGAACCTGCTCTAGAGGGGGTATACTTGTGAGCTGACGGATAGCTGACATCAGGTCTGGCTCCAATTGGGCACACATTTCTTGGATTGTGACAAGATCAAGTCTGTATGTAAGGATAATGTGTGTGTCCTCCATTGTCGACAGATCCTCCAGGGGTCTGTACACCGGAGGATGCCGCTATCTCATCATCTGCCTCAGCGGTTGTAGCCTATGGAGGAGAACGGTGGCAGAAGGTCATATTTCCACGTAGATGGCACAACTGTTGTTGAATTTACATCACAGAAGCAGTGTGTGAAGACGAGAGTCAGTTAATGTGCCAATGGGGGTCATTTTGACCTCAGCGGTCTTTTTTCCAAGACCGCTGAGGGACCGCCGTGCGAAAGACCGCCAGTGGTGGCGATTTGCCGCTTGGCCTATTATGACCGTTGGCAGCTCTCCGTCCTTTTTCGGACAGAGAGCCGCCAACAGCCATACTGGCGGGCGGCGGGGAAGTGGAGGTTGCTCCACCTCCACCGCCACGCCAACAGAACACCGCCCAGCGGTGTTCTGTTGGCGGTGTGGTGTCGGCAGAGCTGCCCCCATGGCTCCCGTCCCCTCCCGGAGGATCGACGGAACAGGTAAGTCAATCGTCCGTTAGGGGAGGGGGTGGGGGGTGTTGTGTGTTGTGTGATTGCATGGGGGTGGGCATCTGTGTATGTAGAGGGGGTGTGTGAGTGTGTGTATGCTTGCAGGAGTGTTGCGTGTTTTGGGAATGAGTGTGTGTATGTCTGTGGGTATGTCTGTATGGATGTGTGCGTGTATGTTTGTATGTGGGTGTGCGTGTCTGACTGTGTGTGTAGATGTAGGCATGTATGTCGGCATGTGTGCATGTAACTGTGTAGGTGGAGCCTGCGTGCGTGTCGTGTGGGTATGGGTGATGTGATGTTGGGGGTCGGGGTGGGGAGGGGGGTCCTGCCACCTTTGGGGGGTGGCAGGGGTGGTGGGGGGGTAGGGGAGGGAGTGAGGGTGGGGGTGGGGGGTGGGGGTGACTCCTATCAATGCCAGGGAAGGAATTCTCTGGCACTGATAGTGCTTACCGCCATGGATTTCATGGCGGTTCAAACCGCAGAAAATCCACGGCGGTAAGCCGGGTCAAAATACCGCCGGTGGTATAGTGACGGCCGCCGGGCTGGAGACTCAGGGGGTTATTCTAACTTTGGAGGAGGTGTTAATCCGTCCCAAAAGTGACGGAAAAGTGACGGATTTACCACCAGCCGTATTACGAGTCCATTATATCCTATGGAACTCGTAATACGGCTGGTGGTATATCCGTCACTTTACCGTCACTTTTGGGACGGATTAACACTCCTCCAAAGTTAGAATAACCCCCTCAGTCCTCCAGCCCGGCGGTCATCGGAGAACCGGCGGATGACCATGGCGGTACCCACCATGGTCATAATACTACAAAGAAAGACGCCAGCCTGTTGGCGGTCTTATCGCTGCTCCTCCGCCTTCCGCCAGGGTCATAATGACCCCCAATGTCTGCTGTGACACAGTTAGGTGTCATGCCATGTGCCCCACTGAAATGGCAGCTGCCTGACCTGTGAGGAGGGACAAAGGGAAATGAGGTAATTGCGCTGGCATTGTGCTGCGTCGCAGTAGGCGGTCGATGACTTCACATTGGTTATCATTGGGCGCTGTGGGTCCCTAGAGCCAATAGCGTTGTACGCTGGCGGATGTTACCACCATTTTCTAGCTATTCACTCGCTTGCTACCTGACCATCAACAGGAGGGAACATACACTGCATGTGCTGCTGTGACCTGAGTCTGGAAGCGACAATGGCTAGAGTGTCTGGGGAAAGGGCCACTGCCTTCACTGCGGAGGAGTTGAAGAAATTGGTGGATGGGGTCCTACCCAGTACACATTACTCTACGGTCCTCTAGACAAACAGGTATGTACACTGTAAGCATGATGTGTGGGCAATGCATGTTTGGAGTGGTGTGCATGTAAGCCACATCTTGGGGGGTGCTAAGGCATCCTGGCTTGAGTGCTGCATGAGAGGTGGTCAGTGTATGTGCGTCAGGGCATGGGTAGGAACTGGTGGGCAATGAGTATGACTGTCTGGATGGGTGAGTAACTTCCTTTTCCGCTGTCTTTTCCCTCTAGGTCAGCGTCCACCACAAAAAGGGTATTTGGCGACCAATCGCCAAGGAGGTGCGGACCCTGGGGGTTATCACAGGCAGAGCACCCACAGCCGCAAGAGATTGGAGGACCTGCGTTGCTGGACCAAGAAAATGCCAGAGGCCCAACTAGGGCTGGCCTCCCAACGTGGATGGGGTGCCCGTCACACCACATCCTGGCGGTGGCCTATCCGGAGTTGGATGGGCACTTGAGGGCATCACAGCAGCCACAACGGGGTGAGTACAGATTCTGAAAGCTGACTTTGCGTGCTTTAAGAGCTAGCAGGGTGGGGGATGGGGGCGGTGGGTGCCCCTAGGCCAGCACAATCATGGCAGGGTAGGTCCCTTGTGTGCAGGCTCTGAAGCACTCCTACCCCAATGGTACAAGTGGCCGACTACTACTGGCCAGGGTCCTGTGGGTGTCAGGTGTGCAGATGCTGGCGTTAGGCATTGTACCCCATGGTCTGGTGACTACCTTAGTGACTGGTTGGGCATGGCCTAGTGCATTGGACTGCTCCCTGTGTGTTGTGTACGCCAACGGTAGAGGTGTTGCTGGCATTGACCAAGTCAAGTGTACTCTCTGTCTCTCCCCTCCTTTTTTTTGTCACCCTGTCCTTGTGTGCATTAGCATCATCTGGCGGAGGAGCAGAGGCACCGGCAATGGAGGGAGCTGCATCCCACATGGGCCTGGAGCCCGAATCCACCGAGGGTGAAGGCACCAGTGGGATGGAGGGTGAGGGGAGCTCCACGACGGAGACAGGAGAGGAGACCAGTGACAGCGATTCCTCCTCCAATGGAAGCTCCCTGGCGGTGGTGGACACCTCTGTGCCCACCCCAATAAAAGGGAACAGCTGCCACCCCCCCTACCAGCACCGCCCTCTCAGCAGCCCCTCAGCGTTTTTCCTGTGCCCACTCACCCAGAAGGGTGGGCATCTCCTTCGCTCCAGGCACTTCAGGCCCTGCCCCAGTCAGCCCTGCTGCTCTCAGTGAGGAGGCTATTGACTTCCTGAGATCCCTCACTGTTGGGCAGTCAACTATTCTGAATGCCATCCAGGGTGTCAAGAGGCATTTGCAACAAACAAATGCATACCTGGAGGGCATTCATTCTGGCATGGTGGCCCAACATAGAGCATTTCAGGCTCTGGTCTCAGTACTGATGGCAGCCATTGTCCCTGTGTCCAGTCTCCCCTCTCCAACTTCCACTACCCAGACCCAATCCCCTGTACCTCACCCTATCCCAAACACACCTTTAGACCAGCATGCACACAAACCAACACACAAAAGTGGCTCAGGAAAACATAAGCACCACACATCTCACAGGAACTCACACAAGCACCATACCCATGTAAACATACCAACATCCACTGCCTCCACTGTGTCCCCCTCCTCCTCTTCATCCACCTCCCTCCCAGTAGCGTCTCCACTCACACCTGCATGCACTACATCGTCATCCACTACCACCATCACTAGCACGCCCATCATTACAAACCCCTCACCGACAGTCACCACCCCCACAACAATGCACAAGTCCCCTGTGTCCTCTTCCAGTGTCTGTGAGCCCTCCTCCCAAAGTACACAAACGCAAGCACACACCCATCCAACAGCCATCCACCTCACAACAGCATCCTGCCCATGCACCTTCATCCAAACTCAGCAGACGTACACCTCCTACAAACACTCCCTCTTCCTCCACTCCCAAATCCCCTCCATCTTCCCATCCCAGTGTGTCTAAAAAGATTTTCCTGGCTAACATTGACCTCTTCCCTATGCCTCCCCTGTCCTTCCCCTACGGCCAGGGTATCAAGATCCCAGGCCAGCACCTCAGCCAGCAACTCGGCATCCGCTGTGGTACCTGAAAGTCCCAGGGGATCAAAGGGGGCACCCATCAGGGCTGCCAGTGTGCCACCAACCAATGCAAAGGACCAACCGATTTCGCCACCTGCCAAGGTGAAGAAGGGGCCAGCATGCAGCACGGCCAAGAAGCACGACCCACACAGCAATGGCTCCTCAAAAACTGCACCTGCCAGTGCCAAGGTCCCAGCAGCGTCTGCCAAGGTGGGGAAGGGTAAGAAAACCCAAAGCAAGGCACTTCAGGCCTCGGAGCCTCCAGGTGAGGGACTGGTGGCCACCATTAGTCCTGACAGCCCAGCAACCTGTACCGAAGAAAGCATTGCCACCTGCACCACCATCTGCACCGCCACCTGCTCTGCCGCTGCCACAGCAGTCAGCAGCATCATCCCCAGTGGGCAGCCGTCCGAGGCTGCAGGAGACAGCCTGGACCCACCACTTGATGCACCACTACCAGCAGTTTACAGCCTAGGTCGCCGCAGGATGGAGTCTGGCTCTGCCTCCATGGAGTATCATGCTACCTGTTCCCTGCACATCTCGTGCCTCAGACACCCAGGTGAGGGAATGGGAACTGCCACACCCCAGGTGCAGCATCACTGGGCACAAGGCCTCCTCCAGAACCAGTGGAGATATGCATCCACTATCACTATCTGTGGCAGGATGAAGCAGACTGGGCACAAGCCCCCCTCCAGAACCAGTGGAGATATGCATCCACTATCATTATCCTTGGCAGGATGAAGCAGACTGGGCACAAGGCCCCCTCCAGAACCAGTGGAACATGTCACCTACTTGAGAGACTGTGGCTTTACACTCCCCAGGACCAAGCAGTGAGCAGAGCACCCACTTGAGAGACTTGAGAGACTTTGGCTTTACGCTCCCCAGGACCAAGCAGTGGGCAACCCACCCACTTGAGAGACTTGAGAGACTGTGGCTTTGCACTCCTGAGGACCAAGCAGTGAGCAAACCACCCACTTGAGAGACTGCGGCCCCCAAGGGGGGCAGAAACAACTAGGCACCGAGGATTTTTTTTTTTTGCGCCAATGTC
This sequence comes from Pleurodeles waltl, assembly GCF_031143425.1. Taxonomy (NCBI): domain Eukaryota; kingdom Metazoa; phylum Chordata; class Amphibia; order Caudata; family Salamandridae; genus Pleurodeles; species Pleurodeles waltl. The sequence continues at coordinate 445,615,406 of NC_090442.1, read as the reverse complement.
ACGCGGGGGAGCGACGCCGTAGGCAAGGGTCGCTCCCCGGTGGGGTTGGGGGGGGCAAATTTATTTTAGGCCATTTTTGCCCCCCCTGGGGCCGGCTGAGCTACAGGCCAAAATCCACAGGTAGGCACTTTGCAAAAAACACCTCTGTTTTCTGTGAAAAAATGTGATGTGCCATGTTGTGTTTTGGGCCATTTCCTTTCGTGGGCGCTAGGCCTACCCACACAAGTGAGGTACAATTTTTATCTGGAGACTTGGGGAAACGCTGGGTGGAAGGAAATTTGTGGCTCCTCTCAGATTCCAGAACTTTCTGTCACCGAAATGAGAGGAAAAAGTGTTTTTTTGGCCAAATTTTGAGGTTTGCAAAGGCTTCTGGGTAACAGAACCTGGTCAGAGCCCCACAAGTCACCCCATCTTGGATTCCCATAGGTGTCTAGTTTTCAGAAATGCGCTGGTTTGCTAGGTTTCCCCAAGTGCCGGCTGAGCTAGAGGCCAAAATCCACAGGTAGGCACTTTGTAAAAAACACCTCTGTTTTCTGTGAAAAAATGTGATGTGTACACGTTGTGTTTTGTGCCATTTCCTTTCGTGGGCACTAGGCCTACCCACACCAGTGAGGTACCATTTTTATCTGGAGACTTGGGGGAACGCTGGGTGGAAGGAAATTTGTGGCTCCTCTCAGATTCCAGAACTTTCTGTCACCGAAATGGGAGGAAAAAGTGTTTTTTTGGTCAAATTTTGAGGTTTGCAAAGGATTCTGGGTAACAGAACCTGGTCAGAGCCCCACAAGTCACCTCATCTTGGATACCCCTTGGTGTCTAGTTTTAAAAAATGCGCTGGTTTGCTAGGTTTCCCCAGGTGCCGGCTAAGCTAGAGGCCAAAATCCACAAGTAGGTACTTTGTAAAAAACACCTCTGTTTTCTGTGAAAAAATGTGATATGTCCACGTTGTGTTTTGAGCCATTTCCTTTCGTAGGTGCTAGGCCTACCCACACAAGAGAGGTACCATTTTTATCGGGAGACTTAGGGGAACACAGAATAGCAAAACAAGTGTTATTGCCCCTTGTCTTTCTCTACATGTTTTCCTTCCAAATGTAAGGCAGTGTGTAAAAAAGACGTCTATTTAAGAAATGCCCTGTAATTCACATGCTAGTATGGGCACCCCGGAATTCAGAGATGTGCAAATAACCATTGCTTCTCAACACCTTATCTTGTGGCCATTTTAGAAATACAAAGGTTTTCTTGATATCTATTTTTCACTTTTTATATTTCAGCAAATGAATTGCTGTATACCCGGTATAGAATAAAAACCGATTGCAAGGTGCAGCTCATTTATTGGCTCTGGGTACCTAGAGTTCTTGATGAACCTACAAGCCATATATATACCCGCAACCAGAAGAGTCCAGCTGACGTAACAGTATATTGCTTTCAAAAATCTGACATAGCAGGAAAAAGTTACAGAGTAAAACGTGGAGAAAAATGGCAGTTTTTTCACCTCAATTTCAATATTTGTTTATTTCAGCCGTTATTTTGTGTAGGAAACACTTGTAGGATGTACACAAATGACCCCTTGATGAATTCAGAATTTTGTCTACTTTTTAGAAATGGTCAGCTGTCTGGGATCCAGCATTGGTTTCTCATCCATTTTGGTCACTAACTGGAAGGAGGCTGAAAGCACAAAAAATTGTAAAAATGGGGTATGTCCCAGTAAAATGTCAACATTTTATTGAAAAATTGGGTTTTCCAATTCAAGTCTGTCTGTTCTGGAAGCTGGGAAGACGGTGATCTTGCCACTGCAAACCCTTTGTTGATGCCATTTTCAGGGAATAAACCACAAGCTGCCTTCTGCAGCCCTTTTTCCCATTTGTTTGAAAAAAACAAAATGTTCACTGTATTTTGGCTAATTTCTTGGTCTCCTTCACGGGAACCCACAAAGTCTGGGTACCTCTAGAATCCATAGGATGTTGGAAAAAAAGGACGCAAATTTGGCGTGGGAAGCTTATGTGAACAAAAAGTTATGAGGGCCTAAGCGCGAACTGCCCCAAATAGCCAAAAAAAAGGCTCTGCACAGGAGGGGGAAAAGGCCTGGCAGTGAAGGGGTTATTTTGCTCAATTCCTTTTGCCCTTGCATTCTTCCAGGGGGTTATGGGGTGCAAATGTAATGTTGATGCATGTTTTTGTGTGTATGGTGTTGTGGGTGAGGGTGGGGGTTGGGGTGTTGCGTGTTTCATGTGAGTGTCACTTTCTTTTTCCTCCCCCTCCTCTGTGTGCTATGTGCAGTACTCACTGTGGTCGTCACCGCTGCCTTCTTTGTTATTCCTGGTGTATTAGCAGATACACCAGCATCGCAGGACCTGTAGTTCGGGCTCCATGGCATCCTGGTTCTTCGTTGAGTAGGCCTATGATTATAAAGACCCCCACCATCTTGCAGTAACATAGAAAGACATAGGCCCTCATCACAACCCTGGCGGTCGGTGATAAAGCGGCGGTAATACCGCCAACAGGCTGGTGGCAACAAAAATGGGATCACGACCACAGCGGAAACCGTCAACACAGACAGCCACTTTAACACGGCGGTAGCAACAAACAGCGCAGCGGACACCGCCAACAGACAGGAGGGAGACAATGTACCGCCCACCCTATCACAACAGGCCTATCCGCCACCTTTTCTGGGGCAGAACCAACGCGAATAAAAACAAGGCGGAAACAGTACACAGAAGGGAAAACACTTACCTCTCCACACCCCACGAGGAATCAGGAGCTCCAACGACGGCGGAGACGACCACAGTGAGTACTGCACCTACAACACAGGGGAGGGGGGAGGGAAAGAGAGTGACACACACACGCAACACGCAACACCCCCACCCTCACCCACAACACCATACACACAAATACATGCTGCAACATTACATATACACCCCTCCACCCCCCTGGAGGAACGCAAGGACAAAAGGAAATGATTTGAACAAATGTAATAATGTGAAATATATTTATCAAAATGCAAAATCCAGTATATACAATTATGTACACCAACTACACAAGTCCGGATAGTGCACCAATCATTGTCCATGGACCACTGGGCCCAAAATGCATGGGCGAGGCCCACACTAGATAACTGACTCCAAATGGAGAGAACACTGGAGGGGCATCACATAGAAAATATACAGGCGCCAGGGGGGCACCTCAGCCTTATGAACGCACGACGCCACTGCTCCATGAGGGGGGCTCCATGCCCACAATTTGGTCCTGGGGAGTGCAAAGCCACAGTCTCTCATGTCTTTCCAGTGGGTGGTTTGCCCACTGCTTTATCCTGGGGAGTGCAAAGCCACAGACTCTCAAGTGGGTGGTTTACCCACTGCTTTATCCTGGGGAGTGCAAAGCCACAGTCTCTCAAGTCTCTCAAGTGGGTGGTTTGCCCACTGCTTTATCCTGGGGAGTGCAAATACCACAGTCTCTCAAGTGGATAACAGTCTCCACTGGTTCTGGAGGGGGCATGATGCCCAGAGTGCTTCATCCTGCCAAGGACTGAGGTAGTGGATGTGATACTCCACTGGTTCTGGAGGTGGCATGGTGCCCAGAGTGCTTCATCCTGCCAATGACTGAGGTAGTGGATGTGATACTCCACTGGTTCTGGAGGGGGCTTGGTGCCCAGAGTGCTCCACGTGCAGTGTGGCCGGAACAATACACTTGCCTGGGTGTGTGTGTCACAAGACTGCCGAGGTACAGGTAGCATGATATGCCATGGAGGCAGAGACATACCCCACACTGCGGCGTCTTCACATTCCATATGCAGGTGACAACTGTGATGACAGTGATGCTTCATGGAAGCTGCCCAGGGTCCTGGAACTCACCACCAGCCACTGGGGATGATAGCCATGTCTGCGGTGGTTCCACTGTCTGAGGACATTGCAGGCCGCTGGCGGTGCTTGCGGCAGTGTCAGTCACGGCTGTGCTTGCGGCGGGGTCTGTGGCAGTGGTGCTGGCTGCGGAGGTCTGTGGCGGCGGTGCTAGCTGCGAGGTCTGTGGTGGCGGTGCTTGCGGCGGTGTCAGTCACGGCGGTCTCAGTCGTGTTGGCAGGTGTTTTCAGCTTCTCCCTCGGGATGTGGGCACCTTTTTCCCCTTGGTAGGTGGCAAAATGTCCTTGCCCTCGCTCTGTCGCAGACTGGCAGCCCTGATGGTTGGCGTACTCCATGACCCCGCAGTTGCTGGCACCACTGCGCCTGGGGATGTGGTGGCTGAGGTGCTGGGCTGGGACCTGGAAAGCCTGGCCCTAGGGGAAGGACAGGGGGGGAGGTGTAGGGAAGAGGTCAATGTTAGCCAGGAAAAGTTTTTTAGAGACACTGGGATGGGTAGATGGAGGGGGTTTGGGAGTGGAGGTAGAGGTAGTGGTTGTAGGAGGTGTACGTCTGCTGAATTTGGGTGAAGGTGCATGGGCTGGAGGCTGTTGTGAGGTGGATGGCTGTTGGGTGGGTGTGTGCCTGCATTTGTGTACTTTGGGAGGAGGACTCACAGACACACTGGGAGAGGACACTGGGGATATGTGAATGGCAGTGGGGGTGGTGAGTGCACGTAAGCGGTGTGTGGTGATGGGCGTGCTGGTGATGGAAGTACTGTCTGAGGATGTAGTGCATGCAGGTGTGAGTGGAGACGAGACAGGGAGGGAGGAGGGAGACGTGGAGGAGGGGGACACAGTGGAGGAAGTGGATGTTGGTATGTGTGCATGGGTATGATGCTTGTGTGAGTGCCTGTGAGATGTGGGGTGCTTATGTTTGCCTGAGCCACTCTTGCATGTTGATGTGTGTGCATGCTGATCTGATGGTGTGCTTGGTATAGGCTGATGTACAGGAGATTGGGTCTGGGTGGAGGAAGTTGGAGGGGGGAGGCTAGACACAGGGACAATGGTTACCATCAGTGCTGAGGCCAGAGCCTGAAATGCTCTCTGTTGGGCTGCCTGGCCAGAATGAATGCCCTCCAGGTATGCATTTGTTTGTTGCAAATGCCTCTCAAAACCCTGGATGGCATTCAGAATGATAGACTGCCCAACAGTGAGGGATCTCAGGAGGTCAATAGCCTACTCACTGAGGGCAGCAGGGCTGACTAGGGAAGGGCCTGAGGTGCCTGGGGCGAAGGAGATGCCCACCCTCCTGGGTGAGCGGGCACGGGACACACGCTGAGGGGCTGCTGGGAGGGCGGTGCTGGCAGGGGGGGTGGCAGCTGTTCTTGTTGATGCGGTGGGCACAGAGGTGCCCGCCACCGCAAGGGAGCCCCCCTCAGAGTAGGAGTAGCTATAGCTGGTCTCTGCTCCTGTCCCCGCCGAGGAGCTCCCCTCGCCCTCCGTCCCAGTGGTGGCTTCAGACTCCGATGTTTCGCCCTCCAGGGCCAAGTGGGATGCAGATCCCTCCTGCTCCGGTGCCAATGCCTCTCCGCCTGACGATGCTATTGCACACAAGAACAGGGAGACCACAAAAAGGGGGGAGACAGGAGAAAGACATGTTCAGTGCATGCAACACCACTACGATTGGCGGACCCAACAGAAACAGCAGCCCTCTGCACTACGCCATGTACTCATAGTTCCTAGATTAATCACATACCCATGGGGTACAAGGCCTAAGCCCGATTGCTGCACACCTGGAAGTCACAGGAGCCTGACTAGGTGTAGATGGCACTAACCACTAGTGGGGTTGGGGTGCCACAGAGCCTGCCTCACAAGGGACCTACCCTACCAAGATTGCCCTGGCCTAGGAGAACCCACTGCCCACCTCCCCCACCCACACACCTCGTAATGTGCGCAGAGTCAGCTGAATGAGAGTGTACGCACCCCCTTGTGGCTGCTGTGATGCCCTCAAGCGCCCATCCAACTCCGGATACACCACCGCCACGATCTGGAACATCAGGGGGGTCATGGTGCGACGGGCACCCCTCCCACATTGGGAGGCAATCCCCAGCTGGGCCTCCGCCGTCTTCTTGCTCCAGCGGCACAAGTCCTCCCATCTGTTACGGCAGTGGGTGCTCCGTCTGTGGTGGACCCCCAGGGTCCGGACGTCCTTGACGATGGCATGCCAAATGGCCTTCTTCTGGTGGGCGCTGACCTAGAAGAATATTACAGGGGGAAAGGAAAATCATTACCCGTCCAGACCGTCATAGTCATTTGCCCACATTCCCACTCTTGCCCTGACGCACATACACTCACCGTCCGCACATGCAGGCCTCAGCCCCCCCATTTATCTTCCATCCACACCACTCCAAACAGGCACTGCCCATGCAGCATGCTCCTAGTGTACTCACCTGTTTGTCTGGAGGACCGTACAGTTGTGTGTACTCGGGGAGGAGCCCATCCACTAGTTTCTCCAACTCCTCCGAAGTGAAGGCAGGGGCCCTTTCCCCAGACACATGAGCTATCGTCGCTTGCAGACACAGGTCACAGCAGCACTAGCAGTGTAGGTCCTCTCCTGTTGCAGGTTAGGTATCAAGTGAGTGAACAGACAGGAAATGGCGGTCACATCCGCGGCGGTGCGTACCGTCACCACCGGCGTTCATCGTCATTAGCTCCCAGGACCCATAGGGTCCAATGTTAACCAATGCTGGATTGCGCTGTGGTCGTCGACCGCCCACCACAATGATGTACAACGCCAGCGCAGTTACCTCATATCCCCTTGTCCCACCTTACAGGTCAGGCAGCCGCCATTTCAGGGGGCCACATGGCATTAATATTAACTGCGTCACACCAATGTAGGCCTTGAATACACACAGTTAAAGGCACATTGCGGATTAATAAAGGTGTGCAAATCACATTTTGTGATACCTCAGTGTTGGATGACTCTCTGCTCGCTGTTCTCGTCCATAGGGCATGTCTGCTGGGGCAGGTGATGAGATGGCGGCATCCTCTGGTGTACAGACCGCTGGTGGACCTGTCGACAATGGAAGAGAGACACATAATAGTCACCTACAGACTTGATTGTGCAACAATCCATGAACTGTGTGTCCAGTTGGAGCCAGACCTGATGTCAGCTATACGCCATCCCACAAGAATCCCCCCTCTAGTGCAGGTCCTGTCGGTACTCCATTTCATGGCAAGTGGTTCCTTTCAAACAACAGTGGCCATTGCATCAGGGATATCCCAGCCAATGTTCTCTAACGTGTTGTCCAGAGTGTTGTCTGCCCTCCTGAAACACATGCACAGCTACATCGTGTTCCCTCAGGTGGAGGATTTGCCCACAGTGATAGGTGACTTCTATGCCCTGGGACATATCCCCAGCATCATTGGTGCCATTGATGGGACACATGCGGCCCTTGTACCCCCCGCAGGAGTTAACAGGTGTACAGAAACCGGAAGAGCTACCATTCTATGAATGTGCAGATGGTGTGTTTGGCAGACCAGTACATCTCCCATATGAATGCCAAATTTCCTGGCTCAGTCCATGACGCTTACATTTTGAGGAATAGCAGCATCCCGTATGTGATGGGGCAACTCCAGAGGTACCGTGTGTGGCTAATAGGTGAGGACAAGGACCCTATACAGTGCAAATAGGTGTCTGGGTATGGGGTTGTCCCTACGGGTTAGTGTGTGTCTAACAGTTGTCCCTCCATATTTGCAGGTGACTCTGGTTACAACAACCTGTCATGGCTACTGACCCCAGTAGGAAATCCCAGGACAAGGGCAGAGGAACGCTACAATGAGGCACATGGGAAAACTAGGAGGGTGATTGAACAAACCTTCGGCCTCCTGAAGGCCAGATTCCGGTGCCTCCATATGACAGGTGGTTCTCTCTACTACTCACCAAAGAAGGTGTGCCAGATCATCGTGGTCTGCTGTATGCTGCACAACCTGGCTTTGCGACGCCAGGTGCCTTTTCTACAGGAGGATGGGCCAGTTGGTGTTTTTGTGGCAGCTGTGGAGCCTGTTGACAGTGAAGAAGAGGAGGCAGAAGAAGAGGATCTCAACAACAGAAACAACATAATCATGCAATACTTCCAGTGAGACACAGGTAAGATGTCACTGCATCCCATATCTCATACTATTATTGGAGCTAGCATAAGTTTGCCATTTTCACTCAGTGTATGGACCCTGACTTGTCCCTTTGCCTTTCCATTTCACAGATGTGGGTCCCACTTTGTGCTATATTTCCTCCAGTCCTACAGCCTCCTGGAGGGCTGTTCATCATCCAGGCTAGTGTCAGGGGCCCCTTGTTGTGCCACAGTGCCCCTCCTGGTGTTGACAAGGTCTTGCAGCACCCCTGCAATGGTGACCAGGGTGTTGTTTATGGACTTCAGGTCCTCCCTGATCCACAGATAGTGTTCCTCATGCAGCCTCTGGGTCTCCTGAAACTTGGCCAGTACCGTTGCCATCGTCTCTTGGGAATGATGGTAAGCTCCCATGATGTTGGAGAGTGCCTCGTGGAGAGTGAGTTCCCTGGGCCTGTCCTCCCCCTGTCGCACAGCAGTACTCCCAGCTTTCCTGTTTTCCTGAGCCTCTGTCCCCTGAACCGTGTGCCCACTGCCACTGTCCCCAGGTCCCTGATTTTCTTGGGTTGGTGGGTTTGCCTGGGTTCCCTGTAGTGGTGGACACACTGCTGATTGATGTGTCCTGGGGACAGAGGGATGGGCCCGCTGAGTGGGAGCGGTGCTGGTGTTTCCTGAGGGGGGAGGGTCTGTGGTGGCTTGTGCCAGTGTCAGGGGAACTGATTGTCACGAGGTCCCTGATGGGCCGGGCTGGTCATCTTGATCCAGTTTTGCAGAGGTGCTGTCATCACTGTGGGTCTCTTCTGTGGGGGGACTGGATATGTCTGGTACCTCCTGTCCGGTGACGTTGGGTTGGGGTCCTGCAAGGGTGTAAAGGCATGATTATTGTATCTGTGTGTGCCACTGTGTGCAATGGGTGAGTGACCCTGTACTCCAGTGCTTGCATTCTTGTCTTGGTCCTTGTGTGATATTTGGTTTGGGGCCTGGGCGAGTATCTGTGGTGGACATGCTTTGGTGATGGGGGTCCATGCTTTGGTGTTGCATGCAGGGCTTGGTATTGGGATGGGTGGGTTGTGATAGTGGGGCATATATGAGGTGTTGGAGTGATGGGGGTGAGGGTGAGGGTGGGAGTATGTGATTACATGCAGGTAGGGTGGGGGGGATGAGGTAGTAAAGATTTGACTTACCAGAGTCCAGTCCTCCTGCTACTCCTGCGAGGCCCTCAGGATGCAGTATTGCCAAGACCTGCTCCTCTCATGTTGTTAGTTGTTGGGGAGGAGGTGGGGGTCCACCGCCAGTCCTCTGTACAGCAATGTGGTGTCTGGAGACCATGGAACGCACCTTCCTTCATAGGTCATTCCACCTCTTCTTGATGTCATCCCTAGTTCTTGGATGCTGTCCCACTGGTTTGACCCTGTCGACAATTCTGCGCCATAGCTCCATCTTCCTTGCAATGGAGGTGTGCTGCACCTGTGATCTGAATAGCTGTGGCTCTACTCGGACGATTTCCTCCACCATGACCCTGAGCTCCTCCTCAGAGAACCTGGGGTGTTGTTGAGGTGCCATGATGTGGTGTGGGTGATGTGTGATGTGTGAGGTGGTGTGTGTTGTGATGTGTGAGGGGATGTGTTGTGGGCTGTTTGGGGTGCGTGGATGTTGTGTAAGTGATGGTGTTGTGTGTCTGTGGATGCTGGTGTTGTTTATGGTGGTGTCTCTCTCTGGCGTGGTTTCAGAATTCTGGTAGTAAGGGTTTGTGGGTGATGTGGGTATGTGTTTTATAGTGTTGTGTGTGTGGGTGTGGTGTGTGTATGTGTGTCAGCTGTGTGTATTTTGGATTGTCCAATGTGGTTGTGCTTTGTAAATGTGTGTGTACCGCCAATGGAATACCGCGGTTAAAAGAGCGCCGCGTGGATTCGTGGGTCGTGATAGTGTGGGCGCATTCCTGTTGTCGTGACAGTGGAGGTTTTGTTATTGCCAGTTTATCACTGACCTTTGGTGTGGCGGACTTGTGTGGGTGCCTGGATTATGGCAGATTCCGAGCTGTGGGTCGTAATAGCTGTAGCGGAATTCCGCGGCCGCAGCGGTATGTTGGCGGTCTTCAGCACTGCGGTAAGCGGCATTTACCGCCAGGATTGAAATGAGGGCCTATGTGTACACCAACACAAAGAATTATGGGGAAATGTTCTGGTATAACAACTAGGGACATTACTACCTGCACCGTGCCTCTAAACATAGACCAGTATTTAATTAAACACAGTGTGAAAACTGTTCAACACCACCTGTTAACATTATGCAGATAAATTCACTAATTTTTCTGGGCATGACATAAAAATGCAGAGTCATGTTACTTCAAATTACCACCTTAAAAATGTAAGAAAATTTTGCGTACTAACGCCAAGTCAATTTACTTAGGTTTCTTTGTTTCCCGTGTTGCAGTTGAAGGTTACAAATACTAGAAGAGATGCATTGATGTAAAGAGTGTATGGGGAACACAAGATTGGCAAATAGAGGGGATGGAAGCTTTATTTAGAGTGTGCCTTATTCCTGTGAAAATGATCTTTTTGGCACTATTCAACTATTCAACAGACATCCTGTTTGGGGTTAACAAAAATGAAGGAAATAAATGTGCCCAGTATCCCCACACCAGCAAAATGTAATAACTACCAATCCTTCTTGAAAGTCACTGAGAAAGAACTAGATGCAAAGGTTCAGGCTGGTACCTATAACTCTTCACTTTCCACTCCCAGTGAGTGGTTAGTATAGCCAGTGGACACAAATGGGTGTCAGGCATGTTTTGTGAATTCCACAAGGGTTTCAAGATTAGCCGGCTGGACCTTGCTTTGTCTCGGGTTAACACACAAGTATGGTTACAACATACAGTGTGGGTAAACTGTGCCAACTGTGGGGACAGACTAACATATTAGCCACAGTTAAGGAATATCTTAACACTCTTTCTGAAGAAATAGCCTTGCAGGACTTCTTGTTAGGTCCGAGGAAGCCATGCTTTAAAAGATTCATCTATGCCATATATAATGAGATCTGGAAGTTTTCTCAGATAGAAGCTGCTGCACATTTAAGACAGAAATACAAAGAAAATTTAGAAAAGGTTTTAGTTGTTGTCGACAATGGCATGAAGACTCTGTCCCACAGGATTTATTCCTTAACAAACATAGACCCTCATTACGACCCTGGCGGTCGGTGATAAAGTGGTGGTAATACTGCCAACAGGCTGGCGGTAACTACCGCCAAATTATGACCATGACAGGAAGATCTCTGAAATACAGGCACCACGGCGGTAGCTGCCTACAGCCACCATACTAAGACCCTGCAAACCGCCACCTTTTCAGGGGTGGTGCCAACGACATCAAAAGCCTGGTGGAAACTGAGCTCAGAAGTGAAAGGACTCACCATAGAAGACAAAGGGAAGAACCACACCGCTATGGAACAAGATCTGCATGTTTTTATGATGATATTCTACGTTCTGCTCCACCACGAACACCAACACTGGCAAAGATGACGATGGTGAGTACAGCCGCCTAGCAACAAGGGAGGGGGGGAGGAAAAAGAGAGTGACACACACACGTACAACACTCACCCCACACACACACACACACATCATACACACAACCATATGCATTACAAAAACAATTTGAGCCCGTAACTCAGCTGAATAATGCAAGGGCAAAATGATTTAGCCAAAGTGTTTGTAATGAGATCAACACAGTAGAAATAATAAGTTAGGCAAGATAATAGATAAATACACATTTACAGAAAAAAAGGACACAGGCCAGTCCTCAATTTGAGTGGGCCACGTGGCCACAGGCCAAAGCCTAAGGCCACATATATCACCTGTTTCAACACGGAGATAACACTGCAGGAGCATCAGTTGGTAAATAGGCAGGCACCTCAGGGGCACGGGGAAAAGGGACGGGGGCACCTCATCCGGGAGATGTAACAAGACCACAGGTTCTAGAGGGGGCAACATGCCCTGTGCTTGGTCCTTTGGAGTGCTAGTTTATAGTCTCTCATGTGGGTGTCTCACCCACTGGTTCTGGAGGGGGCAACATGCCCTGTGTATGATCCTGGGGAGTGATGGGCCACAGTCTCACAGGTGGGTTTCTTACCCACTGGTTCTGGAGGGGGCAACATGCCCTGTGCTTGGTCCTGGGGAGTGCAAGGCCACAATCTCTCATGTGGGTGTCTCACCCACTGGTAACATGCCCTGTGCTTGATCCTGGGGAGTGATGGACCACAGTCTATCAGGTGGGTGTCTTACCCACTGTTTCTAGAGTGGACAGGCCTTGCAGCAGCCATTTCCACGGTAACACAGGCCATGGTAGGTTCCAGACACAGGTCACAGCAGCACATGCAGTGTAGGACCTCTCTTATGGAAGGTCAGGTAACAAGTGAGGAATCAAATAGAAAATGGCAGTCATGTCCACGGCGGTGCATACAGTCACCGCTGGTGTAGATCACCATTGGCCACTGTAACCCATAGGGCCCAATGTTAGCCTGTGAGGATTTGCACAGCGGTTCCCAACCACCTCACACAACGGTACACAACATCAGCAGATTTACCTCACTTCCACCTGTCCCTCCACACAGGACAGGCGGACGCCATTTCAGGGTGGGGGGCAGGCCCTGGAATCATGTTGCGTCACAGGAGAAATTGGGATATACAGGACAAATCACACTAACCCATTACATGTTTACAGAATGCAAACTCTTGTTAAGGCTCGAATGTTCAGTTTGTGATTGGCTCCTCACTCTTGTGTCCCTTAGATACATACTGCTGCAGATGAATAGGAGATGGAGACATACCCCCTTGTAGAGAGCCCTGGTGGACCTGGCTACTCTGGAGGACAGGCACATCATACTCACTTATAGACTTGACAGGGCCACAATCACAGAGGTGTGTGCCCATTTGGAGCCTGACCTGATATCTGCTATCGGTCACCTCACTGGGATCCACCCTCTTGTTTATGTGCTAGCTGTACTCAATTTCCTGGCAACTGGTTCTTTCCAAGTGACAGTGGGCTTGGCAGCAGAAATGTCACAACCAATGTTCTCAATAGTGCTGACAAGAGTGTTGTCTGCCCTGATAAAACACATTTGCAGCTACATTGTTTTCCCCCAGGTTGAAGATTTGGACACAGTGAAGGCCGAGTTTTATGCAATGGGACTTATCCCATATTACGTTTGTCCCCCCCTCCCCCCCGGCAGAATGAGCACGTGTTCAGGAATCAGAAGAGTTTCCACTCTATGAATATTCAGATGGTGTGCCTTGCGGACCAATACATCTCCCATGTAAATGCTAAGTATCCTGGGTCGGTGTGTGATGCCTTTGTCCTAAGGAATAGCAGCATCCCAAATGTGATGGCCCAATTACAGAGGCACAGGGTGTGGCTAATAGGTGAGCCCTGGTTCCCACCCAGTATACGTTGGTGTTTGGGTACCGTGTGGGCCATATGGGATAGTGTCTGGCTAAATATTGTCCCTGAATATCTGCAGGTAACTCTGGTTACCCAAACCTATCATGGCTGCTGACCTCTGTGAGGAATGCCAGGACAAGCGCTGAAGAACGTTATAATGAGGCACATGGGTGAACCAGAAGGATAATTGAAGGGTTCTTTGGCCTCCTGAAGGCCAGGTTCCGGTGCCTACATCAAACAGGTGAATCCCTGTGCTACTCACCCAAGAAGGTCTGACAGATAGTGGTGGAATGCTGCATGTTGCAAACCTGGCTCTCAGACGCCATGTCCCATTCCTGCAGGAGGAGGAGGCTGGAGATGCCCGTGTGGCAGCAGTAGACCCTGTGGACAGTGAGGATGAGGAGGCAAAGGATGAGAATGAGACCAACAGAACATATGTGATCCGATAATGTTTGTTTTAATTTGTGTGGCAATGTTATGCTGATATTTTCAACTTCTATGCCCACTTACTGTTCCCTCTGGCAATCCATTTTGCAGACGTTGGTGAGCTGACATATACTCCTGGTGTGATCACCACAGCCAGCTACAGGTCATTAATGTATGTTCATTCTCTGTACAGTTGATTTGCAATACTTGTACCTGTTACAATGAATACATATTTGTTATACTTGACATACTCCAATTTTTTTTTTTCATAGGGTGTTTATTGAAGTGCTAAAATATGGAGGGGCAAGTGCAATGGGATGGGTTGATGATGGAGGAAAGTCCAGTGTATTGTTCCAGTCTGTTTGCAGCACAGGTGCATTATCCATGGGGACATAGGAAGGGGAGCAATGGCAGGTCAAGGTGGGCAAGGTGACAGAGTGGGACACAAGGGTGACAATCATGAGAGTCTCATTTCCTGGCAGGGGTCTTGCCAAGTGGCTCTGGCTTCTGTCTGGATCACAGGGAATGTTTGCGGGGTGGTTCACCTTCTGCAGGGGTGCTGGTGGCCTGTCAGCCCTGTGACGGGGCCTCCTGGCCACTAGAGGCAGCAGAGGTGAAGGCTGTTCAGATGTCTGGTTAGTCGCAGGGCCCGCTGGTGAGAAACTGCCTACCTCACTATGTTGGCCATGACTGCCAGCACCCCTGCAATGGAGATCAGGGTGTTGTTGATGGCCTGTAAGTCCTCTCTGATCCCCTGGCACTGTCCTTCCTGCAGCTGCCTGTTCTCCTGCACATTGTCCAGGATCTGGCCCATTGTGTCCTGGGAATGTTGATAAGCTCCCAGGATCTCTGCAAGTGCCTCCTGGAGAGTCGGTTCCCTGCTCTTGTCCTTCCAGTTTCCTTGTTGATCGGTGCCTCTGTCCCTTGAACCGTGGAACCACTGCCACTGAACCCAGGTCCCTGATTGTCTTGTGTGCGAGATGTGCCCTGGGGTACCTATAGAGGTGGACACACTGCTGATTGGCGTGTCCCGTGGGACAGAGGTAGGGGTCAGTGAGGGTGTGTTGGGTAATGTGTTGGGGTGTGTGATGTGGAGTGCATGAGTGGTTTAAAGGTGTAAATAGTGTGTGGCTCTAGTTGTGTCAGTGGTCTTGGTGTCTCTCTGCTGCCAATGGTTTGTAATCGTAGAGGGTTGTGGTTAATGTGGGTGTGTGTGTTATAGTGGTGTGGGTGTGGTGTGTGTATAGGTGTCAGGTGTGTGTTGTTTGAATTGTCCAGTGTGGTGTTATTTTGTTTGTGTGTGTTCATTTTGAGTGCGGCGGTATGTTAAATGGTTTACAGCCATTGAATGTCCGCCGTGGTGATTCGTGGGTCATAATGTGGTGGGCGTTGTTCTGTTGGCGTAATGGTGTGGGTTTTGATACCGCCAGTTTATCACTGACCTTTGGTGTGGCAGATTTGTGTCTGTGGCTGAATACTGATGGACTGGTGTGTGTGTCATAATATGGTGAACGGATATCTGCTGCGGTGGTGGTAAGTTGGCGGCTGTCAGCATGCCGGTAAGTGGGATTTACTGCCAATGGTATAATGAGGGCCATAGTGTTGACTGCAATCAGACATACATGTCCCTTTAATACCATTGACAAAGTCAGCTGCATTCCATCATGCAGTGAGGTTGGACATTACAGACTCTGAAAAACGGCCGCATTCCATGGAAGTATATTAACAGTAGTGACTTGTTTGCTGCCTTTAATTTATCCAAGGAACAACAGGCAATGGCTAAAAGGGAAAAGAGTTTCACTATGCTTGATATAGAAAAGTTAGAGAAGTTGCCTTTCTCAGTTGCAGAAAATCCATCACTTAAATGGCTCTTACATGGCATTATAAATCTGTCCATTTCCACTTTTCGTTTTCTGAAATGTCTTAATCATCTTGCCGTGGGCAGATATGAGCAGCTAGGCAATAGCTATATTAAAGAAGAGTGGGAGCTGGCCTTTGAATATAAATGTTTGAACGGCGAAACAGAGGTCTTTCATAGCGGAAGCGAATGTGAGAATATTGTTAGTCATTCAATGATCTGCAAACAGGTGTCCCTTCACAACCTTTGCTATGTGGGGGTCACGAACTTGGCCTGTTTTCTGAAGGGTACTCCCGTCACTTTGATTTGACCAGCATCTCATGTACTTTCAAATGCAAGTTATGTGGTGTTGAGCGACCAAAGCTGTTGCGGTATGCGACCAGGAATTGCCTACACAATTTCAGTCTCTAAGGTCATTATGTGTTGCAGACATGTTTTATTCCCCCCCACACAAGAGATAAGAGTAGCAGAAATGTGGCCACACATTGATACTGCTAGTGTAAATTATGACAAGCTGAGTAGACTAAAGGCACTACTGTTTTAAAAACAAGTGTCATTGACAGCGGCCAGAGAGACGTATGCTCTCCAGATAGCAAGATCATCAGCCAAGATACAATCCCTATGAAATACTAAATTCCTCAAGCACTTTGGAGAGCTGGTATCCAAAATAATCAACACCTCGAGCACTATGTTGATTGTCCATTTCTTTAACGCTGTCGGGTCTGGATTCGTATCCTTCCAGACTGTCTTCGGAGTCATTCCTTCAGTCGTCTATTCACTCTTTTCAAGTGTGTTTGGTGGCTTTCCTATAATTTTGGTGTTAATAGATAGAATACTGCTGCTGTTGGTTTTGATTTGCAGTGGTTGTGTTTTTCCAGCTAAGCGGAGTGATGGAGCCACTGCCACCAGCTCAACTGTGCCATGAATGCATGGTTCAGTTCTTTAATGCCCCATTGCTGGAAGAGTTGGCGTGTGACTGGTCATTGACATTCAGACCAGTCTTATGGTGTATGCAATCAGTCTTTCACTGCATGTGGTGCCTCTTTGATCACTTGCCTACAGTGTGCCTTGCTGTTACGCTAGGGCCTCCTGTGCACCAAGAACTGCTGATGTCTACGATGGGGGTTTATTCACGGTCGTGCGCCTTGAGAGTAAGGTTGATTCGTGAGGCTACTTATGAGCGCGCCCTTGTTGAACGATCTGGCTCTTTTTTGTGCTGTAGAGACTACAACCCCTGCAGGAGGTCCTGCACAAGAGACTGACATACACTTCTGCTCCATGGATCCGTCTGCCTAACCTGCCATCGATCAAACATCTGACCATGTGGCCTCCTTTCTGAGGGCCTTTCCATTTAATGGCTTCGAAGTCTCTCTTCAAGATCATGACTATTGCTGAATAGATTTGATAATTGGCTTATATTACCAGATTCAAAGATTGCCTTTTAACTTTGGCCTACTGTACTTGGCATTGTCAACATTATGGCTCTCATTTTAACTCTGGCAGTCTTTTGACCACCAAGGTTATTGTGGCGGTATTACCGCCAACAGGCTGGGGGTGTATTCCGCCACATTATGAGTGTGTTGGGTTGGACACAGCCAACCCATCACATCACCACTCATCCTTCCCTGTCACTGGTAGAAGGCTCCCCCAACTCCCCAGCAATCAACTAACCACCTAAACCCCCAGCCCTCAACCCCCTCCCCACAATCATGCACACTCACACACACAACGCATGCACCCAAGCACCATCCCTTCCACACACGCATTCACTTACACATGCTCACACGCATACACATTGACATGCAGACAAGCACTCACTGTAACATTCATATATGCATTCACTCACATGCATACAACCACTCATACGCTATAACACTCACAGATGCATACACACACGCACACACATTCATACTCACATACAGACACTATACACTCACACACAACACCCCCCACCCTCCACCCCACTCCTCTGACGGATGCCCCACCAGCCGGACACCACCAGGCCATATGAATGGCCATAATAAGGCTGGTGGTGTTCTTCTACGCCCAGGCGTCTCGACCACCTGCATGGCTACTGCTGGATTTCCACCATTATTGTGGCAGAAATCCGACAATGTCCATATTATGGCGGCCAGAGGATCACCAGCACTGGTGGTCTTCTAGTGCCCATGTAATCAATGGTCTTGGGAAAAGACCAACTATGTCAAAATGAGGGCCTATATCTCTTTGTATGTGTTATTTAGGTGTTATTATTTAACATGTTTTTAATTACGATTTGTTTAGATATTATTTAATGATTTTAGCTTGTTTTAGTCCAGAGCATTTTTAGCTTGGATACATTCACCTTCGGGGGCGTCATCCTATGGCATGATACTTGTTATGGTAATGGGGAGGGTGCAGTGAATCCTATCTTGTTTTAATGGGAAGCAGGAGTTAGCTTAGACTTTTGGCTTGTAGACTCATGCCCCATCACCCAGTGACTTTTACTATACTTAGTTTCCTCTGTTTTAGTGCAATTATTTAATTATATCTTTCAAGATGGATGCATTGTTTTTAGATTGCCCAATGTTTTTGTTTCATGTTATCAGTGTGCTGTGGTAAGGCATCACTATCAAGCGACAAAGATAAACAAACTGTAGGTATTCACATTAGGTACTTTCGCTCTTTGCGCTCTCCATTAAATTGTTTATATAAACTGCTGCCCCAAACATGTCTTGTTATCTAATGTTTGAAAACAGACGTATGTCAGGGGTATGAGCAGATCTGTATAAATACATCTCACACAGACAGATAGTCAGAGAGATTCCTACCAGATGCCATCAACGCTATTGATGCTGCACGTCACCTTGACGCTGGCCCAGTCTTCGTGTCCCCACAATGTCTGATCTAGAGACCTCATTCCAAGGAAACAAGGTGTGGTGGCCTCTTCTCATGGACATGTCATTGGCAGATTAGGTTTAACACACCTAGCTCTCTTTAGGTTAGGTTCATCATGTTAGGGTATTAGGACATATTTCATATCTCATGTCGTTTTGTGTTATTGTAAGATAATGGGGGTCTTTGAACTAATGACTCTTATGTTCACAATTCTGTTTCTTGCACAGTTCATTATCCCAATCATTGCAGCCCATGCAACTTATCGTAGATTGCAGTATTGTTAATAAAACCTATTAAAACTTTACTGCTTCTCCTTCAGTGCCTGTGTGTTTGATTGAGATATGTTGTTCATGTGAGAAAGAGGTAATCTCCTTTTAACCACAACACTCCCTGACATGTCGCACTCTTAAGTCCATGCATAAAGGCTGCCACAAATCACCTTTTACTGTTGGGGTTTTTGGTGAGGTGCTGCTGTGAGCCACAAGGGTTGGGATGACAGCTGCAACTTGTTGTAGGACTGGCATAATCATCTACAAATATAAGTACTGTCATCCTTAAACCAGCAGTCTTGCCCAGAGCAAGAGTCAAACTACAACAAAAGGAGGAAATAAACAAGTGGACAACGTAGGTAACAAATTATCAATCATATTACGTTTTTGTAAACCCTTTTTCATTAATCTCTTGACACATGAAAGAGACGGCATGTCTAGTTTTTATACATAGGCATTGCTAAAGATGTAAGATCTCTTTGTTTTTATCTTATTTTTTCATGTGGTTCACCTCCACCGTTACAGTTAGTGGAAGCGAGGTCTAAACATTCTTCACTTAGCAGCCCTTTAAGGCCACTCTAAGGTAGCGGGCGCTTTAAAAGACTTGTTTCACATAGTCTTTCGACATGTGAAAGAGACGGCACGTTTTGTTTTTAAACGTGATCACCGACGTAATGGCGAGACGCAGGTGGACTTTCTTGTATAAGCGTTCTAGGGGTCACGGCACGAACGATAGAGACTGATTGCCACTGCCGCCCCTCGGATTAAGATATCTAAACAGTTCAGATGACACGGTAAGCGTGTTAGATTTGTTAGAAGAATTAACGTTGGTGTAGTACGGGCGAGGTGACGTTCTCTTCCCGGTCCTCGTGGTTAAAAGTTTCCCTTTTCCCTGCAGGTACTTGCTAATTGTTCTGGGCCTGATTGCTTTAATTGATAAGCAGTGCTCTTTCAAAATTTGAAATTAGACATCAGAAAGGTAAACTAATCAAAACACCCCTCCTTCTATTTGTTATTATAGTCAACTTAAAGCACTCTAGCGGCATGGATTGGTATCCTGTTACAAGTAAGCAGCATTGCATTTAGAAGTCACGATTGCTAACGCACGAGAGGAACATCTTTGGGGTGCCATAAAGCTGGTTTTAAATAATAGAGTTGACATATAGCAGACACTTGGTGAAGGGTCACTCAATCTTATCTGATAGCTTTATAAGCGTCTCTCTTTTTAAGGTCGATTTTTTGGTTTAATTTAGGTTATATTGTCTCCATTTAGCCCTGATGAGGCCCATAATTATGGGGCCGAAACACATCGACATTTTCCGACTAAGCGAGGTTGGGCTATAAAAAATTGAGTGGACCTTTGAGTATCATTCCACGCAATGTAAAGACTCCTGAGAAGAAATTGACAGGCTACCGATAATTGCGTGCAAACCAATTTCCAACCATCGCAGTCCAGTGGATTACGACTGTAAATAATTTAAGTAACCACTTTTCTCTCAAAGAGAGAAGAAGTGTGTGAGACAAGCTGGCTTTTTGTTTGTTTACATTATATTATTGTGTTACATTTAGGTGTATGTGTTTTGTATTGAGTGTGCTTGCAGTGTGATTGAGATGCTTTTTAATATTTTGGTATTTAGTTTGTGATTCGTTGTCTCACCTTCTAAAATTAAATAAATCATGTAAAGAAATGAGACTTCATAGAGAATAATTATAGCTCTTTTTCTTTGGCAATGTGATTGATAATTTGTTCCCTACGTTGTCCACTTGTTTTTTTCTTATGCTTTCCTCCCAGGGCATGTAGGGGTATTTAGGTTAAACCTCCTTACTTCTAATACAACAATAGGAGGAGTCACAGAATTTTGGAGAAAGACACACAAGTTAAAATGACATTGCCCAATACATACAAGGTCACTAGAGACATTTCCTCATGGTCCACAATGCACTTGTACTGCAGAATACAAACTTGACATTTAACAAGGAGTCAGAAAGAACTCCACTTGGGTAGTATTTTGTGCAAAACTGTGGACTATTGTCCGCAGGGCGGGTGAGGGTCCTTTACGGCTGAGTTACTCCCACAGCTACTCACACACCCACACAGACACATACACCCCCTCACAGACCCACTCAGACACTCATGCACCCAGTGACAGACCTACTTAGACACTGATGCACCCATTCACAGACCCACTCAGATGCTCTTACACCCATGTACAGACCCTATTTGACACTCATACAGTCACTTGCAGACCCACTCAGATATACATGCTCCCACTCACAGACTCACTCAGACTGTCACCTATCCACTCACAGACCCACACAGACACTCACTCATGCACTTGCAGAGACAATCTCACATCCACTTTCACACCAAGACTCCCTCTCATACCTGCTCTGACACACAGACACTCTCACACCAACTCTCACACCCACATAGACCATCTTACACCCTATTCTCACACCCAAACACTGTCACAACCGTTCTCACCCCCAGAGACACCCTCTGACACCTATTCTCACACGCAGAGAGACAGGTCCTGTGGCCAACCCCCACCACGCACAGCCAAAGGCAGTAGGTGGTGCAGGATTAGGTATTTATAGGGGGCTGGCCACTGGGCCTGGTAGCAAGTCAGGCCCTGTGGCCAACCGCGCCATGCGTCACCAAAGGCCATGTATAGCAGTGGTTGAATTAACATATAGTAAATAAGATTTCTTTACATTACAAAGACATGGAAATTCACTGAAAAAAACAAAGATGCATTCACATATACAAAGGATTTCAAATAGTTTTTCAATATGGAATCGCTGAGTAAGCACACTTGCTTTGTCTTCGTCAAGACCAAGCATTAGGATCATTTGTCCTTTCCAGAAGTGGAGCGTCAACTGGGGCCCCTGCTATGTTTAAATATGTCCGTGCTTCCTGTTGAGTACACAATTTGCACAAAATGGCTATCCAACTGGAACACTTTCTACTGTTTAGCTAGTAAGTGGTACCTTGTTGGTTAAATGTACAATGTGGGAGAGAATGGCTGCGCGGCTCCCCTCCCCCGGCTGATTTCAGCCCCAAGGACCTTATTCCCCGTAACCCACTATAGTCCCATAGGGGAGGTGTGGTTCCCCCTCCCCCGGTTGATCTTTGCTCTGGGGACCCCATCCACAAGGCCCTGACCTTCTATAAATGTAGGAGAGGGGCTGCGTGGCACCCCTCTCCCAGTAGATTTCAGCCCCAGGGACCCCATCCCCTGGGGTCCCGCCCAAATATTTTTTTGAGGGGGGAAAAGGCTGATCTCGGTCCCAGAGACCCCATCCCATGGGGCCAGGCTATTTGGGGAGCCTGAATGCCCCTGCAGTCCCAGCCAACTTCCTGCCTCCTGCGGGAGCCAGCATTGCTGTCACAGACAGTGAGCAGCTAAACATGCAGCTCCCTGTCTGTGAGAGCAATTGTTTCCTCTGTTTCCCTGCATGCATCTCTGCAGGCAGTGAAACAGAGGAAACCTCCTGGTTACCGACTCGTAAATGGGAATGCAACTCGCAAATAGGAAGGGGTGCAGTATTGCTTTGTGACCGCGAACAGCAATTCGCAGTTAGCACCCATTTCAAATGGGTGCTAACCCATTCGCAAAAGGGAAGGGGTCCCTGTGGGACCCCTTCCCCTTTGTGAATAGCTCTAAAAAAAAAAAAATCAGAGCAGGCAGTGGTCCATAGGAGGCTCTGTGCACTTCAAGGGCACAGCTGCGTATTAGGATTACACTTCCGACCCCACCAAATCAGTGCACTTCTGAGTCCGAGGACATTCTGCCAGGAAGAAGAACTGCTGTGCTGCTGAAGGGACTGTTACTCTGCTGAACTCTGCTAAACTTTGCTGGATTTCTTCTCTGCTGTTGCTGCCCTGCAGCCCACTGTCCTCCTTTCCTGGGAGGGGGAAGGACTGGACCTGCATCCCTACCTTTCCAGAAGCAATGTGACTCCAAGGACTTGCTGGCCTGTTCGGAAGTCTCAAAGACTTCATCCTGCAACAGCACCTGGACTTTGTTGCTGCAAGTCCTGCCCTGCCAAGAGGTGCCAATCCAGCCCTGGGCCCTTGGAAGTGGGTATAAATTGCTGCAACTTTAAGACCCATACTTAGCCATTGATGTGCCAATCTGAACTGATGCATTTCCCCTCAATGCCAACACATCGCCGCTGCCACTGAGGACAAAGACATTGCATTGCTGACTACCGATGAAGCATCTTGGATTAGGGGGCTTGACATGAGGCATCACCTCCGCTGCTCCATGCATCACGCCCTGTTGACAGAGGAACAAGGTACTTTTTCAGCGGGACAAGGTTGATCTGTATCCAACCCGCATTCCATCATGGTCGGCCTGACTTTTGAGATTTCACGTGGTCTAGCATGACCCGATAGCCCCATTCGGCTTCTAAGCACTATACTTGCAGATATTCATATCCTGACTCCTGCTTCTTGGATTTTTGTCATTATGATGTTTTGTTCATTAAATTAAGATATGTTTTTATACTTGTATGGTATATTTGTGTACAGTGCTTTCACTGTTTTACTGTCTTAAGTTCTGCAACAATACTTTACACATTTCCTCTTAGGTTAAGCTTACCTGCTCTGTGCCAAGGTACCAGAGGGTGAGCACAGGTAGATTTATGGTGTGTATCTGATTTACCATAACTCTGACCGTGGTTCCTGCTTGGACAGGGTGCATACCTCTGCCAACCAGAAACACAATTTCTAACAATTATTTTCGAGTCAAAGACATTTTTTAAATTTTCCTTATCCTTCCTCAAAGGGAGACTCAGCACGCGGGGCGGAAATCTCTGGCAAAGTATATGGACAATTCCAAAACATTATTTAACTTAACTTGAAAATACAAAACATAATTTACATTAAATGTTAATGTAAATTAATTGTATATATCTATGTTAAATGTAAAGCAAAAAAGAAAATATGTTACAGCACTATTAAATTAATTTTGACTTAAAACTTTATTAATGGAAACATATTAAGTTACAATGATGTTTCAGAAATTTAAATTAAAAAGATACATTTCTACTTGAAGAAAAAACATTTTTTAAAGTGTATTAAAAATGGTACATTATGTTTTAAATTTAAAAAGTTATTAAATTATTTTTAATTTAATAATAAATATTTACCATTTTAGCGTTCATTTATATTTGTAACTATTTTCAATAAAGTCAGTTAATTTACTACTATTACTATGGGGTTTTATTTTAAGCCTTTACTTCCATTATTTACTAAGGGAGGGTGCTGCAGTACCAGTGTTTCTGGGCTTAGTTCTGGTGTAAGTTACTGCATAAGGGCAGTTTGTGAAAAGCACTTTGTATTTCGTTTTGCAGCACTACTGCAATGCTTCGAAACATACTGCAAAGTGCAGTTTGTGAATCAGGCCCAATGTCTCATAGACGAAAAAAGTATAGTAATGCTGAAAAAGAAAAGGAAATGGAAAAAAAAACATCTTCATGGTGGTGGGATTGAAAATGAGATTTGCATGATAATTCAAACCAAACGGCCTACCTGCAGCCTTTTATTAAGCATTTTAGATCCAGACAAAGATGCTAGCTGAAACTGTGGGTTTTTCCATTTTCACTGTGCAAATTCATGTTTTAGTGTGAATGCAACCAATATTCAGCCATACTCAGCTGGCCACAGAGGGCACCAAATAACACTTGATAATGCTGGAAGATAGCAAACTGTTCAGAGCTGAAAGTGCTGGAAAATCCTCACCCAGCTTCAGGAAGATGCACACAGATGTCTGATAGGCACACATCGGCCATACTTGGTAAGGGCCCAAACTCTGAAGTATTGGACTAGTACACACTTCTCCTTAAGAAATATATGTGAAACCTACAGCGTTCTACGCAATATGTTTAGAAATTGCAAAATAAAAGTATTATTTAAGGATAAGTAACTATAGATAATAATAGAGTAAACAGAAGCGCAAGTCCTACTTGAGAGGGTCAGGCTTGCTTGGTACACCTACTGACTTAATACATTATAGGGTGGTTTCTAAATATTTCCTATAGCTGCTTTTAGCTCCCGGTCCAGTACTGCATGTCATAATCTACAGTGGTTATTGATTTTAAAAATTAACTTCACAGGCAAAGGCACATATGTTGTGAAACTGTAAGGCAGACAATTTGCACTTCATCAGTTTTAGGGTGTTTCAGCATTGTGTATCAGAGTCCCTAAGGCAGTGGGCATTATATATAGTTTTTTTGCATGAATGTTATATACAATGCCACTTTTTAATAATATTGTGAAATTAATACCAAATACACGTCTCAAAATTAATTTCTTAAAGGGTCCTGTTTTAGGGGGATACAGAATTGCTGCTATGCAAACGGTTAACTTATTAAGTGGTGTGACATGCATGTTGGGTACATTATTATTTAAAGGTACCTTAGATAGCATCATATCGATAGGAAGGGGTCTGAACTTTTGAAAAGTACACTGTGAAATGTATATCCCAATTCAAGGGACTACCTGGAGCAGAAGAGACCTTGAGGATAAGGAATCCAAAAGGGGTCAAATATATTTACAAATAAATTAAAACTATAGAACTAAATGCTTGATCATGGGAAATTAAGTTGTAGATAGCCAGATAGTAAGAGCAGGAAGTGCAAAGAAATGCATTTTAATTCAAATATTTAATATCAATTGAATTTTAATTTCTAAAGAATACAACATTTCAGTCAGAAACGACTTGTACCTAGTAAACCAATGGTGCATAAAGAAAGTTTTGACAGGATATTTGGGGGTTGAAATTAACATTAAGACAATGAATGAGATCGCATGTACATTTACATATTGTACTCCGTACATTTTGGCAGCTAAGTTTACAGAGGCATAACAAAGTTAGAGGGAAAGGTGTGGGATGGGATCATATTTATCATAGAATGTTGGAGTATGCATGTCTCACAACTAAGTTGTGGGAGTCATTTTTAAGTCAGATGAAGAATGTGGCCTTTCAAGCTGGAGAGTATACCAATGAAGTAAGTCTGTTCAATCAGCCTATCTATTTTACATCCAATTGACCACGCACATTAAATTAAATGAAAAAAAGTTCTTTCATTTGGGAAATGAGTGATTTTGATCTCGATAGTTTGAAAATGTAGGAATAACAGTAATATAATACTTTTGATTGCTGATTCAAGGAAACTAACAAAATAATATCAGTCAATTTCATTCGTGATCCTTAAAAATACAAAATATATTTTGAACACATACTAATGGCACCAAGGAGGATGCACAAGGGTGCAAATTGAAGGCAGAAACGTACAGTTATGAGTTTATTTCTATTGTTGAGCTGTATTCTTTAGGAAGATGTTGTCTAACATACTTTGTCATAATACTAGCATAGTTGTAGCATAAAGTTCGAAATATAATACATCCCTTTCGGTGCACTTTTAGAAAAATTTATATTCTGTAGTAATTCCCAAGAAGCTATGGAAAAGACTGTCTGTATACATAGTATGTAATTATTCATACGTAAAATTTGAAAGATCTTATTATTTCAAAATATTGATGGATGTTCTAAACTTGTATTTTTTAACAATGTTATATAAAATGAAATTGAATCTGATTTCTACAAGCTTAAAAAAAACATATTAATAAACATTACTACTCATTTTATCTTTCCTGGACCTATTGCATTTCTCATTTGTCAAAAAGATTACCTCAAACATAAGCAGTGGTAAATAACAAACAATCAACTTTGATCATTCATGCAATCCTTGTTGCCAAACACATCTTTACTACTTGGAAGAATAATAATGTTTCCCCCACATTTTATGATATAATACTAATCGCTCCAGAAAAGTAATCTTAATGCTTTCTTTGACACTAAATGAAAGTAAGAACGGATTTGTCTAGGCGTTCTAAAATAGTCCAGTGTTTTAAAACGCTGTAACATGAGGCAGAAATAGATCTGGACTATAAATTTGTTCCATGTTCTTGTGCAATAATTAAATATAAATACCTCAAGGACATCCTGCCCTGCACATGACAGAAACCAGGTACCTTCTTACACAGTAAGTAAATCACACATGAAGAGGCTTGTTTGAACGATTTTAAATAATCATTGCCTTGAATTCTACGAGCCCCTCCTTTGTTTTAACTTTCAGAGCCACAAAGCACAAATAAAACATAATTGTTCGCTCCATAATAATTTCCTGTGGCCGACTGTATTTTGTAGGTGGAATACACCGACGGAAAATATTTAATCGCACGTGTCGTTAGGCCAATTATTTTGTAATTTATGTCTTACATTTACACCTCTGTCATTTTCCTGACGTTGACATTTCGTCTTAGTTAATGTCTTCGGTGCCTTAACAGTTTTTAAATCTGTTGCTTGTATATAAGTCGCTTCTCTACCACGGACGTCAATTCACAGAAATGAGGGGGTTTTCGGAAGTGACATCACCCGCCCTTTGACCTCTACTTTCACTCCCACACACATATTTGCACATGCACACAAATTCACACTTACATGCACTCTCTCTGACATACACACTCTTACCGCAAGCATGCACGCAGCACGCACACGGCACGCATTTAAAAGCATGTTTTACATAGCTGACACAGAAGGGCAGATTCCAGCTAATTCCATTCCGTTTTTATTACACTACTAGTGAATAATATATTATTATTCACTGGTAGTGCAATAAAACAATAACAGAAAATAAAGAGTAGGGCCCCTACTGATCTCCTTGAGAAGGAGGCACTGAATTTGCCACCTCCGAGGCCCGGGGCAGCAAAGGGCAAGCCATGGGTTACAGCTGCGACTGATGGCGACCCCTAAATGACGTCCATGTTCCATACTGAACACTGCTATTAAACGATGATCTAAACGCCGTCGTATTTTCGTATCACTACGAAAATGGGTCTCAGTTTAAACAAAATCAATCAGTAAGTGCAAAATTAGATAATGCAGGCAATGTTTTGTTTCCTGCAAATACATGTAGGTTTCTGTGAAATACTTACATCTATCTGCTCCTCTGTCGCTTCTTTCCATCATAGAATGAAATGGTGGACGTGCTCGTATAAAATTAAATGTTTTCAGGCTCAGTTGAGGAATGGGTGATATGTAATAGCTGGGCGTGTGATGGGTGTTTCCAATGAATATAAATTATGGCATGCTTTGAACCACTGGGGTTTGCCTCTCATTTATACAGCATGACTGAAATATCACCAAAACGTGAGCATTAAGATTTGTTGCTTTACAGTGGTTCATCTATATAGGTGTGCCCTTGAAAAATAAGTTAAACAAATATGCGGTTCGAAAACGTGGCACCGACATAAATGGGGAAAATATAACCAAGTTCAAGAATCGGGAGATTAGCCAATTGCTCACTATTGTCAACTGAAAAACAGCAGAAATAATCATGCTGGCACAAGACTGGGAACTCTGAGCGGCCAGAAGTTAAGGCCGTCACGCGTCAGAGTTCTCAAACAAGTCTAGCAGGTGGTTAATAAAGCATGGCTATCTAGTGTTGTGCTAGACTGCACATTCGGAAAGAGTAAACGAGAATCAGTCAGAAGGAAATTCACTTTTACAGTATTCTGTGAAATCAATGAAGTCAAAAATGACCTTGGTAATTTGGGGATTTTGGGAATGGTTTCTGGAATATTAATTTCATGTACAGTGAAACATTTGTTTCCACTTACATTTTTCAGTAATGGAAAAACTTCTTTCCATTTACTCTTTTTTAATATTATTTGAAGCATTGTCACTTAGTTTAGGTGTCATAGCGAGCAAGAGTGAGTAAAACTCACAATATGAATCAATGGGTTTTAATAAATAAACTACTTTGTTAAACCATGTAGGAAAAAAAATCGTATAGAACCAAATGTCCACACGTACGGATGTGTTTAAGGAATTTTAAAACATATTTGGGTTAAATAGGAAAATGTGTTTTACAAGGAAATTGAGTAATCTTCGACCATTTTAGATTGCATTGTGGATCTGCTGGAACAAACCACCTGGACACTACATCTCAAACTCCTCCTCAACAATGCTTGACAAGAAAGGGCCGAACTCCCCCCTATTTTTCTG
Organism: Pleurodeles waltl; assembly: GCF_031143425.1. Taxonomy (NCBI): domain Eukaryota; kingdom Metazoa; phylum Chordata; class Amphibia; order Caudata; family Salamandridae; genus Pleurodeles; species Pleurodeles waltl. Next base: position 445,586,512 of record NC_090442.1, on the reverse strand, counting down.
TAAGCACATTATATTTGTCTTTTAACTTAGAATTTACCCCAAAATCAGAAGTAAGACAAAATAACTATTATGAAACGCACTTTAAATTGCACTCTATTTGAGTGGACCGCCTATGCATATCCATATTTATGAGCCTCTCACAGCTTTTTAAACCAAGTAATGTTTCACATATTTTCAGGTGTGACTTGCATTTATTCACATTTTATGGGGCATAGCAAGCTCAGTTTGGCATCCATGGAAGGATGGTAGTTGTCAATGGTACACTATTGGCCCTAGTTTAATTATACTAATTAAAAGCATATTGTTAACATACTGGACCTGGGTACATTCTTTGCCGTGGTGTGACAGTGGTAATGACTTACAAAGTAAGTGCACACAGGGCATAATGTTCGGCCCTGCATACTGGAGGTCATTCATTGAAAATCGTTCACATTTATAGAATGATTATTCCTACCTCTTTTATGGTACAGAGTCTACCTTAATGAGTGTATGTGCTGGCATATTGTTGGCAACCACGGAATGTGGCAGAGAAGCCTGGACATTTCGAACAGTGCCTTTTCCTCCATCCATTTATGTGTAGCAGTGACACATATTAGTAATTGCTGAAATTGGCAAATTGGGGCTTGGTTACCAAACATGTTTTGCTACAAATGAAAATTGTAATTCGAGCGCAAAAATCATTTTTCATTAAAATATTAAAAATTTGGACGGGGTTAGACAATTTATTTTCATAACTAGATGTTTGGGGACATCATTATTTCATTTACAACGTTTTATTTAATGCTGATATTGGAGTTATGATCAATACTGCTATCTGAGATACAAATCTTCAAGAGTGGTCTGACATCTACTGTCAAATCAGACAGTAGTATGATCTCCATAATCTGAACAAAAGCACTTCAATATGAGTGTGAAAAATCTGTGCAGCGTGCCTAAATTGCAATATTTGCGTATATTGCTTTTTTCAAAGGCTCAGAAAAGAAATTGGAGGAGTTCAAATATATAAGTATGGATAAGGTCTATAAAAATTCAAACGAAATGTGGAACTCTCATAAACTGCGCATGTTAACTAGAGCGTGATAGACATTTCTTAGAGAAACGTTTGTGGATCGCCTCTTAATAATTAAAGGAATGGTTCTTGAGCTGGCACTCATGAGAAGGGTCTGGCTTGCTTGGCGAAACATGAAAATATTGGAACAGTTCATGACTTCCATTTTAAAAAGTATAACTTTCTCTCAAATGCATGTGAGTATGTAGTGTAATGTAAAATTTGCGGCCCCCATTATTTCAATGTTTTCTCAGTGAGAACTGAACCAACTTCTTCCGGCACCCTACTCACTGAAGGCAGTCAAGCCTTCTCATTTTGATTACTCATTTGGGAAAAATAAGAGAAGTTTTTTACCCCCCACACTTCCAAATGTCACCTGGTGTAGAACAGTAGACTAACAGAAAGCACTCTACCTTCACTTCACCTGAGCATCACCTGAGCGTCTTGAGAATATCAGCATGTTCAAACTGGTATGGCAATCTGAAACCAGTACAAAAAAGAAAAACATGTAGAAGGCATGGACATGTGCAACACTTCTCTGACCTGAATATAAGTCGGAACCACAAATGCTGCAACCACGCATGCCTAAACAACACGGTCAGAAGAACGACCGCGTTGTTACCACAAATGCCTTTACCACAAATGCCTTAACAATGATTTTTCATTGTAAAGGCATTCCTGGTAAAGGCATGCGTGGTTCCAGCATTCAACCCCCCACCCCTAACAAATGTACCCGAACCTCCTATTTCCACCCTTAAAGCAATTCTACCCCTACCCCACTACCCTGACCCCCACCCCTAAAATGTAAACTACTCCACCCCTAAAACGACCTCGACCCTCCATCCCCCTAAAAAACCCAAAAACCTGACCCACCTACTCCCACCCCTAAAACTACAGTGACCCCCCACCCCCCAAAACCTAAACTACCCCGACCCCCACCCCTAAAAACTAAAAATACCCAAACCCCCACCCCGCCCCAAAACTACCCCAAAAACCTAAAAATATCCTGACTCACCCACCCCACCCCTAAAACTAACGTGACCCCCCACCCCCTAAAACCTAAACTACCCCGACCCTCTACCCCTAAAAAGTACAAATGCCCAACCCTCCCACCTCACCCCTAAACTACTGTGACCCCCACCCCCTAAAATCTAAACTACCCCGGCACCCACACCAACCCCTAAAAACTGAAAAATGTCCTGAACCCCCACCCCTGAAACTACAGCGATCCCCGACGCTCCTAAAACCTAAACTACCCTGACCCCCCACTCCGGCCCCTAAAACTACCACAACCTCCCTACCCCCTAAAACCTAAAGTACCCCAACCCCCACCCTGCCCCTAAAAACTAAAAATACCCTGATCCCCCACCCCACCCCTAAAACTACCATGCCCCCCTAAAACCTAAACTACCCCGACCCCACCACCCAGCCCCCATAACTACTGCATCACCCACCCCCCTAAAAACTAAACTACCCCGACCCCCACACCACCACCCCTAAAACTACTGAGACCCCTCACCTCCCCAAAACCTAAACTACCCCACCTCCCCTTAAAACTAAAAATAACCCGACCCCCACCCCACCCCTAAAATGATCCCAGCCCCACTTACTTGATCATGTCCTCCTCAGAAGCCGACTCCCTTCTTCTGTGCCTTAACCACACATGTGCGTTGTTTGGCACATGCGTGGTTAAGGCACAAAAGAATGAAGGCGTGGTTAACGAAAGCGTTGTTCCGCTTTCGTTGTTCACTACCTTGTTCTTACAGGATCGTGATTCGGGATGTTTCTGCTCTGACCTATCTCACCACTCATCTGTCCTCCTCTCCTTTTAATATCTCCATCATTCCTTCCTCTCACCCCTCTATTCCCCTCTCCCTTTCTCCATTTGTGTTGAGCTCTCTTGTTCGATTCGTTCACCCAACTCCCATCCAATAGCTCCATCATACTATTTCCTTGCAGCTGTACTTATGAGCTTCTATTTGGAGACCTGAGTCAACAATGAAAATCAAGAGAACTCTAAACATCAATTTAAATGCTGTGCATTGCACAGAGCTGTGACACCCAACCCAGCTACTAAAGTGGGAGATTCATTAAGACTTTGTGAACAGATGTTGATTGGCTGACAGGCATGCAAGATCTGGGTGGCTTAAAACACATATATTCAAAATGACTGTTGAGAGGTGAGTTTTACCAGACGTTCAACCTTGTGAGAAAACATAGATCTCCCATGAGTACACCTCTTCTAGAAGTGGTTGGGTTTTCCATTTATTTGTCCTGATCAGTCATTTGCATTCAATCAATGATATGAGTCATCCAAGAATCATTAGGTAGATAACTAAAAGTATCAAACAGGCTACTGTGGTTCCGTACAAAGGATGAATTGCTAACCAGTTGCAAACTGGTTAGCAATCACAAAACACACTACACTGGAATGCTCTATAATTGAGAATCCCAAACAATAACAAATCATATCGATCACGAATTGCTAAAATGTTACATAAATTAGCTATTACTAAACTGCAGTGATCTATTTGCAATTTGCAAATGCAATGCATGAAACTTTTCAAATGTGCAAGTACTTGCAGATTCACTGGTGCAAACTATAAACAGTGGGACAGAAAGCATTTTTTTTCTCAGAAAAAGCTGCATTTTATACCCTGGCAGGGGAATGAAGATCATGGCAGTATAGCACAGGGGGAGGAGGCAACACTCAGAATTATCATGCTCAGAGTTTTAGTCTTTGACCAAAGAGAAGAGGAAACATCAACTAAGGTTGAGCAGGCAGGTGATTTATGATCTCATGGCAGATACGCACCCTGTACTAGGTGAGAAGGGGACACAGTGCCTACATGTCTGCAGCTTGATTGCTGGCACTGTAATGAGACCATTGCTCTGGTCAGGGCCTAAAATTCCCTTATGGCAATGACGCTTCCACCACGCCACGGCCAAAAATCAGCCTAAATCTTACATCAAGTCTCAGGCCTCTTGCCTGCCTTTGTCACAATATTTGGAGATTTGATGTAGGATGGGCTGTACTTTGTGAATTTGCATCTGTAACTTAACAGTGTGTAGCCTTGTGAGGAGATACTTCTGACCGTTTCACAGTTTGCTACGCTGCGCAGCTGCTATTGTGGACTGTGTCACTGTGACTCACAATATTCCTGAGCTGACCTACCTCCTCTGCCTCATCACCATCTCCAGCCTCTTCTGTCTCTTCTCTCTGTACATTTATAAAGTTAAGGTAAGTAACATTGTAACATGTTTATGGTGTCTGTTAGTCACTGTAGGTTTACATTGCCACATGTGTGTGGGTAAATGAGTGGGATCCCACAAAATAGCCATGAACACCCAAACGTGAAGATTTGCGACCCTGTAAAAATTACTACAAGTTCCAGAATGCCGTACTCTAGTAGCAGCAGACTGATAAATGTGGATGACGAAGTGTGGTTTGTTCTCGAAACCTGTACATATGCTACACTGTCACAATAGCATGTGATTATTTTGTCACTTATCTAGTTTTGGTTGTCTAGTGATAAAGCTATCTATGTTGAAAACGCCTGAATCTTCTTCAGCAAACAAGGTACTTTCTATGCCACTTCCCCACCTCCATCTGAGTCTCTTTATCTCGTACCACTTAGTTACTTTCTTCTGCTTTTTTCTGGTTTGGGTGCATAAATCATACACCTTTTTCTCATTCCTTGTATGCCATTTGAGGTGACAAAAGCGTCCTTGATGCACTCGAATATTCCGATTAATACTCCTCTCTTAGTGGTCTCTGACACCATGAGTGAAGAATTGCCAAAAACCTGGCCATTCCGAGCTGCACACTCCTCCAGAAATGTGGCAAACGCCTGCTCACTGTACCTATGATTGGTTTTCCTTATCAGTTCCTCATGTTGCTGTTCTTGTAAAGTCATTGTAGGTAATCTTCCCTCCCACTCAGCATTTCTCGTACACTCTTTTCTATCCTCAGCTGTGTCAGTTATAACTCACGTCATGCATGTGAAGGCATCAGTCACAGACACAATTACCGCAGTTTACTGATTCACAATTTACAATTCAGTAATTATAAGGAAACTGTGAGAGCAAAAATTAGTGCATTGCTATTTTGGAATTTTTATTGCCAGACTGTGAACATTTGCCAATCGCTGACTTCAGTTTATGTTTCATTTGTAAAGGAAAATTGCGGTTTGTAATTAATAGCCCTGGCCGAATTTAAATTCTGCTGGTGCAATTTAAATAATTTCGCGTTGCCCCTTTTCTGTGAAAATTCCCGAAATTACACCACTTCTCATAAGTACGATTTATTTGCAGTAAAAATGTACCACAAGTTGCGCATTTTGCAGTAAAAATTAGCTTCAAATGCAATGGAAAAACAAAACGCAAGCAGCTGCTGTTCAAAGTGCTTTTGTTTAAATGAGCCCCTGAGCAAAAAATTAATTCAAGGACACTTGTTGCGCTAAAGTATAGTGCAAAATGATGGCTTTGCATTTCATGTAATAATTTGTAATTTTGCATAACAGAACGGTTACGGAAGAAGCGAGAAAACGAATGGACCAAGGTCAGGCAACTGTAATAATAATGCTAGATTTGAGCGCGGAATTTGATACGGTCAATCATGATCTACTCATTCAAAGAATGGAAAATAGTGGGATTAAAGGAAGGGCGCTTAAATGGTTAAGCTCGTTCTTACAAAATAGAACCTTTCAAGTCTTGGATCGCTCTTTTTTCTCAGCCCAGTTGAAAATGTATGCGGAGTCCCGCAGGGCTCATCTTTGAGTCCCACTCTGTTCAACATTTACATGTCCCCCCTAGCAGAAGTCTTAGAACCCTTTGGGGTATCCCTGGTGTCATATGCGGACGACACACAGCTGGTGGTTTCCTTCTCCCCCAATAAGGAGGCGGACAACTTGGCCTTGCCTGCCTGTCTCCAAGCGATTGATGCCTGGATGACAGAAAGCAGGCTGCAACTCAACGAAGAAAAGACAGAAATTATGTTTTTAGGAAAACTGGCCAACCCTGCTAAAAATATAGGACCAGTAATACATTTAGATTACGAACCCCCCCCCCCAAAGCTCAGATTAAAGCCTTGGGAGTTTGGTTGGATTCCAAACTCACCATGGAACATCAAGCCAAGAGAACGTCAGCCACCTGTTTTGGGATTCTTAAGCTACTAAGGAAGATTATTGGTCTGCTTCCGCCATTGGCCAAAAGATTGGCCGTACAAGCCCTGATTTTATCCAGATTAGATTATGGAAACAGCCTCTTTTTGGGATCTCCAGGTTATGTGGTTAACAAACTACAGGTGGTACAAAATGCTGCAGCACGTTTGCTCTTTAATCTGCCTAGGACCACATCAGCTAAAAAAGCTCTGATTGAACTGCACTGGCTTCCAGTGGCAAAAAGGATAAAGTTTAAGGCTCTTTGCTTCTTCCACAGAGCTTTATATAAAAAGGATCCTCATTATCTAAAATCATTAATTTCACTATACACACCCACAAGAGTTTTGAGATCGGCCTCCAAAGCCCTGGTAGTGGTACCCAAAGTAAAGAGAACATCATGGGGAGGAAGATCCCTGAAGTACCAGGGAGCCAGACTTTGGAACACTCTACCCACGAATATTCGCATGATGAATCAGGAGACTGAATTTAGGAAAGACATTAAAACCCGGCTATTCTAAATTCTTCTAAGTTCCCCCTCTCCAGTGAAGTTTGAGATTCCTCCAGTATGTTCTAAACTTTTCAAACTGATCAGTGCTACGAGGCCTCCGGGTAGCTGGCGCTATATAAGTCGCAATAACATAACATAACATAACATAACATAAGTTAAAGCAAATTCCACAAATTTTGCACACTCTAGTTGCTAGCCGAAGGGAGAGACGTACCTCCTGATGAAGGATGGGACCCTGCTTCGCAGATCTTGCAGCACAGCACCAACCAAGACAGAAAGTAGAGACAAGGGTTAAATAAGTGGAATGATACAGGTTGGAGATAACAGGAAAGAGGGAAAGAAAAAGACAGAATTCTGGTGGCAGGAGAGGGGAGGAGCCCAAGATAGAAATTGCCACAAGGAAGAGGATCGAGGAGGAGAGTTCGAAAGGCGTCAAGAAGCGGGTCACAGGAGATTTGGACGCAGAGGACATCGAGCTCAGAGGAATCCGGCAGAGAAAATCTGGAGAAGGCTGCAGACTACATAGACAGCCGGAGGAAGCGGGGCGGAGGGGGGGGGGTTCAGCAATCCCCAAGAGCAGAAAGGACACCAAGGAGGAGAAGGAATATTCATGGACAAGGACTGGTGGACTCCACCAATGGTCACTGTGCAGGCTGCCATAACCCAAGAGGGTGGTGGCGACCAAATTGAGTCTGCCTAATTCCACTGGCATACCAATGTAGTGTCAATAGAGTAACCTCATATCTCTTCATTTCACGGGTGATGATGGAGATGAGATATAAGGACCGGGCACATTTATTCATAATGTTTGTGGTCTTTTCACATGGCTTATAATGGAATGATGGAAGGCTGAGAATTATTCATGTTTGTATAATCATGAAGTATTTAAGGAGCAGTCAGTCAAAAAAGAAAACTTGTTCTTAGAAAAAGTAATCCCTGATTTGTTCTTAAAGGTGGTGAAGGGTCCGTAATATCCATAATTTATAAGTTTCTTTTACATTAAAATATTTGAATATTTTGTTTAAATAATTATGAAACTATTATTGTTTTCCTATTCTTTATAATAGGGAGGTCTACTCCCTTGGGACAGAGACGTTGGCATGTGGGTGAAAAGTTACTCATGGACTTTTAAGGTGTAAATCCTGTTCTATCAGACTCCACACACAGTTCTGAAGGCATGGAAACATTGAAGTCTGCACCAAGCAGTAAATGTACACTTAGAAATGGCAAATAGCTAAAAAGTGTAAAGTTTGACTAGGTGTAATTTTGCACATGAGTTAATGTACACATGTACATTTACCATTTTGTGAATAGGCCCACAAGTGTTTTTCTTCTCTTTATATAGGCCCTGGGCTACCTCCAATTTACAAGGGTGAAGTGGATATGTTTTTAAATTTTATCTTAACAAGTTTTAGAACACTTCAAGCAGTTCATAGTAAATAAAAAGTGTCATATGTTTTTCTTTTTTGCATCGTACCTTTTTCTAATGAATTCACCCATTTGCAGGAGCAGGTACAACAGCGGCGTATCAGTATTGGTTCTATTTGGTGCAGTGGAAAGGATTTCTTCAAGGTTATCTTTGAGTTCTAGGTAAAATGATGTCCAATAACATAACAGTATTCTTCATTACTCCTGGTCCTGATGTCCTTGTCCCATTCATCACTAGTGAGATATATTCTATCTCACCTACAGAAAGATAATGGAGGAATGCTGGTGCTAGTGCCCCTTCCCAGCCTGCTCGAGGAGACATAAGCTAATCTTGCGCCTGCAGTAGGTGCCGTGACTTGTTGTTCGTCAATTCAAATGCTCGCCATTCAGGACCTTCTGCCCTTGACCTGTGTTATGTGGGGACGGTTTATTCATTGCGGCCTGGTTTGGTATTGGAGGATTCAGTGAACATCACTCATATGTCACAAGCTTTGGCACAGCTTGGTGTTCCTTTATTATCTTTCAGTTTTATAGTGGGGTTATCCAGTTGGGTCAATTTCGATGCTGCACTCTCCCTCTTACCTTGAGGCACTGGGGTATTATGCCCCCCTTTCTTCATGAATGATGATCCCAGCCTTAGCATAGGGATCTTGCATTGTTATGGACTTTAAACCCGTTTTGAGGAATTAATCTTTTTCCTCAGGCTCATTGGTGTGCCCTGATGATGATCCTAAATTTGCACTAAGGATCAAAACATCATCCACTACAGTACTCTGACTCAGTGTTTGATTGTGTATATTCAGCAGCAATGAGCATGAGTACTACTTTATTGTGACTTGTAAATTTGGAGTGTTTTTGTTTGTCACATTTGTAATGCCTGATTCATGTCTTTCAGACACATTGTATGTTCTTTCCCTGTGATACTGTACTCCCCGCTATATGATTGAGTTTGTAAATAAATATGTTGATTTTTACATTTCTTATTTTTGTGTAAGTTAAATAAATTCCAATTGGTTTCTATTTTCCAATTGCTTGATTTATTGATTCTCATCAGGGACCTGTGTTCCTTTATAGGAGGCTTCATAGGCAGCTTTTACCCAGCATTCCACCTGAACTACCAAGCCCTATATGAAGGCTGGCAGTCTAGGAGGGATGTAAGGGTGTGATGAATGGGAGAAAGAAATCAGGCCGAGGAGTAATGAAGATTACCGGTAAGTAATCAGACATTACCCCCTGGGTCCCTCTGTTTTTGTCCCCTTCATCACTAGTGAGAATACCAAAGTCAGCCAACTGGATTCATATGAAACAGAAAAAAACACCCGATATCATCTGAAGAATGCAGATCCGTAAGTGTTGATACTGCAGGCAATCCTTATTTTAGAGCACGATTTTAAAAGCATACTTTTTCAATGTTATGTTCTGAGACTGATTTGGAAGGGTCTCACCTCTTTTATTTTGAGCTGTCTGTTTGGCTTCCCGATCTGTCATGTGTGTTACAATTGAGCAGAGAAAGCCAAACAATTTTACTTCCTGGCAGGCGTTGATGCAGGGAGTTAGCAGTCTAGCTGCTTAACTTAATTCGGCTTTGACTTTTCATCCTTGGCATGGTTTCCCTTAACTTTTTGCCTCTGTTCCCCAGGTTGTTGATGTGTGCTGGACTCTGGTTTTGCTGTTTTTGTTACTCTGGACACTTCACCACTGCTAACCAGTGCTAAAATGCAAGTGCTCCTGTACAAAATGTGTATGTAATTGGCTTATCCATGATTGGCATATTTGGTTCACTAGTAAGTCCCTAGCAAAGTGCACTGGAGGTGCCAAGGCCTGTAAATCAAATGCTACTAGTGGGCCTGCAGCACTGGTTGTGCCACCCATATGAGTAGCTCTGTAATCATGTCTCAGACCTGCCACTGCAGTGTCTGTGTGTGCAGTTTTAACTGTAAATTCGACTTGGCAAGTGTACCCACTTACCAGGCCTAAACCTTCCCTTTTCTTACATGTCAGACACCCCTAAGGTAGGCCCTGGGCAGCCCCAAGGGCAAGGTGCAGTGTATGGTTAAGGTAGAACATTTAGTAATGTGTTTTATATGTCCTGGCAGTGAAATATTTCTAAATTCGTTTTTCACTGTTGCAAGGCCTGCCCCTCTCATTAGTTAACATGGGGGCTACGTTTAAATCTGATTTAAGTGTAGATTTCCTTTGGGAGCAGATGGACATGTGGAGTTTGGGGTCTCTAAGCTCACAATTTAAAAATACATCTTTTAGTAAAGTAGATTTTGAGATTGTGTGTTTGAAAATGCCACTTTTAGAAAGTGAGCATTGTCTTGCTTATACCATTTCTGTGACTCTGCCTGTTTGTGGACTCCCTGTCTGGGTCAGTTTGACAGTTGGGCTGGTTGCACCTCACACTAGACTGTGACACAAATGGAGCTGGGGTGTAGCCTGCATATCCTGAAGAGCCATCTGTGCTAGGAGGGAGGGGAGGGGTGGTCACTTACACTTGAAAGGGCTGTGCCTGCCCTCACACAATGCAGTCTCCAATCCCCTGGTAAGTTTCTGGGCCTGGCCTGGGCAAGGTAGGATTTCACATTCAAAAGAGACTTTACTTTGAAGTAGGCCCACTTCAAAGGAGAAATTGGGTATATGAAGGGCACCCAAAACCACAGACTTTAGAAACACTTCTGGAAACAAGAGGAATCTGTGCCTCGAGAAGAGCTGAAGAGCTGAGGAAGAAGAGCTGCCCTGCCTGTGACTGTGCTTTGTGGAGCTATCCTGCAGTTGCTGCTTCTGCCAGAGTAAGAGGGCAAAGATTGGACTTTGTGTGCCTTCCATCTTGAGAAGAACTCTCCAAGGGCTTGATTTAGAGCTTGCCTCTTGTTGTTTGAAGTCTCAGGGACAGCAAAGACTTCTTTCTGCCATCACCTGAAGTCTCTGGGGAGACTCCTACTCTGCCCTGTGGTGCCCATCAAGTTCCTGGGACCCTGAAAGGAGAAGCTGACAGCCTAAAGACGAGGAAATCCACGCACAGAGCGCCGTGCGGGGAAAAGATCGAAGCAACTCCGATCTGCGGCTGAAGAAACGACGCGCCGCCGGCTTTGCAGCTGAAAAACTACACTCACCCGAAACGCAACCGAAGAATCGACGCATGGAGCAGGAGAAACGACGCGCAGCATCGCTGACGGAGGCTGGGAGATCATAACCTGCGCTGCGGGGTTTTCAGATGATCGTGCGGCTGGATTTCTGACTTAAGTACCGCTGGGCGTGTAAAAACTACGCAAGGCCTGCCCGGACCCGAGAGTGCTGACTGGATCGACGCATCGCTCTCCTGTGGGGAGAAGAAAAGATGCGCCCCGGCGAAAAGGAGAAACGACGCAAGGTCCCGCTCGTGAGTGGAATCAACGCATCGCAAGCCCTTTCTGATGCGCACTCACCCGTTCAGGTTTATTTTTGACGCACCCAAGGTACTTTTTCACGCTAACAGTGTTAGCGTGTGTTTAAAACTACTTAAAGACTCTTCGAATTTTTATTGATAACTTGACTTGTGTATTGTGGATTTTTGTCGTTTTGGTCTTGTTTTGTTTAGATAAATATTTCCTATTTTACTAAACCTGTGTTGTGTCATTTTGTAGTGTTTTCATTAAGTTACTGTGTGTGTTGGTACAAATACTTTACACCTAGCACTCTGAAGTTAAGCCTACTGCTCTGCCAAGCTACCAAGGGGGTTAGCAGGGATTAGCTGAGGGTGATTCTCTTTTACCCGGACTAGAGTGAGGGTCCTTGCTTGAACAGGGGGTAACCAGACTGTCAACCAAGGACCCCATTTCTAACACTGGTGATCAGCAGTTGGGATTTGGACTTGTATTTGTACTTGACATACAGTGATTACGTGTGCACTACTATTTTGAGTGCAGACCACTACGTCACCACATTCTACTTCCATTTTTTCGCTGATTCCTTGATTGACTTTCTTTGAAACTTCATTTGGGAACTTGTTTTTCTGCATTTGGATCTTTGCACTTGTTTTTGAATCTTCATCATATCCCAAGCTGGAGATGCATCAGTTGGAGCTGACTTTGACCTTGAGAAATTGGAGAGTTATACCAAGACTCAGTTGAAGTAGTTCTGTAAGAGGTTTGACTGTCCCATTAAGAACTCTTTCAGGAAGTAGGAGCTGCAAAAGGCACCAAGGGCCTGGGTGACAGCCAAGAGCACTGAAGGGCACACAGAGGATGAGGGAGATGAGGAGGAGGAGGAAGAGTGTTCCGTGCACAATGGTATTGTGGGTGGGCCTGTTATGTCCAGGGAGACAGTCTCCAGGGCCGGTAGCAGTGTCTCATTTAAGGGTCTAACACCTGAGGAGTTACAGGACAGACAGGCAGAGAAGGAGTACCAATTGGAGCGGAGAAGACTAGCCCTTGAGGAGAGGAAGTTAGCGATGGCTCATGAGCTAAGCTTGAGAGAGATGGATCTTAGAAACCAGTCCAGTAGAGATGGTGGCAGCAATCCTACAGCGCAGGGTGAGAGGAGGGTGCACATTCCTAAAGACCTTTTGAAAGATTACAAGAGGGAGGATGACATATACTTGTGGTTCAAGGGGTTTGAGTCTGCTCTCCACATGAATCTGGTCCCTGATGCTTATATGGGGGGTGGGTCTGTGGAAGCATTTCGAGGTAGAGGGGAGGGATACACTGACAGCCTTAGGGCATGCTCAGAATCTCAACTACTCTGGCATGAAGGATGTCTTATTCACAAGGTATGGTCTTACCCCTGAGCAGTACAAGGATAAGTTTAGGTCCTACAAGAAGAAGGAATCCCAAACATGGTTAGAATGTGTTGACTCTTATTGCAGGTCACTGGATGATCGGGTGAAGGGCAGTAAGGTAACTACGTATGAGGGGCTTTACAATCTGATTGCTTGGGAGCACTTGTTTTCTAGAGCTGCACCAGCACCTGATTGATCGCAAGCTGACTGACCACAGGAAGCTAGCGCAGGAAGCAGACCGCTGGGAGAGCACTAGGGTCCAAAAGAGGTATGGGGGAGATCACACCAAGGGTGGGCAGTGTCCCTCTCAGAAGAAAGGGGGGGGGTAAGGGTAAACAGGGAGAGTTCTCTAAAGGGCCCCAAACTGATTCCCAGGGTAAGGATTCCCAACCCCCCAGTGAAAAGAAGCCATGGTTTTCCAAAGGGAAGCCAGTGGCAGGTGTTCCCCCACATACGTGCTATGCACGTGACCAGGTGGGTCATGTAAGGGGGGACCCCAAATGCCACAAAAGTACACCGGCACCCACTGGTGCACCGTCCCAGGGTTTGACCAGTGTAGCGCTTAGGGAGGAGTTGGTTTTAGGTGGGTGGGAACCAGCTGAGATGACCCTTGTCTCATTAGGGGACAGTAAGATGGTCCAGAGAACCCTAGTGCCTGAAAACACTAAGACGTACAGGCAGTGGGTGACCATTAATGGACAGAGGGTGGAGGCTCTGAGAGACACAGGAGCCAGTGTGACTACAGTGTGGAATCAGCTGGTGTCTGAAGAGCAGCTAGATCCCCGGGTACTTCACCAAGTAGTTGCAGTGGACAACTCAGAGCACATGTGCAGAGTGGTGCAGGTTTCCTTTGAATGGGGGGGTCTCAGGTAACTTGAAGGCAGCTGTGAGGTAGCTGTGAGTCCAACCATGCCTGTTGATTGTTTGCTAGGCAATGACCTGAAGGATTCCCCTTGGAAAGAGGAGGAACACAGGTCTCACTTGGAGATGTTGGGTCTGCCTGGGTGGGTATTGCCTCTGTTCTCCAGGTTGTTGATGTGTGCTGGACTCTGAATTTGCTGTTTTTGTTACTCTGGACACTTTACCACAGCTAACCAGTGCTAAAGTGCAAGTGCTCCTGTACAAAATGTGTATGTGATTGGCTTATCCATGATTGGCATATTTGGTTCACTAGTAAGTCCCTAGTAAAGTGCACTAGAGGTGCCAGGGCCTGTAAATCAAATGCTACTAGTGGGCCTGCAGCACTAGTTGTGCCACCCACATAAGTAGCTCCGTAATCATGTCTCAGACCTGCCACTGCAGTGTCTGTGTGTGCAGTTTTAACTGTAAATTTGACTTGGACAGTGTACCCACTTGCCAGGCCTAAACCTTCCCTTTTCTTACATGTCAGACACCCCTAAAGTAGGCCCTAGGTAGCCCCAAGGGCAGGGTGCAGTGTATGGTTAAGGTAGGACATATAGGGGGTCATTCTGACCCCGGCGGTCAAGGACCGCCGGGGCCAGGGTCGGCGGGAGCACCGCCAACAGGCTGGTGGTGCCCCGCAGGGCATTCTGACCGCGGCGGTTTGGCCGCGGTCAGAAGAGGAAAACCGGCGGTCTCCCGCCGGTTTTCCGCTGCCCACATGAATCCACCATGGCGGCGCAGCTTGCTGCGCCGCCATGGGGATTCAGACACCCCATACCGCCATCCTGTTCCTGGCGGTTCGCCCGCCAGGAACAGGATGGCGGTATGGGGTGTCGTGGGGCCCCTGGGGGCCCCTGCAGTGCCCATTGGCATGGGCACTGCAGGGGCCCCCGTAAGAGGGCCCCACAAAGAATTTCAGTGTCTGCTTTGCAGACACTGAAATTTGCGACGGGTGCAACTGCACCCGTCGCACCTTCCCACTCCGCCGGCTCCATTCGGAGCCGGCTTCCTCGTGGGAAGGGTGTTTCCCACTGGGCTGGCGGGCGGCCTTTTGGCGGTCGCCCGCCAGCCCAGTGGGAAACCCAGAATAACCGCAGCGGTCTTCTGACCGCGGTGCAGTATTCTGGAGGGGGGAACTCTGGCGGGCGGCCTCCGCCGCCCGCCAGAGTTAGAATCACCCCCATTGTGTTTTATATGTCCTGACAGTGAAATATTGCTAAATTCGTTTTTCGCTGTTGCAAGACCTGTCCCTCTCATAGGTTATTATAGGGGCTACCTTTAAATCTGATTAAAGTGTAAATTCCCTTTTGGAGTGGATGGACATGTGGAGTTTGGGGTCTCTGAGGTCACAATTCAAAAATACATCTTTTAGTAAAGTTGATTTTGAGATTGTATGTTTGATAATGCCACTTTTAGAAAGTGAGCATTTTCTTTCTTATACCATTTCTGTGACTCTGCCTGTTTGTGGATTCCCTGTCTGGGTCAGTTTGACAGTTGGGCTGGTTGCACCTCACAAGCTGGGGTGTAGCCTGCATATCCTGATGAGCCATCTGTGCTAGGAAGGAGGGGAGGAGTGGTCACTCACACCTGAAAGGGCTGTGCGTGCCCTCACACAATGCAGTCTCCAACCCCCTGGTGAGTGTCTGGGGCCTGGCCTGGGCAAGGTAGGATTTCACATTCAAAAGAGACTTTACTTTGAAGTAGGCCTACTTCAACGTAGAAATTGGGTATAAGAAGGGCACCCAAAACCACAGACTTTAGAAACACTTCTGGAAACAAGAGGAACCTCTGCCTGGAGAAGAGCTGAGGAAGAAGAGCTGCCTTGCCTGTGTCTGTGCTTTGTGGAGCTATCCTGCAGTTGCTGCTTCTGCTAGAGTAAGAGGGCAAAGACTGGACTTTGTGTGCCTTCCATCTTGAGAAGAACCCTCTAAGGCCTTGATTTAGAGCTTGCCTCCTGTTGTTTGAAGTTTCAGGGACAGCAAAGACTTCTCTCTGCCAGCACCAGGAGTCTCTGGGGAGACTCCTACTCTGCCCTGTGGTGCCTATCTAGTTTCTGGGACCACGAAAGGAGAAGCTGGCAGCCTAAAGACAAGGAAATCCACGCACAGAGCGTCATGCGGGGAAAAGATCGACGCAACTCCAATCTGCGGCTGAAGAAACAATGCGCCGCTGGCTCCGCAGCTGAAAATTGTCACTCACCGGAAACACAACCAAAGAATCAACGCATGGAGCAGGAGAAACGACGCGCAGCATCCCTGACGGAGGCTGGGAGATCAAAACCCGCACTGCGGAGTTTTCGGATCATTGTGCGACTGAATTTCCGACTCAAGTACCACTGGGCATGTAAAACAATGCAAGGCCTGCCCGGACCCGTGAGTGCTGACCGGATCTACGCATCGCTCTCCTGCGGGGAGAAGAAATGACAAGCCCGACTCGCCAAAAAGAGAAACAACACAAGGTCCCACTCGTAAGTGGAATCAACACATCGCAAGCCCTTTCTGACGCGCACTCGCCCGTGCGGGGTTATTTTTGACGCACCCAAGGTACTTTTTCACACTAACAGTGTTAGTGTGTGTTTAAAACTACTTAAAGACTCTTTTTGCATTTTTATTGGTAACTTGACTTGTGTATTGTGGATTTTTGTCGTTTTGGTCTTGTTTTGTTTAGATCAATATTTCCTATTTTACTAAACCTGTGTTGTGTCATTTTGTAGTGTTTTCATTAAGTTACTGTGTGTGTTGGTACAAATACTTTACACATAGCACTTCGAAGTTAAGCCTACTGCTCTGCCAAGCTACCAAGGGGGTAAGCTGGGGTTAGCTGAGGGTGATTCTCTTTTACCCTGACTAGAGTGAGGGTTCTTGCTTGAATGGGGGTAACCTGACTGTCAACCAAAGACCCCATTTCTAACAGGCTTTAAATTCCGATGCCTGCACGGATGCACAGGAGGCGTGCCACAGGCACACCAAAGGTAAGCCCATCTGCACCAGTCCGTGCCCGGTCATCACCAGGAGGGAGGATCCCTGCAAAATTTCTGCCATATTCAAAATATTTCCTTCTTCATTTGGATAATGCAGGTAAGCATGCAATTTGCAATGAGTTTAAATTTGATCTAAAGCAGCATAATTATGCCTGTGGTGCATATCAGTATGCGTTCCATCTTGAACTAGCATGAGGCGCTTCTAGTCAAGTGGACTTCACCTGTGGGTCTTCACCGAACTGCAAGTTGAATTGCATACTGCTGAACACATGTTTTGCAATTAAACACAGATATGAGCTTTTTGAGCATTTGGATTCACATACCTCTGATATTTCATTTTAAATGTAAACTTAGGCAGACAAATTTTCCAATCCTGACCTAGCCGCCTCACTTTTTGCTGGATATGTTATCAACAGACTATATCGAGAAGAAAAATGAGGAGGAGGGCCAGCCATTATGTACAGGGTCTGTTTTGAGGTTATCTTTGAACCAGTTAAAATAACAGACTGTGAAGCTTTGTTTTTTAATTGTAAATTGGACTACAATTCTAGGTTCTATGGCTTACTGGTCTATAGACCACCGGACCCTAAAATAAGCTTTTTGGAAGCCCTTAGAGACTTCCTTGAATCAAGTATACACTATCCCAAATTTACAATATTAGGGTACTTCAATTTTTACCTTGATGATGTTTCTAACAAGGAATCGAAGCTGCTCATTGATAATGATTTGATCTGAAATTGATGCTGAATATTTCCAGGCCAAACTCTAGATGGTTTGTTTTCAAATCACCCTGATTTACATTGGGAGGAGACTCTTCCCATCACCTGGTCTGATCACAAGATGGTGTGATTTAGAGTTAATTTTACACCTGTGACTGTGTCAAACAAAGACATAAGGCAGGTAAAAACGATTAGGGATTGGAGTAAAATTAATTTAAAAAAAGATTTAGCTAAGATCTTAGGGGCTTCATCTCCATCTTTAGTTGCAACCTAATGAAGCTGCTGATAGTTATTTTGCCTGGATTCATGAGGCAGTATTTCAGTTGGCTCCTACTAAGAAGGTGGGAAACTATGAAGTCACCCTACCACTCTCTGGTATTCACAATCACTCAAGGAGCTGAAAAAAACTTACAAGCAACTAGAAAAAGTATGGAGGAGCAATTACTCCTTAGAAGAGAGAAAGAAATACAAGTTGGTCATCCAGAAGTATAAAGCATTGATTAAGGTGGAAAATACCAAGTATTTCACGGATAAAATCAAATTAGCAGACAATTCTCCTACTGAGTTATTATAAATGGTGCAGCTACTTTCATGTCCACTTGTTGCTAGCTTATAGCCTTTTGTCAACAGCTTGGTGACACCTTAACTGTTTTTTCCATCACAAGGCAAAGGCCATTTATGGGGAGTTTAATGCAGGCCAGAAGGCTAACTGCCAGTTGGCAGAGGCTTTCCTTCCAACCACAAAAGGGTTAGGCTTTTATAATTTCCCTCTTTTAACAAGAGAGTGAGTAGTGGAATTATTAGGGATTACTAAATCAGGTGCCCCAGCAGACCGGTGCCCTCCTAAATTTCTGCAGGAAATTGCAGAATTTATTGCCAGAACTCTTACCACACTACTCAACAACATCAGTCTGGCAGGAGGTTTTCCCAATAAATGGAAGGAGGCTTCTATTCTCCTGCTACTAAAAAAAACAATAAAACCCAAATGGAATCAAGAACTACCGTCCAATTTCAGTGCTCCCTACTACAGCAAAAATCTTATTGAGACATCTACTCATCTTTATCTCCAAATTTATCAACCAAAATGAAACTCTAGCTGGGGATCAATTTGGGTTTAGGAAAGCTCATAGCACGGAAACTGTTTTGATTGTCGCAATGGAGGAATTTTGGGAGATTATGGATAAAGGTGAGAAGGCTGTGTGGTCCTTTTGGACTTATCTGCATCCTTCAACACAGTTAGCCACCCAGTCCTAAAACATCAGATGGCAGAATTGGGCATTAGTGGTGCTGCTCTTAACCTCCTTTGAACCTTCATTGATTATATGGAACAATTGAGGCTCTAGGGGATTTCACCTCAAACCATCCTCTTTACCATGTGGCATCTCACAAGGTCATGAGTAAGCCCCACGTTATTTAATCAATATGTGGCTTCAGCCATCTCCTACACTGACGATACTCAGTTAGTAGTATCCATTCCTAACAACATTAGGGAAGTGGCCGATCATTTCAACAACTGGATGAGCAGCCCCTCCCTTAAGTTAAATTATAAGACAGAGGTGCTCATTTTTGGAAATCTCCTTTTGGTATAATGCCTGGTGGCCACTGATTCTGGACCCTCTGTCATCTCTTGTGTCAAAGGTGAGCATCTGAGAATCATATTTGATTACAAACTCACCTTCACGGACCAGACCAATTAGCTTGTGATGGCCTACTTCCTTCTGCTAAAAACACTGAAGAAGATAATACCTTTTATTCCTTCTGACTTTAGGAAAACTGTTATCATGTCCGCTATTTTTTCAAGACTGGATTACTGCAATGCCCTCTATTTGGGCTTGCAGCATGGTATGTCAAAAAGTTGCAGAGGATTCAGAATGCAGCAGCTCAACTGCTTAAAAATATTAAAGAAGTTTGACTCTGTTTCAAAGGTTTTGGGGAAATTACATTGGCTCCTGGTTAAAAAAGGCTGATTTCAAAGTGCTGTGTATAGCACATAAGGCTCTTACTTTGTCTGCCTCTGAATACCTCAAAAGAAGATTTTAGTGGTACACACCAAATAGGTATTTACGATCTGCAGGATGCAAAAAATGGTGGTGCCTAGAATTCACAAGGCCTTTTAGGGCAGTAGAGGTTTTGTTTACCACACCTCCAGGCTTTAGAATCATACACTGGAACATCTGAGAGGCCAATCCAATGTGCAGATCTTCAGAAAACAGTTGAAACCCTGGCGTTTTTCTTCTCCACTGTAGCCTTGATTATGGTCGGTGTAGTGGCTCTGTCTGTAGACCATTTGGGCAAATGCCACATTTTACAAAATAAATCAAATTCAAAAATCAAAGGCATGACAACACAAAGTAAGAGAAAACATGATACAACAGAATGCAACACCCCAAACCCAAAGTTGGTTTCATCACATAACACATTCTGTAATCTGTAATGCTTCACAAAAGTATAAGGGAGAGCCCAGGTAGCAGTCCTACAGATCTTCAAAATGGACACCCCTTTCAACTCTTCCCAGGAAGCCGCAACCCCCCTAGTAGACTGTCCCTGAACCCCAGCCAGAGGAGGTGTTCCCGACACAGAGTAATCCAGAAAAATCAACTGTTTGATCTAGCAACTAATCAACATGAAAGAAGACTTATCTTCCCTGAAAAAGAAGCCAAACTAAACAACTAGTGAGTCTTTCTTTTAAAAATACTTAATCCTGCCCAAATAAACCTGAGGGCCCGACAGATGTATAACATGGACCACAGAGTCTCAGAAATAGACTCAGACTCATTCCTCAGAGCTAGAAGCAACACTTCCTGGGACTTATGGAATTGTGATTCCACCTTAGGAACAAAAGAGGGACCCAACCAGAGAACAACTCCAACTTCAGAAAAAGACAGAAAAGGCTCCAGTGCCATCAAAGCCCCCTGCGCTCCAATCTTCCGGGCATACATTATGGCAACTAAAAAGACAATCTTGAGCATGAGAAATGTAATGTCTGCCAATTCCAATGGTTCAAAAGAAAAAGACACCAACGTCTCCAGCACCAAAGGCAAGTGCCAGAAATGAAACAAGGGCTTCGCCAAAGGCCTAGGCAGGGGGAAACTGTGCAACAAATCAAATCAAATCAAATCAAATCATTAACATTTATAAAGCGCGCTACTCACCCGTGCGGGTCTCAAGGCGCTAGGGGAAAGGGGGGGGTTACTGCTGCTCGAAAAGCCAGGTTTTTAGGAGTCTCCGGAATGCGGAGTGGTCCTGGGTGGTTCTGAGGCTGGTGGGGAGGGAGTTTCAGGTCTTGGCTGCCAGGAAGGAGAAAGACCTCCCACCTGCCGTGGAGCGGCAGATGCGAGGGACGGCAGCGAGCGCGAGGCCAGAGGAACGGAGGAGGCGGTGGGGACGTAGAAGCTGAGGTGTCGGTTGAGGTATTCCGGTCCCTTGTTGTGGAGGGCTTTTTGTGCATGGGTGAGAAGTCGAAAGGTGATCCTTTTGCTGACTGGGAGCCAATGCAGGTGTCTCAGGTGTGCGGAGATGTGGCTGTTGCGGGGTACGTCGAGGATGAGGCGGGCCGAGGCGTTTTGAATGCGTTGCAGGCGATTTTGGAGTTTGGTGGTGGTCCCAGCGTAGAGGGTGTTGCCGTAGTCCAGGCGGCTCGTGACGAGGGCGTGGGTCACGGTTTTTCTAGTGTCGGCGGGGATCCAGCGGAAGATCTTGCGGAGCATGCGGAGGGTGAGGAAGCAGGCAGAGGACACGGCGTTGACTTGCTTGGTCATGGTGAGAAGGGGGTCCAAGATGAAGCCGAGGTTGCGGGTGTGGTCTGTGGGGGTCGGTGCGGTGCCGAGGGCCGTGGGCCACCAGGAGTCGTCCCAGGCGGACAGGGTGTTGCCGAGGATGAGGACTTCCATTTTGTCAGAGTTCAGCTTTAGGCGGCTGAGCCTCATCCAATCTGCGACGTCCTTCATACCCTCTTGTAGGTTGGTCTTGGCGCTGGCGGGGTCCTTGGTGAGGGAGAGTATAAGTTGGGTGTTGTCGGCGTAGGAGGTGATGATGATGTCGTGCTTGTGTACGATGTTGGCGAGGGGGCTCATGTAGACATTGAAGAGTGTCGGGCTGAGCGATGAGCCTTGAGGTACGCCGCAGATGATCTTGGTGGGGTCTGAGCAAAACGGTGGGAGGTAAACTCTTTGGGAACGGTTTGAGAGGAAGGAGGCGATCCAGTCCAGGGCCTGGCCTTGGATCCCGGTGGAGCGGAGGCGGGTGATTAGGGTGCGGTGACAGACGGTGTCGAAGGCCGCCGAGAGGTCGAGGAGGATGAGGGCGACTGTTTCACCGTTGTCCATCAATGTTCTGATGTCGTCTGTGACTGAGATGAGGGCGGTTTCCGTGCTGTGGTTGGTTCGGAATCCGGTTTGTGAAGGGTCGAGGAGGTTGTTGTTTTCCAGGAAGGTGGTCAGCTGTTTGTTGATGGTCTTCTCTATTACCTTGGCTGGGAAAGGCAGGAGAGAGATGGGGCGGAAGTTTTTCAGGTTGCTCGGGTCAGCCGTAGGTTTCTTTAGGAGGGCGTTGACTTCGGCGTGTTTCCAGCATTCGGGGAAGGTAGCAGAAGAAAAAGAAGAGTTGATGACGGCCTGGAGGTGCGGGGCGATGATGTCGTCGGCTTTATTAAAGATGAAGTGAGGGCAGGGGTCCGAAGGGGCGCCGGAGTGGATAGAGTTCATGATGGATTTGGTTTCTTCAGTGTTGATGTGGGTCCAGTTGTTGAGGGTGAAGGCCGGGGGTGCGAGTTCGGTGATGTTAGGTTGGGTCTGGTGTCCGAAGCTGTCGTGGAGGTCGCTGATCTTGCGGTGGAAGAAGGTGGTGAGGGATTCGCACAAATCCTGTGAGGGCGTGACGGCGTTTGCGTTCGGGTTGGAGAACTCCTTGACGATGCTGAAAAGTTCTCTGCAGTTGTGGCTGTTTTTGTCCAGTCTGTCGGTGAAAAAGTTCCTTTTGGCAGCGCGGATCAGGTGGTGGTGTTCGCGGGTAGCGTTCTTGAGGGCGGTCATGTTGTCAGCGGTGTGGTCCTTGCGCCAGGCCTTCTCGAGGGTGCGACAAGTTTTCTTTGATTCTTTGAGGGTGTCAGAGAACCAGAGAGGTTTTTTGGTGTTGGTCTGTCGATGCGTGCGTTTGAGGGGAGCAAGGTTGTCTGCGCAGTTGGAGATCCAGTTTGTGAGGCTGAGGGCTGCGTCGTTGGGGTCGGTGGTGAGGGTGGGTTGGTTGGCGGTGAGTGCGGAGAGGAGTTGCTCTTCGGGGATCTTGTTCCACTGTCGACGAGGGATGGGTTGAGTGCGGAGGTGGCGGGTCTCGCGTCGGAATGTGAAGTGGACACAGCTGTGGTCGGTCCAGTGTAGAGCGGAGGTGTGGCTGAAGAAGATGTGTTTGCTGGCGGTGAAGATAGGGTCGAGCGTGTGTCCGGCGATGTGGGTGGCGGTGTTCACCAGTTGCTTGAGGCCGAGGTTGGCGAGGTTGTCGAGCAGGGCGGTGGTGTTGGGGTCGTTGTTCTGTTCCAGATGGAAGTTGAGGTCGCCTAGGAGGATGTAGTCCGGCGAGGCGAGGGCGTGCGGGGAGATGAAGTCGGCGATGGCGTCGCTGAAAGGGGCGCGCGGTCCGGGGGGATGGTAGACGAGGGATCCTCTGAGGGTGGTCCTGGGGTTGGTGCGGATTTGAAAATGCAGATGTTCAGCGGCGAGAGGGGTGTCTTCGGTGGAGGTGGTGACGCTGATGGAGTCTTTGAAGACGATGGCGATGCCTCCTCCTACTTGATTGGTGCGGTCTTTTCTGGAGATCTTGTAGCCTTCGGGGATGGCAGTGGCGATGTCTGGAGCTGATGAGGCGTTCATCCAGGTTTCCGTGATGAAGGCGACGTCCGGAGCTGTGGAGTCCAGGAGGTCCCAGAGTTCAACGGCGTGCTTGTGGACAGAGCGAGCGTTGACCAGGATGCACTTGAGGTGGTTGATGGTGCGTGGGCTGGTGGTCGTGGTAGTTGCGTGGTGGAAGATGCGTTTGCAGGAGTTACAGGCGAAGGGTCCATGCCACGCTACCCGCGAACACCACCACCTGATCCGCGCTGTCAAAAGGAACTTTTTCACCGACAGACTGGACAAAAACAGCCACAACAGCAGAGAACTTTTCAGCATCGTCAAGGAGTTCTCCAACCACAAACATGCCAAGAAGTACTCAGCATCTACCAAATTACCCCAAGGAGACTAAAAAGCAGAGATAGCTGCCCATTGGGTCCTAAAGGTGGAGACCTTTAGAAGTTTTTCGAATCCTTCCCACAAAAACTGCAACACATCACTCAGCTGACATTGTAGAGGAGAAAGCTGTAGAGGTGTACACCACCACTGGAAACTACCTCGATGCCACTCATAAGAGTGCAAAGTGGAAGGCTTGCATGAATTCTGTATGGCTATCACTAAGTGCTAACCCCACCTCTCAACAGACGGAGCCATTGAAGAGACAGGAAGGGGTGGACCTGAGAACAGAAGGGGACCACAGAATTATCCAAGGACCCTGTATTGGCAACAGCTTGAGCCCTGAAAACCGTGACCACTAGGGCCAAAAAAGAACCACTACTATCATCACCCTAGCCTCCTCTGACAATCTGACCAACAGAGGAGAGATCAAAGGTATCAGAGGGAAGGTATACAGCAGGTAATCCGGCCACAGGAGAATCAATACGTCCACCACCCAGGCCCCTCTTGAGGAACCCACAAACGAAACTTTGGGACCTGCACATTGAGCCGGGAAGCAGAGAGGTCTAGAAAAGGCACACCAAACCTAATGAAACACCTAATGAAACACCTCCCTGGTCAATGACCATTCCTGAGAAGTAGAAAACGACCTGTTAAGGAAGTCTGTCACTCCATTGTCCATCCCTCTGACAAGAAACGCCATTATTGACTGCAGGAATTGTTCCACCCAGTGAAAAAATCAGACTCGTCACTGGATTGAGGGACCGAGTACCTCCCCGGTTGTTTAAGTAGGCCACCATAACCTGATTGTCTGATCTGACCACCAGATTTCAACCATTAGAGAAGATCTGAAACCCATCATAGCCCTGCACACATCAACAAACTCCTTCCAGTTGGAAAAGTGCCTGCTTTCCCATAGCACTCATCTCGCCTGAAGAGACATGTCCCTCAGTGTGGCCCCCCACCTGAGAGAGCCAACATCCATCGTAAGTACCAACAGAGGATCTAGCTGAAGAACCATCCCCTTGACCACAATAGCAGGCTTAGTCCAACACAGCAGGGCATCCACCGCCATCACAGGAACCACACAATCAAAATCCCCAGACAGGGGATCCCAGAAAGCATGAAGATGAGACCACAGGGGACAAAACTGAAAGCTAGCCTAGGGCACCATGAACACTACTGCCACCAAGTGCCCCAATAATCTCAACCACTGCCTCACTGGTATAGAGGGACAACCCGTGGCATAAAAGGCCAAGGACCTGGAAGGACTATCCAGTTGAGGTCCATCCAAAAACAGGCCTCATGAATGTCGGATCCTTGGACGGGGTCTGCTGGAGTGTGGCCTGATTGATTAGGAACCCATGAGTCTGAACCTGAGAGCAGACCCAGGAAAGATCATGAAGCAGTTGGAAGCATGCAGCAGCCAATTGTCCAGGTACAGATACCCGTGGCACCCTTGCAGATGAAGAAATGCCACCAAGGGAGCCACAACTTTAATAAACACCTAGGGTGCTGACTTCAGCCTGAAAGGCAACACTCAGAACTGAAAATGTAAATTTCTGATGCAAAACCTCGGAATGTGTTGGTGCAGGAGATGAATAGAAACATGATAATACACATCTTGCAGATCCAACATACACATCAAATAGTCCCCGAGCACCAGAGGAACAACCCTCTGAAGAGTCTCCATCTTAAAGGGCAATGTCATCACAAACTTGTTCAGGACTTTCAGGTCCAACACTAGAAAAAAACCTTTGTTTACTTCACAACCAGAAAAAAGTATGGAATAAAACCCACTTTCCCACTCTTCCCGAGTAACCTCCATTATGCAGCTTTCAGGAAAACAGAGTCTATCCTTTGAGAAAGGGCCTGGCGTTTCCCTACCTTTAAAGGCCAAGGGGTGGTCCTTATACCAGAGGAACCTGTCAGAGTTGAAAACTAGATCCAGTATCCTTCCCATAGGATGTCCAGCACCTAGGAGTCTAAAGTAGATGGCTCCCAGACAGGAAAGAACTGCTGAAGGTGCCTCCCTGCAACCCCCTCCATAGAAGCCACAATATACTCAGGAGATGCCACCATATAGTCAGGAGTGAGGCTTCGGAGGTGACTTGGCTTTCTTGTCTCTATCCTCTGAGCCGGAAACCTCCCCTGCTGAGGCAATCTCCTGGAGGGCTGATGAGAGGGAGAGAGGGAGATTAGCACTTAACAGTTTATCAGAGGTCGGCTGATTTAGGGAAGAGGAATGGTTCTTCTCCTTGAATAACTTATGAATCTTTTACTCCAGTTCAGCCCCAAACAACTGAGGCCCCTGAAAAGAAAGCAGAAGAACAGAAGTCTTTTGAGCAGAATCAATGCACCAGTCCTTCAACACCAATTTCTGCGGAGCCGAAATAAGCACTCCCAGACAGGACCGCAGACTGGACCGCATCAAAGGAGATGTCAGCCAGTAACAAAGCTCAATCAGAGACATCCACTATGTACCTGTAGAGAGCCTTGAAGTCAGAATTTAAAGACTGCGCCGCATAGGTTCTATAAATCCAGCACGCAAAGCCAAATGCATCCAGAATAAACCTTCTTCAAGGCCACATCCACTTTCTTGGCAACATCCTCAGTGTCCTCTGCTGTGGCTGATGCCTCACCAAACTGGCCACAAAGATTCAATAGGGGTAGAATCCGAGAGATCTCTCTGCATGTCATGCAATGGATACAATTTCATCATGAAGCAAGGTAGGATAATTTTATCTGGATCCTTCCTCTCTCATTTGAGGACCTCTGAGATACAAGGATGAACAGGGACATTGAGCTGCGCAGAACTGGCGAAGAAGTGACCCAGCAGACGTGCCAGGAACCTCCTCCTCTGGGAAGCCCATGTTCTCCTTAATATGCGCCAGCAATTCAGACAACATTTCCTGGGCAATATACCTCCCCTTATGCTCCTCCAACTCAGGGACATCCTCCTCTGACCTGAGGAACTTGAAGAGGGAAGGGGAAACACTGCTTTGCACTGAAGTGGGTCAGGATGCATCTCCCTCAAGGGCTCCTTAATCAATCTCCTCAACCTATCATCCAAACACTCTCTGTGGTGCTTAGAGTAGGAAGGGGATGGAGAGGAATCCAAAGTTGATAAAGAGGAGGGTTCAACAAACCTCCTCTTTCTCAAATGCTTCCCTATGGTCAGGCAGAGGAGAATCAGGAGAAACCACCACGTTTTCAAGGAAAACTACTAAAAACGGAGACAGCAAGCAGAGACAGCAACCCAGAACCAGTCCTGCATAAAACCGCTATGAGGTACTTACTCATATCCGGCTTTTGGAGTGCATCGTTTCACAGCACAGAGAAAGCCATTATCAGCCCATGCTTGCCCCCACCACCATCCAAGGGTGCATATCTGGTCCAGAATGACCCGGAAGCCAGGCGCTGAGTCTCAGGAAATGTTGGGACAACACCCAACAATGGAAGCGATTCCAGGTCAGGATGTGTCTCCTGGCAAGCCTCATAGCCCAGTAGACATATCTCTACCCATGGACAGTATGTCCACCTTACTGACATGCTGGCCGATCTCCAAAGAAACCAATCGAGTGGTCCAAGACCTACAAGGACAACCAACACTCTTAGTCCTTTTCATCCGGTGCAATGACAGAAAAATGAACAGGTGGAATGCTGGGTAAGTACTGCATATGTAGCCTCCAGCAGGAGGTAGATGGGTACTAGCATTCCTCTGTTCTTTTTTTTGTACGTGAGATACGATATATCTCACTAGTGATAAGGAGACAAGAACACGGGGATCTAGGGTTAATGAACATTTCTTGAACTTGGGCCTCGAAGTGCCAGAGGTCATTCAAACATTTTGTATAGGTTAGCATATCCAAAGGCATTAACTTAAATTTTAGAATTCCACAATATATGGCTTATTGCGATACAAGATATTCAAGTTTTGGGATAACTCATCAGACATGCCCAATCCTCAAAGCCATACACTGCTTTCTTACAATGGTCTTGGCCATGCTACAGCTCTCTCACCTAAGGTACGATAAGTGGCTTTTGAATGTATATTTGGGTATAATATACCATGACAGAGGCATATATTTTTCTAAGACCTATGGCCTTATCCACCCTGGTGGTGCACTGCTACCTTACTGAGAAAACCCTGCCTGCTAGCAAGGAGTCATTGCTTTGTAGGGAACCACCAGTATTGTAGCTCACGTCACAGCCCTCAAGCTTTGCTGAGTTGGCATCTACAAGGTCACCAACCCTAATTAAAGCCTTGACTCAGTTAATGACTTGCTTAGTACCTTTCTTCCTTGGTCATTAGCTCACTCACTCACACACCCACTGATTTACCCACAAGACGACACACCTTAGACTTGCATGATTTATAGTTCGATGGTAAGAGAAAATACACTTATTTTTAGAGAATGTGGTAAATCCCTGTGTGGTTGGGAGTCACCCAGAAGAGATTTCTCTCTTGGAATGACCTAAATATAGAGACAGTATGAGACAGGAAAGTCAGCTGGAGGAGTCACCAATGGCAAAGAATGCCAGAAATATATTATTATTTGGCACTTCTACAAAACCTAAACATATTGTGGCTTCCATGGGAATGTGTCACAAACAGAGGCTCCATTACAAGCCCATAGTGTCATCTGAGTGTCACTTTCTGCAACGCTCCAGAGGCGCTGGGTCCAATTCCATTTTTACAAGGTGGTGCTCAGCCTCTTTGCGTGGCTTAACACGGTCTTGTAAATATGGGTCCCCCAACGCAGTTTTCTGTGGCAGAGGGGCGTACAATGGGTGTTGCTGTGGGCATTTCCATTGCTTTTTGACACTGCCCCAGATTCAGGAGAAATTATAAACCTGAGGGAATGCCAAAAAACTAACACCACCCCACCGGTGGGGTTAGAGGGGCACAACGAGGAGAAGTACTTTTATATCTCCTTGTTTTTGCTTTGTCTATGTGTGATGCATTCTGCAGCACACATAGAAATAGCAAAACGCCATTAATGATTGTTTATGTGCAGAAAGGTGCCCCTTCCTGCACATTAACAATCATCAAATAATGACGATTTGGTACTTCTATGTGTGCTGCATTTTGCAGCACACATAAAAGTAACAAATCACCATTACTGAAGTCTTATGTGCAGAAAGGGACAACTTCCTTTGTATAAACAATCATTCCCTGCAACACAGGCACCCTTGCACTATGGTACAAGGGTGCCTGCATGGGCGCTATTCAGCTAATTTTAGCACCAACGCTATGGGTCCCACAAGGATGTGCTGTATTGTAAATACAGTGCTTCCCTGCGTTTTTCTAAATGTCACACCACAGCACTGCCAAATTTGGCGCAGCTCCTTGTTCTAACATTTCCTTGAAAATTAGGCCCATAGTATTTTTAGTGTGATGAATATGGGGACAAAATCATCTTGGTTTCATTACCTCAAGGGGTTGGAAGAATGTCATTAAATATTAATTTTAAATAAAGTATGATGGTTAAGAACTGCTAGTACTAATTGTTTTTCAAACCTTTCTAGTTTTGCTAAAATCAGACCTTTGGATTAATGGGAAACCATTCCTCCTTCTGCAAGTGTCCACAACAACAGTAGTAGGACTCAAGTGGGAGCTTACTTTGAGAAATCAGTACAGCGGTAGTAACCTACAACCAGGTAAGCACTTAGAGTTAAGATAGATGGGTGGACACATTAGTTCAGCAGGGCTTTCAGTCTTTGCCATATGGTTTGGAATGCCTAAGGGAAGCTGTCACTGCGTTACTCACTGCTTTTCATGATGCCAGCTCTTGCCCCATTCCCTGCCATATCCCTACTATTCCTCTCTTGCATTTTCCTATCACAAAATATACTATACTTCCTTGGTGAAGCATCCTGTAAGTCCAGTTGTGCAGTCTGCAGACAGGTAAACTTCACCTTGGTGAAGCTGGGATAAGTGAGCAAACTGCCTGGCCTCACTGAGGCAAAGTTTGACACTTCTTGTAAACTTGCAGGAAAATGCAGTGCTTAATTTGTAACAGATAACAGAATAAGTAAAGGGGCTCAAGGTTTTTTGAGAAGTCCCCCGCTGACACTTCTGAATGTCAAGGCTGCTTAACACCAAGTCTAACATCTAAACTTGATTCAACCTCATGCCTCTGTCATTCATCACTATGCATTGTCTGCCTCTTTATCTCACTCTTGTAGGTTCTTTTTCATCTCATATTTCTCCCTTTGTCACTGTTACCCCATTTTTCTCTTCGGACTACTTCCCTATTTTTTGCATTTCTCTTAAGTCTGATGATGAAAATTGAGTCCCAGTTCCTAAAAAACGAGTGCTTGCCAGCCCCACCTGCAACCGCCACCTGCAACCGCCAACTCAAATTCAGCACTGGAAACCACTAGTTTTGCCATTACCACCCTCATAGCGATTAAGGAAGCATTTTTGTTCAGTAATGAAGCCAAAAAAATACCAATAACATGAGGATAATATTTCACAGTGCGTTATTTCACCCATTCAGAAGTCTCTAGTTGGGAATGGGGAATAGCAGGAAAATTCTGCATGTTAACCCATATGACAAGATGCCAAACTTTCACTATCAGCTTGCACAAATTTCATGAGTTTGATCTGACGAATTTTGCATGAAAACCTGCAGGTATTTTCACAAGATTGGAATTCCGATTATGACACAAACTAGTTTTTGCACATGATTCAGAATTACAGGCCCAATCAGAAAGAGGGCTTAATATACCTTTAGCTAGTTGTACTAGCTACTGGTTTCCAACCGCTGCTATGCACTGTTTCTTAACATATTTATTCCAAAGGTTTCAGTAGGCTTGGTTTAAAAGAAAAAATATAATAGCATGCTATTAGGTCAACAGTCATGTGACTGTGTTATCGATAATGCCATCGACTGCCAGAGTGTTTGAGATTAACCTTCCGCTAGCATTATGATTTTTGCAAATGGACTTTACTGGATTGCGGTGCTGTTAATGGTAATCTTAGGGCCATATTTACAAGAAATTGTGCATGGCTGTGTTGCAGCAGCGATGCATCAGCATTTATTTAGAAAGCACTGAAATCGTTACAATGCCATGAATGGGCCACATTTATAATATGGTGCACCATGACGCAAGGACCCAAGGTTCGTCAGAAATTCGGACGCTTCTGTGGGAACTGTGCCGTAATAATTCCGCCAAAAAAGTGAAGCGCCAGCAGTGCAAGCTCCTTGTAAATATGCGGCTTGATTTGCAAAAACCACTACATAATGAATGTGAATGATTCAATTTAGTAAGTGACTTTGGCTGGCATAGTACTTCTCATACATGCACCAAATGATAAAGAGTAAATCGTGAAGAAGCAAACTGGGTAGTGAAATATACATATTAAAAATGTTTTTTTACATGACTGGTGATAACGCGTCCAGCCCTTATAAATTACCTGTACCTGGACACGTTGGAGGTTGGTAGATCTTTTAACCCAGTCGGGCTCTCCTCATCCTAAAATAGTCGGGTCACTCAGATCAATAATCGATAACTATTGCAATCGGTAATCAATACTCAGTTAATAGCTCAATATAGCACATCAAAATCAATATCAGTTGGTATTTCGGCACACCATGACCTTTCAGTCATGAATAACCACACCATTTTATTAAAAGTTAGTGAATTTATTTCCCTATATTAACAAAGCTAACACGATGTATATAAGTCCTCAAACTGTGCTAGTCTTGGAGGTACTTTCATGTCGTATAGCGCAAATCTCATATTTTCTAAAACTCTTAGATTAAACGACCCGTGGATAGGGAACGCTACACTTTTATGTTTCTCTGTTAATTTGTACCATCGTTTTAACCAAAGACATGGTGCTACACCCTTTTCTTCAATGACAATGTAAGCTGGTGTACCCTCAGGCGGTGTTTCTTCTCCTACATTTGCTTTAATATAAACATCTCCCCTCATGGCACTCTTAAATGCTTTGAAAAATTTCATCTTTCCGTCTTTTGTTTTTCTAAAATATGTAATCAATAAGTTACTTTAATTCCCGGAATACTCTTCGCTTGCCTTTCCCCTTCCAATTGCGCTTCACGGACTGCGTCCAATCCGTGCGCGACCCTTCTCACCAACCGACCTATCCTAGCGCGGCTCCTAGTGACGTCACACTCACACACTGCGGCTGACAAAGTCCCGCGGCTTGTCCTCTTTTCATTCGGCTTCACTCATAAACTAATTTCTGCAATATAACGCGAGCACTTAACCAAAAGAATAAAACAGATCTGTCGGTTTACCACAGGAAAGGTAATACAATCGCTTCAGAAACCTTAGGGATTTTTCACTAGCCTCAGCAGTTATTCCATCTTTCTCGGTTTCCCACTTTCGCAAGCAAAATTTGACCCGCAAACTTTACTCTCAACTGATCAATGAACTATTCTAGTGCACTTTAGAATTTGTCAAATCTCAAAGTCGAAGTTTTCTTTCACTCCGCAACGTTCATACCGACTTGTTGACCACGCCCGATCAACCTATTAAACCTGACCAGATCACAACATCAAACAAGTGTCACATACACTTTTCAACATACTCCGGAGTCTCTTGACCTCGCAGGGCCCGTCTCAACATCAACAACCACGTGGACAATTTTTTTTTTTTTTCTGCACGAAGCGCTACACACATGTGAAGTTCGGCGACTTCCCTACTTTCACACTTTTAGAGTAACACTCCTCTAATATCTTTTAACCCCCTAAATCCTCACAAACTTCTCAATTAGTCTGCGGCAATAAGCTGTGCAAGCGCAAAACCCTAACTTCACTCATACCGTCACTAGAAACGCCAAAACCATTCTCATACCTCCATATTCCTCATTCGCAAGCTCCGAGATTCCGGGAAAGTCATTGTGGACTTAGGGCATCATCATCCCTCCAACTTGTTTTATCAAAGAAAATTCTAACTTGACTCTGTCTATTGTTCGGATGGGGTCCCAAAGGGCTAAACCATCAATCTCTGCTACCATCTACTGATAACGCGTCCAGCACTTATAAATTACCTGTACCTGGACACGTTGGAGGTCGGTGGATCTTTTAACCGAGTCGGGCTCTCCTCATCCTAAAATAGTCGGGTCACTCAGATCAATAATCGATAACTATTGCAATCGGTAATCAATACTCGGTTAATAGCTCAATGTAGCACATCAAAATCAATAACAGTTGGTATTTCGGCACACCATGACCTTTCAGTCATGAATAACCACACCAGTTTATTAAAAGTTAGTGAATTTATTTCCCTATATTAACAAAGCTAACACGATGTATATAAGTCTCAAAACCAAATGATATATGTATATGAATATTACTGGCTGTCCATAACGGCGGAAGAAACGCAATCTACGCAAAATCTGGATAATGATACACTCAGTTATGGCAATGCAAATCACTAATATGACTAACTGTATTTGACTAATTTCATACATTGGTCAGCATAACAAGATTTCAAATTAGCATGGTACATCGAATGAATACCTCGACTAACCTCTAATTAGCATTGGCTTGTGGGGCTTCATGCAAAACGAATTTAGTCAACACTAATTTGGAAAACATCTAGCTAGGACCCTATCAAAATAGCACTTGGTACCTAAAAGGAAAAACACAATGCATAATACATTTATCCTTTCATATTTACCAAATACAATCAGCATTCAAGAAAAGTCTTCGTCCTTCAGGTATTGGTTCGATCAGCATGGGGCAAGTTTCAAAGGAGCAAAGTTAAGGCAAGCTTCCTTGCAGCGGCAAGGAGAATGGGGCAAAGTTACTGCATGGGCAGGATGGGGCAAATCAAAGTTAAAGTCTCTAGGGTGAGAATTCTTAAAGTCTCTTTCTCTCAGATAGAGAAAAGGGCATCAGGGTGTCGTCCAAAATGGAGTCTGGCATCTGGCTTCAAACTGGCATCGAGGAAAATGGCTGACTTCTCTTTGTCCAGTGGGTTTAAGTAAGAAACATTCTAAATTCTGCAGGGTCTTCCATTGGAGGGTTCATAGGTTGGCTTCAAATTGTCCAATGAATATTGTCCTTTACTAGCGCTCATTTATGCATACACTGTCCTTGGAGCCTTGGAACACAAGTTGTAACATGGCTTGCCAATTATTTTACTATCTGTACCTTCATTGTCCGCACCTGCAGACTGACCTTGTATCAAAGGGGATGAAACCGGCCTAGTACGAAACCTTGGAGATAAGTGTATTAGTCAGCTCTACTGGAAAAATACAACTTCAAGCAAGAATATATGTTTCATTAGTTCAAGGAAAAGCCACGCAGTTAGAATTTGAGACCAGGCAACTAAGCCAAAGCCTCTACTAAATTTAAGCTAAGCAAAACAGTTTCAAACAAGAAATCATGGCATACATTTGCAATTATGACGGATTACTACATTTTCAATACTTCATGATTAATAAAGCTCGTTTACAATGATGGTGAACTACCCCGAGGGCACAATTTCCCTTGTATATTATTTTCTTTACTAAAATCACACTACATTATACGTGTTGATTACACGATATGTATGAATATATGTCGGACCTTCTTTTTCTGCGTCATCACTGGCTTGCTTTAAGTGACAAATATGGCTTCCTCTTTTTTTGGATTTAGAAAAAATTCATCACGGTATTTGGAGTACTTGTTCTATATAAGCATAAAAAGGCACTGTACCTACACAAAATGCCCTTCTCCTCTTTAATCTCTTCTCGGTTCACCAGGTCAGCACTAAGCCAACGCTTTATCAGAACTGGAATTTATTGCAGGTCTTGGATTATTCCAATTTCCTAAAGCTCCACTAAACAGTTGTAAATAGTTTTAGGCTTTAGAAAGCCTATTGAATTTCTTTTTACCAAAGCTTCATGAAATCCTAAAAGAAACAGCTGCCCTGACCTGGTTCGGCTTCCCTTTAGGGCCGGCTACAGTAATTATGGCTGGGTGATTAGATTTAGAAAAAGCATTTTCTCCTCTTCGACTTTGTCTCTTCTATTTCTACTACGCGCCAGATAAATTGAAACACCCTTGTTTCCATTGTCAACGCAAAGAACAAGTTTCACACTCTGTAGGAAAAACCTTTTAGTGCTAGGAAAAGGGCAGGTATAGTGCTGCCTCTGCCTGCTGATAGTTAATAAGTGACAACTAGAGGATGGGTGGGAGGCATCCCCAAAGAAATGTCGGGGGATGTCTAGAGAAGAGAACCACGAGCGAGGTGAATGTCTAACCTTGGTGGCTTTGAGCCGACATTTTCGGTTCCTCTGCGCTCTTCACTGCATATCTAAAGTTTGGCCTGTATGACTAAAACGTTGATGTCTAAAATGGCGAACGCAGCCATTTTCAAAGGAAAATTGAAAACATGTTTTAATGAAAATAATATAAAAAAAAGCAGTTGGAAATGCCACAAATACCGTCGCCTTGCTTATGAGGGTGTGTCACAATGTGAAATAGCGCCCACATAAGGCTATAAACGACGAAGAATTCTGTGAGTGCATCTATTTAGTCGCTGAGCTTTACAATCTGTAGATCTAATTGCAGCAGTGTGTATCGTAGTATGTGACTATATTGCCTGTTTTGCAAGATATTGAACTTTTTTAATTCCATGACAGCGTAATAAAACGATGTAATCAGATGTATGCATTGTATTGATTTCCCGTGGAAAATCTAGTTAGCACAGCTGGCTTACTTACATCACAGAGACTTTGCTAGTAGTTCACTATAACGCAGAGCTGGTTTAAGGCAGGGCTCCCAAATCCTCAGCCGCCAGCCCCCGACTCAATCCAGCCCCTCCCTTAGGAAGTGTACTTTCCCTATTGGACATTAGCCTATTTAATATCTCTCCGTTTCTTCCTAGCTCTGCTTCTCTCTGGGACTCAGGCAACACACATTTCAACATAGAATTTACAATTGCTTAGCATCATGCTGTCTTGAATTAGCAGGGAATGGATGATAACATTCAAATGTGTTCCTTACAGGGGTTTTGCGACGGCCCCTAAAATCCTTAAAATGACACTGCGACAAGTCAGCAGTGTAGGATAATGTTCGCCAAGTTCAGTCACCACAATATTTTTCTAGCTTCATCCTTGAAATATATACATCTTCCTATGCCACGGGCATTGCTTTGGATACATTTCGATCTGAATTTATTTCCAACGTTACTGTTGAGAACAATATTCTACTTCGGTATTCCCCTGAAATCCCCTCTCTTTTATAGTAAGCTCCTGGCTTTAAGGAAATCCTCTGCTCTTACGGTTGTATTCGCTCTGGGATAAACGTGGAAAGAGTAGCAGGTGTTCGCGTGCAGCCATCTTGTAGACTGAGTACTTCGTATCATTCAGTGCGTACAACAACCCTGTGAGGAGCTAGTATTCATCCGTCAGCTTGCAAAATATATCCCTTAGTGTGCTCGGGCCTCGCAACCGTCTCTGATTTACTGGGTGTTATAAAATGCATCTCAAAGGACATGCTTTCTCGACTCTAACACACATACATGCAAAAGATCAGCTGCATGCACTAAAAACCTCACGCACATTTCACGGACCATACTCACATTCCAGAAATAGCAAAAGCCATGCACCTCACGCATAATATAATACCTTGTGTTTTCACAAAACTAGTGTCAGTGTTGGCACGTCAGACCTTATTAAGTAAACTTACAAGGGAGACGCGTAGAGGCCGATGGAACTTTTGACTGCACTTCGAGTTGTTCCCACCATGTAACCCCGTACCAATACAGATCAATAGCAAAAACAATCAATGACATCAATAATAAATAGGAGGTAATAAGTTCCACACACCGTGACCTCTCGGCCATGTAAAAGTTAGAATGTTTATTTCCCTATATTAACAACTCTAATATCTCGTAACTTAGGGCCACATGTACGTATTTTTTTTCTTGTCACAAACGGCTCTATTTGCAGAATCGGGCCGTTTGCAACGAGAAAAATGCTTTTTGGTATGTTAAGACCCATTTTTGTAATTCGGTAATCTATTTACCGAATCGCAAAAAGGGTTTGCGAGTCGCAATTAGGAAGGGGCGTTTCCTTCCTAATTGCGAATCGCAGTCCGATGTACGATTGTTTTGTGACCGTGAATGCGATCACAAAACAATCACAGTTAGCACCAGTTTCAAACTGGTGCTAACCCATTCCCAAACGGGAAGGGGTCCCAATGGGACCCCTTCCCCTTTGTGAATGGCAGAGAAAATATTTATTCAGAGCAGGCAGTGGTCACACGGACCACTGCCTGCTCTGAAAAAATGAAAAGAAAACTTTTCATTTTTTGTTTTTGAAATGCATCTCGTTTTCCTTTAAGGAAAATGGGCTGCATTTAAAAATAAAAAAAACTGCTTTATTTAAAAGCTGTCACAGACATGGTGGTCTGCTGTCTCCAGCAGGCCACCATCTTTGTGAGGGCGGCCATTCCCAACGGGGTCACAAATTGCGCCCTACCTCATGAATACTCATGAGGTAGGTCATGTGCGACCTCATTGGGAATAGCTAACAGTGTGAAGTGCACTGTTGTACATTCAGTTTTGCGACTTGCAGTTTGCGAGTCGCAAAACCGAATCTTTGTACATGTGGCCCTGAGTCTCAAAATCAAATGATAAACATACAGAAACAATACTGGCTGACCAAAGCGGCAAAAGAATCATAATCTAATCAAAGCTTGAGCTACCACACATTCTAAGGTTACAGTACAAATTAATAACACAGATAACTGAGCAAAATAAATAGTATAGATTTAGATTCAGCAAAGAAAAGACATCAGCTGTTGTTACATGTAGCGAACTTCATCAATGAGAACCCTAACTAACATCTGATTAGAATAGCATGTTTGGACTTCATGCAAAACAATTTAGTCACAAAAATTTGGAAAAACATCTAACTATGGCTCTGTCAAAATAGCGGTTGGTAACTAGAAACAAACGCAAATAGACATCACAATCAGTAACATCATCTTATACCCGTCCTCAATAAGGTTCAACAAGCTGTGATAGTTTTTGTCAATAGGACATCAGTTCGGTCAGCAAGACATCAGGATTCAGCATCAAAGTTCAGAAAAAGCAAAGTCTCTTCATGGAGGACAGAAAGAATAGTGAAACAAGAAGTGGAAAATGGTCAATGAATCACATGTTCATACTTAGTCCAATGAAAATAAAATCTCAAATCTAAAGTTTTACTACTGCACGGTTCACATGTCGATGATTGTCTCCCCTTCTCCTGTTCCCATCGTTTGGCTTGTCACGTATCAGTATTGTTGCAGCTTATAATCTAGTCAGTGCATCCATTGTCTTTTCCTGGGTAGGTCACTTTTACACATACTACAATATAAAACGTACCCCTAGATAGTACAGCATCTTCTAGCAAGCAGTTTCTCCGGACAAAGGATTTCAGCTATGAGCGCATGGTCAGTAAAGTGGAAAATCACAATTTAATTCTCTAAGAAGTGCAACTAGGCCCAAAACCTTAATACGTTAAGGCCTACGATTAATGAAGCTAATATATATTATATAACCCTTTATATGACATATTACTACAATACTCAAACATAAGCTCAACATTTCATGTTTAAATCGCACTCATGAGCTATCGACATAAAATGAAACGCTGAACTCAGTGCAGAATGTGATCAATGTTTTTTTACACCGTATTGCACCTTTCCAGGACAACTGAAACGCATTATAAATGGCACATCATTGTATGAGAATCATAATTAAAAGAAATAAACTTTTTAGTTCTCATATATGAGGTTTTGGTGCAGGGTAGTGCCGCAACCGTTCTTGCTGCATTGCCCTGCGCCAAAAGAAAAGGGCAGGAATGCGCCATATCTATCAGATAGGATTCATTCCTGCCCTTTTCCCCTGCACTGATGCACAATGGGCTACCATGCATCAATGCAAGCACCCTTACACCATGGTGCAAGGCATGATTGTCAATTCACCAAAATGCCATGGGGTAGTGGAAGTGACATCACACACTATTTCATCTTTACTTTTTAGTCACATACACATGCTTACACATACATACATTCACTCACACACACACTCTCTTTTACATAGGCACACTCTCACCCACAAGCATGTACACAACATACATTTAAATCTGTTTTTTACTTACCTCAGCTACCAAGGAGGGTCATATTCCATCTAACTTTACTCCATTTTTTATTACACTAATAGTGAATACTACATTATTCACTATTAACGTAACAAAAAAACTGATTGACAACAAGGAAGTTGAGCCGCAAGCAACGTCCATAAGGATGAGCTGCTCCTTTATTCCTGGCACTGATTGTGCCACCTCTAAGGCCAGGGGTTGCAAAAGCAGTGCAAGGGTCCGCAAGAAGCAAGCTGGGGGGGCGTAGCTGTGACTCCCGGAGACCCCTAAATGACACCCATGGTGCAAGGGTGTTCACAATCACAAGATGCTTTTCCTCTTTCCATTTGCGCTGTAGAATGCAGCACACCTAGAAAAAGGAAAAAACAAGGAGAAATAAAGGTATTTCTCCTGTTGCGCCTCCCTTATGCTTCCCTTGGGGAGGCGTAGGCTTTTGACGCATTCCCAGTTTTACAAAATCTCATAAATCTGGGAATGTGTCAAATGTCATGGGTGTATTGCTGCATAGCCTCAGTCCATGTCTTAAAGGCCATGAAAAGCCACGCAGGGTGGTTTTATGTGGCCTTGTAGATATGGCCTGCAGTGTGCGCCACTGGACTGTCACTAAAATTGATGTTCCAGCTGCACACTGGGGCTTGTAAATCAGCCCCTTTGACTTACCATGCTAGACGTGTCTGCGCCTCATCATTGTCTCCTGCTATTGTTAGATAGTGTGTCTGATGTTAAACCATATGATCACACTCAGGCCTTGCACAAACTTAGAGCATGCAAAGGCAAAACCTGGATGCATGCAAATGCTAGCTGACCTGTTACAAAATAGGAAGAGGGCATGCTAATGTGTTTTTTACTGCTTCTCATAACATGTAGGGACAACAAGGGTGAGGGAGTTTGATTGCATATAATCTGAGCTGATAATGACTAGAATAAAAAGATGTGTAACATTCTATAGCACTGTTCATGGAGAACGTGAATTCGACCACCATTTTTAGGTCTTACATAGAGAGCACATGTGCTACCTCATCAAGACATGTTGTTCACAGTTAGCAGGCTACAGCCCTCCCATGGGCTTACCATTGGTTAGCTTCAGCATGCGTTGCATTTGCTTCTTTTCTATTTGGCATGGCATACATGCATCACATTGTCTCTTCTCCCCTGAAGCATGGACTGAGTACTTGTGTTCTTCCACTGCTCCCATGTTTGAATCTACTTTTTTCTTTGTTTTCCAGCACTCTACACGAGTGCTTGTGTTTTAAGGTACTCCCATATCCTTGCATGGGGGATCTGTGTGAGGGCAAGGTGTGCAGAGCGGAGGTTCCTAGAGGGGTGGTGGAA
Source organism: Pleurodeles waltl (assembly GCF_031143425.1). Taxonomy (NCBI): domain Eukaryota; kingdom Metazoa; phylum Chordata; class Amphibia; order Caudata; family Salamandridae; genus Pleurodeles; species Pleurodeles waltl. The sequence goes on along the minus strand of NC_090442.1, from coordinate 445,546,334 downwards.
GTGTAGCCGGTGGTTCAGGTAGAGCGGTCCCTGGTCATGGAGGGCTTTGTAGGCATGGTTCAGGATCTTGAATTGGCTTCTCTTCTGGACGAGGAGCCAGTGGAAGTCTTTCAGATGCTGGGTTATGTGGGCTCTCTTGGGTAGGTTGAGGGTCAGTCTGGCGGTTGCGTTCTGGATCGACTGGAGTCTTTGCATGAGTTCAGTGAAGGTGCCTGCATAGACAGTGTTGCTGTAGTCCAGTCGGCTGGTGATGAGAGCATGTGTCTCTTTCTTCCTGGTGTCGATAGGAAGCCACTTGATGATTTTGCGGAGCATGTGGAGAGCGTGGAAGCAGGTTAAAGATATGGCATTAACCTGTCACTTTCATGGAGAGCTTGTTGTTTAGAATGATGCCCAGGTTGGGGGCGTGGTCTTTCGGTGTGGATGTGGGTCTGAGTTCTGATGGCCACCAGGAGTCGTTCCAGAGGGCTGTGTGTTTGCCAAAAATTAGGACTTCTGTCTTGTCATAGATCGCACATAGGCAAGACTTATTGGCCCTCATTACAACCCTGGTGGTAAAGTCCGCTGACCACCGTGCCAACAGCCGCCAACATACCTTGTCCGTGGCGGAAATCCGCTACAGGTATTATGACCCACACTGAGAAATCCTCCACAATACAGACACCCACACAAGTCTGCCACACCAAAGGTCAGTGATAAACTGGCGGTAAAAAAAAACACACCGTCACACCAACAGGAATACGCCCACACTATCACAACCCACAAATCAACGCAGCGGTCATTTAACCGCGGTAAACCATAGGTGGCACACACCGCCACGCTCAAACTACACACACACTTGCAAAACTCCACCACATTGGACAATTCAAACTACACACACCTGACACACATACACATACCACACCCACACACTCAGACCACTATAAAACACACACACACATTACCCACAATCCCTTACAACAAAATTGTTTGAAGAAGCAGAGAGAAAGAAAAGCAAAGACCACACCAGCATCCAGAGGCACACTACACCATCACTCATACACCATCCACGCACAAAACACCACACACCCCAAAACATCACACCACACATCACATCACATATCACCTCACACATCACTCACACCACATCATGTCAGCTCCATGACACCCCAGGTTTTCTGAGGAGGAGCTCAGAGTCATGGTGGAGGAAATTATCTGGGTAGAGCCACAGCTATTCGGATCACAGGTGCAGCAGACATCCATTTGTAGGAAGATGGAGCTATGGCGGAGAATTGTCGACAGGGTCAACGCGGTGAGACAGCATCCAAGAATACGGGATGACATCAGGAAGAGGTGGAACGACCTACGGGGGAAGGTATGTTCCCTGGTATCCAGACACCAGGTAGCCGTACAGAGGACTGGCGGTGGATCCCCACCTCCTCCCCCACAACTAACAACATGGGAGGAGCAAGTTTTAGCAATTATGCATCCTGAGGGCCTTGAAGGAGTAGCAGGAGGAATGGACTCTGGTAAGGCAAATCTTTACTAATATATCCCCCACCCTACCTGCATGCCAACACAAACTCTTACCCCTACCCTCACACCCATCACTCCACCACCTCACATATACCCCACTACCACAACCCACCCATCCCAATACCAAGCCCTGCATGTTACACCAATGCATGGTCACCCATCACAGACCTGCATGGACACCCATCACCAAAGCATGTCCAAGGGAGAGACTCACACAGGGCACACAATCACCACTCACACATTGGCCACGTCGATATTGCAAGTGCAGTAATAGAGGGAAACACACCCATTGTACAAGATGGCACACACAGATAAAAGAACAATGCATTTACACCCCAACAGGACGCATCCCCAAAGTCACCGGACAGGAGGTGCCAGCCATATCCAGTCCCCCCACAGAAGAGGCCCACAGTGATTACAGCAGCTCTGCACTCCTGGATCAAGATGACCAGCCCGAACCATCAGGGACCCCAGGACAGTTGGTTCCCCTGCCACAGTCCCAAGCCACCACAGAGCCTCCTCCCTCAGGAAACACCACCACAGCATCCACCCAGCGGGCCCACGCCGCTGTCCCCAGGATACGTTAATCAGCAGTGTGTCCACCACTACAGGGACCATAGGCAAACCCACTAACCCAAGCAAATCAGGGACCTGGGATCAGTGGCAGTGGGCACATGGTTCAGGGGCCAGAGGCACAGGACAACGGGGAAGCTGGGAGGACTGCTGTGCGACAGGGGGAGGACAGGCCCAGGGAACCCACTCTTCACGAGGCACTCTCAAACATCATGGGAGCATACCACCATCCCCAGGAGACCAGGGGCACGGTACTGGCCAAGTTTCAGGAGACCCATGGGCTGCAGGAGGGACAGTACCTGGGGATCAGGGAGGACTTGAAGTCCATTAACATCACCCTGGTCACCGTTGTAGGGGTGCTGGCTGACATGGCCAACACCATGAGGGAGACAGTGGCAGACCACCGGGCCCCTGACACCAGCCCAACCGATGAACAGCCTTCCACGTCCGCCGGTGCTAGTGGACAGGAGGCCCCAAAACAGGACCAACAGGCCACCAGCAGCCCACCCACTGCAGAAGGAGAACCACCCTGCAAACGGTCCCTGAAATCTAGGCAGAAGCTAGAGAACATTGCCAAGACCCCCACCAGGAAATAAGACTCTCTGGATTGTCACCCTTCTGTCCCACTCTGTTATCCTGTCCACCTTGAACTGCTATTGCTCCCCTTCCCCCTTGGACAATGCACCTGTGATACCAAGAGACTGGACTCTACCCTGGACTTTCCTCCACCATCACCCAAGCCCCTTCCACATACCCCTATACACATTAGCCCATAAATAAACACCCTTGAATCACAAACCAATCTGGAGTCAGTCTGTTCTTTCACAAATGTATAATTACAACATCATCCACAAATATCAATGTAAATATTCATTTGCTCATACCAATGTATGACAGTTGTTGGGCAGCAGTAAATTTAGCAGAAGGCAGAATGAGGTACCCAGATCTGTGAAATGGAAAGCCAAAGTGAACTGTCAGTGTCCATAGACAGAGGTTAAGAGGCTGACTTATAAAATGTCCTACAGTAGTCAGATATGGGATGAGCAGTGCCAGCCTCTTATCTGGGTGTCACTGGAAGTACTGCATGATGATGTTCGTTCGGTTGTCAATATCTTCTTCCTCTGCCTCCTCTTCCTCACTGTCCACAGGCTCCACAGTTTCCACAAGACCATCATCAGGCCCAGCCTCCTGCAGAAAAGACACAATGCCAGGTTGTGCAACATGCAGCATGCCACGATTATCTGGCACACCTTCTCCGGAGAGTAGTATAGGGAGCCACCTGTTAGATGGAGGCACCGGAATCTGGCCTTCAGTAGGCTGAACGTCCTCTCAATAATACGCCTAGTTCGCCCATGTGCCTCATTGTAGCGTTCCTCTGCCCTTGTCCTGGCATTCCTCACTGGGGTCAGTAGCCATGAGAGGCCGGGGTAACCAGAGTCACCTGCAAATGTCGAGGGATATCTGTTAGACACACACTAACCCTTAGGGACTACCCCATACCCAGACACCTATTCATACTGTGTGGGGACCTTGGACTCACCTATTAGCCACACCCGGTACCTCTGGAGTTGGCCCATCACATAAGGGATACTGCTATTCCTCAAAATGTAAGCGTCATGCACAGAGCCAGAATACTTGGCATTCACATGAGAGATGTACTGGTCTGCCAAACACACCATCTGCACAGTCATAGAATGGTAGCTTTTTCGATTTCTGTACACTTGTTCATTTCTGCGGGGGGGCAAATGCCACATGTGTACCATCAATGGCACCAATGATGTTGGGGATATGTCCCAGGGCATAAAAGTCAGCTTTCACTGTGGGCAAATCCTCCACCTGGGGGAAAACGATGTAGCTGCGCATGTGTTTCAGCAGGACTGACAACACTCTGGTCAACATGTTAGAAAACATTGGCTGAGACATCCCTGATGCCATGGCCACTGTAGTTTGAAAGGAGCCACTTGCCAGGAAATGGAGCACTGACAGGACCTGCACTAGAAGGGGTATTCCTGTGGGATGGCGGATAGCTGACATCAGGTCTGACTCCAGTTGTGCACACAGTTCTTGGATTGTGGAATGATCAAGTCTGTAGGTGATAATGATGTGTCTGTCTTCCATTGTTGACAGGTCCACCAGGGGTCTGTACACCGGAGGATTACGCCATCTCATCATCTGCCCCAGCGGATGTGCCCTAAAGAGGAGAATGGTGAGCAGAGGGTCATGTACCACATAGGTTGCACAAGTGTGTTTTCACTAATGTGAGTAAATCCGTGTGTGGCATTGTTTGTCCGTATATGTGCCAAAATGTGCTGTGACGCAGTTAGGTGCTATACCATGTGCCCCCCTGAAATGGCGGCTGCCTGACCTGTAAGGAGGGACAAGGGGAAATGAGGTAACTGTGCTGGCGTTGTGCAGCATTGCGGTAGGCGGTCGAAGACCGCCGCGCAATTTAGCATTGGTTATCATTGGGCCCTATGGGTTCCAGGAGCCAATGACGATGTACGCCGGCAGTGACGGTATGCACCGCCGCGGACGTGACCGCCATTTTCTATCTGTTTACTCACTTGATGCCTGATCTTCAACAGGAGAGGACCTACACTGCAAGTGCTGATGTGACCTCAGTCTGGAAGCGACAATGGCTCATGTGTCTGGGGAAAGGGCCCCTGCCTTCACCGCGGAGGAGTTGGACAAACTGGTGGATGGGGTCCTCCCCAGTACACGCTACTCTACGGTTCTCCAGACAAACAGGTGAGTACTGTTTGGAGTGGTGTAGATGGAAGATACATGTGGGAGGGGGCTGAGGCCTGCATGTGAGGATGGTGAGTATATGTGCATCAGGGCATGGGTGGGAACTGGTGGACAATGAGTATGATGGCCCGGACGGGAGAGTAATTTCCTTTCATCCTGTGCATTTCCTCTAGGTCAGCACCCACCAGAAGAAGGGTATTTGGTGTGCCATCGCGTGCACTACATCCTCAGCCACTACCTCCATCACCAGCACACCCATCACTACATACCGCTCACGTGCAATCACCACCCCTACTACCATTCACACGTCCCCTGTGTCCTCTCCCAGTATTTCTGTAAGCCCTCCACCCAAGTACACAAACGCAGGCACACACCCACCCAACAGCCATCCACCTCACAACAGACTCCAACCCATGCACCTTCACCCAAACTCAGCAGACGTACACCTCCTACAACCACTACCTCTTCCTCCACTCCCAAACCCCATCCATCTTCCCTTCCCAGTGTGTCAAAAAAGTTTTCCTAGCTAACTTGAACCTCTTCCCATACACCTCCCCCCGTCCTTCCAATAGGGCCAGGACGTCTAGATCCCAGCCCAGCACCTCAGCCACCATCCGCTGTGGTCCCTGCTACTCCAGTACGGTCTAAGGGGGCACCCATCAGAGCTCCCAGTGTGCCACTGACAGAAAAGAAGGACCACCCTATTCCACCACCTGCAAAGGTCAAAAAGGGGACGGCTTCCAGCAGGGGACAGTCACACCACCCACCAGCAAGGCCTCGCACAAACACCGAGTGGACAGTGCCAAGGTCCCTGCAGCGACTGTCAAGATGGGGAAGGGCCACAAGCCAAAGGGCACATCACCTCTGGGCATGATGTCACCTGGTGAGGGGCTGGTGACCACCAAATCAGCAGGGATGTCAGCCACAAGACCCACAGTCACCACCACCGCTCCAACTGCCACCTGCATCGCCACCTGCACCGCCACCTGCACCGCCACCTGCATCGCCCCCTGCACCGCTGCTGCCACAGCGTCAGTCTGCAGCATCCTCCCCAAGGATCAGTCATCCGAGGCTGCCGGAGACGGTATGGTGTCTCCATCCACCCCATCAGCCACTTGCACACGGCCTGCACTGGCAGCATCTCCGCCGCAGCCACCGCCGCCTGCACCACCATCAGCACTGCCACATGCACAGCTGATGCCACTCTGTCGGACGTCAGCCACATCCTCAGTGGGCAGCCGTCAGAGTCTGCAGGTGATGTCCTGGACCCTGGACACGCCACTTGAGACACCACCTCCAGCACTGACACGAACCAGCAATTGACAGCCTAAGTCACCGCAGGATGGAGTGTGGGTCTGCCTGCATGGAGTATCATGCTACCTGTTCCAGGTAACATCGCATGGCTGAGACACCCAGGTGAGATGAAGTCAACTGCCACACCCCAGGTGCAGCATCACTGGGCACAATGCCCCGTCCAGAACCAGTGGAGAAAAGCATCCACTAACCCAGTCCTTGGCAGGATGAAGCACTCTGGGCACCAAGCAACCTCCAGAACCAGTGGAGAAAAGCATCCACTAACACAGTCCTTGGCAGGATGAAGCACTCTGGGCACAAAGCCCCTTCCAGAACCAGTGGAGAAAAGCATCCACTAATGCAGTCCTTCGCAGAATGAAGCACACTGGGCTCAAAGCCCCCTCCAGAACCAGTGCAGAAAAGCATCCACTAACACAATCCTAGACAGGATGAAGCACTCTGGGCACACAGCCGCCTCCAGAACCAGCTGAGAAGCCATCCATTTGGAGACAGTTGCCTTGCACTCCCCAGGACCAAGCAGTGGGCAACCCACCCACTTGAGAGACCTGAGAGACTATGGCTTTGCATTCCCCAGGACCACGCAGTGGGTATGGAGACCCCTCGAAGAGCAGTGGCCTCGTACCATCATCCGGCTGAGGTGCCCCCCCCCCCTTCTCCCTGAGGTGCCTGTTTTTTTTTTCGACCTGGTGCCCATGCAGTGTTCTCTCCGTTTTGAGGCAGGTGTCATGTGTGGGCTTCGCCCATGCTTTTTGGCGACCATTGGTCCACGGACATTTCATGGGACAGTGTACGGACTTGTGTACTTGCTGTAAATATTTGTGTATAATGATTATCTGCTGTTCTCTTGGGCTATCTGATTGTTCGAATATTACACTAGTTAAACTCATTTTGTTTTGTCCTTGTGTTCTTCCAGGGGGTGACGGGGTGTATCTGTGATGTTTCTGGATATGTGTGTGGATGGGGGGGTGGGGGGGCTGCGTTTTGCATGTGTTTGTCACTCTCTTTTCCCTCCTCCCCTCCCCTGTGTGCCAGGTGCAGTACTCACCGCCATCGTCGCCGCCGCCTTCTTTCCACTTCGTGGTGTATTAATAGATACAGCAACATGGGCAGGACCTGTAACTCGGGCTCCATGGCGTCCTGGTTCTTCGTTGAGTGTCGAGAGGTGAGTGTTTTCCCTTCTGTGTACTGTTTCCGCAGTGCTTTTGATGGCGTTGGTACCGCCCCGGAAAAGCTGGCGGATTGGTGCCTTGTAATAGTGTGGGCGGTACATTGTCTTCCGCCTGTCTGTTGGCGGCGACCGCTGCGTTGTTTGTCGCTACCGCCATGGCGGTCGGAGTGTTAAAGTGGCTGTCTGTGTTGGCGGTTTCCGCCATGGTTGTGATTCCATTTTTTTAACTGCCAGCTTGTTAGCGGTATTACCACCACTTTAACACCGACCGCCAGGGTTGTAATGAGGGCCATTGGCTTTTTCAAGACTTGTTTTGACTGTGCTGGTGTACAGAGAATCTTCAGGGGGAGGTGTACCAGAAAAGCCCCCCACTCAACACTACACCTGCTACTAACTTCGCTTGTTTGAAGAGAACCAAATGGTTTACCTGTTTATTTTTCTTTCCCTCTTCAATCTTTTTAGAAATATGAAAGAATAGATAATGAATATATGCAGTTACACCACCCATAAAGCATCTAACATAGACACTTGAAATATCAAAAAAATCTCATGGACAATCATACAGACCCCCATGTACCAGTGTAACCAGGAAGCAAGTACATGTAAAAAGCAAAGTTTGTAGAATTATGTATTAACTAAGCGATTCCCATGTACAGCACTATGATACCCTTGAGTCACGTTCTTGATCTCGAAAACGTCATGAATAAATAAATACCAGAAGGGCTGGGGATCTCAACTGTTATCTGTGAAGCAACTTCTGCTTGTGTTTTGATTTATGGGTGTAAGCAGCAATATTTTAGTAAAATAAGTATATGGTGGGAAACTGGTTGCACAAAAAAAACTTTCATGCCATTTTGTGATGATTTAGATGCCACAGTTCAACCCATTTCACACTCTTACATCAGTTGGCTACAATAATTTATTAAATTACACTAATTACCACCCACCATATTGGTCTCATAGCTGACTTTAAAATGTATTTCAACTTCAAAAGTTACAATTTTCCCGGGAGCTGTAAATTGTGGTTGCAAAAAGGCCCTCGTACCACCTCAGCTGTGATTGTAATTGTAATTGCAACTGTATTTATATATCACTTACTACCTCTGATGAGACATTGAACCACTTTTCAGTGAGTAGGATGCTACTCCGGAACCCAAAGTAGATTAGTAGTCGGTTTGTATAGGGAAATCTAAGTTGTTAATTCCAGCAGTGGACATCTGAGTCTGTTAGCTGGATTGAATTTGATACAGGAGGGTTAGAGGAAGGAATAGTCTAGAAAGGTTATTTGGGAGATAATAGTAGTAAAATGAGGTTTGGTGTGAGTCTAAGGAGGGATAGAGGAGGGAAGAGCCTGGAAAATGTTATTTCGGCAATCATAGTAGTAAAATGGGGGTTGGGATAAGTCAGGAAGTGGAGGGAAGTGTCTCGATATTAGATCTAGAAAGATTTAATGGAATCTCTGTACTGTAGATTCTTTGGCAACCTCCTGCCCAAAGATTGACCTTGAAGATTATTCCAATGTACAAGAGTAGCTGTTGTCATGTTTTGAATAATTAAGTATATCAATAATTGTTACCCTGAGCTCTTCAATAAATGGAAAGCTCAGAAAAATGTGGTTGAATGTGGCACATTAACAGTGACATTCCAGTCTTAGTAAAATACAAGTTGTAAAAATGTCAAAGATTAATTAGCTGAGTGTACGTAGATGTTAAATAATCACCCTTTTAATGAGGTTAAACAGAAATATATAATAGAGAAAACAATGTAAACACGCCATCTGTTTATCATGTAAAAAAACATATATCAATTATCCTGGAGGTATTACAGAAGCAGGGTGCAGTCCTCTTCTGTTCTTATGCAAGTCCTTGTAGAGCTAGATTTAAAGTTTGCACAGTAATTATTGTCCTTGACTGCAGGAGGTACTGCAATCCAACAGAACAATCCAGATTTCTCTAGACTAGTAGGAGAGTAGACGTGGCAGATGAAAAGCCTGCACGGTCCTTGCAGTGTGGAATCAGCATATGGAGTGATGAATGGGGAAACTTATATAATCAATTGACATTATATTGGACAGCAGTGGTAAATCCTCGGGACAAATCTTTAAGAGTACCAGGCCTGAGTGGCATTCCAGTTTCTATATTGAAACTATATGCTACATTTTAAGCATTGAACATGTTTATCTTTCTGTGAGTATACGTTATAGCTTGGAATCACATCATTCCCTAAAATGGCAGTGTTTTGTTACTTTTTGACAAAAAAACAGATGTTTGATTGAGTGGCCTCCTACTCTGTGAAGGCTAAACGGCTTTTGAGATGCCTGCAAAATTGTTTGAGAAATGTAATTTGCTGTCATGCCTAGTCTCAGTCCAGTGGACCACATTATGGTGTAATTAATTGTGACCAATCACACTCCAGTTAAGGGAAGTACAAAACAGTTTTGCTCCTTCTTTAGACTATAGCACTGTTTAAACAAAGTAGTTGGCAACTAACTGTAAGGACTTTGATGAGGGTACTGTCAGAACCCCATTCAGGGGAACACAGGGCAAGCAGGAGCTACTGGGCCAGTTGTAGGGGTAGAGGCTTTTACTACGGATGTTTCATGGCCCGACCTACTATGGGTCCTGAGCAACTGGGCCTAGTACCCATTCAGCACTGCACGCTCACTAGTAGCGTGGGTCATGAAGTCAAACGCTGTCAGGAAGGAGGTTGATATAGTGGGTGGACACAGGCTCATAACTCAAAATACGCTCAGCAACCTCAATAAGCAATACATACAGCCCCCTGAGATCAGGGATCTAGTGCTCACTAGGCAGATCCCTAAGACCTCCTACCCTGGCACCAGCAGTAGTGGTTATTTCCCATTCACTATAGGCAACATTCATGTTAGGCCCCATTGGTATTCAGAGTCTCAGAAATTCCACTCTCATTCTGATAAAAGTTAAAAGTATTCCAGCACCCGAAGCACTATTGTAGCAGAACGAGTTTCAAAGATCGGAATATCTGCTGGGAGTGGCAGCTGTTGGTGAGTAGCACTCGCGGCTCTGCCGGGGTACGGGCTGGGTGTCCATGGTGTTTCCTTGAGGTGAGATGGTAAGTTTCTTGAATCCTTCAGGTCGGATGGGTTGCTCCCGTTCTGATCCTCATTCAAGACTCAGGCCTGCGCGGGTCACCACTGCAGCCTCTTTGCGAGAAGACAGCTTGAACTTGGCAACAGGCACTGTCCTTTTCGATGGACCGACCTGCATATTGGTTCACCAACCACACTCAGCATATGGTGATAGCTCAATCAGCATGGCAGTAATCTCCAAGGTGGTCATACCTAGCATTGGGTGAACTGACTTTCCTCCACATACGGGCTATGGCCCAAATGGCATTGCAGTGATGCTGACCACAAGTAATTGAACAGCAGTCTCCTGTGGCTCAGGGGAGCTGCCACCCTGAAAATGTACACGGGTAATGGCCTGATTTGTGCTGCAGCCATCTCCTCACACTTCACTACAGATACTCACCAGAACCCCCCACTTGACCTCACTACCCCCTACGCTCTCCTCTTCCTCACTGGGGACATTGGCCCTGGCAAGCAGGCAGCCACTGGTGCATGAGACCACATGGTCAGATGGCCTTGGATGTCCTCTCACTCAGCTGGGAGACTGGCAGGCATTAGCCTCGAGTCCTAGTCACAGGTAGAAGTCTTGCAGAGCTTCTCCTCGTCACACAGCTAAACTAGCTGCTTGACAATTAAAATTTGGTGGACCTCAAGCTCCACTTATTCTAATCCATTTCCAGACACCAAGTGTGATGGGTACTTTAAGATTGTGCTGGGGGTCTGCTGGTTTTAGAAGAGTCCTCTGTTCTGCCCTGCCCTTCCTCCAGAATCAGAATGTTACAGCAAAAGAGACTTCAGATCTGATAGCTCCACAACACAGAATATGGTAGTGACTAGTGGGTCACATCTTGATGCCAGCCACAGTGATTTGTGAATCAAAATATTGCCCCAGGGCCTCAGCACTACTCTAGATGATTTTCTTATCGGCCCCATCTCCTTCCTGATATGCGCCCCGTCCCCTTTTCAAAGGCTTCTCTGAATCAAAAAGCTTTCTTTGAAGTGTACCGAAGTGTATGGCTCATCGTCCTCCAGTGTGTTGCTCACACCCAGCTTACAGGAATGCAGCAATCCACAAATCTGGCTGGGGGGAATTCCTCCAGTTCCTCATGCTTCCTCCACTCATCCCTAGTTCTCCCAAAATGTAATCCAGAATCTTCCATCTATTGTACAATTCATGGGCTCACAAAAATCCAGCACATGCATATCGACTGCACAGCACTACACACTAATTTCATGTAGGCTAAGGATGAGTTATGCCTACAGCAGCAGACCTTTACATGAGAGAGCCTGTAGGCCTCACTATAATGACATAGGTAAAAAGGTCTCTTCACTTCTACTGATCACTACACAGTATGGTGCCACCACCACCCTTGTGCTGCTTAACTCCTAACAAAGGTGTTAGCATTTCACTGCAGTAAGGGTAGCTCTTTGGGTGCCCCTCTTGGTACAACAAGACTGCAATCCATAAGGCAGGCCTATATCATGGTGCACACTCATGATCTGTGTTTGCTCATGACAACAAAAACCAGCTCCTGGGATCCAGACATCACTGCAGCTGGGGCACTCAGAGCAAGTGTACACATCCATCAACATGCAAAGGAGTTTTCTGTCTCAACAGGTATCGGTGTCTTGATCTTTGTCCTACATTGTGATAGGGTTTATCTTTCATAATTCTTCATTCATCGAACTGCTAAGCTCTGCATCCCAAGATAATAGTACCTCCCTGGTAACTCACACAGCACCAGAATGCTTCCCAGATAGGCTCACAACAAATATAACATTCTACCAACCATTCACTCTTTCTGTGGTGTAGCTGCTATTCGTTCTGATAATTAGGCTCTGGTAGAATTATAATTCAACTCACAGAACTGGAGGAATTTGGGTAACTACACTTTACGCCTGTAATACCGTGTTCCTGCCAGATTTCGCCAATCTGTGCATGGCAGACATATTCTGTAAATTCAAGTCACGCAGGAACAATGTGAGGTTCCCCAACATGCACTTGTGAGCATGAGTAAAATTTGCAAGGCCCTGGTGTGATTTCCAGGAACCGCTGAGCCTTTTGACATAATTTTATAACACTGGCAGATGTGAGAAGTCGCTGTTCAAGTAGATTTGTTGCTGCTTGGGTAGAGTCTTTATTTGAGCAGCAGCAAAATCAACTTGAATGGCCACACACTCTTACACAACGCATGGTGCAGATTGTGCTGATTTTCAGCGCTGCTCGCGCTACCAACTCTAAATTGCAGCACGAGCAGTGAATGCAGCATATTTTCCACCCATTGGCGAAATTCTGCAGAATCTGAGTTTTTCTGCAACTCTGCAGAATTATGTGGAGTGAAACTCTATGAGTTCCACCCACCCCTGCTGATAATGGCCCTCATTCGGACATTGGCGGGCGGCGGAGGCCGCCCGCCAAAGTCCCGCCGTCAAAATACCGTACCGCGGTCGCAAGACCGCGGCGGGTATTTTGACTTTTCCCCTGGGCTGACGGGTGGCCGCCGAAAGGCCGCCCGCCAGCCCAGGGGAAAACGACCTTCCCACCATGAAGCCGGCTCGTAATCGAGCCGGCGGAGTGGGAAGGTGCGACGGGTGCTACTGCACCCGTCGCGTATTTCACTGTCTGCTATGCAGACAGTGAAATACTAGCGGGGCCCTCTTACGGGGGCCCCTGCAGTGCCCATGCCATTGGCATGGGCACTGCAGGGGCCCCCAGGGGCCCCGCGACCCCCCCCTACCGCCATCCGGTTCCCGGCGGGAGAACCGCCGGGAACTGGATGGCGGTAGGGGGGGTCGGAATCCCCTCGGCGGCGCAGCTAGCTGCGCCGCCTTGGAGGATTCCAATGGGCGGCGGTACACTGGCGGGAGACCGCCAGTGTTGCCGGTCCGACCGCGGCTTTACCGCCGCGGTCGGAATGCCCATTGGAGCACCGTCGGCTTGTCGGCGGTGCTCCCGCGGTCCACCAACCCGGCGGTCATTGACCGCCGCGGTTGGAATGAGGGCCAATGTATCTTGTGGTTCTTCACTGAGATTTCAAGCACTATACACAGAAGGTAATCAGAGAAGACAAGCAGTGACAGTAACACTGGCTTGATGCAAAAAATCCCAACAAATGCATTGCAGTATTTGTAAGAAAGTGAATATTTGGGGTGGGCAGTTGCCCACCTCAAAGAATAATCACACTAACGTGTCAGGGTAAACTCCAATGTCACTAAATTAGCTTAAGCTCAACCCCCGGTAGATATGGCATAGAGCAGACAGACCTATATTAGGGCAATTTGTTAAAATACTTATGTAGTATCAAAACAGTAATAGTCAAAACACCATACAATAAAAATCCAAAATCTAGTTAGAAATAGTACAAAACAAAATGACCCCAAAACAAACAATATCCCACAAGGGGAACCAGCGATATGAATATTTTGATTGTTAAAAAAAAAAAAGCACCAAAGGGCACTAAGGTGGTCATTACAACCATGGCAGTCGGTGTTAAACTAATATATACACCAAGAATACAAGTCCAAGGTATTCCACCATCATAGTCCGTGGACCACTGGGCCCAAAATGCTGGCCTGCGGTGCTTGTTGCAGCGGTGTCCTTGGCAGTGGTGCTTGTGGCGGCGGTGTCCTGTTCAGCAGTGCTGGTGGCGGCGGTGTCCTTGGCAATGGTGCTTGTGGCGGCGGTGTCCTTGGCAGCGGTGCTTTTGGCGGCGGTGTCCTTGGCAGCGGTGCTTGTTGCGGTCTTGTCCGCTGTGCAGGTTTTCCCAGACTTGCCCGTTTTACTGTGCCCCTTCCCCACCTTGGATGGTGGCGCAGCTGGCTCCACACTCCCAACTGTACCCCTGGGAGCGGCTTTGGTGGAAGATTTTTTTCCTCTCTCCCGCCAGGCACTGGCCAACTATTTTGTGCTTTTGAGGTGGGGGACTGTCTGTGCTCTGGCTCCTTGGCACACTGGCTGCCCTGCTGCCGGGCGCACTCCAGAAGCCAGTTACTACTGGTACCACTGTTCCTGCTGATGTTGTGGCTGAGGCTCTGGGTCCAGACCGGGAGAGGCGGACCCTAGGAGACTGAACGGGTGGGGGAAGTGAGGGGAAGAGGTCAAGGTTGGACAGGAAAAGTTTTTGGGACACACTGGGACGGGTAGATGGAGGGGGTTTGGGAGTGGAGGAAGAGGTAGTGGTTGTAGGAGGTGTACGTTTGCTGACTTTGGGTGAAGGTGCATGGGCTGGAGGCTGTCGTGGAGGTAGATGGCTGTTGGGTGGGTGTGTGGCTGTGTTTGTGTACCTTGGGAGGTGGGCTCACAGTCACACTGGGAGAGGACACAAGGGATGTCTGAATGGTAGTAGGGGTGGTGAGTGCAAGTGAGCGGGGTGTGGTCGTGGGTGTGCTGGTGATGGAGGTAGAGGCTGACGATGTAGTGCATGCAGGTGTGAGTGGAGACGAGACTGGGAGGGAGGAGGGAGATGAGGAGGAGGGGGACACAGTTGAGGCAGTGGCTGTTGGTATGTCTGCATGTGCATGATGCTTGCATGAGTGCCTGTGGGATGTGTGGTGCTTATGTTTGCCTGAGCTTCCCTTGTGTGTTGACGTGTGTGCATGCTGGTCTGATGGTGTACTTGGGATAGGCTGAGGTACAGGGGTTTGGGTCTGGGTGGAGGAAGTTGGAGGGGGGAGGCTAGAGACAGGGACAATGGCTGCCATAAGTGCTGAGGCCAGAGTCTAAAAAGCTCGATGATGGGCTGCCTGACAAGAATGAATGCCCTCCAGGTATGCATTTGGCTGTTGCAACTGCCTCTCTACACCCTGGATGGCATTCAAAATGGTAGACTGCCAACAGTGAGGGACCTGAGGAGGTCAATGGCCTCCTCACTGAGGGCAGCAGGGGTGACAGGGGCAGGGGCTGAGGTGCCTGGGGCGAAGGAGATGCCCACCCTCCTGGGTGAACGGCCACGGGGCAAACGCTGAGGGGCTGCTGGGAGGGCGGTGCTGGTAGGGGGGTGGCGACTGTACCTGTAGATGTGGTGGGCACAGAGGGGCCCGCCACCACAAGGGAGCTCCCATCAGAGGAGGAGTCCGTTTCGCTGGTGTCTGCTCCTGTCCCTGCCGTGGAGCTCCCCTCGCCCTCCGTCCCACTGGTGGTTTCAGACTCCGTTGTGTCGCCCTCCAGGGCCATGTGGGATGCAGCTCCCTCCTGCTCCGGTGCCACTGCTCCTCCGCCTGATGATGCTAATGCACACAAGCACAGGGAGACCACAAAAAGGGGGGGGAACACAGAAGAAAGACATGTTGAGAGCATGCAATACCGCTACCGTTGGCGGACACTACAGACACAGAAGCCCCCTGCACTACGCCGTGCACTTGGAGTTCCCTAATCAATCACAGGGACATGGGTTACAAGGCTATGGCCGATTGCTGCACACATGGAAGTCACAGGAGCCTGACTAGGTGTAGTTGGCTCTGTACACAGGTGGGGTGGGGTGCCACAGGGCCTGCCTTAAGAAGGGACCTTGCCTACTAAACTCGCCCTGGCCTAGGGGAACCCACAGCCCACCTTCCCCACCCAGACACCTACAATGCACGCTGAATCAGCTGAATCAGAGCGTACTCACCCCCTTGTGGCTGCTGTGATGCCCTCAAGTGCCCATCCAACTCCGGGTAAACCACCGCCAGGATCCGGAACATCAGGGGGTTCATGGTGCGATGGGCACCCCTCCCACGTTGGGAGGCCATCCCCAGATGGGCCTCCGCTGTCTTATTGCTCCAGCGGCGAATGTCCTCCCATCTTTTCCAGCGGTGGGTTCTCCGTCTGTGGTAGACCCACAGGGTCCGGACTTCCTTGGCGATGGCACGCCAAATATGCTTCTTCTGGTGGGCACTGACCTACAGGAATAGTACAGGGGAAAAGGAGAAGATATAACCATCCGCACAGTCACAGTCATTGGCCCTGCATCCCTACCCTTGCCATGACGCACATGCACTCACTGTTGTTTCATGCACGCCTCGTTCTCCCCCCTATCTTTTATCCACACCACTCAAAGCAGCCATTGCCCATACAGCATGCTCACAGTGTACTTGTCAGAGTCACCAGATCCTCGGGGTCTGTGCACGTTCCCAACACGTCCACCACTGAACAGCTCCAAGACTCTGATAGATAAATCACAGAGACTGAGAGAGTCCAAGAGGGGAAGAGGGGATTAGGAAGGGAACAGCTGGGAAGGAGACCTGTAGTAAGAAAAAGGTTAGAACACACAATATGAAAATTATATCTCCTGAAATCAATACTAGAGTATGATTCTAAGCCTAGTCACTCTGAAAACATGAACAATCTAAGAGTTAAGTTTAAAATGACTAAGTGTCAAGATGGCCGGATACCTGTAAGGGAATCAAGATGAATTAAATGAAAACTTTCTTATTCAAGTACTTTCCTTTACATGAGAACCAGAAAAAACATTCTGACTAAATTTTAAATCAGTCATATAAATCATGATTTGAGAATGTATACTAGGACCATACAATATTGCATCTAGAAACTCTGGCCTTCTGTGTACTCTTAAAATGTATCAACACAATTTGCGCATATTGCAGATATATATATATATATATATATAGTAAACACCATAAAAGGATTGTGCACCATGAATAACACAATATGGATTCAGGAAACAAATCACATAACTTGTCAACTCGAATATTACATAATAAATATCTTAGAATAGTAGCATACAATAAACAACATGAATTAAACTCGAGGAGAGAATCGTGCGTCTTGCCAATTCGAGTGTTACCATGTAAAATACCAAGAAATGGTAGCACTCAATGAATATCAAAGTCAAATCATCATTAATCGAATCGCGCATCTTGCCGATTCGTAAAACACGATGTAAATGTCAAGGAATAACAGCTCACAATAAATAACAAGATCAAAGTACAATGAAAAGAATTGCGCTTCTTTTGCCGATTCTTACGCCACCATGTAAAATGTCAAGAAATGGTAGCGCGCAATGAACAACAAAGTTAAATGCTCATGAAACGAGTTGTGCGTCTTGCCAATTCGTAAAACATCATGTAAATGTCAAGAAATAGTAGCGCGCAATGGACAACAATGTTTAAACACCATAAAACGAATCACGCGTCTTGCCGATTCTTAAGCCACCATGTAAATGTCAAGAAATGGTAGCGCGCAATGAATAACAAAGTCAAACCTTTATGAAATAAATCGCGCGTCTTGCCTATTTGTAAACTACCACATAAATGTCAAGAAATGGTAGCGCGCAAGTAATCTGTTACTCATTTAAGAATTTAAACCAAGAATATGAAAATTCTAAATAACGGTGTCGGGACAGTCCAACCACCACCTTACCACCTGGAACAATGATTACCAATGAAGGATTAGGGCAGAAGACTGGAAGATCAAAATAGGCCGCCGGCACAGGAGCTCAGGAAGAAGCTGCTGCTCTGCACCGGGACCTCTGAATAGTGAGCACTGGGAGTTGGGCTGGCTCTCTTTTATAGAGTCTTGGCCCAGCCCAGAACCACGCCCAGGCATGTTGCAGGGAAAGTCTCTGGAAGGCCCTGGAAAGGGGCCACACCCTAACACACTCTGAAAACCTGCAGCAAAATATTGCAAAGGAACAGTATTTGTAAGCATATTAAAAATAAGTTTTCAGGATTTAACTCTGCAATGCAAAAGGTTAAACCACAACATATCAGCACAATGCATAAATTACTTTGTTTTGAGAGTGCTGTGTTTTTGCATTTTTGTTGCCAATAGAGCGCGTATTGCTCTGGTGTTGACAGTACTCACCTGTTTGTCTGGAGGACCGTAGAGTAGCGTGTACTGGGGGAGGACCCCATCCACTAGTTTCTCCAACTCCTCCATGCTGAAGGCAAGGGCCCTTTCCCCAGACACACGAGCCATTGTCTCTTCCAGACTGAGGTCACAGCAGCACTTGCAGTGTAGGTCCTCTCCTGTCGAAGATCAGGTATCAAGTGTGTGAACAGAGAGAAATTGGCGGTGACGTCCACGGCGGTGCATACCGTCACCACCGGCGTACATCGTCATTGGCTCCTGGGACCCATAGGGTCCAATGTTAACCAATGCAGGATTGCGCCGCGGTCTTCGACCGCCTACCGCGACGGTGTACAACGCTAGCGCAGTTACCTCATATCCCCTTGTCCCACATTACAGGTCAGGCAGATGCCATTTCAGGGGGCCACATGGCATTAATTTTGACTGCGTCACACATGTCTAGGCCTTGCTTAAACACTAATCCAGCCATATGTCGATTTGAAAACATTTTATGATTAAGTTGTGTTTACGTACCTCAGAGTTGGTTGACTGTCTGCTCGCTGTTCTCCTCCATAGAGCATGTCCGCTGGGGCAGGTGAGGAGATGATGGCATCCTCCACTGTACAGACCGCTGGTGGACCTGTCGACAATGGAGGAGCGACATGTAATCATCACCTACAGACTTAATCGTACCACAATCCTGGAACTGTGTGTCCAGTTGGAGCCAGACCTGATGTCAGCTATCCCACAGGAATCCCCCCTCAAGTGCAGGTGCTGTCAGTACTCCATTTCCTAGCAAGTGGGTCTTTTCAAACAACAGTGGGCATAGCATCAGGGATGTCCCAGCCTATGTTTTCCAACGTGTTGTCCAGAGTGTTGTCTGCCCTGCTGAAACACATGCGGAGCTACATCGTTTTCCCTCAGGTGGAGGATTTGCCTACAGTGAAAGGTGACTTCTATGCCCTGGGACATATCCCCAACATCATAGGTGCCATTGATGGGACACATGTGTACTTGGTCCCCCCCGCAGGAGTGAACAGGTGTACAGAAACCGGAAGAGTTACCATTCGATGAATGTGCAGATGGTGTGTTTGGCAGACCAGTACATCTCCCATGTGAATGCCAAATTTCCTGGCTCAGTGCATGACGCTTACATTCTGAGGAATAGCAGCATCCCTTATGTGATGGGGCAACTCCAGAGGCCCCTTGTGTGGCTATTAGGTGAGGACATGGACCCTATACAGTGTGGATAGTTGTCTGGGTCTGGGGTTGTCCCTAAGGGTTAGTGTGTGTCTTACAGTTGTCCCTCGACATTTGCAGGTGACTCTGGCTATCCCAACCTGTCATGGCTACTGACCCCTGTGAGAAATCCCACGACAAGGGCAGAGGAACGCTACAATGAGGCACATGGGCGAACTAGGAGGGTTATAGAGAGGACCTTCGGCCTCCTGAAGGCCAGGTGCAGGTGCCTCCATATGACAGGTGGTTCCCTATACTACTCACCAAAGAAGGTGTGCCATATCATCGTGGCCTGCTGTGTGCTTCACAACGACAAGTGCCTTTTCTGCAGGAGGATGGTCCAGATGGAGTTGTTGTGGCAGCTGTGGAGCCTGTGGACAGTGAAGACGAGGAAGCAGAAGAAGAGGATATCGACAACAGAAACACCACTTCATCAATACTTCCAGTGAGACACAGGTAAGAAGACATCACTGCCTGCTTCATCTGTTACACTTGTTCTACCTCTCATCTGTCTGTCACTTTCACCCAGTGTATGGAGCCTGAGTTGTCACTTTCCCTTTCGATTTAACAGATGTGGGTCCCACTGAGTGACATCTGCTTTGTTTCCTCATGGACTAGAGCTGTGTGACATAGGTATGTTGACAAGACAATGGATATATCATTTTTGCTCAGTTATTGCAAATACACATTTGTGAAAGCACAGAGTGACTCCAGATTGTTTCGTGATTCAAGGGTGTTTATTTAAGTGCTAAATATTGGAGGGGGTTGTAAAATGGTCAGAGGTGATGGTGGAGGAATGTCCATGGCAGAGTCCAGTCTATTTGTCTCACAGGTGCATTGTCGAAAGGGGCACAGGAAGTGGAGCTGGGGCAGTTTAAGGATGGACAGGGTGACAAAGTGGGACAAAAGGATGACAATCGGGGTGGTCTCATTTCTTGGCGGGGGTCTTGGCATTGTTCTTTGTCTTTGTCCTGAATCTCAGGGACCGCTTCCGGGGTGGTTCTCCATCTGCAGGGGGTGGGGTGCTGGTGTTGTGGTCCTGTGGTGGTGCCTCCTGTCCACTAGCGCCGGCGGAGGTGGTGGGCAGTTCATCGTCCAGGCTAGTGTCAGGGGCCCCTTGTGGTGCCACAGTGTCCCTCCTGGTGTTCACAAGTTCCTTCAGCGCCCCTACAATGGTGCCCAGGGTGGAATTGATGGCTTTGAGTTCCTCCCTGAACCCCAAATACTGTTCCTCCTGCAGCCGCTAGGTCTCCTGAAACTTGGCCAGTACCGTTGCCATTGTCTCCTGGGAATGGTGGTAGGCTCCCATGATGTTGGAGAGGGCCTCGTGGAGAGTGGGTTCCCTGGGCCTGTCCTCCCCCTGTCGCACAGCAGCCCTCCCAGTTCCCATGTGTTCCTGGGCCTCTGTCCCCTGAACCGTGTGCCCACTGCCACTGCCCCCAGGTCCCTGCTGCTGTTGGGTTGGTGGGTTAGCCTGGGTTCCCTGTAGTGGTGGACACATGCTTGACGTGTCCTGGGGACAGAGGTATGGGCCCGCTGGGTGGGTGCTGTGCTGGTGTTTCCAGAGGGGGAGGCTCTGTTGTGGCTTGTGCCAGTGTGAGGGGAACCGACTGTCCCGAGGTCCCAGATGGGCCGGGCTGGTCATCTAGATCCAGTTGGACAGAGCTGCTGTCATCACTGTGGGCCTCTTCTGTGGGCGGAGTGGACATGTCTGGACCCTCCTGTCCGGTGACGTTAGGTAGGGGTCCTGCAGGGGTGTAAGGGCATGATTATTGCATCTGCGTGTGCCGTAGTGTGCAATGGGTGGGTGACCCTGTACCCCAGTGCTTGCATTCTTGTGTAGGACCTTGTGTGATAATTGTTTAGGGGTGTGTGTGGGTATGCGCAGTGGCCATGCATTGGTGATGGGTATCCATGCTTTGTTGTTGCATGCAGGGCTTGATGTTGGGATGGGTGGGTTGTGATAGAGGGACCTATGTGAGGAGTTGGAGTGATGGGGGTGAGGGTGGGGGTATGTGATAGCATGCAGGTAGGGTGGGGGATGAAGTAGTGAAAGATTTGACTTACCAGAGTCCATTTCACCTGCTACTCCTGCGAGGCCCTCAGGATGCAGTATAGCCAAGACCTGCTCCTCCCATGTTGTTAGTTGTGTGGGAGGAGGTGGGGGTCCGCCGCCAGTACTCTGAACTGCTATGTGGTGTCTTTAGACCACAGAACACACCTTCCCCCGTAGGTCGTTCCACCTCTTCCTGATGTCATCCCTAGTTCTTGGGTGCTGTCCCACTACGTTGACCCTGTCCACGATTCTGCGCCATAGCTCCATCTTCCTAGCTATGGTGGTGTGCTGCACCTGTGATCCGAATTGCTGTGGCTCTACCCAGATGATTTCCTCCACCATGACCCTGAGCTCCTCCTCAGAAAACCTGGGGTGTCTATGCGGTGCCATGGGGTGGTGTGGGTGATGTGTGAGGTGGTGTGTGTTGTGATGTGTGGGGTGATGTTTAGGGGTGTGTGGTGTTTTGTGCGTGGATGTGTATGTGTGATGGTGTTGTGTGCCTCTGTATGTTGAGGTTGTCTTTTCTGTGCTGTCTCTCTGGCCTTCGTCTAAATTTCTGGTCATAAGGGTTTGTGGGTGTTGTGGGTGTGTGTTTTATATCGTATTGAGTGTGTGGGTGTGGTGTGTGTGTGTGTATTAGGTGTGTGTATTTGGAATTGGCCAATGTGGTTGTGTTTTGTAAATGTGTGTGTATTTTGAGCGCGGCGGTGTGTACCGCCAATGGAATACCATGGTTGAAAGACCGTCTCGTGGATTCGTGGGTCGTGATAGTGTGGGCTTATTCCTGTTGGCGTGACGGTGGAGGGTTTGTTATCGCCAGTCTATCCCTGACCTTTGGTGTGGCGGACCTGTGTGGGTGTCTGGATTTTGGCGGATTCCGAGCTGTGGGTCGTAATAGCTGTGGCGGAATTCCGCTGCCACGGCGGTGTGTTGGCGGTCTTCTGCACGGCGGTAAGCGGCATTTACCGCCAATGTTGTAATGACCCCCTAAATCTTCTTAACTTTGTATTGTACACCCATCCATGGACTACGCTGTGCTGCACAACAAAAATATGCACTTTGTCATTAAAAAATATTACTGTTATATTGGGTCAATGCGCAGCCTTGCCACCGACTGGTCACGTTTTCCAAAAAACTCTATTGTAATTTTAATTTATTGTTGGCTGTTGCTTTTCAACAAATTACGAAAACTTAGAAGGACTCCTCTCAATTATCCTTTCAGGCTTGGTGATATGATATATGCTATAACCATTGGTTGGACAGAGCTTATGTTTACCCTGTGTCCCTGGGTATTAAACGAGACATCTTATGGTTACCTATAACGAATTACCTAAACTCTTTGGCTTACTCTTCATGTAATCATTTTCCTAGAACTGAGGAGGTTTCTAAACCACCATGAATTGTTTCTCTTTACTTTTTATTGTACTTATCCAACTGTTTATAACTCTTTCTACTGATATATGTAATATATGCATGTATATTCTGCGATTTAAAGTATTGATATATCCATTATGCTTCTCATGATATGCCTTTTAGGAAATTGAACTGTTACTGTTTTCTTCTATTTCTTGCTATCAAATGTATTTATATCTTTTGAATATTGTATGAATCTTCAATAAACTTTCTATTTCAAACTTAAAAGTACTGGGTCAATGCATGTTCAACACTCTTTCAACCACAGAAGGCTAAAAAAGAGAGAAGGGTCCTGACGGATGACTTCCTGTAGAGAATGCTGTGTTGTGAGGGCTGTGGGAACTAAAACCAGAGGACATGGACCCTAGTCCTCCTGCTGGCCAGAATACTATATAAAAAGATGGTAAGCTCCCACAAAAAAGGTTTCTTCTAGTTTATAGTATTAAATGTGCAATACATGATAAGAGTCCAGTTCAGAAATGTTTAATTGTGAGATACAGGTTACAATGTTCAGTGATGTAATGCTCCAAATGGCACAATCTTATGATTCAAGGAACAAAGAGGCTTCCAATGTTCAAGGATGTTACAGCCAACACGTGTTTCGCCCCTTGTTGCTAATACGCCAGGGCTTTCTCAAGGCATATGACACACAATAGAAGAATCTTCGGACATAAATGTCCCAATTTTTTGAAGTAGATCCAAATCAAACGAAAAAGCGGAAAAACGTCCCGACGCCTCTTTGTTCCTGTATCTCACAATTAAAAATTGCTGAACTGGACTCTTATCATGTATTGCACATTTAATACTATAAACTAGAAGAAACCTTTTTTGTGGGAGCTTACCATCTTTTTATATAGTACTCTTTCAACCACATAGGGGGTCATTCCAACCCTGGCGGTCGATGACCACGGAAGCACCGCCAACAGGCTGGCAGTGCTTCCCTGCCCATTCTTACCGCCGCGGTCAGAAAAGGGGATCCGGCGGTTTCCCACCGGATTTCCCCTGTCTGGGCTGAATCTCCATGGCGGCGCTGCAAGCAGCGCCGCCATGGAGATTCCGACCCCCTTCCCGCCACCCTGTTTCTGGTGGTTTTTACCACCAGGAACAGGATGGCGGGAACGGGTGTTGTGGGGCCCCTGGGGCCCCCTAACAGGGCCCCAGCATGATTTTCAGTGTCTGCATAGCAGACAGTGAAAATCGCGACGGGTGCAACTGCACCCGCCACACCCCTGCAACACCATTCGGAGCTGGCTTCTATGTTGCAGGGCCTTTCCCGCTGGGCCAGCGGGCGCTCCTTTGGCGGGCGCCCGCCGGCCCAGCGGGAAAGCCAGAATGGCCTCCGCGGTCTTTTGACCGCGGAGCGGCCATATGGCGGTGACCGCATGGCGGGCGGCTACTGCCGCCCGCCGCGGTCAGAATGACCGCCATAGTGTGTTCAAGAACAAGGCTCTAATTTTCACCAAATTGCTTTGTCTCACCATAGTGCAAAATTCTTCATATTGTAATATAGACTACTGCTTAAATTATCTCTGGCCTCGGGAGCACTAGTGGGCATTTCACAGCTTCATCTTATTAGAGACTCGTGAAAATCATCGCTTTTAGCGAGTACCAGCAGAGGTAACAGCAACATGCTGACATCACTCAATTGAATTAATTTTTTCTCGCCAGCAAGAATGCAGCTTTCCCACTTTATTCATCACCTTGTCCACAGCATCTCCTCCGGGAATGGAACATTAGGTGATCAAGAGCATACTTGTACTTACAGCTAATACTGAGTTAGAGCCTGAGAAAAACTAACTTTGTGCTAGAGCGGACATTGTTACAGGTTTGCAACAGTGGTGTAACAAATCTGCCATGATCCGAATTGCAAAAAAGGAATTTGGACCTGATAGAGCGATCCGTACTGATAATTTACCTATATTTTGGACGCTCTTTCGGCCGATGAATCTTTTGGCTAAGTGGGACTCTCTTCACCCGAGACCAGCCAACTTAATATAATTGATAATCAATAACGAACATAAGCAATACCTTGATCAACATAACACTTAACAATTAATCCAGAATACATTTCGGCGAACCCTGACCTTTCAGTCAGGAATAACCACACCAGTTTATTCAAAGTTAGTGAATTTATTTCCCTATATTAACAAAGCTTGCACAATATAGATGTGTCTCAACACCAAATGATAAACATAAATGAACATTAATAGCTGTCCATAACGACGAAACAGGTGCAATCTATGCAGCATTTGAATAACAAGGCATTCGATGATAGCAATGCAAATCACTAAAACTATAATCTGTAATGAGCTAATTGCATACATTTAGTCAGCATAACAAGGTCTCAAATTGCATCGTGCAACAAAAGGAATCCTCGTCTAACCTCAAATTAGCATCGGCATGTGGGACTTCATGCAAAAACAATTTAGCAACATAAATTTGGAAAACTCCTAGCTAGGGATCTTATCAAAAATCAGCAGTTGGTTACCTAAAAGAAACACAATGCAATTTTACAATTTCCTTTCATATTTACCAATTACGATCAGCATACAAGGAAGTCTTCGTCTCACAGGTACCGTTTCTCGATCAGCATGGGACGGGGCAAGGGGGCAAGGTGGACGGGGCAGTTGCCTCACGGCGGCAAGGTAAACTACTACTTCATGCAAAGGGACAAATCAAAGTTAAAGTCTCTAGGGTAAGAATCATTTAAAGTCTCTTTCTCTCGATTAGAGAAAGCATCAAAGTCTCTTTCAAAATGGCGTCGCAGCAAGGTGGGCCATAATAGCTGCAATGTCCTGCAAAATGGCGGGTATCGGGCTGGTAATGGCTGCAAATGGCTACCTTCTTCTCGTGCACCTGGTTTAAATAGACAACAGTTCAAATCCAGTAGGGTCTTCCATTGGAGGGTTCATAGGTTGGCTTCAAATTGTCCAATCAAAACAACAGTTCTCAAGCTTTTACTTAAGCATACATTATCCTTGGAGACGGGTACGCAAGTTGCAACATTTTATACCAATTAACTCACTTTCAGAGCTTCCATTGTCCGCACCTGCAGATTGACCTTGGAGCAAAGAGAAAAATGCCAGGCTGGCACGAAACCTTAAGATAAGCATGTGAACGATCTCAGTGGAAAAGTACAGCTTCAAGCAAAAATACACGTTTATTAGCACATTGGAAAAATACGAGCATCTAAACCGTGAGACAAGGCAACTAGGCCAAAGCCTCCACTAAAGTAATGCTAAGCTAAAACATTTCAAACAAGCGAATCATAGCACACGTTTACGACTATGTCGGATTAGTGCAATTCTAATACATCACGTTATATAAAGCACGCTTATAAATGTTGGCAAACTACTCTAAGGGCACATTTTGTCCCCGTACAATCTTTATTAGTTCGGTTAAAGTCACACATGATTATTTCACACTACGTTTATGCGCTAATAAATGTAAAACCTTCATTTCTGCGTCATCAATCCCTCCTCTGATGACTACTTGTCATCACACAAACTATTCCCACAAATTTTATTCCATTAAAATTCTGTCAGTTCTCTTTTCCTTTTAATTCCCCTCGTTTTCGCTTTGTATTCTTCTGCCATTCTTTTCATCATTTTCTCTTCCTTCCTTCTTTTAATTCTTGCCATGATCATTATTATTCCTCTTTTTATTCCCCAAATTCCAAATATGCAAATTAGTACTATTAGAATTCCCTGTATTATTTTTAGTAATATTCCATTCCAAATTCCCCCAATCCAATTTCCCACTGAAGCAAGTCCTTTTCCAACCTTCTCCCACACTCCTGGTTCTTTCAATTCCTTCAAGTCTGCACTCTCTTTTGTTAGATTAGCAAGCATAGTTTTAATTTTCACACTGTTGTCGGGAATATACGTGCAACAGTGGCGCGCACCAAGCATTTTGCAAACGCCGCCATCCTTTGCTAAAAGAATGTCTAAAGCAAGCCTATTTTGAAGAGTCATAGCTCTTTCCGCTGCAAGTTCAGCATCTATCAGGATTATAGCACCTGAAAACTTTGTCAACATGTTATCCACTATAGTAGACAACTTTCTTATTTTGATGGAATTCAACACAACTCCCAATGAAGGAATCATGGCTCCAAATATATCTCCTACCACAGCAGCTGCGGTCTCTCTTTTCTGGATACGATGGGATCCAGATGTTTTTTTAATCATCGATAGGTCATCCAGTTGATAAACTTTTGGGAACACTATACCCAAATAACATCTCCCCCACCATCCCTTTGGAAGACGATAATAGGCATTATACCCACAAATGTAATATACACCTGGTATGACAGGGTCAAGTCCGTCCATCATGAATGTCCATTTGGCCTTAAAGATAAACGTATGTTTACACTCACTCGCTCCTACGAAAATGTTGTCATAATAGGATTCACCTCGATATATACAAAATTTTCCTACATGACAAGCATCTAAAGCTATTCTCCCTTGTGTTTTTATTGCGGCAAAATCATAATGATCTACTGAAGTCCTCTTGCTTAGCTCTTTTTCTAATTTCGCATTCATTTGTGCCCTTCTATCATCTGTGCGATCTAAAAAGCTTATTTCTACTGCAGAGAGCGAGCAGGTAAGGTTTTCCCTATGAGCGTGAGCCGTTTCAAAAGGTTGCATTGGCTCGAAAAATTCCCTCATTATTTTAGCATCCCAATCTTTAGCAATCTGGCTTAGCTGCGCTATTATAGGAACATATGCAAAGGTAACATCATAATTTGAGTAAAAATACTGTATGTTAGTTTGACCATAAAATCTAGACATTACTATACTACATGTAATCCCGTATGTAAGAGGCATGTGGTGATAAGTCACCCCTTCCTTTAATGATGTCGGTATCTGTGTACACACATAACAATCTTTCGCATCCATAGTCTCAACATATTCTGTTAGCAAGCGATAGAAAACGTTATACGAAAGTTCTTTCTTATCATGCAAGTGTCTCTCATCTAATTCTAGCCTTTTCAATGCGGTTAGTTCAGTGACAGTAACAGGAGCAAAAGTAGAAGCATCAATTTTCTCATTCTCACCCTTACCATGCATTCCAAGCACAATTGCCATTATTATTAGTACACATGCAATTATCAAGCCTATACACGCATATTTACAATATTTCACTCTACTGTTTTGTGTAGCCATGATCTGTATAGAATCAGAGAGCTAGAAGCACCTATAAAGAAACTATTTAGCAATTCAGTTACAAAGCTGAACGAGCGCAATGTTCACACAGTTTTCTTCAAGAGGCCAGTCACTTCTCGGTTAGCAGCATTTGTCTCAATTCGGCAATAACTCAGTCTTTATCAGTTCAGCAAGTGTCTCATCTGGTTTAGCAATGTCTCAGCTGGTTGTTTGTATCACGTTAAATTGTAGCAAGCAATGTCATTTATCACCCTTTCAATCGACAGAGTCCATAAAACTTTTCTTTTCTATTGGTATCTCTTCTTCTTCGTTCTCGAGGCTTAGAGATACAAATTCGTCAGTCCAATCGTCATTGACTGCATATGCCCATTCTGGACCGGAATATCTCCTGTTTGGTATCCTTTTCCTTTTCAATTTTGCTTCTCTTTTCGATTCTGCCTCACTGGTACTTTCCTCTTTGGCCAAGTCTTTTCCTTCACTTGAGGTTGGTACCACGACAGACACTTCCTTTCTTTTCTCTTTCACTTTTGGCCTTTCTCCGTCGTTCAAATTTTCTCTAGTTCTTTGTTTTATTGGCGATATACTTAGTCTCCTCTTTGCACCATGTCCATTTGATGGACCTGCGATCTTTTCTGTGGAAGCTTGAACTGTTTCGTTCTGTTCTGCCTTGTCCCCTCCTTCTGGGGAATCAATCACTTTCTCTTTTTCCTTTTCTGTATCGTCTGCTTCTGGGAAAGCCCTCCTCTGATCAGGCTCTCCTGCTTTTTCACCTCTTTCGAGCCCTTCGTCACCGTTACTTTCGTCAGGCTCTTTATCACTTTCAGCTGCTTCAGGTTCTTTGTCACCTTCAGCTGCTTCAGGCTCTTTGCTACCCTCAGCTGCTTCAGGTTCTTTGTCACCTTCAGCTGCTTCGTCGCTGTCTGAGGTTTCTCCTTGGCCTTCCCCAAGTGAGTCTGTTGCTTCGTCCTCAGAGAATATTTCTCTCTCTTCTGTTCCTGCCTGATTCGCTTTCAGTTCGGTTTTGCTCTGTCTCAGCACTCAGTACTGTTTTATCAGGCACTGGCAGTTTCAGCGCTTCAACTTCCTCATCTGTGGGACACAACACTTTCTTTGTGTGACTAGCGTGAATCCAGTTGGGAACCCCCGCACACTTCACAGCGGTAGTTGTCGTCAGGATCACTTGGAAAGGGCCTTTCCAACGGGGTTCCAGACACGACTTCCTCACGTGCTTCTTTACCACGACCCAGTCACCTGCTTTCAGTGTGTGTCCTGGACCTTGAATCGGTGGCAAGGTGGTCGCTTCCACCTGGTGAGAGAAAGAGCGAACCACGTCAGCCAGGCCTTTGCAGTAGTCTAACACCATATCATCTGTAATATTCAAAAGCGCGTTTGCGGGAACTGCAGGCAGTCTCATAGCCCTGCCCATGAGAATTTTGTGCGGAGACAACCCAGTCTTTCTGTCAGGGGTGTTTCTCATTGACATTAACACCAAGGGCAATGCGTCAGGCCATTTCAAATTTGTTGATGCACATATTTTCGCCATTCTCGATTTCAGTGTACCATTCATTTGCTCCACCAGTCCTGAGGCTTCAGGGCGATAACTACAATGCAGTTTTTGCTCAATGTTCAGCGCTTCGCAAAGTAACTTTATCACCTCGTTATTGAAGTGACTTCCCCTATCTGATTCTAAAGAGATCGGGAATCCGAAACGTGGTATCAACTCCCTCAACAATAGTTTTGCAACTGTAAGGCTGTCATTTCTACGTGTGGGGTATGCTTCAATCCAGTGACTAAAAATGCACACAATCACCAACACATACTTCAGACCTCCATGCACAGGCATCTCAATGAAGTCTATCTGCATTCTACTAAACGGGCCACTCGCCTTACCAATGTGGCTCGCGTTCACAACCGTTCCCTTCCCTGGGTTCATCTGCTGGCAAGTGACAAATCGATGGCAAACTGCTTCTGCAGCTTGACGAAATCTGGGGTTAAACCAATCAGTTTTGAACAATCTTATCATGGCATCTCTCCCTAGGTGAGCCTGCCCATGATAGAACCGCGCAAGCTGCGATAAGAGACTATTTGGCAAAACAAACTTTCCCTCATTTGAAACCCATAACTCATCTGGTCTCTTTATACATTGTGATTTAATCCAGGAATCTCTTTCATCTTCCCTGACGTTATTCTGTAATGCTTTTAATTCATCCATTGTATCTATGACCTTCAAGGCAAATGCTTCAGCTGGTTCGAGTTCTGGTTCACTTATTGAGTTCCATTCATCCCTGAGTAATATACAGTTCAAGGCACAAAATCTTGCGACTTGATCCGCATATGCATTTCCCAGAGAAACATAGTCCTGTCCTTTTGTATGAGCACTACACTTTACCACTGCAACTTCGGCTGGCATTTGAATGGCGTGTAACAATTCCCTTATTCTCTCCCCGTTTTTCACTGGAGATCCTGAAGAAGTCAGGAAACCTCTCTGTGACCATAGTTGGCCAAAGTCGTGCACAATTCCAAACCCGTACTGACTATCAGTGTAAATGGTGACTTTCATCAATGCAGACTGTTGACATGCTCTTGTAAGGGCTACAAGTTCTGCTACTTGTGCAGAATAGACTCCTTGAAGCCAGGATGCTTCCAAGACACCTGTTACAGTACATACAGCATATCCTGCTTTCCAAATTCCCATCCCATCTCTTAGACATGAACCATCAACGAAAACAATTTGGTCATTTTCATCAAGCTTAGTATCCTTAATGTCAGGTCGAGGTTTTGTGCAGAATTCAGTCACCTGAAGGCAGTCATGCTCGACGTCTTCAGCGTTCTCAACTTCAGCATTTTCACCAGGAAGCAAGGTTGCTGGATTCAACGTAGTGCACCTTTACAGCTGCACGTTCGGTGAGCCCAGAATTACCGTTTCATACCTTGTGAGTCTTGCTCCAGTCATGTGTTGCGTTCGGGAGCGGGTCAAAAGTATCTCAACTGAATGAGGGACCATGACTGTCAATGGGTGTCCCATCACTATTCCTTCACTCTGAGTGAGGCTGATACCAACTGCTGCTACGGCGCGCAAACACCCAGGAAGTGCTGCTGCGACCGGATCCAAAGTAGCTGAAAAATACGCTACTGGTCTGTTTATGCCACCATGGGCTTGAGTCAAGACAGACAAAGAACATGCATCACGTTCATGACAAAACAATGTGAAAGGCTTTGTGTAATCAGGCATACCTAAAGCTGGAGCCCTGCACATGCATTCTTTCAATTCGATAAAAGCATCCATCTCATCTCCTTTCAGCTCAATTTGATCCAAGGCATCCTTCTGGGTCAGCTTCAGTAAAGGCTTTGCTAGAGTTGAGAAGTTGGGAATCCACTGACGACAGTAGCCCACCATTCCCAAAAACTTCCTCACCTCCCTCCTCGTCTTTGGTGGACTCATTTGGAGTACACTTGTTATTCTTTCCTTCATTATTCTCCGTGACCCTTTCTCTATCTGGTGACCCAAGTATTTCACTTTCTTCTGACAGAACTGCAACTTGGAAGGAGACACCTTGTGTCCATTCCTTCCCAAATGGTTCAACAGAGCAATGGTATCGGCTGTGCAGCCACTTTCTTTCTTCGATGCAATCAGTAAGTCATCAATGTACTGTACTAGGGTTGACTCGAATGGCAATTCTAATGCCTCCAAGTCTTTCTTTAGAATCTGATTGAATATTGACGGTGACTCAGAAAACCCTTGGGGAATTCGACACCAACTGTAAACTCTGTCTAAGAATTTGAAACAAAAGAGAAATTGGCTGTCCTCATGAAGAGGCACCGAGAAGAATGCTTGTGACAAGTCGATGACTGAAAACCACTCGGCATCGCAAGGGACTTGAAACATTATCACAGCTGGATTTGGTACAACAGGGCAACATTTAATTATGATATCATTTATTTTCCTCAAGTCCTGTACAATTCGGACCTTTCCACTCGGCTTTATTAGTCCCATTATTGGTGAATTACATGGACTGCTTAACACTTCTTTCAGTACTCCCTGCTTTACAAATTCGTCAATGAGTTGGGCAACTTTCATGAGGGTGTCTTGTGCCATGTGGTATTGTGGGGTCTGGGGAAAGGTTGCATTGGGCTTTACAGTCACTTTCACTGGTTCCACTCCTTTCATCAATCCCACCTCTTTCCCTGTCATATCCCACACTTCCTTTCTGACTGTTTCCCGTAATTCAGCTGGAATATCTTCTTCAGTTATCATCGGAAAAAGACAAATCAGAGGATACTCTTCATCGACAGTTTCCATCTCATCCCCCTCTACACTGTCCTCTTCTTCCCCATCACTGCTCGTCTGAATTTTAATTCCCTCGTTCGAACACATAATCGAACATCCCAATTTGCACAATAGATCTCTCCCTAGCAGTGCTATCAGGCTTGAGTCACATACCACAAATTTATGTAACCCTTGATAGTTGCCAATGCTGACGGGTACCGGATCTGTAATTGGGTTTGTCAGGTGCCTGTTTGCTACTCCCACCACTTGAACTGTTCTCCCTGAGAGTGGTAAATTTGGTACTTCAATGCTCTTAACAGTTGAACGTGTGGCTCCTGTGTCAACCAAGAATGAGACACGATGACCCATTACTCTTCCCTCCACGTACGGACCCTTTTGATCAACTTCCAAGGATGCTGCAAGCACACAATCTCCTTCCTCTCCTGAACTTTCACTCTCCCATACATTGTTTATTCCACTCTCACTGTGTAATGGGAACTGTTGTACGGTGCCATTTGTATTCATTACCTGACCCGAGACCTGTGGAGGAACCATCACTTGCTGCTGACTCATTGGTGCCAAAGGTATTTGCATTTGCTGATTAGGTACCATGGGTAACTGCTGTTGCATTGGCTGCATTTGCGTCATCTGCATCCGGGGCATCTGCATTTGCTGCGGCTGCATAGGTTGTAATCCCTGCAACTGATTTATGGTCTGAAAATTTGGGTTTGGACCTCTCATTTTCGGTCCCCTCATTGTCTGAAAAGCATTGACATCATTGTTTTGCTGACCAACACCTGCACCTTCCTGCACCACCATTGGGCACTCGCGTTTCCAATGACTGACGATTCCGCACACGTGACACGGCATCACCTTTTTCAATGCCTGCACACCATTCGGAGTCACAACAGTGTTCAAATCCGGACCATTATTTCCAAAACCTCCTCTGCCTCTGCCTCTCGCCTGTGGCTGAAACATCATATTTCCCTGCAACTTCGGCTGCGGTTGCGGTACCTGCTGTTGGAACCCTTGCAACCCTTGCAACCCTTGCAGACCTGTCTGAGCTGCTTTAAGTTGCATCATCATCACTTTCTCTTTCAACTTTTTCTGTTTCACTTCAATTTCGTCGCTACAGTATTTCGCATAATTCAACACCTCATCAATCGGTTTCGATTGCCAACAAATCAAATGCGACTTTATCATCTGACTTATCTCTGGTCTCAGCCCTTCCACAAATCTAAACACAAAATGAAGCATGTCCTTCGCCTCTATTGTTTCCGTGCCACTGTAGTTCTTGAACGCCTTCAACAACCTCTCATAATAGCTATGAATCGACTCTTTAGCCTCTTGGGCAGTTCGATCGATCTTCTGCCAATCCACATTTTTCGCGGCAACCTTCGTCTTCAAATGCTCAATCACCTTATAGTACAGGCTCATCACCATAGGTGATTGTGCACCCGTATCCCTGTCTCTCTGGTTCACTTGTCGGCCAACCTACAGCTCTTTTGCAATCCTCCCACAAATCTGCCGGAACCACAATCTCAAAGAGGGTGTTCAGGTCTTCCCAAAGACATTTTGCAAGCTTCACAAACCTATCAGTCTGTTGATACCATTCAATTGGTTTCTCTCTCAGTTTGGGAAAATCATCCGTAAAAGACTGAATGTCGCTTCTGTGCCATGGTACATGTATTAATTTTCCCCCTGCTGTCTCCCTCATTGGTAACATGGTTACTGCATCACTACTCTGTGGTCTTTTCTCGTTGAGCTCTGGAACACTGTCTTTCCTCTTTTCCTTTCTCTTTACCCATCTGCTTTCCCATTTGTCTAAGCACCTCCACACTTGTGCACTCTGCAGCAATTCTCTAAGGTGCGCCTTCATGCCTGCTGACCTCATGTGTTCAAAATCTGTGGTCCCGAAATCCAATCTATAGCTCCTGTTCAAGTGTTTTGTCTTGTCTATATCAACCCCGTTTTTGTCAGCTATTTCTTGCAAGCTTCTATGTACCTTGTTCACTTCTTTCGTAATCCTTGGACATAGATACCTCAGCTCTTCTTCCGAGTAGGACTCTAACCTATTCACACCCATAGTCCCTTCCACCAATTCTTGTGCTTCCATGTTCAACCTGACCCTATTCAGATAGTCTTCTCCCTTCCCACTGGCTGAGCTTTGTGTGGAATTCAGATTGTTGAACCACTGTGTCAGCTGTTGCGCATTCAACCCCATCAGTGTAGCATTCACATCGACTGCCATTGATGGTTGCGGCAACTTTTCAGTATTCGATGACAGCGGTATCACCAGTGGGGGACTTGACCTCACCAGTGTTGACTGAGCACACATGGGACTAAACTCCATCAAGGACCCAGATCCATTTGGCTGAGCCGCTATCGGAGTTATCCCTGGAGTGTTTTCTATGCACCTCCTTTCTGTCCCATTCTGCAGCATTGATCCCTGACCCCTCATACCTAAGTTAGGCTGACTGTACAAAGGTACCGGTGGACCTACAGTAATGGGTAGTGATATCGCATCTGGGTTCTGTCCATTCCCCATGTTCTGAGACATGTTCATTCCCACACTATGGGTCATCATTGCCGGCATGCCCATCTGACTCCCCGTCATCTGAGCATGTGCAGTCCCCCCTTGCATCTGCTTTTGAGGCATCAAAAACTGGGTTGATTCAGCTGTGCCAGTGTTGGGTTGTGACCATTCTGTCCTCCCATTACGGTTGGATCTAGAATCATTCCCGTACTGTTGTCACTGCTGTAGTACCTTGGGACCTGCTGCTGATAATTTTCTGCTGGTTTCAACATGGGCACATCTGGATATATTCTCCTAACCTGCGGTATCTGCGGGGTGAACAGTAAACTCGGGTCCTTGGATCCCGATGATGCTCCTGAACTCTGTGTTTCACTGTTCTGTACCGGTGACGGAGGGGCAGAACTGGTACTTGGACCTTGTCCACTCTCTGCATAAGGTGGTGGACGGTCGTTCAGCAATTGCATGATTAACTCCTCATCCTCTAACTCCTCTTCTCTTCTCAACTTTTCCTCGTCCTCTCTATCCTTGGAACACCTCCTGTTTGTCTTACAGGTAGCTTTCTTACCTGTCTCCTCTTCTTCCTTAGTAATTGCGGGAAACAATTTTATCCCCTGCAATACATCTGACCTCCACACCTTCTGTGCATTATCCCACCTAGCGTCCGCTAGTGTCTTTTCTACCTTCCTTATCCTAGTCTCGAACTTATTTTGCTGCTGCTGTCTAGGCATTAGTTCCCAAATCGCTAGAGCCTCAAACTGTGCTGGCCTTGGAGGTACCTTCATGTCGTACATCGCAAATCTCAAATTCTCTAGGATCCTTATATTGAATGTCCCATGGACCGGGAACGCTACGCTCCCATGTATCTCTGTCAGCTTGTGCCATTGCTTTAGCCAAAGGCACGGAGCTACCCCTTTTTCCTCCATTACAATGTAAGCTGGTGTACCTTCGGGCGGCGTCTCCTCTCCTACGCTCGCTTTAATGTAAGACTCCCCCTTCATCGCACTCTTTAATGCTTTAAAAAATTTCATTTTCTCGTCTTTTATTTCACAAAGTTTGTAATCAATAGGTGACTTTAATTCCCGGAATACTCTTCGCTTGCCTTTCCCCTTCCAATCGAGTCTCACGGACTGCGTCCAATCCGTGCGCGACCCTTCTCTGCAACCAACCTATCCCAGCGCGGCTCCTAGTGACGTCACACTCACACACACTGCGGCTGACAAAGCCTCGCGGCTAATCCTCCTTCACTCAGCTCCTCTCGTAACAACTTCTTGCATGTATCGCGAGCTACCAAAAATTAATAATAAAACAGATCTGTCGGTTTACTACAGGAAGGGTAACACAATCGCTTCAGGACCTTAGGGATTTTTCACTAGCCTCGGCAGTTATTCCATCTTTCTCGGTCCCCACGTTCGCAAGCAAGTCTGACCCGCAGACTGCTCTCAACTTGTCAGTGATCTATTCTAGTGCACTTAGAATTTTGTCAAAGCCCGAAGTCGAAGTTTTCTTTCACTCCCTTAACACACGTACCGACTCGTTGACCACGCCCGGTCAACCTACTAAACCAACCAGACCACAACATAAACAAATGTCTCATACACTTTTCAACATACTCCGGAGTCTCTTGACCTCGCAGTGCCCGTCTCAACAACAACAAACCACGTGGACCTTTTTATGCACGAAGCGCCACATGCACATGAAGTTCGACGACTTCCCTACTCTCACACTCGGAGTCGCACCTCCGCTATTTCTATGAAGTTCGACGACTTCCCTACTTCTACACTCGGAGTCGCACCTCCGCTATTCTCTAAAATCCTCGCAACCTTTTCACACAATCTGCGGCAATAAGCTGTGCAAGCGCAAAATCCTAACTTCACTCATACCTTCACTAGTACCGCCAACGCTGATTCCACACCTCCATTCTCTTCATTCGCAAGCTTCGAGATCCCGGGAAAGTCGCGGTGGACCTAGCCCATCATCATTCTGTCAATCTGTTTTACCCAAGAAAAATCTAATTCAACTTCTCGAGTGGGATCTCAAAAGTCGAAACCGTTAATTCGACACCATGTACCTCTCGAATGGGGTCCCAAAAGTCTAAACCATCCTCTGCTACCATCTACTGATAGAGCGATCCGTACTGATAATTTACCTGTATTTTGGACGCTCTTTCGGCCGATGAATCTTTTGGCTAAGTGGGACTCTCTTCACCCGAGACCAGCCAACTTAATGTAATTGATAATCAATAACGAACATAAGCAATACCTTGATCAACATAACACTTAACAATTAATCCAGAATACATTTCGGCGAACCCTGACCTTTCAGTCAGGAATAACCACACCAGTTTATTCAAAGTTAGTGAATTTATTTCCCTATATTAACAAAGCTAGCACAATATAGATGTGTCTCAACACCAAATGATAAACATAAATGAACATTAATAGCTGTCCATAACGACGAAACAGGTGCAATCTATGCAGCATTTGAATAACAAGGCATTCGATGATAGCAATGCAAATCACTAAAACTATAATCTGTAATGAGCTAATTGCATACATTTAGTCAGCATAACAAGGTCTCAAATTGCATCGTGCAACAAAAGGAATCCTCGTCTAACCTCAAATTAGCATCGGCATGTGGGACTTCATGCAAAAACAATTTAGCAACATAAATTTGGAAAACTCCTAGCTAGGGATCTTATCAAAAATCAGCAGTTGGTTACCTAAAAGAAACACAATGCAATTTTACAATTTCCTTTCATATTTACCAATTACGATCAGCATACAAGGAAGTCTTCGTCTCACAGGTACCGTTTCTCGATCAGCATGGGACGGGGCAAGGGGGCAAGGTGGACGGGGCAGTTGCCTCACGGCGGCAAGGTAAACTACTACTTCATGCAAAGGGACAAATCAAAGTTAAAGTCTCTAGGGTAAGAATCATTTAAAGTCTCTTTCTCTCGATTAGAGAAAGCATCAAAGTCTCTTTCAAAATGGCGTCGCAGCAAGGTGGGCCATAATAGCTGCAATGTCCTGCAAAATGGCGGTTATCGGGCTGGTAATGGCTGCAAATGGCTACCTTCTTCTCGTGCACCTGGTTTAAATAGACAACAGTTCAAATCCAGTAGGGTCTTCCATTGGAGGGTTCATAGGTTGGCTTCAAATTGTCCAATCAAAACAACAGTTCTCAAGCTTTTACTTAAGCATACATTATCCTTGGAGACGGGTACGCAAGTTGCAACATTTTATACCAATTAACTCACTTTCAGAGCTTCCATTGTCCGCACCTGCAGATTGACCTTGG
Organism: Pleurodeles waltl; assembly: GCF_031143425.1. Classification (NCBI taxonomy): domain Eukaryota; kingdom Metazoa; phylum Chordata; class Amphibia; order Caudata; family Salamandridae; genus Pleurodeles; species Pleurodeles waltl. Next base: position 445,508,148 of record NC_090442.1, on the reverse strand, counting down.
AGCAAAGAGAAAAATGCCAGGCTGGCACGAAACCTTAAGATAAGCATGTGAACGATCTCAGTGGAAAAGTACAGCTTCAAGCAAAAATACACGTTTATTAGCACATTGGAAAAATACGAGCATCTAAACCGTGAGACAAGGCAACTAGGCCAAAGCCTCCACTAAAGTAATGCTAAGCTAAAACATTTCAAACAAGCGAATCATAGCACACGTTTACGACTATGTCGGATTAGTGCAATTCTAATACATCACATTATATAAAGCACGCTTATAAATGTTGGCAAACTACTCTAAGGGCACATTTTGTCCCCGTACAATCTTTATTAGTTCGGTTAAAGTCACACATGATTATTTCACACTACGTTTATGCGCTAATAAATGTAAAACCTTCATTTCTGCGTCATCAGACCCACTATGCCCCGGTTTGGTAGTAAAAGAATTATAACTAAATAGGGTAAAGTGGGCCAACCAGACGTTTAAGCCACGGTGCAACTGCATGTGCTGCACTAAAGATAGCGACGCTCCTGGCTTGCAAACATAGCAAAAATTATTCGTCAAAAATAATCTTTTGACCCATTGCTGGTGATTGCAGTAGTAATTACACGTGCAACACATTCCATGATAACTTAATCTTTGGTAATTCCACAATCCTTCTGGATTTGACTGCAGGGCTGGGTTCTGTGGAACGCGTTTCAGAGATATTTAAAGGGATCCTTTAGTCCTGATTCAAAAGATCGTGAAACTAAAAGGACATGAGCTGCTTTCCTTGTAACACAATGTTAAAGAGTAACGATTTTTTCCATTAAATCTGATTTTTTTAATGAAAAGCTAATACAATCATACCTTTTGGGCTACTAATTCCAAAAAGTTGCTTATGGAAAGCTGATCTAAATTCTTTATTAATTAACTCTAGCAAAGAATGGAAAGCATCGTTAGCCTTATTCGGCTTTGATAACGCACTCCCAGTAAAATCTACTAAAGAAATGCCTTTCTCTTGGATTCAATGGTCGACTAGCAGTGACCCCAGGCACGTGTTTCTTTGGCGGGAGCAACGGGCGGAGACGCTCTGATTGAATTAAGCAATCTGATCGCACATTTTGATTTTCCACTGAACTCGGCTCTCTTTAAGCTTTAACTTCTTACAACCTGTGTGCGCTTCCCTCAAAAGGAAGCTGAATTAAGGGGTATTCTGCTACGTAGGAGATTGTGATTTTTCTAATGCAAGCCTTTCTTTGTCCCAGTTTGATTAACACACATTATCTTGAATTACAGCCTATTAACTAGTTACTACCCTCTAAGGTTGGCAGGTAAAGGCCTAGCCTGTTCTTGGACACCTCCATGGATATTCATTTGTATAACTCACGATTCAATTGTTGTCAATAAAAAAACTAATTCCTGTCAATCAATTAACCCTGCACACTATAACATTCAGAATAATGAAGATGGCAAAAATACATCTAATATGAAAATGCTGAGGATTATAATTTTTATCTTGAATGTAAAATGCCTTGTGAACATGGGTAGCGATCATCCAGACGAAAGTAAGCAACAGTAACAGCATTAACTACGTATCTGTTAATAGTGGCCAGCATATACCTGGTGGTAGTAGTTTGCAACCGCAAGGCCTAATGGAGTACAGCAGTAATTGATATGCAAGTTGCTGAGCATATTACATAAATCAACATTCTTACAACTTCTCTCCATAGCATAGCTCATGAAGATGTTATGTAATGTTATGTTGTGCTGTATTATGTGTATTTATAGTGCACTATCACTTGTGGGGGTACCCTGGCGCTTTGACTGGAGTATGAGGCTAGCACAAGGGTGGGATGTATCCATAGAGCCATACTTTCAGCTTCTAACAAAATTAAAAAAGGGAGGAGGAGTCTCTGATAAGTTTTGGTAAGAAGTTTCACGCAATACCAGAATGAACAACTTCCTGATCTGCTTTTTTCATACATGTTGGGTGTGTGCTATCAAAGGTCCGGCTGATTGGAGGTGCCTGGAGGATTGGTAAAACAGAAAACTGCTGTTCCAGTGGGCTGCTCCTGTGTTGTGTCATACTTAGTATGTGTGCATGAGGAGCTTGAAACGTGCACACTTATTTATTGGGAGCCATTGGAGTTCATTGAGGTGTGATCTGAGACAAGCGTGGGAGGTCGAGGACCAATTTGGCTTCTGCTTTCTGAATGGTCTGGAGTCTTTTTGTGAGTTGGTTGGGTATTCCCGCATAGAGGGTGTTCTTGTTATCCATTTTGCTGGTGATGGGGGCTTGGGTGATGGTTTTCCTGGTGCTGTTATGCTTTTCAGCATCCCTAAAGTGTGGAAGCAGAATGTGGCAACTGCATTGACTTTTATGGACATGCTCAACTTGTTGTCAATAATGATTCCAAGATTTCTTGCTTGTGTGGTCTGGGTGTAAGTGGGTCTGAAATCTGCAGGCCACCAGGAGGAATCCCCTAGTTTCTCATTTCTGAAGATCACCACTTAGATCTTGTCCATATTCAGCATGAGGCACTTGGACTTCATCCAACTTCGGGTCATGCACACGTTGAAGTTGATCCAGTTGCTGGGTGTTTATTTCAATAGTGACAGTATCAGGTGTGTGTCATCTGTACAGGTGAGTATCATGATGCTGTGCGCAAGGATCACATCTGCCAACAGAGCCATGTAATGTTGAAGAGGGTTAGTATGTGCTAAGAACCATTTGGGACTCTGGAAAGGGTTTTCTGTGCTTCTGAGGCATATGGTGGCTTGTTGACTGTTTGGGTTCTTCCAGTGATACAGGTGCAGATCCAATGGAGGGCAGATCCTTGGATACCAATTGCATGGGGTCTTCTGATCAAGATGAAATTGGAGATTGCACTGAAGGCTGCAGAGAGGTCAAGTAAGAAGAGGGATAAGGTTTGCCCTTTGTCAAGGATCATCCGGATGTCATCTGAAGCTGTGATGAGGATGTATCTGTACTGTGATTTGGCATTGAGAAGCTTGTAGTTGGTGAGGAGACGTCTGTTGATGGTTTTTTCTAAGACTTTGGCTGGGTATGGAAGGAGGAAGATCAGCCACTAGTTCGCAAAGTGGGCTCGGTCAGCTGAGTTCTTCTTCAGGAGGGCATTGACGGCTGTGTGCTTCCAGGTTTCAGGCAAGTGGCTGTGTCAGGGATAAGGGTGAGGGCTTTGCTGATGGGGCTGAACCTTTTTTTGAAGGTGGGGGCAAGGATAGTGGGCAAGGGTCTGACAGGCCCCAGAGTAGATGGTCTTCATGATTATTCTGGTTTTCTCTGTGCTGATGATGATCCATGCTGTCACGATGCTACATCCAACTGAGAAGCCCCAATCAGGACAAAACTGGTCTTGGGTTGCTTTTTTTCTGGTTGAGGGAGGACCTGGCCTGGCAGTTCAGGCTACACTGTTCCTATTGGAGGAGGGTCAAAACTGAGATGGCATATTGGACAAAAGAACAATGGGTTGGATTTCTTTAAAACAAGAAGCAAAGCAAGAAGACTTCATTTCAAATTAGCTAACAGCACAGGAAGTGAAATCACTGGATCTCCCATCATCCACCTGCACAGGAAATGACTTCACTGAACTTCCCATCATCCATCTGGATGGGAAGTGATATTACTGGTTGTCCCTCCAAAACCATCTTTAAAAGAAGAGGCCAAGCAAGACTTAATTTCTCATGACTCCTCAGCACCCAAAATTACATCACAGCACCCTGCACTTCTACTTCCCTCCGTGGACCTAACTAATGGCAGCTATAACACTGATGTGCAGTGGACACCCCAAAGGCAAGCCTGTCTGCTCACAACTGCACCCAGCATCAGGAACCCTGGTCTGATCAATACCCAGTGATACTCTGCAGCACTCCTTAGGTCACTAGACCCCAGACTAGATTCCCCTAACTGCTACAGTGCCTCACAAAATGGTAGGAGCTTTCACCTGCACCCGATGCCGGTTCTCCAGCACCCACCCACCCACACCCCTAAAGTAAATACTAACAATGCCCTCAACACCCCATACCAACACACACCACACAAGCACCAACAATACCTAAACCTCCATCCCTACACCACAAGCCAGAGCAAACCTGAATGTTAATACCCACTTGAATGCATGCTTCTTAACACACGGTCACTCAGCAAACACACAACCAAAATATGGGACCTGCTGAACAGTGATTCACCCAAAATCCTCTTCATCACAGAGACCTGGCTCAAGCCCTTATCAGTTCCCGACATCACCACAACAATCTCAGCAGGCTAAAACTTTGCTCGACAGAATCGCCTTCACAAGCCAGGAGGAGGACTCAATATCATCTACAAGGAAACCATCAAATATACAACATCCACAGAGAACTCCACCCAATTCATGGAACTCCTACACTTCAAGCTGCAAATCTCTGAAAACTTTGCCCTGAACTGAACCCTCACCTACCGTCCACTAGCCACCTTAACCAACTCAACACCGACTTTGTGGCCCTACTCATTATCGACTCCAGAGCCTACATTCTATTTGGTGACCTCACCTTTCACCTGGAAGACCAAAGTGAACCCTGCTCCATAGCATTCCTCAAAAGCTTGAGCCACGTCATACTCACCCAGCTTGACTCAGAAACAGCACACACCCCAGAACACACACTGGACTCTATCTTCATCATAAGCAACAGCATCAAATACAACTTCACTACATGGCTTACATGGACCAACCACTTTGTGATCCAACTTTCAAATCAACACACTTCAGCACCATCAGCATGGATCAACCTAGCCCCACAGACATCGACAAGGACTCAGGAACTTCAACAACTGGATCAAGAATTGCATGGACTCCCTCGAACCCATATAACCCAACAAGCATAGTAGATCAAACAAGGCGGCCAGCTGGTACACAGAAGACCTTTGAGACATATTACAGCACTAAACAGCTAGAAAGGAAATGGAGAGCCCACAGCCAACCCAAATTAACTGAGCAACTTCTGACCCATCTCCCTGCTACCCTATCCAGCCAAAGTGATATAGAAGGCCATCAGTAAGTAACTCACAATGCACCTTGAACTTCACCATGTTCTACATAAATCTCAATCAGGATTCATAAAGAACCACAGCACCAAAATGGCAACCATTATTGCCACTGACAACATTTGAATCATTCCTAGACCAAGGAGAAACAGTGGCCCTCACCCTACTCAACCACTCTGCAGCCTTTGACATGGTCTCCCATAACACCTTTATCAGAAGACTCCACAAGTTTTGCATACAAGGATCCACTCTCTAGTGGAACTGTTCCTTCCACACGGGAAGAATCCCAAAGGGTCAGGCTGCTACCCTTCACATCAGAGTCCAAGAAAATGATATGCGAGCCTCACAGGAATCATCCCTCAACCTCAGACTTTACAACACCGCTCAACACCATTATATGATCTCAAGACATCACCGTCATCTCCCACGCCTTTGACAAACAATTCATCCTCTCCATGATGGACAAAGCAACCACCAACAGAACCAAACTCACCAACTAAACAATCATGGTAGCAGACTGGATGTAAACCGACTGCCTGAAGGACAGCTCAGAAAAGACAAAATACTTGTCTTCAGCAACAAGACCCCCCCCCCAGGACTCTACCTAGTGTCCACCAGAGCTAGGACTAAGATCCACACTCAAAAACCACACAAGAAATCTAGGCATCTTGCTAAATGACAAGCTCAAAATGAAGGCTTCAGTCAATGCAGAGTGCACCTCGTCCTTCTACATCCTAAGCATGCTTCAAAAGCACTTCAAAGTGGTCACCTTATAAGAACACAGAACACCAGACGGACCCTCACACAACTACTCCCCACCAGCGGCTGAACTACAGCAACACTCTCTATGCAGGCATCTCCAAACAAAGCCGTCACAGACTCCAGACCATCCAGAAAACCAACGCAATATTAATTCTCGACTTCTCACAGCACACCCACATCTAACCGCACCTCAGGAAGCTTCACTGGTTCCCCATTCACAAGCGCAAAAAATCCAAACTTCTCACACACAAATACAAAGCCCAGCACAACACAGGACCAGAATACCTGAACAGCCACATGCACTCTCACCAGCCCAACAGACACATATTCCGTGCCTCAATCTCACCTGAACACATTCTCAGCATCTGCAAAAGCAAAACTAGAGGTCACTCATTCTCCTACACCACACTCAAACCATGAAATGACCTCCCTCAACACAGCAGAGCCTCCTTCTCACTTCTTGAGTTCCACAAGAAGCTGAAGACTTGACTCTTATAAGCACCTCGTGGACCACACACCTACACACCTGCCCAAGTGCCTTGATACCCTCTTGGGTGATTAGTGTGCTATCCAGAAAAATGTAGCATAACAATGCTAACCCAAGTGATTGCCAGTGGTTAGACTTGTTGCGAGAATTCCTCCCAACAACTTCTGTGTGTATTCGCAGGAGCTGAGCCTGAACTATGTGTCATTTCAGGACACCAGGGAGAGCATGTGAACCATAAACTGCACATTAGAAGACTCCCGAAATAGATGCAGATTTAAAAACAGAATAGAACATCTTCAAGTGCCAAATCAGGAAGGACTCAAGAGATAGGTGTGAGAAAAATATGACATTGGTATGGTTGTCAATGGACATAAGCAACTTGTTTAAGACCTGTAGCATAGCATAATAGCTTGCCAAGCACTTTCAGAATCAAAGAGGAAATGCATGCCAAAATGTTCATGTACAGTTAAACCACAAAAGACTATTTAGCAAATAAAACACAAACACCATCAGGAGAAGATTCACATGAACTGAATTGTCCACACAAGGTCATGCAGATGTGATTCTTTCATACTGCTTACAAACTCAGTGATGCTCAACACCAGTCCTTTATTTGGACTCTCCTTAACTTTCTGATTAGATTGCTTGTTCACTCTTGTTTTAATAATTTTATATAATGAAACTTACAGATGGGACAAATATATTTAGTACAATAAAAAAAAGATGTCTATACCATCAAACGGTGGAGCATGAGAACATGATGCCTAAGTACAGTCAAACCTAAGCAGCAACATACACATGACATATGCATTACTATTTAAGCGAAATACCAATCGTTAAAACATAGTTTAAATCTTTTGCATTAGTCTATGATCAAAGCAGTAGGCAATTAATAATCTAATGTCAGAGACAAACAGCATAGGCCCGATTTACCGATTGCAGTTGGTATAAATGAATTAACAATCTCTGTTGTGGCATCTCTTTTTGCATAGTTGTTAAATGAGGCCCATGGCTTTTCAAACGTATTCACGCTGTTGTGGAACAGTTTTTATATTGCATGAACTGTTTTTTAACACTGTAAATGTTTATTTAGGTGTATACTTTTGTGTGACAAATAACATAGAATATTAATGGCTTTTGTGTTTGATTAATTATGTAAAAAGTAAAATAGCATGTATGCAGTTGGTTCAGAAGTGTGTTTGGTAACGCATGCCACATTTTAGAGAAATGTCTTGTTAGTTAAAATGGATGCTGTTTCCATCTCTGTGTCTTCACTCCTCCATTCACTCCTCCCAGAAGGCTCCTCTGTTGGTCCTCTCTCCGCAGGATCTGCAAAAGCAAAGACAACTGATATAATTTCTTGATTGACAATAATACAAAAACCTATTAAACGAAACTTCTAGTGTACTAGGAAAGTTGTAACTTTCAAGGTTTCTTTCACAGTTTCCATTGCAGAGTTCATTTCACACATTCATAAATAGCTTTTGGCAGATGTTACAAGTTACATGTTACAAGTTATAGATTTTGGCAGATGTTACAGCCTCTCTGGAGGGCTGTACCACTGGTGAGCTTCCAACATTCTTAGAAAATTGATTGTCTAACAAATAACACTATTGTTGTGGTGTATTCTGATTTGCCAAAAGACATGAGATCCAGGCACACTGTGTGACTGGAACCAAGTTGTATCCGGCTGACAAACCCATAACTAGGGTGAAACCATTACTGGGCTGCTTATGTTCCAGTTCAGGGAGGAACTTTCTTGCTGGTTCAGGAGGGACTTCATCTTTTTGAACGGGGTCCAAACTGAGATGGTATGGGGTGCAAAATAAAGATAGATTGGAATGTGGCCCGAGTGATTACCAGTGGCGGGAGTAATTTAAGAATTCCATCCATAAGTGTGGATTCCATCCATAAGTGTTTTATATGCTTATTACCTTTCTAATAAAAATGCAATTTTACCATCAAAGAGGATTTTTTTAAATTACAATTAAGTTGAGTATAAATAGCATATCTCTATCTGCTCCCAATTTAAAGTTAGCATTTATTAAATGTAATAAGGTAACCCAGTGTTAGTCAATAGCAGAGATAGGCCTTACAACATTCAAAAAACTAATTTAGGAGTTTTTGCAATCTCAGGATATGTAAAACATAAGTATATACGTCCTACTTTTTAAATACAATGCACCCTGTCCTATAATCTTTTAAGGTCTGCCTCAGGGGTGACTTATAAGTATTAAAAAGTAAGGTTCAGGCCTAGAAAAAATGTTTATTTTGCCAGGTCAAAATGGCAGTTTATAACTGCACCCAAGGCTGCAGCGGCACACTGAGACATGTTTTTAGAAGCTATTTTAGTGGGTGGAACAAGTGCTGCGGGCCTACTAATAGTATTTAGGTTACAGGCCCTGGGTACTTGCGGTAACAATTCTCTAGGGACATACAAGTTACTTAAATGTGCCAAATGGGTGCAAGCCACATTTTGCATGTTTAGAGATTGAGCACAAGCCTTTAAGCACTGGTTAAAGTGGTAAAGTATACCAAGTACTAAAGCCAACAAAACAGGTTTAGCAAAAGAAAGCAAAAGTCTTTTGGAGACCCTGCAACAAAACGGACAGGTCCATCAAAAGGTCACATAAAGCAGCAGGTTGAACATACCCTGACTCCCAGACCTTGATTCCGGGGCTTCCCAGGGAGTCTCAGAGTTTAAACTTTTTTACATAAATGTGTTCCACTCATGTGCAAGGTTGTCTAACCTTACAAACTCCAACAAGGAGGCACACTTGACTACAAAACTCATGGATCCGTGTAGGGCTCCCATTCTTCGTAAACATAAGCATTGTAAAAAATTAGCAGAATTTGAAGACACAGATATGAGTCCATAATCCCAACTCACCTAGCAATAGCTTTTTGTCAAGGGCATTCTAAGGTTTTTATTGGTCGCAATGTCATTTACCTATCACTATATGGAAGTAGGAGCTATATCTAATATTGTCAGAGAGCAGGACATTTGCTACTATGGATAATTTTTATTTTACACTTTGGAGTCATGGCTGACTCAGTTGTGCAGAAGGCTAGCACAGCATTTGCTTCAGCAAAAGGGAAAGAAGTCACCTGCACAGGGAAAACTGTAGGGACTGAAAATAAACCCAAAGGTGCTGTTATTTGGGAGTTCTTACTATCCTGTTAGAGAGAAGAAAACATATAAACCTTGCCCTCTGCTGAGCTTTATGGACAACATAAACCTCAATAGAGGGAAAGACATTTAAACTTTTTTGTGACAACAACCATGTGAAGGCACTTCAATCCATAGCACCAAAAGAGGCTTAAGAGAATCCTACATGAGCAAATATAAAAGAGGGCACAGGAGCATCAAACACTATCTCTAGAGGTAGATATATTCTAAAGCAAACTGAGGACAACCAGCAGAACAATCCTCAACTCAGCATATTTACATTGTACTGTATACAGTGCAAATGTAATGCATGGCGCAGTAAACAGTATCCCACAATTAAAAATGAAATGATGGAAGACATTTTCTCAATGAAGAAAAAACACTTTTCTAGCAATTAAGTGATCATTTGCAACTAAAGCTTTAAATAAGTTCGGCTAGAACTCAACAAACTTAAAGAGAAGCACAGAATCCAAAATACTAAAAACTGAAAATAAAACGTTCTTCTAAGAACCACCTACAAAACGTAATAAAGGAGATTTTTTTCATTTAGTCTTATACCTTTTAAAAATAACAATTGCAGTTTAAGTGTTGACCCTTCATCCAACCTGCGCTGTCCATAACTGTATGTTGCATGCAATCTGGCTTGCTTAACTATAGCACAGTAAGCATTGGATACTTTGAAAGAAATTGATTGTAATAACAAAATAGATACCCAGACATGGAATGAAAAAAGGTCAGCAATTCACTTAAAAGCTTAGTTAAATTGATTATAGTTGTTAAAATAACAGTAAGTCTGTAAAAACACTGACATTTGCTTGTCATTCCTAGGTCTGCAGTCTGTAACTCACAATACTGCCATACAAAACATAACTTGTGCACATAATGCAATGCTTATTACCTCACAATATTTATATCAATAAGTAACAACGCCTAAAAGCACAGCATCAATAAATAACCATGCAAACTGTAATATGACCTGTAACATCATTCATGATATTTTTAGTTGCAGTTGTTATCTAAATGGTGAGGGTATGAACATTACATTTGGTGAATATAGTTTGCCTCATCTCAGCTGAAGTGTGTTTCGGATGCACATGCACTTCTATATCACATCACATCCCATTAGTACACTTGCTTCCTTTGCCAGGCACCTAGAACATCAGAGGGATGGCCACATTTTGCACTGGATGGAGTGGAGGAAATTGTTGGGGGTGACAAGAGATGAATATGTGGCACATTTCCCATTCAGAGAAGGACTCCAGAACACAGTTGAGCTAAGTTCCTCAGTATTGCAGCACTAAGGGCCTCATTTACAAGGCCTTTGCATCACTGTTGCATCATTTTTTTCTATGCAGCGGTGGCACTAGCAGTGCTGTGCACTGCTCCAGATTTACAAACTGATGCATTGGGCCCAATGCGTCAGTTTATAAACCCTTGCATCACATTATACCTTTGCCAGTTTTAATGTATGCAGGGTAGGCGTTCCCACGAGAAAAGCAGTGCAAAAGTGACGCAGTGAAATTTACAACATTTCACTGAGTCATTCTGCAACTTCACTGCATTAGAATTTTACCACCTGCTCAGAGCAGACGGAAAATTGGTGTAGGGCTTTTCTCTATGGGGCCTCTTCGCATTGCTGGAGTAGTGTCATTTTTTCTATGCTAGTCCTGCAATGCATGAGTTTAGCGTCACTGAATTTCTGACGCATCTGTCAGAACGTGTGCCATGGAGCTCTTTATTGTAAATACAGAACATCCATGGCATCGTTAGAGGATCATAGAGTAGTGCAAGAAATCTGACGCATCAGTGCCAATGCGTCGGATTCTTGTAAATGAGGTTCAAAGTGTTGACCAGGGGAGAATTATTTTTATTTATTTCTAAGGTAAAAGTCAAAGCAAGTCAATTCAGAGTAAATTAGAATGCGAGCAGCTGTCACAGCTAGTGAATTCAAAGTGAATTTAAATGTTGTTCCTGGTGCTTTTGTTTTTTGCACCATTATTGCAAATAATACAGCCTCATATCAAAAACTGATGCAAAGACACATTATAGTGTGAAGAAAAGGATTTGAATTTTGCATAATTTTGAAGAAATTTTGCAAAACAAATTACACAAAATTTGCACATGCATAAATATGAGTAGGTATTATTGAGAACTACAGCAGCTCCCCATAACTTACAGTTATCAAGTGTTAGAAATGGGGTCTTTGGTTGGCAGTCAGGCTACCCCTTGTCAAAGCAAGGACCCTCACTCTGGTCAGGGTAAAGGAGACTCACCCTAAGTTAACCTCCGCTCACCCCTTTGGTAGCTTGGCATGAACAGGCAGGCTTAACTTCAGAAGTAATTTGTGAAGTATTTGTAGCAACACACACAGTAATACAGTGAAACCCTACAAAATGGACACCACACCAGTTTAGAAAAATAGGCAATATTTATCTAAATCAAACGAGACCAGAATGACAAAAATTAATTATACAATATACACAAGTCAAGATATGAATTTTAGAAAAAATAAGAGTCTTAGGGGGTCATCACGACTTTGGCGGTCTTTTCTATTGACCGCCGAAGCCATGGGCGCCACAATACCACCAGTTCTGGCGGTATGCGTGTCGCCCTATTATGACTTTTCCGCTGGGCCAGCACATGAAAACAGCATTTCCGCCCGCTGGCCCAGCGAAAAAACACATCAACATTGAAGCCGGCTCGTAATAGATCTGGCGACAATGTTGATGTGCAGCGGTTGCAGCAGCACCCGTCGCTCATTTCACTCCCCGTAATTTGGGCAGTGAAATGTGCGATGGGGCTGTGCCTGGGAGCCCCTGCACTGCCCATGCCAAGTGCATGGGCAGTGCAGGGGCCCCCTGGGGCACCCTGAGTCCCCCTTACCGCCAGCCTTTCCATGGCGGTGTTTACCACCATGGACAGGCTGGCAGATGGGGACTCATAATCCCCAGGGCAGCGCTGCAGGATTACGACTGCCTGGCGGCTTCCTGGCAGTAGGCTGGCGGTACCGGTGGTGTGACCGTGGCGAATGCGCCATGGTCATAATACGCCTGGTGGACACCGCCAGCCTGTTGCCGGTACTACCGCCTATGCCGGCGGGGCGGTCCGGGACCGCCGGAGTCGTAATGACCCCCTTAATCCTTAGAAAACAGAGAGAATGCAGTGTCAAAAAATAAAGCTGCACGGGGAGTGTGCGTTGAAAAAGGCCAGCAATGAGTCCGTTTCTCACTCGCAAGCAAGACCGTGCATCGTTCCTTCTCTAGTCGGGTCGGCGTGCGTCGTTTCCTCCTTCCCACAAGAGGGCGATGTGTCAGTTCCCAGAAAGGCACCTCGGGTCCGGGCAGGCTTTGCATTGATTTTTAATGCCCAGCGATGTTGAGTTTAAAATCCTTTCGCACGGTGTCAGGAAGCCGTGCTGCGTGGAGCTTCTGTCATTATCAGCAGCTTCTAGCCGGTTTTGCGCATCATTTCTCCAGCCACGATGTGTCGATCTCCCAGTTGCGTGCATGAGGAAGCCACAGTATGAATCTAGTTTGAGACCAAAGTGCCATTAACATCTTAGTAAAATATATACAATTCTTCCCCCTTTTGCACAGGTCACTTCAATCCCCCAACATTAACTTAAGCACACCTGGGCCAACATAACCTGAAGCAGACCTGGGATGACAAGGAGGGGAGCACATGCTGGAGAAGAATTGTTTACCCTAAGCTAAGCTGGTCTTGTCCCCACAAGATTTGCTTGTCATCCAAGTATGCTCAATAGGTACAACTCAATTACAAAGGACTCAATGGGGTGGATGATCTTTCTCCCATCTACTCCCTAGATTATGCAACTAATTGCCTATAAAACTAATAATGATGGTAGACAAGGAGACACTGTTTAGCAAACAGCTAAAAACATGGTGCTTTCCCAATGAACCAACTTCTCATTATATGGATCCCTGCACAGCACAGGTGTACTAACTGTTGTTCGCTAATGCCGGGAAGCCTTTGGGGAACCATGTGCTCTACAAATTGGAATGGAATAGAATCAAAACAGGATGGAAGTGGAAAATGAGAGAGAGAGTTCTGCACAGCTAAGGCATGGAAGTATCATTACAGATTCCAAAACACACAAAGGTTTAAGAAATGGGTGGAAAGCTGGTATTAATATATTTTATACATATTGAACTATTAAACATAACCTTATCTCACTTTAAAAATAGACAAACAGAATGTGGTGGACTGTCATCAGTGCCAGAGTTGAGAATTAAGTGCTAGTGCCAAGATTCGGCAAACTCTACCTCAAATTAGGCACAGGCAGTGTTGTTGCCAGCTATTTTCTAAACTTAAACGTCTGCACTTTAGCCTATTGCTCAAAGATATGTAGCATCTGTCATCCACTTAATCACTGGATGAAAGGGTCATAACAGGAAAACAAGCTGTCCCTGTGGAACTTTCTTCCTGAGTGGGCACAAAAGTTCCAAAATGAGAGGAAGTTTTTGCCTGCCTAGAATAAATCAAGTTCACTGGTAGAAACAGAACTGTGTAGCTGATATAAAAGTTGAAGGCACTCTCTTGCCAAGCTGTGGCAAAAAGGTGCACTTTTAGAAACTTAAACTTTGCATTTTTTTCTCAGAACATTTTAGTAGAGAGAACCTTCTCTGCAACACATTGCTCTTTAAAAAAAACATTTTTTAAAAATACAAACTACTTTGCAGTTCAGAAAGCCGGTTCAGTTTGAAAAAACTTTCACAAAGTTGCAAGGTTGAAAACGTAGCAAGTTTGCCTAAGTGTACATTGACTACTTCTCTGAAGTGCTTCATTTGGGGCAGATTTTAGTATGCCTATAACATTTAAATTTATATCCAATTTTCCAAATTGTGTTAAAGTTGGTTCAAATCTGGAATGTTTTTCACTGTTTACCCTTGTTGTTGTTTGGCTAATTTTTGGTTATATATCCCATTTCTTTCTCTGAGAATTGTTTTGCTGTGTTTGCCAACTTCCAGACATGAGCCAGGTATTCCACACAGAAACCAATTCACTATTGTGGGTCAGATTGCTTGGCCTTTAGGATTTCAGTCACAGTTAATTTCAAACAATGGGCTTTTATACCTCGGGCAAAAGCTCTGTTTGCTAAATTGTAATTGGTAGTTATTTCCCCATGTTTGTAAGCGTATTGCTCAATGAATACATGTTTAGCCCCCACCTATCAAAATTGTGTCTGTTTTCTCATCCATATATTTATCTTCTCTTCAGTTCACAGGATGAAAATATGTCTCTTTTTACTTAGTTAATATCACAGATGCCTCATATGACACAGCACCTGCAATACGGTGGATCATTCTCTGGAATGACATTAGAGAATGACAGTTTTACAGGAAAGGCTAATTAGTTGTATATGGGACCCTGCTGGTACACGAGTTACCTCAGGGAGTCCAAGTGCCATTGTAAACAACTTGAGAGAAAATGGAGACTCAACAAAAACACCACCGCAAGATCCACATGCAAAGCAGCCCTCAATCTCTACTGCCAACAACTTCGAGATGCAAAGAAAAAGCCCTAACTCTTAGACTCGTAGTCATCCCCCAACAACACCAAAGAATGTTTCACCATCGTCAAGGAGTTCTACAACCCTGCAACTGCCAACAAGAACATCATCCTATCCCAAGCACTCTGCATAGACCTCTCAACCTTCTTCAAACAGAAGATTGGCAAGATCTACCACATGCTTGATGGACAACAAAGCTATACAAATGCCCACCAGGACACCTTCCTCTTTTCCAAACAGCAGCTAAGCAACTGGAAGCCCCTCTCAAATGAAGACACCATCCTCCTGATACATACTATCCACTCAGGAGCCCCTCCAGACCCATGCCCTCACTTCATATACAACCCTAGAAGAAACATGATGTTCCCCATGCTCCGCTTTATCATCAACACCTCCATAGCCACCACCAAATTGTTGCTTTGCTGGAAAAATTCGGAAGTCAATGCTCTATTGAAGAAACCAACAGTGGACACCCATAACCTCAATAGCTACAGGTCCATCTCGCTCCTGCCTTTGACAGCTAAAGTCATGGAGAAGGTCATCAATACCCTGCTCGCAGACAACCTAGAACTCCATCACCTTTTAGACAGCTTTGAATCTTGCTTTTGCACCAGCCACACTACAGAAACAGCCCTTATTGCAGCCACCGATAACATTCGAGGCATTCTCAATCGAGGAGAAACAGCCACACTCATTCTCTTTGACCATTCTGTAGCTTTCAATACGGTTTCACACAATTCACTCATCAAAACACTTCAGCACTTGGGTATCTGTGGACCAGCCCGCAACTGGATATCCTCTTTCCTCATGGACAGAACTCAATGAGTTAGTCTTCCCCTACACCTCAGAACTCAAGAAAATCATCTGCCTCAAGGATCGTCGCTCAGCCCAACACTATTCAAGTCTACATAACATCCCTCATGGACATCGTCAGAGCCCACAGCATGAACATAGTATCCTACACCGATGACACACAGCTCATCCTCTCACTACCGACTCAACTAGCACCAACAAGGCAAACTTCACCAACTGCATGAGAAATGTCACTGCTTGAATGAAAAACAACTTCCCCCAGCTCAACAAAGGCAAAACTGAAGTCCTTATCTTCTGCAACAACCACTCTCCCAGGACACATCTTGGTGTCCCTCTGAACTTGCCCACCACCCGCACCTATGGACCATGCCAAGAACCTCAGGATCATCCTGGACACCAACCTCTCCATGAACAGACAGATTAATGCTATCACCTAATCAGGCTTCCACATCCTGTGCTATGCAAGATTTTCAAGTGACGAACAGTCACTGATGCTCTTATCACAAGTAGCCTTGACTACAGAAATGCCCTCTGCTTCAGAATTCCAGCCCATGTTCTATCCAAACAAAGAAGACTTCTGCATGACTCATCCTGAACATCCAGTTAAATAACTACATCTCTCCATACCTCAACAATCTCCACTGGCTCCCAGACCAGGAAAGATGTAAGTTCAAGCTGCTCATCCACACCTACAAAGTGCTCCACAACACCAGTCCAGTGTACCACAACCATTGTCTCAACTTCTACCAACCCACCAGACACCTTTAATCTGCCTCCTAGGCAAGAGCGCACCTCCCTTGCAACATGAAGGCCAGAAGCGGAGGATGCTCCTTCTCCTACCTTGTTGCCAAGACCTGGAAATACCTCCTGCAATACCTCAAACGTTGCCCCTTCCTCATTGACCTGTGAAGGAACCTCAAGACATAGCTCTTCCAGAGGAAAGAGGCATGATCTCCTTCCCGTTCAGTGCCTGGATACCCTAACAGATAATTAGCCAGGTTCTACAAATATATGGAGGAGGTAAACCTATTATATGCCCAGGAAAGTATTTTCCTAAACCTGGGTATCTAAATTATGGCGATTCAGTGGGTCAGACCTCTTTCCAAATGTATTAAACTTTCTACGTGACAATGTTTGATTGGATTACTTGGGAGAACAAATAAATGTTCTCTGAAATAGCAGGTTCATGGCCCATGGGGAAATAGGTGTTGATAATAATTCAAAAGAATGCATGGTGCATATTGATTGGTAAATGTGGCTAGGGATGTGCAGCCTCTAAGCAACTCTAATACATAGATAACATACAAAGTGCTACTTCAACTTTTGCATTATGATAAAGAAAAAAACTTGGATTGCAATTCAATTCAAGCCAGTTATTAACATACAAATCATGGAGGTGACAGGGCTCACCCATTGCAAGGGCTGATAACTTACTCAGTACTTATTTCACTCTCTGCAAGTATCCCTCTGCAACCATGTTCTTCTGGTAGGCTGACACTGTATTGGCTCATGGGCACATGTGGTTGCTGTAAATTGCAGAATAGGGCTTGCTGTTGGTGATGGTAGACTCTGAAGTGTAAGCAATACAGCAGTCTGTTTCAAATAAGTTCTCAAATAATGATTAATAAATACTGCCCCAAGTTGGCAGTCATTACACTCTCATGTTTGTTGGATGTTCTGTTTTAGTTTATGTTTTCATGTGTTTTCCACATTAAACTTTCTGACTACTTTGCATGGTCCCAGTTAAATTACTTTCCAATTCTATGAGTTAAATCCTGAGTAAAATTCTGGGTAAGGAGTCCTATCCATAAGCTTTGGTGAGTCTTGCAACTAGTGATCCTCCTGTCTCGCCAAACTTAAGCTATGCACCATATGTATGTATGCCTCATGTTTTTCCACCAACCTGCCCTTCTTTTGAATTCTGGTTTTGATTACTTCCATACTCTCTTAATTTCCAGATGTTTCTCTCTCCTCCCTATCCCGGATATGTGCTGCTGATGACTTTGGAAGAAGGCTTGTTACAGGGTATTTGTCTTGGGTTTGGATGATACTGTGTCTTAGTCTGAGAATCTCAAGATTAGCTGGTTATTACATACAATGTACGCATTCCATCTGGCAAAAAACATTTTGTAATTCCTAATATCCAGGTATGAATTTGAGGAACCATCTTTTCCTGATGGATTACACCTGATAACAATGGGTGAGCAACTGAGCTGTGTGTGCACAATTTACAATGCTGGGCAAAGGTATCACATGCACATCGGCATGATTCTTCTTCCTTGGCAGCAAATATCTGCAAAAATCCCAAAAAAATTACTGACAAATGTACAAAAGGCAACAATTGTGAAGGTCCAATACGCTTAAGAAATCACACTGTCCAAGTATTACACGGTACGCCTTCTGTTATCAAAACTAGCACACAATATACAGGAACTGGGTTCAAGAAAGTCTAAACTAAGGAAGGAGGGTTGTCAAAAAAACACCTGGAATACTCTACCGGTTCAACTCAGTGGAAAGATTGATCATTTGATTTTTCAGAAGAGAAGTTAAATCTCTCCTTAATGTCCCTTTTACAGTTAATCCCAGATTGCAGTTATTGAGCAACTCTCTGCTCTTGAATTTGATCTAGAAGAATCCATACATCACATTGACCCACACGCCTTGAAGAACACCTTGGTCAATGTGAATTTGAAGAATCCACTGGTGGATTATTAACATAGGTGCATGTGTAATGGCTTCAGCAAAATGCTTGGAGGCCTTGTTACCATCCCTTTGTGAGATTTTCAATTACTCGTTGTACAGGAAGTAGTTTAGAAGAACCTCAGGAAATCTGTGATCAAGCCACTTCTTGAAAAAAGGAATCTAGTCTTCAACTACACGGTACCTACTGTCCAATTTCAGCTACACCTATTCATTGTATGGTACTTAATAAAAAAAGGAACAAGACAGTTTTAGGTCCACCTCAATAAAACTGATGCAGTTCATTTTTCTCACACATCTTGCTACCGAGGAAGCATGTTAGACATAATTGACACTCTGTTGTTTGCACCATATAAAGGCATAGCAACATTACTCATTCTCCTGCATTTGACATGTTGGCCATCTTACTCTGCTGAATAGGCTATAAATGGTAAATAGAGTATAGGTCTACAAATATCACCATCTTCTTTTAGTTACCTTACAACAAAATATATAGGGGGCAATCTATTCTCTTGACAATAAAATATTTTGTACAATAACACAGGCATGCCCTTTCTGATTATATATTTAATGTTATCCTGACCCTAGATTTTTTACTTCTGTTGCTGAACCGGGTTTTCTCAGAGCTAGGACTCTGAGCACTTTTGACATGACAACCGCTAGTAAAGTGCTTGGGCTCTCTCCTACAAAAACCGTTTTAGGAGATAGCCTAAAATTAGGATATACCTGATTGGTGCCTTTAACTTTTACTTGTACATTCCAAGTATATGCTACTACATGTATGCAGGACTGATAAATTGAATGCTGCTAGTGGGCCTGCACCAACCACTGTGCCACCAACTAAAGTAGTAATTTAAAACATGTTTCAGGCCTGCCAATGTAGACCGACGTGCAGTTACAAACTGCCATCTTGACCTTGGCAAATAAACCGTTTGCAAGACCTAATCCTTCCTTTTTTTGTACCTATCGGTCACCCCTAAGGTAGGGCCTAAAGGCTCAAAGGGTAGGGTGCATTGTATTTAAAAAGAAAGGCATGTGTACTCTTTCATATTCTGGCAGTGATGAACTCCTAAATGAGAGATAACTTTAGATTGGAAGCAGATAAAGATATGGGGACCTATTTATAAACCCATTGTGCCACCGGTGTGTCACTTTTTGCCATATAAATGTTATGCACTGGTGGCGCAAGGGGCTTGTAAATAAGTTTATTCCAACGTGGGGGTGAAACTAATTTGAGAAAACTCTCAGACTCATCACTCCAGAGGGTAAGAAGAATTATCTGGGGGGGCACAGCCCCAGGGGTACTTAGAGGATACACACTCCAAATTTGAGCCATTATCACTAAAGAGTATCCTTAGACCAAAAGGTAAATGAAGCTATTAGCGACATTTATGCTTCATTATTGGCGTTTCTTTACTAGAAAAGATTTATTTTCTTTTTTGTACCCTCACCCATTCTAGCAGTGACATGCTTCATCACCCTTAGAATCCAGGGTGGACTCAACCAACTAGCAGCAGCTCTAATGAAGATTCTACTGGGTGTCTAAAGATATAAAAACACCTTGCTGATCACAAAGGTATCCCTTTATTAGTTGCATCAGTAGGTATGATTACAAACCCAAAATAAGTGGGGTACTCTAATGTTAATGGTGCTATGACCCTCAAAGAATTGTGTCAACATGTTTCAGCACTTCAACAGGCCATTAGGGTCCCGGGCTTTCCCGTACTTCCTTCTGGACGTAAATCTCGGATTCATCCCCAGTCAGAAGGAATGCATGCAAGACGTAAACCTTAATTCGTCTCTAAATAAAATGAAGCACGATTGTGGTCCCTATCAAAAACAGAAAGAAACAACAAGATGTATACACTGTGCTGTATGCAGGAAAACCTCCTTAAATGTCAGAAGCAGTCATATGCAACTTATTCAACATGAGTTTCGAAGAGATAAAAACGCTGTTTGGACAAGACAACACACATTGTCATGTGGCAAGCACCCAGCTTTCAATGATTACTGCATGCATCAGGTGCAAAATGTGTTCATGATGACACACACCACCTATGTGACTCACACAAAGAACACATATTAGTAATAAAAAACCCATACATGAATATACACATACATAAACATAGTTGTGCCTTGAGACCCTCACGGGTGAGTAGCAGCGCTTTACAAAAACTGATTGATTGATGGGTTTGGGCCCAGATTCAAGAGGGTCTAGCACCATTCCAACGCCACATTAGTGTTATTTTTTATGCTAATGTGGCATTAGAAAGCCAAAAATGTTGCGCCATATTTACAAAGTGGTGCACTGCTTGTCTTGCTTTCTTTATGCTGGATTAACATTGGTTTGAATGCATCGTGAGAAAGCAGAAGGACAAGCAATTAAAGTGATTTATACTTCAGTGCAGCAAGTCGAGGAGTGTTTCTCTACTCGAATCGCAAGACCCCTGCTTCGGTGATAAGCCATTCATGAAATGGCAGTTCCTCCTGACCAGTTGAGTTTTGGTGTTCTCTCCTGAGGAGAACCCTTGAATCCAGTTTGTTCCAAATGCGTCAACAATAGGGAGCAGCAGTGAGCTCTATTAAAGAAGATATGGCCTTCAGGGAGAATTCAAAGCATTGTCTTGTATTGCACATAATTCCTGTTTGAGCAACCACAAAGACTTATAATTAGCACCTCCGTGCCTCTCTGCTCTTTAAGGAGGAGCCTTCAAAATGTTGCAAATGAGTTAGGCTCTGAGTTCCTTCACTTTCAAATTGGTGCAGAACCTGAATTTTAAGTTGATTTTTTGTGTCAATTTGTGTTTTTCAATTTGTATATTGTCATATGTTTTTGATGTATGTAATGTGTGTGCAGTGCCCAAAAACTTTTTTTATATGAGGTAATTGCTCACTTTTGTATTTGTTCTTCTGTGTGTGGTAAATGTTACTGTATTAATGCTAGGGAGAGGTAATTGGGTTTACCTTCTCATTGTAAATAAAAAAACAAATCCAAGTCAATTACAGTGTTGGCTC
Source organism: Pleurodeles waltl (assembly GCF_031143425.1). Lineage (NCBI taxonomy): Eukaryota > Metazoa > Chordata > Amphibia > Caudata > Salamandridae > Pleurodeles > Pleurodeles waltl. Next base: position 445,486,652 of record NC_090442.1, on the reverse strand, counting down.
TTGTTTTTTATGTGTATTTTTAGAAAGTGGGCATTTTCTTGCTTAACCATTCTGTGCCTCTGCCTGCCTGTGGAATCCACATCTGGGTCAGACTGACAGTTCGGCTGTTTGTGAATCCCCACCTTACATTGAAACAAGGGATGCTGGGGAGTGTCCTGCATGCCCTGGTGAGTCTCCTTGGCTAGAGCGGGGAGGGAGGAACTGACACTCGCATCTGAAAGGGCTGTGCCTGTCCTTACAAATTGCAGACTCCAACCCCCTGGAGTGTCTCTGGGGCCAGGCCTGGGCAAGTCAGGATCTTGTTAATAACAGAGATTTTCCTTTGATGTTTGCCTACTTCAAAGGCAGAAATGAGTATAAGTTGTGGACCCAAAACCCCAGAGTTTAAGATTACTTCTGGATCAAGAGGAACCTCTGCCAAGTACAAGAGCTTGATGCCTGAGTAGGACCTGCCAATCTGCCTTTTGCTTTGCTGTGCTAGCCTGCTGCTGCTGCTTCTGCCTGAAGAGGGAAAGAACTGGACTTTGCTTTCTAAAATCCTGCTTGTGAGGTTTCTCCAATGGCTTGGAATGAGCTTGCCCCCTGTTCTGAAGTCTCAGGGACATCAAAGACTTCTGCCAATGCCTGGGCTCTTCTGCTGGGAGTTCTGATGTGCTGGGTGGTGCTAAATCCAGTTCGTGGGCCCTTTGAAGTGGAAGCTGGTAACCTGCAGTGTGTGCGCATCAGAAAGATCGATGCACGGCCCATCCTGTGGCTGAAAATTCAATGCAGCGCCTGCCTCGCGGCAGGAGAAATGACGCAGCATCTGTTCTCACTGCAGACTCCTTGCACAGTACGTCGGAAATTTCCATGCAAGGATCCTGGGCATCAAAGTCTTCAACTTTCCTGCACAGACCCAAGGTTGCACACCCGGAATCAATGCACGGCCTCACTTGCAAGAAAAGAATCGATGCAGGCATCCGGGGCGCGTAAAGAATCTACGCACGGCCTCACTTGCGAGTAAGGAATCGACGTGTCACAGCTTTTCTGACACACTGTAGCCCTTGCTGCTTTATTTTTGACGCATACCAGGTACTTTCTGCTAAAACAACACATCCATTGTTTTCTGTGGATTAAGACTCTTTTTATTTTGAAAATGCATATCTTTACTGTGTATTTTGGATTTTTGTATTTTGGTCTTGTTTGATTTAGAAAAATATTGGCTATTTTTCTAAACTGGTGTTGAGTGCTTTTGTGGTGTTTTCACTGTGTTACTGTGCGTGCTGGTACAAATACTTTACACACTGCCTCTGAGATAAGCCTGACTGCTTGTGCCAAGCAGGAGTTATCTGAGCTGTGTATCTCCCTTACTCTGACTAGAGAGAGGGTCCCTGCTTGGACAGAGTGCAAACTGACTGCCAACCAGACACCCCATTTCTAACATTGGTGATCAGCGGTGAGGATAGGACTTGTATTTGTACTTGACATACAGTGATTTGTGTGAACTACTGTTTTATTGCAGACCATTATACAACCACATACTGTTTTTTCCTTGTTTTTAAAATTTTCCCTGTTTTTGGATTTTCCCTTCCTTCCGAACGTTGCACCTTTGTTGAACCTTCTCCCAATCATGTCTAATTCTGGTGAACCTTTAGTTGGAGCTGTAGAAGTAGTGTTTGAGCAGGAGAGGCTGGAAACCTATACGATGCCTCAGCTCAAAAAGTTCTGCAGGGAGTATATGTGTCCTCTTAAAAGCCTCACTAAAAAGGAGGAGCTGCAAAAGGCGCTGATGGCCTGGCTGGCAGCAAAGAAAACTGATGTGCTCACAGAGGAGGAGAATGGCACTAGGGAGATGGAGATGCAAAGTACCCATGATGTTTTGTTGGACAACCAAGGCCTGCGTGGGGGGAGGGTCTCCAGGGCAGGTAGCTCTGTGTCTTCCAAAGGACTGACCCAGGAGGAACTGGAGGATAGGTGGGAGACCAGGAGGTACCAACTGGAAATGGAAAGGCTCAAGCATGAAAGGGTGCTGGCTAGGATGAGGAGGGAGGAGGAGAAAGAAGGAATGGCTATGGAAAAAGAGAAAATTGCCATGAAAAGGGAGAAAATGCATTTAGCTCAGGAGTTGAGATTGAAGAAACTGGATTGCAGGAGCAGGTCCAGTACAGATAGTGGCGGCGTTTCTCCAGTGGAATCTTAGAGGAGAGTGAACTTTCCCAAGAGTGTAGGGAAAGAGTACACCAAGGAGGATAACATCCACAGGTGGTGTGAGGGCTATGAGGCAGCCCTCCACATGCACAGGGTCCCTGAGAGAGATTGGGGGTGGGTTTGTGGAACTACTTTATAGCAGAATGGGGGGACACCTTATTAGCACTAGGGGCAGTTATGGAACTCACCTATTCTAACATGAAGGATGCCCTTATCACCAGGTATGGCCTGACACCAGATATGTACAGAAAGAAGTTCAGGGAAAGTAGGAAACTTGATTCCCAAACCTGGCTTGAGTGTGTGGATTCATTTTGCAGAGCACTGGACGGTTGGGTTATGGGCAGTGAGGTAAAAGATTACCAGGGGCTTTACAATGTGTTTGTATAGGAGCACTTGTCTAGTCTTTGTTTTCCAGAGCTGCACCAGCACTTGATTGGCAGCAGGCTTACTGAACCCAGAATGCTTGCTGAGGAGGTGGACTGTTGGGTGAGAACCAGGGTCCACAAAACTTTATGGGGAAACTCTGTAAAGGGTGGGTAGGGTCCCCAACAAAAGAAGGAGGGGAGGTCAAGGGAGACACAGACAGATCCCAGGATAAGGGGGGATGAAAAGGGTCCCAGGTCCCTGCTGACAGGAAGGAGGGAGGTTCTAGTGGATAGTGGCCCCGGGCACCCCATTTTCAACCCTGGTGCTTTGAGTGTTCCCAGTCAGGAACACAAGAAATGGGACTCTGTTTGTCCTACGTAAAACCCCCACTGGTGGCCCCTCTACAGGTGTGGCCAATGTAGCTTCAGAGGGAGATAATCTCCAGGGGCATGTCATAGGCCATGCTGTAATCTCACTTAGCTGGGAGGTGAACTCAGAGTGTGAGATGGTGATCCCTGAGGGTGGGAGTCATCACTTTTGCCAAGTGACAGTGAATGGGGTACCAGTCACTGCTCTGAGGGGCAGTGGGGTAGCCATAACATGACGGTGGAAAGGCTTGTCTCCCGAGAGCAGTACACTGGCCAGGTTTATAGGGTGACATAAGCCCATGGGCAGGACTTCTTCTGTCCAATGGCCCTGGTATCGCTAGAGTAGGGTGGAGAAGTGACCCAGAGGAGGGTCATACTTAGTCCCCTGATGCCCATAGACTGTCTTCTGGGGAATTAGTTGCCCCAGGTGTCAGAGGAACTAGGATGGGTGGCCCCCAGAGGTGCCCTCACAGTTCAGTTGTCTGGTGGTACCCCTCCAAGGCAGAAGGTACAGGAACCCCAGCAAGAGGGACAGGAGGAGGGAGAGCCCACCCATGCCCCTGCTCAGCCTGAGGGCACAGACCATAAGGTGAGTGACCAGGCTCAGGATACCACCCCTGAACTGGTGGGAGGTGAAGTGGGAAAAGGGTGCCGGGCACCTGGGGCTACTGCCCCCCACTTTTCAAAACTACAGAGGCTAGTGACCCCAACATGGCCTGGGGGCTAGCTCTTGAAACTGACAGCTGTCAGTGGCCTCTGTTTGTTGCTGTCCTTGTGATAAGAGTTTTCTTTGGGGTGGGGGCTGCAGTCAGACTGAAGGGGCCTAAAAGGCCACATCACAATGTTGGCCTTGGTGGTACTGTCAGCCTACTGGGATGTATCTGTGAGCAAGGTAAGGTTAGGTGCTGCACAGATAAACTCCTCATAAGAGGAGATGGGTTCCCCATGGGTTAGTTCAGTGGGCCCTGAGAGTGTTGACTGAGGGATCCACCTGGATTCAGAGAGGCGTAGAACTGGTAAGACACCCTACAGTCGTAGGCTATTGTCCAGGTTCTATTGCCCTGTGCAGGGAAGTCCAGCAAGGTATTGAATGGCCTACCCTGACTTTAGGCTGATAGGGGGTTGTATTGGAAATGGCCCTTTTTGCAGGGTTATCCCCAAAGTCGTTGCCATCTTCCTCCTATTTTTTATAGCTGGTTTTGACACTCTTGACACTTTACCGCTGCTAACCAGGACTAAAGTGCAAGTGCTCTCTGTCTAAATTGAACTGATGATTGGTTATCCAAGATTGGTATATTTGATTTACTAGTAAGTCCCAAGTAAAGTGCAATGGAGGTACCCAGCACCTGTAAATCAAATGCTACTAGTGGGCCTGCAGCACTCATTGTGCACTCATTATACCCACCTTTATGAGTAGCTCTATAAACATGTCTCAAACCTGCCACTTCAGTGTCTGTGTGTGCAGTTTTGAACTGCCAATTTGACCTTGAAAAGTGCACCCACTTGCCAGGCCCAAACTTTCCCTTTTACTACATGTAGGTTGCCTCTAAGGTAGGACCTGGGTAGTCCCATGGGAAGGGTATTTAAAAGGTAGGACGTGTACTGATGCGTTCTACGTGTCCTGATAGTGAAATACTTCCAAATTAGGTTTTCACTATTGTAAGGCCTATCTCTGTCATAGGTTAACATTGGGACTGCCTTTAAATATCTTTTAAGTGCAGTTTACCATTGGGAGCAGATAAAGATTTGGAGTTTGGGGTCTCTGAACTCACAATTTAAAAATACATCTTTTGGTAGGGTTGTTTTTTAGATTGTCTGTTTGAAAATGCCACTTTTAAAAAGTGGGCATTTTCTTGCTTAACCATTCTGTGCCTCTGCCTGCCTGTGGAATCCACGTCTGGGTCATACAGACAGTTGGGCTGTTTGTGAATTCCCACTAGACAGTGACACAAAGTGAGCTGGGGAGTGTCCTGCATATCCGGATGAGTTTCCTAGGCTAGAGCGGGAGGGAGGAGCTGAAACTTACACCTGAAAGAGCTGTGGCTGTCCTCACATAATGCAGACTCCAACCCCCTGGTGTATGTCTGGGGCCAGGCCTGGCCTAGGCAGGATCTTGTGAACAACAGAGACTTTCTTTTGAAGTTTGCCTACTTCAAAGGCAGAAATGGGGATAAGTAGTGGAACCAAAATCCCAGATTTTCAAATGACTTCTGGATCAAGAGGAACCTCTGCCAAGGAGAAGAGTATGATGCTTGAGGACGACCTGCCACTCCTCCTGTTGCTTTGCTGGCCTGCTACTGCTGCTTCTGCTTGAAGAGGGAAAGAACTGAACTTTGCTTTCTGAAATTCTGCTTGAGAAGTTTCTCCAAGGGCTTGGACTGAGCTTGTCCCCTGTTCTGAAGTCACAGGGACATCAAAGACCTCATCTACTAGTGCCTGGGCTCTTCTGCTGGGAGTCCTGACTTGTTAAGTGGTGCCAAATTCAGTGCCTGGGGCCTTAGAAGTGGAAGCTGGTAACCTACAGGGAAAATCCATGCACAGCTGTGTGCGCATCAGAAAAATCAACACACTGCCCATCCTGTGGCTGAAAATTGAATGAAGCACCTGCCTCGCAGCTGGAGAAATTACACAGCACATGTTCTCATCACGGACGCTTCACACAGGCATCGGAAATTTCCACGCACGGATCCTGGGCATCAAAGTCTTCATTACCCCCGAACAGACCCGAGGCTGCACATTCAGAATTGACACATGGCCTCCCTTGTGAGAAAAGAATCGATGCGCAGCCTCCGGGGTGAATAAAGAATGGACGCACAGCCTCACTAGCGAGGAAGGAATTGATGCATTGCTTGCTTTTCTGATGCACCATCGCCCTTGCTTCTTTATTTTTGACACATACCAGGCACTTTGTGCTAAGACAATGCATCCATTGATTTCCATGGATTGACTTTTTATTTTAAAAATTCATATCGTTGCCTGTGTATGTTGGATTTTTGTCATTTGGGTCTTGTTTGATTTAGATAGATATTGGCCATTTTTCTAAACCAGTGTTGAGTGCTTTTGTGATATTTTCACTGTGTTACTGTGTGTGCTGGTACAAATACTTTACACATTGCCTCTGAGATAAGCCTTACTGCTTGTGCCAAGCAGGAGTTATCTGGGTTGTGTATCTCCCTTACCCTGACTAGAGGGAGAGTCCCTGCTTGGACAGAGTGCAAACTGACCGCCAACCATAGGCCCCATTTCTAACAAGAGGCTTACGTCTGGATGGAGGGTGCATTGCAGCAAAGCTGTGTTTATTTTTTTTTCCTTCACTCCCTCCACATGCTGACCCTGACACTTCACTCTTGGGAGTTTCTCCCTTGAATTCCTGACTCCTGGCTTTCTCTAACCCTGTAAAGACTTCATCCACAAGGAGATGTTTTATGCCTTCGGCTTTTTCGTCCAGAGAGGGTGACAACTTCTCAAGGGCACTTGTCTACCACATAATCCTGTGTGTAGTGACATTGTGGCTTCTGGAAACAGTCACCCATACTTCAGACTTTGGAAGACCCAGATCGAATTACAGCTATGCATCCAGCCCTGAACACTGAATAATTTGTGCTACCCTGATTATATAATGTTAATGTTAGCTCTATAGTGTACTGCAGACTAGCCAATGGGTAAAGGCTGTACCTGGGCATAGCAAAATAAAGACAAAGTTACCCACGGCAGGAGAGTCAGTCTTATCACAAACCATTGATGCTGAAAAGGATGCAGAACCTGAGGTAATTACTACAGTGGCCAACTTAAGTCTGTAATAAGTATATAGTACTTCAGATTTTTATTAGAGTCATGTCTGAAGTCTGCTGAGTGTGTGAGATGAAAGGGTTTACACACTTACAACTGGATGGATTAATTTAAGCCACATAACGTCACTGGAGTAAATGAAAACATTTGAAAGCACTAACAAATATTGGGAACGGGTTACTAGTCATTTAGTTTCCAGATTTGTCACAAATTAGATTAACGAGAGATGGTTAGTTTAGCAACTATGCACATGGATTGACTTTGCAATGCAAACACCCATTCACGTGACAGGGGCAGTCTCTTCTTTAAGAGCACAATAGCTCCTTTCCAGAGGGGGACAGAGAGCTAGGTTGTGTTTTGTGTCACACATCCTCAACAATGAGGACAGAGTTGATTGGGGACTACTAAAAAAATACAGATCCACAGAAAGTCACCCGACCACCATGTTGGCAGTCCTGCTCTTTCTGAACAGAAAACGTCCACAAAACATCCGGAGTCTTTGGTGTTTGCGCCTTGAGATTCAAGTCTACTAATTGTCGAACATAAGGACTTTCACCATGATACATCATGATCAAATGACATGGTCTCCCAGCAACCAAGAAGGAGTTCAAATGCACCCTGACAAAAGACAACGCTCAGCCACCAACAGACGAAGCGGGCTCATTTCACTATGAATGGTGCCGCCGTATATTATTAGTATCCTCCATGCTGCTGCAGCAGCGTGCACAATCGACCGAAAGTAACATAGAAAGAGGCAAAACTAAAGAAAATACTTATATCTTCATGCAGGGTCCCTTTGTACCAAGGGTAAACGCGTGTATTAAATGTGCAACAGTCTAAAGAGAGTAAGTGCTAAATAGAATTATCCATTAAAGGTCATTTGGGAAAGGGAGGGTATGGTTTTCAGGCGACCGTGAGTGAATGGGAATACGTAAGCGCTACAGTCTTAAAATGGCCGCTCCCAATCACTGTGTGTGGGATTTAAAACATTTAAAAAGTAATGTCCTCTGTGTGTGTTTCTTTCTTATTTTTCTCTCGGGCTTGCACCACGGCAGCGATTAACATATCACCCTCTGCTTTATAATTAAGTTGTCAAAGAGGCTGCAGTGAACACGGGATTTGTTGATGCTTCATTACTTTGCATAATTCTAAAGATGTCTCTTGCTCTGGCGCAGGTGTTCGCAGTTATCAATCACCTGTGAACGCTGCTGAGCGTCTTGCAGCACTCGAGGCTAACATTTACTGAATTTCTAAAGGGCCAAGTGCCCCGGCCTCAGGCTGTTTTGAGAACACGTGCAATCCAGGAAAGAGACTTCTACCCACTAGTTAACCATTGAAAATTATACATTTTTATCATGTTCTGATGATTTATGGAGGACTGCTTAATGTGCGTTAGCATCCACCTGGAATGAAGGCAATTGAGCTGACGGCTTGGTAGTGACGCAGCCTGGTGATTACAGTGATTACGTGTTTGTAAAGTGTTATCTCTTTCTCCTCTCTTTTTTCTCTTAAGTAGTTTTCGCACATAATCAAAAAAGCAGGTGAAATGACAAAATAATTACCACTGACTGTTTTCGCAGATACTTTTACTAAGTGAACAATGATTTGCCCGCATCTTAGCGTACTAGGCTCTCCTCTAGCCGAACCTAGCATCTGAGAGATTTATTTCATTCCGAACTTACCCACGTTATCTATTTTAATGAACTTTCACGATTCTACCAGCGGCGTAACAAAGGATCCCGCAAACCCCGCGGTGCGGGGAGGCACCCGCGCTCCAGGGGGCCCCCTCAGCACAGCACCCTGCCCTGAGAGCTCATGAGTGAGGGGGAGGCTCTCCAGTTTCGTTACGCCATTGGTTTCTAAAAGATCAGAAATCCTAAATTCGCTTTTGAATTGAAAAACAGCAAGAACTCGTGTTGAAAGCTTGATTAATCAAGTAAGCACTTCATTTATTGTATTTACAGTTGATACCTATAGAGAAAGTACCTTATCTTACTTTGTTACCGATCATTTCTAGAAGACCAACTTGATAGCACACGAGCTTTTATGATTTTTTTTTTTTAATAGACGATGAGTTGTATTAAAGTCAAATCTGGCTGATTCCAGTTCGCCTACCAGATAAATGTTTGGTTGTAAGGGTATGCGTATATTAGTTGTTATATATTGTAACCGCAATAAGTCTCCTTGGTTTATTCTGATTTACACGTATGGTCGGATGATGATGACCACTATTGGTGAGTACCACATCTTCACAAGTACGCACTTGTCAGTGACAGGGGGAAGAGGTCGCTGTGCTTGTGGTAACTGAAATAGTAAGAGATTGCACAGTAAGTCATGATAAAGTGCCAGATTTCCAAGGCCCTGGCGCCTCCTTGCACCACATTAGCATCATTTTTTTATGCTAATGTGGCGTTAGGTGGGCATTACTGACGCCCCATATTTACAAAGTGGTGCAATGCTAGCATTGCGCCACTTTGTAACCCCTTACGCCACAATATGCCTGCCCCAGCGTTCAACCACAGGGAGGCCTAAAAAAATGGTGCAGTGAAATCGGCAGGCTCATAATAACCTATGGGCCTCCCTAATGCTTTGCTGGAATAGCGCTATAATTATTGGCGCTAATCCAGCAAAACACCACAATAGCATCATAAATTCTGATGCTATTGTGTTAATGTGCGCCATGGTGCACTGTATTATAAATACAGCACTATCATGGTGACGTTAGGGGAACTTAGGGTGATGCAAGAAAAGTGGCGGATCAGGACTGATGTGCCACTTTCTTGTAGATCTGGCCTCCAATGTCCACTTTAAAGGAAAATCAGTCAGTGGTGTAACTAAGGCCCTCATGCTCCAGAGGGCCCCCTCAGCAAAGTACTCTTTGCACAGGCAGCAGGCCCCTGACTGAGTCTGGGGGGGACGAGGCCTCCCTCCAGGTACTTTGCAAGGGATCCTCTTCAAGTTTCAGTACACCACTGAAATCGATTACAGTTTACTTAAGACTTCTCAAAACCTTGAAGAGAACCTGAGAGTCCATTCAAGAGCGGGTACACAGTACACCGATTAACATGGAGGCAGGGTACTACTTAAGATTGTGGGTTGCAAGGTAATTCTGGGCAAATTCTGTCAATTCAGGTCTGGTCAATCTGACAGGTAGCAAGTATGTGCACATCCATCCTACTTTTGTAATGATTTCAAATCCAACGTCACAGCTGGATCGTGCAGTGTGCATTCATCATGAAACCCTCAATGCAGCATTGCTTGCATCCCCTAGGGAGCACACCCAATGCCAATGACCGTACGTGTGGAGGACATTTAGGGGTATATTTATACTGTTTGTACTGAATTAGCGTCAATTTTTTTGACGGTAATTCAGCTTAAACTCAACTCCAAATTTATATTTTGGCACTAGACATGTCTAGTGCCAAAATACTGGAGTTAAAGTCACCTTCTGGATGTGCGAACCCACCTTGCGTCAATGAGGTTCAGGGTGGGCATTCCCACCCAAAAAATGACTCTAAGGCCCTAGCGTCTTATTTATCCTCCCGTGCAAAAATGGTGCACGGGAGGGAGGCGAGCCTAAATAATGGCGCTATCCGGTACAAAGGGTAAGCCTGCTTACTGCCATTATTTAATGCCTGTGTCAGGTCAGGTGGTAGGGGACCTGTGGGCCCATTTCCATGGTGGAACACCATGGAAAGAGCCCACAGGTGCCCTCCCCAGGCCCCAGGGACACCCCCACCCACACCAGACGGACAGCGGAGGATGGGAGTCTCAGTCACAGGTGAGTAGAGGTAAGTATTTAGTTTTATTTTTTAAAATGCCATTGGGGGCTCGGAAATGGGCCCCCCTACATGGCACTGGATGCAATGGCCATTCCCAGGGGACCCTTGTCCCCTGTGCTGGCCATTGGGGTGGTGGGCATGGCTCCTGTCTTTTATAAGACAGGCGTCATGTGGTATGGTAGGTTTTGCATCAAGAAATGACACTAGGCAGGTTAGTAATTTTTATTGACTCTAACAAGCCTAACGTCATTTTTTGGTGCAAAACCCCCTTCTCCCATACCGCCACCCCCACCTGGCTAACATCAATTTTTTTACACTAGCCCACCCTTTGCACCGGATTGCGCCATTCCATTAATATGGCTCCTGACCTGGGTCCTGGAATGGCGTAAGCCGGCACTATACTTTTTGACACAAAACTACATTAATACAGTTTTGCATCAAAAAGTATAAATCAGGGCCTTAGTGTGTCTGTCAGAAAACACTTTTCCCAAAACATGTTTTCATAAAGGAACATGCAAAGCGTCAAAGTAGATCCGGACACTGGCATGGGGACCCAAGGAGGCAGAAGATCAAACATCTCTTTTCTAATCCACCACAATGCAACAACATCTGTGCGTTCCATAATACAGAAATAACCTTGCTTTTGTAATACAAAGTACACCGATTAGAGAGGCAGTGTGCTTGCATCAAAGGGTCCACTTTGATGACCCAGAGTTAATTATGTTGAAATCTCGATGCAAAAATAGGATCCGGTAGAAAACATTTAAAGCTAGTCACCTAGTATTTCCACCAGGGTCATCAGTTCATTACTGGGTGGGCAGGTTTCATATTAGGGACAAGTCAGCTCCAGTTTTTGTAACTTACCAACACACAGGTTCATAATTAGTTTACCTTGTGAAAATTTATAAATCAACACATTTGTAATTGAAATTTTAAAACAAGAATGTACACTCGGTTACCACATTCTTACATACAATAATGAACTTCATTCGTCTTAAAATTTGAAGCATTGAACGCAACTCGAACAATAAAATGCCTGGATATATTGTATTTAGCATAAACCGAGCACATTTTACAGAAACAAAGCAAAATGGTTGGTAAACATGTTTTCAAAGGACAAAAAGAATGACAGACTACAGACAACAGCAAGGAATCTAAAGTACGCGTAGGCAAGACCACACCTGCTCTTTCTGCCGCCACCTGGAATTCTATGCAGGAGGTAGAGGAAATGGCCATTCTCAATAAGGAAACGTGCTGTCAGACTTTTGGACAACTATTTATTATATATACTGCTAGGCGTGTTGCCATACCAGAATGAAAAAATCGTTTAATCAAATAGTATGAAACACTATTTAGAAAAAAAGTATTAATATTAACGAATGATGAAAGTTTAAGATTTTAGTGCTCTTGTACAGGTAACCACTCTCTCTTAATATCCCACTTCCAATAGTTTTCACTAAGCTAATTTTCTATGACTTATTTCTTTTAAACTGGCCATAAATGTTTCTCACAAACCTGCTTGTACATCCCCAGTCATTATTTTCTCTTTTATATATATTAACGATGAACTAGCTCTCTTCAGACAGTGGGAATTGAGTTTAGAGCTGGCCACAGTGAATCAAAATATATTCACAAAATGTAGTCTTTCTGTTTTGCAAATCGCACGGAACCAGTTTTGTTTACAGTGAATGCATTATAATGGTGATCAGATTTGCTTGCAGGAAAGGCTGTGGGAATTGTGGGCCGTGAAATCTTATGTTAACTGCTTTTATTTTTGCTGTCCAAGTCTGTCCTCCTTCTGAATGGAATGTGCCTCCCTCCAGTCCCTGGCATTTTCCAATCTCCTCCCTCTGTGTCTGCAGATGCGGGGTAAAGGAATTGCACAGACTAGTGCAAGTCACTCATCAGCCAAGTCCTTCATGAAGTTTGTTACGTGAGAATTAACCAAAATTAGGAACACAAGTAAAGAAATTATCTAAAACAAGCAGAATAAATATCACAAATCAAGTATGCACAAAGGGGTTTGAGAGCTCAACAGACAATGTGGTACAATACCTTCATTTAAATAATGTCCCTGTGAACTTATTATCCTCTAAACCGACTGAAGTGATAAAGATCATAATGAAAACAGTAAAGAGCCTGTATGGCTTATGGTAGGGAGATTTGAAATCATGTGGACAGTGGGTATGGCCCTTCATCTTCCAAGTAGCCCCTGAGAAGATGAACTTTCTCTCAATTTGATAATCTCGATATCATTATACTTCTCTACCTAAAGTTCTCTCTGGTTTCTCTGCCTACCCTTATCTCTGACTCTGTATGTCTTTGCTAAGTGCTTTCTTACGTTTTTTTGGGTCCCCAAGCAAGACATATTTCAAATGTTTCTGTATGAGCCTGTTTCTGAAAGATATATATATATATATATATATATATATATATATATTACTTCTGTACTGTTTGGCATTGTACGGTTTGAACTGCAGAAAATAGATAATACATGTTTTCCTGAAGAGTGACATCGAAATATACCTCGCCAAGGCTCCCAGTAATTCTTAAGATGATATAATGGAAGTGTTAATGATTATCAAATAAGAATTAAACGGCAACATTTGAAAATACATGTCCATTACTTTGTGAAGAAGTAAATGAATACAAGCTGTTAAAATGGTGCTACTTGCCTGTGAACACAGAGGGAATTGTATTATAAATTATTAAAATCAATAGAAGGAAAATAATAAAATACCTATGACAAATAGAGCAACTTAAATTTACTTTTTGAAAGAGTCAATTGATGTTGCTATTTTCTGATAGAAGAAAATGAAGGCAATTCATCAAACGCAGAACCGCTCAATTCCTTCTTCATGTGGAAATGCCCTGAAAAACGTTCAGGTATAATCAGTGGCACAGTAGAAATCGCAAGGTGTTCTTCTGATTCTGGCGATTTTCAAAGGAAAACCTGTGGTAGATTATCTGATTGCACGTTAATCATTAATCTCAAAAGGTGACTCTCATATGTCCTGATGCTCGGTCCATCTTGTACAATGATTCTTGTGAAGTCTTTTGTCAGACCATACATTGCATACATTCACAGTCTGTACAACCCCATAATAATTTTCATTGCTGATCGTCCTTTGCGTGTGATGCGCCCTTTCTGCTCAAATGGCTAAGGGTGGTGTGTGGCAAATGAAGTTTCATGTCCAGGCTGTGCAGCACCGGTTAAATAATGGCATCATAAAAGACCTATGCCAAATAGGTTCCGAGGGTTTCATGGTATGTGGCTTCCACTCAATTTCGATGAGTAGACTTTTTAACTCTGTTAGCTGGTGTGATGGTTGAGATACAAGGAGCACCTAAGCTGTTTCTCTCCTAGTGTATGTGGGTGTTTTGAAACAGGTGTGTTTCGTTTTTGTCAATTTATTAGTCTGCCACATTTGGGTGAATTTCTCTATTCCTGGACTATCAATAAGTACTTCTGGGTAGTACATTGTCTGCCCTTCCTTCGCTACATCATGTACCATATTCATAATGTAAAGGTTATTTGGTGTCTGACTAGAGTGGTAACTGTGCTGCAAATATGACTTGTGTATTGTCATTCTAGGTTCATGAATGCCATCACTTGTTATTTGGAGCTCATTTCCTTTCTAGGTTTCACCTGCACAGCGCTTACACTGTGCTTGTGAATTCTATGGCATTTAATAAAAATCTTAAAAGGGTCGTATAACCTGCCCTCTTGCTTTTCAATGGTTCCTGTGCTTGCCACCTATTTTTCTTCCATTTTGATGGGCTTGTAGTGAATCCCATCTTGTTTTATTGGGAAACAGGAGTTAGCTTAATCTTCTGGCTTGCGGACCTGTGCCCTCCTTCACCTAGTGACTTTTACCCTACTGAGGTTGCTCTGTTTTAGCAAAATTATTTAGTTATATGTTTCCAAGATGGCTGCATCTTTTCTGGTTAGGCCAATATTTTAGTTTCACGTTATCAGTGCCACCGCGCTAAGGTGTCATTATCAAGAGATAAAGATAAACAAACTGCAGGTTATTAACATTAGATATTTTCCCTCTTCACGCCTTCGAGGGAATTGTTTACATACATTGCTGTCTCAAGCATGTCTTGTTATTTATTGTTTGGGAACAGACCTACATCAGGTAAAGATTACTATAAAGAGTGGTTGATGCTTATAAACGCACATCTGTAACCGAAAAAACGATGTCCTTGTGGATGAAACAGAGTCATGAGAAAGGTGCCAACCTTGTAAAGATACCCAACCACCACGGGTATTAAATTGCACAGAACAAGGAAGAAGGCACGAATGCCCACTCTGAACCGTGCTGTAAAGTCAAATTGTAAACAGAAAGTACCAGGGCACTCCAATGAATAAGTCCACAGTGAGCAGAAATCCAGAAATTTTAATTCCTTATGTTGGAAACATAGAAAACATAAATGTTCAGAGACAGCCAACACATGTTTCATCCAGCAGGACTTTTTCAAGGCAAAAAAATATTTTCCATTGTGCAGAAGCAAAAAAGTGTCCAAAGCAAACCATATAAAAGAATTGGTTTCTGGGTCCAACCGACAGTTTCTTAGTTATAGGAAACGTGGGTCCTGTGTGATGTAAGGCCGTGTACGCCAAACATCCGAAGTCTTATGGGTAGTCCATCACATAAAAAATAACAAGAAAATGACAACATACAAAATTAAACAAAAGTAAATTTCAAAACATAACATAAAATAAAGATTTATGAATACATAACACTTTAACATTTGTGAAAATATGAAAGAAAAGAGAGAATAACCAAAATAACATTGCAATATCATTTTAACAAAACAAAAAAGGCATCATGGAAGTTGTAGTCATTTCAATTAAACTTTGAGAACACTTGTAAAATTGTAAGTTAAATATACCTAGTAAAACTATGCAGTAAACATGAAGAGATATTTGCAATATAAACCACAGATATGAAATCATTTATTAGGTGAAAGAACAATTACAAACACCAAAATATAATGTGCAATTTAATGGAGATTGAAACTTGTAATCTTAAATACAACAGAATAAAAAAAGGCAAAAAATAAAAAAGTTACGAAAAACACACATGGACAAAACATATTAACAATTATTAAGAGAGAAAAACAACATTATTCCTGTGAGGTAAGAAACTATAACACACTTCGCCATGATAATCATGTGTAGTTAAATAGTTAAATATTCTATTTCACTATGTTACATCATAGACTTTAATATGATAAAGTGATCCTTGTGATTTGCAAACGAGAGGCATGTTTTTTAGAAATCATTAATACTTGACACTGCCACTCACAAAATGTTGGCTTTGGTATAATTCTAATATCCCCCAAAGCCCTGCATTAGGTACAGGCTCACGAGATGGTGACAGAAACTGTCCATCATGTACGCTCAGAGAAGAGTGATAATTTTCAATTTCACCCAAATGGCACAGAAATAAAGCAACAGACTATACACAGTTGTCACTCCCTTTCTCAGCTCCTTATCACATATTTTATGATTCACTTGCATTCCTCATACACCTCCCTCAATTCAGTAAAACTAATTGTCATATGATATACCCTGCAGCCTGGTAATACCTACATTTGTAGAGGATCAACACACATTGTCTGTATTAGGCTCAACTCAACTTTCCACTCCCCACCATGCTATCAACTCCTTACAGTATATTCTTATAATAGATGGGATTCTGAAATCCCTGTATAAATGCATATCACTATTTTTATTTTTTATTATCGGCACATAGTGACACACTCAGTCACTGACTATAAAGAAAAGACATCAGAACTTGATTGTAATAAATTACTGCAGTTGAGTTTTAACAACACAATGCCTGCTGCAAGAGCCAGCATACTAAATGAAAGGCAGGTCAGGGTACAAAGCAGCTGTTTTAAGCAACAAAAATGAAACTACAGTGAGTAGCAGAAAGAAGATGGTTATTTATTATATCCATTGGAAAAATATAGAAAAGTTAGTATCTTTCTGAATTTTTCTACACATTCTGAATTAATGCCGCTTTTTTAACAACTGACTAGCATTTATCTGTTTCTAATCACTTTTTGCAACAAATATCTAACAGGATTTTGATGTGTTTAATTTTGCACTGGAGATTCTATTTGTATTCCTCATGTTTAAACATATTCTCCCTTTCTGAAAGTGCTATGCTTCTAGGTTTTAAGTGGTTTGAGGAAAAGGTGATGGTGGGGCTATGAATTATACAGTATGGGATAAAGCCCTCTGACATACATGATAAGGATATTGTAAGTCACCGAGTAGTTCCATAACCTTATAAAGGATCTCTTTCTTCAACCTCACTCCTATTTATGGTTATATAAAACTGATGAAAATGCAGAATGCAGCAGATAAAGTAGCAAAGATTTCCAGACACTGCCATCATTTCTTATGTTCTTTTCCACGTGTTTAGGGCTTTGCGTCGAATTCCAGTGCGCAGGCTTGAATCCTCTTCACGATGCGTGGTATTTTGATGGCCAGGGGCGATGCGTGAAAATCTGGGGTGCGCAGGACGAAGTCACAGGTGCTGCGTTGATCCAGTGGGTGTTGCATTGGAGTTTCTGCCGCACGGCAGGCGCTGGGTCGATTTCTCTCTCAGGAAGTCAGGCTGCATCATTCTGGCTCGGTGATGCAGCGATCCAGTGGGTTGTGCATCGAAGTTCCTGTCTCAAAGCTGGCGCTGAGTCCATCTCCACCCAGGGAGCTGGGCTGCATTGTTCCAGTTCGGTGATGCAGGGATTCTTTCCCGGGTAAGCATGCTGTGCGTCGTTTGTGGCAGGCTGTGCATCGATTTTTCACTGCACAAGGAGTTCTTTGCAGAGATGAAGTCTTTTTGACCCTGATACTTCAGAAAACAGGAGGCAAGCTCAATCCAAGCCCTTGGAGAGCACTTCTCAGCAGAGCCAGAGGCCAGCAAGGCAGCAGGGCAACAGCAAGGCAGCAGTCCTTTACAGCACAGCAGTCCAGGTGAGTCCTTTTGGCAGCCAGGCAGCTTCTCTCAGCAAGTTGCAGGTTCTGGGTCAGAGTTTCTTTCCCAGGAAGTGTCTGAGTTGGTAAGGTCAGGGACCCAGTTTATATACCCCAAAAAAGGCTTTGAAGTGGGGGAGACTTCAAAGAGTGGCTTAGAAGTGCACACGGTCCCCTTTCAGTACAATCCTGTCTGTCAGGGTCCCATTAGGGGGTTTGGCAGTCCATTGTGTGAGGGCAGGCAACTGTCCTTTGAAATGTAAGTGTCAGGCCCTCCACCCTTCCAGCCTAGGAAGACCCATTCAGTTTGCAGATGTATGTAGGTGTGACTGAGCATCCTATGTTTGTGGTTGTCTGGGTGAAATGTGCAAGGGAGCTGTCAACCAACCCAGCCAAGACACAGATTGTAGGGCACACAAGGATTTAAGTGCAGAGGAATGCTCACTTTCCAAAAGTGGCATTTCTGAAATAGTAATATAAAATCCAACTTCACCAGTCAGCAGGATTTTGTGTTACCATTCTGGCCATACTAAATATGACCTATTTACCCCATTTTAATCAGAATCTATCACTCAAACAGTTTGAGTGTAGCCTTAATGTCAGCCTATGAAAGGAGCAGGCCACACAGCAGTGAAAAATGAATTTAGGAGTTTTCCACTACCAGGACATATAGAACACACAGATATATGTCCTGCCTTTTACCCACACAGCACCCTGCCCTCTGGGTAACCTAGGGCCTACCTTAGGGGTGACTTATATGTAGAAAATGGGGAGCTTTAGGTTTGGCAAGTACTTTTAAATGCCAAGTTGAATTGGCAGTGAAACTGCACACAGAGGCCTTGCAATGGCAGGCCTGAGACATGGTTAAGGGGCTACTTATGTGGGTGGCACAACCAGTGCTGCAGGCCCACTAGTAGCATTCAATCTACAAGCCCTGGGCACATGTAGTGCACTTTACTAGGTACTTACCAGTAGATCAAATATACCAATTGGGTAAGAACCAATGTTACCATGATTTAAGGGAGAGGGCATATCCACTTTAGCACTGGTTAGCAGAAGTAAAGTGTGCAGAGTCCTAAATCCAGCAAAAACAGTGTCAAAATGTGGAGGGAGGCAGGCAGGCAAAAAGTTGGGGGTGACCACCGTAAGCCTGTCAGGTCTAACACAATAACACAGTGAAAACACCACAACACAGGTTTAGAAAAATAGATAATATTTTTCTAAAATAAGGTTGGAATGATGAAAATCCACAAAAATACACAACACAGGTTTAGAAAAATAGATAATATTTTTCTAAAATAAGGTTGGAATGATGAAAATCCAATGTACATAAGCGAAGTTATGAATTTTTAAAGATGAAATTCCACTAAAGCACTTAGCCCCAGTTGGAGCTATTGAGTTTCTATCACAGCGTCGTTGACAGAGGCGTTCCCAATAATCCGACACCACAGGCGCTGGTACAGTACCTTTGAAAAAATGAAAAAACAAAGACCTTGCATGGAGTCATGGAGATAAAGTGTGCTGGAGCCAACAAAGGTTGGTGAGATGATGTTACTATCTACCACAGTGGTGGGAAATAACCATGCTCTTCAAGGCATAAAAGGCAGCACTACCTGCCCTCAATATAATAGATGGGCAAGTTTCATACCATTAAAGAATGATCTCTGTCCATGCTTGGTCACTGTATAGTATATAAATGCCCCAAACTATGCACAGGAAGTTAGTAGTGTTAGTAGTAGAGAGTGACAAATATTCAAGAAGCATAAAATCACTCAGAGTACACCAGTGTAGAAATGATGTGCTAAACACTTCTGTACAAGTCAAATAGTGAATGGACAAGCTACAAATATATTTTTCATGAGCCATTGCCAGCCCCCCAGAAAGTATATACACTAAACTCACCAACTATAACAAACTGAATTAAATGGCAATGTAGCTACTCTTTTAAACAAACTAGTTAGGATCTCACAACCCACCTTTTTACAATTTCTCCAACATTGTTGGCATTAAGCCTCCCACCCTTCATTCTTTCATTCCGCTACCATAGAAGGACATATCTGTCAATCAGGCAGGTCATTCACTGTCCGCGGTATGTAGGATTTTTTTTAAATGCCACCATCCACTATGGTGGAGGTAGGACTCTCTACGGTCCTTCAGTTCTCCATTGATGGTTCCCCATCCTCTAATGACCGACAAACCTCCATCAAGTGTGTTAAGGTGGACATTCAGCCACTATATTTAAATTTGTTTGCCATCACAGTGTGAGCCAGGTACCATTCAAATGGAAGACAGAAAAGGCTTACAACAGCAGACGTGTCCATCAAAATTTGAGGGATGCACTCATCAATACACACCAGTTCAAAATCAACTCATTACCAACACTTGCATTTGCCACCATAAACTAATATCCAAAAATAAACTAAACCATATACTTCTCAAAATAAACAGGAGCATCCAAGCTCCTGCTGTATTGAAATTATTGATATGTTTGACTCTGGTAAGTACAAACACAATACATATCCAACCTCTCCTTACTCTGAGATTCCTGTTCCACAACACAACGGTCTGTACTACTGGCATATTTCACAGATGTATGCTACCAGAAATCTGAGACACCACACTATGTCAGGACAATCTACCATCTCCTCACTCTAGGAGGCCATTCCCCTTACCCCGCCTCCCATTTGGAACCCATTTAAATAGGCTTGCTATCTGAATAGTGACACAACTCACACCATTCCCTATGACAGGGCAACATATTTCAAGTTACTCATTCCACCATAATGACGGCCCACTGCAATCGCTATCATATAGCTCATATTAATCCTGAGAAGGCAGTCTATATAATGCATAGCCAGTAGCACACTATCAAAGTACATACACTCTTACGCCATACCAGTCACTAGGTTGGGGGTGTAAAGTGCAAGTACTCCTCTAATTTGAAAGGAAAACCTCATCCATTGCCCCATGTACACTAAAGTGGAACTCGTCAACGGACGATCTAAGTGCAGGGAGGATATGAATATGTGTCATAGCAATATGCTAGAAAAAGGGCTCCTCAAATGACATGCTTGATGAAATACGGCAGTATCAGGAATAAATATATAGGTAGTACAAATCTATATATACCTATATATTCACATTAACCAAATAACCCTGGCTGCATGCCTTTCAACAAAGACCAATGGGTTAGTGAAATAGAGAAAATTCTGCAGAATTGGAAAATTCTGTAGAATTAGTCCTGCCAAGGTGTCTTAGATATTTCACTTGTCAAAAAATTCAGGTCAGTGCCATTCCATTCAATTCCATGTATAAAGTGGGGAAAGGAATTACAAGTTCTCGCAGCCTACAAACTCCAACAAAGGACTAATGTCAATTTGCATAGCATTTCAATTTATACAACAGCAACTCACATGATGTTAAATGACATCATTATTTATTGTTGTCCTTCCATTCTGGGTGACCAAGAAACATCCCAGTCATCTCATTCACAATGCTGTCCATGTTGTCTGAGGAAACAACAATCCAAACATTTAGTGGAAGCAGCAGTACTTACTCCTACCGATGAAGAGCTTGACAACAAGTCTGGCCCCTCAAGATTTGGACGCCCTATACTTTGCACGACCACATAGTTTGGGCAAGGATGTCAAAGTACATCAAGTGCTTTATGTGGCTCAGTAATGTGAGGAATGTGCCTGACAGGGGACATTGCTAGGTATGTTTTAGTGTACGTACACTTATCTGTAATAGCATTAGATGTTTTGTTTTTATAAAGATGTATTTACCTTGTATTTTTGGGGCATTACATAGATAGTCTTCCTCTCGTGGAGGACTATCATATGAGTTCCCAGGGCTTGTAGTCAGGGCTGGACTGGAAACCCAAAGCAGCCCTGGCAATACCGGTGGAGCAGCACCTCGGGGGGGTGGTGGGCTGCAAGGTTGCTGCTTTTGATACAGGAGGCCGATATTGCAGCACTAGGCGTACCTTTTTAAAATACACACAATTAAATAAATTACAATAAAATCAACACATTCTGCAGGCATGTGGCTGAAGTGCTGAAATCCAGCTCTTGTGAAGCTATTAATCGGTTGCAATATAGTATAGTTTGATTCATTGTAGGGTTCTGAAAGTGGAAATCACTAGTGCATTGTGATTTTGTAAGAAGCCCCATTGTAGCGGAGTACTGCCATAAAATCCACGTACAGACCCTCAACAAATGTGAGAAACAAGGACTACCAAAAGTTGGCCACCAATATCTTGATAAAGACCACATTAAGTAATAACTGCAATTTTGGAGATGATAATAAGAGAACCTTATTCCAAGATGAAATATCTTTCCTTTACACTATATCCTAATAGCAAAAACAATTACATCCACAATATCAGTCTACACAACGCCAATAAAGCGCCAAATCTACTTTGAAACTTTTTAAAAAATATACTTGTAAAAAATTGATGCATTTTTGAAGCTCCAAGCGTTGCAAGATAATATTTGTGTTGTTATGAGGATAATAGAAATACACAATATTAGGAAGAAAGGTCGAGCGGTGTCAATTACTCAGTTCAACAACAAAGTGAACTAAACAAAATAGCAAATGCGAAAATCGAGTAAACGAAACATTTATGTGAAACCAGAAAATGAATATCCTGCTACAAAGTGCTCCTGACACTAAATTCTGCTTCCACCACCCTAGACTGACCGAGACACTCAGACTGAAATGAGGCAGTTTTTTTTTCTCCAGGAAATAGTAAGCATGGACCTCAAATCACCAAAATGCCAGGGGTAGGGGAACTGACTTCACACGCCCTTTGACCCCCACCTTCACTAACACACACATACACACGCATTCACACTTACACTCTCCCAAATAAACACACTCTCACCCGAAAGCATGTACACAACATACATTTAAAAACATTTTTCACTTACCTAGGGCTGCTGTGGAAGGACATATTCCAGATAATCGTACCCCGTCCTTAGTACACTAACAGTGAATACTATATTATTATTATTATTATTCATTATTAGGATAATGCACAATTGACAGAAAAGAGAGTGGAACCCCAACCGACGTCCATAAGGACGAACTACCCCTGTGTTCCTGGCACTGAATTAGTCACCTTTGAGACCAGGATTTCCAAAGGCAGTGCCAGGGGTAGAGAGAGCGAGCCAGGAGTCGCAGCCGCCTCCTAAATGACGTCCATGGTCTTAAGCACATTTACTATTTTGTTGAGCGAAACCTATTATTGTATGAGTCGTGGATTATTGTTGCTGCTTCCTTACACTCGCATATACATTGTAATCACATATAAGACTACTAACACCGCTGTATTGTTCTTCTGCCCAACTATTCATCATTTGCGTCAATTTGTTACACATTTTAATGGCAGGTTCATATATCTTTTGTTCTCCAGATTGTTATTGAACATTGGATAATCTGCGCGGGTCCTCATTCACAGAAGCATGGAATTAACATCTGCAACCAGTCGGTCTGATTTCTTCGATAAATTAGCCCTGTCATTTGTTCTTCCCCTTATTTAGGTGAAAGGCTCAAGTAAATGTTCTCTTTAACAAAACCTACTCTTTAGGCATTTATCTCCCTTTCTACGTGGATGACAATTACGTGCATAGTTTGAAACAGTAATTACCCTAGTCCTAAAATAGACAAAATATAAATTATTAGTCTCATAACCACCGCCGTCCCTATTTTTGATTTTTCCATGCAATTAATTCTCTGTTGTCTGTCAAAATGATTTTCTGCCTCACAAGCACTTATTTAGTAATAGTTTAATGCACTTGCTATATTTACAGGGACGTGTTTCTGATAACATTTTCTTTGAGCCCTTCCGAAGAATTGCAGGTATTCTTCCATTGTGACAAACGATCTTCACATTAATTTGCGTAATACATGGTGAGTGGGTGAAAAATAGGCCTAGGTAAAGTGTAAATTACTTATGCATAATCTAGCCAGTGTTTTGGAATTTGATTCTTCTTGTATAAATTCTGAAGTACTGTAAATAAAACCTGACATATCACAGCAAGTGGATGTGCTTTCCAAAATGGAAAAGACAGCATTTTACAGGGATTTGTTTTGGCTGAGTAAATGTAAGTAATATCGTATAGGTAATATAAGAGCAGGATTTCTGGGATCAGGGAAATGAGATGATGAAATCGAGAGGCTACCACTGTTTTTCACAATGCAACAGCAGGAAACTACAGCTGCAACTGCGCAACAACGCCACCCCTCCTCTAATATCAGATTTACAATGATGGAACTTAGGTGAACATTACTTCTGGGACTAAAGGACAAAGAGGGAGAACAGTGCTACAAAGAAGCTGCCACTCCCGGCTCTGCACAGCAATTAAAAATGGCAGCTGCAAGATAGGGCCCATGTTTAAAAAAAATTATTTAAAGTTTATGAGCTTCATAATTGGGTAATCTATGTAACGTGTTTAAAGAACGGAATATAATTGTGCTTAGTTATCATTATCTATTAGACTCCTCAGATCATTGGTTGCAATACTTACGTTTGTGGTAGAAAAAGGTTTACAGCATGGAAGATATCCAGAAAATGAAAACTCACCACAGTTTACCTGCTTGGAAAATACTACTTCATACGTAAATCTATTTAACACTATGGAAATCCAAAAACAAGCGGTCAGTGAAGAGAAAATCTCACTCTTAGACCTCACTTACTCTCTAATACTCAACTTGCCTTTCTTGAATATTAGTTATTTCTTAATACTACATGTATAAGGAATTTTAGAAGATCAGAGTGTCAACTTCTGCATACTGAAGCTTTGCTATGGAACAATAGCAGTTTACATTTGCAAAACAAGTCCATGAAATGGTAACCATGGCAAGAAGCCAAGCAAGTCGGTATGGATTCAAAAGCTAAGATGAGAGAGGGCTTTCATTTTAAGACACAGGGCAGATTTACGAATTGGAGGACACCACAGATTCAAAGATATGTTAATTTGCAGTAGTGGTTTGGGAAGTGATAAATTCAGTAAAAGTATCTGAGGAAGCAGCTCCGCTCCTCTTGTCAATATTTCCTGCAAGAAAAAGTAGGGATTACAGCTTCTCTGCCTTGGGTTCAAGCACAAATATAATCTATTATATGCTTGATGAAGCCTTTGGTGGCACAAATCTTTTAAACGGAAACATAAAACTGGGAAAGAACTTACTCTTGTTTTTTTTGCTATTGCACTGTTTTGTGATGAGTAAATTGAGCCAGGTATTATACTGTACTTATGTTGCTACAACAGAGAATATTCAGAAGATCCTATTAGACATCCAAAATGTTATGCAACATTCCCATACTGAAAGTGTATGATTCCAGGGTGTGATTTCTCTAATTTATTTTTTAATTTATTCTAATGTAAAACAGTTGTGGGAAGGAGTATTTGGCAGGGTGCATAGGGTTCCTGGATTTATCTTGTGATGAGGAATACATTATTATGCCCATTGATTTAGGGCCACAAGATTTGCAGATAAAATGTTAGAGTGCATTTATCATTAGGGATTTAATAACAGAGAAAACAATTAACAAGTACAATGTCATGCCATTCAGGATGTTCTTTTGAATTTTTGTGTTGTTGATTATATATTTGTTAAAACAAGCCATTAAGACAGTAAGAGTTCTTTTCTCTTATTTCTTTACTATACACACTGCATACTAGTATGATTCAGTAGAGATTCAAACTATGATGTCTAGATTCCAATAATATAACCCGAAGCACATCTAAAATTATAATATCAATTTTGAACTGTCTTAAACAATATTTAAAAAAAACTCCAACTCAGTGCAATTAGAGTATTATATTTAACCAAACACAGCCTGAGTGGATGAAATGAAATGATGTAATAGCTAGGGTTATAGAAACTACATATACTGCTCAAGAACCTACAGAAAAATATTTTGATCAAGTTTAGAAAGAGGTTTTTAATGTACAGATAAGGAATTTTTCAGAATCCTAGCAATGAACTTATAAATATGGAAATTACATATTATAACACACAAGCATATTAACAGACTAGGGGATATTTTGGCAAAAATAATAAAGGGGAAGCACGCCTAGAAAAGATTATGGGGGTCATTATGACCCCAGGGGTCGGAGCTAATGTGGCGGTAGTACCACCAATAGCCTGGCGGTGCTTACCACCACATTATGACATTGGTGGGTTGGCTGAAGCCAACCCGTCAATGTATCACTCTGACCACCATGGCGGTAGCAGCCGCCGGGCTGGAGATATTAATCTCCAGCCCGGTGGCCGCCATTGTGCTGCCAGCAGTATCATTACCCTGCCTACCGCCATGTTTTTTGTTGCATTTGTAACGCCACGAAAACCATGACGATAGACCCTATCAGTGACAGGGAATTCCTCTCACACACATTCATACACGCATGCAAACAACACTAAACATGCACTCGCATTCACGCACACACTCACACATACATGCACACACCCACACACACACAACACCTCCCTCCCCTGTCGGAGACCCAACTTATCTGGATCAAGGGGGTCCTCCGGCAGAGGACGGGACAGGGCTCTGCTACTGCCAGCAGCGTCCTCCAGGCTGTATTATTTTTCATAATATGGCTGGCGTTGGTCTACTGGTGTGGCGCTGCTGGTGGTAGCAGCGCCACCTTACCGCCATCCACCAGTATGGCCACAGCCGGATTTCCGCCCTTCTTGTGGCGGAGATCCGGCTGTGGTCATATTATGGAGGATGGATGGTAGCTTCGGCAACTGTCTTTTGGCATCTGTCTTCGTGGCGGTAGGCGTTTTTTACCGCCATTGTCATAATGGGGGCCTATGTCTTTTAACTATCTGGGAATTCTTTTTAGTTCATCTTGTAGCTGGACTCTGTTATTAACCTTAAGATTCCAACATTTTAATAGGAACATTGAGACTATGTTTAGATTCGCACATCGACTAAGGCATAAACTGATTAAAGAGATGTTCAGCCTATATAAAAGTAAATGCATCTCAACAGGGTTGTATGGCGCAGGCCTATGGGTATATTGTAATGCGTGCAACCTCCAGCATGTGGAAAACCATTTCACTTGTGGATTACTTTCCTTGCTGGTGGTACTACCACCTTTATATACCATGAAGAGGTAGGAATCGTATACCTGGAGGATCAAATTGGGCTCATCCCCTTATTACTCTGAATCAAGAGCTGGGGATCCCTGGAGGTGGGTCTTGTTAGATCTTGTATTTATTACTGCCTGTCCCTTGATAGGGTAGACAAGATTCCTTTGCATTCCTATCTGAGGAAATCCCAGAATTTAGGCCTTGCAGATCTATACAGAGACCCACATAAGATCACGCTTAAACACAAAAAGTAGTTAAAAAGTGGTATTTAGATTACAGCATGAATATGCTTTTGGAGAGGGCTACGTATAAGGAGTCAATTGTAGGATAT
Source organism: Pleurodeles waltl (assembly GCF_031143425.1). NCBI lineage: Eukaryota > Metazoa > Chordata > Amphibia > Caudata > Salamandridae > Pleurodeles > Pleurodeles waltl. Next base: position 445,459,724 of record NC_090442.1, on the reverse strand, counting down.
TCATCAGTATCAACAACTAGGAGTCTGGAACCTTATTTAGATTGGATCAGAAATCCTACCTACTGTTTTTATCTCACTCTTTTTATATTAGGCATGTTGCACCTCAAGTTGGCTTTTTCCTTGCAAGGTCCTTGGCAATGTGAACTACCTTTCTGTTGTTGTGATAATGTCTTTATGGTAAGCACACATCAATGTATCTTGTGCACTCAATCCCTTGGTCTTCATAAGGAGGGGCTTGTGTATTTCCAGCTCCTTGGATAAACAGAGACGTGTTATGCATTTTTAAATTGGGCTTTTATTATTAGGAAACATTACAAACATTTATGTCTGTGATGCTGGCATGCTTTGTGTGCTTATTATGAAGTCTTTGTCTCTCGATCTGCTGATATTCATATATGATGTCCTTTTCTATGTATTGTATATTTATGCTTCGCTTTTATGGCCTTGGCCAAATAAAGTCTACTCTTATAAATTGGGCATCTCTTTGGCAGAGGTATGCACCCTGTCTAGGCAGGAACCACAGTCCTCATCATGGTAAGTCAGGTACACACCATAAATTAACATGTGCTTACCCTCTGGTAGCTTGGCACAGAGCAGGCAGGCTTAACGTAGGTCATAATGTGTAAAGAATGTGTGCAACTCTTAAAACAGTAAAACAGTGAAAACGTTTCAAGAACTGAATTGACACCACTTAGCAGGGCAGGACTCACAGTTGGCAGAGTCCAGCAGCTGTAGCAGAGGTGGGTGAAGTCTTTGATGTTCCTAAGACTTCAGAACAGGAGACAAGCCAGCAAGCCCTTGGAGTCACTTTGGTTCTGGGGATTTAGATATGCAGATCCAGTCCTTCTGACTCCCAGGCAAGGAGGACAGCAGGTAACAGGGCAGGCTCAGCAAAGCAGGAGTTCTGCGAAATCCAGCAGAGTTCCAGCAGAGTGATAGTCCCTTCAGTAGCACAGCAGACCTTCTTTGTGGTAGAATGTGCGCAGGTCTAGAAGTGTACTACATTGGTTGGGTCAGGAGTCCGGTTTTTATACCCAATGGTGCACTTGAAGTGGGAAGACTTCAAAGAGAGGACTTAGAAGTGCACAAAGTGCCTTCTCTTCCTGCCCTGACTCCAAATGCACTACAGGGGGCCTGGTGTGGGCTCAGGACCCAACCCAGTCAGGTGTAAGTGTTAGCTCCTCCAGCCCATCCTGCCCAGGATAGGCCATCTACAGGCAGATGGCCACTGTGTTACACCTAAGCTCCCTTTGCGTGTGGCTGTCTTGTGAGAATGCACAACAGCCTAGCTGTAAACCACCCACAGACTTATATTCAGAGACAGGCAGAAGGCACTAGATCATTTAACGTAAGAAAATGCCAACTTTCTAAAAGTGGCATTTTTCAGAATTACAATTTTAAATCTGACCTCAGTGATTTTACATTGTGATTCTGAAGACACCATACCTGGGGGTCTCATCTCTTCCCAATTGGGAATAAAATGCAATAATGCAATCCCAATGTTAACCCATGTTGAAGATAGGCCTTGCAGTACTAAAAAAAATGTAAGAGTTTTTCAGAACCTGGACATGTAAAACTTAAAAATACGTGTCCGAAATTTTAAATACACAACACCCCGCCCTTGGAGCTGTCCAGACCCTAACGTGGAGGTGACTTTTATGTATTATAAAGGAATGTCTGGGCCTGGTATGTGGGTTAACTTGCCAGGTTGACATGACAGTTTAAAAGTGTCCACACAGCTCTGCTAGGACAGGGTTGAGTCATGTTTAAAGGGATACTGAAGTGGGTGGAGCAATCAGTGCTGCTGTCTGGCTCACCAGTTGCATTTAATGTACAGGCCCATGGCACATATAGGTCACTTTACTAGAGACTTATATGTAGATTAAATATGTCAGTTGTGGATGAGGAATTGCCATGTTTTAGGGAAAGAGCATATGCACTTTAGCACTGCTTAGCAGTGGTAAAATGACTGGAGTCCTGAGGCAAGCAAAAACGAAGTTAGCAAACAGGAGGTCAGAAGGCAAAAATGTTAGGGGAACCACACCAAGGATCTCAGATCTAACAATTACATTGATTGATTAACTGATTGAATAAAGGATATTTGGAGGCAAGGTAGTAATTCAATAGGACAGTGAAAGCATTCAATGTTTTAGGACAATTCTATCTAGGTACTGCCACAATAAGTTAGATCATGAAGACACGTAGGAATGCTTGCCTAGTGAATAATATACGTCTACTTAAAAAAAAACACAGTTAAAGTGCAGCAGTTATTGCTATGAATTAAAATGGATAAACACTGACATTTGCAAGTTATGGTCAGGAGCACAATTCATACTTTGGAAAACCGCAACAGACACCATAAGTCTCACACAAATTCAATGCTCATGACCTTGTACCTAATGAAACAGATGCATTTAGAAATGCTGTGAATTATTTTACAGATGAGATTACATATCACAGCAACTTTACCACTTTGATAAAGATGACTAATGTATGTACTATCATTACTTGGTTTCATTATGTGTCATTTTTTAATTAGATTTCACTTTTGTGAATTATTTGTTAGTTTGAATATTGTGAGTTCGTAAGCATTGCATACGGTAGATGAATTATGGTCTGGCCTTCAGGCAGGCCATGTGTCCTTCACTCTCCAGGTGACCACCACCAGCAGTGCATGGTCATAGGCCATTTGAAGTGGGGCTGGTCACCGGTCTGGTCTGTGGGCAGGCCTAATTTCATCGTACTAAATACAGTGAATGTCTGTAAGCAGCATTTGGCCAAGAGCATCAGCAGTGAACTAAATCCCCCCTTTTTTTAACAGATATGATTCACAAATCCTATGCTGAATTTGCAATTTCTGAGGCCTATGAGGTTCTGCAGGACTCAAGGAGGCTTTCCAGAAGTCATAAATCCAGCTTTGGATTGGAAGGTTCTGCAATAACAATCTATTTATATATATTTGTATTGCCTGTTGTCCCTTTGAGACCACTTTCTACCCTATATGGGGGGGGGGGTCAGGGAAGGTTTAACCTGCTCCTTTTTGCCTTTTTTTCTTTTTAGTTTTCCAAACACAGCACTTGGTGCACCATGTTGGGAAATGGCGATTGCAATCGATTTGTCTGTCATGGGCAGTCAATCAGAGCACAGCAGATTCGCAAACCAGCAATGCAGGATGGGAGACAAGACTCCCTAGTACGGTGTGTCTTTATTTCTGAACTGGATTCACAAATATCAAATCGATTTGTGGTCCAGAAACTTCTAAAGTTTCAACTTGTCATGTCCAGAACTGAGAACTTTTTGACAGTTAAATTCCTAAAAAATACTAAGTACATATACTAAACCAAGCAATGGCACTCCCCTTTATAAATGTTTATCTAGATCCCAAGTTTGGTATTTAGCAGTGTTGTTCTGTATTGAGGAACAATTCCTATTGGAACTGAAATGGGAAATGCCACTTTTCGGCTCCCTATCGTTTTGGGTCTCAGAGTGACATTTTGCAAGAAGCTTGACGTGAATAATTGAAAGTGGGTGTACATTTTACTGGAAAGTTTCATGCTGATTCGTCGAGCAGCACCATAAAGAAATAAGATGCCAATATCAGTATGTATATACATGCTCAACAAACTTTGTTACAGGGTGCTTGCGATTTATTTTGCTCAAAACACCATGACATCGAAATAGCACAAAACACCACAAGTAAAGTGCCATTACACTTAACAAATACAACCTACACCTTCTTGAAATTGGCCAGTTATTATTAGTTAAACATACCATTACTCGTGAATCCACCACACAAACTATAACGTGCCCACCAAATGTGCGGCTCAGAACTCAACAAATGACCTCACAAGTGGGATCAATGGAGGACTTATAACTGGATTATGAATGTTACTTTTGTGAGAGCGTAGCTCTTATAATAAAAATTAACACAAGATATTTATGAACTAATGCCTAATAATGCCACATAGAAAATGTATTATGTGTTTTAGTAAACGTGTGTTCGAAATGTGCCCACGGGGACTGGCCACCAATGTATACGATGATTAATGAAATCGACTAATAATGAAGAATTAATGTATTAACGTATGATTTTGAACTAGTATTAGGGATTACATGTTAAGGTTTTGCTAAATTAATCATTAGGCCTTAGTTAGCATGAGTCGAGGCCTAGCTGCCCGGTTTCATATTAAATGTGTTTTTCTAAATGCGCAGTGTGCTGACTTGCTGAAGGACATTTACTCGTACTCTTCCAAAGGCTAGAGGATGTATGTAACCGTAGTGGATCCGTTCTCATGAAATTCGACTTCCTCAAGGAAACATTTTTGCCGAATGCAACAGTGTAGACTTATAAAGGGTACAAGGTCGCCTAAACCGGTATAGACAATGGAACTACTGACTAGAGATGCGAGAGGACCACATTAACATGAAATCATACTGGACATTCTGCCCGTTGAAGACGTCAATCACAAGAACCAATAAACTACGTGAGAACTGTTATGAGGTGACAATTTTGATGGTCTGACTGGTAAACCATTGGATGGAGATAATAGTGCGCCAAACTCACCCAATTAGGAATTAGGGGACTGTACAACAGAAAAGGGATAAAAAACCTTTGACAAAAGGGAAAATTAGAAGCAGCAGTGGAAGCAGGGGAGTTTCGGAGAAGCCATTCTTGCCGTAATCTAGTCACTTTGCCTAAAACTTTGCTGTATGATTCTCTGAATCATTCTTATCCTACATACCTTGCCTGTTTATACTTTACCTCCTTATGAGGGAAGTACCCTTTAACCTGCCTTGCTGAACTTTGCTTAGTTTCCTGGCTGATGGCGAATCAACTGATGTCCTGACGACGAAGACTGTCTCTGTATGCTGACCCATAACGGAGGGTAACTATATAATGACGCAAATGTAATTGTCTGTTTGCCTTTCCTTTCTAGGTACCAACTGTTCCTTTTGACAGAGACCTTAGTTAGAGGTTTTCTAAATTAATGTTGCAAAATTGTTTTGCATGAAGCCCAACTTGCTGATGCTAATTTGAGGTTAGTGAAGGAGTTCACTGAATGACGCAAATAGACAAATGACTGAATCTATGCTTTGTTGAAAAATGTGCTATTAATACTCTGTTACAATTGATCCATATTGACGTCGTGCTATATTCTAATGTTCGTGACCTTTGCTTTGATGAAGTCTTACTCGAGTTGCCATGTTATGACAAGGCTGATGTGTTTCTTGGTTTTGAGAATAATAAACTTGCTTCTAGAATTGTAATCAATAGGGAATAAATATCCTAAATCTAACTAAAATTCTTTGTGATTATTCATGGCTGAAAGGTCATGGCAGTTTCCAAGTCTATCAATGTCATTGATTACTTTGACTGACTTGCTATTGTGATTATTAACAATGTTATTGATCTATTGATTGACATGTTGAGTAGCTATCTCGTTCTAAGGAGACTTCGAACAGGGTCAAAAGATACATCGGCCTAAAGCGAGTCCCAGAGTGAGTAAATATTGAAAGCGGGACGCGCTAACACTTTTGATTAAGTATCTTTTCTTTTTTGGGAAGTGTGGTTATTCAATGAAGATAGCTTGTACATTTCTGTTTGTTATTGGTATATATATTTTGAGGCTGTAAACAGTGCAAGTGGTGAGTGTTGCATACATGTATAGATGAACATTACACAGTGAGCAATAGCAAATGTGTTCTCTGCTAACAGGCACCAACACTCTTTAAAGGTATAGGTGTTAGGTGTGTCTCTTTAGTGCTGAGTCTGGTGCAGAGCCTTTCCAGGGCCAGATCTTGCAACCAAATCCATGCATCCCACAGCTGAAGGCTATGTATTGCAGGGGTTGGTCACCTAAAATAGATTGGGTGATGTGCCTGGGCATAGGACGTGCTTGAAGAGGATTGGTCATGCATGATAGTTTGAATGATTGACTTGGCTGTAAGACAGGCCCCGTTTTCAAACCCTGCCTTGCATCACCATAGCCCAGTTATAGCTTGGACTGAGAACCTGTATTAGGTTAGGCAGGCAAGTCTTTGTTTGGAATGACATATATGGTGAAAAGCAATGAGATGTTATGCTGCCCAGCGCTATCACCAGTGTTTTAAACCTTTTGCAATTATTTCTCCCTTTGCCTTTTGTATGGTTGATTTTAAAGCTTCAAGTGCCCAAGAATATGCCCAGACATTGGTCACGTGCTCGCTCTGCCATAGGATACAGGCTTGGATGTTTTTGTTCCCCTCTGAAGAGGGTCATGCCTTGCAGTTAGGGATGAATGGTATTGACAAAGAGCAGGGTGAGTACTGACTTGTTCCTGTTTACAGTGACACAGTGGACAACTACTGCTACCTGGAGTGATTGTCTGTGATTTAGACTCTTTGCAAGCAATCTTCCCATCATAGTTTGTGTGATCTATTGAACACTGGGCCAACACCAAATCCGTGCTGCCCACAGCAAATGGCCATAAACAGAGAAGTTTGGTCAGCCGCAGCAGGTTGGACAATGAAACTGATCATAGGACAGGCCCTTCATGCTTGGTAGCTGTACAGCCCCAAAGGCAATGACACCAGCAGTTGGTCACCACAACAGACTGGGTGCTTGGTCTTGCTAAAGGCTAAGTATAGAGTGCCACCCTTACTACACACAGCTGAAAGCTATGAATATCTGGATTTGTTCTCCCACAGGAGGCTTGGCACAGAGCCTGCTACATGGCTTGCCATGCACCAACCACAGATATGTACTGCTGAGCCAGCTAAGGGGTTAGGATAGAGGACCTGAAAACGGCCCCACAGCCCCACTGACCTGAAAACACCCCCCCTGCCTAATGAGTGCAATGAGTTAACTAATAAAATCAACAGACGTATTTGTAATTCAGTTCATATATTTATTTATTTTTAAAGTCCACAATTTTAGTGGTGAGCGTGTGGGTTCTCATAAAGGTGGGGGTAGTCCATCTTATTATCACAGCTTACAAGCTTGTGCATATGAACATTTGCCATTTATAAAAATCTTAGGTTCTGCAAGCACATGCATTGGCCTAATATTAGTTTTGTAGATGATAAATTGTTGATTATAAAATGTATTTAGGGAATACTCATATTTTTTCTAAACCTTGTTTTAAAAAGGTTGTGCTGGGCAAACACCAAATCCTTAAGTTCAATTAGAAATATTGATTTTAAAATGTAATTGTAGAAGGTGGGAGACCCTGTTCTGAACTTTTGGGGAACAAGTATTTGCTTTGGAAAAAAATCAAGAGATACCAAAATAGATTAACAGCCAATTACACTTAATGTGCAAATAAACCACAGGCTCATGGCATTGAACAAATTAAAAGTTAAGACCCGTTACCAATAACAGTCAACATAGTTGATAATGCCTTGGGTCACATTGTCTATTACAGTAGTCATTTTTGGTAAACTCAGACTTGATTCTAAGGTTTGATGTTCACAAACTCAAAGCGGAGGCTGCAAGCTCAGGAGAGGCAGACCCGCCTCAAAATCTCTTCTGATCAGAAAAATGTAGAGGACACATGACATCTCATTAATATTCCTCCTTTGTGAAAGCAGTTTCTTGTGAAGAAAAAGGCACTCTTTCTGCATATCATATCATATTCTGCTTTTCAGAAGGGACAGTGGAATATATGTGAGGCAGTTACTTAACACTACGACTTCCAGTACTAGAAAAGGGGCAGCTGCCCAGAGGGAAACGTCTGAGTACCAGGGGCTTACCACAGGACACTGTGGTGCAGCGGATACCCAACAAATCAGGGGAGCCCATTGTGCCCAAAGCCAATGAATATATGTGAGATATGGGAGACTATGAAGACACAAGCAACTAGAATGCTCACCCACGTAGGCCTTAAGATGGTACATGCCACTGCACCCAGGTGAAGACACACAAGCAATGGGAACTCTCATCAGCATAAGTGGAAAGACTGTGCATGCTGAAGCACCAAGGAGAAAGAGGAGAAGGAAGAGTGGCATACTGTTTCACACTGGGAAACCTGATGACCAACCAAGCCCAGAAGGTGAAAAGACCAAGATTGGCCAGGCCTGGAAGGTGTGCTTGAGAGGACTTAAGCCAGAGACGGAAGGCATTTATACACACAAAGAAGTCAATGAGGTGAAACAAGGATGGCATGGCAGCAGCACAGTGGGAGAACTACGAGTGAGCCACAAACTTGGGTAAACCAAGGGCCAGATGTACTCAAAAGTGGTGCAGCACAGTGCTGCACCAAAATTGGCAGCACCGCACCACTTTAAAAATGCAGGGATGCGCTGTATTTATTAGAATATGGTTCACCCCTGCATTTCTTCGTGCGCTAGGGCTAAATTGAGCTGCTAAGCGCCAATGCAGGCATCCTTGCACATAGTGCAAGGATGCCTCCGTTGAGGGCTTTGATTGTTTTTGTGCGGGAAGGTGTCCCTTCACTAATGGCGATTAGCACTTCTGTGTGTGCTGCATAATGCAGCACACACAGAAGTGCCAAAGCCTCATTTTGAAATGATTGCTTAGCTGCAGGAAGGGCCACCTTCCCGCTCATAAACAATCATTTCTGGCTTTTTGCTCTTTCTGTGTGTGCCCTGCAGAATGCAGCACACATAGAAAAAACAAAAAATGAGGAGCAATAAAAGTATTCCTCCTCATTGCACCTTGCTAATGCCACCCCTGGGGTGGCATCAGATATTGGCACTGCCTCAGGTTTACGAAAACTCGTAAATCTGAGGCAGTGTCAAAATGCAATGGGTGTTGCTGTGGCACGCTCACAGCAAAACTCATTGCATGCCCCTCTAAGCAAAGGGTTGTGTGTGAAGGAACCGTATATACAAGGTGACATTAAGCAGCAGACCAACACATGGCCAGCATATGTCTTTCCTTAATGTGTGAGGCTGGCAAATGACATTGGTGCATAAGCCATCCAAACCAGCTCATCAGCCTGTGCCAAAAACCCTAATAGAGCAAGAAATGACATTCTCAGGCGTGTGGGAGTAAAGATAGCTTGGTCTTTCTGGGAGCTTGATTGTGGCAATCAATCATGGGCAACCTCTTCTGCAGAGAGAAGAGAGATACATCACTACAGGAAAGTGGAATGGCACTGCTGGTGGGACATCTCTGGGATCACAAAAGATGGGGGCTTTCTGCACACTGAGGGGCATACATTTTGAAGGACATCATAGATGGATACCTCCTAAAGAACTGCCATCCTAAACTGTCTGCAGGCATGTGATAAGCTCCACCAATTAACCCTCACTTAGTTATTGCAAAGTCAATGACAATTTAAAAACAGGTAGTGTAATCGATCTGTAGGTGGGGCAGGATGCTGGACAACAACTGTAACACTAAATGACTGCTAGCAATGGGGAGAATGAAGACACTGCATAGGGAGCTGTCAGTACACTACATTGAAACCAAGTTATGCTTGTGGACAGCCTATAGAAATGAAGAAGCACTTGCACATCAAGGAGGAGTAGGAGGTAACTAACTCTGGCTGGAGTGAGGGTCTTGCAGTGTCCAAGAAGGACGTCACAAAAGCACCTCCTTTCAGATCTGCGCCTTAATATTTATTGGAGATTTCATGTTTACATACAAATTCCATGACAAATACAATATAAATAAAAAATCAACAAAAGGATGTTGCTAAAAATGCAGTGCATTAATGTATGCAGTTATATTTGTTGTAACGTATACATTGCTACATTCAAATATTATGTATACAAACTTAACTGTGAGTTCCATCACAGCTTCATAATAAAAAAAAGTTTTTTTGGGAGTGTTAGGGTATTTCACATGCTATGCTTTATTTTACAAAAGAAACACATACGTGTGAGAGATTGGGTTTTTGGTTGAGAGGAGTGAAACCTACTCACACAAAAGACAAAGGGGGTCATTCCGACCCCGGCAGTCAAGGACCGCCGGGGCCAGGGTCGACGGGAGCACCGCCAACAGGCTGGCGGTGCCCCGCAGGGCATTCTGACCGCGGCAGTTTGGCCGCGGTCAGAAGAGGAAAACCGGCGGTCTCCCGCCGGTTTTCCGCTGCCCGACGGAATCCTCCATGGCGGCGCAGCTTGCTGCGCCGCCATGGGGATTCCAACACCCCATACCGCCATCCTGTTCCTGCCGGTTCGCCCGCCAGGAACAGGATGGCGGTATGGGGTGTCGTGGGGCCCCTGGGGGCCCCTGCAGTGCCCATGCCAATGGCATGGGCACTGCAGGGGCCCCCGTAAGAGGGCCCCACAAAGAATTTCAGTGTCTGCTGTGCAGACACTGAAATTCGCGACGGGTGCAACTGCACCCGTCGCACCTTCCCACTCCGCCGGCTCCATTTGGAGCCGGCTTCCTCGTGGGAAGGGGTTTCCCGCTGGGCTGGCGGGCGGCCTTCTGGCGGTCGCCCGCCAGCCCAGCGGGAAGACCAGAATGGCCTCCGCGGTCTTTCGACCGCGGAGCGGCCATTTGGCGGTTCCCGCCAGGCGGGCGGCTACCGCCGCCCGCCAGCCTCAGAATGAGGCCCAAAGTCCTTGTCAGGGTGATCCACCAAAAGTTAACCTGTGATTAACCCTCTGGTAGCTTAATACAGAAGCAGTTAGTCTTAACTTAAAGGCAATGTGTAAACTATTTATGTAGCACTTAAGCAGCAATAAAATGAAAACACAAAACAAGAAAAATAACACAATAATTTACAAAAATGGAGTTATATACTTTTAAGGTTTGAAGTGAAAAATACCACCTAAATGATCAAAGCGCCAATTGTGAGTATCTAATCCCGAGAGACAGAGACAAAGTCAAAAGTTATGGCTGACCACGACTGAACACTGTTGGATATATAAAGTGGATTGGACCTGGTCTATGCTTATATTCAAACTTAGAAGACATTTCCAGAAAAAATGTCTGAGAAGGGAAAGTTCAGCAGGGCAAGGCAGCCAGCAGAATCCAAAGAAGAAGGGTTGAGGAGATGCTAGACAAAGTTGCAGTGAAGATTTGTAGGTTCAGACTTAGGACCTGATTTAGAAATAGGTGGACAGGTTACTCCATCACAAACATGATGGATATCCCGTCCACCGTATTACGCTGTCCATAGGCTATAATGGGATCATATTATGTCAAACAGAATACCTGTCACGTTTGTGATGGAGTAACCCCCTCCGCCAAACTATAAATCATGCCCTTAGATTTTGGCAGGTACAATGGGATTTAGATTTGGGTTGAAAGGCTATACCTCACAGTCGTTACGGAGTAACCCATCTGCCAATAGCTAAATCAAGCCCTGAATTTCTTTTATTGAAAATGTTTAGTTGAATTACGTTTCAGGGTGTAGCCTATTAAGTGCTCCACGGGGCCGGATATCCCCGTGAGGAGACAATCGGCAGTATTTGCTGCTACGGAGCAGAAGGTAGCAGGAACTTCCACAAAGTCAGGCCAACCAGTGATACACCTTGGGTCATCAGTCAGCAGGCAGGTTCCAGTCTCCACTTGGTTCTCAGAGCACCTTTTAGCAGAAACGTTTCTAAATCACATGTTTTGGATGCAGGCCATCTGGGCACCGCTAGCACCAACACCAGCACAAAGAGCAGCAGCACTTGGAGGGTCAGGGCTCACTCAGGCTGAGTCTAGGTGCGGGTTTAAGATGGTTGGATCCTTTTCTGTCCCTAAGACTCAGGAGGCAGTAGGCCAGCTGTTAGATCTGGCATCCAGGCCATGGTTTCCCCTGACTTTGCCTTCAGACCTCCTGTTTTACTGACATCGTTTTTGTTAGATTTAGAACTCTGGGCACTTTACCACTGCTAACCAGTGCTAACGTGCATGTGCTCTCTGCTTAAAACATGCTAACATTGGCTTACTCACATTTGGCATATTTAATTAGTAAAGTGCGCTTCCTGTGCCCAGTACCTGAAAATTAAATGCTACTAGTGGGCCTACAGCACTAATTGTGCTACTCACTTCAGTAGTACTTCAAACATGTCTCAGGCTTGCCCTTGAAGACCGATTATACGACAGATCACCGAATTAAAAACAACTACTAACCTTAACAACGAGGTCGGAACACCGACCTCATCCTTACTACTAATGATTTTACCACGAATGCCTTAACAACGATATTTCGTTGTAAAGGCATTCCTGATAAAACCATTACTAATAGGCACCATTCACCCTACATCCCTCACCCCACCCCACCCCCCCAACCCCACCCCAAAACCTAAAACCCCCTGACCCCCCACCCCCTCCCCAAAACCAAAAACGCCCCACCCCCCCAACCCCACCCCAAAACCTAAAACCCCCTAACACCCCACCCCCTCCCCAAAACCAAAAACGCCCCATCCCCCAACCCCACCCCAAAACCTAAAGCCCCCTGACCCCTCACCCCCTCCCCAAAACCAAAAACGCCCCACCCCTCAACCCCACCCCAAAACCTAAAACCCCCTGACCCCCCACCCCCTCCCCACAACCAAAAACGCCCCATAACCCCAACCCCACCCCACCCCAAAACCTAAAACCCCCCGACCCCCCACCCCCTCCCCAAAACCAAAAACACCCCACCCCCCAACCCCAACCCCACCCCAAAACCTAAAACCCCCACCCCCTCCCCAAAACCAAAAACGCCCCACCCCCCAACCCCACCTCAAAACCTAAAACCCCCTGACGCCCCACCCATCCCCAAAACCAAAAACGCCCCATCCCCCCAACCCCACCCCAAAACCTAAAACCCCCTGACCCTCCACCCCCTCCCCAAAACCAAAACCCACTACTTACCTTAGTCAACCCCTTGTCACCTGCGTCGTCCTCCTTCGCCAACTCCCTTCTTTGTACCTTAACCACGAATGTTCGTTGTTCAGAACATACGTAGTTAAGGCACAAAAAAACGAAGTCGTGGTTAAAGAAAGCGTTGTTGCGCTTTCGTTAACCACGACTTTCGTAATAAAAAAGTCATAAAAAAGGATGTTTCCCTTGCAGACCCTGTACGTGCAGTTCTAAAATGCCATGTCGACCTGGCAAGTTTTTTTTTTTTTTTTTTTTTTCTTCACAAAATGGGCTTGCCCGTTTATTGAGATCAGCAGTGAAGATCAAGAAAGCTTTCAATTTATCTTTGTCAAATTATTTCGCTTATACAGATTAACCATATTTTGGGTGCAAACTTAATTTGTAGACTTACCTTATCACCCCTGAAATTGATACTGATTAACAACTACCATGACTTCTGAATTTTGATACCGTCACAGCACCATGATAATAAATACATTGCCAACTTCAAATGGTATATGCAGGGGCACACACTATATATAACTCAGTAAACTACAACTGGTAAATTTCAGTGCTTTTTGTTTTTTAAACATTAGTTTTTATGTTATTTCAACACCTAACTATAACACCACCTTAATCTTTGTTTTTTCCAGTGAATATCCCGGGTTTTTTAAATGAAAGATAAGATCTAATTTCCATTCCTAACTTCAATGTTACTTTAACCTTTGTTTTTTTAGGTGAATGTCTGAGTTTTGTTTTTTAATATAAGGTAAAATCGTATTACCATATTAAACTATAACATAATTTTAGAATTTGTTTTTTCCAGTGAACTTCTGGAGTTTTGTTATCACATTGAGCCACCTTCCCCACTGAGCACATTTGGCCATGCACAGTAGGGAATTGGAAACAGGCCCTTGCCTCTGACAATGGCGGAATACCCAAGGCATCTCTGAAGATGGTAGGCCAAAACTTCGCTGGCACGGGCCATAGCCAAGTGCAGTATGGGGGAGGGGGTTTGGTTGCATAGCCTGCTAGCCAGGTTTTGTACCTACCCACCAGTAGGTAGCCAACCCCTTCGGCCCTGCAGTGCCTACAGCTAGGCCTTGCAGCAAACTTCGCTATGGCTGGTAAATCCCCGCTTCACATGTCCTTCAGCCATGCTCAGCAGGGGGTAGGGGTTGGTCAAGCACAATATTCTACCCTCCAACTGCCATTACTGGCACTCAAGCTTGCACAACACCACAGTATCATGGGGGTGGTGAAGACTGAACAGCAGCTCCAGTGGGTGTATCACAGTACCTCAAGGGAGGGCCACACTTGGTCCTGTACGGCTGCTTCATTACCTGTGGCATGGAATTTTTTTTTTTTTTTTACCTAGAGGGTAACTCACATCTCACAACTCACAAGTGCCATGGGGTCCCTAACCTGACCCTTTTTTTTTTTTTTTTTTTTTTTTTAAATCTGTTTATTAAACACATCACACGAATAACCGTACATGTCACTCGAATTAGTAAGAGAATAAACATTTTTCCCTTGTCATGTGCCACTGCACGTACTTGTAATTCCCATACAGTACGGTTACATTTTTAATGTACTGACATACAACTTAACTTGAAACAATTTAGAACAATAGCAGTAGGCATATCTATAGTTTTACTTAAGTATATTTAATAGTATTCTAAGTGACTACGGTAACATTCAGCTATATAGGCATGAGGTATGTTAGTGCTTGTTTGCATGTTATATGGTTTGTATTGGGGCGAGGGCAGGGGTAACAGGGCATCGGCCTCTTCTGTCAATTTGTGTGTTTATGTCTGGGTGAAGTTGCGCTTGTTATCCAACTGTACATTTTCGGGCTGATATGGCGAGGTTAGTTAAGGTACTACGTCAGGTGTGATATGTTTTTTTTTTTTTTTTTTTTTTTTTTTCGTGATTGCTTAGTATTTACTTACAGGCTGTTTTGTTCATGTCACGTATTTCAAGGGGGGTATTTATCATCTCTAGACTCTATTTGTACTACAAAGTGGTCCCAGTGTTCGGCACCCTCTTGTATCTGGCCTCTGAGTTGCAGCTGTTTTAGAGTGTGGGCCTCCGCTAGTGTGGAGCAGTGTAAGGCTGCAAGCCAAGCGTGATAGGGTGGGGCATTAGGGGCCTTCCAGTGTGTAGCGATCAATCGTTTGTATATTACAAACGCAAGATCTATAAACTTGTGAGTATGTTTTTCATTCTTGCCCCGGCGACGTATGCCCAGCAAGCAGGATTCTGGTGTGGGAGGAAGCGTGTTTTCTATTATATCTGCAACCGTCTCGGTGATGCGGCACCAGCCAGTATGTATTGCGCGGCATTCCCAAACCATATGGTAGAAATTTGCTGCAGGGGTTGCACATCTAGGGCATTCTGGTTTAGAGTTTGGGTATATTTTGTTGATACGGGACGGAGATAGATATGCTTGATGAATATAATTGAATTGGGTATATCTTAGTCTAACGTTACGGGATACAGTTTTAATCGTGGTAAGGGCAGCTTTCCAGGACTTCTGGTCGACTGGTGTGGGGAGGACCCCATCCCAGCGGCTTTTAACTTGGGTCAGAACAGTACAGGTATCTGTAAGGAGTATTTTATATAATTTAGTAATGCTGCCCTTTATATTTCCTTTAGTGAGTAATGAGGTGAGTAGAGGGGATTCGTCGGGTTCATTTAGGTTGCGCCCCCAAAAGTTTTGTAGAAGTTTGTTAATGGCATTAAATGTTAAGAAGGCCCCAGGTTGCATGATACCGGCAGAAACGAGTTCTGCAAAAGTGCTTGCTTTAGAGCACGAGTACAGGTCCCCCGTGTTCAATGTCTTGGTTACCCGTATATCATGGTGCTGGGAGAGAGCTTGGACGCCTGGTAACTGAGCCAAAGGTATTGCAGGCGAGTAAGGGGGAGTTGGGGTTTTGCCCTGAACATATCTCCGCCAGCAGTATCTGGCTGTTTCTACCAGGGGATTTCTGTTAGATGGGTAAGGAGGTTTGGACATAAGTGATGTCAATATCGTTTGTGGTGCCACACAAGACATTATCGCTGTACATTCTGGGGTGGGTGGTTCATTAAGCCATGTGGTTATCCATTGGAGTTGGGCTGCTGCATAGTATAACTCAAAGTTCGGCATGCCGAGTCCACCTTCCTCCTGTGGATATTGTGTAATGGCTAGGGCTACTCTCCGTCTGTCCCTGCCCCACAGCAAATCTGTTAGCAGGGAATGTAGTTTATGAAAGAATGAACGTGGTAGGGACAATGGGAGCGCCATGAAATAATATAAAAATCTAGGTAATATTAACATTTTAGCTATGGCCGTTCGGCCCATGGGTGATAGTGGGAGGGAGCTCCAAAATGCCATAGATCCCCGAGTTGAGCGTAGCAGCCTATCGAAATTGCCCTCGCGTAGGTCTGTCATGGAGTGGTAGACCTGAATCCCCAGATATTTAAAGGTCTGGTATGCCCATGTCAGTTGGTGTAGTGGTAATAACGTTTGCTTCTCAGTGGGTATACGGGTAAGCGGGAAAATACATGATTTCGCCCAATTAACGCATAGGCCAGAGGATAAAGCAAAGTTATCCAGGATTTGTATAACTTCTGTGAGGGAGGAGGTATAGTTCCGCAAATATATTAAAGCATCATCCGCGTATAAGGAAATAATATGGTATATGTTGGATTCTCGGATGCCCCATCTGCTTGCCCAGCTGCGGAGTTTAATTGCCAATGGCTCCATAGCTATTGCAAATAATAAAGGGGATAGAGGGCATCCTTGTCTAGTGCCTCTTCCGATGGGGAACGCCTCTGATATCATTTGGCCCGTTTTAACGCGGGCTGTTGGTTTTGCGTATAGCGTGGCAATCCAGTTGATGAAACCGGTTTGAAAGCCGAACGCCTTCAGTGTGCGGAAGAGATATTCCCATCCGAGCGTGTCAAACGCCTTCTCTATGTCCAATGCCACAGCCACTGCCTCAGTTTCTGTGGCATTGTGTAATATACGTATTAGGCGTCTTATGTTTAGAAAAGTGTTCCTCCCTGGTACAAATCCAGATTGATCATGATGGATTAAGTCTGATAAATAAGGGAGTAGCCTATTTGCTAGGATTTTCCCCAGGAGTTTACAGTCAGTATTTAACAGGGAGAGTGGTCTATAGGATTTGACATCAAGTGGGTCGCGTCCTGGTTTTGGTAGCACCACTATCAATGCTTCGCGCATGGAATCTGGCAACTGCTTTCTATTTCGTGCCTCATTAAATACCTCGATCAAAGGCTGTAGGAGATGAGCGGATAATGAGCTATAATATTCCATTGGTAGTCCGTCTGAGCCAGGGGTTTTACCACGTGCCATTTGAGAGAGAGCTGTGCGTAGTTCTTCGCTAGTGATGGGACCATCCAATGTGGCAGCGCTATCAATGATGTTCCTATTTTGGGGAATCAATGAGAGGAGTTCAGAAAGTTGTTGTTCATTTGGAGGGTTAGTGGGCTGATATAGGGAGCAATAATATGTATGAAAGGACTTATTGATTCCGGCTTGAGTGTTAATCACTTCCCCTGTGTGTGTTCTTATCGCGCCTATAGGTGAGGACTGTAATGGTTGTCGGACCAACCATGCTAGTAGTTTGCCCGATCTGTCACCTTCAGCATGCTGCCGGGCTTTAAAATGTCTATAGTCATGTCTGCTGAGTCTGGCATCAGCTTCTTTGTAGTCAGATTTTAGCGAGTTTAGTGTTTCAAGCGAGGTCACGCTAGTGGTGGCTTCGGTCTCTACCTTGCGCATTTTAGATTCTATCTCTAGTAGTTCCCTGTTAAGCATTCTTTTGACCCCTAATGAGGCTGCAAGGCAGTGGCCGCGTATAACCACTTTATGAGCGTCCCATTCCGTGGCGCGCGCTGTTGCTGTGTTTTTATTTAATGCAAAATAATCCGATAGGCATTTAGCTAGTTCAGCATGATAAGGAGGATCTATGAGGGCATCTGGTTGTAAACGCCATGTGGGAATGCACGTATGTGTGCGACCCATTCTCAGGGTAGCTTGAAGCGGATTATGATCAGATATTGTGCGAGCCAGGTAGCCTGATGTGATTATCTTTGGAATGATGTCTTTTGATGCGAATATCATATCTATTCTAGTGCATAATTTATGCACTGGGGAGTAGAAAGAGTATTCGCGGTGTGTGGGGTGGCCAGTTCTCCAAATTTCACTTAGCCTATTATTGGAGGCCCACTCAGCAAGTTCGAGTGAAGCACGTTTAGCTAGGGTATTATCCAACGGAGGGGTAGAGCGGTCTCTGTGAATGTCTAATACGCAATTAAAGTCACCGCCCCAAATGGTATCCATCTCCGGATCATTGAGTTTACTACTGTTAAGTGTCCGTAGAAATTCCCATTGATTTGAATTGGGAGTATATATTGATGCTAATGCCATGGGATCCCCATCTAGGGCACCCTCCAAAAGGACATATCGGCCACCTGGGTCACATTGTACGCGGGACGTAACATAGGGGACCCCAGGGGCTATCCAAATCGCCACTCCCCTAGCATATGTTGAAAAGGTGGTGCCATATAATTGTCCTTTCCATTTAACTTTTGTATACTCCAAAGAGGGCTTAGCCAGATGTGTCTCTTGTAACATGGCGAAATGTATTTGATGTCTCCTAAGGTATGCGTGTATCTGTTGCCGCTTACGCGGAGATGCCATGCCCCTTATATTCCAAGTGAGTATTTTATACTGCGGGTTATACTGTTGTCTTTGGGTTGCCATGGATCATTTGTACTTGTGTGTATAGACTTTGTGAGTTTGGTGGGCCGGCATTTTTTGCATCTATAGTGTATGTCACGCCCATTGCGCCTAGCCAATTTATACTGCGGATACCTAGTGTGTGCTTGTTATTAGCAAACAAATAACATATACTTCGAATACTATAAGCTAAAATATGCCTCTCTGTTGTGACTCTGCTGATTAAAACAATAACATTAACTATAACTAACAATAACGGTGGTTGCGGCAAGGGTTTTAACGATACAATACTTGCCAACCAGGTGGAACGGTCCATATGGTGCGGGGGTGTTTCAAATAAGTAAGTTCAAGTCAATGCTGGTCCGACCCGTTATGTTCTTGTTGAAGTGGCTGCTTTCTGGGGCCAACCGTGAGTCTGTTGCTGCAGTCAAGGGTAGCGACGAAGCAGAGGCGGGGTCAGTGTGCAGCAGTAAATTTTAGCGGGCGATTAGTGGCTTCTTCTGTAGGATATCATGTACCGTTGTGTCCGAGACTGGTATACATTAGCAGATGTGGTCCGCTGTTCGTGGAGTAAGATTGGGGAAACAAGTAGAATCTGTAGAGTCAGAAAATACCCCAAGCTCGGATTCTAATCCCGATTGCGTCGATACGGACCCCGGGGATGCATTGGCGAAGAGGGAAGTGGTTTGCAGTAGTAGAGAGCGTTCCACGCGAGACTGTTCAGGAGTAGGTTTAGTGTCTGGTTGCCTGCGGGGTTTGCGTTTGACACTAGAAGGGTGATTTTTGTCTTTGGGGTTTCTTGTATTTAACGGGTCAGCGAGTCCCTTTGCGTGAAGCCAAGTCCATGCATCTTCTGGTGAGGTAAAAAAAAGAGTGCGGGTATCATCCTGTATACGAAGTTTGGCCGGGAACAGCAGAGCGTATTTGATGTTGTGGTCTCTTAGTCGCTCTTTGACCCGAAAAAATGAGTTACGCTTTTTCTGTACCTCTGCTGTAAAGTCCGGATAGGCCGATATATCTGCTCCTTCGAAGCGCATTGGGCCTGTTTTACGAAACAGTTGCAATATGAGGTCCCTATCACGGTAATTGAGGAGTCTTGTTATTAATGGACGGGGCTGAGAGCCAGGTGGCGGGGGTTTTCCGGGAACCCTGTGGGCGCGTTCTATTGAGAAGAACTTCGGGACATCGTCCTTCAGTACTGTTTCTATTAGCCATTGTTCAATGAACAGTTCTGCGCATGGATCCTCAACACGCTCAGGAAACCCCACGAAGCGGATATTGTTACGTCTTGACCTTCCTTCTGCGTCCTCGGCTTTGCGCCTCAGTTCCCCCAGTTCAGCTGTTGCAGCCCCCATTTGCGATTGGAGTTTGGTTATCGCTGGTGAGAGGAGTGATGTGTCTTTTTCCAATCCTGCGACCTTTTCAGCTAACGCATGTTGGTCTACACGCAATATGTTAACATCTTCGATTACCGAGCCTATTTTTGCTTCCAGGGTAATTTTGGTGTCTAGTATAGCTTGTAAAATCTTTTCAAATTGCGTTGTGTGTGTTTGGAGTGTTATTTCCATCTTTTGTAGCGCTTGTTGTGTGGCCGAGGTCTCCGCAGTTGGTGGAGGGGCACCAGCATCCATATTGCCAGAAGGTGCGCGCGGGGCCTTTGGTTTGCCCATTGATTATTTACGTGGCGGTATTGCTGTTAGCAATTGTCTTTTAAGTGACTTCGATAGGTTAGGAATGCAAAGGTTTGTTCCTTTAAAGTGGAAATCTTGCTACGTGTCAGGTAGATAAGTTACTCCTCATTCGGATGTTGGAGCACCGTGTCCGTTACGATTGCGCGTTGTTGCAGAGAAGTAGGGCCCTTAACTTGGGATCAAACAGCGCTGTTTGGAGTAGTGAGGGCTAGACAGTAGTACTTTGCCTGCGTGATGTACACACTTTATAATAAAGA
This sequence comes from Pleurodeles waltl, assembly GCF_031143425.1. Lineage (NCBI taxonomy): Eukaryota > Metazoa > Chordata > Amphibia > Caudata > Salamandridae > Pleurodeles > Pleurodeles waltl. The sequence goes on along the minus strand of NC_090442.1, from coordinate 445,439,288 downwards.
GCCTCAGGCCTGTCTGGTTAGAGCGCTGAGGGGAACGCTGCGGCTGGATATAATGTTGTGCCCTGTTGCGTGTTTTATTGCTGGAGGGGTCCCTTTTTATTATTGTGCTGCTACATGAAGGTTGGGACTAGTAGGGCACAGTTTTCTTTGGTGGTCCTGACTTTTCTTTCTCTTTTTTTTTTTTTTTGTATTATTTTATGTTTCCCCAGTTGTCTTTGCTCCTTATTTCTTAGCTATTTGTTGGTCCAGGTTTGGTCCAGGGAACGCCTACACAGTGTCACAGGGTGTTTTCAGCCTGCCGCCCTGGGTGTAGTGTCACGAGTCAAGGGCACACCCTTTTCCCTGGGGATCACAGTTTAGGCTCGCGTGGCAGCCTCGAGAGTCCAAGGTGGCCGATTGTCCCAACGGCAATAATTATTCGGGGCGAGTGGAGCGAGCTGGCTCCCCCCGGGAGCGCAGCTCGTATCAGGTTATTCACGGCCCACAGAGAGGGCCGCCGCTCCAGACACGCGGCCCTGGACCAGGGGTGCGGGCGCCGACTCACCGCTGCCGGAGCCCGCCCCCCTCCTCGGGAAGCCGGGCCAGAGCTCAGCGCGCCGGGAACCCGTCCGCGGCACCCGGCGCGGTCGCTATGATGCAGGAGGCGTCACGGCTTAACGGCCCAGCGAGCGAGGTCCAAGCCCCGCTGAACGCGTCGGCCGCTCCCGGGACCGCAGCCGACTTCTTGGCTCCCGGAGTGGAGCGAGCCGGCCCCTCCCGGGAGCGCAGCTCGCATCAGATTATTCACGGCCCACGGAGAGGGCCGCCGCTCCCGACACGCGGCCCCGGATCAGGGGTGCAGGCACCGACTCACCGCTGCCGGAGCCCACCCCCCTCCTCGGGAAGCCGGGTCAAATCTCAGCGCGCCGGGAACCCGTCCGCGGCTCCCGGCGCGGTCGCTATGATGCAGGAGGCGTCACGGCTCGACGGCTCCAGCGAGCGAGGCCCAAGCTCCGCTGAACTCGTCGGCCGCTCCCAGGACCGCAACTTCTTGGCTCCCGGAGCACCCCGGTCGGGTTTAAGTGAGGCAGTGACGACGCCCCAGAAAGAGCATGCGGCGTCTCGCACGGTCGATGGTGCGGGCGCCTGTTGTAGGATGATAGACACGGGCCGGGATCAGAGCTACAGATTATGCGACCATCCCGGTCGCCATTTTGGCCACGCCCCCATGTCGACCTGGCAAGTTAACCCTCTTGGCAGGCCCAAACCATCCTTTTTAATATACTTAGGTCACCCCTAATGTAGGTCCTGTACAGCCAAATTACAGGGTATAGTGTATTTAAAGTGTAATTTCCAATTATTAAGGGATGGTACCACCAGGTTTGGTGTCTCTGGAACCAAATTTTAACATCACAACTTATGGAGAAGTCAGATTTTAAGTTGTAGCTCTGAAAATACCACGTTTAGAAAATTGGCATATTCTTACTTTAACCATTTGGTGCCTGTCTTTCTGAATACATGTCTGGGATGGGTGACAGCTAGGCTCTTGCACATGCTCTCCAGACAGCCATGCACAAAGGGAGCTTAGGTGTGACTGATGGGCCAGCCACATCCTGATGGGACACCCTGGGCAGGAATGCCCTTTTTATGTATCAGGATGATCTCTATAACCTTCTAGGGATTACCATTGGAGCCCTTGCAGCTACTGCATTAGTAAGAATGTTTATACAATGAACAAAACTAGACATTCTGTACAAAAGAAGTCATCAAGTATCCTGTCTAAGCCTAGTGCCTTCCCTGACTTCTGCAGGCTAACAGCCTTCTTGATATCTGACAAAGGGAAGATTCCCTATCTTAGAGACTGGGTGCTGTGGTGAAAGAGAGTAGAGGGCCTTAACATGGACAGGAGTAAACCATTCCTGCAAATTTGGTGCTCTCTGAGAAAATTATTTGAAAAAGACTGCAAATTAGCTAAGTGTGGATAAGTAATACATTGTGAGTTTACACTATGGTAGGTTCTGTTCTAGATTAACTCTGAATAGAGCCTGTGGACGTCCTATAGCTTTGTAGATTTTCATGATTTCATGACATTCGTTTGCTATTTGTTAACGGAAGTACTGGAGCACATTCATTGAAAAAGCTACCTGTTGCTGTGATAACGAGCTTGGTAAATTCAAAACCAAGGTATCATAATCTCTTACAAATCTACTGATGCCTGTCAAATCGACCAGTGAGCCCCATATTCTTACATGCACTACATTTTTTGTCTATTTTACTACTATAAGTACCTCTCTGAAAATGAAATGTCATAGAAGCAATGGGATCAGAAGGGGAGCAGCCATTACAATTTCAAAGACCATGTGACAGATAAACATCTACAACTTGTGTTGTAGCCCTGCTCAGCTCTACCAGGTGGGGGAAGGAGCACTAGCACCGTAATGCCACAGTAAGCATCCTCCTCTCCGGTCAGCTCTTTAAATAGGGCTGAGGGTTCAAATTTAGTAATGAAATCTCCCTCTATGAAGACGTGATCAAGTAGTAAGAGGCATGATGATTGCTTTGACTTGTTAATGTCCCTAGAGTAGATGGTAATAAGGTCTGCTTTCTGCAGGGAGGTGGTAATTTTCAGCCCCTGGGTATCTGGTGAGCCCATATCCATCTCATTAAAGGTGAAAGACATAGAAATTCTTCCCACCCTGTTAGACCTCCAGTGGCTCACCCTGCACAGGTATTTTGCTTCTAAAGCCTGTTCTAAAGAAATATCTGTATTCCACATTTCGTGGAATAGACAAAGGTCAAACCCATAAATGAATTCCCCCCAGTAATTATCAATCAACTTTTCACTTAACCCCGCAATAAAGTTTTCACTATAACTCGAGGTGAAGGCAAGGGCACTCTGTATTATCCCCTTGGGTTGATCCACTTGTTGCTATTTGTAATACATAGACCAATCTCATGCAGTACTCCAATGGTAATCAGATTAGATGATGCTTGCCAGTCCATTGCTCTCTCTAAATCTGCGGGAATATGTGTTATGAGAAGAGCCTGTCAAGTCACCATTACTACCAAGTGTGGCAGTGGCCGAAGGTTTGCACAGGCTCAACTCTACTTGTGGCCAATCCGCAGCCTGTCCTCCTCGGTTAGTTTGCTGCCTTTGCCCCTGTTCCCCTCTTCCTTGTCCTCTGCGCTATATCTGCATGCCCCTGCCCTCCGTAGTCCACTTGCTGCCTCTGCCCTCCTCCCATCTGCCTTTTGAACCCTGTCTACGTGCCTCAGCACCGAATGCCTACCCTTCATGGTCAGCTTGCTCCCCCTACCATACAGTGCAGGGGCCCCCTAAAAGGGCCCCAGTGTGCTTTTCACTGTCTGCCTAGCAGACAGGCAAAAGCTCGACGGGTGCAACTGCACCCGTCGCACACCTGCAACACCGCCGGCTCCATTCGGAGCCTGCTTCAGTGTTGCAGGCCTCTTTCCCGCTGGGCCGGCGGGCGCTATATTGGCTAGCGCCCGCCGGCCCAGCAGGAAAGTCAGAATGGACCCAGCGGTCTTTCGACCGCGGAGCGGCCATCTGGCGGTTCCAGCCAGCCCACCCGCCTCGGTTGGAATGAGGCCCTATATGTCCTTAAATGGTGGCCGTAACATTTTTCCTCAAGTTGCAGGCAGACAACCAGAGAGCGAGCTGATGTGGGAGTGAGTGATATGGCCAACTGAAAAACATTCCCTTTGGCCAATCAAATTTCTATTTTAATAGAAGTTGCGTGGCAGCAGGACTCTCACGAGTGTCCCACGAACCCACCTGTCAATATATACAAATATGTTGAACTACTTGATTAAAGGGTGGCAAGGTCAATGTCTGCGAAAGTCTCTCGAAACAATTTTCACCAATAATCTATTATATGACCTTTACGTGCTCTAACCAAGTAGAGGGGTATCCATCAGTACACACACATTATCCATGCCCAATATCACTGTAGATTTCTGGTGAGCAAATCAAGGGTCACACATCAGTCCATATACATAGTATTCAAAGATTATTCTTTTATTTTTATGTATTCTGTCTAGCCAACACGTGTTTCATCAGGCTTTATCTGCAACAGCGCCCCAGGGCTGGAAAGTACATAAACAAATATAATGTAAAACAATTCATTTTAAATCACGGTATTTACAACCTTCACCCAAAAGTTTGTGAGTTCCACAAGGAGATTCATATAAAAAAATATTTTTTCCAAACACCCTTAATTCATAACCTGAGTGTCAGTGATTTTCACACAGTAACCTGTAGTGCATAACACAGTATGGTTTATCTGTAACTCCATCAGTGGCCAATTGCAGTAATTCAACATGTACCACAATATGCGTGAGGAACCAGAAACCAGTCTCACCTGAAAGTACATCAACTACCAATGTGAAACAAACTAAAATTAGTTTAGATCACCCGAAGTAAAAGGAGTACACAAAGTGTAAGTTTCCTATGGTTAAAACCGTCAATACTCTAAAAGATCATTATTCCTACCTCAATATGCATGCCAAGATAAGTACATCTAACTTTCTGTAACACTTAACTTCATGTGCCTGTGTGCAGTCCTGCATAGCTCTCTGTGTATATGCCTGGCATTCAGAATACGCACCATCTTTAAACATGCAACACAAAATAAAATAAAGAAAGGAGTACACATGCTACGCTCCTTAACAGTACAATGCATGTAATAAAGTTCTTGCAAAGTGCCATCTTGAAACAAAGGACATAAAACATGAAAAATCTGATCGTAATGGACTCAATAGTGATTTAAGGCTCTCTACAACTGACAGTCAGCAAATCGTGATCAATAAAATAATAAAGTGGCATAAAGAAAATTGATTGTAGTCTATATCAAATAAAGTAGTCACCAATTTCAGAATGGCATTTTCCAAAATAGTATGCCCATTATGTGAAATTGAAAACTATTTTGAACTTTAATTTCTCAGTCAAACATGTAGGTGTTGAAGAGGGTCAGGCTGAGGGACGATTCTTGGGGGACTCCACAGATGATCTTCTTGGGTTCGGAGGTGAACGGTGGGAGACAGATCCTTTGGGTTCTGCCATTGAGGTATGAGGTGATCCATTTGAGGGTGTTTCCTGGAATCCTGATGTGGTGGAGTCTTTTTATCAGGATGTGGTGGGAGATGGTGTCAAACGGGATGAATAATTCCAGTAGGATGGGGGTTGCTCTTTCGCCACAGTCCACGAGAGGTCTGATGTCATCTGAGGCTGCACTCAGGGCTGTATCAGTGCTGTGGTTAGCTGAAAATCCAGATTGGTAGGGGTCTAGGAGATTGTGGTCTTCTAGGTGTTGGGTTAGTTGCTAGGTGCTCACTTTATAGAGGACTTTTGCTGGATAGAGGAGCAGATAGATGGGCTGGTAGTTTTTCAATTTGGCTGGGTTAGCGGATGTTTTTTTCAGGGGGGACTTCACTCAGCTTGTTTCTAGACCTCTAGGAAGGAGGCCATGGCGATGGAGGTATTCAGGACCTTCCTGAGATCCTCACTGATTGTCTTTCTTCTGAGGTTGAAGACGTGGTGAGGCAAAGGTTCTTTGGTGCTCCCGATTTCACAAAGTTCAAGATGGAGATAGTGTCTTGTGTGGCGAGGGGTTCCTAGGGATTGGGAAGGTGTTTAGGGGTTGTGTTTATGTATGTGAGCTGTCTGTGGTGGAGTGTTGGTGTTTGAAGTTTTCATAGATGGCCAAGATCTTGTTGTGGAGGTAGTCCTCAAGGTCATTGCACAGGTCCTGTGATGGGAGTGATGTCATTCTTGTGGCTGGCTTTGATGAGGTCTGCTAGTGCATTCTTTTTGGTCTTTCAGGAAGCAATGGTACTAGTTGAGAGCAATCCTGAAGATGGTGTGGTCTTCTGTTTTTTTTCTTGATGTGCCACTTCCTTTAAAGTTGTCGGGAGTTGCATTTGGTGGTGTGCAGTTCCTTGGTGAAGCAGCTTGCTCTTTTGCTTTGTTCTTTGACCTTGACTGGCTTGACAGGGGCCATGGAGTTGGCCCATTCGATGATCCACTGTGAGAAGCTCTTTGTTGCTTGTTCAGGGTCATGTATTAGGTCTGGGAGGTGGGAGAGGAGATTGTTGTTCCATTGGTCTTCTGCCATCTTTTTCCATTTTCTTCAAGCGGATCTGGGGGCACAGTGCCTGGGTAGATGGGTCCTGATATGGTAAAGTGAATGATGTAGTGGTTAGACCAGGTGAGTTGTGTGGTGTGGATGTACCTGACTTTGTCGCTGGAGGTGAAGATGGGGTTGAGCATGTGTCCTGCGATGGAGGTAGGGTCGGTGATGAACTCCTTGAGGCCAATGTTGCTCAAGCTTTTCAGGTCTGTGGAATTGGCGTTGCTGAGGTCGTTGAGGTCCCCTAAGAATATGTAGTGCTCAGAGTCAATTGCTTGCTGGGTGATAAGTTCTGGGATGGTGTTGCAGAAGCTGGTGCATGGTCCTGGTTGTCTGTAGGTAAGGGTGCCACTGATTGTGCTTTTTCCACCTGTGTGGAGTCGGAAGTTGAGGTGTTCCATTACCGGTGTCAAGTCATCAGGGGATGTAGTGCAGCGGATGGTGTCCCTGTAGATCATCGTGATTCTGCCTCCTTGCTTTTTGGTTTTGTCCCGGTATGTTATCTTGCAACCTTCAGGGATGGCAGTGGCGATGTCTGTTGGGAAGGCAGGGATTAGACATCCAGGGTGAGGGGAGGAGATCATGTTCTAGATCTCGGCGATGTGTTTAACTAGTGAACGTCCATTGAGCAGGATGCACTGGAGTTCTGCTGTGGAGGTCTCGGTCGATGCATCGGGTGCAGCCAAATTTGCAGTATTGCTCGTGTCATTGGTTGCTTCGGTGCTGAAGGTGAGGCGGCAATCTTGGCAGGAGAAATGTCCTCTGGTGGTTTGCTGGGATGTGTGGCAGCAGTGGTTGTTGGTGCATCTGGGATCCAAGGCTCATAGGTCATCAGTGGTGTATCTTCAAGGGGTGGAAGAGCTAGGGATCTTGGTGCTGCAGCCTCCATTAACAAGGTCCAGGAAGGAGGAAGGGAATCTGGGAAGTGGTGGGCAGATTAGGGCTTGCGAGAAGGCAGGATATTGGGTGGCAGGCAGGAGTGGCAAGGAGGAAAGAAAAGGATTAACAATTAAACAAATGAGGCAATAGCAAGATAAAGCACTCAGAAAAATGGAGGACATGAAGGAGAAAGCAGTGAAAATAAGGCAAAAAGCAGAGGCAAGCACTCAAAAACGGGGAAAGGAGGAGAAAGCAGTAAAAACAAGAAACATAGAGGGAGAAAGCACTGAGAAAACAGGGAAAAGAAGGAGAAAGCAGTGAAAACGAAGCAGAAAGAAGGAGAAAACACTCAGAAAATGGGGGAAAGGAAGGAGAAAGCAGTGAAAATGAGGCAGAGAGCAGGAAAGAGCAATGAAGCACAAAGGGATAGCTGCTCTAGGACCTTCTCAGTGGGTTCACGCTGGTGCCTCTATTAAGTAGGTCCTTGAAGGGGGGGGCTGCTGGGAGGTGGTGGGCGGCAGGCGAGAAAGAAAAGGATGAACAGTAAAAAAAGAAGGCAAAAAGGAGGAGAAAGCACTCAGAAAAATGGGGGAAAGGAAAACGAAAGCATTGAAAACAATGCAGAAAAAGCATGGGAAAGCACTCAGAAATATGGGGGAAAGGAGGAGAAAGCAATACAAATGAGGCAGAGAGAGAGAGAGAAAACACTCAGAAAAATGGGGGAAAGGAAGAGAAAACAGTGAAAACGTGGCAGAAAGCAAGAGAAAGCATTTTGAAGCATTCAGAAAAATGGGGGAAGAGAAGGAAAAAACTGTAAAAACAAAATAAAAAAAGGAAAAAGCACTCAGGAAAACCAGGGGAAAGGAAGGAGAAAGCAGCACAAATGAGGCAGAAAGCAAGAGAGGGTGATGCAGCAGCAGGGGAGAGCTGGCCTGGGATTTCTCACAAATACTGAACAGATTTATACCAAAAGCGCCTTTTTTGGATATAGATCTATATTTCTAGCATACTATTGTTGTAATTCTGTTCAGCCATTTTGGCTATAACGCTGTTCAAAAATTCCTATGGAAGTGGGGATGGGAAAATTAATTTTATATACTTTCCTTTTTCTTGGCCTCTGCTTGATGGATCACCCTGAAACTTTCAAGGACAGAGCGCAGGTCAACAAATTGTTTTTTGGAAAGTCTTGCAAAGATTCATCAAACAAAACCAAAGCTATTAGAACTGCTAAATGCCTGGGCAGTGCAGGGGCACCCCACACCCAATTAGAACCAGCCTTTGCTTGATGGACTGACTGCCATGTCAAGGCTGGTGGAAAGTGGGACAATAATCTAGAGGGCAGTGCCGATTGCAGTGCTGGCCTGGAGGATCAAGACCTGTGGCTGGCAGCAACCTGGGCTGGCAGCAATCTGGCAGTGCCAGGCTATTGGACTGTGGCACTTACACCATGGTCCCAATGTGCAGTTTGGACTGCTGCAGTTGGCAGTGGTCCGACCACCACTGCAAGTCTGATGGTCATAGGACTGCCAGACTCGTCAAAAGAGCCCATGTTTGTAGTAGTACCAATAGCTTCGATCCCACCATCAAACTGATTGCAGTGCTGACCTGGAGGATCAAGACCTGTGGCTGGCAGCAACCTGGGCTGGCAGCAACATGGCAGTGCCATGCCATTGGACTGTGGTGCTTACACCATGGTCCCATGTGCAGTTTGGACTGCTGCAGTTAGCGGTGGTCCGAGCACCACTGCATGTCTTATGGTCATAGGACCGCTAGACTCATCAAGAGAGCCCATGTTTGTAGTAGTACTAATAGCTTCAATCCCACCATCAAACAAGATAGAGGCCCTGATCGAGCTGGAAATTAAGGAGGGTGCCTGTGTACCAAATTAGTTTGGATCACACACTGACATTTACTAAATGCAGTCGACCAAAAATCAAAAGCATATGGGCCATCCCTGTGTCCAGCCCTGTGCCTATGGTAAATTACCTGTCCAGCCTCAATGCTGCATCACTTGCACCATAGTGCAAGGAAGGCTGCATTGAGGGGGATAATATTGTTGTGTAGGAAGGAGTACCTTCCTGCACAACATAGAAACTGACATGGCAATCTGCTTGGTCCATGTGTGCACTGTAATGCAGCATACACATTGACAAAGGAAAACATGATGAGGAATTAAAGTAAACATCAACTTTGCACCCTGCTAATGCCACCCCTGGGGTGGTATTAGATATTGGCACAGCGTCAGGTCTACAAAAACACAGAAATCTGGGGCTGCCTCAATGGGTATTGACGTGGGCCATCCACAGCAACAGCCTTTACATGCCCCTTCCACGCAAAGTGCTGCATGGGAAGGGGCCGATTTTTACAAGGTGGTGTCAAAGCCATCCAATAAATAAAATGCAGCCAATAGCGCTACTGGAGTGTCCCTTTATGTGACACTCCAGGGGCACTAGGGGCAAACATGTATGCCACAAAATGTACAATAACAACCTTGGGCCTTTACCTAGTCATTGAGCCTCCCCTAATGAATACATTATGTTCCATGTCAACTAAAATTGATTGTATACCATCTCATTGCAGAGGATGATGGCTTGCCTAATGCCGACATGCCTGTCTTGGATTTTAATGATGATCTGGATAACCAGCTGACAGTCATCAATGAACCGACTCTCCAGGATGTCCTATGATCCCTTCATACACCACTGCCAGTTGCAAGGAGGACACACAGTGTTGCGGGGTCTCCACATGAACCACCCAAGAAGCAAGATATACCACCTGACAGTACTGACACAGCCCTGGACTCTGAGTACCCTGAGTCCAGTTTTCAGAGGACAGTGGTAGGAGTACAGTGGGAGCTTGCTAAATAGATGCGGGTGGGGAGAGAGACTGTGGCAGGCAGCCTAGTGAGTGAGGCCATACCTCATGACAGCTAATAAAAACACAGCTGCCATCCGAGGCACACACTCCTCACTGCATGGAGTCCAGCAGTCCCTGACTGACATAGCTGCTGCTATGAGGGAGAGGCCACAACAATTCCCCTCCCAAACTGGCAGCAGCATAGCACACAACAGGCTGGAGTCCCTTCAGTGGGAGGTGGCTTCTCTCAGAGAAGACATGGCTGTATACTACCACGATCTTGCAGCTATATTGAAAAATCAGCAGGCCCTCCTTGCTGCAGTAATACCTTATGTCTTACCACAAATGTCAGCTGCTGGGAACTTAGACTCCACATTTCTATCCCTTGAAGTGTGTGTGGCCCCCTCTACCTCTACAACAGTACCACAAATGGAAAAGGAGGCACTACACATCAGAGGATGAAGATGTGTAACAAACTACTTTCAATAGGAAGAGTACCGGATAGCACCAGTCTATGCCACATGGACAAATCTACTTAGTTCTGGCCTTAAAATCATGCCAGTGTTGTGACAGTAGGAAATGTGCTCTCCTCACCCACCTACTGTTGACTTGTATGCTATGTACTGTCTTTGTCTCTGACATGGCAAATGTTGTTGCTCCTTACTGATGGACACTTCTCCTAAGCATGTCTCATTACATGTCCCTCAACCCTGGCCTCTGATTTTGTCACATATCCATTGACTTTTACTAATGGGGTCTCAGACCAGGACATTGTAAATAATTCACGTTCACACTTCCACCTGTATATAAAGAACTTGTACACATTTAGCATGTCTATGTTTTCTGTGTTCCATCTACTCAGCTAAATGATTGAATTTTGTGAATCCATGTCATTGATTACAGTATAGCGGTACACGAGTGCAGGACTGTGGGACACCAAGCTACACACAAGGATGCTAACGTGAGAAAGGTGCATGAACGGGTTGTCTGATACAACCAATTAACTGAGTATTAAAACTAAAATGTTTGTGTATATCACTTACTTATGATATACAGCAAGTATGGCTGAGAACCTAGTCAATACCAATATAGACAGCTGGGCTCCCTGAACAACTCATTTGTGTGGTACAGAGGTAGCTAACCTCATCAGTGATTGGCACCTGTCACCGTTGCAGGATACAGTTGCAATTGTGCCTATTGTCAGATGTGTCACAGTTCCCAACATTGAAACTACAGGACCCCACCAATGACAGCTGAAGTACCAGACTTACCTGTCCAAGACATAATATACATGGCCATTGTGAATGGCGGTTACAGTAGATGGCAAAGGCATTGACCAGTGGACATGATGTTGCAGCCAATGTGAAAGCTTTTTTGTCAATACGGGAAGGACATGGTAAACCATGGATTTCAAGACATAAAATATGTGCTAACAAAAAAGAAGATTTATTACAAAAACATCAACGTATATTGTAACAAATACCTATCCTATCCTAACCCAACTTATACTAACTATACTCATCAACTACTTCTATCTAACCTAATCTAAACTTATCTTACACATGGAACAATGCACTTTAAACATTATTACACCCCCACACCCTCTAAGAAACATGATACAAGTAGGACAACAATTACTAAAACTACACATGAACTAATTTAGCGTTTGGCCTATAAAAACATATATATTTTTGGAATTGGTATTTTATTTTTTAGTTTATTTTTACGTAAATACATATATCCCAACATAACCCCCATCCAACCCCCACCAATAAAAACATAATGATAAAAACCCACCCCAACATACTTAACCTAACTTATGTCTACACTACACTAACCTAATACTAACTATCTACAACCCAACCCGAAACTAACAAAACCTCAATAGGGAGGGGAAGGAACTGAGAGGTAGTCCAAAGGTCCTGCAGTTCATTTTTTCTGTTTTATGATTTTGAGGACTGCATTCAGGTCCCTTCTGAGATCCTGCTCAAGCAGAGTAGGTACACCGGCTGCTGGTGGAAGTACCTGTGGCTGTGTGCTGACAGATGGAGCTGATGTTGAGGGCGTAGGTTTTGCTGTGACCCCTGCATCCCTGAGGTGCTGGCTCCTGTGTCCATTGGTGCCTGCTTTGTGGGACCACCATGTGGAAAGGCACGCCATTCCCTGGAAGCTTTCTCATGCCTGAAACTCCTGGCCATCCTGCCGTATCCTCCTTCCACCTTCAGGATGTGGCGTTAACGGTCTGCCATCTTCATGAACTTGCGCCTCTGCTCATGAGTCATGTTGCCAGCTGAAATTGTAGGACAAGCAAGCATCAGTATCAGCATTGGGTGGAGTTTGTACAGAGTTTTAAACTACACTGCAGCAGCAACTAACACATACAGTCCCACACACATTCCACAACAATGACTTAATCTTCATCTGTGTCTAATAACAACCAGACATCACCAGTATCATGTACATGTCAGTGAGATTATGGCAATCCATAGTAAATCAGAAGGGCCCAGAGCTGAACAAATACAACCCTCATCAACATTTGTGTCATCTAACTTGTGAGGATCTCGTGCCTCTGCAGATCTGAATTTACTGTCCCCCTGGCCATAAGGCTATCCGTCTCCTCAACACCACTAGTGATACATCACAACCTGACCACTCATTATGGAGTCAAGGTGTGACCCATATCATGGTGGGTCTGCTAACTACCAACCTGCTATTCTGAGGTCAGGTAAATCTACATTTATATGTCCTGGTGTAAGACCTGGGCTGAGCATGTCTTTGTTGACAACTTGATGTCCTTTTAAGGGGCCACCCCATATCCCATTATGTGCCCACATGTACAATTGATTCAATGTTGGCAGAAGAACGGTTGTGCAAAGTCTGAGCTGCACATCACAGTTGTCAACACATAACAGAACTGAAGCCCCCCACGCTGTGCTATGTAGTCCTACATGTGTAAAACGGCACACACAAGGTGGCTGTATGGATGGCCTTAAGCCCACAGTGATATTGACACTGCATTGGGTGCTGCAAATGTATCCTGAAAGATGTTAGATCATTAGCACATGCATGTCATACATCATCAAGGCACCAGCAGCACACACACAATTCACATCATTTGCATATGTGATGTGACCTACATCAGTCACAATTATCATGGTAGCAGAAGTATGTTGTGAAAGCTGCAGACATCTGGCCCCATATTTTTGGGAAAATGACAGAGCACGATGCAGCAGCAAAAACCGCAGTCCTGCGCTGTGTCAAGTTCACAACGCAGGGATACGCCTAATTTAATTGGACATGGTGCACACCTATGTTTTCTCCTGCGTTGGTGCTAAATGTAGCTGTCCATGCCAATGCAGGCATCCTTGCACCATCGTGAGGGGTGTGATTGTTTAAGTGTGGGAAGGTAGCCCTTCCAGCACATAAACATTAATTTCTGGTAATTTTGTTCTTTCCAAGCGTGCTGTTGAATTCAGCATGCATAGAAAGAGCAAAAAATGAGGAGGATGAAAGTATTCCTCCTTGTAGTGCCTTGCTAACACCACTCTTGGTGTGGCATTTGATTTTGGCGCTGCCTCAGGTTTACAGAATCTTGTAAATCTGAGGCAGCATCAAAGTGCAACGGGTGTTGCTGTGGCACACCCACATCAACACCCATTGCATGCCCTTCTGACACCAAAAACCGTGTCAGAGGGGCCCATATTTACATGGAGGCATAATGCCACAAAAAATTGGTGTTCCACCTTTTTGTTAATATGGAGTAGAGGTTAGCGCGACTGGAGCATCACAGTAAGTGATGCTCCAGTGGCGATAGGGGCTCTTTAGTGTGCCCCCTGGTGTGGGAGAATCATACACTTTTTTCCACAACAATTTTGAGTGGAGTTGTTCACAAATTGTGTACACTACTGAATATTATGCAGCACATTATGGGTCCTTGCTGCCCTACAAACCCATTAATTCTGAAGGTTACTGAGGCACCTGTGGTGTGTATGTTTCCTACATCATCCCTCTAGTGACTTCTGCAGATAGAACCCACATCTGTTCAAATGTTGCATAGCCGTTTTAGCTATAGTTTTATAAATGTTATTATTAGCATACTAGGCCTACTGCTGTGCACTTTAACCTAGATATATTTTATTCAGCTTCGATTTTATTATTTTAACAATAGCCACATATGCGGTCTTGGTTTATTTTCTCTATCTAGCTGTTCTTTGCCTATGTCAGCACTATGTTCTCAAACAAGACATTTCTTTCACTCTGTGCTTTTCTCAAGGCTGCAGTAAGAGAGGTTGCTGGTGAAAGTGGTACACTTGGTCTCCAATGTTCACAGAAACATACGCACTCTAACTTGGGGATCCTTTCTTGGAACATCAGCTGTTTTTTTAAATAAAAACACTACTTTGACCCATGTACAGTAGAGGGAGATTCCAGCCAGATTATATGCTGATTGCTGATTGCTGATTGCTTATTGCTTCACTTCAGCTGCTTATGTAGACTACAGGCCTCTTGCTCAGGTATGAGGGATGATGTCCTCCCAGGGAGGAACCTGAAGGGCAGAATTAGAGCTTAACATGCTGATCTCTAACATACCTTAGGTAGAAATTATCCTTAAATACCTTAGTGACAATATGGTAGCGTTATTTTTCTGTTTTACTCTCCTTGTCACAATTGTAATCCTGTTGTGCCTCATCGTCTTAGGTATTGCAATACATGCTTTATTATTTAAGATGCAGTTACTTCAATAAAAACCTTATTGAACTATACTCTGCCTATGATTGTCCTGGCATGTGTGAGACTAATGTAACTAAGAGAACGGATGAGTTTTGAGTGACCAAGATTCCCCTGAGGAGTAATTTATGTCATGCGCCCGGTTGCCCAATCAACCCCGGTCTTGGGTGGAGATGAAGTACTGCTAGTTAGCTGGAACAAAACCCAGATCAGGCCGACAGGTGTCACGTGGTGCGGGATCAGACTCAATCCCCTGCAGTACAGGTAATTATGCTCCCAAAACCAGTAGTCTCATTAGGATAATGAGAACCTACACTACACCATCATGTCAATAAGTGCATGCTATGTGTGGCACACAGTGCTGACAATGGTGCTGTGGCAAAGAGGGTGTCAACAGGCCTTCTATGTACATGTATAGCTGCTGTGTCACCCATTATGATAGACAGCAATGAATATGTGGTCAACCATATATATTGCTATTACACACAATTCCATGCCGGCACACGTTGGCCCATGAATTGCACACAAACCATTCTCATTGCATAACATTCCAGCATACATGATGTCACTATCCATCCTCCTATGATATCAGATCATTGGTCAGGAGCAAATACTTCTGTCATTGCATTCCATGCCTCTGACTGACTCAAAGCATTCCCTGGATTGGCTCACAGGATGCACAATATGACACTTACTGGATGCTTCGGGGTCTTGTATACGTGCCACCTCTCTTACGGTGTAATGTACTGGTCCACCTGCAAGACATAAATGGAAAACATTGCTTAGTGTAAAAGCCAAGATTCAGTACATGGACAACATCGTACAGTGTAAACTTGTTAGGCTGAATGAGGTAGCCATCCTATTGGTCATAGTAACTGACCAACATTTATGATCACTCTATCACACATACTCTCAGATAAGGTAGACCCACACTCCTACAAACCATCACTGTCCCTGACACTTCTGTGACGCTTCTCACTGCACCATTTATACATGACATTATCATGCAGCTCTCTGGTAGCGCAACACCTCCTTTACCATATGGGACCACAAGATAATGTTTACTCCATCTGAGGTGCATGCTATGGTTGTCGGAGTGCCTGGCCCACTGTAACACCTATGGCATTTCAGCCTGCATCTGATGTTATTAACATCAACATCATTGTCACAGCAAACTTATAAACTACTACCCTAGATGTTGTGTGGATATTCCACAGTGTTGCGGAATTGCATCATACATCATTCAGTTAAGAAAGTAATCTGAGTGTGCCATCTCAAGGCATACTTACAAATTAGCTATGGGAGTGTACACATGTGATGTTGATGTACCTACATGCACATTGACTGGATGAAATCAGAGGTAGTGTCAAAAGTGTGTGGCCTGCTATTGTTGCCATGGTATACCATTGTTAGTCTAGTGAGGAATTAGTACATAGGCATAGAAGTGTGGCTCAACACGGATACACTTGCTCAGTGGTCAAAGGATGCATGTTGTGGTGCAGGTTAGTGAGTGGTATGCCAATGATGGAGCTGATGCAGGAAACTCCATACTGTCAGTGAGAAGCAGCAGGCCTGTGGAACTGACTCAGCACATATGTCTGGTTAAAGACAATGTTTAGGATGTCTGTGATACACAAGGAACTGGAACATGGAACTGCCAGTAGTCTGGACCATTGCATGAACAAGCACCCTTACATGGCCTTGGCTAATTACAGAAGGGCCCAATAGGACTACAGTGGCGCATTACCAATTGCATCTGTACTGTCCCTGTGGCTCTCAAGGCACCCCTTTCTCACTGCTGTGTGCGTGCGTAGTCAGAAATTTTTCACACCATGATGCATGTGTTGTCCAACATCATCTATTCATGTGAAAGTCAATGATGCAGGAGATGGAACAGAGAATCAAAACTACTGCTGAGTACATGGGGGCCCTTCTCATACATTTGTACGCCCACATTACACAGCTTCTCACAGCAGCCGTTCTGAGTGCTGAGAAATGATACCTAGTCAATTATCTTCTGACTCAGCAGATGAAACTTTGGGATCCCAACATTGTTTTGAGTCCCCCTTTTATGCATGTTGCATGGCGCAGGCCTCACTTGTAGCTGATCATTTCCTAGTTACACTATGCATGCATCACAACACTTGGAGATGGTTGTGCATGGTAAATTACACTTCTGTCCTGCATTTGCTTCTTTGTTATACAATTGAAATGCAGCCCTAACATGGGGCATAGTCTCTTCATACATGTCCACCTCCATTGCATGCAGCACTCAAACTTAACAGCAAATGTCATGTGAATGCTAACTAAATGAGGTTGTATAGCAATTGGAGACTTACCAACTGTTCCACCATTCTCTATTCCCAAATGGTTGAGCAAATCCTTCTCCCACAACACTAGATCTGCCTAGCAGTACTTGATTTGGTGGTCATTCTTTCCTGTATTGAAAATCCAGGTAAGGTGCTTGAGCACCTTGCCACACTGCAGACCAATTTGCCTCCCTGGGGTAGCCTTGGATCACCCGGCCACCTTTTTGCAGAATCATGGGGGGGTAGAGTGCCACTAACCAGAGGAACCCCCGCAGCCCATCAGGAAACATCTGTCTCATTCTCCCTTTCCCAGACATTCCCAGTGGTGAATGGAGTTCACTCAAATAATAAAGAAATTAAACATAGCCCCTACACCTACCCCAGCTACCCCAGACAAACTCCCGACAATACAGAGACAATAACAGTACTCACTAGACAAAATACATGTATTGAGACAATAATTATACAAAGTAACACAAGGCACAGCACAACGTACACAGCAAACACAGCAAACACTCCACTAATCCACGAGCACCAAAAACACACAACCTCACACAGTCACAGAGAAACAGACTGCAAAGTGAAAGTGAAAATACACTCACTGTAGCATATCTGCAGGCAGGATGTCCTGTTACATCACTTCCTGGGCATGTGCATCACGTTTTTCAGTCATGCGTCATTTTTTTTTTTACACATGATGTTTTACATTGTATTTTCACACCATTAGCTTGGAAAAGGCCTATGGACGTGCGATAGACGCACAAGGGCCTTGCGTCTGTTAGGGGTATTGTATGACAAATGCGTATGGGTGAACATTTTTCACACATGACGTACTTAAGTGGATTTTTGCATTGTATCCCTTGAGTGTACCCTGAGTTACTTCACATGTTACATGGGGTGTGCAACTATGGTTTATATGTTTTATAGCAACATGTGGGTGTATGTTCAGTACTGTCATTACAGTGACATTGGTATGTTGGACCTATGGGTTTATTTGTGAGTTTGCTGCATGCGATTGCTCAATACCTCATGCACAGGTGCATGTGTAAATGCACTGTGTCCAGAAACATGTTGGCACTTGTGTGCTTTGTGTGTATATATGTGTATGTAAACTAATTTTGGTGTGGACTACATTGTTATGTCTGAGATACAGATGTACACATACCTACAACAGGTGGCCTATGTCCAACATATAGTGATGCATGTGACAACCATGAAAATTTCTACACATAGTACTTAGTGGACTCGGACTGTATTAACATCACGTCAACCCAGACAATTTGCCTTTGTATGTGTGTTCACTCTGTGCTGTGTCTTTGGATTTCCCTTCATATTCCTCTGCTACATGTGTGCCATTTGTGCCACCATGCACCGTAGTTGCAGGAGATGTCATGTACATATGTGTTGTCTAAGATTTGTGTCTGCTGTGTGTGTATTGACATATGTTTTGTGCTTTCTATCTCAAATGATGACAGTGGTGTGTTCATGGGATGTGAAACCTCACAGTACAAACTTGCTGTATGGACACATGTTGCCATTTGACAAATGCATGTTTTGTCATATCACTGCCACCCATGTTTCCGTATGTCGGAACACATGTGTAGCTCATTTCTGTCAGTCACTGATCTAGTGACACCTATGCCCTACTTTTGTGCTAGTTTGCCTTTTGCTCTCAATCCATACACATTTCTATAGCTGAGCCAATACAGTGGTCTATGTGTGCTGACATATGTGGCATAAGTGTTCATGCCATCAACTAGGCACCCATATTTGTCCACATCAGGTTATTAATAAATGTGACAAACAATGGCATACCAGTGTGCCAGTGTTGCAGTCTGGCAGAGCTGCCAGCCTACTCATCATCACAGCAGTGTGAGTTCCTATAGCAACACAAAACCATGGTTGCATGTGAAGGGTAAGTCAATGGAGCCCCAGTTTAATCACACCCCTGTGCACATGCATCAGGCCCCTGAAAATGTGATATGTTCATGTAGCTAGAGCAGTGGTGTGTGGGTTCATTGCGCAGGGACCTAGCCTCTTCATAATTGCCACTCAGCAGTACTTTGCACACTCCCCACAGACAGACACATGCACAATTGTGGTCATATAACCCTGGATCTCACACTTACCACTGCCATACTTGATATCATCTTTCGGCTCTCACATACATCACTCTTATCTTGGACATTTTGTACATGTGACATGTTTTGATGTCCTTAGCATTTCCCTTAGGCATCTTTTAGGCCTGGTATCTCTGTTGTGACTTCAACATTGGAAACGCGCCAGGGTACAGATGGTGTTATCTGTTGCAGCCTCTTGTCATGGTGGCATGCGATAGGCAAATGCCATTGTATGCAAGTGGGCAGCAGGAAAGGGTGATGATATGACCTGGCCACCCTCTCTGTACATATGTGAAATGTTTACATGTAGACATTGATGTGTTATACATTCAGTGTTGGTCTATGTGTGCCCCTTCTCCATGTACTCCTGCACTACAAGTGAGGCATGTATTGTCACCTACATTGCTCCCATTCTTTAGTCTGTTTGCACATTGTCTATACATACATGGACATGATGCAACATGTGCCTTGTATTCATGGAAGATGTTTACACCTCCTTCTCCTGCCAACTTGTAAGGTACAGTTCCATTGTCTGTATTTGTGAGTTGTCGTGGTTTCCACACAAACATGCCATCACTCCTGCCACACCACTTCTCTTGTCTCCATTTGACATCCCATGTTGTATTTGTAAGTATGTGTGTGTGTCTGGAAGCAGTCCATCCAGTATGTCCATTGTACATGTGTTTATATTTCTTTGAGCATGCACAACCTAGGTAACTCTTACCATGACTGACTAATATTGAGGTGTCACCTCATCTCAGTGCTGGAGAGTCAATTAGCAAATTTCAACATATATGGGTAGGTCTACTCCCACTCTGTTTGGCATTGTTTCTCAGACATATTTCAACAATGCTGGACAGAGTAGCACATCCCACACCTGATTGCAATGTTGGAGGCCACAACATGTATGTTACTAAGTGTCAATATTGCCATCATGTACTTGGCCTGTCATGTGGGTGACAATGGGTGGTGTGTATTGCTTTGTACAGTGTGATGTAGTAGTATACAGCATACTAGGTATACATGCTGACACATCACAAATTGTTGAACCTGGAAAAACTGTTTTTACCTAAAACATACACCCATACATCAGTCTGCACATGTTTGCCTAGATTTGGGCTAGCCATGTGTCAGGACAGGAGATTTGTGTGACAATGTGTACCTTATGTACATCATGATTATTTGCTTCTCTGCCTACATTCAACCCAGTTGAATATGTGGTGGTGCATTGTTCCACATAATATCCATGGATGGTGACAATTGGTCATGTGTTTGGATAGTGATTCTGCACCCATAGCTGCTTATGTTGACAAGGCAACCCATTGCGTACTCCACAGCCAACATGTGTGTGCCATACATGAGGTCCAGGCCACCATGTGCCGGGGTTGTGCACATTGGCAGTGCTGGAACACATTCCCATGGATACATTGTGCAGCCTCAACATGGAGCATTGGTTGCAATCCTTGGGCTTTAAGTGAAGGACCAAAGTTCACAATGATGTACCACACTTGTCACACATGTACCATGCAGGCAATGCTACTGTCACCATGAGTTGTGAAGGTGTACTTTTCCTACATAACTTGTTATCCATTTGTTGACAGCCCCTACCTCATGTGTGCTCCCCATGCATACATGCTTTCATGCATGATGTTGTTGTGCAGGATGAGCTAGGTATTAGCACCTTTCTCACTTGACGGGACAATATATGTGGTGCTGCATGGATCTAGACCTTCAGGATTCCACTGCCAACAAATTTCATGTCACTGATATTTGAAATGGTGTCAGTGGACCCACTCATGTCACAAGCATACTAGTCACCTTTGTGTTAACTACCTGCTTACTGTGGTTGGAGTGACATTCAAATGGAGTATGTAGTCAAGAATGAGTAGACCAAGGAGATTCAGGTGCAAAGTGATTTATTAGTGTTATTTACAAGGTGATGTTGAAAGTATTGGGTTATGTGTAGAAGTTCTCCACAATGTGGAGCCTCCTACGAACTCCGGCTGCAGTGTTAATTTGGTCCCCCTCCACATGATCTGCTCCATCGTCATCCTTGTCCTCACTGGGAACTTCATCCTGTTCATCCCAGGGGATATTTGTCCAGACACAAATGTTGTGCAGGATTGCACATGCCAAAATGACCTTGCGAACGATTGGTGGAGCATATAAGAGGCTTCCTTCTGACAGGGACAGACACCTGAACCTAGAATTCAGGAGGCCAAATGTCCTCTCCACCACATTGAGGGTTTTCCTGAATCCCTCATTGTAGGCCCGCAGTTCCACCATTGTGGGATTGGCAAAACGTGTCATCACCCACGGCTGAATGCCAGACCTGTGTTCATCTGCGAAGGATAGAGAGGAAATGTGCTGGTAAGGGTTGATAGTGGTTTGGAATGTCCCATGGCAGTTGTTCTTTTTAGTTGGATTTGTGACACAAACTTGCTTGTGGTGTACTGTATGTTCCTGTTCTTGTGAAATGGTTTATTTGTACTGTGTTGATGGACATGACAAACTTGGGTAGTGGCTCAAAGGCCTGTGAAGTTTTTATGTTGTTCCCAGAAGTGATGGTCATGATTTGGGCCCATGTGTTAATTAGTCTGTATTTGGAGCAGTTTACCATTCTTACGTGACACATACCACTCCTAGCAGCAAAATGGTGTCAGATGTTAATGCAGCATTGTTGCCCTACAAAGCACCATTGTGTCGTCTATTTTAACATGTTGCACTATGCATGCAGTGTGACACTTAGGGCCATATTTGTGATCCCCTAGCATCACCAGAGTGTCACTTTTATAGAAGCTCCAGTGACACTATGCCTTGTATTTAAAGGTGGCATTATGCCAATGTTTATAGCTTGATGCCACCTTGTGACTACGGCCCCTTCACACACACCCCTTTGCATGGAAGGGGTGTACAATGGGTGTTGCTGTGGGTGTGCCACAGCAACACCCATAGCATTTTCTTTTTGCCTCAGGTTTGTGAGTTTGTGTAAACCTGAGGCAACACCAATACCTACCCTACCTCAGGGGAGGAGTTAGCAAGGCACAACGAGAAGGAATACTGTTATTCCTCCTTTTGTTTTTACAATTTCTGATGTGTGCTGCATACTAGTGCACTCATAGAAGGGGCAAAATGCCAGACATGGTAGTTTATGTGCAGGAAGGTGCACCTTCCTGCACATAAACAATCAAAGACCTCAATGCAGACATCCTTGCAAGATGGTGCAAGGATCACAGGGGTGGTGCTGGTAGCTAAATTTTGCTCAAGCACTCAGGACAACACAGTTGGGTGCTGTGTTCAATTAAATTAGGCGTATCCCTATGTTGTGCACAGCATTGCACCATGTCATTTTCTTTTTTATGTGCCCTAGTGACCCTTTGTGGCAGATGATGGTTGTGCCAGCAATGAAGTGTACGGGAGTGTGTGTCCCACATTGTTACGATGAAGTCAGTATTTGCAGAAGTTTCTCCTGCCTTATATTACATGATTTCTGACAGACACTTTTAACACCTGCAGAGTGCATAGTTTGGGAGGGGCTACAGCTTTTTTTCATATGGGTCACATAGTACGGTGCATATAAGGTCAGGTATCTCCACTATACAACTAGCAAATCCAACTATGTCATCCATGAATGTTAGTGTTTTTTGCACAGATAAAAGACCATGGTCGACCATTTCTGGTAGTTGGAACAAACATTGTGTTCTTAGTGTGCACTGAGGGTGCATGTGAAGTGCCACTGGAGTAGGTGCTGCCCCATTTCTCATGATTCAACCCAATGGTCTTCAATGGCAAATATTTGTGTATACGTATGTGTGGGACACAATGCAGCAGACAGGTGTATATGAACCCAATAGGTATGTCAGGTATGTGTAGCTGATGTATACTTGGTCATGGCACCACTTGGGTGGCATTGGATTACGATCCTGCCTGAGGCTTGCATGCCATGGATTACCTGGGACTCCACCTATGTGTGACTTCTTCAACATGACCATAGCCTAGGCCATTGACATACCTGTGCGCTTCTTTGTTTGGTGGAATGTGTGTGTGGGATCTGTATTTAGTTGTCAACCTGTGGACACTTATAGTGATTTGTGAACAGCTTCTGCAGGTAAAGAAGACTTGGCTCCACCATGTGGTTTGCTGTGCTATGCTGATTTGTGTGTGTGTGTTTGTGACACGCAATGTGTGCAGTGTAGTGTAGCATGTGTCTTATGTGTTGTTGCCTGTACAACTCTGTGGCCCTACCCATGCGTATTTCTTGTTATGTTTGTCCTACATGGTTGGTGTGTTGTGTGGTATGATTGGTATGGTGACTTACCTATGAGTAGTCCATTGCCATATTCACCATCATGGAACCTCTGGTTGATGGTGCAATGGCGAAAGATGTATGCGTCATGGACATGCCGGGATATTTCACCAGGATGTTTGTGAAGAGCCCACAGTGGTCCACGATGGCCTGCACATTGATGGAATGTGCGTGTTTGCAGTTCGTGTACAGTTGTTCCATTGCTGCAGGTGGCACCAGTTGGACATGGGTACAGTCCATTGCACCCAGCACATGTGGAAACCCAGCTATCCGATAGAAACCTTGAAAATGGAGAAGGATGATTGAGAGATCCCAGCCACTAGAGCACCTATTGTCTGGAATGATCCTGACGCCATCATGTGGAGGACAGCAAGGAGTTTTGTAATGAGTGGAATGTTATGGGTAGTTTGCAGTCTTGCCGTGATGTGTGGCGCTATCACATGCAGCAGGCATACGATGGACCCCCGGTTGAGTCTGTACATCCGGACCACATCTTGTTCACTTATTTCTGAGATGGTGATTCCCTGTCTAAAAATTCTCTCCCTCCTTCTGCACTGCCTCTGTGGCTGTTGTGGTGGGGTTTGAGGTTGCTGCAGTGGTGGTTGGATCTGCTGTTTTTGCAGACTTCTGCGTTGTGTGCCAAGCTGGAGCAGTATCACTTCCATGTTGTCCTGCTGTTTCCAAGGCTCCTTCTGGGTTTTTTCTATGGGTGGTGGTGGGTGAGCCTCTTTCTAATGCCTGGGTCTGACCAGCCATTAATTTTTGGAGCTAATCGGACTTAGCCCCATTCTTGGAGTCCGCTTCCTTCGTTATCGTCATTTTTGTATTGGTAGATAAATATGATGCTGGGGGTTAGCATTGCGTTTAGGACGGTAACACCTACCTTGCACATCATTGTCGCAAGATGGTTTTGCACATCTTAACCATGGCGCTAACGCCAATATTTTGACGATAGACGGGGCTATCGTCAAAGTATAAATATGGAGTTAGCTATACACTGTTTTAGTGTCAAAATTGTCTACGCTAATACCGCTCAAGCCAAGTATAAATATTCACGTAAGCTTATTAAATAATAAAATAATTGAAATATATGAATTTATGAATGAATAAATATTGTGTTTTAAACAATCATTAAAAAATAACTATCCCCTTAAAATTTGTATTGAATCTGTATTAAATCTATTTAAATGTTATGTGTTCAAATAAATTGTTCAACTTTATTTAAAAAAAATTATTATTTCATTTGTGTTATTATATTTAAAATAAATAAAACATTATTTAAACTTTTTATTATGGCTAAAAATATACTTTTACATAGTCTAAATGTCAAATTATTTTCAATTATTTTACTAGTAGCTCCAATGGAATGCTATTTTAATTCCCTGCTGCATTGATTTTTATGAACGTTATTGCAGTATCAGTGGTTGGCCATGTGTGGTACTCAATGTACTCCAAAGTTTGGCTGGAGTATACTTCAGCCTGTTTTGGGATATCTAGGGCTGTGCTAACTTTATAAGTGTATTTTGTGAATTACAATGGTTTTTGCAGTTTTGTGTGTTTTGTAATAGCATGCCCCTCCCTGGATCTCTTAAAATGTCCCTTAACTCCATCCTTTTTTGAATAATTATTTTCCAGTATAACACCATTTTCATTGGTCCCGCACACATTTATTATCAAGTTTATCTCAGATGCAATTTCTGTCACCTTAGTGGGAGTTCTACACAAGAAAGTCAGAGTTATCTATCCATGAGTGCATTTTGTAGTACATGAGTAGCACTAAAGTAGCACTACTTACCTACTACAAAATACATATTGTGAATCAGACTCAGTAAGTTCATATTTTAAAGTTATATGCTATTATTTATTTATTTATTTATTTAATTTTAATTGGTAGTGGTCCACTTGCTCCTCTTTTTCACAGACTGGCAATAATGTTCGTTCAAAGAACAGACAGTGCTATGCTGAGCATGAAAGAGGCCCCTTTCAGTAAAGCATAAAGGCCCGTATTTATACTTTTTTTAGCGCCGCATTTGCGCCGCTTTTTGATGCAAAACGGCGCAAACCTACAAAATACAATGGTATTTTGCAAGTTTGCGACGTTTTTGCATCAAAAAACGACGCAAATGCGGCGCAAAAAAAGTATAAATACGGGCCAAAATCTCTGTGGCAGCATCTGGAATTTGTTTTGATCGATTCAACCTGTTTTAGGTAATTTAGTTCTCAAATGATATATTTTTTTTTAATTATGACAGATTTACTTATTTTACTTCTATGCTGTTAGTGAAGAAAATGTTATTTTTTTCTGCATGTACTGTAAATTACACGGCATATGTGCTACTTTTTGGCACAGGGCATTGCCGCAAGCCTTTTTTCTGTGCTGTCCTGCATAAAAAAAGGGCAGGAATGCACTGTATCTACAAGATATGGCGCATTCCTGTCCTTTTCTCCATGCTGGTGCACAAAGGGCTTGCTGTGTGCCAGTACGGGCACCCTAGCAAAATATTGCACTGTTTTGCTTTACTCCTTCTCTGCAAGGCCATGAAAAGCCTCACAAAATGGCTTTGCATGGCCTTGTTGGGCCTGCAGTCTGCACTGTCAGTGCATCAACACAAGTGATGCACCTGTGGCGCAAGCCACTTGTAAATACGGCCCTAGATATTTTGAGCCATATATTGTTGTTTGGACTGTGACACAGTTAGAAGTGATTTAATGATAAAGTAGACTAGAAGAATGTTTGTAAGCTTTTGATGAAGAGAAAAGTGAAAGCTAAGGTGTGGTATTTTTGTACTAAGCATCCTCCGAAAAAAATGACAAGAGGGTTTTTACTCTTCCTATGTGTGACGCAGAATACAGCACACAAAGAAAAAGGAAAAAACAAGGAGAACTAAAAGTATTTCTCCTCCTTGTGCCCCCCTTACACCTCCACCGGGGAGACACAGACTTTTGACTCATTCCCAGGTTTACAAATCCTTGTAAATCTGGGAATGTGTAAAAATCCATGGGTGTTGCATGGGAGCATCCACTGCAACACCCATGGAATGCCTTCTTGAGGTAGAGTAAGGCAACACAGCTACTTGTGCTCTGTTGCCTTTCTCCATATCTACAAGGCCATGAAAAGCCATGCAAACAGGCTTTGCGTAACTTTGTAGATATGGGTCTGCTGCCTGTGCTGTCAGTGCATCAAAAAAAGTGATGCACTAGTAGCACAAGCTGCTTGTAAATATAGCCCTATATGTTTTGAAAATACTGCAGAAACATGAGATGGTAGGAAACGAGAACAACCTGATATCACTGGTCAATATAGTCCAACATGGGACACAAATCAATCAGGTTAGAGCTACACAAAATGTTCTAGCCTCAATCTTACCCACAACCATGGTGTTGCTGCTGCTAACGTTCCATGCTGGCCTCAAATCAGCAGAGCCAGTTCCTTTATGATGCAGTGCACCTTCCTCTACCCCTGCTCGGGCTGTCAGAATTGCTTTGAGCTAGCTGCAGATTTGAGTTTAATTACTTTCAGCGTTATTGTTAACATAGTTCTCCCATTCATTATAACCAGTCAGGTACTGTTCTAGATGCCATACACCAGATAATTGTGTCTGTATTGTACTGAATACAGGTGGCTGCTGTTTTACTGGTGCACCTGATGACCTGAGAGTGGATGCACAATGTTCTGTTTATTGAGTGTACTTCCACTTCCAGGCTCCTCCCCTTTTGCCTCAGTAGGTAATATCAACCTCATTCTGGTTAACTCTGTAGGACCATCTTCAAGCTAAAGTGGCAATGGGCACATGCTTATGTAGGTACCACATTTCAAAACAAAGGGGCCCATTTGATGGCTTTATCTCAACTTCAGAATTATCCCACCTACTGGGCAATTGTGGGCAAATAACATGATCTCCATGTAAGATGTTTCCTTCTGTGCACAAAATCGCTGTGGTATCCGACACCTAGGACTTAGTCTGCAACAGAAACTTTGCCTCATTAGTACTACTGGACTCTTTAGATATACATACATGCATAAGTAAAAAAAAGTTAACTCAGGGGTGTTTGTGGAGGCAACTCAGAAAATGTGAATGTTGAACCATAGCTGAGGACACACAGTTTAATAATCAATACACCTAACAGGATACTTCGGAATTCACACTGTAGAAATCACAGAAAGAGCAAAACACAATTTGATGGTAACATAACATTATTAGTAAACCCAAGGACATTGCCAATGCAAACTTTATACTATTCAAAATTATTACATGATCATGTACATTAGTGCAATACTACAAACAAAGAACACAAACCTACAATGCAGATTCAGAATTGTTGGTAAAGCCAAGCAATAGTCAAACACTTAAAGATCATGATTATTAACTGAAGGTGAGCAACACACTTTGTAATGGATGATCACAGTCCTTCAGTCAGAATGGAATGTTTGTTTTCACTAAGTAATCCACGAAACAATGTAGACACAAAGCAAAAATCATGGAAAATGATGTGCAGTGTAGCAATAACCTGTAAAAGAAGACAGCATCTTAGGTGTGGAAATAACATTTAATAAGTTCATGAAGGTAAGCCTACTTCTGGGATTTAGTATTCATGGTACTGATTACTCAAAACAAGCATGTCATTATTCTTCTGGGACATACAGATTCTGGGCCAGCAGGTCTTGATTCAAGGGAACCATCCTCAATGATCAGAGAGACAACCACTGTCTGACTCACATGATTTGTTGAAACCCCACTTGGAGAATGGGCTTCTCTCAGGTCACACAGACATCTCATAATATAACCTGCTAAATGAGTTGAGTGCTAGACAACTACAGCAGGATCAGTGGAACAGGATCAGTCGATGATAGGAAACAATAAGAGAGAGGGACTGTGCTCATCAGGTGGTCATCGATCATATCACATACACATATAGCAGACATTTCTTTGGGTCACCTGCCTCCATTATTTGTGAAAGGTAAATAGAGCTTCAAGACACTGTTTCTGTGGACTCCTTGGGCTTGCTCGGGCCTTGAACCAAGGCATGGTCAACAGTAGGATTGGCGACTTGTCCAGCCTGGTATCTGCTAAATGACTAGGCTACACACAGGGCTGTAAATCACATGTCTTTATTCCTCTCCGTGTACCTGCGAACTCCCAACCTTTTAAAGTAATCTTTCAGACATTCTATTCCAGCGATTATGTCACACTCTGATGCAGACCCCTCAGGGAGCCATGAAGGTTCCATTTTAAATCATGCAAGACCATAAATCTGGTAAATAAAAAACTGTAATTTATAGAAAGTCATTAGACAGACAAAAATTCTTTATATACAGAAACATGTACAAATATATTTCTTCAATTGATCTTCTTAGGGTTTTGATCTGTCAATATGATCTGGTTTCTGGAAGCTTTAAAGGGTTGTCTTCAAAGTCGGAAATTGCCAATGATGGTAAATAATCAGCAACAGTCCTTGAGTTTTAACAATCAGTCTTTCTTTTACCATCATGAGCTGAAGACTGATGAAACAAAGGCATGAAGTGAGAAAAGTCTCTTGTAAGTGACTTCCCTGGTCTCCAAGATGTCACCATGAGCCAGATGTACGCAGCTGTTTTCATGTCGCAAATGGCCCGATTATGCAAATTGGGCCATTTGTGACAAGAAAATAGCATTTTGGCACATACTAATACTATGTTGCGATTCAGTGATCTATTTACCGAATTGCAAAATAGGTTTCCGAGCTGGTATTTAGAAGATTGTTTTGCAAGCATAAATGCATATGCAAAACAATTGGACTTACCGCCAATTTCAAGTTGGTGGTAACCCATTCTCAAATGGGTTCCTGACTTCATCAGCCCGGAGTTCGATCTGCAATGCGTGTGGGCCTGATGACCCATGCACTGACTCCGGAACTGACAACGCAACATCAGTGACGATGCCCTACGGAGTTCACCGCGAGGATCACTACGCCCTGCAATTCCAAAGGTACTGTTTTGCAGGTCTTCCCGACACCGTATCTGGCCCATGATGCTGCAGCTGGCCAGAACTGTTGGATTCATTCATCACGACACCATGATAGCCCCAGGTGGTGCTATCGACTTCAAGGAAGTATATTTTTGAGTAAATCTTGCAAAATTCATATCTTTAACACAGTATGTTAGATTTTTATTGTTTTGGTCTTGTTTTACACAGATAAACATTGGCTATTCTTCTAAAACTGGTGTGGTGTCCTTTTGTAGTGTTTTCACTTATTACTGTGTGTTCAAATGCTTTACACATTGCTTCTTAGATAAGCCTTACTGCTCGTGCCACGCTACCAAGGGGGTGAGCAGGGGTTATCTAAGTAGGTATCTCCCTTCTCTTGACTAGAGTGTGGGTCCCTACTTTGACAGGGTTCAAACCTACTGCCAACTAGAGACTCTGGGCCTGATTTTGACCCTGGCGGACGGCGGAGGCCGTCCGCCAAGGTACCGCCGCTGAATGACCGCACTGCGGTCAAAAGACCGCGGCGGCCATTTAGACATTTCCTCTGGGCCGGCGGGCGCTCTCCAAAGAGCGCCCGCCGGCCCAGAGGAAATGCCCCTGCAACGAGGACGCCGGCTCAGAATTGAGCCGGCGTAGTTGCAGGGGTGCGACGGGTGCAGTTTGCACCCGTCGCGTATTTCAGTGTCTGCTTAGCAGACACTGAAATACTTTGCGGGGCCCTCTTACGGGGGCCCCTGCTGTGCCCATGCCATTGGCATGGGCACAGCAGGGGCCCCCAGGGGCCCCGCGGCACGCCCTACCGCCATCCTGTTCCTGGCGGGCGAACCGCCAGGAACAGGATGGCGGTAGGGGGTGTCAGAATTCCCCATGGCGGCGCAGCTTGGGGGATTCTAAGGGCAGCGGTAAACCGGCGGGAGACCGCCGGTTTGCCTCTTCTGACCGCGGCTGAACCGCCGCGGTCAGAATGCCCTGCAGGGCACCGCCGGCCTGTCGGCGGTGCTCCCGCCGACCCTGGCCCCAGCGGTCTTAGACCGCCGGGGTCAGAATGACCCCCTCTATTTCTAACACATCGGTATAGTTAAATGCTTTTACAGCAGGTTGTTTGATGCATCGTAGGACGTTTTGGAAAAGTTCTGCAGCTGGAGACACACCAAAGCTAAGTCTCTTTTATCTAAACAAACACAATCTGTAGCAAATGTTTTAATATATATTGGCACGTTTATTTAGTTCAAACTGATTATAACATTTATTTAAATCAAGTTGGGAATAGATCTTGGCACCCTTTAATTGCATAATCATGGGCCAGATGTAGTAAAGAAGCATTTTGCGAGTTGCAAGCAGCGAGTCTTAGCGACTCGCTATTTGCAACTCGCAAAATGTAATGCAGAACGGTGTCTCAGACACCGTCTGCGAGTCGGTATAGGGTCGCAATGACCCACCTCATTAATATTAATGAGGTGGGTCGCAAATTGCGGCCCCATACCGACTATGGGCACTCGCAAACATGGAGGCCTGCTGTAGTCAGCAGACCTCCGTGTTCGTGACTGCTTTAAATAAAGCAGTTTATTTTTTTTTTAAGTGTAGCCCGTTTTCCTTAAAGGAAAACGAGCTGCACTTTAAAAAAAACCGAAACCTTTAGTTTGGTATTTTTTCAGGGCAGGGAGTGGTCCTTTGGACCACTACCTGCCCTGAAAAAATTTTTTTGGGTCCAGTCACAAACTGGAAGGGGTCCCATGGGGACCCCTTCCAATTTGCGAGTGGGTTACCATCCACTTGAAGTGGATGGTAACTGCAACACCATTTGAGACCGCATATGCGGTCGCAAATGGTATTGCATACCACTAGGAACCGCAAATAGGAAGGGAACACCCCTTCCTATTTGCGATTCTGAAATGCATTTTGCGAGTCGGTCCGACTCGAAGAATGCATTTCTGCATAGGAAAATGCGATTTGCAACTCGCAAACGGCAGTTTTTGCCGTTTGCGAGTTGCAAATCCTTTCCTACATCTGGCCCCATGTCTGCAATGCGCGACCCTGAATGTCTCTCTTGTTCAATTGCTTTGTTCGCTTGTTGCATGTCAACACATAAGTGCACAGCTCCTTTATGGGCCTTTTTAGGCACTACTACTGGGGAGAAACCCATGGCGTTGGACCAGTGGGATGTTGAAAGTTGTTAAGCTTTAGCAATGATTCAAGTTTTTTAAGCAACTTATTGTAGCTGAAAAACAACTCATCTCTGGCTCTGAGCAACAGGATGGACATTGTCAATAATGTGCAGTTTTTCTTTCAAAGTCTTTAACTTTCCCAAACAAGTAAACAATGAATGAAATTTACTAACTATCTTGTGATAAGCATTCATGCTGTGTTGAAACTGTGCAAGCAGGCACTTGCTGTGGTACCTTCAAGCAGATGGATCAGAGCTTGAACCTTTGTTTTCTTATGCTTCACTGTCACCATAAATTAATCTTTACTCTTCATGGGTATCGAAGCAGCCCAAGTGCATATGTCGGTCTTTGATGGCATGAGCCACGGCAATGGAAACATATATATATTTATCAAAGAACCACTATCGATGATGAAAGGTATTGTACATCCATTTATTTTAATTATAATCTTTGGACAGTGTTTGCATGATTTTGTAATTTTGATATGTCAACTTTGACTAACATTTTTCTTCACATGCAACTAGTCCGACATGTGCAAATTGTTCTGAAGTAAAAAGCATTGACATGACTCAATTGGTTTCTGTCCTTTCACTTATTATTGTGGCTGAAGGATTGTTTGCCGATGATTTAGATGATGATCAACTTTGTCTAGTAGCTGTTTGCCTCAGCTGATGTTCCCCTTGGCCTTGTAGGTGCATGTCGAACTTTGCCTCAGGAACGTTCTAGCAACCATTTTGTGTTTGTGCCATGATGCACTTGCTTTTTCCTTCACTCTGCACAACTTCACAAAATGGTTCCCTTTTACCACAGCCTTTGTATATAAGACCAATGGTGGGGCCTTTTCCTTCATGTGAAAACACAAATCCATATCTGAAACACAATTTCATTTTGAATGTAGACATCTATTTGTTTCCCTCGGTTGTTTGTTTCGGATTAATTTTCACACTCATGACTGACATGCTCTGGGCCTCCATGTCGGCAGCTTGTCTTTCAGTACGATCCTCAGCTCCGGCAGCCATCACCTCTCATTCCAGATGAAGAGTTTCTCTCAACATTCGCTTTCTGAATTAATCAGACAAGCATCCATCCATCACTTTAAACCTCAAGGTTTCTTCATCATTAAATTAATTGAACTTAAGGTGTTTGATGTGTGTGTTGAGCCTTTCTACAAATTAATTGATTGTTTCTCCAACTCTTTGACATTCTTTACTGAAAACATATTGTTCATTATTGACATTTGGTACTGGATTGAACTTGAGCTTCATGCATTTTTAATCTGACGGTAAGTGACTTCTTGCTCAGTTCTTGGCCGTTTCTTTATGACTTCTTTCACATGATCACCAGGAAGATTTTTGAGATATTTGATCATCTTCCAGTTGTAAGTCTCCTCAAGTGCCTCAATGAAATCTTTAAAATTTCTATTGCTAGTATTTTGCTTTTTGGCAGTGTCAAATTGTGGTGGTGGTTTGAGAAAGGCAGCAGCATTTTAACTGTTCATGGAAATGGCTGACGTCGAGGGTGGAGCTCTGTCAAACGATGTCAACTGTCCCTGGCAATCTGCTTCATCACGGAGGCCTAACAATGTTTCAGCCTATGTAGCATTAAGGAATGCCTTTGTAGTTTTTACCTTCTTCTTGTCCTCCATTAGAGCCCTGTCACTCATGGAGACCTCTAGAGTTGTTCTGAGGT
Organism: Pleurodeles waltl; assembly: GCF_031143425.1. Taxonomy (NCBI): domain Eukaryota; kingdom Metazoa; phylum Chordata; class Amphibia; order Caudata; family Salamandridae; genus Pleurodeles; species Pleurodeles waltl. Next base: position 445,406,142 of record NC_090442.1, on the reverse strand, counting down.
GCCACCTGGGTGCTTTGATGGTGTGCCGCTTCAGGTGTTGGACAGCTCAGTAACCACAACTCCAGTACTTCTTCTTGGGTCTCCTCCCTGGGTGCTCTACCTATTAAGACTCAGGTAAGAGTAATAGAGGTAGGCATCCTTTTTCCTTATTCTGTCAGTCAGCACTCTTTGATATGTGATAACTGTCTTTAACTATATTTTATAAACCTGGTTGAATCTGCCTGTAGTGTTAAAGCTCCCTATATTGCATAAATGTATTATGCGTGGCAGCACTGTACCTCTTTATAGGATCATGGTCGTAGTTTCTAGACCAATGATGGGTAAATGTTTCTGTGAAGCTCCCTTTCCTTTCATATGGTTCATATCAGCTGGAGTTGTGCTTTGGCTTCACATACGCACTTTGACGAAAGCACACATTTCATGCACAAGCAGTTTGCTTGGACAACAGCAAACCCTCCAGGAGAGCACTCTCTTCTTCAGGTATCTTATCCCCTATCTCGTCACCAAATGTAGCATCTTCCCTAGCCTGGTGGCCGCTGAATGACTAGGCCACACATGGAATTGTAAATCACATCTGTATTCTTCTCAGTGCACCTGTGAACTCCCAACGTTCTAAAGTAAACTCTCATATATTCTAGTCTAGCGATTATGTTACACACTGATACAGAGTCCTCGTGGAGACATAAAGTTTCTGTTTTAAATAATTGAAGACACTACAGTTGGGAAGACCAGTGGAGTGTCAGCGGGAACCTTGCTGCTTTCTGTTATCCATAAGGAAATGGGAATTGCAACTCTACATTCTGGCAGTATCAAAACCAGCACAGTACTTACAGTTCCAAAGTCAAAAGAGGCTCTTTCTTGTAGGTCAACACTCTGCACTGGTGCTTTTTCAACACCATCATCCTCATTTTTCCTCAGAGGTGTCTGTAGTCAGTTGGCCTCTTGCCACACCCTGCAAGCCTTCTCATAATCAACCTTTCTTGTCTTCTGGCTCAACTTTAGCCTCCTGTCTTTAAATTTAGCCTTCATCTCTACCCAGGAGATGCCAGCCAGGTTAGACCAATCCTCCTCAAGGTGCCCAAAAAATAAAAATCAAGGTGCGGAAAATAGGTAAGAAATTAAAAAAATTCACTCAAAAATATCCCTTGATCAAAAAACTACTAAAAAATACTTTTTACCAAGTAAAACTGAAACATATTTTTCCTTTTAGGTCTTCAATGGGATGTTTATTTCTCAATAGTTAAAATTAAATGGTAGCTGTTGAACAACATCCTTTCCCCTTATGCCACCAATGTCAGAAAGTAAGTTACTAATGTGGGACGGGGTGTCCTTAAACAATCTAACAAAAACACCCTGGATAGGTGTGGCACAAGCAGCAGGCATGTCCTGTGGAAGCATATATTAATTTTAAGCATTACTAAAGAATTCCAAAATCAGGAAAAAATACAATTGAAACACCAAAATAAATTTTGAAATGCGAAGAAAATATGAATGAACCAAAAGATGCCAAAATGCCTAAGATTAAATCAGTGGAACCAGAGAAATGAGTTTTTTTTAATTTTGAGGGAAAAACAACCTGAAAGACAAAACACCAGGTTTTGGTTGACTGATCTGTTCATGGTTTTATGTCACCCACAATGAAGCTGAAGTGAAATACACCAAGAGGGCCATCCTAGTCACACTTTTTACTTTAGGACCTAGCCTCAAATAGAAGTCAACCCTTCAATTAGGCAGGATCAGCCCAACCTTGCTGAGGTCACTGGAAGGTAGATATATTGTCTTCAAGCTCCAACTGAAGCTGTTAGTTTTGGCATAAGATCTTAAAAAAACAAATCCACATATACATAGAAACAGAAATAGACAAACATGGATTCTGGATGCATAGATGTTGTTGTAATGCCACAATCCAAAACCAGGGCGAGGCTGGAAGGTGTAAACCTGCAAGCCTCCAGGTGGTCAGAGGCCTTTATTGAAGGTCCTGCCGAAGAAGAATTATCTAAAATGTTTGAGTGGGAAAATCAGATTTTTTTTCTGGCTGAATGTACACTTTCCCCACAGAAGTGTCTACATCCAGAGGCAAAAACATGAGTAAGTCCCACTCTTTTAACTGCCTGATCCTGCCAGTGATGCTAATCTGGGCACACCTAATCCCTCTATTGTGTAGCTGTGTGGAAGGAATAAATAAAGCCCCACTGCAAACTGCACACAGTCGTGGGTCAGGCTGCAGGCACCAAATGGCTAGGGCAGTAATATTCCAAATTTCTAAAAGTGACAGTTTCAAAATTGTAACTTAAAATCCAACTTAATCGTTAAAGAGGATTTTAAATTCAGGACATGCGGACCATAAAAGTACATTTTCAACCTCTTAATTGCAATGCAACCTGCACCATGGGCTAGTGTGGTCCTACCTTAGGTGGGACATATGCAATAGAAGAAGAGTTTAAGGTTTGGCAAGGGAGTTGTTTTGCCAGTACGAATTGGCAGTTTAAGACTGCATTCAGGCTGCAATGGCAGACCTAGGACATGTTTTATGGGGCTACATAAGAAGATGAAACAATAAGTGCTGCAAGCACACTATTAGCATTTAATTTACAGGCCCTGGGTATATGGCATACCACTTTGGTTATAAGCAAATTAAATATGCTAATCAAGTGTAAGCCAACTATACCATGTTCTAGGGAGTGAACGCAAACATGTTAACACTAGTTAGCAGTAGTAATGTGCACAGAGTTCTAAGGCCAGGAAAAACAAAATCAGATAAATCAGAGGGCAAAAGCAATCATTTGGGGGAAGTCCTACCCTAAGACTGACAGTGCTAACAAGCATGCTATAGGAAAATGCAGCTTTACCTTCACATTGATGGCAGATTTTGGATAATTGACCTCTATGAGGACATACTATTCCCTGTGTCTAACCTGCATTTTTATATTTTAATCACCTAGCCCTTTATTCATAAGAGGCACATTTTAGGGTTTGACTTGGCTAACATGTAAAAATATGTTTTTCATATATGGCACAGTGCTTTTAAATTGCAGCCCATTCGGAGCACAGTGTTATTCCTTGAGGCCATATATTTGTGTAACTTATGTGGGTGGTGTAAATACATACTGCAGTCTACATTTCAATTAACTTTGAAAATTAATGTGCATATTTTGGGCTATTTATCACAGGAATACTGGAAAGCTAAAAAATTGGGTGAAACCAATGTACAATGCTTGTTTTAGGGAGAAATCAAATGCCCTGTGGCACTGTTTAGAAATGGCATAAAGCCAGCAAAATAATTCTGAAAAATTGAAGACCACACACAAAATGATGTCTGTTTTTACAGTATACACCAAGCTGGAGCAAAACTTTAACTTGTATGTCAGTGCCTCTGAACCACTGCTAATCAAAGAGGGCACTTCCTGTAGATGCAAATGGCCCTGCAAATAAGGCAGGAGTATAATGTCATTCCTCAGAGAGGAAGCTCGGAAGTCCTTCTCCTCTGAATGCATTGTGGTAGTCACATCTTATATTTAGTTGTCAAGATGCCTCTTCAAGGTGGCTGCTATTGTGAGGGAAACCAAGGCCCTCATTACGAGTGTGGCGGTCTCAAGACTGCAACACTCATGATGGCGGTCAGACCGCCACAGACAGGGAAGTCCAACCGCCCCATTATGATTGTGGCGTAGCCGCCACGGTCAAACCGCTGACACTGCCAGACTGCAGCCATCCTGCAGCCTGGCGGTCACAGTGGCTGTAAATTACGAGTCCCCATCCGCCAGCCTTTCCATGGTGGTAAACACTGCCATGGAAAGGGTGGCAGAATGGGGGCCCGAATTACAGGCAGTGAAATACGCGATGGATGCTGTTGCACCCGATGCACCACAACATTGCCGCAGCTCAATTATGAGCCAGGGTGAATTTTGTGGTGAGTGTTCCACTGGGCCAGCGGGCTGTTTTCACCTGCTGGCCCAGCGGAAAACTCCTAATATGGTGGGCAAAAGACCTCCAGGACTGGCGGTGATTTGCCTTCAGCGGCTTCAGCGGTCCTATAAAAGGACCACCAAAGTCGTAATGAGGACCCATGTGTATTGTCTACAGAGAGTCCTGGAAAAAAAATAGATCAAAATAAATAGACATCAGATTTATGCTCTGTAGCAGAATTCTTGCAAATCTGTTTTTACAAAAAGTAAAAAGTGATTTGGCTAGTGGTAACTCAGTTGAAAGATTTACTAATTGTGTTTAAGAAGTGTATACCAAACACACACATTCTGATTATCAAATTGATATTGCAAAAACAAATGCTCATAATGTATTTGACCCTCCTAAACTGACAATAAAACAACAAATAATTATAGCAAACTAGACCCCCATTTGACCAATGCTTCTTTAGTAAACTCTGTTGGGTGCTGCTATTGCACCCCTAAGACTAGAAAATATTTCCATCAGCCAGTGCTTAAACAGATGGGGTCAAGGTGGTTACTGCTTTAGAACAACACAGTAGGGATAAATCTAGGTTTTCCTCCTGTCAGGGAACACCATACTGATGACCCCGAGAAGGCCTAAACTGCACTCAGAGCAACCCATCTAGATGAGTGGTCCTAAAATACCCTTATCAAAAACGAAAAAGACAGAAGAATAGGGGCAAAATTAAAATACAAGTAAAGTTGCAGGTATATGACATTGCTAAGTAGATTGGCAAAGCTTTTTATCTATGCACTCCTTGTGCCTTAAAGTGGATATTTGTATAACATAAAACAATGGGCCTCATTAGGATTTCGGTGGGGGTTGCTGCCAAACTGGCTACCTCCCTTCCAGACCCATTAAGACTTTCTCACTAGGCTGACTGGTCAGCCTAGCGGGAAAGTGGCAGCAGCATTGTCTCCAGCTCATAATCGAGCCGGAGGCAATGCTTTTGTCTGCAGGGTGCACCAGCTCCCTCAGAAGCTTCATTGTCTGCACACCACATTGCCCATTTTTGTAGTGTGTGCCGCATTTCTCTCATGCAAAACCCTACTGCATGTTCATTGTGTTTGGTGTGTAATTCACTGGTGGCGACCCTCAAAGGTGGGGGCGTGCCTGTCTCATTCTACCTCGTGTAGCACCACTGAACTTGTGTCTGTGTGTGTGACTGGATTTGTCTGGTGCGTCTCAAGTCATCACATATCAGATGTTGTGCCTTATTCCAGAGAAGTACGGTATTGGAGCTCTTTGTGTGTGTCCAAAATTGTTTGGTGCGTATCAAGTCACTGTGCACTAGACGCTGTGCCTTACTCCAAGGAGGTGCACGATTGGAACTCTTCGTGTGTGTAACCTGAATTGTCTAATGCAACTCAAAGTCATCGCACAGCAGATGTTGTGCCTCATTCCAAGGAGAAACAGTATTGGAACTCTTCATGTGTGTCTGGAATTGTCTGGTGCGACTCAAGTCACTGTGCACCAGACGTTGTGCCTCATTCCAGGGAGGTACACAATTTAGAACCCTTTCCATGTGCCTTTGGTATGGTCTGGTGCTACTCAAGTCATCCCACATCAGACATCCTGCCTTGTTGCAGGGAGGCAGGACGTCTGATGTGGCATGTAATTGGTGGGAGGCATACAATTGGTAACTTTCCATGGGTGTTCAGAATTGTCTGGTGTGACTCAAGTTATTGCACACCAGATGTTGTGCCTCATTCCAGGAAGTTGTGGCATTGGTAACAATTCACAGGTGATCAGAATTGTATGTGTGGCTCAAGTCATCATGCACCAGATGTTGTGCATCCTTCCAGTGAGGTGCAGATGTGGTAACTCTTTGTCCACAGCTGGAACTCTCCGGGGTGACTCAAGTCATCACACCTCAGACATTGTGCCCTGAACTAGGGAGGTGCGGAATTCATAACTCTTTGTACATTGGAGGGCCTGATTTGGCTGGGCATCACTGTGAATAGTGTGTGTCCTGATGTGAGCCTCCCCTTGTGCTTGGCAGACTGGGGCCCATGCCAGAAGGCACCAGGTGGAAATCCCTGAGTGAACTTCCCAAGTGGTGGCCAAACCTCCATTTGTCAACTGTTGCTTGATCAGCTGTTTTCTCTTTCTTCCCCCCACCTTTGCTCCAGGATCCTGAATAAGTGTACCTCTGGCCACAAGCAGCCTTGGGCCTGGGAGAGAAGGGTGCTGTTATCTTCAGCTCATAGGGGTGGGATAGTAGGAACTGGTTGGAGGGTGCAGGAAGGTTTGGACCCAGGGTGGTCTGCAAGTGCAGTGACCACAAACCTGCCAGATTTCAGCACCTCGAATTAGGGTGCTGGGAGTGAGTGTGTGCAAGTGCATGTTATACTAGCCTGCCTGATATCCACGGCACCATGTAGTGGTGCAGAGTGAGTGAGTGGGAGTGATTGCCTGTGGTTGACTGCACCGCACAGCAGTGTTTCCGTACACGTTGGTTCTTTGTCGGAGGATTATCATGGTTGACATTCGGTTTTACCTGTGCAGCCTAGGCCACGGAGCTATTTAAAAGTGCTGAAATTCTCTGTATGTACACATTGTTGCTATCATTGTGAACCAGGGTGTTCCTTACAGTTGTGTGATATTGAATTGGGTTCATTGCTAGGGACGGTCTTGGGCTGACAAACTTTTGGCACCCCATGAGAGTGCTGGAGGAAAAGTATTACTTTTCTCATGTGTACATATGGCTAATGTCATTCCCCACAATTGGGCCTAGTACTGGTAATGATATTTCTAAATGTGAATTATGTCCAGATTTACATGATGTTTATGTTGGGTTAACTAATGTGTGTGTTGAATACAAACTTTATTTACATACACCATGTGTGAAGTCTCTTTTGTGACGCTCAGTGTATTTGTTGTGTGGTAAAGGGAGACAAAGTTTACTTTACCAATGGCTTCTTAGAATGTAGGGGCCCCTGGGCAACTGCCTAATTTTCCCAAGTCTTAAAATGTCTCTGGAGTGCAATAATAATAGAATTATAACACAAGAAAGGTGTTTTACTGATATGGAAACATACTGACAATGGGACATTCATGTTTTTGTGCAGCAGCTGTGGAATGATGGGCGTAAGGGTCACTCTTATATCTAAGAAGTTCTAACTCCAAAGTAATGGCAGCTGTTTTCATTAGAAGGTTTCCTGATAATGTGTGATACAACACCACTTGAAACTTTCCAAAAGTAATCAGAGGAAAACAAATCAGTGTCATAAACCCTCAAGAAGGTGCTGGGATTTGCGGAGATTTCAAGATGAAAAGAAAATATTACATATTAGTACTGGCCAACCGAAATAATAGAAAACTCTGTGTCAAGGAAAGGAGAATTGTAGAAAAGGCAAAAATCGCAGGAACTTAAATGGATAACAAGGGTCCATGATACTGCCAGCAAAAAGGGAAGAGACGCATTCTTGGAAAACTGATGGCTGTACATACTAAACTTAGAAAATAATTCAGGAAGACACTTTAAGCCATTTTGAATTTCTCACACTTTATCAAACAAAATGAAACAAAAGCCATCCTAGATGAAATTGAATGACTAAGCCCTGCTTCCCAAGAAGGCGTCCCTGACATACTGAAGAGTAGTCAAAACACCCCTGATCAATTCACCATAGCTCCAACAATCGTGATGAATAGAAGACTAAACTAGCATTTGCAAGGCAATGGTTCTCGCGTTTGCTCGAGTTAGAGCTATTAGCATTGTAAATTCGCAACTGGACTTTTCTGGCCACATAATTTGAAAATAATAAGTAAAACAGTTGACGTAAGCAAGTCAATTAAAAGTGCCATGGTCGCCATTATCTTTAGCGCGAAGGAGAGACACAAAGGGAAAAAGACGTTCGCTCCCAGTCAAACATATCAGTAAATGTGCTATTATCCATGTAACAGGGTCGATGGCCTAGACAGTAACAAGACTACTCCAAGGAGGGACAAAGGTAAAGCATTTAGCAATGGTAACAAAGGTTTTTTGAAAGGCAAGCCCGTTAACGAGTGGTAGTGAGAGATTATAACACCTCAGAGCACTCTAAAATCGACCTAAAAATCACTTGCCATGCAATAGCTAACTAAACTTTTACTGTCTAAGCACCGTAAATAAGTAGAAGTTGTTATTAATTCTCAGATCAATGTCATCTTAAGAAGAAAGACAGACTGAGTTCGCCAGGACTGATTTTGAAATCCTGCAGCACCTGACAGACAGATGATATTATTGATGCTATGTAGGTCTGTGAGTAAGGAGCAGGACCGTGCACAACCATTCGATGTGGAGACAGAATGGGACTCGGTTTGAAAGGGTATGGGATTATCAGTTGTATTAACTTCAAAGTGGGAAATAACATAGGGCAAGATGTACGAAGCATTTTTCAAGTCACATAGGGACCAATTAGCAGAATCGGCCCGTTTACGACTTGAAAAATGCTTTTTGGGATGTACAAAGCCCAAACTGCGATTCGCAGTTTGGGTTTTGCGATTTGGTATTAGGAAGGGGCATGTCAAGGGCATCTCTTCCTAATACCAAATCCAAATGGTAGGTATGATTGTTTTGTGACCATGAATGCGGTTGCAAAACAATCACAGTTAGCACCACTTTCAAACTGGTGCTAACCCATTTGGAAACGGGAAGGGGTCCCTGTGGGACCCCTTCCCATTTGTGAATGGCAGCGAAAATATTTTTTCAGAGCATGCAATGGTCCCACGGACCATTGCCTGCTCTGAAAAAACAAAAATAAAAGTTTTCATTTTTGATTTTGAAATGCATCTCGTTTTCCTTTAAGAAAAACGGGTGCATTTAAAAAAAAATAACTGCTTTATTTAAAAGCAGTAACAGACATGGTGGTCTGATGTCTCCAGCAGGCCACCATCCCTGTGAGGGCGGCCACTCGCAATGGGGTCGCAAATTGCGACCCACCTCCTGAATATTCATGAGGTCGGTCATTTACGACTCCATTGGGAATTGCACACAGTGTAAAGTACACTGTTGTACATCCAGTACTGCGACTCGCATATTGCAAGTCACTAAGACTCGCAGGTTTGCAAGCCGCAATACCGGATCTTTGTACATGTGGCCCATAGAAACACAGCTTTGCAGCCTTAAGGATGTGCAGACTCCACCACCAGCACTCCTCTGATGCCACTTTGTATTTCAGGAGTAGAAAAACGCTCAACAAATGGATGAGTTTCTAGTTAAATATAATTATTACAGAAAATATTGGGAATTCGTTAGAATTTAAAACATTGGTAGCAAAGAATGGGCATTATTTCAATGTAAATATCTGTAGTGTAAAGAATCCTTTACCTGAACAGCCCTACTACATACCCTCAAAATAAGCAAATGTTTCCCCTTGACCACAGTGGTACCACTCAGCCAGACTCGAAAAGTTGCGAAGTATGCCACTGTGAAAATATAGGTTCTTAGACCTGGAGAATTACTCTCTGTAAGTGTTTGGTATCGGTTCCGCCTATGTAAGTCGTAATGACGACCACTGTCTCTAAACAGTTGCATCTTGATGCCACTGTCCTTTGTGACAGCAGAGGCATGAGGCTATCACAAAGTTAAGAAACCAAGGGAGGAATTTAATATGTCTGATGCCTCCTCAATGCAACTCGCAAATAAAGCAAATTATAAAGATTTTAACAAACAAATAAAGTTTATCTAAATACACCACATCCTCAGGCACACAACACCGCATTACAGCTTTCTACCTGGATCGCCGTGCTGTCAGTATAACAGCAAAGTTCTTCGTCAGACACATCTCGACACACAAAGCACTACAGAATGGACTTGGGCACCACACTAATGATAGACTAATGGTACAACTGCCCATAACAACATGGGATGTTTTGCGATCAAATGAAAGGTCCTGCTACGCAGTCTGATTTCATATGTTTAAATATCATGAATGAATTATTTGCATTTTGCTAAGTGATTTTGCTGTAGTCCTTTGATAAAATCCACCAGTATTTGGAATAGCTGATGTTATTCTTGTTATTTGGCATTTACTTTGCACAGAAACGGCCACCAGTGTGACATCGCTGTGCTTTAAGTGGATCAAGTATAACTTCCTCAACAGATGTGAGGTTTTCATCGCAGACCAGGTAATTAGAGAGTCTAAAAAACAGGAAACCTAAAAACTTCAATTTGCAGCTAATTTCAGGGACACAATAATTACAGTTCTCACTTATAAGAACTACATATCTTTGCTCCAACCTAGACTTGCAAATCGAACACAGCATATCACCTGTCGCCCTTACAGCAAATTGACCCGCGATTTGTAAGTCTCCTAAGCCAAGCACCCCACATGAAAGTGCTTCACAATACACAATACACAAACACATCACAAACTGGAAAAAACGGGCCTAGCAAACTAAAGAAATTGGGGTGTATATGAGGAACAGACATTTTACATTCTTTCGAATAAACAACAATTTTTTAAAAATAACTAAGTCTGCTGCAATGGACACACAATTACTCTAGATGTCATAAGGTGGAACAAAAAAAGCTTTTAGTAGTTTAACCGTTTGAGCATTTTAGACACGTTTGAATGCAATCCAATGTTTTTGTCCTTGCACATTCTGGCTACCATCGTAGTAATGTAAATCCTGTGCTGAAGATTTAGGCTAAAACAAAGAAAATCAAAGGTAAAATAACCCAACAGCAACTAATTATTTTCTATAGATTAAATCCACACCATCCTCTAGACCTATTAAAAAAATTACACATATTTGAGAAGCTTTCGAGTGTCCGAGAACAAAAGCCTGAAACCGAAGCACTGTGGGTGGTGTCAATCACAGACAGGCTAATGGAAGCAGGGGTCAGTGAATCAGGCCAAGATCCCATTACTAGTAACCAATAAAATAAGAGATAAGCATTTGCAATGCTATAATACTAGCATATTTCAAACAAGTTAATTGTCATTCCCTGACAAAAGCGCCCACGAGTAAAAATTAAAAAAAACATTAGTGGAATCTGTGAAAAGACGACTTAACAAAATAAAATAAAGTTAGCTTAAAAAAATTAAACATTGCAATATTGTTTGTCCTGCTAGGCACGTTTTTTGCCAGTCACAAGCCTTTTGTTTGCGGGCACTGGAAGTTAGATCTAAACAGTACTTTGATCATGTCAGGAGCAGTAGACAGGCAGTAATTAAGTTGAAATTAATTAGTGCTTGATCCCTGCCCCACATCAAGGAGAAATGATGGCAGACACGCATTGACAAATTAGGAGCCTGTAAATAAGAGTGGCATGCAAACCAACAAATGGTGAGCGACAGGCGGGCTTTAAGCCCTTTACTGAACACAACAGAGCCTCACATGTGAGACACATGCGCAAGCGCATGCACTTGCAGGCTCAACCCTAAAAAGCACCCTGAAACTGTGCTCCCCTTTGCAGGCACAAGCAACTTATATTACTAAATCGTGTCAGTGACAACCTGCCTCAAGCGTAAATACATGGAGGAAAGAAAGCCTTGTGTTTTGGCTAACTCCCTAGAATTTATTTTTATGTGTGTGGAGCATGGGGCTTCTAACACAATACTCCCTCTCTGGGACTTTGTTTAGTTGGATGATTTACAGTAACTTTACACACAAATGCAGAGACATCAAGAGAATAAGCTGGTTACCAAGATGTATCACTAATTAGATATCCTTTTTTCATCATTTTATATAAAACAAAATCTAAAATCAACAATAGCTGAGCTATAAAATTTTGGTTGACCTTTCACCTCTATAGGAAAAGGAATTTAGAAAAACTGATTGGCAAATAAGGCTTTTAACTGAGAAATATGAGAGATGGTATAACTTCCAAAAAAAAAGCAGAGTAACAGAGGTTGACTGGGTTAGTCTGTTGGGTAATAACAAAAAAGTGCCTACAAAATGAGACTCAAATAGGGAGTGGAAATGGTTAGCTGGCAATAACAAGAAAACAAACAGACCTTCTTACTGTCTGAGTAACAGAATTCTGGTTGTGTGTTGTCAGCATTCACTTTCTTTTTTTGTATGCAGAGTGTAAGCATACTTCACAAGGCTGACATTCAAGGATATGCCCTCCAACGGATTTGCATGTTTCCTACCGGAAGAGCCCAAAAAGTTAACAATCAATCAGTAATTTGTTAATCGTGCTACTCACCCGGTAGGGTCTGAAGGCAGGGGGGGGGGGTGCTACTGCTCGAAGAGCCAGGTCTTGAGGAGCTTCCTGAAGGTGAGGAGGTCCTGGGTTGACGGGGAGGGAGTTCCACGTTTTGGTGGCAAGGTGGGAGAAGGATCTGCCGCCAGTTGTGGTCCAGTGGATGCGACGTTGCGAGGTTGGCAGAGTGGAGCTGGCGTGTTGGGATGTGGAAGTTGAGACGCTTGTTGAGGTAGGCAGGTCCGGCGTCATGGAGAGCTTTGTGAGCATGGATCAGGAGTTTGAAGATGATCCTTTTGTTGACTGGGAACCAGTGGAGGTCTTTGAGGTGGGCTGGGATGTGTTTGTGGCGAGGGAGGTTGAGGATGAGTCGTGCTGAGGCGCTCTGGAGTTTCCTCTGGAGCTTGGCCATTGTTTCAGCATAGAGGGCGGTGCCATAGTCCAGTCTGCTACTAACGAGGGCGTGGGTGACCATTCTTCTGATTTCAACAGGGATCCATCTGAAGGTCTTGCAAAGCATGCGAAGGGTGTTAAAACATGAGGATGAGATGGCGTTGACTTGCTGGGTCATAAAGAGCGATGAGTCCAGTATGAAGCCGAGGTTGCATGCATGGGTGGTGGCCGTTGGGGCAGACCCCAGAGTGTTAGGCTACCAGAAGTCGTCCTATGCTGATCCGTTTGAGCCGAAGATGATGATCTCGGTCTTCTCTGAGTTCTGCTTGAGGCAGCTTGCTTCTATCCAGTTGGTGATGGCGTGAAGTTCGGTGTGGAGGCTGATCTTAGTGGTTGCGGGGTCCTTCATGAGAGAGAGGATGAGCTGAGTGTCGTCGGTGTAGGAGACGATGTTGAGGACGTGAGATCGGACGATGTTGGTGAGCAGTGCCATGTAGACATTGAAGAGGGTGGGGCTCAGTGAGAATCCCTGGGGGACTCGGCAGATGGTCTTGGTGGCTTTTGACAGGAACAGGGGGAAGCAGACTCTTTGGGATCTGCCAGAGAGGAAGGATGTGAGCCAAACCAGGGTTCTGTGGCAGATTCTGGTGTTGTGGAGGCGTGTGCGAAGGGTGTGGTGACAGACGGTGTCGAAGGCTGCGGAAAGGTCAAGGAGGATGAGGGCAACGGTTTCACCTTTGTCGAACCTGCTCCTGATGTCGTCGGTGCAAGAGATAAGGGTGGTCTTGGTGCTTTGGTTCTTGCAGAAGCCAGACTGGGAGATGTTGAGTAGGCTGTTGTCCTCCAAGAAGCGAAATAATTGGTTGTTGACTATCTTGTCGAGGACCTTCGCAGGGAAGGGGAGTAGGGAGATGGGCAAGTAGTTTTTGAGGTCTTCGGGCCGGCTTTGGGCTTTTTGAGCAGGGCGTTGACTTTGGTGTGTTTCCAGCTCTCCGGGAAGATGGCGGTCTCAAAGGAGCTGTTGATGATGGTCTGGAGCTGGGGAGCAATGATTTGGCTGGCTTTATTGAAGACGAGGTGAGGGCAGGGGTCGGCGGGTGAGCCGGAGTGGATGGTGCTCATTGTCTTGGTGGTTTCCTCATCGTTGATGGGGGTCCAGGCACTCAGGATTTTGGTGTGGATGGGTGTGTTGGGGCCGGCCGTGGTGGGGTCTGTGATCTTGCAATGAAAAAAGATGGCAAGGGAGTCGCAGATGTCTTGTGAGTGGTGGGGGGGGGCGGCAGAGTAGGGCTTGGGGTTGGTGAGTTCCTTGATGATGCCGAAGAGCTCCTTGCTGTTGTGTGCGTTGTTGTCAATTCATTCTTTGTAGAAAGATCTTTTGGTGGTCTGGATGAGCTGGTGATGTTTGCGGATGGTGGATTTGAGGGTGGCGTGGTTGCTTTCTGCTTGTTCTAGGCACCAGATCTTCTCTGCTTTTCGGCATTCCCATTTGGAGGCCTGAAGGTGTGTGGTGAACCAGGGAGTTTTTTTGTTGCCACGGGTGTTGGTGGTTTTCCTGAGTGGAGCGAGGGTGTTGGTGCAGTTGTCGAGACATTGCTTGAAGCTGAGGGCGGCGGTGTTGGGGTCGCTGGTGTTGGGTGGTGGGGCGTGGGCGAGGTTGGAGATCAATTGGTCTTTGGAGATCTTGTTCCACTTGCGGTCAAGGATCCGATGCTGTTGTTGGTGGGTTTTTGAAAGGAAAAATGAACACAGCGGTGGTTGGTCCAGTGGAGTTCGGTGGTGTGAGTGAAAGTGATGTGGCTGCTGAAGTAGAAAATGGCATGGAGTGTGTGGCTGGCTGAGTGGGTGGGCGTGGTGACAAGTTGCTTGTGGCAGAGTTTGGCAAGGTTGTCCAGTAGGGCTGAGGAGTTGCTGTCCCCGGTGTTCTCCAGGTGAAAATTCAGGTGACGGAGGAGCATGTAGTCTGTGGAGCCGAGGGTGTGGGTGATGATTGTGCCGGCGATGGTGTCGCAGAATTGCGGGTGGAGGACTGGGGATCTGTAGACAAGGGCTCCTCTCAGGGTGGTGTTAGGGTTGATGTATATCTGGAAGTGCAGGTGTTCAGTGGCATCTAGGGCGTCATGGGTGTCGGTTGAGATCCTGATGGAGCTTCTGTGGACTATGGCGATTCCTCCTCCTTGTTTGTTGGTGTGGTCTCTTCAGGTGATTTTGTAGCCCTCAGTGATGGCTATGGCAATGTTGAATTCCGATGAGGGGTTCATCCCAGCTTCGGTGAGGAAGGCGATGTCTGGGGAGGTTGATGTGAGCAGGTTCCAGAGTTCGACGGCGTGCTTTTGGACGGTGCGGGTGTTGAGGTGAATGCAGCTGAGGTGGTTGAGGTGGGTGGTTTTGTTTTGGTGCTTGGTGGCTTGAGCGCAGGTGAAGTGGTACGTTTGGCATGAGAAGGATCTATGGGTGTGCCTAGGGGAGGTCTGGTCACAGGCAGTGGGGCGGCCGGGGTTGAGAGCGAGGAGGTCTTTTGTGGTGTAGCGGCATTTGGCGGCGTTGGAGGTGCGAGGGGCAGGGGGACTGGCGATGGGCGCGGTCCACGTGCAGATAGGCGTGCCAGAAAATGCACAAAAACACCACGACAAATTACAGGACACGCACACAATACTTATGGCAACCACTAGACACCAGGGATGAGGTGCAGGCGGATGCATGCAGGTGGTGGAGGGCCTCAAACTCGCGACAGCAGCGAGGGCAGTCTCGGGAACATGGAGGCAGGGTCATGGAGCTGCTCAGCGTATAGAGTGACTCCTGTCCTTAAGGCAGGGCAGGGGTCACTCTCAGGCCGCCATTGAGAAGGGGAGGTGGGAGGGAGGAGCATCTGGGAGGCAGGAGGCGGTGGTAAATGGGGGTGTGGAGGTGGGGCCGCAGGGGACGCAGCAGCAGGAACGGGAGAAGGAAGAAAACCGGCGAAAGGTTGGAAATAGAAAAAAGGCAAATAAATAGAGTCAAAACAAGGAAGCCACAAGACAGAGTCTGAAAAAAAACAGAAAAAGGCACAGAAAACGGCACGAAAATACTAAGACAAAATACAGGACACACACACAATACTTACGGCAACCACTGGACACCAGGGATGAGGCGCAGGCGGGTGCCTGTGGGTGGTGGAGGGCCGGGGTCAGGGACACGGAGGCAGGCTGGTGGAGCTGCTCAGCATGTAGAGTGACGCCTGGCCTTAAGATATGTCTCCTTACTCTTCAAAAGTCCCTTAAAACCCTCAACCATCTTCCAGGGAGCACTTTAGATAAAGTTCTATCCCTAACATAGAGTTTGGTAAAAATACATATAAAAATATTTAGCAGTTAACCAGGTATCTATTTATTGTGGGTACAACTAGTTAGGTTAAAAAGTTAAAACGCTGGATTATGTGTGAAGGGATTACTGTCCTTATACCCATAAAAAGGTTGACA
The DNA here is from genome assembly GCF_031143425.1 of Pleurodeles waltl. Taxonomy (NCBI): domain Eukaryota; kingdom Metazoa; phylum Chordata; class Amphibia; order Caudata; family Salamandridae; genus Pleurodeles; species Pleurodeles waltl. The sequence continues at coordinate 445,390,206 of NC_090442.1, read as the reverse complement.
CCTCTCACAGCACTATGGAGTCACGGGCTTTCATCAGGACTGTGATACTCCCCATTGTTTCAGAAATTATTACTGCTTTAAGACAGTCAGTATTGTCTGGTAAGTCATCAGCAATTAGTCACATGTAGAGAACATGGACAAACATGCAAAAAAAGCCAGGCCTAAGCCTTTAGTCTAGAGGCATATGGGAGCAAAAGGATGATGACAAAATATATAATTAAACAACACAAAACAGAAAAATCTAATTAATCATGAACAATAAGTGAGGAAATTGATGTATTTATTTACATCTTTTATGCATGCATTTTCCTGTCAATTCGTAAAAATGGTGAATGGAAATTATCCACACTTTTGCTCTAAAGTTAGCATGCTATAAAGTCATGGAATTACATGCTTTAGTCAGGCCTTTAAAATAAAGGAGGGGGATTCTTTTCCCTTGACAACATTTCCACCAGTGATCACTCTTTGAGGTACACATAGATGCACAAACTAACATATAATTTTAGATCATATATTGTTATCTCTGTAGTCCATAATGGTAAAAGGTCACATACCCTCCAAGGCCTCCAATCACCTTATGTGGGGAGAGCTCCCTGAAGTCACAATCTAACTCGATGTAAACAAATTCAGGATAATAGGACTTTTTTCACCTACCCATTCTTTATCAAATGTCCCAGTGCATTACAAAATCCGTGGAAGAAACAATATCTCCCACCACTCCAACATTTTTGTTTCATTGTCCACCCCATTCCAGTAATTTGCAGGTGTGCAGATGGCATTTTTAAAGGGAGATCATCCATATTGCTGTCCCTCCGCACTCAGCACTCTACACTCAGACACTAATCCTTATCTAAAGTACTACGTGGAATCGGGACTAAGGTGCAACCCAATGATGAAGCATGACACCAATTGGGTGTGTGATGGTCCTATATAAAAATATTTAATACTTCTTCCAGACCAAAAAGACAAGGCTACCTTTTAATCTCAAGGTTGGTAGGATACTTTGGTTAACAGTAATTGATAAGGGAGAAAGTGCCATACAGAAATACCACCCCTTTCCACACCTAAGAAGTGTGATGATATGTTCTTCGAGTTTATTCTTTCAATTATAACAACTTGACTCCTAGTGCATATTCAGAGGCATTTGTTGTCAAAATCAGATCGTTTTGGCACCAGGTCTCCTCTACTATCTCCGGAAACAAACTCACATGCCAGAATGTAAGGGGAGTCTAGAATTGCTCCAGAAAGAAAACCTCCTAAGATCAGGCCAAGCAGCAAGGCAAAGAGTACGGGAAAACCAGCAGGAACTGGAGGAGAATGAGATTCCATGAATCTAGAAAGTGATCAATCAAGCAAGAAAAATTGCAATGCAATTGGATATAAGATAGACTCCTATCACATAGAGCCAAACAGGATGTAACTAAATCCAGGGATAGGGCTTGAATTAGGAAGCAAAATTAAGGGTAGACATTAAAATAACAATTATGTTCCTAAATGAGGCATTGTATATTACACTGATAATGTGTAATGGCATACTAATCCTTAAAATATTCAGGGACTCCATGCTGCCTAGCGTGTCTCAATCGAGATGCATAAAGGCAGAGAAAATAGCTCTGGAGACGCCACAGCATCCAAACAATTGTACAGAGACTCACATACACAGTGAAAAGGCAAGACAGACACAGAGCGATAGTAATTCCTAGACAGAGAGTTATCAATATAGTGAGCCACAGGAACAGTGCATGTACAATGGAAAATACTACATGTGTACCAATATTAAACCCTAAAACAATTGAAGACCAGTGGCAGCTCCTCTGCTATGGTGGAGGAGTGTCACTCCCCTGCCAGCATCCTCAAACGTTGAAAAATAAAACAATATTAAAACAGGTTTATTATTGTTTTATTTTTCAAGGGCAGGGCCAATTCTTGAGGGTGGGGACCTCGCAGTGATATGTGCAGAGGGGGAAAGGTGTGCACTGCTATCAGTGCACATGTGGGTTTGGACATCTGTGTCAGGATGGCTAAACTGACATGCGCACTTAGCTTTCTCCGACCCAAGCCGCCTTGCGGTGTTAGAGACATCATGCAGAGGTTTCCAGTTTTTCTTGTAGTGCAAAGTTAGTGCGCTCAGGCCAATTATGATTCTGCTCTCATGCTACCAGCAGCATGAAAACTGCATCTGGACTGGCTCAGGGAGTGTGGGAGCCAGTGCTGCAGTGGAGAGGAGCAGAAGAGCATTGATGCAGTGGGTGGCAAGCGTCAGGAAAGTTCTTTTGTATTTTTTGTTTGTGTTTATCCATTTGTCCAGTTAATAAATATTATACTAGACAGGGTTCAGAGCGTGTGGTGTAGGCAACCTGAAGCAAGCCTCACTTTAAAGGAAATTCCTAATAAATGGCAAAAAATATGTCTCCTACCTCCCTACTTGCTCACAGCTATTAATTACAGAGGATATTATTAAATGTTTTAGTGGCAGAACTGACTTTTAAATCTTGACTTTGTCAATAAAAAGTGTCACCATCTACCTATCCTCTATTTTCATGTTGCTTGAAATGTGACCTACTCAGGGGGTCTCCAACTGCTTACAAAATTAATCAGCATTGGCAAAACCCTTGGCCTTGGCAATTGGGTGGGAATGGAAAGCAGGATGGTAAAATAATAGCTATAGGAAGTGGCCAGTCTGGAGCATGTCATAGCCCTTTTTTCCCCTTCTGACTATTGGGAGGGGGGGAGAAGAAACAGGGACAGGCGGTGAGGGAAAGAAACAGTGACGGTGCGAGTGGGGAGGAGATGAAACTGGAATAGGATGGGTGGGGGAAACAGGGTGGGCGGTTAGGATGGAGATGAACCTGGGATGTGACGAGTGGTGTGGAGAAGAAACTGGGTTGGAGCAGGAGGGAGGAACCAAGAGGTAGGGAAAAAAGCAACATTAGCGGGGTGCAGTTTTGGAGGAAAAAGAAATAACATGGAGAGGGTTGGGGGTAAAAAATACATGGATGGGGTGCTGGGAGAAGAAGCAACATGAAGGGGTGCCAGTGGGGTGGTAAAGAAGAAAAACACATAATGCCCATACGTGCTACGTTTCCCAGATTCATATGTGATGTGATGTTCCAGTCCAGTTTTTTCCTTTGAAATCTGGGACTTGTAGTCCTGTTTTATAATGAAATAAATAAAACTACAAGTTCCAGAATTCAAAGGAAGAAATGGACTAGAGCAGCACATCACACATGGACCTGGGAAACTTGACAGGGCTGAATGCCTCGATCACAGTGCCAGCAGCAGAATGACCTTAATAAATTTGAAGCAATCAATACTTGGTCTGTGCTCCCTCAGAAAGAAGAGGAAGTGAAGACAGTTCATGCTGCCCAAAAAGAAGGTATCAAATGAGAGTAACAATTAATCCTACGAATGGAAAGCAATGAGTGGGCTCAAAGCCCCTTATTCTTATTCATGACATTTAAATTGACACAGGGTGGGCAACACAAAATGTGTTACAGGCAGCTGCATGATTTGCTGTCGGAGAGAGGTAATGCTCCTGAATACTGCACCAGGCACTGTGGTTTTGGAAACTTCCATGAGATACTGTTTAGAAATGCCTCAAAACTATATGTATTTTGGGGCAATTTACTTGCCACAATGTGCTAGAAACTATTGTTTTACTCAATCTCTGTATATTTTTTTGTTCCTCTTCAAGAGGTATTATCAGCTCCAATTTAAATTAAAAATACAAATACATTCCATAATAAGGAAGCCCAAAGTGCATTAAGGAACTATTTGATTTTGAACCATAACAGTAATAGAAACGTTGTTCATACACTGCTACAAATGCTCTCCAGGTACAAATTATTTTAAAGAAACCTTGGACAACTGTGTAGTGGTCAGTGTATGGTCCTCCCCTTGTTAGTGTGGAACTCTGTCCTACACAAAAGCAATCAAAAACTTGCTTACATATTCAAGGGGTGCACCTTTCTATCAATGTGTAGCAGGTGGTTATACATTTGAAAAGATAAGCTGGTTACACAACTCTTTGAGTTTGAATATCAACATTTCCTTTATTTATTAATTTAGGAATGTGAATTTTATTAGCAATTTTACTTTGTGTATCCTTAGTATTTAGTAATATTTGAAATGTCTTCATCAGGACAAGCAAAAATAAAAATTGATTCTAAAATAAAAATATTCAAAATCAGGTGATGAGTGAATGTTCATCCAATATATAAATCTTCACAAGATTTATTACATTAAGCATAAAACCAGGATACAAGCAAAGTGCCCAGAGAACAGCATCCAACTGTTCTCTGATTCAAAAGAACACATAACACATTCCAAGGGTAAACACACAGTTTACCAACAAAAATCATTGCCTTCTATTATATCACTATGACCTATAAAGTTCATAAATACACATATCACTGTAGAAACTCAGACACCACAAATTACCTTACATGAATGGAATTATTGCTATTCAAATTATATCTTAGCTGCATAATTATAATTTATTAATTATGAATACACCATAATTAATTAGCCATGCCATGACTCATATTAATAGAAAGGAGTAAACATATTATTTCAATAAAGAATAAAATGTTTGATTCATAGAACACAAAGCAGCATTGACAGAAATAATTTGTGAGAAACAATATTGAAATTTCTTTAACTGAGCATTAAGTGATAGTGGGCAAGGGGATGTGGGAACCATTGAGTATACATGCACGAAATGGTGCAAGCACTGTGTTGTGTGTGCATGAGACTGCGAAGGTCATATGAGTGCATGGATGGGAGCTTGTCTTCACAGCCCTAGCACCATAGGAAATGTTGCAGGATCTCACACCCACATACAATGCGGGTGTGGTGCAATTGCATTATTGTATATGTGGGAGAAACAGCACAGGAATTTGGTAGTCTATTTGAGACTTGGCAGCTTGACAGCTGATAGCTTGAACGGTAATCAATGGGCAGATGCAAACCCCTTACTAACCTTGAAACTATGTGAAAACTACAAGGTATTTTGGGAAAATCATAACCAAGAGAGAAAGAGATTTAAAGTTTGCATGCCCAATGCATCAAGAACACCATTATAAATCATGTGATAGCATCAGCAAACACAAATAGCTAATGGGAGAAGAGGTGGCACAATATCCACAGCTGCTGACGTTGGAGCTGTGGGAACCCGGTTTGAGTCTCAGTGTCAGCTCAACATTCTGTGATTCTGGGCAAATCACTTCATCTCCCTGTACCTAACAAACCAAAAAATAAATCAGAAATGTAAACTGATGCTCATGCAAAGCACCAGTTCATATTACAAAATGTGTCCAGTTTGTGCTACATAAACTGCAAAAAATAAAAAACAACATAGAGAAACACTAATAATGGGTGGTTGAGGAGGGGTATAAAGAAAGATGAACAAACAGTACCTGAATCATGATGGAATTAGCAAAGGGACACTAATTCAAATGAAGAAATCTTTGGTTGGGCCATGTGCCTCAGATGAAACTGGAAGTGATGCCAAGGCACATACTGGCCAAGAAGGAGACAGTAAAGAAGAGTGACAAAGGGGCTAATGAACAGTAATCAATGGATAGGATGCAAGCCCCCTTCTAAACACAACAGCATCTTGCAAGCAACAACAAATGCTTCTCATGCAGGCTTGACCCCAAGAAAATAATATTAACATAATAATAAAGTGTGTATAGATGAAGTTGCAAAATATGTAATTAGAAATCTTAAAACAGTCTGTTAATATGAAGGAAAATGGAGGTAAAAAATTAGGTCAGTCTCCTCAGATTACTTTGTAAGAAGAGTGTTAGTTTGTTTGTGAATTGAATGAAATATGTCAACATTTGTGTATTTGATGAATTTGTGTTTTTTGTATTTTGTATGTATTGTTTTGCAATTCAAATCATCACAAATGCTTATCCTAGGGTCCTTGCTTCCAGTAATGGCTCAGTCCCTGGATTCCAATAATGATTCAGTGTGGGTCCCCGGGTTCCAGTAATAATTATGTTGGGGACCACAGAAGTCAAATGTTAAGAACCACTGTGTTAATGGATTGCAGGATTCCTATGTAATATCAAATTATGTTACAACCACATCAGTGCTTTTATGTTTCTTTGTGGATACACTTATCACTATGAGCACTGTGTCATCTGCATTATGATCAATGTTGTTTATGACACTATGATTCAATAACATAATTTCACTTTTGCACAAGAGATGCCTGGTCGATGTTTCTTGACTTGGTCATGTACAGGTCTGAACTTATCTACTGTACGAAGGAACACACATGGCTTTATCCATAGAAGATTTTAACATTCTTTATCACATTACTACAATTATGTGACAATTGATAATATGAGGCACAAGTTAAATCAGTTAAGAAGTATACATTTTCAACTAATTTCCTTATGTTGTAGATACATGGTTCAACTGTCAGCACTTTATAGCAAACTGTTGAAATAATGTGAAATCACGCTTGCAGAAGTCTTCTAGATGTTTATTTACACCACCACAACTTCCAGTCAGCTGAGTGTGAAAAAGTCACAGTTGGAATCTTGAGGTGACAGGCATTACATCGTCAGGGAAAGAAAGCAACCACAGGGAAAAGGGGGGAGACAAAGGAAACAAAACAAAAGGCTTAGCCTATAGCCAAAATATAGAACAAGCAGTACGTAATGATATATAGCAACAATATCTAATGAGGCAATGGCAATAATAAAATTACTGCATGCAGATGCGGAAAACCATAGATGGGGAACAAAGAAGACAGTACATCAATCAATCCATCCCAAAGTCCTTGTGCCACCTATGTGTACAGCACATTCTCCTAGCTTCTCAGTCCCAACCCCGTTGTTTGTTGCCACAGGAACTTGTTTGGGTAGTCAACAGCTGTAGTTGGTGGCAGATCTCCAGCTCCCACACCTCCACTCCCAATATTACCAGCACCCCACCATTGGAGGTGAAATAAAATCTCAGAGACCAGAGGAGCAGATGCCCTCTGTACCTCCAACCACGCTACGCTACCACCACCAACCCCGAACAGGGAGTGAAAAACTTAAATGCATGTATCACCAATTGCACCAACAGCATTGTCCCCATCAACAACACTAACCAGAGAAAATCATCCAAAAAGGGCAGCAGATACACCCAAGAACTCATAACAGCAAAACAAGACAACAAACAGCTGGAGAGGAGATGGCACGCTAGCAGGGATGCCTCTAAAAGACCAGCTATCCTCATCCTTTTCCACCACCTCCTGAGGGCAACAAAGAATACCATCCTGTTTCACACATCGAAACCAGCGGCAACAGCACCAAGGAACTTTTCAACAACATTAAGGAGTTCTCCAACCCGGCTGCCACAGAAGACACCCTCACAGGAGCTGTGCGACAACCTCCCCCACTTCTTTCACGACAAGATTGCAACTATATACAGAAACTTTGAACCCCAATCCATACCTACGGAAAACCTCAATAGATATGCCACCCATGTAACCGACCAACATACCACACACTGACCACCTGGAACATCATATCCACCCAGGACATCACCTTCACCATGAAATCAATCCACTCAGGAGCTCCCACGGTCCCATGCTCACACCACATATTCAACCCTGGAAACCAAAGGATCGGCCAGGAACTCACCACCTGATCAACATCTCTATCACCACTGCAACATTTCCTGATGCCTGGAAACATGCCAAAGTCAGACCACTACTCGAAAATACATCTGCCAACCCCACTAAATCAAAAAACAACTGACCAATCTCTCTGCTCCCATTCCCAGTGAATGTACTGGAAAAGATCAACAACAAGCAACTCATGACACACCTGAATCAGGACCAGCTACACTCCAACCCCCATATGGCTTCTCCAGCAATCACAGCACCAGAACCTCTCTGATCGCAGCCACAGGCGACATCCGAACCCTCCTCGACTGAGGAGAAACAGCAGCTTTTATCCTCCTCAACCTCTCAGCACTGTATCTCACCACATGCTGATAAAAAGACTTGACCACATCGGCATCCAAGAGGACACACTCAGAGGGTTCAACTCCTTCCTCTCCGGAAGAACCCAGAGGGTCCACCTTCCTCGTTTCACCTTTGAACCTAAGGAGATCACCCGCAGTCTCCCCCAGGGCCCATCCCTCAGCCCTGTGCTCTTCAATGCATATATGACCCCGCTGGCCAACATTGTCAGATCTCATGGTCTCAACATCATTTTCTAAGCAGAAGACACCCAACTCATCCTCTCATTCACCGATGACTCCTTCACCACCAGAAACAACTTCCAAAGATGCATGACAAGCATTGGTAACTGGATGAAGAACAACTGCCTGCCACTTAACACAGACAATATGGAATTACTGATCTTTGGCAATAGCAGCAGCACATGGAATGACTCCTGGTGGTCATCAGACCTAGGACCAGCACATACTCGCTCCAACCAAGCCAGAAACATCAGAATCATCATCGACAACAAGCTCACCATGAAATTACAGATCAACACCATCTCCTCCACCTGCTTCCTTACTTTTTGCATGCTATATAAGATCTTCAAGTGGCTACCCCCACACAGTGCACCATGACACAGTCCCTCATCACCAGCTGAATAGACTATGGCAACACCCTGTACATAGGAATCACTGCACAACTCCTACAGAGCCTTCAGATCTTAGAGAACATCACAACCAGACTCATCCTGGACCTTCCCAGATTAACCCACTTCACAACCCATCTCAGGCAACTCCACTGGCTCTCTGTACAGAAGAGATGCCAATTCAAGCTTCTTTCCAATGCACACAAGGCTCTACACAACCAAGGACCCGCAAATATTAACCACTGCCTGAACTTCCACCAAGCATGAAGAAGACTACAATCTGCCTCCCTTTCACTTGCCCATACTCCCTACATCTACCAAAGCAGGAGTAGAGGACGCTCCCTCTCTCACATCACAGCAAATATCTGAAACGGCCTTCCCATGCACCTCCAGGCCATCACCTCACTTTTAGAATTCTGAATGGCCCCCCAAGACCTGGCTGTTCGGACCTGCAAATGCCTGGATACCCTAGCAGGTGATTAACTGTGATTTATAAATCCTGATAGATTGATTGATCTAGCAATCTTATCTACTCCCCATGTTTGCTCATTTTCTAGAGTGATGATATTCCTACCTGCAATTTTTATTTCAGTAGGGTGGAAAAATGTGCTACCTACCACAAATCCCTTCCCTGGCACTTTCACTTTTATCCATTCTCCTGTCTGGAATTTAGGGTTATTGACAGATTTTAGACTATCATTTCTTTTCTTGTATTTGTGTTGGTACGTGGAGAAGTGTGGCACAATGGTTAGAGCGGCAGACCCTGATGCAGAGATCTGGCCTGGGACCCTGATGCAGAGATCTGCCTCGGAGGGTCTATGGCTCAATTCCCTTGAACCAGATAATTCTTGTCTCGGTGCCTAATCTAATTAATGGGTCTCACTCTGCAACTCTTGGCAGTAGCTTGCTTAATCTCCACAACGACCCTGACAGCGCTTGGATGCCTGGCTTCACCCTGGGGGTTGCCCAGTAGTGGGTGCCTCACAGGGAAAAGCCAGGAGGGTTCCACAGCGGTATGCGTACAGTGCCTTGAGACCCTAACAGGTGAGTAGTGCTATATACAAGTGCCAAGTTTTACGTGTTCTTTCCATGATGTATCCATGGTAGAATCTTTGTTCTCTGTTTTCTCCCCTTCAATGATATGAATGGTGATACACCTGTGACACTTTTAGGAGTAGTTTTATAAGCCCAAATAGTGTCCTGCATAGCTTGGTCTAAGGGAAAGTGCATTTTCTCTTCCTTCTGTATGCAATCTTTCAATAAACAATTAACATGTTCAACCAACCCATTCACTGTTGGACAATATAGTGTCATTCTGAGATGTTTTATGGACATTTCATTGGAATCTATTGCATAAGGTGAGAAATGAACTTCACCCCAATGTCTATAATGAGGATCTCTGGTATGATTCATCACAAAATGTATTCCTGAAGAATTTGATCAAGGTGTGTGTGGTGATGTTTTGGCCACATTTGGTAACTATCCAACATGTGTGATAGTCAACTAAAGCTAATACAAAGTGGTCCGTTAGGAATTTAAGATATAGTGGGCTGATGATATCCAGTGCCAGTTTTGTCCATGGTCTACATGTGACCTCAATTGGTAACAAAGGAGGCAGATTGGTTTTAAGGGTTTTAGCACTGTTGGTGCGGTCAACACAACCTTTCACCACATTTTCCAACATAGTGTCCATGTTGGGCCACCACATTTCTAACCTAATTTTTTTCTTCATGATACAACACCTAAGATGGCTCTCATGAGCAAGGTCAATTACTTTCTCTCTCATAGCACGAGGTGAAGTTATTTGTTTTCCTCAACAAATGAATCCTCTCGAATCACTCAGTTCTTGCTTACTTCCCAATACCTTGGAATGGAGTTGGGCAATTTATTTTTATTGGGGGGGGCAGCATTGGTGGTTGTACATTGTCAGATTAATCAGTTCCTCATCCTCGTTCAGTTTTCTGTTCTCACTCACTGGAATTTATACTGGTTGTTTTTTATTTCCAGTGGAAATTCTTCAGTGGGGTCTTCTTGGTTCCCTATGTCAATGTTGGGAGGATTGCATGAAAGGTATTCTGGAACTACATTTTGTTAACCTGGGAAACGCATAATTCTGAAGTTGTGACTTCTGGTCCTAGTACCCAATGAGAGATTCTAGGTGTTGTCCTCTCTGACCCTTTGGTAGTGAATGCACAAATCAAGGGTTTATGATCCATTTGGATCTTGAATGATATTCCCCATAAGAAAAATTTTAAATGCTTGACCTCCCAGTAGCATGCTAGAGCTTCCATTTCTACTACAGAGTATCTGTTTTCTGCCCCTTTAAGTGCTCTGGAAATGAAAGCCATGACCTGTTTGCTGTCATCTGTCTTTTGAGATAGCGTTGCCCCTATGATTAGGCCTGCATCTTTAAGCATAGTTAGAACTTTTCTGAGAGTGATATCATGGTTTTCTAATTGTGACCATAGATTAGAATATTGTTTTGAAAGCACATGGTGTGCTCGCAGTAAATACTGCATGACTCTTTGGAATGCAGCTGCCGCTGATGCAAGACCAAAGGGCTTTTGCTTGTATTGGAAGGCCCCAAGGGGTGTGATGAAGTACATCAGATGTCTAGATTGGGGGTCTAACTCTACCTCATGGCATGAGGCAGAGGAATCTAGGACACTAAAGATGGAAGCATCCTTAATCAATGTGAATACCTCATGAATCTAGTTCTTCAGCTCTAAAAGGAAACATACTTTCAAAGGATCTCTTGAAAGCATAGGAAGACCAAGAGTCCACAAACATGTTAATAGGTTAATAGTTTAAGGTTATTTCACATTACAGAAATTTCACATCCTTTCCCTCCTCTTTCACTTGAAATGCAAACTTCCTCTCTTCCTGATTATCTGGTTTCACCATGTGTATTTGTTTATTTTGCAAGCCATGGCATACTCTCACAAAATGTTAATTCTTTCCACATTTTCCCTATGCGGCACCATGCTCTTGACATTATCTGTTGTTTACCAAGTGCCCCGCACTCCCACAACTGTGACACTTCAATCTTTCATTTGAAACACATGTCTTCAGGGGTTCTTCTGTCTTGTCTCTTGAAGTGTTTCCTTGCTTTTTAATGACACTGACATCATTGATATGATGCTGATTCTCAGTATTAACATTCATTTCCTTCATGCTTTCATTTATATGTTTAATCCCTACAGCTATGTCAATGACTTGTTTAAGGTCTGGAGTTGTGGCTATTAGTTTCTCTTGCACCCTAGGATTGTTGGTGCATCTCACAAATTGATCTCTGATAAGTGAGTGTATGATTGTACTTGCTCTGCCTTGCCTTATATTCTTATAAAGAATTTATGTCTCACCAACACTTTGTTGATTTCTTTTCCAAAGTGGTCCTGAAGTTTTCTAAAGGTAGTTTGATATAGGTCCATTTTAGTGTCTGATTCATTCTCATTTTTGTCATCCTCTTGTTGGAAAAAACTGTCATAAATTTTCCATCTTCTATTCCTAAGTTATGTAATAAATTAGGTTGTTTTCTCAATGTAGACAATTTCTCCTGTCCTATTCGAAGAGTGTTGTCCACTGTTTCTAAGGGAGAGGAGTCTCTTCTTCCTTATTTAAGAACGCTGCTATTGTAGGATGATGGAGAGTGAATCAGCTGCTTATTCAATGTAGATGTAAATGCTTACATGGAAGAACGTACAATTGGGTACAAGGCATCAATGAAAATAATCTGTGATGTCCCACTGTATCGATGAGTGCACTGTTGGGCACAGTCCTCCTTCTGTTGCACTGTACTGTTGGCTTACAGGGTTAATTTCCTGTATTTTAGAGCTGGTGGGCTTGATTTGCACTGTTTGTCCCAGTACTCCATGTGTTGTGTTGTAATGAGAGCATACAGGGTTAATTTCTGTGATATGGAGCAGGCGGCATGATCTTAGGCTATCTTGTTAAAAGGGCATGTACCAAAGGTGGTGCAGACAGTTGTACGAAGCTTGCTATCTATGTAGTGTACCAAATGTAGGTGTACACTATGCAGATAGTGCAGGTGACCCTTATAGATTTACAGGGTTAAAAGTGACAGTATCAACTGCTCTTTTTGTGGTAGTATAGGCACGTAGTTAGGCTTCTCAGAGGATAGTTCTAAACATTTGTTTAACACATAGAGTCAATAAAGGAGACACACACTGAAGAAAGAACTTGTGACCAATTGTTTAGAAAAATAGTTACTATTTTTGTTTATATTATGTTTTAACAGCAGAATACTTTCAAGAAAATAAACACTGTTGCAGTTTGAGGAAGATTTGCCAGTAAGTAACAAGTCTACTTATATGTGCTTTTACATTTTAACGGTTAAGGTTCCAAGGTACTTTTACTGCATAAGGGTCCTTGCAATTATTTCTCAAGGATCCTCTGTAGGTAGAAGGGTGCTAGAGGTGTAAAGTCACAAACAAGACCAGCAGTCCAGTTTTACCTACCCAGGGGCATCTGGGTGGAGTGGTGCTATGTGAGTTTGGTTCCTGCACACCGCACACTTGGTGACCGAGGGGCCACATAGTAAGAGAGTGCAAGTGGGACTTGGTGAAAAGTGTGGGAGATCCTAACGGGGGGCTCAGTTGGTGGGCATCCAGGGTACAGGGGGTCACCATTTAATGTCAGGCGGGGCGCTTGGGTGCAGAGGATCTTTTGAGGCTATGCACCTCCGTCAAGGAGCACACTGTTCCTTGGTAATGTGCAGATGGAAAGTCAAAACAAGGCTGCTGGACAACTCATCCTCAATGATGCTGATCTCCCTCACCGGCAGGTCCTCGGGTTCATTGTTGGAGTCTGGGATGGGCTTCAACAAGCCTTGGTTGGTAAAAGGGGTCCAGTACCCCAGATATTGGTGCAGTTTGGCCCTGATTGGTCCTGGTGTCTTCTCACTTGGAGGGGAAACAAGACTGGTCTCTTGGAGAATGCTGGCTTCCTCTTGGATGGCTGCTGCATCGGTGGACCGAGTGTTCAGCAGAACGGTGGACCAGAAGTTTCAGTTGGTGCCTGGAGGAATCAGGGAAGTGAGTTCTCCACTCTAAGAGAGATGCTGACAGGCTGGCGAAGTGCTGGAGAACCTCTTAGGCTTTAGGAGTCCTCACAGCTTCAGGACAAGTCATGATGTCATGATTGTTGGGACAAGATCAGGTGGGCAGGCAGGGTTTTTGCGCCATAAGTTTACTAGCTGTCTGCAGTTCTCAATCTTCTGGCTCTTCTGTGTCCTTGTCCTCTTTTTGTCAGATGAATCTGTTTTTCTGGTGTTAGGGGGTCACCTAAATCTCAATTTAGGAGCATTTAGGGGAGTGTAGAGCAGAAGACAATGGGCTGTCTACCCTTGTCGTGACTACACCCCCTATATGACCACTTCCTGTGGGAAGTGGGCACACCCTTGTCCCAGAAGGCCTAGTTTCACCAAAATCATGATGGTGGAACCCTTCCTCGAGTGTCCACTTTGGCTAATCCACCATAGAGGTGTGGCTATTCCAAAGGTGGTACATCCCTACTGACTAACTAATTTCCCCACCTTTACTGGTGCCAGGTAGGCCTCAGGGTTGGGGGTTGGCTACTCCCAGGTCTGGGGAAGCTGAGGGCTGCATACCAAAAGCAGCAGGGCCTTTGAAGACATCCTGCTGGAGTAGGTGACAATACCTCCCTCTGGAGAAGGCTTTGTTTCTGGTCTCTGAGAGCACAGGCTTTCACCTCCAGTGGTCAGAAACAGCTCTATAGTGGCTGGCTGTTCGGTACCAGTCAGCCAACACACTCAGAGACTAGTGGAATTCAGGGGGCACCTCTAAGGTGCCCTCTGGATGCATGCCATAATAAATCCCAGGCTGGCATTAACCTGGATTTAATAAGATGAGGTGTTTGATACAAACACCAATGGTTTCCATGAATCCATTATGTAGCTGGGTAGCTCATGATGAAGAGTGTCCAGCACATACCTTAAGATGGCTTCTCTGCTTACTTGCAACGCTCAGCAATGAGGCTGTGCAATACAGGGTCATATTTGCTCGTGCAGATAGGACCACACATTAAATATAATGCAGCCTCCCTTATGGCTCCAAGGCCTGCTGTAGGAGTGACTTACATATACTTAGATGCAGTGACTGGGTAATGACATCCAATGAGTGTGCCATGTCATGTTTTCTCCTGGCTTGAACCAGGACATGCAGACTGCAAGGGTAGCAGTGTGCCTTATGTTTTGGGGGGGGCCTGCGGGTGGCACAATGCATGCTGCAGCCCTTAGGGATCCTCACTCCTACCCAGGCCCTTGGTACCAAGGGTACATCTACTAGGGACTTACACAAGTAGGGGAGTGTGTGCCAATTGCATACACTGTTACCTATTTTTAGGGAAAGAGGATTGGTACTGGGGGCCTGTCTGAGTGGCTCCTTGATTAGGTGTAAAGTGGCTCCCAAGAAATGAGTAAAAGGACGAGGGGTTGCTCTTCGTCTGATAGGATTGCCAACTATGCTGTGCCCTGGATCTTAACTTCAAAGGATGCATACCCTGTCATTGGTAGATGTAGCATACACCTGGGTCTGCAGCTCAATTTCCCCCCTAGCTAGCCAGGCACCACTTCCAGTGGGAGAAGAGTTGCTCGAGAACCAGTTTTGAGTTTCTACAGGGGAGGGTTTGCTCATTTCCCTAGCCACACCATCATGGTTGACAATTGAGCTTTGTACAAGTGAGGGAATTTTCTGCCGTCTTGGTTTCAGGTAGAAAAGATCACTTTGGGATCGTTTACAGTAAAACACATAGAAAGTGCTGCAAAAGCTTGCACAGTTGCCACTGGGAACTTTTACCTCATTGGTTAGGGAGTGGCTAGGAGTTTCTCCCACCACAGGCTGGCACTGGACATAAATGTGACAGCACCAGTATCTTCTTCAGCACACATCTGGACCTGTAGAAAACAGAAGAAGGACAGCACCTGTTATTGTGACCCATGAGGAGAACCTTAATGACTGGACCTGCTCGCACTTACAGCCACAACAAAGAAGTGGAATCCAAGGTTCAGTTGGCCGAACTCCTGGTAAGGTATATGGACACACAAAATGCAAAGATAACCACTTTCCTGAAAGTGCGAACCTGCCCAGTTTAAACTGATCCTGCCATGGACCCTTCTGTTGGCCTCAGTTGGGGTGATGCTTGAATCCAAGTGCTGTTCTTGAGGCCCTGAAATTCTTGACTACTTAGTGGAACACAGGAACTGCTGTAGAGCTGATGCCATCGAATCACTGGTCGAAAGTCCAAATTTAGAAGGCTTCACAAAGAGTGATGCTGAGCAAAAGTCAATCGCTGTAGAGACCTTTCTGGGAAGGATGCTGGACTTTGCCCACTTAGACCTTTCGCACTTCATCAACAGCTGTGTTGGGACCATGCTCTTTAGCAACCCACCATCATCAAACCCTGACTCAGATCCAGTTCACTCTGCTGACGTCTCATTGTCAACCAGATTTTCTCTTGAAACATTTCTAAGTCTGTAGGTAACTCTTTGACTGGGGTAAACCTGGTATTTGTGTCTGTCCCGCACTTCATCGCTGTCAGCCTCAAACCTTACACTTGTCCCGGTATAGAATGACCAGTTGCCCTCAGTTGACCATTTTTGTTTAAAGTTAAAAAATTATACCTGATGTTCTCCGTATGGGATTATTGCCATCGTAATGTCATTTTGTTCATTAAAGTATTGTCTTCTTTTTTAAATAAGAGTGGGTTTTTATTGAGTTGTGTTTTTACTTTTTACTGTTTTAGCCCTTTTTAATTTAACACATTACACATTTTTAAGTTAAACTTGTCTGATTCTGCTCTGGGCTATTATTTGTGATGTACTACCATCTACCCTAACTAATAATCCACTTTCTTACAACATGTATCCTCTGTATATAAACACAATTAACCACAGAGCCGTTTCAGCCTTGTTGAACCTGATCATAAACTGCACCTTGAGGCTGTGGTTGGCTCCTGTATCTAATGGCACATATGAGCTATTGAAACGTATTTGAGTTATTCAGAGTGTAATTATCAATGGCAGAAATGAATACATGCATTCCTTCCCTCACATTTTGGTCAATCTAATTGAGTCCTTAAATATTTTGGGTAATCACAGGCATGGGATAAAATCAAGTGGTGCATTTAGAAACTAGCAGCACCTGCTTGATGAGGCACAGTTAAGCTAAAATATGTTTGTGCTTGGTTAGGTCGCTATTCAAAGAGTTCCAGGACTATGGGTTTGGTCTGAACCATCCTACATGGATGGATCAGAGGCTGACTTGCGTGTAGATGATCCCTGCCCATAATGGCACAGATAAACTAAGAAACAATGGTTTGGAATGTGAATTATTGTAATTACCAGTGGCAGAGGTTGATTGAATCATTTCATTCATTACTTCTTGTGTTGCATTCAGCATATTTCTGGACATAACCCATTCATAGTGTTGTTGTAAAACGAATTTATACCTATATTCTATGTGCAGATTAGACCAGTATGCTCTTCATAGTTCTGTATCACAAGTAAGTGATTCAATTAGGGTGGCAAAAACACATATCTGGAAATCTATTCTTGCCCCTCTTAGCTTTCATCTCGACCGAATACCAACAGTGGTGGCCACTTAATCATCATCCTTATAATAATTATTCTCTCAGGGAGATTGTATTCTGATATCCCTCCCTCATTTCTGGTTTTGCCTCTCATAGGTAATGCCCTGCGGTCTTTTTTCGCCGTAGAACAATTTCTATATATGTTGCTTCAGCTCGAAAATTTGTTTAATAGTGTCTTTGGCAGCACACAAGGGCAAGCATAGATTAGAGAATGGTCAACCTTGATTACGCGAAAGCAATAGCATCCTTTTTTGTGCTAGAAAGGGATACGTTGCATTCGTGGGTGCAAACGAATGTACACCCTTCTATGCATCATCTTGGTAAATGGGATTTTCCAAAGTGTCATCCAGAGCAGCACGGGTTTCATTTCTACATTGTTTAGTAAATATGATATCATTTGCAGCAAGTGTTGCCTCTATTTTCTGTAGAGAGGATATTGTCACCTATCCACAGTCCCAGATTTGATCTACAAACAGTTCAAACCTACTTGTCTCTAATCTAATATAACCTAGCTGTTATATGCTAAACAATTTAGTTAACCCTTACCAATTCACAGTGAACGCAGCATAGACAAAATCCAACGCATGTTCACCTATTCAGAAGCTGTTCATATGCATAAATATCTATTTTGCCTCTGTTTAAGTATGACTTTCTCAGTTGCAACCAAACGTGTAGGTGTTCCCGGTGAAATGTTTTCTAATTGGCTACAGTAAGGTGCAGATGTAGACGTTGCTTCTCCTTGCCAATTTCTCACTGAAACTTGCAGGGATAAAACAAAAATATTTGCTGGTAGCATACTCTCTAGTGCTTGACAATTAAAGATCCATATCGCACCCAATCTACATTATTTAACTTGATAAATATGAGCTCGTTTTTCTACTCTTTTTGTGTCTACATAAGTTATTGCTTACATTAAAGACATTTAAATCAAACTTGCTGTAGGCAATAATTGCATATTAACATTGTTCAGGCATTGATTGAGGGGCCACTTTTACTTTATGTAAAACCAAAGTCTGATTAGTTTCCCAGGTTTCAACACCCTTGAGCCTTTTTGGGGCCAAGTGGCTTATTTTTGGTTTACCACCCGAAAATAGAGAGGAAACTGTTTTTACTTTTAATACATTTCTAGATATTTTTGTCACCAGGGCTGTCCAAGCAATGTCTTCAGCCACAAACAAGAAGACTTTGTACTCTTTACATTACATCTTTGAGTAACGTTACCAAATTATTCTTGCATTTCAGCTGTCATGTGACTGATCATATCAGTTATCATCTTGTGTTTAACAGTGTGTCAAGTTTCTGTGTATGTGCTAATTCTCTTTGCTATATTAACTTTTTTCCTACATTTGTTTTTATTTTTTATTTTATTAGTGTCTTTAGAATATAACAAAGACAGAACTTCATCCTGCCTTTCCTTCAACACATAAATGTCACGAGGCACTCTGCCTAGAAAATCTACAAATTCTAGTAGTATTTCATAAACTATAGCAATATTTCTAGTTTACTCAAAGTTTATTACATGAACTCATAACGATTTCTTATTTCAATTAAACACGTCAATCTGTATGTACCATTATTAAAATGCAATATATGTGTCAAAACAGTTCATCAAATATCAACTTAATTCGTCTTCCAATCACAGACACCTTACATTTAAAAAATATAGCATAGAATAGAAAGTAGATGATCTCTCTGTTTATCATTACATGTGATGTTCACATGACTCAATAAGCCTTGAAAACATACTCAGAATACAAACTGTCCAGAAAATCAGGAAGCAAAGGTAACGACATGATTAATTCAAAGCAAATGGATATTGATGTAGGTGTAGTAGTAGGATACCATGAAATACAACGAAATACATACCCCAGAGGAAGGAACGTCTGTCTAAACTGTTCGACAATGGAACATTTACTTTTGAGCAAGACAAGCACTTATGGCATGGTTAGTAGCTAAAAACACATGACAATGCTTTGAGGGGTCTCTGCCTCATATGATTATATAATTAATTTAAAACAGATGTAAAACAGATAACCTGTCTCCAAAACGAGCAGCAATTTAAGGGCTTATTTAGAATGTGCATGACCTCTGTGCATTCAAAGTAGGATGGATGGGGCAGCCATATCTTTTTTGGCACATGTCCAGCAACAGCTAAACTCTAACTCTAAGTGAGAGCCTATGTGTTTAATACAGACAGGAAGGATTGTAAATACAATAAGGAACTTATAGGCCTAAGGTCTGGACTTTAGTCTCAGTGTTGCTAAGGTAAAAACATTCTTACTTATGAGTCTATTGTTTTTCCCATGATTGGCATCAGGCTTTTTCCTCACTTACCATAAAACTAATGCCACTTGTTCCACCATGCAACAGTTGTTGGGATCTCTAGGTTCTCTGCTTGGACAGGCATCTCTGCCTTTTGTGAGGGCCTACAATGTGTGATTTCCATAGAGGAGGGCACCTACTATACACCAAGATGTCTGATAGAGATGAGGAACAGAATTAATTAATTTGGAAGTACATGAGATGACCAGAGTCCAGTACCATGCATAAGCTGATAATTTTATGTTAGAATGTTTGGTCATATCAGAGAACCGTGTACCACACCCCAATTGGCGCATCTAGCAATTAAGCCTTTCTGCTAAAGTAACATATCTCAGCACTGTGTTTCATTTCAGATGAAATTCTAAAAAGAATTGTCATATTTAACTGATTGTTCTATTGTGGAAAAAGTATCTGATCCCAAATTTAGGAAACCATGTCACTGCCTGTATAACATCCACAGTGATTGACACTCAGTATCACACCCACCCCAGATACAGTCTGCTGACGGCAAAACTGTTCTGATGTGCAGGCTAAGGGCCTGATACCGCCGCCCGCCTCGCGGGAACCGCCATATGGCCGCTCCGCGGTCAAAAGACCGCGGAGGCCATTCAGGCTTTCCCGCTGGGCTGGCGGGCGACCGCCAGAAGGCCGCCCGCCAGCCCAGCGGGAAACCCCTCCCCACGAGGAAGCCGGCTCCGAATGGAGCCGGCGGAGTGGGTATGTGCGACGGGTGCAGTTTGCACCCGTCGCGTATTTCAGTGTCTGCATTGCAGACACTGAAATACACAGTGGGGCCCTCTTACGGGGGCCCCTGCAGTGCCCATGCCATTGGCATGGGCACTGCAGGGGCCCCCAGGGGCCCCGCGGCACCCCCTACCGCCATCCTGTTCCTGGCGGGCGAACCGCCAGGAACAGGATGGCGGTAGGGGGTGTCAGAATCCCCCATGGCGGCGCAGCAAGCTGCGCCGCCATGGGGGATTCCAAGGGCAGCGGTAAACCGGCGGGAGACCGCCGGTTTTCCTTGTCTGACCGCGGCCGAACCGCCGTGGTCAGAATGCCCTGAGGGGCACCGCCGGTCTGTCGGCGGTGCTCCCGCCGACCCTGGCACCGGCGGTCTGAGACCGCCGGGGTCAGAATGAACCCCTAAGTACGCACATTCTAATAACACAAAACCAACCTCTAAGGTTTACTGTTTCACTTTAACCTAATAAGCAGATTGTCTAAGGTGTGGAAAGGTGTGAACCACTTTTCAGTGGTTGAGAGGGTAAGGTTAGGGACCCTACAGGAACACCTATTTATCTTGCTGTGGAGAATATATTTTAACAAAAGACATATCAAATTGTGTAAGTTCACATGCGAATCTCTTAATGTCAGCAGCTCCATACCACTATACATGATTTCAAACAAAAACAAGTTCATGCAAGCCAAGTCTGAGAAACAATTTCACATCAAATGTTTAACTGAAGTGTAATTTTCAGATGAATTGCATTTACAATTTAATAGAAACAAATTCAATGAAGGTCGTTTTATGAAATTGCTAATTACATATGTTTTAAAATGTGCTAAATCCATTGTTCTTGAACATTGGTTTGATTAGTCTAGGCCTCCTTTTCCCTCCCCCCCCTTTGCTTCCCATATCTTGTAACTAGGTGATGTTTCCTTTTTTTAATTGCTGTTCTGTCAGGGAGTGTAAGACCCTGAACCACACTTCCCTCTTCCCAGTGAACTTTCATTCCTGCCACATGACTTCTCTCTTCTTTTTCTTCCTTCCTCCATTTCCCTTTGTCGTTTTTCCTTCGGACACTCTCAACCCACTCACACCACAAATCATTAAAATACGTTTTCTAGTCAGCAGACTGTTTCTGGGGTGGGTGTGATACTGAGTGTCAATATTATTCTATCATTTGGCTGGAAAAACGAAAGCCTCAGTCATTCACCACCTTTTTTCAGCTTTCTTCGTCCTACAGTAATTTTGTCATTTATTTAGTTCTTCATGAGATTGAGAGAACTGATCTGTCCTCAGCGTTATGTCTTAGGATTCTAAAGACAATCACTAGATATGGGAGCTAGGAAAACCTGGAAGCCCCTTTTTTATCACAGTATACAAACTCAGTATCATGATAAGTTGGGGGCGTGGCTATGCAGAAAATGGCGTAGGAAGCAATGAAGCAGAGATCTGGAACTTGAGGTCTCGTTGGTCCCCCATTCGCCCATCCAGCAAGAAGGGGACAGCCAGGAACTACTCTCTGGGCACCCACAACCACGATGCCCATTCCAGTCGGCTCGCAGGTCACTGAGAAAGACTGGACGTCTGCAGAGGGAGGTGTGAGCGGAGGCCGACTGTCCTAAAATGGCATCCTCTTAGTCGGCCGACCGGAGTAGACGCGAGCTCGGGAGGACCCAATACCGGCACAGGACCCTGAAGAATATGGTGAGCGGACCTACGAGATCCAGGAACCAGTGTGTGAGATATATTATTGGATGAATCACATCAGGGGCCAATCTTGTGCTGCGACTCCCGTGTCCAGACAGTGGGACGGTAGTGGCGAGGAGTCGTGGAGGGTGGCGAGCGTGCAGCACTATGCTCAACCCAGAAGAAAGTACATAGAGGGTGCCTCCCCTGAGCCCTGATCCAGACCCGCTGAGCAACTGGGAAGAGGATTTGGAGGAGACCCCATTGGGAGCCAGCCTGAGAAACTGATGACTGGATCGAGTGGACCAGGCAGAGCTGAACACCCATTAGACCCTGCACGTAGGATTGTGGCCTTCAGAAGATGTGAGAGCAGAATTGATCTGGAACACGGGACTCGCTCCAGCCGATACCCTGCGCAGGACAGCAGCGTCCATACAGGTGACAGACCAGCAGCTCTTGAGGCTGGTGCTGCAAAAGCCTTGTGCCTGACCTTAGCACTGGGTGCAGAAAACTCACAGGAAATTGCCCCCCCCCTTCCGGGCAGAGAAGAACGAGGACTCAGCAGCTGAAACTGGAAGGTCTCTCTTTCTAGGGTTCCAAGAAGTGCGTGGAACATCCACACCTCAATTATATAGCACTGTGACTGCGACTGCGACATTGCCGACAAGATCCAACTGCATGAAAGACAAGACTCCAGATCAGCCCTTATATAAGGGGAGCCGGCACAAGCAAAGACAGGGTGTCAATCATAGCTCATGAGAAAAATACCCTAACAGCACCTAGTAGAGCACAGCATCGAGAAACCCAACTGTGGAGCTCTTTCCTGTGTAACTGGCTCCCGTCAAGGCAAAAGGGTCCGGTGTTGACGAAGGGACGCAGTGGTGTGGCCCCCCAGTCACTAAGGCAGTGGGGACCGATTCAGATCCCGCCAAAAAAATAACAGCCCAGAGAGGGTCAATGATCTTTCCCGTACCGAGGCGCTCACTATATCCATCTTACACCATGGGAAAAGCCCTGATAAAAAGGATGAGGTGCTCGGAGGCCCACAGGGTATGAAGGCAGCCAGCGTTGAGGAAGAGAAGATGCTACCACCAACAACAGATATAACAACCACCACCCCTACATTACAGGACGTGATACAGGTCATAGCGGCGGCTCGCACAGTGCTAAATGTCAAGATTGACACCTTAAGTATAGACTTGTGCCTCCTTCGTGATGACCATCTTCGCTTGGCAGAGCGCATCACCACGACAGAAAGGGAAATCTCAGCAGCAACTCCTGCCTTGGCACTGGCAGATGGTTGCTTGACAGCCATTGAAGCCGGATTAAAGACACTAGAAAACAGAGCAGAAGACGCAGAAACCAGAGCACGATGTAACAATATCAGCATAGTAGGACTTCCTGAAAAAGTCGAAGGCTCAGACATGGTGAACTACCTGGAAACCTGGCTCAGATCCGTGGTAGCTTCGGAGGGGCTCTGCCCCTTTTTTGCACTGGAGAGGACCCATGGAGTGCCCTGCTTCCATCAACCCAGAGTAAGGGGATTGGGGCCTGATTGACTCTTGGAGAGATCACCATCCGAAGCACAGGGACTACTCCTTCCATTCCCTATTGTATGACCTTCACGTATGACTGGACACATTCCTATGCTCACCAGACGTACATGAGACAACACATTTGACCGAATATCTGACCTGAACGATTTTGTATCATAACCCTCTTCTACTGAAGCTGGGGTGGTTCCTTACACCGACACTGATCCCCATGTGGCAGCTCCAACCTGCACAGTTGGAGGATTAGGTTTTCGCAGATGCCATCGGCACTGCTATAAGTGATTACTTTGAGACAAATGAGGGCACGACAAACTCCAAATTGTTAGAATGGGATGCATTTAAGGTAATGATCAGAGGATGATGTATCTCAACAGCTAAAGGAGAATGTCAGACGCTCCTCCATGACATAGGGCAAGCAGAACAAGAGCTACATTCACTTGAACAGAGGCGACCAGAGGACCCTAACCTGCAGGCAGCACTACTCGTAACCCGGGAAAACACAATGGCAGCAACCGAGAGACTACGTTGTTACGACTATAAAGCCTACATCACTCGTACACTCTCAGAAAGGGACTGGGTTAGTTCTCTACTAGCATGGCTGGCAAACCCCACATGCAGAAGCTTGGTCATAGTGGAATTGGCAAGCCCCACAGGTCTTAGCATTACTACTCAGGCTGCTATTAATAGGGAGTTCTATAACTATTATGCTGACCTCTGCACCAGTGTTTTTCAACCTTTTTTGGGCAAAGGCACACTTGTTTCATGAAAAAAATCACGAGGCACACCACCATTAGAAAATGTTAAAAAATTTAAGTCTGTGCCTATATTGACTATATATAAAGTAATTCTCTTGAATAGGAATCAAATAAACACAAAGAAAGTATTTTATAATTACTTTATTATGAAATAGTAAGTAAACAGAAATATGAAAAATTATAAAATACTTTATTCAGTGCGCAACCTGGGCCTGTTTGGCTGAACACAAAGCTGATATTCTGGCTGGAATCGAAGAAAGACACACACGTAGCTCTTCGTCAACAGCTCTCAGTCTCTCTCTGTATTTAGTTTTTATAGCAATCATGCTTGAAAAGCTCATCTCACACAGATATGTAGTGGAAAATGGGAGCAATGTCAAAATAGCTTTGTTTGCCAGAAGGGGGAACTCCTTGGCAGTATCCAACCAAAAACTGTCCAAAGGTAGATCAGCAAATCTTAGCTTGAAACCACGATTTTGTCTCAGTTCAGTTAGTTCCTCCTGCTCCTGTAAAGTCATGTCCTTTCCACCAACTGATGCTAAGCTTTAAGGGTCCCTAACCCAGTCAAGGCATTCAGTGGAGACTGAAGAGAAATAAAATGACAACTTCTCCTCGAGAGTTTTTAAATGTTTAACTATTATCTCACACAGTGCAGCAGGGTGAACACCTTGCCATTGCTTGGTGAGTGTGAACATTTCAAGATTGCCACTTTCCACGTGTTGATGCCAGAGTTGCACCGACCATGGCTGCAGCTCCATCGGTTAAAAAAAACCTGCATAAGTGCTGAGGAACCCAACATCTGGAACGTTCTAGATGCGTCGCGAGACACTTTTCCAAACAGAACTGTTCAGAGGGTGTTTTTTAGAAGGGACAAGCACGGGATGTCTACCAAGGAGCGCGAGACAGATGACGTCAGTGTCATCCCATGGACATCAGATGCCCCAGGCCAAAGCGTCGCCAAACTTTATTTTCCTCAGGACATCTGAATGCAGGAAAGA
Organism: Pleurodeles waltl; assembly: GCF_031143425.1. Classification (NCBI taxonomy): domain Eukaryota; kingdom Metazoa; phylum Chordata; class Amphibia; order Caudata; family Salamandridae; genus Pleurodeles; species Pleurodeles waltl. The sequence continues at coordinate 445,364,937 of NC_090442.1, read as the reverse complement.
GGCTGCCATGAGCACACGCGATGCATTACGAAAACCAAAATAGAGAATTAAATTAACCCTGAGCCGCTAAAGGAAATCAAAAAAGGGGAAGATTACATGTTTGAGCAGCTCCCCTCTAGACCCGTTCTAAAGTTATCCGGAAAAGTGGTATTCATTTAGTCCTAAAGAATTTCGAGCCAACGCGCTTCCCTTCTCCGTAGCTTTCCCACCATGACTAGAATTTCAAAGGCGTCAGTTCTGAAAATGAGATGAAACTGCAAATAACAAGTTACTTAAACAGACGCGTCCCCTTGGTTTAGTGCTTCGAGGCCCGCCTTTAGGGGCCGCCCGCTTGTCGGGGCTGAGGACAACAACTGTCTGTCTCCTCAGAGCCTTGAGGGGTCCAGTCCCGTGGGAGTGGGGCCCCCCTTCAGATGAACAGCCCAGGCCAGCGCTGGCCCCGCAGCTGGAATAGGACATCCCTTTGTTCGACCGAGGGAGGCGCCTAGAAGCAAAGACCCTCTGGCCCGGTCCCTGCAGCTAACGGACCCTTCAACATCTGGTTCACACGCAGTGGGAGAGAGACACACCCATGAAAACCTACACTGCCCCCTGCAGCCCCGGTGGAGGCACGTCACCCCACAGTCCAGGCAAGAGCTGAACATCTGTGCAAAGAAATCCCCAACTCTCCAGGCCGCGGGCCAACTCCACAGCGCCGGGCCTGTTTTTTTTTTCTTCTTGCTATTATATGAAATCTGTTTTTTTTATGAGGCCGGACAACGTTCCTTCACTGGCAGAGGCCGTCCGTGGTTTGGGTTGAAAAACGACAATCTGAGCTAACATGCACTGCAAATAATCTTTTTTTCTGTACAGTAATGTGATCCAGTCTACACTGTAGGCTCTGGAACCAGCTGCCCTGCTTTACGATCCCAGCTTCTCCGCGTTAACGAACGCAACGTGTGATTGTGGACAAATAACTATAGCTCACACTTCCCTGGTTAAATGACCGGCCAGAACGTGGAAGCGCGTAGAGAAAGAACCGTCCCTTATATTAAGTGATGTAACTATATATACTAAAAATATGCGTTTGTGTTTACAATTTAAGACGTTTTTTATTGACTGGAGCAGAAAAGCTGAGGTGTCACAATGTTCCGTAAGACACACAACAGCGGCTCCCTTAGTGGAGCTCAAACTCGCTGCCTTTGACAGATATAAACCTAAAAAGAAACTATATCAGACGGTGACCGACTCGCCTTTCGTCATAAGGAAGCTACAATGGTATTATATATTATAAATTACTTGAGGTTTTCAGGCCTCACGATGGCTATCAGGAGCACAATCTTACTACTCCTACAAGGGAACACCCCTAGAGGCCAATCTGATGGTTTCTTCACGAGGAACAAATCTAGAGTAAACTGAGGTTTAGTCAAATCCGTAAAATGAAAACACGCTTGCCCTGATATTTGCTGCTCCGCGAAAGCGGACGTAAAAACTGTACAGGGCATTAAGTAAACCAGGGCACAGTCCTATGCAGAAGTGATGCTTAATTATACCAACAAGCACACAACTACATGTTCAGTAAAAGTGACGCTGTCAGGCCAGTGCGTCATCAGCTCTAAAAGTGCACATTCCGATAGTGACATGGAGAAGGTCTGAGTGCACGATCGCCAGTCACAGTGCCCATGTGTAGAGGGTCTGTGCACAGTCAGCTTCGATTGTCCCTGTACCGGATAGTACGTGCCAACTGTAAGTCCACTGTCATCTGTGCACGCACTTAGGACCCAGTGTTTGTCCACACTGACCAACCCCGTGCAGTCACGGCGCTTGCACGCTCTGCTGTAACTGTCAGCATCCGGCACACTCAGCCTCCGCCAAGCAGTAAAATTACATCCCTCTGTGCAGTGCAAGCCGTGCCAATAGTAAATGAGATGGGCGTGTGCCATGTGCAGCAATTAGCGCCCAAAGTACAACAGGTAACCCGCAGCGCCTTGCAAAACCCTTCACAAATAAATACAAGTGTCAGAGAAGAAATACATCTCTGTGATCACGCCCATTCAGCCGCCCCAGGGCCCGTAAACGTGTCTGTCCATAAGTGCACCTGTGTATTCTGCTTGTTTACTCTGGGACCACTCTCAATAGACGAACCACACAAGAAACCACTGCTGTTCCATCATGCACTGAGCTGCCTTTACGCAGGAGGTGTCAGCGCACAATCAGATGTCCTGTGCCAGCATCCATGCACAACGCGTAAGTGAAAAAGTGCCCGTGCACTGGTGCTACCATGCGAACGTGTCAGAGTTTTCTCAGCTGCCATTCTGCCACGGGCCGTCAGTGAGCGGGCAACCTTTGTACCATTATAGTGTACCGGGATATCAGTACACACTCAGACGTCGAGTCTCAAGTCGGTGTCAGTGCACAATCACATGTGGGCGAAAATTTGACATTTAAAAAAAAATCTTTCGAATTTTTCCCACGGCACACCAGGCAACATCTCGCGGCACACTAGTGTGCCGCGGAACAGTGGTTGAAAAACACTGCTCTACACAAGCAAAGTCTGACCAGCTGCTAGAGACATCCAAGATTTCTTATCAGTTTTTGTACTCCCAACTGTTTCTGAGCAGGAGGCGTCAGAGCTGGGCGCAGCGATCACACTCGCAGAGGTGAAAAACGCTGCCACTAGCATGGCAAGAAATAAAACCCCGGGACCAGATGGGTTTCCGGTTGAGTTTTATTCAGCATATAACCAAGATCGGTCCAAAACTGGTTGAGATGTATGAGGAGGCCAGGAAGTGTGGTGCACTTCCTGCTTCAGCCTGAGAGGCCTTGATTATACCTCTGCTGAAGCCAGGGAAAAAATCCATAGACATCACATTTTACTGACCCTTGCCGATGTTGTCAGTGGATTAAAAAATATTAAGTACAATTTTAGCTACGTACCTCTTAAAGCATATGCCACATTTAGTTCAAACAGATCAAGCTGGGTTTATATGTGGGAGGCACACTGCTACTAACATATGACGACTATTCTCAATCCTAGATGGTGATGATTCTGATAAACGAGAACGATGATCTTCGCTATTGACTTTGAAAGAGCTTTTATAGCCTGGAATGGCACTACTTACATGAGGTGCTTTGTAAATTCGGCCTTGGTGACCGGTTTATTGCATGGACCTGACTGCTTCATGCTGATCCAAAGGCCAGGGTTTTCACAGGAGCTACCATATCAGGGAGCTATAGGGTGGAGAAGGGGACCAGGCAGAGCTTCCCACTTTCCCCCTTGCTCTTCGCTCTCGCTATCGAGCCATTAGCCTGTATAGCTAGGAAGGGAAAAGGCTACGGGGGATTAGAGTAGCGAGCCACAACCACTAATTTGCACTCTATGCTGACGACCTTCTTCTCTTTTTAGAAAACACAACGAATGCATTGCACGGGTCGCAACGTCTGTTGGAGAGGTTTGGTGCTGTATCCAGGCTTCGAGTTAACTGGCAAAAATCTAGCCTCTTTCCAGTAGAGGAAGGCAGAGCAGCCCTCCTGGACCTCGACAATCTGACCTGGGAACCTAGATGCTTAGCATACTTAGGAGTCCGCGTTTATCATAACCAGCTAGATCTACTGGAGGGGAATGTAGCATGGGGGATGAGAGGCCTTCCTAGCGCTAATGTCATTCTGGGCATCCCTCCCTTTGGCAGTGGTAGGGCAGGTTGCACTCCTGAAGATGATGGGCGGGTTGCACTCCTGAAGATGATAGCCCTACCCCGCTTGCTATACTTCTTTTCCACTCTTCCGTTGTGGATCCCGAGAGCTTTCTTTTAAGTAACTCAGCTCGATGAGGGTGAGCTTTTTATGGGTGACTGGAAGAAAGCGACTGGCGCTCTCTGTCCTACAAAGACCGCTGGCAGAGGGTGGCCTGGCCACCACCGATTTCTAGTCCTGCTACCTGGCGGGGCAATTACAATGATTGACTCGCTGGATGGCTTGCTGAGCAAAGCCCGATAGAGAGCCCACTCCTTTCATCCTGGACCTTCCATCGCTGCCTAGAGTGATCCTGCAGCTGGCCCAGCCCACTGCTACTAGTTCCAAAGAACTGACAGTTATGCACAAATGCTGGTCGCGCTATCTTTGGTGTTCAAAGAGTGGCAAACCCTATGCACCAGAAATCCCACTACAGTACCTACTGGCATTACCATATGGGGGAGAATGGAGGGAGCTGTTGAACTGGGAGGCGAACGGGGCAGCATCTATGGGTACCTTTTATGAAGCTAATACCCTCCCACCATTTGCAGAATTCTGGAATTGCTGCGTTCTCCCACCAGACCACTTTCTGCTCTACGGAGTGGTCATCAAGGCGACTGTGGTGCACTGGTGTCAGGAAGACTATTGCTAGCATTGTTAAGTTCTTCCCTCAGCAAAAAAGATTCCCCTTTTCCTTGTACCCACATTGGTTGCAGTGGCGTCCTCACTCCCGGTGGCTCTTGCAGATGCTGTTCTTAGAAGTAGCTTCTCAGGTTTAACTGCCACTCAAGATGGAGGCCATAAAGCTTTGTGAGGTAAGTGCTCTAGTGTTTCTACCTTAGTCTTGCGCTGAAGCTTTCCTCCAGCTGTTTCTCTCTGGGGGCCCTGCACTTCAACTGTCATTCTGAAGAAAATGAGAAGTGTTCCTGAGGCTCTTTGTTTCATAGAGAATTCTTCCAGTATTGAGTAATTATTTGTTCTTGTTATGGTGTGCACACCAGCTATCTTGTCCCTTTTAAAGCTGAATTTTTTTCTTCTTCCAACTACTGGCTATCGGCTTTCTGAGGAGAATTTGTTCTGGCTTATCAGAACTTCAAGCAACTGCAGTAAGGAATCCTTTTGTATGATTTCCATGCTTGCCAATATATATGTACGTGTATATTCAAGAACTCTTTGCTGTGCAGACTTGTCAGTCTTAGAGACAACCCTCAGTGCTCAGACTAATTCCTAGAGACTGTGAATGAGATAACTGAACTTTGAGAAGGAGTTTTCATTTCCTGTAAAAGACATTAGTAGTTTGTATGTTTTTGAACTTTTGGACTGTCTCCAGAGAACCTTGGAAACCTCTGACTCCTGGAGAAAAGAAGATATTAAGTTAACATTGTTCTCTTAGCGAGAGGCTAGTCTCTCAAAAGATCTAGGTTAGGAGAGTTATAGAATTGGCTGAATGTGAATGGCTGAACAGTTGAATGCGCAGTAGGAATATACTTATCTATGCTCTTATCACCTGACTGTAGGTCCTTCCTTTAAAGAAATCCCAATAAGAAGAAACGTGAAGGTGTTCAGAGACACACACTGAATATCTTATGTTCAAGTGGTGAAACACAGGCTGGAACTGGATCTGGAGGCAGTCTCTCTTTTTCTATTCCCATTCCCCTTTCTCCCTAGCGGGTGCAGGGTGCAGATGATCAGTTAAAGTCTGAGCACGCATCTGTTGGAGGGATTTGGGTAAAAGGCATCGGCTCCTGTTCAAGTTTGATTTAATGGGTAATCTTCTGACAACTGGCGAGTCGGTCGTGCAGAGCCTCCCCTTCCTGAAACATATCAGTACTTGGTGGCTGCCATGGGCACCAATAGGGCAGTGACCTGTCTTTAAACAGAAGTGGGAAGTAGAACTGGGCATCTCACTCACAGACGACGTTGAGAGGAAATACTAACCTGGACCCCAAACGCCTCAAGGAATGCTCGTTCACTTAACACCAGACAGACTTCTGATACATTTTGGGGTAATAGGGGCAAAATGCCCAAGATGTGCAGCCATAGAGGCAGATTTCCTCCACATGTTCTGAACCTGCCCGAATCTGAGGGAATTCTGGGAGGCTGTCATCAAGGCATTAGCAGATGTGTTGGAACAAGAAGTTCCCAACAACCCCAGACACTGTTTACTCGGGGGATACAGGCACACAGCCCGCATTAGAGTGACAGACCAGTTCAGTGATTTGGCTCTGTTATTGGTTAAAAGAGAAATAGCAATTAATTGGAAAGAGGCTCGGGTCCCCAGGAGAAATCATGGAGAAGGGAAGTGCTGAAATGGGCAAAAGCAGAAGAAAGAGTGAGATACCGCAAATCCAAGAGAGGCCAGGGGTTGATGGAGAGGGCACCGGCCTGGGGCACTCTGATATATGAATGGGACAGTTCAGGTGACGGACCCCGAGAAGAGACGTCATCCCCCTGAGTAGGGGGAATTGGCAACTGAGACATGGCCCAGGAGACTAATCCCCCTGCACTTAACACACATAATGGTAGAAGAAGACAAGATAGTAGATGGAATCCGATTGAGAATTGCTCACCACAGTGATAGATATTCAGAATACTAGGGTATTCAGATACAGCTATGCACACAAGAGGGAGGGAGGAAAGGGGCTTAGATACCTGTATAGGAGAGCCCCCTTGAAAGAAGACAAAACAAAAGTGCTGCACACCTAGATTACAAGCAGCAGATGAGACACATTGAAGTTGATGGCACCATTGAGTGCGATACTTGACTGAGCAAGCACTGTCTATATATATATATATATATGTATATATATATACTATTGCTGTAAATATTGATATCCAATTGCATATAAATATTGTCCATAAAATAGCAGTGATGAAAGAGGGGCACACCCAAAGGTATGCGTTGTTATGTTCAAAATCAATAAAATATGTAAAAAAGTCATAAGTGACCACCCTGATCACTGATTAAAAGCATGGGCATGTAAAGTACTCTATATAAATTTTTTAAGAGAGCACTTTCTACTTCTTATACATTGTGGCCTACGTGGTGGTGATTGCCTTAGTTTGGGAATGACAACACATTTTTTAACAGCATGTTCAAAATGGAGCTTCTGACTTAGTATCCTTTAGTGGAATTAACAGTTCATTTTTGGCTGACAGAATATTTGATATATTTTTTAGGTTCATTTCATGTGATGTATGTCTGGAGTGGCTTTCCTGAAGAACGCGCAAAGAAGCTGAAGTTGAAACCACAATATTGGAGAACACAGCAATAGCAACAATATTAATGAATGAAATAAAAAACATTTAAAGAAATCACCAACAAAAGACTGAATTATGAATTAAGGAAGAGATTATTGTATTAATGATTTAACTTTTTATACATGTATGCATATATTATCGTTGGAAAGCATTTTCAATAGAAATGCTGACTTTTTGTGAAATTATTACCATTATATGTGAGTGAAAATGAGCTATGTATGGTAATAGGAGTATGTGTGGAAGTGACTGTTATGGCATGAAGTGTATGAGTTTAAAAAAAAAATGTATTGATCAATTGTATCGACAAACTGTTTAAGTGGATAGTATTTGTACGCAAAGAATATAATGATGGATATAAAGATGCAATATTGTTGATTTTACAGATAATAAGAATGATGGTATAAAGAACAATTATTCTGTCTGAGCCATTAATAATGGAGTATTAAGTAGGTAAAAATAAGCTATGTTGCCTGGTGCTTTCTTTAATATTTTTGTTATTTTCCCCATTATTTAGTCCAGTGGGTCCCTTGTTTAAATCCAAATTTTTCTGCCCTTAGCCTTTTTGTGCCTGTGACCTGTCTTGGGTCTCATGACTGGGGATATCTCACAGCTATACCTTGGGAATTGCTCCCAGAAAGTCACAAAATAGAGGAACTAGACACGCCTAATGCTCCATCTGCTAGCAGGATGGGGGGGTGGAGCTAGGCACATCCCCACTTGCAACTCAAAGGAAAGTGTTCTGCCTGGGCATAAAGGAACTATCACCTCTACATTATCACTTCATCCATCTTGGAACCAGAGCAGGGGAGCCACGAAATTCCATGCACTTCAAAGCCACTGTCTAGAACCTTCTCCCACTTTCCAGAAAGAGGGCACCATGGTATAAAAATAGGACCTCAGAAACCAAATCTTTAGTTCACTCCTGGGCCTGTGGAAGGACTCCCAGAAGACTACCTGCTACTGTTACCTGCTATGCACTCTGCAAGACAGGTTTGCAGCACCTGGAAGGATTGTTTTGCTGCCTGGAGACTGCCTTGAACCCTCAGAGGACTGCCCTGATTTCGAACCATGCATCTTCACCTGATCCCAGGACCACCAGAGTCACTGCAAAGGCTAACTTGCTGGCCTTCTGTTCAGAGCTACAAGGACACAAACCCCCTGCACCACCTTGAAGCCTCAGACTTTTGTGAGTCCTGAACCTTCAAATGGTATCCCACCAGGTCACGACCATTGGTTGTGATGCTAAAGGTGCACAGCTGGCCAAAACCCAAAACTGAGGGCTTAGAAGCTTTTTATGACCAAAGAACTGTTCTGAGAATCAGGAGGAGACCAGGACCAACCTGCTTGCTTGCGGTCCGAGGACCATCACTAGTCGGATAGACTGTGTTGAATTTCCTGCTACACTCTTCTCCACAGCAGCAAACCCTGCTGAGAGGTCCTTCACCAAAAGGGTATCCAGCCTTGTGAAACCATCTTTAGCTACAGCCCTCTGCCTAATCTCACTGGAGATTTTCAACTTCCAAAAAAAAGAATTAGTCAGAATGTCCGAAACGTGCTCTATTGTAGTTGGCCATATTTTTTAACTTTGACCTGGTCTTGTGCTACAATATGTCTGCAGTTGCTGCTTTGATTGTTTAGGTGATTATTGTTTGCTAAAAACTCTAAAACTCATAACGTTGGTTCTACTGATTGGATGTTTGCTATTTTGGTGTCAAATAATTCATTAAAATGTACTCTATTTGTATTAGTTATTGTGGGATTTGTCTTGTGTTGTGTATTCACTTTATTACTGTTTGTAAGCTGCATAAATACTTTACATGTTGGCTCTAAGTTAAGCCTGAAAGTGTTTTTGTTAGACCTGACAGCCTTAGGGTGGTAACTTTTTTCCTGCCTCCCTCCACTTTTTGGACACTGGTTCTGCTGGTTTTAGGACTATGTGCACTTTACCACTGCTAACCAGTGCTAAAGTGCATATGCTCTCTCCCTTAAAACATGGTGACATTGGCTCATACCCAATTTGCTTATTTAATTTGTATAAGTCCCTAGTAAAGTGCACTACATTTGCCCAGGGCCTGGAGATTAAATGCCACTAGTGGGCCTGCAGCACTGATTGTGCCACCCAGAGTAGCCCCGTAACCATGTCTCAGGCCTGCCATTGCAAGGCCTGTGTGTGCAGTTTCACTGTCAATTCAACTCGGCATTTAAAAGTACTTGCCAAGCCTTAAACTCCCCTTTTCCTACATATATGTCACCCCTAAGGTAGTCCCTAGGTAACCCATTGGGCAGGGTGTTGTTTAAGTAAAAGGCAGGACATGTACCTGTGTAGCATATCTATCCTGGTAGTGTCAAACTCCTAAAATCGTTTTACACTGCTGTGAGGCCTGCTCCTTTCATAGGCTAACATTAGGGCTACCCTCATATACTGTTTGAGGGATAGGTTCTGATCTGAAAGTGGTATCAAGTCATATTTAGTATGGCCAGAATGGTAATACAAAATCGTGCTGACTGGTGAAGATGGATTTAATATTACTATTTTAGAAATGCCACTTTTAGAAAGTGAGCATTTCTCTGCACTTTGATCCTTCTGTGTTTTTCAATCCATGTCTGGCTACGTTAGCTGACAGCTCCCTTGTGCATTTCACTCAGACAACTGCAAACACAGAATGCTCAGTCACACCTGCACACATCTGCATACTGAATGGGTCTTCCTGGGCTAGGAGGGTGGAGGGCCTGACACTTACATGTCAAAGGACAATGGCCTGCCCTCATACAATAGACTGCCACACCCCCTACTGGGACCCTGGCAGACAGGATGGAACTGAAAGGGGCCTTGTGCACTCTTTGACGTCTCCCCCACTTCAAAGCACATTTGGGTATTCAAACAGGGCCTCTGACCCTAGCAACTCAGACACTTCTGGACAAGATACCACTGCTGAAGAAACTCTGAACCAGAACCTGCAATCTGCCAAGAGAAGCTGCCTGGCTGCCCAAAGGACTCATCTGACTGCTTTGCTGAAAAAGGACTGTTGCCTTGCTGTTGGCCTGCTGCCTTGCTGCCCTCTGGCTCTGCTGATAAGTACTGTCCAAGGGCTTGACTTGAACTTGCCTCCTGTTTTCTGAAGTCTCGGGACAAAAAAGACTTCGTCTCTGATGACCTCCTTGTGCAGCAAACTTTTAATGCACAGCCTGCCAGAAACAAAGCACAGCCTGCATCATGGTGAGAAAATCACCACACGCCGAACCAGAATGACGCAGCCCGGGTCCCCGAGTGGAGATCGACGCAGCAAAAGCATTGTGACTGGAAAATTTACGCACGGCCCACTGGGATCAACGCATTGCCAAGCCGGAATGACGCAGCCAGGCTTTCTGCAAGAAGAATTGACGCAGCACCTGCCGCATGACAAAAATTGCCCTGCATCGTCCACTGGATCGACACAGCTCCTGTGACTTCGTCCTGCACACCCAGGATTTCTCTGCATCATCCCCAAGGCATCCAAATATCCCGCAACCTGGGGAGGATCCAAGCCAGTGTGCCGGAAATTGACATAAAGGCTTTCCTGTGTGGAAAAACATTGACGCATCGTCGGCGTGAACCCGGAGAAACCAGTGCACACCTCCCCGTTTTCCACACATCTCCTCCTCTGCGGACGCTTGCAATTATTTTAGATAAGATATTTGGTGCTTGAAAGAGACACTTATTGCTTTTTAGGAACTTAAGACTCTTTTTATCATTTTCTAAAGTGATATTTCAGTGTGTACTTTTCAAATCTTGATTGTTTTGACCTGCATTTAATTAGATAGATATTCTATATTTTTATAAACCTGTGTGGTGTATTTTTGTGGTGTTTATACTGGGTTATTGCATGATTTAATGCACACATTCTTTAGACATTGCCTTCTAAGTTAAGCCTGACTTCTCACAGTTAAGCAACCAGAGGGTGGGCACAGGATAATTTAGATTGTGTGTGACTTACCCTGACTAGAGAGAGGGTCCTTGCTTGGACAGGTGGTAACCCGACTGCCAGCCAAAGACCCATTTCTAACAGTTTTGTTCCAACCTACCCTGGATTAGGCACAGGTTAACTTAGTGACTTTTTGTGGTCTACCCGCCCCCCCAAAGGGATTGTGGGTGTTGTTTGACCAGGGTTCACATCCCAGTCAACCAACAGCCCAATTTCTCACAGCTACCATTCACTGTGAACTTAAAAAGCTTCACAGGTTTTTTTTTTTTTTTTCACAAGATAGTATATATAAACAGTCATATAAATGAATACAGGGATAAAACCAAAGAGCCCAATTTACCGAGCCATTTTGAGCTGAATTGAATCCTGGTGAACATTTGGTGAGATTTATTATGTAATTTAAGGCTCAAAGTTCAAAAACATGAATATACACTCTTTAAAAGATTTACTCCTGTGGAAAAATGTCCAACATTTTGTCAATGTACTTTAGAGATGATCTATTCCCCTGGGCATGAGGTAGATATACCAATGCTGGGATATCACAGCAATTTGGATATCTCTGAAAAATATGTAGGTCTGTGTGCAATTACAAATGTGTTCTGCCACTCTTTCTAACCCTGGATACAGCTGGAGATCTGGTACTATGAAAGAAAGGAGTTAATCGCTATGCTGGTGGCATGGGAGATGTACTCCTTGTTGAGAAAGAAAAAAGAAGCCAGCGCAAAAATGTTTTTACTAAACATTTACACATGTAAATGCACACAATTTTAAGTAATCTTGTGCTGCTGCAACTTCCGTTGAATATGCCTGTCATTTACTGTGAAATCCAAAACTGTACAGCTACTTAAAAGTATGGGAAGGCATAGCTCATTTAATTCTGTGTAGCGTATGCATGTAAAATTACCTAAAAATTCTGTGAGAGACCATGTAAGTTTGTGAAAAGAGTAATTTTGCATTTAGTGATATTTTCTAAGAACAAAAATGCCCACTAAGATCCAAAATGGACATGACGGTGCATTTTGCACTAATAAGTTGCCCGAATGCAACAGAACATGCATACCAGTATAAGCAGCCTTTCACACTTGCTACATGTTCATTTGAGGTAGGATTTTCCCCCAACTTACTCCTGGCATTTAGCACTAGTTGTTAGCGCAAAATGCATCCTCATGTCTAAAATGGATACAAGGATGCATTCTTCACTAAAGAAACAGCACTAAATGCAACCTAACATGAACAGCAGCTAAATGAGCTCTTGCAGTAGGATTTTCCCCCAGATCACTCTTCATTATGCCAGCGGGGGTAATGTAGGAATGGGAATTTTACTTATATGGGAGTAGTCACAGTAATTTCAGTAACTACACATTACTCTTGTGTTGCAAAATTACCAAAATTATGCAATTATGCCAGTTTGAGCAATTGAACGTAATTTGGGGTAAAAATCCTACCACAGGAGCACAGGAACAATAAACTAAGGGAGACCAAGCTAGTGGCTACTGTTATTTGTGTCTTGAAGCATTTAGTGGTATTTTCTTAGCACAATATGCATTCTCCAGTCTATCTTGAATGTGAAGGTGTACTGTGCACTGAGAAAATAGTGCTAAATGGTGGATTATGTTTCCCACAAAATTACGGGTAATTTTGCAGCAATTACCTGTAATTGTGTTTGTGATAATTACACCAGTTACACTCACCCTTAGTGTAATCTTGTGATTATGGTTATGCTGTGTACAAGGAAAAAATTAGAATTATTGCTATTACTCTGATTACTATGGCATAATAAAAAATTACTCTCAGGTCTACCTAAAAGAATGTAGTAAACATGTGGTATTAGAAAATTGAAATGCTGAGAGCTCGATTGAAGAGAATGAAGTGGTTCAGAGTTACTAATGACTAGAACATTAAGTTGTGGGCCTTTAAGAAAGATGTTGATGTGATTTTCCAAGCCCTTAGGAGACAGCTGCACCTTCTAATTATCACCTTTACCATGTCTTAAGCTGTGACTTGTGTAAAAGTAGTTGAATTTGGTAGTTTTTAATATGTTTCTATCACACCTATAAGCTGCACCTTTCCTATTCTGCTTTTTTAAGATAGTTTTATAGCCCGCCATAGTGGTTTATACCGGCTACTAAAGGCCTGCTCCAGCGCTAAACACCGAACTTGAGAGTCTTTATAGTGAGTGGGACTTTATTGCCTTTGTAGCTCAGCTACTGAGGGCTATAAGGCTATTAGAACATTCTGCCAATACAGGGCAGAATAATCTAATAAAAGAAATGCGTCACAGAGCCTGAGGGGCTTGAATGTTGGCGCTCCGGGCTTTTACCAACCATTAGAAGAGCGGAGCAATCCAATGTAATCAATGGAGCTTCCAACATTCCAATGTTCTAATGTTCTAATGAATTTAACCTCCAATCATATGCGAAAATGTATTTCTAGGACATCAACTACAAACTATTTTTGCTGGAGGTTAATAAAAATAAGTTAACACGTTCTTTGTGTCAAGTTCAGTGATCTTATTCATACCGACCGTGTCTAAAAATGTTTTCTTACTGAAAATACACCTTGCTTCAATATAGATTAGGGAGTAATTAATTTGTCTGTACCCTCTGTACCTTCTTTTGCACATGTAGGAAAAAAATATAAAATAATGAAAAGGGTAAAAGTGATTTACAGACTCCATAAGCTTCATGTTGTGTCATGTGCAGCAGTGAAAATGGTACTGACATTTTTTGCTGAGGAACCTCCTGAGCAGGTCTTGCGATGCTAAATAAAGCTGAACCACACATATTTCATTTTTTTTCTTGCAGATAGTTTTTAATACGCTTTATTGCTCTTATTTTCATTAACGCTTGCCCCTACTGCTTGAGCTGATTGTTGTAACATTCATAATTGACGAACAACTTTTTTTAAATATAATACTGTTAGTTACTATTTTTTTTAATTCGTGATAAGAACGGTCTTTTCCTCGGTTATCTAGTGTTTTTCTTTAATTCTATGTTGTATTTCCTTTCTCAATTGATTCTAAACAGGTAAGTGTATTTCAAGTTATCAGACTGTGCATCGTTAAATAGGGGAATATAGATTCACACTTTTTAAAAAGAAATGTGCACAAATAAGCGTGAATTTCATACTGTGAGAAAGTAGCCTCTTTCTAGCCTTGTTACCCCCACTTTTGGCCTGTTTGTGAGTGTATGTCAGGGTGTTTTCACTGTCTCACTGGGATCCTGCTAGCCAAGGCCCAGTGCTCATAGTGAAAACCCTATGTTTCCAGTATGTTTGTTATGTGTCACTGGGACCCTGCTAGCCAGGACCCCAGTGCTCATAAGTTTGTGACCTATATGTATGTGTTCCCTGTGTGATGCCTAACTGTCTCACTGAGGCTCTGCTAATCAGAACCTCAGTGGTTATGCTCCCTCATTTCTTTCCAAATTGTCACTAACAGGCTAGTGACCAATTTTACCAATTTACATTGGCATACTGGAACACCCTTATAATTCCCTAGTATATGGTACTGATGTACCCAGGGTATTGGGGTTCCAGGAGATCCATATGGGCTGCAGCATGTCTTTTGCCACCCATAGGGAGCTCTGACAATTCTTACACAGGCCTGCCACTGCAGCCTGAGTGAAATAACGTCCACGTTATTTCACAGCCATTTACCACTGCACTTAAGTAACTTATAAGTCACCTATATGTCTAACCTTTACCTGGTAAAGGTTGGGTGCTAAGTTACTTAGTGTGTGGGCACCCTGGCACTAGCCAAGGTGCCCCCACATTGTTCAGGGTAAATTCCCCGGACTTTGTGAGTGCGGGGACACCATTACACGCGTGCACTATACATAGGTCACAACCTATGTATAGCTTCACAATGGTAACTCCGAATATGGCCATGTAACATGTCTAAGATCATGGAATTGCCCCCCAATGCCATCCTGGTATTGGGGAGACAATCCCATGATTCCCCGGGTCTCTAGCACAGACCCGGGTACCGCCAAACTACCTTTCCCGGGGTTTCACTGCAGCTGCTGCTGCTGACAACCCCTCAGACAGGTTTCTGCCCTCCTGGGGTCCAGCCAGGCCTGGCCCAGGAAGGCAGAACAAAGGACTTCCTCAGAGAGAGGGTGTCACACCCTCTCCCTTTGGAAAAAGGTGTCAGGGCTGGGGAGGAGTAGCCTCCCCCAGCCTCTGGAAATGCTTTGATGGGCACAGATGGTGCCCATCTCTGCATAAGCCAGTCTGCACCGGTTCAGGGATCCCTGAGCCCTGCTCTGGCGCGAAACTGGACAAAGGAAAGGGGAGTGACCACTCCCCTGACCTGCACCTCCCCATGGAGGTGCCCAGAGCTCCTCCAGTGTGCTCCAGACCTCTGCCATCTTGGAAACAGAGGTGCTGCTGGCACACTGGACTGCTCTGAGTGGCCAGTGCCAGCAGGTGACGTCAGAGACTCCTTCTGATAGGCTCCTTCAGGTGTTGCTAGCCTATCCTCTCTCCTAAGTAGCCAAACCTCCTTTTCTGGCTATTTAGGGTCTCTGCTTTGGGGAATTCCTTAGATAACGAATGCAAGAGCTCATCAGAGTTCCTCTGCATCTCTCTCTTCACCTTCTGCCAAGGAATCGACTGCTGACTGCTCTGGAAGCCTGCAAAACTGCAACAAAGTAGCAAAGACGACTACTGCGACCTTGTAACGCTGATCCTGCCGCCTTCTCGACTGTTTTCCTGGTGGTGCATGCTGTGGGGGTAGTCTACCTCCTCTCTGCACTAGAAGCTCTGAAGAAATCTCCCGTAGGTCGACGGAATCTTCCCCCTGCAACCGCAGGCACCAAAGAACTGCATCACCGGTCCTCTTCGTCTCCTCTCAGCACGACGAGCGAGGTCCCTTGAACTCAGCAACTCTGTCCAAGTGACTCCCACAGTCCAGTGACTCTTCAGTCCAAGTTTGGTGGAGGTAAGTCCTTGCCTCCCCACGCTAGACTGCATTGCTGGGAACGGCGTGTTTTGCAGCTACTCCGGCTCCTGTGCACTCTTCCAGGATTTCCTTTGTGCACAGCCAAGCCTGGGTCCCCGGCACTCTAACCTGCAGTGCACGACCTCCTGAGTTGTCCTCCAGTGTCGTGGGACCCTCTTTCGTGACTTCGGGTGAGCTCCGGTTCACTCCACTTTGTAGTGCCTGTTCCGGCACTTCTGCGGGTGCTGCTTGCTTCTGAGAGGGCTCCTTGTCTTGCTGGGCGCCCCCTCTGTCCCCTCACGCAATTGGCGACATCCTGGTCCCTCCTGGGCCACAGCAGCATCCAAAAACCCTAACCGCGACCCTTGTAGCTAGCATAGCTTGTTTGTGGTCTTTCTGCACGGAAACACTTCTGCATGACTCTTCACAACGTGGGACATCCATCCTCCAAAGGGGAAGTTTCTAGCCCTTGTCGTTCTTGCAGAATCCACAGCTTCTACCATCCAGTGGCAGATTCTTTGCACCCACAGCTGGCATTTCCTGGGCATCTGCCCACTCCCGACTTGATTGTGACTCTTGGACTTGGTCCCCTTGTTCCACAGGTACTCTCGTCAGGAAATCCATAGTTGTTGCATTGCTGGTGTTGTTGTTTCTGGCAGAATTCCCCTATCACGACTTCTGTGCTCTTTGGGGAACTTAGGTGCACTTTGCACCCACTTTTCAGGGTCTTGGGGTGGGCTATTTTTCTAACCCTCACTGTTTTCTCACAGTCCCAGCGACCCTCTACAAGGTCACATAGGTTTGGGGTCCATTCGTGGTTCGCATTCCACATCTAGAGTATATGGTTTGTGTTGCCCCTATCCCTATGTGCCCCCATTGCATTCTATTGTGACTATACATTGTTTGCACTGTTTTCTATTGCTATTACTGCATATTTTGGTATTGTGTACATATATCTTGTGTATATTTGCTATCCTCATACTGAGGGTACTCACTGAGATACTTTGGCATATTGTCATAAAAATAAAGTACCTTTATTTTTAGTATATCTGTGTATTGTGTTTTCTTATGATATTGTGCATATGACACTAGTGGTGCTGTAGGAGCTTCACTCGTCTCCTAGTTCAGCCTAAGCTGCTCTGCTAAGCTACCTTTTCTATCAGCCTAAGCTGCTAGACACCCCTCTACACTAATAAGGGATACCTGGGCCTGGTGCAAGGTGTAAGTACCCCTTGGTACTCACTACAAGCCAGTCCAGCCTCCTACACATACTTACTTCGTAGACTCTTGCAAGCTTTTTGCAATATAATTTAACATGTGTATGGTGTACCTTCTTATTTGAAGTACGACTTTGTGACATAGAAATCTATACCTATTTAGACCATGCTTTTTTCAGCTGAAACGTTTTATGTGCTTTATGCGTTTCCAACAACCAAGTTAATATACCTTGTTTACCAGTTGTTTTACTCAAAAAACCTTTAAACAGTAGCGTTTTTGGACTCAATTTGCTTTCATCCCAGAGCTATTCCTATGCTTGTTTAAACTGCTGTAGCAAAGGAAGTTATTTGCATATGTATTTACTGGTCAAAGTAATAAATTCGAAAAGTGAATTATTTAAAACCACTAAAAATGAAAAAAAATGTCCGAGGTTTAAACTAATTCTATTGGATGATCTATTTCTTCAACCGCAAAAGCACGCAGAACACTTGTCAGGGTTCGGTTTCCCGCTGAATGCTTTTATCTTTTGTGTCGAAGAAATTATACCTGCCTTTAGGGCAGGTCATCGAGTAATGAGATTCGTAAAGACCTTTGAAGGTGTAAAACGTGAGATGGTGGGTAGGGCAAAATAATTTCACACACGTGATATATTAATCACACTCCGCAGACAAAACCTACTGCCAAAAGTGTGTCATTCAAAATTAGTATTTAAGCTTCATGCATTTTCGTGTCCTTTTAAGTAATGTGCGCTGAGTCCATGGTGAAGTGAGATTTTTTTTTACATTATTTTCTCAGCACAGTTCAAAAGCAATGAACTCTCTCCTCCTAAAGGGACAAAGGCAAACGAAAAATATTTTTCATGATTTCGGAAAATATTTCATAATGTATTTTCACATTTTTACATAATCATTACAGTGTATTGCTTATGTGCTCAGGCAGTAGTTACAAGTGCATAAAGAGTTATGGAGGAACACCAGGGTTTCCCTGCCTCCAAATAAAAAAATATAGCCATTTTAAAAAAACACGCCGAAGAGAAAATATGACAATGAAAAGTGAAAAAAATTAAATCCCTCAAAACAATAATGAAACTAATCAGTCTTGGCATGTCAGAGGTTACCTTTTTTTATCATTAGAGGAAGAAACTGATATACAAGGGCTACCGAACACGTGGAAAAATAACAAAAGTATCATCGTCAGTCATGATTCCCCCTACTAACGGCTCCGAAAGACTGAGAAGTGTATGGGACTATTTATTATTATCCAGAGCCTTGAGGGAATGTCATTGAATTTTGGACAAGACTGCTACTCGTGGGGCAAGGGAAAGTGTATGTCTGGACAGGAGAGGCAAACTTAAAACAAGCTTTTGCAATGCAATGGGTCTCGCATTTCCTCCACTTAGAGCTATTAGCGTTGTAAAGTCCTAAATGGACTTTTATTGACACATAAAATGAAAAGTAATACAGTTTTACATCAGCGATCTGATTTAAAGTGCCCCACCATGAGCATGAGCGTGAAGAAGCACACAAAATGAAACACAAGTTCGCCCGCAGTCAAATGTATTGGCAAATGTGCTGCAAGATCACGCTGAATAGGAAATAAAAAGAAAAGATAGTCCAGAAGCCATGGCGAAAACATGGAGCCTCGTATTTTTTCCATAGTTGGCCGGTGCGCTTGAGGAGGGCTAAACACATATAGAATCAAGCTATTTTTAAAAGGCAAGCCTACAAACCAACTAAATTGATGGGTGTGCAGTGGGCATGGTTAAAAGCACAAAGTGAGATTACAGCAGGCTAGAGGGCTTGCACGCTCGACCCTAAAAAAACAGCAAAGAGGCAGATATGTCACAACAGAAAATTATACAGGACACCAAAGCAATTTGAACAAAGTTGAAGGAACTAGTCAAGCCAGGTGCGAACTAATTTGAATAAATAAGAGTCCCAACAACCATTGTTGCCAGATAAGGGAGCTCAGTATCAGCCAGCCTAAGCACTCTGTCTACCACTATTAACCTGGAGTTCTTTCATTGTGCTGGTCCATCAGTGGATGGTTGTGACTCGGACTCTGGAACATTTTTACATTTCCTACAGTGTCATTTTTATTGGTCTGTGTACCGTGTCTTCCATGTTTGCCTTCTCTTGTGCTTCATGGGTCTTTTGAATTGACAGCAAATGGGTCATTCATACAAGGTCCAATAAGCTATTTCTTGTTTCCCCCAAGTATATAGAGCAAAGAAACAGTTAAATTCCAGTACAAAGCTATAACAGAAGGTGCCCAGGACCTGCAAATCAAATGCTACTAGTGGGCCTTCAGCTCTGGTTGTGCCACCCACATTAGTAGCTCTGTAAACATGGTTCAGACCTGCCACAGTAGTGTCTGTGAGTGCAGTTTTAACTGCCAATTCAGCTTGGCAAGTGTACCCACTTGCCAGGCCTAAACCTTCCCTTTTCTTACATGTAAGACAACCCTGAGGTATGCCCTGGGTAGCCCCATGGGCAGGGTGCAGTTTATGTTTCAGGTAGGACATGTACTAAAGTGTTTTATATGTCCTGATAGTGAAACACAGCAAAATTTGGTTTTCATTGTTGCAAGGCCTATGTCACTCATAGGTTAACATGGGGGCTGCCTTTAAATATGATTAGAGTGTAGATTCCCTTTGGAAGCAGATAGACATGGAGTTTGGGGTCTCTGAACTCACAATTTAAAAATACATCTTTTAGTGAAGTTGGTTTTTAGATTGTGTGTTTGAAAATGCCACTTTTAGAAAGTAAGCATGTTCTTACTTAAGCCATTCTGTGACTCTGCTTGTTTGTGGTTTCCCTGTCTGGGTCATTTTGACAGTTGGGCTGTTTGCACCTCTCCTCTAGACAGTGACACAAAGGGAGTTAGGTTGTAGCTTGCATATCCTAATGAGCTATCTGGGCTGAGGGCAAGGGAGGAGTGGTCACTTACACCTGAAAGGGCTGTGTCTGCCCTCACACAATGCAGTCTCCAACTCCCTGGTGTGTCTGGGGCCTGGCCTGGGCAAGGTAGGATTTTGAAAACAACAGAGACTTCTCTTTGAAGTAGACCTACTTCAAAGGCAAAAATGGGTATAAGAAGGGCACCCAAACCTATGGAAATTAGATTACTTCTGAAACCAAGAGGAACCTCTGCCAAAGAGAAGAGCTGGAGAAGCTGGAGGAGGAGTACTGCCCCTTTGCCTGTGATTGTGCTTTGCTGGGTTGGCCTGCAGTAGCTGCTTCTACCCGAGAGAGGACAGAGACTGACTTTTGTGTGACCTTCTACTGGTGAAGAAGCTCCAAGGGATTAAAACTGAGCCTGCCTCCTATTGTTGAAGTCTCAGGGACAGCAAAGACTTCTCCCTACCAGCATTTGGCCTTTCTGCTGAGAGTCCTGCCTGCCAAGTGGTGCCCTAACCTGTCTATGGGCCCTTGAAAGGTGCAGCTGATGGAAAAGGACAGAAATCCACGCAAAGACCGCCGTGCTGGGAAACTTTCAATGCACCACCAGCTTTGTGGCTAAAAAACGATGCGCCACCGGCCTTGAGGCTAAAATCGACACTTCACCTGCATTGTGGCTGGGAGATTGAAGCAACGTGGCTCGGGAAACGACGCACAACACACGCATCGGCTGCTGTTAATGACGCAAGCTCCACACAGCACGGTTTCTTGACACCGTACAACCGGATTTCAACTCAACATTGCTGGGTGCGGAAAATCAACACAAAGCCTACACGGATCCAAGGTACCTGTCCGAATTGATGCAACACTCTCTTGCGGAGAGGAAAAATGATGCATGCCAACCCGACCTAAGGAGGAACGATGCACGGTCTCACTTGCGAGTGAGAAATCAATGCATCGCTGTCCTTTTCTGACGCACACTCGCCCGTGCGGTATTATTTTGACACAACCCAGGGATGTTTGAAGGCTAACAAAGTTCTCACTGTTTTCAAAAGGATTTAAGACTCTCTTGGCTTTTTAAATTCATAACTTGACTTGTGTATGTTGGATTTTTGTCGTTTTGGTCTTGTTTTATTTAGATAAATATTACCTATTTTTCTAAACCTGTGTTGTGTCATTTTGTAGTGTTTTCAATGAGTTACTGTGTGTGTTGGTACAAATACTTAGATATTTCTTCTGAAGGTTAGCCTGCCTCGTGCCAAACTACCAAGGAGGTGAGCGGGGTTAACTGAAGGCGATTCTCCTTACCCTGTCTAATGTGAGGGTCCTTGCTTGGACAGGGTGAACCTGACTGCTAACCCAAGACCCCATTTCTAACAGTGACATAAAAGACATTGGGAAGAAACAATCATGGCTTAGACCCACATAAGGCTTTGCAAAATGCAATAAGAGTAAGGCTTATTAACATGGCATAAACATCACTTCCATTAACATATCATCCACCACAAACATCAAAGTCGGAGGAAGAGTGACATGTAGGAGAAACTTTGTAGTATACATGTTGACCTGCCCATTCCCAAAACGATATGTAGGGAGAACTACATTGCTGGTAACCAAGATAAACATACAACACTTAAGTGTGCTAAAAAATTATGATACAAGCTATTCCGTAGGCAGGAAAATCAGATAACTTCACAGAGGGGATGAATTCAAATGGAATAACAGTGGTATAGCACAGATACCTATGAACACCAGGGGAAGCAATAGAGAAAGTGAGATTGGAAAACGCTTTATTTTTAGACATGGTTTGCAAAGAACCCACAGTCTTAATGCAGTTGAAGAATTACATACTTATTTATGAAATCCCTTAGCAGTCAGCGCTCTTGCATAGCATTCAAAGCAATTGTTGAAAACTCAATGAAGTATTCTGCTCATGCAATTTCAGAATGATTCTAATTTTATAATTCATTTTTCATTTTTGTTTTTTCTTTATCTCTTTATTTTCAGATATTTACAAGATCCAACACAAAAAAAAATGGTAATGTTGGACATTGGGATTTTATATAGAAAACTGAGAATTTGGTCACTGCAGTAAACGTAGGGAGACTGTGCAGTCCATAATTAATTTGTTCGAACTGTATATGAGACTACCAGCTTGAATAACCAGATTACATTTTTAGCATTTAATTGCTTCTGAATTTAGACTTGTATTCAACTCTACAGTAGACCACATATTCATGAATTCATAATTAGAAGACATGCAATGATCTGTGCTTATTAAACTCTCCAAAATATGCACTGTGCATTTTTCTTATTTGTGTTTATGAACATAAAATAATTTTTATTTGTTATTTATAATACACATTGAGAAAACCAGAAATAGTGTTATAAAAGTGAATACATGGAGACCAAGAGGTACATTGAAATCTTGATCTGATCGCAAAAAAAGACTTGCAGCAAGATTAATCAGAGTTTATTGTTCATTTTCAGTATTGAATTACATAGGATTACAGTCTTGTAGTGATTATTCAATATTTGATGCATAGTGAGCTGCACTTACTCTCCAACATGTCTAATCATGTAATTTGCATTACAGTATGTTCAATTATGTATATTAATTTGCATTACAGTATGTTCAATTATGTACATTGCACACAAATGAATTTTAACATGATGATGACCTTATTTTCATTTATGTTTGTCCTTCATTAGTGTTCATGCACAGGTGAATGGGAGGGTTTGTGCATATATGAATAAAATCCAATGGCCTCTGTGTAGTGAAGAAGGCTGTTCTGTGCAGCTGAAATATGTTTATGTAGCTTTTTCAGTCTCAAAACGTTTGATAAGCAGCTATTGGAGTGCCGGTCTCATCTCGTTACTATGAGCTAGGAAGTTATACTGTTAAATATGCAGGCAGGTGCGTTTGATACTGTGTGTACCACTCATGTTCAGGAGCATGTCAGTAACTGCAGTTACATGAGAAAGTAACTGAAAATATGAATGGTTAAAGTGACATTCTATTCAAGTAAAAATGTCAGTTTAAATGTAAAATTTTAAGCTAAAAATACTGAAATTTACTAGTTAAGTAAAGTAACCATAACTCGCACCCTTGTCATGCACTGCTTATTATGTCACATGTTACATCACTCATGACATGTTCTCTGACATCACTGATAACATCAATGCAACATTTGAAATTACATCATTGGTGACAACACTCAGTATGTCATATATCCTATATTGAGGGATACATTTATTGGAAGATCATGGCAAATTACCCTATTCAACTGCTCACTTCTGTAGTTTCTGATGATTGTGGGTTCACTTTGTTGTGGTAACTTACCTGAGATTCTAACAAGGATATTGGCCGGTAGCCTTTCCGGGGAAAACCATGTTTCACAATTTGGCTATAATTCAGCTAGGTTCACAAAACTGGTCAGATTTGGTAGACACAGCAAAAGATACACTTCAAGACCATTTGACTTCTCACACATTACTGTGGAGAATAGGTGGTTAAATGCTGTCACACAGGCTAAAGTATACATCAAGCAGATCGTAAAACAAGCCTTCGTTTTTATGAGGATTAATGCATGGATGCTTAGTGTTAGAAATGGGGTCTTTGGTTGGCAGTCAGGTTACCCCCTCTCCAAGCAGGGACCCTCACTCTAGTCAGGGAAAAAGAGAATCACCCTCGGCTAACCCCTGCTTACTCCCTTGGTAGCTTGGCACGAGCAGTAGGCTTAACTTCAGAGTGCTAGGTGTAAAGTATTTATGCGAATACACACTGTAACTTAATGAAATCACTACAAAATTGGCACCAAACAGGTTTAGAAAAATAGAAGATATTTATGTAAACAAAACAAGACCAAAACGACAAGAATTCACAATACGCAAGTCAAGTTATCAATCAAAAACCAAAAAGAGTCTTCATGTCATTTTAAACACAATGCTAACGATGCTAGCGTGAAAATTTATCTTCGGTGCGTAAAAAGTAACCCCGCACGGGCGAGTGTGCGTCAAAAAGGGCGTGCAATGTGCCGATTTCACTCACAAGCAAGACCTTGCATAGTTTCTCCTTTTGTTGGGTTGGCATGCGTAATTTCTTCTCTCTGCCGGAGAGCGATGCGTCAATCCAGTCAGCACTCTCGGGTCCGGGCAGGCGGTGAATCATTTTTACACGCCCAGCTGTGTTTGCATCGGGAATCCAGCTGCACGTTGATCCAAAAACTACACAGCACAGGTTGAGATCTCACCACCCTCCATCAGTGATGCCATGCGTCATTTCTCCAGCCCCGGGCATCGATCTTCGGGTCGCGTTGCAGGCGAGTGTCGATTTTCAGCCGTGAAGCCGACGGCACGTCGATTTTTCAGCCGCAGATCAGAGGCGAGTCGATCTTTTCCCCCCACGGTGGTCTGTGTGTGGATTTCTCACTCTTGGGCTGCCATCTTCTCCTTTCAGGGTCCCAGGAACTGGATGGGCACCACTTGGCAGATTAGGAGTCTCTCCAGAGACTCCAGGTGCTGGCAGAGAGAAGTCTTTGCTGTCCCTGAGACTTCACACAACAGGAGGCAAGCTTTAAATCAATCTCTTGGAGATCTTTACAAGAAGGAAGGCAACACAAAGTCCAGTCTTTGTCCTCTTACTCTGGCAGAAGCAGCAACTGCAGGATAGCTCCACAAAGCACAGTCACAGGCAGGGCAGCTATTCTTCCTCAGCTCTGCAGCTCTTCTCCAGGCAGAGGTTCCTCTTGGTTTCCAGAAGTGTCTGCAGTCTGTGGTTTTGGGTGGCCTTCTTATACCCATTTTGCCCTTTGAAGTAGGCCTACTTGTTTGTGAAATCCTGCCTTGTCCAGGCACGCCCCAGACACACACCAGGGGTTGGAGACTGCATTGTGTGAGGGCAGACACAGCCATTTCAGGTGTGAGTGACCACTCCTCCCCTCCCTCGTAGCACAGATGGCTCATCAGGAAATGCAGACTACACCCCAGCTCCCTTTGTGTCACTGTCTAGAGGTGAGGTGCAACCAGCCCAACTGTCAAACTGACCCAGACAGGGAATCCACAAACAGGCCCTTTCTATAAGTGGTATTTTCAAGCACACAATCTTAAAATCAACTTTACTAAAATATGTATTTTTAAATTGTGAGCTCAGAGACCCCAAACTCCACATGTCTATCCATTCTCAAACTGAATCTACACTTTAATCATATTTAAAGGTAGCCCCCTTGTTAACCTATGAGAGGGACAGGCCTTGCAACAGTGAAAAACTAAATTAGTAAAATCTCACTGTCGGGACATATAAAACACATTACTATATGTCCTACCTTAACCATACACTGCACCCTGCCCTTGGGGCTCTCTGGTGCCTACCTTAGGGGTGCCTTACATACAAGAAAAGGGAAGGTTTAGGCCTGGCAAGTGGGTACACTTACCAAGTCGAATTTACAATTAAAAATTGTACACACAGACACTGAAGTGGCATGTCTGAGACATGATTATAGAGCTACTTATGTGGGTGGCACAACCAGTGCTGCAGGCCCACTAGTAGCATTTGGTTTACAGGTCCTGGGCACCTCTAATGCACTTTACTAGGGACTTACTAGTAAATCAAATATGGCAATCATGGATAAACCAATTAACCATACTCTTTAGCACTGGTTAGCAGTGGTAAAGTGCTCAGAGTTCAAAAGCCAACAGAAACAGGCCAGAAAAAATAGGAGGCAGGAAGCAAGAAGATTTGGGATGACCCTGCATAAGCAAAAACGTCCTACACCTATTCCCCATCATTGTTGGCTCTGCCTAGCCAATGACAGAATCAGATCACATCTCAAAGTGAAAATGTCATGTATTGTATATACATCATTTAAGCATTTACAAACTATTTGGGTCACCATAGCATAAAAGAGGTTAGCAATGGAGGAAACTAACAGCCAATATACTCACTATACAATATATATTTATATGATAATGATCCTTAATTTATACAGAGAGTGGGAGTTCATGCCTATTACCTGCACAAATTGCTTATATTGCTTTAATTTAGGAAAGCCTCAAAGTCGTGAATTTACACTTGATCATGCTGTTCTGTTTTTTTATTGCTCCCTCTGTTCTTGCTGGGCCACTGACTTCAACGTCTGACAGTTGGTCAGACAGCTGATCTAGGCTAGTACCAGTGTTAGTCCTGGTATTTGTGTGCTCAATACATTAAAAAAAATCACATACCATTCCATTACAGGAATGAATGTGGGCTCTAGCCTTGGACTCAAGTCTGATGCAGCCAAATTATGCAGCAAGCCTGATATCTTGTGATGTGGAGGGAGTTAGTTTTGTACTTCTGCTTTAGAAATATTATTGACACATTAAATTTAATGACAAATACCTCAGTTGCCTATCTTCCTTGTGGCTTAGCAGTGAGGCATTCCTAAAGTGTCTATAAAAGTATATCCTTCAGAGGGACTGGAAATCCTAGGTGCAGCCTGTAAGTACAATTGTTGGTGTTGTGTTTTGGGATATATCTATGGAGGGTGGTGAATTTACACATCACTTTCATTAGAACCAAGAGACCATTTGAGGGAACTACCACAGTTTTTGTTTTATTGTTGCATTCTTATACACATACCCTGCATAAGGGTCTTTATGATGGCTCATGTTTTTGCATTGTAGAATTAGCCACAAGCAAATTGTTTCATATAGCAGTTGCTGTCAAATTAATAACAACAAACCCTCCCAAATTACTTAATTGAACTGATTCAATTTCTGAAGCTAGTTGTAGGTGGTCCTGTTGTTTCTTTCTCGAGTATGGTGACCCTGATCTATGGTGTGATTGCGCCAATTATCCTATGGTTTGCTAGTAGTGTGGAGGTAGACCTAAAGTGGTCAAACAACTACTATGGAGATGTGCAAACCATCAGGACTAGACAGCAGTTGGCGTGAACTAATTATGCACCTGCACACAGGCACAGAAAAGAGATACCTGCCCTGTTTTCACAATAATCAGTGTTTACAGCACACAAAGTAGCTCTGTAACAATGTAAGTCATAAACAAAGAGCTGGAGACAGAGGAGCTTGGAAACAATGTTTAGTTGATGCCTCTCTAAGAAATGCAACAACATTTCTGACCTGTATTGCCTAAAGCTGATGTTCTGACTCGCAATATGAATGGGTTAGTATATGTTGCAAACATCCCTATTTCTGAGCAACAGGTGCGGAACTTTGTTCTGCACCTGAGTGTAGATTCAAAACATGTTTACGATATGACCTTAGATTTGCAAAACTATTTTGTTATCTGGAAAATGTGTCAGGTTTAGCAAATGAAGTATTTATATGTCTTAGAACATGTGGGATAAGGATAAGTTCTAGCTTTATCACATCTCTACAAAGGGTTTTCAGCTTTAAGAATGTGCAGACATTCTTGACATTCAGATTTGTAGACTAGGTATATTTTAAGATAATTTTATTGGGCTTCAGAGCAGTGGTGGCTCAAACAGAATTCTTATCATGCTTTTGTAAACCACTTTACTATGTCATCTAATGATGGTTACCTTGACAACTCAGCATGGAGCATGTAAAAGGAGTCCTAAGCTTGAGGCTATCTGTGCATTTTGGCACTAATCTATGCATTTAGCAATATGCTATTCAAGAATTATGGGAACTATTGTTTGAATTTTAGAAATGACATCATGATCATTGACGCTCATCGTGCTATCTGCTGACAAGTAGCAGTGTTTGAGGCAATGATAGACAACCAAGGGAAACTTTTTCACAGTGTAGAAATGTCATTGAAGCAAATATGTTTCAAGGTGTGATGCTGTACAAAGGGAAGAATTCTAATAACATTATTGAGCAGGTTCCGTTTTTAGTGGCCTTGGAGAAACTGTATTAAATATTTGTCATCCACAGGTGGTAACTGGGCTGGGTATGACAAAGTGATCAGTCTATTGAAGGTTTTGCATAAACAGACCTGGCATGAAGAACTGCATACTATTTTTGAAGAAAGCTAATTTTAATTATTCTGTGAATAATTTGATATAGTCTGTTCATAATGAATATGAGCTAACAGGGGCTATAACGAATGTGTGGTAAGCTATTACAAGGAGATTGTACAACAAAAAGAGCCTCTTTTGTTGCCTGACACAGCTTCTAAAATGTTGTTATGCTTTGTCAGTCCATCATTCAAGAGATTTAACCCTGCCCCTTATGTTAAGTAATAGCATGAAAAAGGCCAAAAACTGCTCATGAGACTGAAGCCCGGCAAAGAAAGAGAAGAACTTAGGCCGTGCTGGAAATGTAGGGCCAGATGTACATGGGGAATAGTTTGCATTACCAAATAGCAAATGTTTGCAATTTGCTATGTGGTAATCACAAACACCCATGTACAAATGTGTGTTTCACACATTGTGCGAGTCCCAGTGGGTCACAAATAGACCTATCACAAGAGTATTAATAAGGTAAGTTTTGCTTTGCGACTCATTGGGAATCACTAAAATCACACGGATAGTGGCCTGATTTTTTTTTTAAAACGAAGACCATCTTCCCTAAAGGAAAACTGGATGCATTTTAGAAAGAAAAATGAACAAAAAGTTTTCTTTAAAATTTTTAAGAGTAGGCAGTGGTTTATGGAACCAATGCCTGCTCTTAAAAAATGTTTTTACATGTGTTCACAAAGGGGAGGTCCCTTGGGGGCCCCTTCCATTTGTGAATGGGTAACCACCACCTTGAAGTTGGTGGTCAAATGTGAAGGTTTTGTAACCTCATTGTGATTGGAGAACATTCACACATACCACTGTGATGCAGTATTAGGAAGATTTGCCAACACATGCCCCTTCCTACATACAGAATCGCAAACTGAATTTGTGATTCGGTAAAAGGTTACGGAATTGCATATATGGCTTTTTACAGGAAAAACAGCATTTTTCTGGCTGCAAACTGGGAGCAGTTTACGAGCAGAGACATCCTTTGTTCATCTGGCCTATAGTCTTCTTGGGCAACATTCTGTTGCTATTCAATACATTTACAGTAAGTTACCATTGGACAATTTTAAACTGTAAGATTTTGAATCTTTGTGTTTTTTATTTATTGTTCTATGTTTTTTACTTTTTTATATTTATGAGTTTATCTACTATGTTTATTTATTTATATTTCACACTATTATGTACATGTGTTACCTTAATTTGCATGTCGGCCGATTAATTTGATATTATTACCAAATTTCTGTTTTAACTTTTTAGGATTTTTGTTTAAAAAATTGTAATTAAACAGTCATAGTGCAATGCATAATATTAATGTGAAGATACATACTTTGAAATAGGTTACATTGAATGATAATTTCCTTCCCTGAATTTATTCACATTTATTTTTTTCTAAAATCTATTTATTTGAGGAGGTGAACAGAAACCACCTCCTCTCCCACTAAGGATAGTGTTTCTTTAAAGTGTATTATCTCATTTTGCACACCTTAATTGATCAGAGAGTGTTGCGTTTTGATTTAGTGGTTCCTCACTGAAGAGTCAGATAAGCAAAGTAGAATTAACCACTGAAAGCATGTTTCAATTAGCCAAGCACATGCACTTGGAGGCATTGTCTGTCCTTCCAATGGTTGCATCAACACATCTATCTTGTGAAAGTTAATAATCTCGATTGACCATGCAGAAGGGCCAATTTCAATTTAACAGTATACTCAAAACAGCATTTTGAGATGCAATTTAAAGTGATTAAACCTGGCCTATGAGGAGCAATCATTGACAGCATTCTTTCCAAAAAGACATAAAATAGATGAAGAAACGGGTTTCTTGCTACAAAGTATAAATGCTCATCTATGTATTTCACACGTTTGAGTAGTATGAAATTTCTTGAATTCTGTACTAGTTTGGCTGGAAATAATTATGACTCCAGTTCCAGTCCAGATTGAAATTTTAGTGACAAACGCAACATACTATACAAAATAGGAGGCCGAAGGACAATTAAATGGTGCAACTTACTTTACGTAAATCTTCTGACAGCAATGGTGCACATTCCCATGAATTTGGGCAGGGCAGGTAAGCCCCAAAGACTCAGGGTGACTCACAAAGTAAAGACAATGATGGCATTCAGACAGTCCTTCATTTTCCAATGTCACTGTTGTACTAATCATATTTTAGATCATCTTCAAATAGCTGAAAACATAGTGATGGAGGCCTGTAAAGTGCAGTGGACATTAACCTCTGTTCTCATTCCTAGCATGCCAGAACTTCTTTTAAAAAAACAAAAACTGACTCTGTTCGTTGCAAAAATAGTGGCAGCTTCCTTATAAAACATAAGTTGTCATGCTGGGAAGTGAGTGCAAGGATCCTATGAACCATTGTCTGTCTACAAGCCTGATTATCAAAGGTAAAAAAGTCCCTCACTGCCAGCCTCCTATTTGCAAATCAGTCAGCATTCAAACTCAGGGGTGGGTACCTGATGTACAGTTTGAATCTGCAATTGCAGTCTCGAATGACTGAGGCAACCCACTGAAATGGACTTATGTGGTTGTTTCTATAGCACAATCCTAGCTGCAAGGTAGTAGAGCACTGTAGAGGGTTAAACATAGGAGGGATAGGTTGTTTGTGGACTGTAAATAAATTGCGATGTAGTTTTTTAAAGAGGTGCATCTTCAGTAGGAGGCAAATATCTCTTCGCTCCCCCTCATCTTTGCATTTCAAAAGGGTTGCAAAATCCTTTTTGCAAGAAAAAATTACTATTCTAGCTCATAAAAGACATGTTGTACAGTTTAAAATGTTGCAGACTGGGTCAAAAATTCTTTAATTGGTTTGTTGGTGACTGTTTTTGCGTGGCATTCTTGATGATGGAGCACAGTTTCCCTATTTTGCAATACTCATCCGATATTCAAATCTACATAACAACAGTGTCTACTGAAAATATTCACACAGTAGGAACCTGCCGGCAACACCTTCACAAATGTATGGCAGTTCAATTTCTAACAAAATAAATCAGATTGAACTTCAAAACAGTAAACTCAAAATAAATGGTCAGACTGTCAAGATCATAACAATTATGTAAATACTTCAAAAACAGTATGGAACCTGGAACAACCGAATACACTCTCCTCCACTGTGTACCCACACTTACAACTGAATGTAGCAAAACGTGTTAACATACAAGTTGGAGAATTGGGAATTGGGTATGAAAAAGAAAATAACATTGGACACTGGAGTTTTCTATAGGGATTAGCTGGGGTGTCATGCAATGCACTGTCTCTTCTGAGAAACGTTATCTAAATACAATTAATAATTCATTTTCAAACTACAGTAATTAATCACCTCCTAAAATATTCTAAGTTGTCAGCTGTTGTAAATCATCAAAGTAGTTTTTAACCCACAATGCACAGCTATCCTTGATAACTGGTCATTTAATATTCCGAATGAAAAAAACGTTTATTTTAGAACATAAGGTATAGTGTTGTCTACTACAAAAGTCAGCAAAAAGACAGGAATCTTTACTCTTATTGCATTACAACTTGGTTTACTGGAGTGTCAATATGTAGTTAACCCCTAGGGTGCCTTGGAAGAGGTGATCTCGTCCAAGGCACCGGTTCCCGGGTGCCTTGGACGAGATGGGCAAGGGTCGTGGATGGAAGGGAAGCCCTTCCCCTTCCACCCAGACTCCCCCCTCAGCAATCCGATGACGTCAGCGCGCACAGCGTATGACGTCATCAAATATTGCCGAGGGACCGCGTCCAGGAGAAAGGCTCAAAAAGGTGAGTCCTTTCTTCTTTGGGGGTGGGGGGAAAACAGACACGGGGGAAAGGAAAGGGTTTTTCCTTTCCCCCGGTGCCTGTTTTCTGTGGATTCCTGCTCCAGGATCAAGCAGGAATCCCCACTAGGCACCAGAGATTTCCTTCTGTTGGTTGTTTTGGGGAGCGACCCCTTGGGCAAGGGTCGCTCCCATTGGGGGGGATTTTTTTCCCATTTTCGGCCCCACCTGGGGGCAGATCGGCTGATTTTTCGGCTGATCTGCCCCCAGGGGGGGTTCGAAAAACCACTAGACCCCAGGGATTTTTATTAACCGCATATTGTTTGAGAGCGACCCCTTGGGCAAGGGTCACTCCCATTGGGTGGCATTTGTTTCCTTTTTCGCCCCCCCCCCCCCCGGGGGCAGATCGGCCGATTTTTCGGCCGATCTGCCCCCAGGGGGGGGGGGGGGTCTAAAAACTACTAGTCACCAGGGATGTTTTATTTTCTGCATACTGTTTGGGTGCGACCCCTTGGGCAAGGGTCGCTCCCATTGGGGGGCATATTTTTCCTTTTTCACCCCCCCCGGGGGCAGACCGGCCGATTATTCGGCCGATCTGCCCCCGGGGGGGGTTGAAAAACCACTAGACACCAGGGATGTTTTTTCTTCTGCATATTGTTTGGGAGCGACACCTTGGGCAAGGGTCGCTCTATTGGGGGCTAATTTGTTTTGTTATTTCACCCTCCCTGGGGGCAGATCTCCTCATTTTTTGCCCGATCGGTCCCCGGGGGGGGGGTGCAAAAACCACTAGACACCAGGGAAATTATTTTCTTTGTTGTAGGGCAGAGACCCCTTAGGCAAGAGTCACTGCCCCGGGGGCAATAATTGTTTTTATATGTTTTGGCCCCCCCGGGGCTAGATATGCCATGTTTTTGGCCGATCAGGCCCCCGGGCGGGGTCGAAACCCACTAGGCGCCAGGGATTGTGAGGTGTGTTTGTGTTTTGTGTGTTTGAGGGCACCCCTTGGGCAAGGGTCGCCCCCCCAAAGGGGGGAAATTTCGTATTGGCTATCTCTGCCCCCCTTGGGGCAAAAAATTCAGACACCCACACAAGTCCACCACACCAAAGGTCAGTGATAAACTGGCAAAAACAAAACCTCCACCGTCACGCCAGCAGAAAAACGCCCAGACTATCACGACACACGAATCCACGCGGCGGTCTTTCAACCGCGGTATTTCACTGGCGGTACACACTGCCGCGCTCAAAATACACACACTCTTACAAAACACAGCCACATTGGACAATTCCAAATACACACACCTGATACACATACACACACCACTCCAAAACACCCATTACAATATAAAACACACACCCACATCACCCACAAACCCCTACGACCAAAAATTCAGAAAGAAGGCCAGAGAGAGACAGCACCAGCAAGAACAACAGCATCCACAGGCACACAACACCATCACCCACAGATCTTCCACGCACCTCACACAACACAGCACTACATATCATCACACTTATCACCACACACACCACCCCACACATCACCTAAACCACCCCATGGCACGGCAAAGAAACCCCAGGTTCTCGGAGGAGCTCAGGGTCATGGTGGAGGAAATCGTCTGGGTAGAGCCACAGCTATTCGGATCACAGGTGCAGCACACCTCAATAGCAAGGAAGATGGAGCTATGGCGAAGGATAGTGGACAGGGTCAACGCAGTGGGACAGCACCCAAGAAATCGTGAGGACATCAGGAAGCGGTGGAATGACCTACGGGGGAAGGTGCGTTCCGTGGTCTCAAGACACCACCAGGCGGTTCAGTGGACTGGCGGTGGACTGGCGGCGGACCGCCACCTCCTGACCCACAACTAACAACATGGGAGGAGCAGGTCTTGGCGATTCTGCATCCTGAGGGCTTCGCAGGAGTAGGTGGAGGAATGGACTCTGGTAAGACAAATCTTAATTATTACATCCCCCACCCTACCTGCATGCCAGCACATACCCCCACCCTCACCCCCAGCACCATAACTCCTCACATATGTCCCAACATCACAAACCACCCATCCCAGCACCAAGCCCTGCATGCAACAACAAACCATGGACACCCATCACTAAAGCATGCCCACTGCACATACCCATACAACCCCCTAATCCATCATCACACAAGGTCCCACACAGGAATGCAAGCACTGGGGTACACGGTCACCCACCCATTGCACATCATGACACACACAGATGTAATAACCATCCTTTTATACCCCTGCAGGACCCCTACCCAACGACACCGGACAGGAGGGTCCACACATGTCCACACCACCAACAGAAGAGGCCCACAGTGATGACAGCAGCTCTGTCCAACTGGATCTAGATGACCAGCCCAGCCCATCGGGGACCTCGGGACAGTCGGTTCCCCTCACCCAGTCACAGGCCACAACAGACCTTCCCCCCTCTGGAAACACCAGCACAGCACCCACCCAGCGGGCCCATACCTCCGTCCCCAGGACACGTCAATCAGCTGTGTGTCCACCACTACAGGGAACCCAGGATAACCCACCACCCCAACAGCAACAGGGACCTGGGGGTAGTGGCAGTGGGTACACGATCCAGGGGACGGAGGCCCAGGACCACAGGGGAACTGGGAGGGCTGCTGTGAGACAGGGGGCGGACAGGCCAAGGGAACCCACTCTCCACGAGGCCCTCTCCTCCATCATGGCAGCCTACCACCACTCCCAGGAGACGATGGCAACGGTACTGGCCAAGTTTCAGGAGACCCAGCACCTGCAGGAGGAACAGTATATGGGCTTCAGGGAGGAACTCAGAACCATCAGCTCCACCCTGGGCACCATCGTAGGGGTGCTGAAGGAGATGCTCAACACCAGGAGGGACACTGTGGCACTACAAGGGGCCCCTGACACTAGCATGGATGATGAACTGCCCACCACCACTGTCGGCGCTAGTGGACAGGACTCCCTACCACAGGACCACCACCCCACCCCCTGCAGAGGGAGACCCACCCCACAAACGGTCCCTGAGATCCAGGACAAAGACAGAGCACGATGCCAAGACCCCCGTCAAGAAATGAGAAAACTCTAATTGTCATCCTACTGTCCCACTTTGTCACCCTTTCCATAGTTAAACTGCCCCAGCTCCACTTCCTAAGCCCATATGGGCAATGCACCTGTGAGACTAATAGACTGGATTCTGCCATGGACATTCCTCTGCCATCACCCCTCACAATTTCACTACCACCTCCAATATTGAGCACTTAAATAAACACACTTAAAGCACAAAACAATCTGGAGTCTGTCTGTGATTTTGAAATAGTGTATTAGCAATTACAGTGACACAATGCTCTTTCAATTGTAATGTCAACATACCTATGTCACACAGCTCTAGTCCATGAGGAATCTAAGCAGATGTCACACAGTGGGCCCCACATCTGTGAAATCGTAAGGGAAAGTGACAACTCAGTGACCATACACTGGGTAAAAACAACAGACAGTAAAGAGGTAGTAGTGTTAAAGTACCTGTAGTAGGCAGGTCTGTACTCTTACCTGTGTCTCACTGGAAATATTGCTGGATCACTGAGTCCCTGTTGTTCATGTCTTCTTCCTCTGTTTCCTCATCTTCACTGTCCACAGGCTCCACAGCGGCCACAACACCGCCATCTGGACCATCCTCCTGCAGAAAAGGCACCTGTCGTCGCAATGCCAAGTTGTGAAGCATACAGCAGGCCACGATGATCTGGCACACCTTCTTTGGTGAGTAGGATAGGGATCCACCTGTCATATGGAGGCACCTGAACCTGGCCTTCAGGAGGCCGAAGGTCCGCTTGATCACCCTCCTAGTTCGCCCATGTGCCTCATTGTAGAGTTCCTCTGTCCTTGTCCTGGGATTCCTCACTGGGGTCAGTAGCCATGACAGGTTGGGGTAACCAGAGTCACCTGCAAATGGTGAGGGACAACTGTTAGACACACACTAACCTGGAGGGATATCCCCAGACCGAGACAACCATTCCCACTGACTTGCTTCCAGGTGCTCACCTAATAGCCACACACGGTGCCTCTGGAGTTGACCCATCACATAAGGGATGCTGCTATTCT
Organism: Pleurodeles waltl; assembly: GCF_031143425.1. Lineage (NCBI taxonomy): Eukaryota > Metazoa > Chordata > Amphibia > Caudata > Salamandridae > Pleurodeles > Pleurodeles waltl. Next base: position 445,329,119 of record NC_090442.1, on the reverse strand, counting down.
GCAGGATGTAGGCGTCATGCACTGAGCCAGGGAACATGGCATTCACATGGGAGATGTACTGGTCTGCCAAACATACCATCTATACATTCATCGAATGATAACTCTTCCGGTTTCTGTACACCTGTTCACTCCTGTGAGGGGGGACCAAAGCCACATGGGTCCCATCAATGGCACCTATGATGTTGGGGATGTGTCCCAGGGCATAGAAATCACATTTCACTGTAGGCAAATCCTCCACCTGAGGAAAAACTATGTAGCTCGGCATGTGTTTCAGAAGGGCAGACAAAACTCTGGACAATACGTTGGAAAACATAGGCTGGGACATCCCTGATGCAATGGCCACTGTTGTTTGAAAAGACCCACTTGCAAGGAAATGGAGCACTGACAGCACCTGCACTTGAGGGGGGATTCCTGTGGGATGGCGGATTGCTGACATCAGGTCTGGCTCCAACTGGGTACACAGTTCCTGGATTGTGGCACGGTCAAGCCTGTATGTGATAATCACATGTCAATCCTCCATTGTCGACAGGTCCATCAACGGTCGGTACACCAGAGGATGCCGTAATCTCCTCATATGTCCCAGCGGACGGTGCCTATGAAGGACAACAGCGAGCACAGAGTCAAACAACTCAGAGGTATGTACCCACAGTTTACACAGCACTTCATTCATACACAAAAGATGGCCTGTATGTGTGAAGAGTCTAGGCCTAGGTATGTGTGACGCAGTTGAAAATGAAGCCATGTTGGCCCCTGAAATGGTGGCTGCCTGACCTGTAAAGTGGGACAATAGGATATGAGGTAACTGCGCTGGCGTTGTACACCGTCCCGGTAGGCGGTCGAAGACAGCAGCGCAATGCTGCATTGGTTAACATTGGACCATAAGTGTCCCAGGAGCCAATGACGATGTACGCCGGCGGTGACGGTACGCACGGCCGCGGACGCAACCGCCATTTTCTATCTGTTCAATCACTCGATACCTGATCTTCGACAGGAGAGGACCTACACTCCAAGTGCTCCTGTGACCTCGGTCTGGAAGAGACAATGGCTCGAGTGTCTGGGGAAAGGGCCCCTGCCTTCACATCGGAGGAGTTGGAGAAGCTCGTGGATGGGGTCCTCCCCCAGTACACGCTACTCTACAGTCCTCCAGACAAACAGGTAAGTACACAGGGAGCATGTTGTATGGGCTATGCCTGTGTTGAGAGGGCTGGATGTAAGAAGGAAGGGGGGAGAATGCTGCGTGCATAAAAGACGGTGAATGCATGTGCCACATGGCAAGGGTAGGGATGGGGGCCAATCAGTTTGACGGTGCAGTTGGTAATAACTTCTCTTTTTCCCCTGTACATTTCATGTAGGTCAGCGCCCACCAGAAAAAATATATTTGGCGTGCCATCGCTAAGGACGTCCGGACCCTGGGGGTCTACCACAGATGGAGCACACACTGACGGAAAAGATGGGAGGACATTCGCCACTGGAGCAAGAAGACGGCGGAGGCTCAGCTGGGGATGGCCTCCCAACGTAGGAGGGGTGCCCGTCGCACCATGACCCCCCTGATGTCCATGATCCTGGCGGTGGCCTACCAGGAGTTGGATGGGTGCTTGAGGGCATCACAGCACCACAAGGGGTGAGTACACTCTCATTCTGCTGACTTTGCACGCAGTGGAGGTGTCTGGGTGGGGGAGGTGGGCTGTAGGTTTCCCTAGGCCAGGGCGAGTTCCGTAGGCAAGGCCCCTCCGTAAGCCAGGCCATGTGGCACCCCACCTCTGTAGAGTGCCAACTACACCTAGTCATGCCCCTGTGTCATCTATGTGTGCAGATGTCGTCCATAGCCTTGTAGGCCATTTCCCAGCAATTGAACAGTGGACACCAAGAGCGCGGCGTAGTGCAGGGGGCTTCTGTGTCTGTTGTGTCCGCCAACGGTAGCGGTAATGCATGCACTCAACATGTCTTTCTTCTGTCGTTCCCCCCCCCTTTTTGTGGTCTCCCTGTTCTTGTGTGCATTAGCATCATCAGGCGGAGGAGCAGTGGCAACGGAGCACGAGGGAGCTGCATCCCACATAGCCCTGGAGGGTGAGACTACGGACTCAGAGTTCACCAGTGGGACGGAGGGTGAGGGGAGCTCCACGGCGGGGACAGGAGCTGACACAAGCGACACGGACTCGTCCTCTGATGGGAGCTCCCTTGTGGTGGTGGCAACATCTGTACCCCCCGCATCTACAGGTACAGCCACCCCCCCCCCCCCACTAGCACCGCCATCCCAGCAGCCCCTCAGCCTTTGCCCCATGCCCGCTCACCCAGGAGGGTGGGCATCACCTTCGCCCCATGCACCTCAGGCCCTGCCCCAGTTACCCCTGCTGCCCTCAGTGAGGAGGCCATTGACCTCCTCAGGTCCCTCACTGTTGGGCAGTCTACCATTTTGAATGCCATCCAGGGTGTAGAGAGGCAGTTGCAACAAACAAATGCATTCCTGGAGGGCATTCATTCTGGTCAGGCAGCCCTTCAGCGAGCTTTTCAGACTCAGGCCTCAGCACTGATGGCAGCCATTGTTCCCGTCTCGAGCCTCCCCCCTCCAACTTCCTCCACCCAGACCCTATCCCCTGTACCTCAGCCTATCCCAAGCACACCATCAGACCAGCATGCACACACGTCAACACATAAGGGAAGCTCTGACAAACAGAAGCACCAAACATCCCACAGGCACTCACGCAAGCATCACACACATGCAGACACACCAACATACACTGCCTCCACTGTGTCCCCCTCCTCCTCGTCTCCCTCCCAGTCTTGTCTACACTCACACCTGCATGCACTACCTCTAGAGCCACTACATCCCTCTCCAGCACACCCACCACCACACTCCGCTCACGTGCAGTCACCACCCCCACTACCATTCACACGTCCCCTGTGTCCTCTCCCAGTGTGTCTGTGACGCCCCCTCCCAAGATACACAAATGCAGGCACACACCCACCCAACAGTCATCCACCTCACGACAGCCTCCAGCGCATGCACCTTCACCTAAAGTCACCAAACGTACACCTCCTACAACCACCACCTCTTCCTCCAAACCCCGTCCAGCAACCCATCCCAGTGTGTCCAAAAAACGGTTCCTGTCCACCCTTTACCTCTTTCCCACACCTCCCCCACCCTGTCCATCTCCTAGGTCCCGAATTAGCACCTCAGCCAAAACATCTCCGGGACCGGTGGTGCCTGTAGTCACCGGAATCTGGAGTACACCGGCCACCAGGGCAGCCAGTGTGGCACGGAGCCACAGCACAGACAGTCCCCCACCTGTGAAGCATCAAAAGTTGGCCAGTGCCCGGCAGGAGAGGGGGAAGACTCCAGCCACCAAAGCCGCTCCCAGGGGTCCCGGTGGGAGTGTGGAGTCAGCTGTGACACCTTCCAAGGTGGGGAAGGGCCACAAGAAACCCGGCAAGTCTGGGAAGAGCAGCACAGCGGAGAAGACCACCATCATCCCGATGCCCAGGAGCCCACCTCCAGCACAAGCCCAGCTGCCCAGGACAGGACCGCCAGCACTAGCCCACCTGCCCAGGAGGGGCCTGCCAGCACCAGTCCAGCTGCCCAGAGCAGGACCGCCAGCACTAGCCCACCTGCCCAGGAGGGGCCCGCCAGCACCAGCCCAGCTGCCCAGGAGGCCACCGCCAGCACCAGCCCAGCTGCCCAGGAGGCCAGCACCAGCCCAGCTGCCCAGTAGGCCACCTCCAGCACCAGCCCAGCTGCCCCAAGAGGCCACCGCCAGCACCAGCCCAGCTGCCCAGGAGGCCACTGCCAGCACCAGCCCAGCTGCCCAGGAGGCCACCACCAGCACTAGCCCCACTGGGCCATGAAGGACCACCAGCCACAAGAAACCCGGCAAGTCTGGGAAGAGCAGCACAGCGGAGAAGACCACCATCATCCCGATGCCCAGGAGCCCACCTCCAGCACAAGCCCAGCTGCCCAGGACAGGACCGCCAGCACTAGCCCACCTGCCCAGGAGGGGCCTGCCAGCACCAGTCCAGCTGCCCAGAGCAGGACCGCCAGCACTAGCCCACCTGCCCAGGAGGGGCCCGCCAGCACCAGCCCAGCTGCCCAGGAGGCCACCGCCAGCACCAGCCCAGCTGCCCAGGAGGCCAGCACCAGCCCAGCTGCCCAGTAGGCCACCTCCAGCACCAGCCCAGCTGCCCCAAGAGGCCACCGCCAGCACCAGCCCAGCTGCCCAGGAGGCCACTGCCAGCACCAGCCCAGCTGCCCAGGAGGCCACCACCAGCACTAGCCCCACTGGGCCATGAAGGACCACCAGCCACAAGAAACCCGGCAAGTCTGGGAAGAGCAGCACAGCGGAGAAGACCACCATCATCCCGATGCCCAGGAGCCCACCTCCAGCACAAGCCCAGCTGCCCAGGACAGGACCGCCAGCACTAGCCCACCTGCCCAGGAGGGGCCTGCCAGCACCAGTCCAGCTGCCCAGAGCAGGACCACCAGCACTAGCCCACCTGCCCAGGAGGGGCCCGCCAGCACCAGCCCAGCTACCCAGGAGGCCACCGCCAGCACCAGCCCAGCTGCCCAGGAGGCCAGCACCAGCCCAGCTGCCCAGTAGGCCACCTCCAGCACCAGCCCAGCTGCCCCAAGAGGCCACCGCCAGCACCAGCCCAGCTGCCCAGGAGGCCACTGCCAGCACCAGCCCAGCTGCCCAGGAGGCCACCACCAGCACTAGCCCCACTGGGCCATGAAGGACCACCAGCACAAGCCCCGCTGGGCCATGAAGGACCACCAGCACAAGCCCTGCTGGGCCATGAAGGACCGCCAGCAGCTGAGATCCTGCAATGGAGACCGCCATCTCAAGCACCGCTGGACAGGGCACCGCTGTCTCAAGCACCGCTGAACAGGGCACCGCCGTCTCAAGCACCGCTGAACAGGGCACCACCATCTCAAGCACTGCTGCACGGGGCACCGCCTTCTCAAGCACCGCTGAACAGGGCACCGCCATCTCAAGCACCGCTGAGCAGGGCACCGCCAATTCGAGCACCGCTGAACAGGGCACAGCCGTCTCAAGCACCGCTGAACAGGGCACCGCCATCTCAAGCACCGCTGAACAGGGCACCGCCATCTCAAGCACCGCTGCACAGGGCACTGCCATCTCAAGCACCGCTGAACAGGGCACCGCCATCTCAAGCACCGTTGAACAGGGCACCGCCAACTCAAGCACCGCTGAACAGGGCACCGCCGTCTCAAGCACTGCTGCACAGGGCACCACCATCTCAAGCACCGCTGAACAGGGCACCGCCATCTCAAGCACCGCTGGCCCATGAGCAGCAAGGGCACTGACGCAACTGATTCTGTCACGGGGTGAATGATGCACTCTGGGCACCATGCCCCCTCCAGAACGAGTGGAAACTGTCATCCACTACCTCTGTCCTTAGCAGGATGAAGCACTCTGGGCACCATGCCCACTCCAGAACCAGTGGAGACTGTTATCCACTTGTGAGACTGTGGCTTTGCACTCCCCAGGATATGGCAGTGGGCAACTCACCCACTGTAGAGACTTGAGAGACTGTGGCTTTGGACTCCCCGGGATGGAACAGTGGGCAAACCACCCACTGTAGAGACTTGAGAGACTGTGGCTTTGCACTCCCCAGGATGGAACAGTGGGCAAACCACCCACTGTAGAGACTTGAGAGACTGTGGCTTTGCACTCCCCAGGATATGGCAGTGGGCAACCAACCCACTGTATAGACTTGAGAGACTGTGGCTTTGCACTCCCCAGGATTGAACAGTGGGCAACCCACCCACTGTAGAGACTTGAGAGACTGTGGCTTTGCACTCCCCAGGATTGAACAGTGGGCAACCCACTCACTGTAGAGACTTGAGAGACTGTGGCTTTGCACTCCCCAGGATGGAACAGTGGGCATGTGCCCCCCTCGTGGATTTGGCATTGTGCACTCAAGCCGCTGAGGTGCCCCCCCTTTCCCTCCCCCTGAGGTGCCTGTTTAGTTGCTCTATGATGCCCCTGCAGTGTTCTCTCCGTCATGGTCGGGGAACTTGTGTGGGCCTCGCCCATACCGTGTGGTCCAAGTATTCCACGGACTTTCTTAGAGCACTACCTGGACTACTATGCTTGGTATATATTTTGTACATGGTGTATTTATATATTTCTGCCTACTTGCATTTAATATATTACAATGGTTACACTCATTTTCTATTGTCTTTGCATTCTTCCAGGGGGTTTGGGAGGTGTAACTGTGATGTATTGATATGCATTAATGTGTGTGTTGTAGTGGGTGATGGTGAGGGTGTTGCCTGTGTGTGTCCCTGTTTTTTGCCACCCCCTCCCCTGTGTCGTAGGTGCAGTACTCACCGTGGTCTTCGCTGCCGGTGTTCATGCTCCTGGTAGAGGAGCAGGAAGACTATTGCAGGGAGAATTTGGAGTTCCGGGTCCATGGCGTCCTCGTTCCTCGTGGGGTGTGTAGAAGTGAGCGTTTTCCCATTGGGATTCCTGTTTCCGCCGTGTTTTTATCCGCGGTGAATCCACCCCGGAAATGGTGGCGGATTGGCCTGTCATAATAGTGTGGGCGGTACATTGTCTCCCGCCTGTCTGTTGGCGGTGACCGCCGCACTGTTTGTTTGTTCCGCCGTGGTGGTCGGAGTGTTTCAGTGGCTGTCCTTGTTGGCGGTTTCCGCCACAGTCGTAACAGCAATGTTTTTTCCGACGGTCTGTTGGCGGTCTTACCGCCGCTTTAACACCGACCGTCAGGGTTGTATTGACCACCATATTCCTGATGAGTAATGTTGTAAAACGCTGAATACGTTGAAACTATGTTTCATTTTGTTAGGTTATATTGAATATAGGCTATTGATCAAACATTCCCTGCTTCTGTTGATCTTTAAATTATTTTGGGCTATTAGTCTGCATTCTCCCATTGTTTTCCTAAGGAACTTCTAGTTGTTGAAATGGGAACTATACATGTGACAATAAATGATTACTTGTGACATATTTAATTTTAGAATCACCCAGTTAAGAACACACTTTGGCATTAATATATGGTTTGGCATAAAAGTACTACTACAATTTGAAAGCAACATTTAGATATGTCCCTATTCAGGAGTCATGATTTATTCTGTAAAGCATAGTTATTGATATCCAAAGTAAACATTGGTATGTCTGTGTCCCGCCTTCCACCTCCTGAATGACTAGGAATGAACTCTCACAGGAAAAGGTCTTCCTGAATTTTTATAATATCTCACGATGTAGTGCATTTCTCTCCTGCTTGTCACTCATATTTACATCAGTGGGTGTTTTGGACCCATTCATATCCAAGGGCCAGATGTATCATGAAATGGCCTTGCGAATCGCAAATAGCGATTTTTAAGAAATCGCTACAGTATTTCCGACTCTCAATAGGCCATGTATCATAAGGGCGATTCGGAATTTGCGATTTCTTTAAAATCGCTATTTGTGGTTTGCGAGGCCCAAATACCGAATCGCAATTTGCATTTTCGCGAATTGCGATTCAGTATTTGAAAATCGCAAATTGCGATTCAGTATTTGAAAATCGCAAATTGCGAGAACGCACACCTGGAGGAGCCTGATGACATCACAAGCAGGAAGTGAGTCATCCCAGGAAGTTTGCAGGTGCCACACCCAAACCAGCACTCAGAGAGAGTCAGCACAGCCACACTGAGCAAGTCTCTGAAGAAGGCAGCACAGCAGAACAACCATGGACACCTCTGCCCAGGGAAAGGAGAAGGGAGAAAGGAAGCGCAAGCTGAAGTTCAGTGAGCAAGAGCTGGAGGTGCTCCCAGAGGAGGTAGTCAGGAGCCATGACCGGTTGTTTGGCAAAAGCTCACTGCAGGTGCCTGAGAGTGAAAAACGCAGACTCTGGGCAGATATCCAGACAAAGATCTGCGCTGTTGGAGTGACACAGCTCTCTGTTGAAGAAATCAAGAAGAAGTGGTACGACCTGCGGTCCCATGCCAAGGAGAGGGTGGCAAGACAACTGCAGGAGGCCAGGAGCACAGGAGGTGGACCACCCACAGAGACACCCTCCACCCTGATAAAAGACCTGGTGGAGTCCACACTCCTCCCGGAAGCAGTCAGTGGGGTCACTGAGATTGACACCTCCAGCACACCAAGTACCAGCAAAGGTAAGTGCAATATTGAATTGTAACCCCATTTGTGTATGCACAAAAGCCCCTTAGGAATTAGCAAGTAATGTAAAACATTGTGAGAAGTAGTCCATTCCACATCTTAGAAGCAGCACAACAATGCCTTATGGGAGTGGTAGTCCACAACCCAGAGCTAAAAGTAGCACATACAATGTAAGAGGCAGAGCGACACACAGAAGAACACAACACCCACATCAAAGTGAAGAGAAGTACCTGTACCTTTATTACCATTGTGTGACTGTAATTGTAACAAGCATAACTGACATGCTGCATATTGTTGTTGCAGGTGGGCCAGGCCACAGCATGTGCCAGTGCAGGGGAGACAGACACCCATCCTGCTTCAGACTCCAATACGAGTGAGTCTCAGAACATTGCAACACTCCGACGCAAAGCCAATAGGTCTTGCCTATACAAGAGTTATTTGCTTTGGCAATCTGTTTTGCTGTGTGGTACACTGGTGTGGCTGCTGTTTAGTATAGCTAAATGTTAGTGGTGTGGAGTGTCACAGTGGTGTGGTAGAGTAAAGTGTCATATAGTGGAGTAGGAGTAGAGTTCAGTGGTTCAGTGGAAAAGAGTGTCATACAGTGGAGTGGAATTGGTGGAATAGGGTGGAGTGGGTTGGAGTGGATTGAGGTAATGGGCTGGATTGGAGTAGAGTGGAGTGGATTAGATTGGGATAGAGTGGGGTGGATTGAGTGGGATGGATTGGCGTGGGGTGGATTTGAAAGGAGTGGGGTGGATTGGATTGAATTGGAGTGGGGTGGATTGAAATGGGATTGGGGTAGATTTGAGTGGGGTGAATTGGATTGAATAGGGGTGTGTGGTTTGGATTGGAGTGACAGGGCTGGGTGGAATGGATTGGATTGGGGTGGGGTGGATTAGAATGGGGTGTATTGGATTGGACTGGCATGGGGTGAATTGGATTGGATTGAAGTGGTGTGGATTGGATTGGATTTGCTGGACTGGAGTGAGGTGGATTGGATTGGAGTGGATTGGTGTGGAGTAGAGTGGAGTGGAGTAGATTAGATTGGAGTGTGGTGGAGTGGGGTGAGCTGGATGGATTGGAGTGGAGTGGACTGAACTGGGATGGGGTGGGGTGGATTGGATAGCGGTGGAGTGGGTTGATTGGAGTAAAGTGTGGTGGATTGGAGTGAGTGAAGTGGAGTGGGGTGTGGTTGGTGGATTGGAGTGGGTGGGCTACAGTGGGATGGATTGGACTGAATTGGGGTGGGGTGTGGATGTGCTGATCCTTGAACCACATTTCCGAGCCTGCTTTTGGTCCCTGGAGGCAGCCCTTCACCCTTCCAGCTAGTGGCACTTGGGGTGACAAGGAGCGCTAAATAGCGTTAGTAACACCCACGCAGGGCAGGATGTGTGGAACTTTGAATCATATTTCCCAGCACGCTCTTGTTCCTTGGAGGCGGCCCTTCACCCGTCCAGCTGCTGGCACTTGGGGGGCCGAGGAGCACTATATAGTGCTAGTAACATCCCCGCAGCTTGGGATGTGCTGAACTTTGAACCACATTTCTCAGCCTGCTCTTGCCCGCTGGAGGTGGCCCTTCACCCGTGCAGCTGCTGGGACTTGGGGTGCTGAGGAGTGCTATATAGTGCTAGTTATATCCCTGAGGCGCTGGATGTGCTGAACTTTGAACCACATTTCCCAGCCTGCTATTGGCACCTGGAGGCTGCCCTTCACCTGTCCAGATGCTGGCACTTCGGGTGCTGTGGAGCACTATATAGCTCTAGTAACGTCCCTGCAGCACATGACGTGATGAGCTTTGCACCACATTTCCCACCCTTCTCTTGACCCCTGGAGATGGCCCTTCACCCGTCCAGTTGCTGGCACTTGGGGTGCAAAGGAGCGCTATATAGCGTTAGTAACATCCCCGCAGCCCGGGATGTGTGGAACTTTGAACCATATTTCCGAGCACGCTCTTGGCCCCTGGAGGCGGCCCTTCAACCGTCCAGCTGCTGGCACTTGGGGGGGCCGAGGAGCACTGTATAGCACTAGTAACATCCCCACAACGTGGGACGTGCTGAACTTTGAACCACATTTCTCAGCCTGCTCTTGGCCGCTGGAGGCGGCCCTTCAACAGCCCAGCTACTGGCACTTGGGGTGCTGAGGAGTGCTATATAGTGCTAGTAATATCCCTATAGGGCTGGATGTGCTGGAACTTTGAACAACATTTCCCAGCCTGCTCTTGGCCCCTGGAGGCTGCCCTTCACCCATTCAGCTGCTGGCACTTATGGTGCAGAGGAGCAATATATAGCGCTAGTAACATCCCCACAGCGTGGGATATGCTGAACTTTCAACCACATTGCCCAGCCTGCTCTTGGCCCCTGGAGGTGGGGCTTCCCCCTTCCAGCTGCTGGCTCTTGGGGTGCCGAGGACCATTATATAGCGCTAGTAACATCCCTGCAGGATGGGACCTGCCTGTGCTGTGCCCAGGGGAGGCCCAGGCCAAGGCAGGCCAGTCCACAACTGTCAGAGCCCGGAGGAGGCTGGGCTACCCCTCTAACGTTCCCAACAAGAGGAATTTGTAGGTACTGTTTGTGGCCGATATTCTAGTGGGTGTTGGCTTGGTTGTTTAGCCAAGGACTAATTATACACAATATTGCACATAGGTTAGACGGAAGGAGGGAGAGGGTGGGGCAGGTCTAGTGAAAAAGAAAACACATAAAATCTTGAAGAATGCAGTGGACAGTTGCATGTTGGAAAGTATTGATAACCTTTTGGTTGATTGCGAGGAACTATTGACTTTTCCTTCAGATAATGGTCCCCGATGCGCAGAGTGTGTGTGTTGCTCTATCAACCTAGGAGATAACTGTAGGAAAATTTTGAAAATGTTTTACAGACGGGAGCCGCGGGGTTTGGTGCCTGAAGGGAAGGCTGGGGTGGGTCAAGTTGCTGCTTACCTTACGTCGCTTCGAGATGACATGGTGCAATTTGCTGGCAGTGATGCCTTGCCTTGCAGCAATCACTTTAGCCCTTTAAGTGTCACTTTACACTCACACGATGATCCCATCGTAGAAACCTCAATGGTTGAGATTGTTGATTAAAATGTTGCTTCTAATATGGCTGAGACACAGTATATTTCCCATACACAAGATATAAAAACTGAGGTGGCTGAGCTTAAATCTATAGTAATCACCTTAATTTCTATGGTTAAACAGATGATACCTTCTAAGGGGAAGACTATTCAGGATAGTGCTCATATTTTTGCACCTTGTCCCCCTGGCACATCTGCTGCATTGCATATATTGCCCTTGCTAAATTGTAATACGACTCTTACCCCTACCTGTTGCTCCATTAATATTAGCCCTGCTCCTTGTATTGGCCGACGACCAGTTGATCACAGATTGGGGGATTCTTGGCATGTTTTAGTCGCAGCAGTTCTTGTGTTGTTAAGAAATTGGTGGTGGGCTCCCTCACAACAGATTACTGTCACCCTTCTAGGCATCTAGAGAATGGTCCTTTTTATTGTGCTTTACATCTAGCTGTTGGTGGGCCTAAATCCGCCAACACTGTTGTGATGGTCAATGACATCCTGAAGCATCCAGGGAACATGGAGAATCTGTTAAAACAAGGTGATTACTGTATACGTCATGTGAGAGGTTGTCATTCTGTGATTCGTGATGAGATAATTGGGGGAGTTAGTAGGAGAGATCATGATACACATTATGACATGACTGAATTGACACTTAAGGATAAGAGTATTGTAGATAACCTGGTGGCTCTAAATGCAAGAACATGCACATCAAGGCATTCTAGTATTCAGTTTAAATACCCCAGGCTTTTTTCTCACCATAAAGCTAGACCTGCCTCTTACCTAGAGAGCAGCCCATCAGGCTTTAATCAGAATGACTGACTTAGAGTGCCACTTGATCTTTCTCTAGACCACTCTATCCCCTTGTTGATTTTACCGCACACTCTCAGTGGGTCGCGATGCATCTATACCTTTTTGTACTTATGTTTTTAATCCCCTATTGGCCCCAGTTCTTGTTTTACACCTACCCTGGTTCCTGTTTTGCATGATACAGATAGTTCTGCTGGTGTCTATCTATCACTGTCCTTGACCCCACTGGTTTACCTAGTTTTGACTGTTCTTCTTGGCAGGTAACTCAGATTAAGTCTGTTAACCTCACCATTACTACATCTATTCTGCCATCAGCATCTCAAAATGTTGGGGTGTATCTTGTCTCTTAAAACGTTGCCGGACTGAGGTCTAAGATCTCTTTACCCGTTTGTACTCAATTTATTGAGGACTATGGCCCTCATTACAACATTGGCGGGAAATGCCACTTACCGCCATGCAGAAGACCGACAACACACCGCCGCGGCCGTGGAATTCCGGCACAGCTATTACGACCCACAGCTCAGAACCCGCCAAAATCTAGACACCCACACAAGTCCGCCACACCAAAGGTCAGTGATAAACTGGCAATAACAAAACCTCCACTGTCACGCCAACAGCAATACACCCACACTATCACCCACAAATTCACACGCTAGTCTTTAAACCACGGTATTCCATTGGCGGTACACACCGCCGCACTCAAAATACACACACATTTACAAAACACTACCACATTGGACAAATCGAAATACACACACCTGATACACATACACACACCACTCCCACACACCCAATACAATATAAAACACACACCCACATTACCCACAAATCCTTACTACCCAAAAATGTGAAGAAGGCCAGAGAGACAGCAAAGCAAAGACAACACCAGCATACAGAGGCACACAACACCATCACACATACACATCCACGCACAAAACACCACACACCCCTAAACATCACCCAAAACATCACAACACACACCACCTCACACATCACCCACACCACCCCATGGCACTGCAAAGACACCCCAGGTTTTCTGAGGAGGAGCTCAGGGTCATTGTGGAGGAAATCATCCGGGTAGAGCCACAGCTGTTCGGATCACAGGTGCAGCACACCACCATAGCTAGGAAGGTGGAGCTATTGCGCAGAATCGTGGACAGGGTCAACGCAGTGGGACAGCACCCAAGAACACGGGATGACACCACATTGCAGTTCAGAGGAATGGTGGCGGACCCCCACCTCCTCTCCCACAACTAACAACATGGGAGGAGCAGGTCTTGGCTATACTGCATCCTGAGGGCCTGTCAGGAGTAGCAGGAGGAATGAACTACTTCATCCCCCACCCTACCTGCATGCTATCACATACCCCTACCCTCGCCCTCACCCCCATCACTCCAAATCCTCACATATGTCCCACTATCACAAACCACACAACCCTACACCAAGCCCTGCATGCAACAACAAAGTGTGGACACCCATCACTAATGCATGTCCACCACAAATACCCACACAGACCTGTAAACAATTATCACACAAGGTCCTACACAGGAATGGAAGCACTGGGGTACAGGGTCACCCACCCATTGCACACCATGGCACACACAGATGCAATAATCATGCCTTTACACCACTGCAGGATCGCTACCCAACGTCACTGGACAGGAGGTTCCAGACATGTCCATTCCACCCACAGAAGAGGCCCACAGTGATGACAGCAGCTCTGTCCAACTGGATGTAGATGACCAGCCCGGCCAATCTGGGACCTCAGGACAGTCGGTTCCCCTCACACAGTCACAGGCCACCACAGAGCCTCCCCCCTCTGGAAACACCAGCACAGCACCCACCCAGCAGGCCCATGTCTCTGTCCCCAGGACACGTCAAGCAGCAGTGTGTCCACCACTACAGGGAACCCGGGCTAACCCCCCACCGCAAGAAGAGCAGGGACCTGGGGGCAGTGGCAGTGGGCACACGGTTCAGGGGACAGAGGCCCAGGAAAACAGGGGAACTGGGATGGCTGCTGTGCGACAGGCCCAGGGAACCCACTCTCCATGAGGCCCTCTCTCAACATCATGGGAGCCTACCATCATTCCCAGGAGATGATGGCAATGGTACTGGCCAAGTTTCAGTAGACACAGTGGCTGCAGGAGGAACAGTATTTGGGGTTCAGGGAGGAACTCAAGTCCATCAATACCACCCTGGGGACCATTGTAGGGGTGCTCAAGGACCTTGTGAACACCAGGAGGGACACTGTGGCACAACAAGGGGCCCCTGACACTAGCCTGGACGATGAACTGCCCACTACCTCCGCTGGCGCTAGCGGACAGGAGGCACTGCCACAGGACCACAACACCAGCACCCCACCCCCTGCAGATGGAGGACCACCCCACAAGCAGTCCCTGAGATTCAGGAAAAAGACAGAGAACAATGCCAAGACCCCCGCCAAGAAATGAGACCACCCTGATTGTCATCCTTCTGTCCCACTTTGTCACCCTGTCCATCCTTAAACTACCCTAGCTCCACTTCCTATGCCCCTTTGGACAATGCACCTGTGAGACAAATAGACTGAACTCTGCCATGGACATTCCTCCACCATCACCCCTGACCATTTTACAACCCCCTCCACTAATTTGCAGTTAAATAAACACCCTTGAATCACAAAACAATCTGGAGTCAGTCTGTGCTTTCACAAATGTGTATTTGCTATAACTAAGGAAAATACCAATGTCCATTGTGTTGTCAACATACCTATGTCACACAGCTCTAGTCCATGAGGTAACATAGCAGAGGTGACACAGTGGGACCCACATCTGTGAAATCGAAAGGCAAAGTGACAAATCAGGGTCCATGCACTGGGTGAAAGTGACAGACAGATGAGAGATAGAACAATTTTATCAGATGTAGGAGGCAGTGAGGTCTTCTTACCTGTGTCTCACTGGAAGTATTGATGGATCACAGTGTTTCTTTTGTCTATGTCCTCTTCTTCTTCCTCCTCTTCTTCACTGTCCACGGGCTCCACAGCTGCCAAAACACCTCCTTCAGGACCATCCTCCTGCCGAAAAGGCGCCTGTCGTCGCAAAGCCAAGTTGTGCAGCATACAGCAGGCCACAATGATCTGGCACACCTTCTTTGGTGAGTAGTATAGGGAACCACCTGTCATATGGAGGCACCGGAACCTGGCCTTCAGGAGGCCGAAGGTCCTCTCTATAACCCTCCTAGTTCGTCCATGTGCCTCATTGTGGCGTTCCTCTGCCTTTGTCCTGGGATTCCTCACCGGGGTAAGTAGCCATGACAGGTTTGGGTAGCCAGAGTCATCTGCAAATGTCGAGGGACAACTATTAGACACACACTAACCCTTAGGGACAACCCCAGACCCAGACAACTATTCACACTGTATAGGTTCCATGTCCTCACCTAATATCCAGATACAGTGCCTCTGGAGTTGCCCCATCACATAAGGGATGCTGCTATTCCTTAGAATGTAAGCATCATGCACTGAGCCAGGAAACTTGGCGTTCACATGGGAGATGTACTGGTGTGATGATATTAATTGAGTTTGACCAATGACTTTGTGTTTCACCACTGCGCATATTGGTTGCTCAATGTTCACCAGTAGCACATTATGGGGGTCATTCCAACCCTGGCGGTCATGGACCGCCAGGGCCGGGGACGGAGGAAGCACCGCCAACAGGCTGGCGGTGCTTCAGGGGCAATTCTGACCGCGGCGGTAAAGCCGCAGTCAGAAAAGGGAAACCGCTGGTTTCCCGCCGGTTTTCCCCTGCCACAGGGAATCCTCCACGGCGGCGCTGCAAGCAGCGCCGCCATGGGGATTCCGACCCCCTTCCGCCAGCCTGTTCCTGGCGGTTTACACCGCCAGGAAGAGGCTGGCGGGAACGGGTGTTGTGGGGCCCCTGCAGTGCCCATGCCACTGGCATGGGCACTGCAGGGGCCCCCTAACAGGGCCCCATTAAGATTTTCAGTGTCTGCCAAGCAGACACTGAAAATCGCGACGGGTGCCACTGCACCCGTCGCACACCAGCTACTCCGCCGGCTCCATTCGGAGCCGGCTTCATCGTTGCTGGGGCTTTCCCGCTGGGCGGGCGGGCGGCCTTTTGGCGGGAAAGTCAAAATGACCGCCGCGGAATGACCCCCTATATGTTTTGTTCAGCCTAGCCGCCTATTGGCTTTGACATTGCATTAGCCATTACATTCTGTATTCTGCCTATTGGCTTTGACATGCTGTATTCAGTTTAGCTGCCTATTGGCTTTGACATGACATTAGACATTACATTTGATATTTAGGTTAGCTGCCTATTGCCTTTAACATGGAGTTAGACATTGCAGTTGAGAATCCAAGCTGTATTTTTCCAAGCTGTGTTTTTCCACAAGATGAACCAAACTGTTCTTCGCACAGCAGACTAGACATGATAAGAGAGAGTACATTTGGTGTTTTCCTTTCTGCTCAGGCTTGGGAAGAGGAGAAGTCTAGGAGATCTGGCCAGTCTCCAAAGGCTTGCGTAGTTTTCCCGAGTCTGAGAGGAGGGGGCACGCTTTTGAAAGGATGGCTCGGGGCTTCAGAGATTTAGATTCGAATCTGCCTGACTTCGGACTGGAACTTGGTGCCAGTGGCCAGTCTCCTGTGTGGGTAGATAATCTCTTTCTCGCAGTTGACCGGAGTCATCAACTTGCAGACCCCAGAAAGATGAAGCTGTAGATAGGCCTTACACGGTGAAGTATTTGATTGTATATGCTTTGCATTAAATATCTAACCTGCTGTGTATATTGCAACTGAGAAGTACTGTGATATATATTTTGTTTTCATTGCTGCAATACTTTTACTCATTTGAACGTGTGCTTGAAATCTATTAATTCGTCTCTCACGAACTTGTGGGTGGGGAAGAATTAACAACAATAAAGGTCTTCTTTGAACTCAGAAGTGCATTGTTGATATGTTCTGTAAGCTCTGATACGAGATAAGGAGGAAAGCAGAACAACTGGTCAGCCAAACACACCATCTGCACATTCATTGAATGGTAACTCTTCCAGTTTCTGTACACCTGTTCACTCCTGCAAGGGGGGGTACCAAGGCAATGGCACCTATGATGTTGGGGATATGTCCCAGGGCACCTGTAGGCATATCCTCCACCTGAGGGAACACGATGTAGCTGCGCATGGGTTTCAGCACGGCAGATAACACTCTGGACAACACGTTAGAGAACATTGGCTGGGACATGCCTGATGCAATGGCCACTGTTGTTTGCCTGGAAATGGAGTACTGACAGGACATGCACTAGAGGGGGGATTCCTGTGGGATGGCAGATAGCTGACATCAGGTCTGGCTCCAAATGGGCACACAATTCCTGGATTGTGGCATGATCAAGTCTGTAGGTGACTATTACATGTCGCTCTCCCACTGTCGACAGGTCCACCAGCGGTCTGTACACCGGAGGATGCCACCATCTCCTCACCTGCCCCAGTGGATGTGCTCTATGGATGAGAACAGCGATTAGAGGGTCAGCCAACACTGAGGTACGAAATAAACAACTTTATTGCACACATTTGTCAATCCGCTATGTGCCTGTTTTAAAGTGTATGCAAGGTCTAGATATGTGTGACACATTTAAAATTAATGCCATGTGGCCCCCTGAAATGGCGGCTGCCTGACCTGTAATGTGGGACAAGGGGATATGAGGTAACTGCGCTGGCATTGTACACCGTCGTGGTAGACGATTGAAGATCGCGGCGCAATCCTGCATTGGTTATCATTGGACCCTATGGGTCCCAGAAGCCAATGACGATGTACACCGGCAGTGACGGTACGCACCGCCAAGGAGGTGACCGCCATTTTCTCTCTGTTCACTCACTTGATACCTGATCTCCGACAGGAGAGGACCTATACTGCAAGTGCTGCTGTGACCTCAGTCTGGCAGCGACAATGGCTCAAGTGTCTGGGGAAAGGTCCCCTGCCTTCACATCTGAGGAGTTGGACAAACTAGTGGAAGTGGTCCTCCCCCAGTACACGCTACTGTACGGTCCTCCAGACAAACAGGTAAGTACACTGTGAGCATGCTGTATGGGCAATGCCTGTTTGGAGTCGTGTGGATGGGAGATAGGGAGGGGGGGAATGAGGCGTGCATGAAACGACGGTGAGTGGATGTGCGTCAGGGCAAGGGTGGGAACGTGGGGCAATGACTGTGACGGTCCGGACGGTTATAGTTTTTCCTTTTCCCCTGTACTATGCCTGTAGGTGAGCGCCCACCAGGAGAAGAATATTTGGCATGCCATCGCAAAGGACGTTCAGGCCCTGGGGGTCCACCACAGACGGAGCACCCACTGCTGTAAAAGATGGGAGGACATTCAGGGCTGGCACAAGAAGATGGTGGAGGCCCAGCTGGGGATGGCCTCCCAAAGTGGGAGGGGTGCCCGTCGCACCATGACCCCTCTAATGTTCCGGATCCTGGCGGTGGCGTATCTGGAGTTGGATGGGCGCTTGAGGGCATCACAGCAGCCACAACGAGGTGAGTACCGTCACATCAATCTGATTCAACGTGCATTGGAGGTGTCTGGGTGGGGGAGGTGGGCTGTGGGTTCCCCTAGGCCAGGGCCAGTTTTGTAGGCAAGGTCCCTTCATGAGGCAGGCTATGTGGCACCCTACCCCACCAATGGTAAGAGCCTTGTCAGGCTCCTGTGACTTTCATGTGTGCAACAATCGGGCATAGGCCTTGTACCCCATGTCCCTGTGATTAATTAGGGAACTCTAAGTGCATGGCGTAGTGCAGAGGGCTGCTGTGTCTGTAGTGTCCGCCAACGGTAGTGGTAATGCATGCACTGAACATGTCCTTTTACTTTCTTTCCCCCCTTTTTGTGGTCTCCCTGTTCTTGTGTGCATTAACATCATCAGGCGGAGGAGCTGTGCCACCGGAGCAGGAGGGAGCTGCATCCCACATGGCCCTGGAGGGCGAGACTACGGACTCAAAATTCACCAGTGGGATGGAGGGCGAGGGAAGCTCCACGTCGGGGACTGGAGCAGAGACCAGCGACACCGACTCCTCCTCTGATGGGAGCTCCCTTGCGGTGGCGGGCACCTCTGTGCCCACCTCATCTACAGGTACAGCCGCCACCCCCCCACCAGCACCACCCTCCCAGCAGCCCCTCAGCGTGTGCCCAGTGGCTGCTCACCCAGGATGGTGGGCATCGCCTTCGCCCCAGGCCCCTCAGCTCCTGCTCCAGTAGGCTATGCTCCCCTCAGTGAGGAGGCCATTGACCTCCTGAGATCCCTCACTGTTGGGCACTCTACCATTCTGAATGCCATCCAGGGTATAGAGAGGCAGTTGCAACAGACAAATGCATACCTGGATTGCATTCATTCTGGTCAGGCAGCCCAACAGCGAGCTTTTCAGACTCTTGCCTCAGCACTGATGGCAGTCATTGTCCCAGTGTCCAGCCTCCCCCCTCCAACTTCCTCCACTATGACCCAATCCCCAGTACCTCAGCTTATCCCAAGCACACCATCAGACCAGCATGCACTCAACACTCAAGGGTAGCTCTGGCAAACATAAGCACCACACACCCCACAGGCACTCACACAAGCATCATACCCATGCAGACATACCAACAGCCACTGCCTCCACTGTGTCCCCCTCCTCCACATCTCCCTCCTCCCTCTCTGTCACGTCTCCACTCACACCTGCATGCACTACATCTTCAGCCGCTACGTCCATCACCAGCACACCCATCACCACACACCGTTCACGTGCACTCACCACCCCACTACCATTCACACATCCCTTGTGTCCTTTCCCAGTCTGTCTGTGAGCCCTCCTCCCAAACTACACAAACGCAGTCACACACACACCCAACAGCTATCCACCTCACGACAGCCTCCAGCCCATGCACATTCACCCAAAGTCAGCAAACGAACACCTCCTACAACCACTACCTCTTCCTCCACTCCCAAACCCCCTCCATCTACCCATCCCAGTGTGTCTAAAAAACTTTTCCTGTCAAACCTTGACTTCTTCCCTTCACCTCCCCCCCTTCCGTCCCCTAGGGCCCGCCTTTCCAGGTCCCACCCAGCACCTCAGCCACCACATCACCGGGAACAGTGGTGCCAGCAGTAACCGGCTTCTGGAGTGCGCCAAGCAGAAGGGTAGCCAGTGTCCCAAGGAGCCAGGCCAAGGACATTCCCCCACCTCCAAAACAAAAGAAGTTGCCCACAGCCCAGAGGGGGAAGGCCAAAACACCTGCCACCAAGGGCTCAGCCAGGACAACAGTTGGGAGTGGCAAGAAAGCTGCGCCACCATCCAAGGTGGAGAAAGGCCAGAGAAAGAAAAGGAAGTCACCGCCAACCTGCACGGCGGACAAGACTGCCACCGGTACCGCCACATGCACCGCCACCACGGGCACCGCACTCAAGACACCGCCGCCAGCAGCACGCTCAGTGAGCCCCCCACCAGCACCGCTGCCCAGGACGCCGCCGCCAGCAGCACGCTCAGTGAGCCTCCCACCTGCACCAGTGCCCAGGACACCGCCGCCAGCAGCACGCTCAGTGAGCCCCCCACCAGCACCGCCGCCCAGGACACCGCCGCCAGCAGCATGCTCAGTGAGCTCCCCACCAGCACCGCCGCCCAGGACACCGCCGCCAGCAGCACGCTCAGTGAGCCCCCCACCAGCACCGCTGCCCAATGAGCGCCGCAAGCACCGTTGCTACTGAGGCCTCCGCCAGCACCGCCAGCGGCCACACCACATCCTTTGCCAGTGGCACCACCGCAGACATGGCTGCCATCCCCAGTGGTCAGTCGTACGAGGCTGGTGGTCAGTTCCAGGGGCCTGGACAGCTTCCATGTTGCCACACCGTCAGTGGAGTGTCAGATCCACTACCTCAGTCCTTGGCAGGATGAAGCACTCTGGGCACAAAGTCCCCTCCAGAACCAGTGGAGAGATACATTCACTACCTCAGTCCTTGGCAGGATCAAACACTCTGGGCACAAAGCCCCCTCCAAAACCAGTGGAGATATACATCCACTACCTCAGTCCTTGGCAGGATGAAACACTCTGGGCACAAAGCCACCTCCAGAACCAGTGGAGAATGACATCCACTACCTCAGTCCTTGGCCGGATGAAGCACTCTGGGCACAAAGCCCCCTCCAGAACCAGTGGAGAATGACATCCACTTGAAAGACTGTGGCTTTGGACTCCCCAGGATAAAGCAGTGGCCAAAACCACCCACTGGAGAGACTTGAGAGACTGTGGCTTTGCACTCCCGAGGATAAAGCAGTGGGCAAACCACCCACTGGAGAGACTTGAGAGAATGTGGTTTTGCACTCCCTAGGATAAAGCAGTGGGCAACCCACCCACTGGAGAGACTTGAGTGACTGTGGCTTTGCATTCCCCAGGATAAAGCAGTGGGCAAACCACCCACTGGAGAGACTTGAGAGACTGTGGCATTGCACTCCCCAGGATGCAGCAGTGGGCAACCCACACACTGGAGAGACTTGAGAGACTGTGGCTTTGCACTCCCCAGGATAAAGCAGTGGGCAACCCACCAACTGGAGAGATTTGAGAGACTGTGGCTTTGCACTCCCCAGGATAAAGCAGTGGGGATGGAGCCCCCTCGTGGAACTGGTGTCGTGCACTCATCCGGCTGAGGTGCCCCCCCTTCCCTTCCCCCTGAGGCGCCTGTTTTATTTCGAAATGGTGCCCCTGCAGTGTTCTCTCCATTTGGATTGGGTATTGAGTGTGGGCCTCGTCCATACATTTTGGGCCCAGTGGTCCACGGACTATGTAGGTGCAGTACATGGACTTGAATTCTTGGTGTACATATTTGTTAATAGTGTATATATATTTTTGGCTAATGAATTGTTCCTGATTACAATCGTTCAACTCATTTTTTTTGTCATTGTGTTCTTCCAGGGGGCTTGTGGGGTGTAAATGTAATGCTTCAGCATGTATTGGTGTGTGTGTTGTGTGTGAGGGTGGGGGTGTTGCGTGTGTGTGTCACTCTCTTTTCCCTCCCCCCTTCCCTGTGTCGTAGGTGCAGTACTCACTGTGGTCGTCGCCGCCGTCGGTCGTGCTCCTGGTAGAGGAGCAGGAAGACAATCGCAGTTAGAATTTGGAGTTCTGACTCCATGGCGTCCTGGTTCTTCGTGGGGTGTGTAGAGGTGAGAGTTTTCCCTTCCAAGTCCTGTTTCCGCTGTGTTTTTGTTCGCGTTGAATCCGCCCCGGAAATGGTGGCAGATTGGCCTCTCATAATGGTATGGACTGTACATTGTCTGCCGCCTGTCTGTTGGCGGTGACCGCCATGCTGTTTGTTTGTACCGCCGTGGCAGTCGGAGTGTTAAAGTGGCTGTCTATGTTGGCGGTTTCCGCCACGGTCATAGTTCCAATTTTTTTACCGCCGCTTTAACACCGACCGCCAGGGTTGTAATGAGGGCCTATGTGTTTTGCTTTCCCTCTCTTATCTTATGACCGAGCTGACAAAACTTCTCTGGAATGCACTTCTTAGTTTAAAGAACACATTTATTATTATTATTACTTCACCACGAGGTTCCTGAAAGACAAGATTAGTAGGTTGGAAGCACACGTTTAAAAGTAGTCACAGCAATGAAAGCAAAATATATCAAAGTACTTCTCAGTTGCAATGTACACAGCAAATACATGTGATTATATTATAGCATAACTTCAAAGCAAAGAATAATAGTCAAAATTGCATCACCGTAGGGCCTATTACTGCTTGTCATCTTTCTCCTATCTTCAAGTTGATGAATCCAGTTCAACTGCGAGAAAGAGACTTTCCACCCAAACGGGAGCCAGGCAGCTGACGTCCGCTCCTGACTGAAGTCCTGAAAGATCTCTCCCTGCTGCTGCCCAGGGCCAGCGTTACCCCTTCCTGTCAGACTCGGGAAATAAAACAAGCCATTGGAGATTGGCCAGATCTCCTAGACCTCTCCTCTTCCCAAGGCTGAGCAGAAAGGAAAACGTGTGAATTAAATTTGAAAAAACACAGCTTGGTCTACCATGTGGAAAAACACAGCTTGGAAAAACACAGCTCATCTGCAATGTCTCAACTGCAATGTCTAACTCCACGTTAAAGCCAATAGGCAGGTAACGTAAACACCAAATGTAATGTCTAATGCCATGTTAAAGCCAATAGTCAGATGACCTTCATACCAAATGTAATGTCTAATGCCATGTTAAAGCCAATAGGCAGCTAAACTGAATACAGAATGTAATGTCTAATGCCATGTTAAAGCCAATAGGCAGCTAACCTGAATACAACATGTAATGTGCTGCTGGTGAACATTGAGCAACTAATATGCGCAGTGGCGAAACACAAAGTCATTGGTCAAACAATTAATAGCATAACACTATGACATCAGCCTTTTCCAGGAGAAATGGGCCCTGGATCTAATCTTTAGGTCTGGCTACTTGCGTTTTTATACTCCAGCATTCCCTAGCAAGAGGGATAGACTTTCTGGCAGCCTAATCACTTAAGTTAGAACAACAATAAACTGCTGCATCCAACAGTTATCTTCCCATTCTCCTGACATAATTGGTATCCAGTTACAATTAGGGCCAAAAGTAGGAGTAATTATTATTAATGTTTATGCAAGAGGGGTCAGAGGGAGCTTGGCTTCCCACACTCTGCTCATACTGGAAGCATTCTTTAGGCAGTGTCCTCAGCATTTTAAACTTACTGAGACTGGTGACCTTAATGTCACTTTTGAGCCTTTTGGTTGAGACAATCTCAGCATTACATATGAGGAAAATCTGGTGTGGTCCATTTCTTCTTTAGATAGTCCACCTGTTAATAGGTAGTCGTAGTCGCAAGTAGCTGTGCATTTAGAAGCCTTGACTATCGAATGTGGGCTGAGGGCCCTCAATGGCAGGACTAGATCAGATGCAAAGGGTTGTCACACGTATAATAAGGTCAATCATATAAGTAGAATTGACTATTGCCTAGTTTAGTGGTTCTTAACCTTTTGACATCTGGGGACCCCCACTTTATCATTACTGGAACATGTAGACCCTCACTGAATCATTATTGGAATCTGGGGACCCCCTGCTGAGTCATTACTGAAAGCTGGTGACCTAAACTGTTAATAATATTTAATTTTCATCTCAGTCTCGTCCCCCTGAGGAGGCTTTGCGGACAACCAGGTGTCGAAGTAAGCCTTAGCAAGGCCTACTAGTGCAAGGGGTTCGCCCCTCTCTGCACAAAGTCCTCAGACCATATAGGAAGAAGTTGGCACAGAAAACTGAAATAAAAGGCAAAGTTTATTAAACCTCATGAGGTGGTACTACAGTTCAAACAGCACCCTTCGGTAATGTTTGAAGTAGCACACTGAACTAAGAGAGCATGGTCCTTTTATACCCATGCAGGGGCTTAAAGAAGGTGGTAAAATTATAGAAGCAAGACTTATATACATATAAGGTCATATGGAAATGCACAGTTGACAGATAGGAGGGGACAGTTTTCAAGGAATAGTAAAAACATTACTGTTGGTTACTAATTACTAACAGCTGCAGACCTTACTGGGCATGTGCAAAGTGGGAGATGCTAAATATAACTTGGCACTAGACAGATTTTCAAGAGTAGTTAACAGGAAGGTAGGACAAAGCACATGGCGAGCACTTGGCAGCATGTGATAGATAAAATGGCTGCCATGAATACAAATGAATTCCGCGAAACGTTCACAATAGTTGCTAAATACAAGATGTCTTCTGCTAATGCTTAATCTAATCGCTACTAAATTACAACACAGGGATCCCCGGACCACAGGTTGGGAACCACTGGCCTAGTTGATCTAAGACTGTGGCTTTCTCTTATCAACATGATGATCATTGAGAGGACAGAGATTGATCACAATCTGTTCAAATGCTTGTTCCTTGTAACCAATCATTTATGTCCAATACCATTACCACATTGTTGAAGGACATTAGTATGACCAATGATAAACGTCACCTAAAATGACATCAGGTGGCAGCATGGCCAGACATCTTATGTGCTGTGAACACTGTCTTGAAGACCTTGTTAGTGCACTTAGAGACAGGTCTCATAACTAACAACGTTCAATGGATAACATCTTACAGCTCCTGTTTTGAGAGCATTGTGGCACATTTTTTGTTAGGCAGTAATTCTGGTAATAGTAGACCCAAAGGGAAACATATCTGATTTATTAAGGAATGTTGGGCACTACACAGTATACAGGCTGAAGCCATTTAATCTAAGGATATAGGTGGTCATTACAACCCTGGCGGTCGGTGTTAAAGCGGAGATAAAACCACCAACAGGCCGGCGGCAAAAAAAATAGAATAATGACCGTGGCGGAAACCGCCAACATAGACAGCCACTTTAACACTCCAACCACCACGGCGTTGCAAACAAACACCCCCGGCGGTAACCGCCAACAGACAGACGGAGGACAATGTACCGCCCACACTATTACAACCCACCAATCCACCACCTTTTCCGGGGCGGATTCACAGTGAACAAAAACACGGCGGAAACAGGACTTCAAAGGGAAAACGCTCACCTCTACACACCCCACGAGGAATCAGGACGCCATGGAACCAGAGCTCCAGATTCTGCCAGCCTTTATCTTCCTGCTCCTCTACCAGGAGCACGAACGCAGGTGGCGAAGACAACGGTGAGTACTGCACCTACGACACAGGGGAGGGGGGAGGGAAAAAACAGTGACACACACGCAACAACCCCACCCCCACCCTCACCCACTACAACACACATGCTAATACATATTGATACATAACAATCCTCTAACCCCCCTGAAAGAATGCAAGGACAAAAGGAAATTCATAGAATAATTGTGATATATTCAATTACATACATCAAAAATATTTACAAATATATACATTTAGACTATATACAATTATATACACCAAGAACACAAGTCCAAGGGATTCCACCATCATAGTTCGTGGATCACTGGGCCCAAAAGGCATGGGCGAGGCCCACACTTAATACCCGAACAAGATGGAGAGAACACTGCAGGGGCATCAGTTGGAAATAAAACAGGCACCTTAGGGGGAAGGGAAGGGGGGGGCACCTCAGCCGGTTGAGTGCATGACGCCAGATCCACGAAGGGGCTCCATGCCCACTGTTCAATCCAGGGGAGTGCAAAGCCACAGTCTCACAAGTCTCTACAGTGGGTGGGTTGCCCACTGTTCAATCCTGGGGAGTGCAAAGCCACAGTCTCACAAGTCTCTACAGTGGGTGGTTTGCCCACTGTTCAATCCTGGGGAGTGCAAAGCCACAGTCTCCCAAGTGGATAACATTCTCCACTGGTTCTGGAGGGGGCATTGTGCCCAGAGTGCTTCATCCTGCCATGGACTGAGGTAGTGGATGCTTTTCTCCACTGGTTCTGGAGGGGGCTTGGTGCCCAGAGTGCTTCATCCTGCCAAGGACTGAGGTAGTGGATGTATCTCTCCACTGGTTCTGGAGGGAGTTTGTGCCCAGAGTGCTTCATCCTGCCAAGGACTGAGGTAGTGGATGTTTTTCTCCACTGGTTCTGGAGGGGACTTGGTGCCCAGAGTGCTTCATCCTGCTCGTGGCGGCCTCAGTAGCGCCAGAGCTTTTGGCGCTCATTGGCCTGCGGTGCTGGTGGCAGTGGTGTCCTGTTCAGCGGTGCTTGTGGGGGCGGTGTCCTTGGCAGGGGTGCTTGTGGCAGTCTTGTCCTGTTCAGCAGTGCTGGTGGCGGCGGTGTCCTTGGCAGCAGTGCTTGTGGCGGCGGTGTCCTTGGCAGCGGTTCAGCTGGTGGTGGTCTTGTCCTGGCCTGCGGTGCTTGTGGGGGCGGTGTCCTTGTCAGCGGTTCAGCTGGTGGCGGTCTTGTCCTGGCCTGCGGTGTCCTTGGCAGTGGTTCAGCTGGTGGCGGTCTTGTCCTATGCCTGCGGGGCTGCTGGCGGTCGCCTCCTGGGCAGCAGGGCTGCTGCAGGTGGTCCTGTCTCTGGCAGCGGGGCTGCTGATGGTCGCCTCCTGGGCAGCCGGGCTGCTGCTGGCTGCCCTGTCTGTGGCAGCGGGGCTGCTGGCGGTCACCTCCTGGGCAGCGGGCTGCTGCTGGCGGTCTTCTCCTGGGCAGTGTGGCTGCTGTCGGTCACCTCCTAGGCAGTGTGGCTGCTGGCGGTCTTGTCCGCTGTGCTGATCTTCCCAGACTTGCCAGTTTTACTGTGTCCCTTCCCCACCTTGGATGGTGTCGCAGCTGTCTCCACACTCCCAACTGCACCCCTGTGAGCGGCTTTGGTGGCTGGTTTCTTTCCCCTCTCCCGCCGGGCACTGGCCAACTTTTTATGCTTGACATGTGGGGGACTGTCCGTGCTGTGGCTCCTTGCCACACTGGCTGCGCTGCTGCCTGGTGCACTCCATAATCTGGTGACTACTGGCACCACTGGTCCCGCCGATGTTGTGGCTGAGGTGCTAGGTTGGGACCTGGAGAGTCGGGCACTAGGAGACTGACGGGGTGGGGGAGGTGAGGGAAAGAGGTCAAGGCTGGCCAGGAAAAGTTTCTTAGGAACACTGGAACGGGTAGCTGGAGGGGGTTTGGGAGTGGAGGAAGAGGTTGTGGTTGTAGGAGGTGTACGTTTGGTGACTTTGGGTGAAGGTGCATGGGCTGGAGGCTGTCGTGAGGTGGATGGCTGTTGGGTGGGTGTGTGGCTGCATTTGTGTACCTTGGGAGGTGGCCTCACAGTCACACTGGGAGAGGACACAGGGGATGTGTGAATGGTAGTGGGGGTGGTGACTGCACGTGAGCGGGGTGTGGTGTTGGGTGTGCTGGTGATGGACGTAGTGGCTGAGGACATAATGCATGCAGGTGTGAGTGGAGATGAGACAGGGAGGGAGGAGGGAGACAAGGAGGAGGGGGACACAGTGGAGGCAGTGGATGTTGGTGTGTCTGCATGTGACTTATGCTTGCGTGAGTGCCTGTGGGATGTGTGATGCTTATGTTTGCCAGAGCTTCCTTTGTGTGTTGAGGTGTGTACATGCTGGTCTAATGGTGTGCTTGGGATAGGCTGAGGTACAGGGGATTGGCTCTGGGTGGAGGAAGTTGGAGGGGGGAGGCTAGAGACAGGGACAATGGCTGCCATCAGTGCTGATGCCAGAGTCTGAAAGGCTCACTGAAGGGCTGCCTGACCAGAGTGAATGCCCTCCAGGTATGTATTGGTTTGTTGCAACTGCCTCTCTACACCCTGGATGGCATTCAAAATGGTAGACTGCCCAACAGTGAGGGACCTGAGGAGGTCAATGGCCTCCTCACCTCACTGAGGGCAGCAGGGGTGACTGGGGCAGGGGATGAGGTGCCTGGGGCAAAGGTGATGGCCACCCTCCCAGGTGAGCGGGCACGGGGCAAAGGCTGAGGGGCTGCTGGGAGGGTGGTGGTGGTAGGTGGGGTGGCAGCTGTACCTGTAGATGTGGGGGGCACAGATGGGGCCGACCGCGAGGGAGCTCCCATCAGAGGAGGAGTCCGTCTCACTAGTGTCCACTCGTGTCCCGCAGTGGAGCTCCCCTCGCCCTCCTTCCCACTGGTGAATTCTGAGTCCCTAGTCTCGCCCTCCAGGTCCATGTGGGATGCAGCTCCCTCCTGCTCCGGTGTCACTGCTCCTCCACCTGATGATGATAATGCATACAAGTACAGGGAGACCACAAAAAGGGGGGGGAGACAGAAGAAAGACATGTTCAGTGCATGCAATACCGCTACCGTTGGTGGACACGACAGACCCAGAAGCCCCCTGCACTACGCCGCACACTTGGGGTCCACTATTGAATCCCTGGGAAATGGCTTACAAGGCTATGGCCGATTTCTGCACACATGGATGTCACAGGGCCTGCCTGAAGAAGGGAACTTAACTAAGAAAACTCGCCCTGGCCTAGGGGATCCCACAGCCCACCTCCCCCACTCAGACACCCGCAATGCGCGTGTACTCACCCCCTTGTTGCTGCTGTGATGCCCTCAAGCGCCCATCCGACTCCGAGTACGCCACCCCCAGGATCCTGAACATCAGGGGGGTCATGGTGCGACGGGCACCCCTCCCACGTTGGGAGGCCATTCCCAGCTGGGCCTCCGCCATCTTCTTGCTCCAGCGGCGAATGTCCTCCCATCTTTTCCGGCAGTGGATGCTCCGTCTGTGGTAGACCCCCAGGGTCCGGACTTCCTTGGCGATGGCACGCCAGATGCCCTTCTTCTGGTGGGCGCTGACCTACTGGAATTGTACAGGGGAAAAAGATAAGTAATTACCAACTGCACCATCACAGTGATTGGCCCGCATCCCTACCCTTGCCATGACGCACATGCACTCACCGTCGTTCCATGCACGCCTCATTCTCACCCCCTCTATCTTTCATCCACCCCACTCCACACAGGCATTGCCCATACAGCATGCTCACAGTGTACTTACCTGTTTGTCTGGGGGACAGTAGAGTAGCATGTACTGGGGGAGGACCCCATCCATGAGTTTCTCCAACTCCTCCGTGCTGAAGGCAGGGGCCCTTTCCCCAGACACACAAGCCATTGTCTCTTCCAGAATGAGGTCACAGCAGCACTTGAAGTGTAGGTCCTCTCCTGTCGAAGATCAGGTATCGAGTGATTGAACAGAAAATGGCGGTCACGTCCGCGGTGGTGCGTACCGTCACCACCGGCGTACATCATCATTGGCTACTGGGACCCATAGGGTCCAATGTTAACCAATGCAGAATTGCGCCACGGTCTTCGACCACCTACCGCAACGGTGTACAACGCCAGCGCAGTTACCTCATATCCCCTTGTCCCACCTTACAGGTCAGGCAGCCGCCATTTTAGGGGCCCACATGGCTTTATTTTTGACTGCGTCACACATACCTAGGCCTTGCCTAAACACTCATACATGTAAATTTCGATTTATGAATATTTTCAGAGTAAGCTGTGTTTACGCACCTCAGAGTTGGTTGACTCTGTGCTCGCTGTTCTCCTACATAGGCACCATCCGCTGGGGCATGTGAGGAGATGGCGGCATCCTCCGGTGTACAGACCACTGGTGGACCTATCGACAATGGAGCAAAGACATGCGATCATCACCCATAGGCTTGATCGTGCCACAATCCTGGAACTGTGTGCCCAGTTGGAGCCAGACCTGATGTCAGCTATCCGCCATCCCACAGGAATCCCCCCTCAAGTGCAGGTGCTGTCAGTACTCCAGTGTCCGTAGCATCAGGGATGTCCCAGCCTATCTTTTCCAACGTGTTGTCCAGAGTGTTGTCTGCCCTGCTGAAACACATGTGGAGCTCCATCGTTTTCCCTCAGGTAGAGGATTTACCTACAGTGAAAGGTGACTTCTATGCCCTTGGACATATCCCCAACATCATAGGTGCCATTGATTGGACATATGTGGCCTTGGTCCCCCCGCAGGAGTGAACAGGTATACAGAAACCGGAAGAGTTGCCATTCCATGAATGTGCAGATGGTGTGTTTGGCAGACCAGTACATCTCCCATGTTACTGCAAAATTCCCTGGCTCAGTGCATAGTCGTCTGGGTCTGTGTACGTCCCTATGAGTCAGTGTGTATCTAACAGTTGTCCCTTGCCATTTGCAGGTGACTCTGGTTACCCCAACCTGTCATGGCTACTGACCCCAGTGAGGAATCCCAGGACAAGGGCAGAGGAACGCTTCAATGAGGCCCATGGGCAAACTAGGAGGATTATAGAGCGGACCTTTGGCATCCTGAAGGCCAGGATCCGGTGCCTACATATGATAGGTGGTTCCCTATTCTACGCACCAAAGAAGGTGTGCCAGATCATCGTGGCCTGTTGTATGCTTCACAACTTGGCTTTGCGATGACAGGTGCCTTTTCTGCAGGAGCATGGTCCAGATAGAGGTGTTGTGGCAGCTGTGGAGCCTGTGGACAGTGAAGACAAGGAAGCAGAAGAAGAGGACATCAACAACAGGAACACAGTGATCCTGCAATACTTCCAGTGAGACACAGGTAAGAAGACAACACTGCCTGCTACATCTAATTTAAATCTACTACCTCTCTACTGTCTGTCATTTTCACCCAGTGTATGCTCACTGAGTTGTCACTTTCCCTTTCGATTTCACAGATGTGGGTCCCACTGTGTGACATCTGCTTTGTTTCTTCATGGACTAGAGCTGTGTGACATAGATATGTTGACATTACATTTGAAAGAGCATTTTGGCACTGGAATTGCTAATACACTATTTCGAAATCACAGACAGACTCCAGATTGTTTTGTGTTGTAAGGATTGTTTACTTGAGTGCTCAATATTGGAGGGGGTTGTAAAATGGTGAGGGGTGATGGTGGAGGAATGTCCATGACAGAGTCCAGTGTATTAGTCTCACAGGTGCATTGTCCAAAGGGGCACAGGAAGTGGAGCTGGGACAGTTTAAGTATGGATAGGGTGACAAGGTGGGACAAATGGATGACAATCAGGGTGGTCTCATTTCTTGGCAGGGGTCTTGGCATCGTTGTCTGTGGTGGTGCCTCCTGTCCACTAGCGCTGGCGGAGGTGGTGGGCAGTTCATCGTCCAGGCTTGTGTCAGGGGCCCCTTTTTGTGCCACAGTGTCCCTCCTGGTGTTGACGAGTTCCTTCAGCACCGAATTGATGGATTTTAGTTCCTCCCTGAAGCCCAGATACTGTTCCTCCTGCAGCCGCTGGGTCTCCTGAAACTTGTCCAGTACCGTTGCCATCGTCTCCTGGGAATGGTGGTAGGCTCCCATGATGTTGGAGAGGGCCTCATGGAGAGTGGGTTCCCTGGGCCTGTCCTCCCCCTGTCGCACAGCAGCCCTCCCAATTCCCCTGTGTTCCTGGGCCTCTGTCCCCTGAAAGGTGTGCCCACTGCCACTGCTCCCAGGTCCCTGTTGTTGTTCGGGTGGTCGGTTAGCCTGGGTTCCCTGTAGTGGTGGACACACTGCTGATTGACGTGTCCTGGGTACAGAGGTATGGGCCCGCTGGGTGGGTGCTGTGCTGGTGTTTCCAGAGGGGGTAGGTCTGTGGTGGCATGTGCCAGTGTCAGGGGAACCGACTGTCCCGAGGTCTCAGATGGGCCGGGCTGGTCGTCTAGATCCAGTTGGACAGAGCTGCTGTCATCACTGTGGGCCTCTTCTGTGGGTGGAGTGGACATGTCTGGACCCTCCTGTCCGGTGACGTTGGGTAGGGGTCCTGCATGGGGGAAAAAAAGCATGATTATTGCATCTGTGTGTGCCATGGCGTGCAATGGGTGGGTGACCCTGTACCCCAGTGCTTGCATTCCTGTGTAGGACCTTGTGTGATGATGGTTTAGGGTGGTGTATGGGTAAGTGCAGTGGCCATGCATTGGTGATGGGTGTCCATGCTTTGGTGTTGCAGGCAGGGCTTGGGTTTGGGATGGGTGGTTTGTGATATTGGGACATGTGTGAGGAGTAGGAGTGATGGGGGTGAGGGCGAGGGTGGGGGGTATGTGATGGCATGCAGGTAGGGTGGGGGATATAGTAGTAAAGATTTGCCTTACCAGAGTCCATTCCTCCAGCTACTCCTGAGAGGCCCTCAGGATGCAGAATAGGCAAGACCTGCTCCTCCTATGTTGTTTGTTGTGGGGGAGGAGGTGGGGTTCCGCCGCCAGTCCTATGTACTGCGTTGTGGTGTCTTGAGACCACGGAACGCACCTTCCCCCTTAGGTCGTTCCACCTCTTCCTGATGTCATCTCTATTTCTTGGGTGCTGTCCCACTGCGTTGACCCTGTCCACGATTCTTTGCCATAGCTCCATCTTCCTAGCTATGGCCTGGCACGGTCAAACCGGTAGGTGACGATGATATGTCTTTCTTCCATTGTCAACAGGTCCACCAGCGGTCGGTACACCGGAGGATTCCGCCATCTTCTCATATGTTCCAGTTGACGGTGCCTAAGAAGGACAACAGTGAAGAACCAGTCACTATTGCTCCAGGTATGTACCCACAGTTACACACAAGACTACACCAGACAAAAAAGCCTTCCTGTATGTGTGTTTAGTATAGGCCTAGCTATGCGTGACGCAGTAGTAAATGAAGCCATGTGGGCCCCTGAAATGGCGGCTGCCTGACCTCTATACTGGGACAATGGGATTGTGGGGTAACTGCGCTGGCGTTGCACACCGTTGCGGTAGGCGGTTGCAGACCGCGGCGCAATGCTGCATTGGTTAACATTGGACCCTATGGGTCCCAGGAGCCAATGAACAGGCGCACCGCTGCGGACGTCACCGCCATTTTCTATCTGTTCAATCACTAGATCCCTGACCTTCGACAGGAGAGGACCTACACTGCTAGTGCTGCTGTGACCTCGGTCTGGAAGAGACGATGGCTGCTGCGTCTGGGGAAAGGGCCCCTGCCTTCACTGCACAGGAGTTGGAGAAACTTGTGGATGGGGCCCTCCCCCAGTACACGCTACTCTACGGTCCTCCAGACCAACAGGTTAGTACACAGGGAGCACGTTGTATGGGCTAGGCCTGGGTGGAGGGGGCTGGGTGGAAGAGGGAAGGGGGCAGAGTACATAGATCAGTTATGAATGGGAATGAATGGGCCACATGGCCAGAGTAGGGAGGGGGCCACTCACATTGACGGTGCAGTTGTTAATGACTGTTCCTCTTTCCTTGTGAATGTCATGTAGGTCAGCGCCCACCAGAAGAGGGACATTTGACGTGCCATCGCCAAGGTGGTCCGGACCCTGGGGGCCCACCAGAGACGGGCCACCCACTGCCGTAAAAGATGGGAGGACATTCGGTGCTGCAGCAAGAAGACGGCGGAGGCTCAGCTGGGGATGGCCTCCCAACGTGGGAGGGGTGACCGTCGCACCATGACCCCCCTGGTGTTCCAGATCCTGGCGGTAGCCTACCCGGAGTTGGATGGGCGCTTGAGGACATCACAGCAGACACAAGGGGGTGAGTACAACCTCATTCAGCGGACTTTGCGTGCAGTGGAGGGGTCTGGGTGGGGGAGGTGGGCTGTGTGTGTCCCTAGGCCAGGGCGAGTTAGGTAGGCAAGGCCCCTCCGTAATGTGTGCCATGTGGCACTCTACCCCACCTCAGAAGAGTGCCAAGTTGAGGTATAGTTGCCCCTGTGGCATTCATGTGCGCAGATTTCCACCATTGCCATGTAGGCCATGTCCCAGAAATTGCATGTGCAGAGGTCAGGAGCACGGCATAATGCAGGGGGCTGCTGCTTCTGTCTTGTCCGCCAACGGTAGCGGCATGCCTTGCACTAAAACTCTCTTTCTTATGTCTCCCCCCCTTTTCCTGCTCTCCCTGTCCTTTTGTACATACGCATCATCAGGCGGATTTACAGTGGCACCGGAGCACGAGGGAGCTGCATCCCACATGGCCATGGAGGGCCACACCACAGACTCTGAATGCACCAGTGGGACGGAGGGCGAGGGGAGCTTCACGTTGGCCACCGGATCTCCAACCAGCGACACAGACTTGTCCGCCGATGGGAGCTCCCCTGTGGTGGTGGCACCACCTGTGCGCCCCACCTCTACAGCCGCCACCTCCCCTACCAGCACTGCCCTCCCAGCAGCCCCTCAGCGTTCGCCCCGTGCCAGCTCACCCAGGAGGGTGGGCATCACCTTCGCCCCAGGCACCTCAGGCCCTGCCCCAGTCACCCCTGCTGCCCTCAGTGAGGAGGCCATTGACCTCCTCAGGTCCCTCACTGCTGGGCAGTCTACCATTGTGATTGCCATCCAGGGTGTAGAAAGTGAGTTGCAACACGGTAATGCATTCCTGGAGGGCATTCATTCTGGTCAGGCTGTCCTTCAGCGAACCTCTGGCCTCAGCACTGATGGCAGCCATTGTCCCTGTGTCTAGCCTCCCCCCTCCAACTTCCTCCACCCAGACCCAATCTCCTGTACCCCAGCCCATCCCAAGCACACCTACAGACCAGCATGCACACAAGTCAACACACACAAGTAGCTTAAGCAAACATAGGCACCATACACACCACAGGCATTCACGCAAGCCTCACCCACATACAGACACAGCAACATCCACTGTCTCCACTCTGTCCCCCTCCTCCTCTTCTCCCTCCTCCCTCCCAGTCTTGTGTACACACACACCTGCATGCACCACATCTACAGGCACTAGGACTCGCACCAGGGCACCCAGCACCCCAAGCCGCTCACCTGCACTCACCACCTCCACCTCACCACCTCCACTCCCATTTACACGTCCCCTGTGTGCTCTCCCAGTGTGTCTGTGACGCCCCCTCCCAAAGTACACAAACGCCGGCAATCACTCACCCAACATCCATCCACGTCACAACAGCCTCCAGTACCTGCACCTGCACCCAAAACACCTAAAGTGACACCTCCTACAACCACCTCCTCTTCCTCCACTCCCAGACCCCCTCCAGCTACCCATCCCAGTGTTCGTCAGAAACCGTCCCTCTGTCAAATTGACCTTTTTGCCCCTACCCCCTCCAATTCAGCAGTCCCGTCGTAGCGCCTCAGCCAAAAAGCCTCCAGTACCAGTGGTGCGTGTTCCAGGTTTTTGGAGTGCACCGGCCACCAGGACAGGCAGTAGGACCCGGAGCCAAGGCACTGGCAGCCCACCCCCTGTAAAGGCTGTGAAAATGGAGAGTGGACGACGGGACTGTCTTAAGACCCCTGGTGGGACAACTAGTGACATGGGATCAAAGGGGATTGGTGAGTCAGCTGTAACTCCAACAAAGGTGGGGAAGGTCGAGAGGAAGTCTGCCCAGCCTGTTGTGAGTGTCACGGCGGATAAGTGCGCCATCATTTCCGGAGGTCCAGACACAACCGCCAGCACCGTCATCACTGGTCCAGAGACCACCGCCAGAGTCACAGCCCAGGAGGGCCCAAGTATCGTCACTGGTCCAGAGACCACCGCCAGAGTCACAGCCCAGGAGGGCCCAAGTATCGTTACTGGTCCAGAAACCACCGCTGGAGTCACAGCCCAGGAGGGCCCAAGTATCGTCACTGGTCAGGAGACCACTGCCGGAGTCACAGCCCAGGAGGGCACAAGTATCGTCACTGGTCCAGAAACCACCGCCGGAGTCACAGCCCAGGAGGACCCAAGTATCGTTACTGGTCCAGAAACCACAGCCGGAGTCACAGCCCAGGAGGGCCCAAGTATCGTTACTGGTCCAGAAACCCCCGCCGGAGTCACAGGCCAGGAGGGCACAAGTATTGTTACTGGTCCAGAAACTACCACCGGAGTCACAGCCCAGGAGGGCACAAGTATCGTCACTCGTCCAGAAACCTCTGCCGGAGTCACAGCCCAGGAGGACCCAAGTATCGTTACTGGTCCAGAAACCACCGCCGGAGTCACAGCCCAGGAGGGCACAAGTATTGTCACTGGTCTGGAGACCACCGCCGGAGTCACAGCCCAGGAGGGGCCAGGATGCCACAGCCCCGCTGGGCAATGATGGAACGTCATGCCACACACCAATGCCCAGTAAAGAGATCGTCATGCCACACACCAATGTCCAGTGTGGAGATCATCATGCCACACACCAATGCCCAGTGTAGAGATCGTCATGCCACACACCAATGTCCAGTGTAGAGATCGTCATGCCACACACCAATGTCTGCATCAGAACCGCCATGTCAAAGCACCGCAGAACAGGGCAATGACCGCCATGTCAAAGCACCGCTGAACTGTATTGAACCGCCATGTCAAAGCACCACTGAACTGTATTGAACCGCCATGTCAAAGCACCGCTGAACTGTCCTGAACCGCCATGGCAAAGCACCGCTGAACAGGGCAAAGACCGCCATGTCAAAGCATTGCTGAACAGGGCAAAGACCGCCATGTCAAAGCACCGCTGAACTGTATTGAACTGCCATGTCAAAGCACCGCTGAACTGTATTGAACCGCCATGGCAAAGCACCGCTGAACTGTCCTGAACCGCCATGGCAAAGCACTGCTGAACAGGGCAAAGACCGCCATGTCAAAGCACCGCTGAACAGGGCAAAGACCGCCATTTGCAAAGCACCGCTGAACAGGGCATGCACCGTGTAGGAATGAATGGCCCGCCACATCAGGCATCCTTATCCCATCTGCAGCTGGGACAGTGACAGGACAGGTACTTTCACGTGGAGACTCATCCAGTCTGGGCACCAGTCCCCCTCCAGAACCAGTGGAGACTGTTATCCACTTGAGAGACTGTGGCTTTGCACTCCCCAGGATGGCACAGTGGGCAAACCACCCACTGTAGAGACTTGTGAGACTGTGGCTTTGCACTCCCCAGGATGGCACAGAAGGCAACCCACCCACTGTAGAGACTTGAGAGACTGTGGCTTTGTACTCCCCAGGATACATCAATGGGCATGGAGCCCCGTTGTGGATCTGGCTTCGCATTCATCCCTTCCCCCTGAGGTGCCTGTTTTATTTCTATCTGATGCCCCGGCAGTGTTCTCTCCGATTTTGGTCAGGTATCTATTGTGGGCCTCGCCCATGCATTTTTGGACTG
Organism: Pleurodeles waltl; assembly: GCF_031143425.1. Taxonomy (NCBI): domain Eukaryota; kingdom Metazoa; phylum Chordata; class Amphibia; order Caudata; family Salamandridae; genus Pleurodeles; species Pleurodeles waltl. The sequence goes on along the minus strand of NC_090442.1, from coordinate 445,291,668 downwards.
TTGGTGCACGGACATTGTTGTGTACATATCTGCACTACTTCTCGGATTGTATGTGTAAATAAAAGTGATTTTGAGATATATATATCTGTATATTTTTTTATGACATGTATATTGGCACATTACAATGTTTGCCCGAATTTCGCATTGTCTTTTCATTCTTCCGGGGGGATTGTGGGTTGTTACTGTTATTTTTGTGACTGCATTGGTGTGTATGTTGTGATATGCGAGGGTGGGGGTGTTTGGTGGGTGTCCCCCTAACTTTTGCCTCCCTCGTGTCGTAGGTGCAGTACTCACCGGTATCTTCTGCACCTACGTAGCTGTTGGTCGTAAAGGAGCAGGAAAACAAGCACAGGGAGTATTTGGAGTTCGGGCTCCATGGTGTCCTCGTTCCTTGTGGGATGTGTTCAGGTGAGCGTTTTCCCATAGCAATAGCTGTTTACGCCGTGTTTTTATCCGCGGTGAATCCGCCCTGGAAAAGATGGCGGATTGGCGGGTTGTAATAGTGTGGGCGGTACATTGTCTCCCGCCTGTCTGTTGGCGGTAACCGCAGCGCTGTTTGTCTGTACCGCCGTGGCGGTCGGAGTGTTAAAGTGGATGTCTTTGTTGGTGGTTTCCGCCACGGTCATAATTCCATTTTTTTTTCCACCGGCCTGTTTGCGGTCTTACCGCCGCTTTAACACCGTCCGCCAGGGTTGTAATGACCCCCTTAGACTCTACTGTCATGTCAGCACTGATAGGAACCAGAGAGGGCAGCAGCCAGAGACAGTAAAGGTACATGGGCTATGCCTTGTGCAAACATGGGGCCAAGCAGACCAGGCACCTGTGGAGGAATGGCCAGCCCAGCAGGAATTGTGACTTTTTTAGGGTTTTGAAACATTGCACAAACCTAACATTAAGCCTGTTTTAAAGCACACTGCTTAACTTTTAGAAAAGCTCACCATCTCTGGTAGTTTTCAACCCACCCAAAGACATGACACCATCAGACTGCAAAATGAGAAGTGTTAGAAACAAAAACAAGGCAGCAGACCTTTTCCAACTATGCACCCAGAAAGTAGAATAACATCCCCACATTCATCAGGGCTGCTTCAATGCTGCTAAAATTTAGAAAAAATATAGGTTGAAGGCGCACCTATATAAGGAATACTACATCACAGTGCATTGACTAGCTAACTCTATCACTCATTGAAATTATGCTTTAGTTTGTCCCCCTACATGCTCCTTTTGGCTAGGTTTGTGCAACAGATATATAGATATATACCACATACATACATGATTAATATAAAACACTTAACAGAAAGTTAAGAAAATAGCAAAAGTCAAAATGGTCTGTGTATGTTTGTCAAAGATCTGCCATCATCTTGATAGTTCTTAAGAGTTTGAACCCTACTAGAAACAGCCTGTAGAGGCAACTGAGTCACATATAAGTGCAATTCAATACATTAAATATTAGAGAAAATGGAGTCATGTGTATGTACATTGATACATTAAACAACATTAAGCTCTGTGCAAATGGCATTACTGTACACAATTGGATGATTGAGGCTCAATTTGAGAAATAGGAATCTTGTTGCATGCTAGATTCCTAGGCAAATATTTTATTTTTAAATACATTTGGGCCATTAATTAACAATATGCCTTTTTTCAAATAACATATTTACAAATGTCTGAAATGTTGCCATCTCTGAAATATAGTTAAATGTCTGACAATTATGGCTGCATATTAATTTTAAATATTCTTTGTGGCGGTAAGTGAAACAAATCCATTATACAGCAATAAAAAATGCAGAATTATATGTGATTATAGTAATCACAAGTGACACAAGAGACCTCTTTGATTGACAGGTCGACCTGAATGGACAGGAATGAACCATCCTGCTGGCACACAGTGTCAAACCATGCACAACAGGCCTTACCAAGGCACATGTAAAAGTTATGTGCTTTTGAAAGGGATCCAATAGGCCCAGATAACAATTCTTGAGTGACCTTGATTTGCCTTCTTTATCTTAGTAAACTTCTGTCTCATTTAATTTTGTGGGTCAGGTGTTAGATGGTGTTCGATGTGGGAAGATACTAGTAATTCCCATAGTACACCTCCTGCACTCAGAGACAAAGTTTAGTGCAGCTGAAGCCTTTGGCGATCTGGAATTTGCCCTGATACATTGCATTGAGGGGCCTGCTTGTAGTAAGGCAAAGAGGAACTACTGAAAAAATAGGTAGGCCAGGGTCTTGGAGCATTTACTTCACTGGTCATAGAGGGACTAGGAATGTCTTAGCATGTCCCCCACATACAGGCTAGTGAACCTTATAAGGCTGTACCCTCACCCAACCTTCCCCCAGAACACTGCTGCACTTGTAAAGGGATATCAGGTAAATTAAACCTCTGGCATGGCATCTATGACTTGTGAGAAGGTTCTTTTGAGATTGGACTCTCTTCCATTTAAAATTAAAGGACGGAAAATTTTCCAAGGGTCAGAAGACTGATCCCCAATGTAGCTCCAGGAACATAAAAAGCTGTAGAGAATACTACTGTGAAGAATAACACTGTGAATAATACTGTGAGGGTATTACTGTGAATAACAGAACTTGGCTAGTGGCCTCTGCTTGACACAGCGAGAATATCTAAGTACCTTCCCCTGAGAGCCTGGTGGCATTAGAAGTATACTCTTGTGGTTGTTTGGGTAGCTGAAGAAACTATGGAAACATTTGACAACATTCTCACCAGAGCTTCAGAGCAACTGCCCAAAAAAGTATCCCTCCAGCAGTTCCAAAGAGTCGTATTGAATTTCAGCTTTGACCACAATAGAGATCTCTGCACCTCTGAAAAAACAACTAAGTCCCATTCTGAGATTGGACATTTCAGCGAGAAACCTCAAAAGTTCTGCAGCCCCAGTGGATCAACTTGTTTCAGGTATCTCACCTATAGTTCCACTGCGGTAGCTACAATGTCAGTGGTGAAACACAAGTAAAACATTTATCTTCTCAAAAGTGACAAAGTCCCTTTCTGAAGAGGGATGTAGAAACTTTTGAGAGCTCTGTGATTTCCAGACTTTCACCAGGACCAATCCACTTGGTGTATTCAATGTGGGATCCATCATGAATGGCCTGAATTTGCATCTTGGTCCTGGTCAACTGCAGTCATAGATGTATACTGAAGCTTTTTGTTGCCTTGTTGCCACTTTGAATTTTTTTTTACTCATCTGCGGTTACCCTTGCTGGATGTTTGCCATTTTAGCCTTATTTTACTCACATTAGTTTTCTTTATTTTAAAGTTGGTTGTGGGGTTTTATTGTGTTTTGTTTGTCTTTTCTCTTCCGTTTATAAAATGCATACGTTCTTAACACATTGCCTTTGATTCAAAATTGATTAGTTTGTGTCTGTTTACCAGGGATTGAGCAAAGATTAATTTTATTTACTTTGTGTGATATTGACAAGAGAATGAAAGAATTAATTCATGACTTATGAAGAGCAGCACCTACTTCATGGAGTGTCCCGGTGCAGAACCAAAGTTAAGGTACCCAACTACTTAGTACTAACATCGTTCAAATAGTAGTTTTGAGAATGTTCCCGAATGTATTCTCATTGTTGATAGAATATAGTGCTTGTGGAAGGCCGTTCCATTCCATGGTCACAATGAGTGGAAAGGAGCAACCCCCAATCTAATACAGACAAACCTAATGGTCACTGCTATCAAGGATGATGAAGACTTGGGGGTCCTGTCTGGCAGATAATGAATAATTCTATCAGAGAGATAATTAAGTTCTGATGTGTAAAATGTATGATGGATCACGAGTATGAATTTAAACAATACCCTTTCCTTGACTGTCAGCAGTGAAGAGCTCTCTGATGAAGTGATATGTAATCTCATGTTAAAATGTCCAAAATGAGTCATGTAACCATGTTTTGACAGTCAGCCTACTGATCAAACTGTCTGCTAGGCAAAGGTAAAGGATTTTATCGTAGTCCAACCTGGCCATGACATGGACCACCATATTGCATGTTGCTAGAGGAGAAAAATGTAAGATGTTTTTTATAGGAATGAAGAAGTGCAACATTGTTCCGACTATAGACAATACTTGAGGCTGGAGACAACTTATCATCAAATTTGACACCCAAGTTTCCTAATACCGGTCAGGTGCTAGTGAGGGATAACTTCATCGGGCCAATAATTTCTAAATCACTTTTCTGTGGAATGACAAAAAAAAGAATTTTGGTTTTATCTGAACTGCACTGGAGATGGCTTTCCTGAATACTATTGAGGACTTTAGATAGACATGTTTGAAATGACATAAGTGTTTCTCACGGTGTGGAGTTGATGTAATGATCAACGGTGAGTGTCGCCCACATAAAAGACTAACTTAAAGCCACAAGATTCAATCAGAAAAGTTAAGGGGGCCACATAGAATTAAATAATGTAGTGCTTAAAGAGGAGCCTTGTGGCACTTGATAATGGAGCTGTTTACTGACTGAGGAGAAAGAAGTGTCATACAACCTGCTCTTCTCCTTTTATAAATGTCTTGATCCAGCTCAAAGCTGGGCCACTAGAGGGGAAGGACGTCACAGTGGAGCACAGGCCTGGGACTGCCCATGCCAAAACAGATGGCCTTTCCAGGTTTTTCCACTTAGCTGATGAGGACTAACAGGGTGTAGGTTGGTACCCATCACCTTTCATCTGGGGGGGGCAGTGTAGGAAAGTCCTCATTTTTGCACTGGTCACCCCCACCTACCTTTGCCAGCGTCTGTAAAAGTATACAGCGGGAGATTGTGTGGAATGTTGCCGACAGATCGAAAAGTCTTAGGGCAGTGTTCCGACCTTCATCCAGTGAGATCTTTATCACATATGATACTTCCAGTAAAGCTGTTCTTGTACTATTTTGAGGACAGAATTTGGAATGGTAGAGTGCAGCAAATGTGGTCTTATATGTATAGTGACAGGTGGATATTGATCAGTTTTTCTAACATTTTAGCTGCTGCTGGCACTAATGAGATCAGCCTCAAATTAGACAAAATTGATGGATCATCATTAGGTTTTTTCAATAAGGGACCACCCTGGCCTTCTTCCAAAGTTGAGGTACTATAGTGGAATCCAAGGCATTGTGAAAGGTTTATTGAAAACAGGTGCAAGAGAGACTGATTTGAAATATTTGAGGCCCTGCCAGGTTTGTTCCAGTGACAAAGGGAGACATTTTTGCAAGGAGCCACTATGCTGAGCGGTATAGTATGGCAGTGCCCTCAGTTGACTATCACACACCTGAATGAAGCCTGTCTTTTTCCTAAAACAAAAAAATGAGGCATGAGTAGAGCTTGTTACAAAGCTCTGTAGAAACAGGACTGCTCAGGTTACAGGTATTTTGCGTGCAGAAAAGATTTAGCAATTTTAAATTTTTGTCGGGTGGTGTTTTTTTGTATTCAATCTTTTGAGCGTAAAATAATGCTTGTTTTGCTTTAATTGCTTTATGTTTGCAAGTGGGAATTTTTAGGCAGGTTTATTTTCAGACATGTAACTACCAACTACTTTTAAACTGTGTGCAACCCTTTTTTGTTTCACGAATTTCGAGGAAAAGCCATGGGGCCTTTTTGCCTGGTGTTTACAAATTTACTGGGTGCAAAAGCATCAGCTGAAGACCCTAACCCGATATTTACTGTTTCTAAGTCAGTGGCTATAGTTCCTGAAAGAATTATGGAGGTCATAAATAGTTTCCTTGAGAAATCAGATGGATCTATTTTGTCCTAAGCTGGAGTTTTATTCCTGTATTCTGATACCTCTTTAGTAGGACTTCTTGAGTCCCAACGATAATGGATGTGGCAATGGTGATACCATACAAGGATAATTCAACTGGTGTGTTGATGGAATGCACTCATTTTGAAAAGATCAAGTCATGGCTGTGTCCTGCCTGGTGCGAGCTATTACATGTTGTCTTAGATTAAAATATGTGCAGGTTTCCAACAGGACAAAACCCACTTTTTTTTTTTTTTTTTTTTTTTTTTAAGTTTCAAAAGTTTTATTAAGAATATATAAGGCGGTACATACAGCATATAAACAAACTGTTTAGCTTTCAAAACATTGTTTTTGTTCGTTTACCACAATTATTTCCATTGTAAGCATATATACATGTACTGTCAGGTAAGTAAAAATTCCCAGTTGCATAGTTGAGTTGTGTGCCCTTATTTTGAAGAAGAGTGTAAAACAGGTGGGGGGGGTGGTAAGGGGAGGGGGAGCGAGGATAGGGTTGTGTAGGAGGGGTTGGTCTTGGTATAGGGGAGAGACAAAATAGTCATATGAAATGGGGAGGGGGAGAGAAGGGAAAGAAAGAGGGAGAAAGAGGAAGGGTAATCACGGGGGAGTGTAGAATGAAGAGACTCGAGGTAGGCAGGGGGACTTTGTATCCTGAGACTAGCTTGTTCAGGCCTAAGAGTAGATCGTTCTGTACTTCTCCGTCTGTAGCAAGTTATTATCTAGGGGTAGATGATATGTATGATAGATATGGTAAGGTCGGTTAGAGAGTGTCTACGTCTTATATGAGTTGATTTCTCAGTCCTTGTTTGTGTTAGGAAGCGATTTGTATTACTATGTTGGGTAGTTCAGGGTCTCGGGCATGTGACAAAATTAGAGGCCTGTGGATTGATAGAGAGAGAGAAAAAAGAGAGAGAGAAGAGAGGATAGCGTAGCTAGGGAGAGAGAGAGGGGGCAGTAGGAGATTAAATGTGTTTCCGGAGTCTAGGATTCTCAGAGGGTGATTGGTAATTAATATTCCCTAATCATTGATCATTGAACATTGATCATCCGTTGGTCATCCACCAGCCGCTTCATGGTCTCTTCAAGAATGGGCGCCAGACCTCCTCAAATTGTTCTGCTTGGTCCTGTAGGTTATATATCACTCGTTCATGGGTAGCCGTTTGATACATGGCCGTCATCCATTCCATGGGTGTGGGGGCAATGCTAGATCTCCAGTGCTGGAGTATGCATATTTTGGCCGTGGCTAGCGCCGTGTGGATTAATCGTTTATGTGCCCGCGATAGGGAGGGATACGGGCGAATGTCATGTAGGATGATAAATGCTGGTGGGGTCGGTTTTGGTATCTGTATGAAGTCCGATAAGGCGAGGCGTACCGCGTCCCATAGTGACTGTACCGTGGGGCAGTGGCATAAAATATGAAGTTGATCGCAATATGGCTCTGTGCATCTCCAACAGTTCGCGTGAGGTATCAGCCCTGCCCTGAAGAGTTTAACGGGGGTCCAGAACCATCCCTGAAGGATTTTAAATAGGCAAAATTTCAGGCGAGCTTTACGTACGCCCCTGTCGAGGGCTTCTAATATGTCTGGCCATTCTTCGTCCGTGTAGGTTATCTCTAGTATGTCCTGCCACTTTAAGCGTAGTCGTTCAAGTAAAGGCTGAGAGTAAAGGTGGTTAGTTAATTCGGCATAGAGGCCAGCCAAGACGCCTTTTTGTCGGCCCCATTTCTGAAGATAGGTGACGATGGGTGAGGTTTTGAGCAGCCACGGGGGGGTTCCTAATGTTCTCCGCATACAGTGTTTGAGCTGTAGATATCGCCACTCCTGGTTACTTTGGATACCGAATTCTTCCTGGAGGGAGGCGAATGTGCGGAAGCTATCTCCATCTATTATGTGAGATATATTGTGGATACCTGCCTCGGACCATTGGGGCCATCTGAGAATAGTCCCTCCTATTTTAATGCTTTTATTCCCTGCTATGGGAGCCTGAGTATGCAGGGAGGGGTGTACTCCTAGTAGTCGATGGGCTCTGCACCACGCTGTGTTTGTAGCCTTGAGGATGGGGTTAGTTAAGGGAACGTGGTCGGCGTATGTTCCTCCCATCTCCGTATACTGTCCATATAGGAGTTTCTCTGTGATCACCCATTGCGGTGGATCGGCTATATCCGGAAGCGTATATATTAGCTGTGAGAGTTGTAGGGCCAGAGAGTATTGTTCTACTGAGGGTAGTCCTAATCCTCCGTAGAGCCGTCGTGCCAGTATTATTGCAGGTTTCAGTCTTGGGCGTGAGGAGCCCCAGACGAAGGCCCTTATGGATGCGTCTATTAATCGGAGTGAGGAAAGAGGTATCTGTAGGGGAAGCATGCCTAACACGTATGTGAAGCGTGGTAAGGTGACCATTCTGACCGCCTGTGTCCTGCCCCACATGGACAGGCCTAGTAGGGACCATTTGGCAAAGTCTTGTTTCATTTTAGATATAAGGGGGTCTATGTTGTCCCTGACCATATGTTCTAGACCTCTGTTAATAAACGTTCCTAAATATTTAAGGCGGGTCGGGGTCCATTTGAATTGAAGGCCATGTATCGCTGCCCTCGTCGTTATGCGGGATAATGGGAGTGCCTCACTTTTATCCCAGTTTACTCGATATCCGGATAGGGATGCAAAGTCTTCTATAGTGGAAAGTAGTGCTGGGAGCGAGGTTTCTAGATCGGACATTGTTAACAGAATGTCGTCTGCGTAGAGATATATTTTGGATATGCTCCCGGTGATATGGATCCCTTTTATTTGGTGAGAATTTCGTATGGTGGCAGCTAGGGGTTCCATGGCCAATAAAAATAGAAGTGGCGACAAAGGGCATCCCTGGCGTGTGCCCCTTCCGATAGGGAATGGGTCTGACATGATGCCCCCACAGTTAACCTGTGCTGTGGGGTGGTCATATAATAAACGTACTTTAGAGATAAATTGTTCCCCCAGGCCAAAATGCTTCATGGTTGTGAATAGGTAGGGCCACTCAATGCGGTCGAATGCTTTCTCCGCGTCTAGGGACAGGGCTAGGGCTTCGTCAGGTAATTGTATGGATTCTAACAGTGTATGGCAAAGAGTTCGCATATGATTTCTGGAGGTACGGCCTGGTACAAATCCTACTTGGGTATTGTGAATCAATGATGGTATCACCTTGCGGAGCCGCGCTGCTAGAACACTGGCTAGGAGTTTGACATCCCCATTCAAAAGGGAGATAGGACGGTAACTGCCGCAAAGAAGGGGGTCTCTCCCTGGCTTAGGCAAGATGACAATCGTGGCTTTATTGGATAGAGCGCCCAGGGAGCCTTCTTGACATGCTTCCGTCAGTGCTTCATGTACTGCGGTTATTGCCTCCTCCCCAGCCCATTTATAGAATTCCGCAGGGAATCCGTCCTCTCCTGGTGATTTATGGTAGGGGAGGCTTGTTATAACTTGGGTTATCTCTTCTTTGCTTATGTTACTGTCCAAGAGGGCCCTGCCTGCCTCAGACAGACGGGGTAGATTGGCCGCGGCAAGGAATGTCTCCATTTGTGTTTGATTTGTTGTTGTTTCAGGAGTGTACAAATGTCGGTAGTACTTGGCGAACTCGTTTACAATGTCTTGTGGGCGAGTTAGCACTGCTCCTGAAGAAGATGTTATGGCCGCAATGGCAGAGGCTGCCTCTCTTTGTCGGAGCTGCGCCGCTAGGAGGCGACCTGCTTTTTCCCCTTGTTCGTAATGGCGGCCTCGCAATTTTTGCAGTGCGTATTCCGCCTGAGATGTATAGAGTTCATTGTGTGCCATGCGGGCCTGTTCTAAGGTGTGTCGCAGCCTAGGGGATGGTTGGGCGGTATATTGTTTAGTGAGGTCCTGTATCGTGGTCTCTAAGGTGGTTTGGCGGGCTATTCTGTCTTTGTTGGCCAGTGCTGCATCTCGCATCATATTCCCTCTTAGAGTTGATTTTGCTGCCGCCCATAGGATCCTTTTTGAGGATACAGTGCCTGAATTCTCGGCCATGTATGTGGTTACATGAGCTTTTAATTGTTCCTTCCCTTGTGGAGAGCGATATCTGTGTACAGCCAGTCGCCATGGTTTACGACCAGAGAAGGAGAGTCCCACCTGGATCCGGATTAGTATTGGGGAGTGATCTGAGAGCCCGCTGTCTAGGATACAGGTGTCTTGTATATGAGGGATTACAGTGTGTGATACTAAGAAATAATCCAGACGCGATTGGGTGCCATGGACGGTGGATAAGAAAGTATATTCCTTATCTTTCGGGTGTTGTATTCTCCAGCAGTCCACCAGACCGACGTCAGTGGTCAGGTCTGTCAGAAGCGCTCTGTCGTGATTGTTACATACATCGACAGGGCCTGTCCTATCCATTATGGCGTCTTGGACGAGATTCCAGTCTCCCCCAATTATGTATCGAGTAGTTCCGATTTCTGTCAGGAGGCGATTTAGCTGTAGAAGGAATGGGCGTTTTGGGCCGGTTGGTGCGTAAACGGATCCCACGCATAAAACAGTGTCCCCTAGTTTTAATTTAGCAAATATATACCTTCCTTCCGTATCATTCCAGGTTTTAATGATAGTGACCGGGAGGGATTTACGCACTAGTATCGCCACTCCACATTTGCGGGGTCCGTTACTTCCAGATTCCTGACTCGTTGGACGGCAGCTGAAGGCAACCCTCCCTACCCAATCCCGTTTAAGTTTACTGGATTCCAGAGTGTCAAGGTGAGTCTCTTGAATCAGAGCTATATCTGTTTTTTTGGATTGAAGATAGGACAGTATCTTTTTCCGCTTAACATAGCTCGTCATGCCGTGTACATTCCAAGAGAGTATGCGTAATGGTCGCGTCGCTTGAGGGTGGGGCTTCGACATATTGGATAATTGTGAGTAAGTAAGCACCCTCGATCCGGGGTTGGTGTTGGTGGGGGGGGGGAGGGAGGGTGGGAGATATTGACTTAGTAGTTAGAGTGGGAGTTGTGTTTCGATATGATACAGTGTTTTATTTTATTTTATTTTATATTTTATACGGGGGTTAGTAGCTGGTGGAGGCCAAGAGAATCCTCTGGAGAAGAAAGAGAAGAGAGAGGAGAGGGTGAAGGAAGAGAGGTAATGTAAGTAGGACGAGAGCCAGATGGAGGGGAAATATGAGGGAAAAAGAAGGCAAGGAGAAATGAGAGGGAGAAGAAAAGAGGGAGAAGGGGGGAAGGGATGGATGCGTGTGCTGAAGTTGAGATTGAGAGTATAGCAAGAGAGCGTGCAATTTGGGGGAAGAAGTGGAGAAGGGTAGGGATGAGGGAGGTTAGGAGTCCAACCTCCTTCGTTCGTTAGGTCTGTAAACGGCGGGACCGATTTCTCTCGGAGCTCTCGTGCCGTCGGACGGTCTCGATCGGGGGGGGCGAAGGGGGGAAACAGCAGACAGCCAGTCATGGATATGTCGGTGATAAGGAGGGGTGGGGGGGGGCACACAGCAGTGCTTATGTTTATGTATCGGGAAGTGGGTCTGTTCATCGGTGGTTAGTGGCTAGTGTATTAGTTATATAACTAAAGTGTATATTGGCAGAAGTAATGATCGGTTAATAACTATAGTACCTGAGCGGCGCTGGAGAGGAGGGAGGGGGTGTCGGGTGTTGATGGGGTATGGTGTTTAGGATGTTGTGCCTAGTACTTAATGTTGTATGGTATCGTAGGGTGTTTAGGAGTTCATAAGATAGGGTCGTAAATTAAAGTAGGGACTGGGCAGACAGAAAGACCGAGACCGGCTGGCGAGGGGAGGGGGGGGGCAGGGCAGAGGAGGGGGGGGGAGAGAGCTCAAACAGAGTATTATAGTTCTCGCGTATGCATGGGTACATAAAGATACCAATATACAGTATAATATAATACTTCCTGAGCATTTCTTTTCAACTATAACACTGCCTCGTCTCGTCTCGCCTTACAACTGTTCAATGACATATTAGGTTAATCGACATAACATATCCTGGCATCTTATCACATTATCATGTTAGGAGCCATTATGCCAAACGTCTCTCTATTAATCGTAGGATAGGTAATGAGTGTAGCTGAGCCCCGGGTTACGCGAGGATAGTGCGTTTCTCATCCTATTACTAGCTCCTTGCCGTGTATTATTACACCATAATACTGACCTACTAAGGTCTTACTTGGTATGTGCCACCATCATAGTCGTTCTGTTGTTGATGATAATTTAAGATAGTAATAATGATTAGGATGGGGGTAGGTACGAACATCTGGGGAAAAGAATAGCTAATAGTTTATCATTTACATTGTGATGTTATAATGTGGTGTGGAGTGGCAGTGTAGAATGTCATAATATTTCGCTTTGTTATGCGGTATTATGTTGTATTATGTCCTCGTGTTCTATTTTGTTTTTTTTTTTTTTTCCCCAGTTTCTTATTGTAGAATAAGGTTAAGTCAAGTAGTGGGAGCTTTGATATGTTTCAGGTTATATCGTATTGTGTGTCCCTGTATTGGAATTAATTTATCTTTGCGTGGTCTAGTCCCATCCCTTGGGGTGATAATGGGGGCTAAACGGTTCTAATGTCGGCGCTGGTCGAGTGTGGTGTGTATTAGGAAAGTTTCACATACTTTGTTGTTTACTACCATGAGATACTTTGTAGTGTGTGGAATGTAAGGTAAGTTCCATGATAGTTAATTAGTGTTTATTTTTTGTTATCTGTTTAATGCCCCTGTTACCTTGTTACCTTGTTATAGGGTTATAGGGTCGGGACCGGGCCCTTATTCAACATACAGTGAGTTGGTGGGGTCTGATCCCTGTTCTAGTAATCATCATCTGTTGTGTACTGAGGGCAAATAACGATTTACTGGTAGTTTCCATTATAGGGTCTCGGCTCTAGTCATAAAGAGCATAGATTTTTCATGTATCTGGTTTTAACATTGATACTAGCAGTCTTAGACAATTACAATAGTAATACACATATGATCTGGAAAGGTACTCATCCTTCCGCGGAGTCTATAGTTGTTATTTTCGACTCTCTGGCGATAGTCCCATAAGTCGTCTTGTCGCGTTACCTTCTCAAGAAGACCCAGTTGTAGGCTTTAAAGGAGAGCGGGATTTGTCTCTTTCCGATAATTGGGTGTGGGTTACTACTGCGTGTAAAATCTGACCCCTGTCATCATATGATCTAGTTAGTCTCTCCATGTCTCTACCTCTATGACTGGCTCCGGTGTCGTGTAGAGCCGTCTTCACCTTTTCTATTCCCGAGTGGGGGGTTTCGGCCCTATCACTGCCTCCTACAATGTCATGCTCACTGTCTGTGTTGTAAGAGTCCATAGGCTGGGATTGGAAAGAGTCAAGGAAGAGTCTCAATTCGTCGGGGTTATAAAAGTCCTTGGATACTCCATTTTTTGTAACCCACATTCTTGCAGGGTCAAAGAGACCGTATTTCATCTCTAGTTTGCGAAGCCGGGGTCGTAGGGCTAGGAAAGCCTTTCTACGTTCGTTGGTTTCCTTGGAGTAATCGGCGGTTATTCGGATCTCGTGCTGGTCTATTCGGAAACGGCCGTGGTTGCGTGCTACTTGGAGTATTTGTCGGGTTTGATTATGCCGCAGCAAGCATGCGATGATTGGGCGGGGCCTTGAGGAGTTGTCAGAGCGTTTTGGGCCCATCCTGTGTGCCCGTTGGAATTCTAGCGGCGGGTCAAAGTCCAATGAAATCATTTTTGGAAGAGTGGAGGTCAGAAAAGTCTGCATATCCGAGCCTTCTTTGTTTTCCGGGATCCCAAGTATGCGGATATTGTCTCTCCGGCTCCTGTCCTCCATGTCCGTTAGTTTGCTCCTGAGGTAGATGAAGTCTTGTTCTCGCACCTGAGACGTGTTGATCTGCGTCTCTAGTGATCCCATGCGTTGTTCTAGCCCTGTCACTCTAGATTGAAAGCCGGCAATGTCAGATCGCATGGATTTGGTTTCTAGTGTCAATAAAGTTATAGAGGCGTCCATCCCCTCTATGCGGCGGCTGACGGTGGTGATCTCTTGTAGTATCCTGTCCATAGTCGTGGATTGATCTTTATCAGGCATCGTGGTGGACTCGTTTAATGGTGGCGATGTTTGAGGGTTTATCTTCGTGGGGGTTAGGCGTTTGTGTTGTAGCGCTTCTGAGAATAATAGTTGTCGTGCAGGCTTGCTGACAGGTTTATGGTTCGGTTTGTTGCCGGGCATCGCCTCAATTGTCTACAGAGTCTGACCACGTGGGGCCTGAGATTCCCTCCGTAGATTCCGATAAGGATATAGATGTTCGGTGGCTTACACTGGTGTCAGTCCACTCCCTTCTCCTGTATCTCTGTTCTCTTGGCTCCCTCTGGCTCTCCTCATCTCCGGTGCCCCCCCAGTCGCTCACTCCTCTCGTCCCCTCGCCTCCACGTGCCTCCCGTCGTGCCCCTCTGCCCTCCTCAGTATTAGTTGTCTGGAGGGGGGGGAGAAAGTTTATTATCTCAGCGGGAGGGTTTTTGTTGTCCCTCTGTGATGGAAAAGAGGGGAGAAGTCGTGCCTCTGCCTCCGGCGATGCCGTTCTTATTTTGAAGAGATTCAATCCTACCTCTCTTTGGGTTTCTCTCCCGGCTGTCGAAGCGGCCGCACCCCTTTGCTGCGTCTACCCGTCTCCCTGTGGGGGGGGGAAGGTCCACGGGTGTTTGTTGGCGTTGTAGGGAGATGGATGCGGGTCGTCACGGCTCCCGCAGTCCCTGCGGCCTGTTCAGCTTGCTCCTTGCCGCTACGGGCACGCCGTCCGCGGTCTTCCGAAGACGCGACTCCGCCCCTTTCTCCAGGCCTTATCGGCCTGGGGCGAGTCGCGAGTTTCCTGCCTTGCGTCCCGCTCCTACGGGGTCCCCGGACATGGTTCCGTGTCACCGCTGTTGTAGGGGTGGAGGGGCACTGAACCCGGTGTGTTGTCCGGCTGTCTTCTCGCCCCCGTCGCCCCTCCGGGACCGCCTCGGCGCGGAGCTCTCGCTCTAAGCGGCCATCTTGTTTCGTGGCCCGGCCACACCCCGACAAGACCCACTTTGTCATTTCCATCATCAATTTGAAGTTGAAGTTACCTGCAAGAGTACAATTTGAATAGTGCAGACAGAATGGGGAATAACCTCATTAGACTCATCAAAACAATTTATAAATGCTGCTGCATACCCAAGTGGACAATACATAAGGGGTTTTGGAAAGAATCTCTTGTGAGAGAGGGGAAAATAGAACCCTAGATTCTCAGCATCTTTCAAATTGCCCAGGTGAAAATGAAACTACTGCAGGGAATATTTTGCAAAATAATAACCTTTTCCTCTCCCTACCTTTCTCTTTCTATCTTACCACTCGATTACATAGCTTGGTGCTATTGCCAGTCCAATGTCTAGATTGGAATAGATTTTGTCCTTAAAAACAAGCCGTTCAACTCAAAATCCATGACAACATATAATGCGTGTTTAGAAAGCCTGCGAGTATCTTCTAAACACTCTTTCCATGCGGGACATAGACTCTGTGCTGATGATGAATGATATTTAGGCTCTTTTTTAAGAGGGTCTAGCACTACTTTAGTGCTGCCTTAGCATCATTTTTTTTTACACTAAGGCAGCTCTAAGGTGGCCATTTCCCCACACCAGATTTACAAAGTGGCGCGATGCATGCATCGCGCCACTTTGTAACCCTTTGCGCCACATTTTGACTGCGCCATTAGGGATTAAAAAATTGCCCAAAGACATCTAAGAGATTGCTTTGCATCATTTCTTTCAGCACTTTTAACGCCTGTTCAGAGCAGGCGTTAAAAGGGGCACACCATTGTTTACAATGGGCCCCTATGTACTGTTCAGGGTCAGCACCCGAACAGTACATCAATAATTTTGATGTTATTGCCCCCTACCCTGCCCCATGGTGCACCATATCTTAGATACAACACACATATGGCGGTGTTAGGGGACGCTAAAGGGCACAAGGAAAGAGGTGCAGCACCACCTTTATAAAATCTGCCCCAGAGTGTTACATGGTTGTTTACCTTCTTGGCACTGAGTCCGGCCTTCAGTGAACAGTGACTGGTACTTGAAAAATATGGGTTGTTTTGCAGGAGTGACAACAGAAGTGGCCTCAACAGTGCTCCACTGATTATTTGGTTCAAAAGTAGACAAAAGGTATGAAGTTTAATAATTCCTCTTCAAATACCATATACTGTTACTTTGATCTGGCTTGAAAAGGGAAGCATGGCTGGTGCTGGATATGGAATGGATTTGGGTGGGTGTAGAGAGGCTTGCCTTTGCTGTGGCAGAGGCACAGCTGCTGTGAATATCTATAATATGGCCTGCCTTAAGCAGAGCATGCAGATCAGATTTCCTGCCACTAGACTGAACAATCATCCAAAATGGCACCTCTTGATGGTCCTAAGGAATAAAGATAGCCACCTAAGTTACATGCTCTCTCTAAAAAAGTGAGCCACAGAGAGGAGAGCTTTAAAACATCAAAGTGCCAGGGAAACTTGTAAATGAGCTTCTTGCTCAGATCAGCGATATATACAATTATAAAGAGCAACAAATAATTGAGCTATGTGCAAGAGAAATCTTAGCTACAATACTAAAAACCTAAAACAATGTAATTGTGTTCAGCAGGGTACATTAGTCTAGGCCAGGGGTCTCAAACAAGTAGCTTGGGAGCTAGTGGCTGCTCGCCACCACCCTCAATATTGGAGGTGGTTCAAGCCCAGTATCTCTTTCAGATAATCTGTACTGTTAAAGGAGGCAGCACTGTTGATTTCAGCACCCCTAGAGCGACAGCCAGCAAACACAATAGCATGGCGTCATGACAGCAATCAAACACACACTGTGTCAGCCTATTTTGTATATCACATGACCACCTACATCCGCTCTTCATCTAGCTAAGTCACAAAGATACTGGCCATGTCAGTATCAATGCTCTATCAGTCGAACCATAGGAGTGAACTATGGCCATGTGGACTAAGCACTAACTGATGCTGACCCAGTGAAGTCTGGACTGCAAGAGACAGAGTGAAAACATGTGAGTTGGGTGCATGATCAGCCCACAAGCTGAGGGGAGCATGGTGTGGTCTAGGCAGTGTGTCCTCATCTTGGGCTGCCTCAGTAATGCTTGGGAATCGATTTCTGGCCACTAGAGCTTACTACCATTGAGAATGGTGCCTCCGATGGCATTAATGAATACAAATGATTGCCAAAGTAAGAAGATCTGCCTGCAAAATGAACCATGGACCAAAGAAATTTAATTAAAACACTGAAATGGCAGGTGCACTTGTAAACAAGCCTTGTGCAAATATCAGGGTTCTAATTATAAACGCAAGTGCAACTAATAATCAAGCTACGAGAAGTCATACCTGAAAAGCTAAAAGCTTTAAACAATGGGATTTTATGCAGCAGGGTACTTTAGTCTAGGACTTGTACTTTCAGATTGATACGTGTCCAAGCCAAATAATGATCAACTTTACTACAGTGACTTATATTTCCAATGATTTTATATTTCAGGTAGCTACAATCTTACCAATCACTGCAATAGTGAAATAATTACATGATCAAAACATGTCTTTCCTAATATCGGATTTAATATTTAGTACAACACCAAGTTAAAAAGTTATTTTCTGGGAATTCAGGAATTGATGTACTCAGGAATTTGGGTAGTGGAATAGGTTGCATCTCTGAGAAGGTTTGAGCAGTAGCATAACATCTCTTCAGCAATGTTTCAGGGCTTTGCTAGTATTTATGAGAGTCTTTTTCTTGCTAGAGTAGCACATGAAGGCACTTGATTATTACATACATTGTACAAAACAGTAAAATATTCTACCCAAAGACAATTTTTCTATGAAATGAAATGGAATGGAATTCATCAAAGTCGACACAAACCCGAAGACATCTAGGTACTAAAGCCTAGGTAATTCAGATGAGAAAAGGAGAAAGAAAAAAATATTGAGTGAAAAGCCAAGTTTTTAGTGCTCTTCTAAAGGAGGCATGGGAATCCAGGTTAGAGACCTGCTGAGGTAGAGAGTTCCACAACTTAGCTCTAGCAACTGAGAAGGCTCTACCTCCCCATCTTGCATTCTGAAATTTGGGGACAGCTACCAAACTTCGACTTGCTGATCAAAGATATCTATTAGGGGTATACTTCTGGAACACAGATCTCTTTGCTCCAGAACCTGAATTATGTAGATCCTTGTGATTGAGGCACAAAGCTTTTAACCTAATGAATGTTTGTCCTGTTAACAAGTGCAGCCTGATTAGTTCAGCTGACACTGACTGGTATTTAGTTTTGCTGCTGCATCTTGTACCGTTTGCAACTTGGTCACAGCCGACTTGTTGATACCAAGATAGAGTGCATTTTAGTAGTCAAGTCTAGATGATATGAGTGCCAGTACAACTTGTTTGAGCACCAATGTTGGAATGAATAAGAAGACTTTGAGCAGGATCCTAATGATGCAGAAACAGGTGGAAACAGTGTAGTTGACCTGCTGGTCAAATATCACTTAGTGCCCTCAATCACACCTAGATTTTCTGCTGAATTGGTGGGATTCGGCAATGACCACAGCATCTCTGGCCACTAATTGGTGGTCCATATGGATGGTTGATTACCAAAAATTAGTACTTTCCTCTTGTCACCATTTAATTTTAAACACTTATCTCTCATCTACTTAGCCATCATCTTCATACAGCTGTTGAATTTGGCTGCAACAGACTCATTTTATTTAGTGATAAAGGCAATTATTTGAGTATCATCAGAAAAAAAGGTGCCTGTAAGCCAAATATCTGGATTAGTTTTGCAAGTGGGGAAACCTACACATTAAATAAGGTTGGACTCAGGGAAGATACCTGAGGAACCCCACTTGGAAAGGTGAAGGAGTTTGATTTAAATTAGTGGATTGTCACCATCTGTAATCTATCTGTGAGAAAGAATCTCAATAGGTCTAGTGCTGGACATTTGATTACTAAGGTCCTGATTTAGAAGTAAGCGGATGTGTCACTTTGGGAAAAGGCGTGATGGATATCACGCCTGGCATAATCCAAATCACAAAGAATAAAATGGGATTTGGATTTTGGCACACAGGATATCCATCACCGTTGTGACTGAGTAATCTGTCCGGTGAGTTCTAAATCAGGCCCTAAGTCTTGAAGTCGGCTTATAGTGGAAGGGGAGATGGTATTAAAGGCGGTAGACTAGCCCAATAGTATTAGTACCACAGCCTGACCCTTCTTAACCATGGATATTATACTGTCCACTGCTGCAACCAGGGTCCTTTTCGAGCCATGATTGCTCCTAAATCCAAACTGAGAAGTATCTATCATATCATGTTGTTCAATTTAGGACATAAGCTTTTCTATAGCCAGTACAGGGAGCAAGGAAATATGATGGTAGTTTTTAAAGTCACTGGGACTTAACTGCTGCTTTTTTCCACGTACAAGGATAACATCCTGTGCTCAAGACTTTATTCATGATGAAAATCAAGGTAGAGCAATGGTATTAGCTACTAGATACATTATATTAGGAGGGCAAGGTTGAAGAGGATACCTTGACTTTATCCCATTAAAATAATACTACATTTATTCTATTATTATGGGGGTGAAGGGTGTTAAAACAGGTGTATGCGCCCCAGATTCATCTCTGATCCCTGAGACATTGTGCTTGGTTGGGGATACTAGATGGGAGTACATCTGAAGTTCCTCAGAGAAGGGATCATATCAGATTGTAAGAATTTTAGACTGAACATATTATGCCAGTTTGTTGCAAAAGTCCTGTGATCACTCTGTGTTGGTAGTATTTTGGGAGGTAAATAGAATTTTTACAGCCTTGAAAAGTTTCCTTGTAGATTTGGCCAGGTTAATCATACTAGTGTAGAAGTTAGTTTCCTCTTCCCTAATAGCTGCTTATAGATAATAGTCTTACATGTCCCTTTGTCCTGGCTCTCAGCTGACAGCACTTTCCTGTACATCAGGGTTTTCTTGAGAGGGGCCATCATGTCCAGTGCAGAGCTGAGCCAAGGTGAGAACTCCACTGTGGCCAGTTCCACATCCTTATATTTAGTCCTATTAGTGGTTCTGGTTGCAGTTGAGAGAGAACCTTCTGATAGACCTATCCAGCTTCTACATGCCCTCTCAATATTGCTGTTTAGGTCTTTCCATTTAGCTGGTGAGAACCTAACTGAGACCAACTAAGAGGCTGGGTTTCACTGAGCTTGAATCAAGGATCATTTGAAAATATACCATACAAGATGTGCTCTGCGCTATGTGTAGGGACATTGACCATCTTGGGAAGACCAAAATATGCCATTAATTCCAGAAGGTCCTCTGTGTTCTTGCACCTCTCACTCTCTAAATGAAAGTTGAAATCTTCCAGGACGGTAAGATTGTCTTTACCAAAGAGTAGTTCGAGCATATAAGGTAGATTTGCTGTGAATGCAGATCTTGGAGTAGGTGGTCTATTTACTAAAATGTCTGCAAAAGATTTTGTTGGGTGTATTTCTATAGAAAAATATAATGCCTCACAAGTGCTAACATTCTGAAAGGGCTCAATTAAGCAGTAATATTTTGCCTGTGGACAATTGCTAGGCCACCACCTAGTCTGTTTGATCCATCCAACCTGAGGATCGAATACCCCGGGGAAAAGCGTCCACCAGATCAAGACTAGAGGCATCATTTACCCAGGTTTCTATTACAATACCCAGTCAGGATCATGTGTGTCAAGAAATTCGGCAAATTCTATTCTGTTTTTATTAGGAATCTAGCATTTATAAGAAATACGCTATAACTTTACTGGGGACATCCCCTTCTTCGGAAGGCCAGTTTTATTTGTGCTATCAATATTAGAGGATATACTAGTGGGGGAGCCTAGGAGCCTGTCCTGAATCCACATGATATACAGATACCACCATTACTGTAAAATTGATAAAAATCTAGGGGAAAATGGCAGGGAGATTTCTTACCACCCGCTTTTAGCCTATAGATTTGTTCTTGCAAGTAGCAAACTCAAGAGGCCCTTTCTGGAAGTAGGCTGTAGATGGTGAATCTCTACACGGTCACCTCTATGGATACAATATTAATCTGAAAATGGCAGGAAGTTTATAAAGCTCTGTGGATGGAAACAAAGCTGACTCAAATGTTCGGCCTTTGTTGAAATCCCACACAATATAAAGATTGAAATAGGCTTAGGCTGAGGGCCAATTGATTCCGTCGATTCAGAATTTATCCTGAGTAATCTTGGTGCTGGCGTCTGTTTGCCGCCTCACGTTTGAGACATCTTTGACGTGAATAAAAGTGAAAGGACGTGTGCCAGTGATTCAGTATCACTGACATTTCGATATTAAGATTTACCTTGAGCATAAGGAGACATTTGAGGGGGTATTCCCTCTATGCAAACAAGTAACAGAGACTCTAACAGCCCTTCTGTTTTGAAAAATACATACTTTATGAATAATATATTTGTCCGTGGGATTATTTTATACATATCGACTCTATGTGCCCTGAAGAAAGTGAGTGACCCGGAGGGGCCACTTATCACCGAAACGTACGTCGGCACTACCATGCAGGACAAAGGCCCTCATTATGAACACAGCGGTAAACACCACACCGCCGGCGGTGGCGGTAACAACCGCCAACAGACGTGTGGTCCTTACCGCCAAATAATGAAACAATTGAAACACAGGCATCCTGAAAACCACTCACCGCCAACAGAGGAGTGCCGACAATGACAGCAGAGCCCGCCCACAGGCCGACTGAAAGGCCCTACCCGCCCATCAAATAAGTAACCACCGCCACGCAGAGCCAGGTGGAAACAAACCAAATATAAGGAAACACTCACCGGAGGCTCACACAACACGCCGAAGCAGACATGGATAGAGAGCTGCAGATCATGCCAGCCCTGCTCCTTGCCATATACCTCCACGACAGAGACAGCTGACGAAGACGACGACGGTAAGTACTGCAACCTACTAAACAAGGGAAGAAAGGGGGCAGTTACATACCCACCCACTCCATCCACCCTGCAACGCTCCCACAACTCTTCAAAGCAACACAAGCCATACACCCCACAGCAAAAGGTACTTACCCAACACAAGGCAAATCCAACTTGCCCAAAGTACATACATGTGCCCCACACCAACAAACAATGAAAAGAAAGACCACAGCTCCAGAGTGTGCCTTAAGCAACACAGGCCACACATTAACCTTTATTATGCTCACTGAGCAACCGAAGTGCATATAAGGCCACTGGCCAGTCCTTCTGAAAACAAGTCCGATGGGCCACAATGGCCCTAACCTGACTCCCACAAGTGCTACGGTACTCCACCTCATAGGGGCACCAATGGGGCATCCAGGCACCTCAGGGAACAGGGGCAGTGAGTGGTGGGGGTGGGGATTTACAACGGGGGTGGGGCTTAGATTTTCGTTCGGAAGGTGGAAGGGATTTGGGTTTGGCCTTGGAAGGTGGGGGAGTGTGCTTGGACCGGGAGGTGGCAGGTGGAACAGGTTCAGCACGGGGCTTCTTCCTCTCTGGGGAAGGGGCTGGGGAATGTGAAGGGGGGACAGGGGCGGGCTGTGACGTGAAAGGAGTGGACAGGGCAAGGAGGTGAGCACATTTAGGGATGAGACATGGTGGGCCTGTGGGTTGGAATAGGTCAACACGGGAGAGGAAATGTTTCTTAGCTGCTTAGGAAGGTGTGGGAGTGGAGGTAGAGGGAGTGGTCATAAGTGGTGTAGGTGTGCGTGATGTGGGTGCAGGTGACTGGACAGTATGCTGAGGTGTGGTGGATGTGTGATGGGTGGGTGTTTTGGTGTGTTTGAGTGTCTTGGGAGGGGGGTGGACACAGTAGGACAAGACAGGCTGCCAGTGTAAATGGATGTTGTCTGTATGTCTGCAAGTCTGGTGGGTGTGCCGCATGTGTCAACTAAAGTAGTTGTGGTGAGTGCAGGTGTGGTGTCTGGGGTGCATGAATGGATGTGTGCTATTGTGGTGACAGCAGGAATAGTGTCAGCAACAGTGATTGAAGGTGCAGTTCCTGGGGATGAACTGGGGACAGACAGGGAGGCCGAAAAGGTGGACACACTGGGGGAAGTGGATGTTGTTGTGTGTGCATGTGTATGTTGGCTGTGTGTATGCTTGTGGTGGGAGGTGTAGTGCTTGTGTTTTGAAGTGTGCTTCTTGTGTGTTGAGGAGTGTGCCTGCATGTCAGAATGTGTGCTTTGGATGGGTGAAGGGAGTGGGGTGCTGGAAGGAGTACAGGAGGTTGGAGGGGGACGGAATGACCAGGGACATTGGCTGCCTCCTAGAGGAGGCCAGAGCCTGAAAAGATCTCTGTAGGCCAAACACGGCATTGACAATGGTTGTCTGCCCTACAGAAATGGTTCTCAGGAGGTCAATAGCCTCCTCCGTGAGGGCAGCAAGGCTGACTGGGGCAGGGGAAGAGGTGCCTGGGGCAAAGGAGACGCCCACGATTCTGGGTGAGTAGGAACGGGCTATTCGGTGGGGAGCAACTGGGAGGGCGGTGATGGTATGGGGGTGGCGGAAGATGACATAGTAGGGGTGGGCCCACTAGGGTCCACCATTGCCAGGGAACTCCCATCAGAGGAGGTATTGGAGTCACTACCTCCAGTGGTAGTTGCCTCCCCCGTGGTACTCCCCTCACCCTCCAACCCACTGGTCCCCTGGGCATCGGATGACTCTGCCTCTGAGGATCCATGGGCCTCTGCATCCCCACTCACCGGTGCCTCACCTCCCTCACTAGATGATGCTGATGTACCTAGACTACACAAGAGAACAGGGATGGGGGGACAAAACAGGAGAGATTTTGTAAATAGCTGAATGGAGGTACAATAGTTGTTCACACATACAGCCACCCAGAACACCCTCCAACAGGCAGCACCTACCGCTATACCTATGGCTATGCCCCTGACTATTGGCCAGAACCCTGCTCTACAGCCATTCCCCAAATAACTTAAGGACCTGACGTGTAGTAGACCGGACCAAAGCACCCCTACTCCTCATGGGGGCCATAATGTAGATGGACATCAGTCATAGTCTCTGCAACAAGGCAGCATAAATCGAATACACAAACACACATCCATCAAGGGTCAAAAATAGCGTATGTGTTCTCACCCCCTTGTGACTGCTGTGCAGCCTTCAAGCGCCCATACAGGTCCGGGTACTCCACCGCAGGATGTGTTGCATAAGGGGGGTCAGTGCCCAATGGGCACCCCTTCCCGTTGGGAGGACTTCCCCAGCTAGGCCTCGTAGGTCTTTTGCGCCCAGCATCGCAGGTCCTCCCACCTCTTCCTGCAGTGGGTACTCCGCCGGTTGTAGACCCCCAGGGTCTGCACTTCCTTGGCGATGGCATGCCAAAGTCCCCTCTTCTGGTCGGCACTTACCTAAAAGGGGCACACAGAAATGTAACTCAGAGGTCAGACACTGGCCAATCACATGCAGCTGGCTACATGTCCACTATGGGATGGACAGTCCAAACCGACTAACAGCACACACACACGCAGCATGTCAGGAACCCTGGACCATCCAGTGTCAGAAGTGCACACATGTATGCAGCCAACACCAACCACTACACACATCCATGGCCCCCAATCCTCCTACTCACCTGTACCTCTGGCTGTCCATAGAGCTTGGCCTAGAGGGGCAGGACCCCATCCACAAGCCTCTCCAATTCCTCTTGGGTGAAGGCTGGGGGCCTTTCCCCTGCAACACGTGCCACTTCCATGACCAGAGGCAGGATACAGCAGTACACTCAGTGGAGTTCCTGCTTGCACGAGATCAAGGAGTCAAGTGAAGTTGGGGTGACGAGTTTGCGTACGCACCGCGGCACTGTGCACCGTCACCGCTGGCAGCGATCATGATACGCTAGGATTCCCCATTGACACCCAAGTTAACCAATGAATTTGCACATAGCGGTAAGCACCGCCTTATGCTGTTACGTCAACCGCTAGCAGTATGAGGTCACTTCCACAACAACAGTTCTAGATTACAGGGGGCAGAAATTTTGGCCAAAACTACGCATTTGTAAAACTTTCAACTGCACAATGCAGGCCCTATTGTTGCCCAAACACCCATAGGCATGTGACAATTAACATTATCTCACCTGACCAGCCCTGATCTATCATTGTGGTCATGTTGCTGTTATGTCACACTCATTATGCATTAGTGTCGACGACAATCATGCCAGCAGTGCTGAATGAATAACAATGTGTGCAGATGTATGTGTGTTTTCAACTCCTCCTAGGTACAGACCATTTTGGCGAGGAAGGGCCCCATCGCTGTACAGACCACTTGTTGATTTGCGGACCATGTTGGAGCGTCACATCATTATCAATTACAGACTCACTTGTGCAACTATTCTTGAACTTTGTGCATTACTGGATCCTGCACTCACACCAGCAAATCGTAATCAGCATGTCATCCCTACTGAAGTGCAGGTGCTCTCTGCACTCCATTTCCTGGCCACGGGCTCATTTCAAGTGACAGTGGGCATGGGTGCAGGTTTGTCACAGCCAATGTTTAGCATTATACTGTCAAGATTCCTGAATGCATTTGTACGACAACTGCAGTCCTATTTGAGGTTTCCCCAAAGTGCTGAACTCCCTGCCAGCAAGTCGGACTTCTATGTCTTTTCCAATATACTCCATGTGATAGGTGCCATCAATGGCACCCACATAGCTATCATCCCCCCAAGAGTCAGTGAAGAGGTGTACAGAAACAGGAAGAACTTTAATTAAATTGGTGTGTACTGCAGACCAGTACATCACAATGTTCCCTGGTTCAGTCCTGGCGTGCCACACAAGATGGAACAACTACAAGAAGACAGAGGGTGGATCATAGGTAAGTATTTCTGTCACTTATTGCCACATAGCAGACAGCAAGGCTGACTGCCTCTGATGCTTATCAATGAAAGTTCTGTTTTGCACATTTTTCTAGGTAATTCTGGCTATCCCAACTTGTGTTGGCTCCTGATACCAGTGAGGAATCCTGGAACCGATGCAGAGAGGAATTACAATGAGGCCTATGGACATACTAGGAGGGTGATAGAGCGCTCAATAGGTCTCCTGAAGGCTAGATTTCGATGTATACATATCTCTGGTGGTCCCTGGCCTATGGCCCTGAAAAGGTGTGTAGAATAGTGGTGGCCTGCTGCATGCTGCACAACGTGGCTGTGAAAAATTCTGTCCACCTCTTGAAAGAAGAGGGTGCTGTATATCCAGATCAGCTTCCTCAGAGAGGGAATGAGAGTGATGGTGATGATGAGGAAGGGGAAGATGTAATTTCCAGGACCCAACTGATACAACTCTACTTCCAGTAACTATGTGGGACAATTGGATGAGATTGGTGTCTGTGCATCATACTGTCAGTGTACCTTGTCATCTAGGGGGGTGTTGGGTCAATACTAATTGTCACTGTGACCAGGTCTACATAGGACAGATTACAATTTAGTCTAATATTTCAACACATATGTAGGCACAACAACATGTATGGCGTGTGGTGCTTTTCATGCTACTCAGATACCAATAAAGGAGTTATCAACCAGTTGCATCCATACTTCACCTTGTTCAAACTTAATGACAGGGAACATTGTAACAGTTGAAAAGGTGTCTTATTTGGTACAGGGATTAAATCGTACAGATTACAGTGATGGGGTGGGCTAATGGTGGTTGTCCAATACGCAACATGTGTGCAGCATTACTGGCAGTAGTGGTAGGTCCATCCATGCTTACATGAGTTTGTAGTATTTGTAGCACTGTTTGGTGGTTGATTAAGTGGGAAACTTGGACGACAGTTTTTGGCAGAGTCACTTCTTAGAGGGGGCCTTGTTCTTGACAGGTGTTCCTGTGCCATATCTTGGCCTGAGGATCAGTTTGGGCACCTGTTGTTGGCCTGTAGGGGTTGAGATGGATGTCCCCTGTGTGTCCTCAGAGGGTGGTACATGTGAAGTTGCTGCTGATGCTCTTGTTGTTCGCTCTGTATCCTGTGCTGTAGTAGGGGCTTCCTGTTTTGTGTGGGTCTCAGGCTGTGTTTGGACAAGCCGCAGCAGCGCACCTGCTATGCTGGCCATTGTGGCATTGTGGAGTTTCCACTGCTCCATGGCCTCTTCATGGTGTGCTTGCTGCATCCTCTGACTCTGCTCCAGGGTGGATACTATCTGGGCCAATCTGTCCTGGGTATGGTGATATGCTCCCAGGACCTCCGAATTCACATCATGGGCTGCAGCATCCATCCTGTGGCCTTCCCCGGACCACTGATGCCTTCCCACTGGGCCTAGCCCCCTGTGCTTCTGTCCCCTGCACAGGTCTGGTGGTACCACTTGTACTGGGGCTTCCTGCCTGTTGGTAGGGGGTGACTGTGGCCTCTGTACTTGTGTTCCACCAGTCTGTGGCCTAGATACACAGGTGTGTGGATGGTTGCCCTGGGCTGATGTTATTGCATGGGTGGTAGGGGTGTCAGTGGTATCCTGGGTAGGGCTGCTGGATGGTGACAGTCCAGGACTGTGTGAGGGGCCAGGCTGATCGTCAGTGACCAGGTTCCGTCCCCAGTGTCCTGGGAGTTGCCTCTGTCTCTCTGTGGGGGCACTGCCACTCCTTGTCCTGTCCATCAGGGTGGCATGGGTGGTAGTGCCTGTTGGGAGGAATGGACATGTCTGTTACATTAACATGGTCAGATGGGGTACACAGGCCTAGGTGGGTTTGTGCAGGTCACACACTTTGGGGCCATGCAGAATGCTTTGTTGAGGTTAGCATTGCTTTTAGCTTAGGATGTGGAGGTACATTGTGGGTGCTGTAGGTCATTGTGTTTCCTTGCAGGGGTGGGTGGCTGTGCATGGGGGAGGGATGTGGGCCTGTTAGTGGGTTTATGGGTATGCAGGGGGACTGGATTAAGTGCTTGTGGGTTGGGTGGGGTCCTGGTGGCTCTTGGAGGGCTGGGTGGTGCGTGCATTACAGGTGTGATGGATATGGGGTAATTGTAGATGACTTACCCGAGTCCATTCCTCCAGTGAGTCCAGTGAGTCCCTCAGGGTGCAGGATGGCCAGTGCCTTTTCCTCCCAGTCAGTGTAGTTGGGTGGTGTTAATGGAGGTCCTAACCCAGTCTTCTGGATTGCAATGTGGTGCCTGGATGCCGTGGACCTGACCTTCCCCTGCAGGTCGTTCCATCTCCTGCGGATGTCCTCCCTGGTGTGTGGATGTTGTCCCACTGCATTGACTCTGTTGACTATGGTTTGCCATAGCTCCTTCTTCATGGCGATGGGTGTGTGCTGCACCTGTGCCCCGAATAGTTGTGGCTCGGCCTTCAGGATCTCATCCATCATGCTCCTTAGCTCCCCTTCTGTGAGCGTGGGTATTTGGGGGTGCCATGGCGAGTGTTGTGAATGGTGTCTTGTGTGGATCTAGGTGAGGGTGCTCTTGTGTGGTTGGGTGTAAGTATCGTGGATTGTTGCATTCGGTGTCTACTTCTGGTGTTCTCTGTCTTAGTTTGACTACTTTTGTCGCAAAGGATTATGGGGTGTGTCTGTGAGTGTTTTATAGTGTTGGGGATGTGTGTCAGGTGCGTGGGTTTCTAACTTATCCAATGTGTGCACTTCTTACTGTTGGGTCCACTTGCCGCCCGTGGCGATCAGCCCCGCCAATGGTCGTTCAGCCTCCACTGACTCCCACAGTAATTTGTGCTTCATTATTTGATGGGTGGGGTGTTGGTGTGCTCAGCGGGGGTGGGATGGGAGGTCCACCATTTCCGCCGACAAGGTCCTGGCGGTGACTGGTGGCAGGGTAATTTTTGTCGGATTCAGATTTTTGATTCATTATATGGCGGGTTCCTGTTCATCCTCAATGGCGGTCTTCTGTTCACCGTCACCACGGCAGTCAACGGTGTTAACCGCCAGGTTCATAATGAGGGCCAAAGACATTACATTAGATTTAATTTTTCCCCTATGGACAGAGGTGTAAATAAGGATTTATATAAAAGATTGTGATTTATATGCAAGATATTTTGATCTAATACATAATATACTAGAATAGAAACAAAGGATTTCCTTAAAATTATGATAGTCTGTGGACTATGAAGCTGGATACATGGACTCATTGTTATTTCATTGAAGTATAATTGGCGAGACCGGGTGGTCCACCTGCGGAAGGATTTCCTATGTTTTTATTTACATTGTAATACATGATTATTTGTTGTCCTTATAGTATTTTTTATATTTTGTATGAGTGATTTGGTGTGATTGTGCTCACTGTTTTAATTTGTTATAGATGTTTCCCATGGGATAGAACAATCATTCTTTATCAAGTAATTGTGTTAATATGTTATAATTGAATTTCTGAATATATATATCATTAAATAAATAAAATATGATTTTTGATATTAGATACATTTAAATGTACTTGGACTGTTGTGGCTTGAGACATTTAGGTGGTCATTACAACCTCAGCAGTCTTTTAAGAAGACCGCCGAGGGACCGCCGTGCGGAAGACCGCCAGTAGTGGCGGTTTGCCGCTCGCCGTATTATGACCGTTGGCTGCACTCTGTTGTTTTTCTGATGGAGAGCCATACTTGCGGGCGGCGGGAAAGTGGAGGTTGCTCCACCTCCACCGCCACACCAACAGAACACCGCTGAGCTAATCACGTCCTGTGATTCTGCGAGGCGGTGTTCTGTTGGCGGTGTGGTGTTGGCAGAGCTGCCCCCATGGCATCGTCCCCTCCCGGAGGATCGACGGAACAGGTAAGCCGATCGTCCATTAGGGGAGGGGGGTGGGGGGGCGTTGTGTGTTGTGTTGTGTGGGTGCATGGGGGTGTGCGTCTGTGTATGTAGGGGGTGTGTGAGTGCGTGTATGCTTGCGGGGGTGTTGCGTGTTTCAAGAAATGTGTGCGTGACTGTCTGTCTGTATGTCTG
The DNA here is from genome assembly GCF_031143425.1 of Pleurodeles waltl. Taxonomy (NCBI): domain Eukaryota; kingdom Metazoa; phylum Chordata; class Amphibia; order Caudata; family Salamandridae; genus Pleurodeles; species Pleurodeles waltl. The sequence goes on along the minus strand of NC_090442.1, from coordinate 445,262,040 downwards.
TATGGATGTGTGCATGAATGTGTGTGTACGTGTGTGTGGATGTTGGCATGTATGTCGGTGTGTGTGGTGTATGTGTGTTGGTGGTGCATGCGTGCGTGTCGGGTGTGTGTCAGTAATGTTATGTTGTGGGTCGGGGTGGGGAGGGGGGCCCTGCCACCTTTGGGGGGTGGCAGGGGTGGTGGGGTGTGTAGGAGAGGGAGCCAGGGTGGGTGTGGGGGGTGGGGGAGACCCCTATCAGTGCCAGGGAAGGAATTCATGGCGGTTCCTACCGCTGGTAATCCACGGCGTTAAGCCGGGTCACAATACCGGCGGCGGTATTGTCATGGCCGCCGGGCTGGAGACCCAGGTCTCCAGCCCAGCGGTCGTCTCTGCCCTGGCGGGCGGAACGAGGAAGCGGCGGATGACCATGGCGGTAACTTCCATGGTCATAATACAAAAAAAAGGACCGCCAGCCTGTTGGCGGTCTTACCTGCCGCTTTAACACCGTCCGTCAGGGTTGTAATGACCCCCTTAGTTTTTTTGGAGTTGGGGATTCTAATTTTAGGAACCCACTTTAAATGAGGGACATTTTTGTGTATTGGAAATAGGCTTCGACCCCATGACTGTGATGATGTTATTGGTATGTCCAGTTCCTGTGTTGGTGGAAACTCAAAAGGAAGAGTTGTTGACAGGATTTCTTCTGCCTTCAGTGAGACTGCTGTTTGCAATCACTATCCCTAAATTATACTAAGGTGGCAGGCCTAACTTGTCTTCCTGCCCGCCATCTCTTAAACACTAACTGCAAATTATTGATTTCCATAAAGAGGCTGTTTATTCTAGACCATTGTAGATTAATTGCAAGAAAGAATGAAATGTTAAATCTAAATAAAAATCTAAAATAAAAAGGACAGATTATAGCTGTTATCGTTTTGCTACACAGTGTTACCATGTAACTTCTGATTTCTCCAGGAATATGATTAACAGTGATTTGGCTACATAAAATATAGTGATACTATTAAGTATGAAGACACTAGGGTTTCCCAAAACCTCTACAATTTCAACTCCAGGTACAATTTGAAAGTTGAGAGTAGAGCTACATCAGTGGTACACATGCTCTCTAAAACCACAGCTCTCTAAAAACACACACATGTATCATTGCTTCAGTGGTGTTGGGAATTGGGTTCCTGGTTGGCAGAGATTATCAGCCTGTACAAGCAGGAATCACAATCGTAGGCAGGGAAAGTCAGATACACACCATAAATTAACCTGTGCCCTCCCTCTGGTAGCTTGGCACAGAGCAGACAGGCTTAACTTCAGAGGCAATGTGTGAAGCATTTGTGCATCACATAAAACAGTAAAACAGTGGAAACACCACACACAAATAATTCACACCAGGTTGGGTAAATAGAGCTTCATCAAATGAACAAAACAAGACCAAAATTACAAACATCCAATAAGTAGAAGTCAAGATATGAATTTTTAAAGAATATTTGCAAATACAGAGCTTAAAAGTATAAAGCGCCAACTGGGTCTATCTGGTTGCACTAGACTTGGTTATATCTGAAAAGTCAGGGCGACCTCGATGGAGTCGGATACAGGGGCCAACCGTGTCCTGCTGAAAAAGTACCTCGGATGAAGGGTTGCGTTGATATAGAAGACCCGATGCTAGGAGCAGAGAAGGTGGTGTGTTGCTTCTGACCCATCCAGTCAAATGTGATGTCCTCAAACAACGTTGCGTCAGCAAACCTCTTTATGATGAAGGCGAAGGGTTTTCATTGAGCTGCGCAGACAGTGATGTAATGCCTTTGTCTTCGGCAACAGCGGTGATGTGGCAGTGTGGAGGGGAAGTGCATCGGTCCGACCAGTGCAACAACAGCAATGCAAGGATTTTTGTAGAAACAGCTGAAGAACCCACTTCCAAGGGCTCAGGACTGGATTGGCACCACCTGGCAGGGTAGGACTCATAGCCAGCAAAGTCCAGAGGCTGTGGCAGGGTTGAGTGAAGTCTTTGATGTCCCTGAGACTTCAGAACAGGAGGCAAACTAGCAAGTCCTTGGACTCACTTTGGTTCTGGGAATGTAGAGTTTCAGGTCCATTCCTTCTCACTTCCAGGCAAGGAGGGCAGCAAGCAGCAGGCCTGGCACAGAGAAGCAGGAGTCCAGCAAAGTCCAGAATAGTCCAGCATAGTGGTAGTCCTTTCAGCAGCACAGCAGTCTTTCTTCCTGGCAGAAGGTCCTCAGGTCCAGAAGTGTACTGATTTGTTAGGGTCAGAAGTCCAGTTCTTATACCTAGTGGTGCCTTTGAAGTGGGGGAGACTTTCAAAGAGGGGGCTTTAAAGTGATCACAGTCCCTTCCCTTTCTGTCCTGGCTCCAGACACACTACAAGGGGTTATGCAGCTGTTTGTGAGGGCTCAGGACACAGCCCATTCAGGTGTGTCAGCTCGTCCCTCCCATCCTGCCCAGGATGGGCCATCATCATGCAGATGGCCACTCAGTCAGAAACGTAAGCTCCCTTTGTGTGTGGCTATCTGAATGCACACCAGCCCAGTTGTCACCCACCAAGACATGCTTTCAGAGACAGGCAGAATGCACTATATGATTTCATGTGAAAAAATGCAAACTTTCTAAAAGTGGCATTTTTTAGAATTATAATTTAAAATCTGCCATCATCATAAGTTTCGATTTTAACTTTTAATTCCGAAGACACCAAACTTGGGGGTACCATCGCTTCCCTATTGAAAATTACACTTATAAAATGTAATAAGGCAATCCCGATGCTAACCTATGAGAGAGATAGACCTTGGAGTAGTGAAAAATGAATTTTTCACTACCTGGATATGTACAATTTGAAAGTAAATGTCAAACCTTTTAATTACACTGCGCCTTACCTTTGAAGCTGTCTAGGGTCTTCCTTAGAGATGACTTATATGTATTAAAAAGGAAGGTCTGGGGCTGGCAAGAGGGTTAACCTGCCAGGTTGACATGACAGTTTAAACCTGCACACACAGGCTCTGCACTGGCAGGTGTGAGTCATGTTTAAAGGGCTACTGAAGTGGGTGGCTCTATCAGTGCTGCAACTGCACCAGTAGCATTTAATTTACAAGTGGTGCACTTTAATGGCACTAACAAGTAAATTAAATATACCAGTAGTGGATAAGACAATGGTATCATGTTATAGGGAAAGAACACTTTCACTTTAGCATTGGCCAGCAGTGGTAAGGTGCCCAGAGTCCTAAAGCCAGAAAAATTAAGTCAGCAAATAGGAGGTCCGAATGCAGAAATTTAAGGGGAGACCATGCAAAGATGCCAGATCTAACAAATGGTAATTTGACAGGACACACTCCCATGAACTGAGATATCAAATGCTGAAATTTCATATTTCATTCATGGACAGGGTGGTTGTTTCTATGTATGGGAGCTCTGTCCAAGGAAAGCAAGCTTCTGTCCTGTTGGATTTAGGTAGAGAGGAGCACTGTGGGCTAGTTTACAATAGAACACACAGAAAGTGCTGCAAAGTTTGGTAGGGACGCCCCTGGGAACTCTTACTGAATTAGCTAGGGAGTGGTCAGGTATTTTACCCACCCACAGGCTGTAACTAGGAATAAATGTGGCATCCTGAGTACTCTCCACTGAACACTCCTGGACATGTGGACATCAGAATAAGGACTGCCCTGCTATCCAAGACCTGAACGAAGCCTGGACTTGCTTTCCTTAAACCCAGGACCCCAGAAGTAACTTCAAAGGTCTGGTGGCTGACCTCCTGTTTGAGCTTCAGGGACACAACAAACTTCCAGAGGTTCTTACACTGCAACTGCACAGTGCCAACTGAACCACACTATGACCCCGCTGATGGCCTCTGTTAGAGTGAGGTCAATGCCCCAAGTGGTGCACCCAGGCACTGGTCTCTTGGCTGGTGTTAGTATGTACTTTTCTTGTCCCCAAACTTCTAGATCTAGGACTAAGAAACTTTTTGACAACTTCCTGCCTGGAGAACCGTTGAAGACCAGAACCCCCACCAGAGTTACAGCCATTGAGTCACTAGTTGGCCTCCACTTTCTGGATTGCCCCACTGAAGATCTGACTCCCTTTAAAGCTTCTAAGTCCAAATGTAGAGGACTTTATCAGGACCAACAACAAGCAGCAACCTGTCATCATCGAGGTCTTCCTGGGCAACGACTTCAGACATCACCTGATCAAAGCCTTCCATTTTCATCTACCACCACACTGGGACACTGCTTATTAGCAACATGTCTTCTTCAAGCCCCACTATGTATCAAGCTTGCTCCACCAACCAATTTTCTCCATAAAGGTTTTTAAATCAGCATGTAAACTTTCCATCGGAATGGACCTGGTCACTGCATCTGAACCATACTATGTCGATGTCAGCCTTAACATTTGACTTTTACCTGGTCTAGCACAACTACATAATGGGTGTTGGTGCTGTATGCAAATGTGGCACTATTTTTCATTCAAATTTTTAAAATACTGGTTCTACTTATTGAATTTTTGTATTTCGGTGTCATTTTATTTATTATTTACTCTATGTTTCTAAATAGATTTGAGACTATCCTTGCATTGTGTTTTCATTTTATTGCTGTTTGATAACTGCATATATACTTCATACGTTGTCTTGAAGTTATGACTGACTGCTTTGTGCCAATCTAAAAGTGGGTTCAGCTCAGGTTGATTTAGTGACTTTAGTTGTTCACCCTGACAAGGGTTGTCATTATTATTTGAGATGTGACCTCATCCCCCTCAACTAATACTCCAATCTCTTACAGTTTGGAAGTGGGAATTGAATACAGGGATGCCCCACCATTGACACAAGTAGTAGGTTCCACTATCACTTGGGGAGTTCATTGATTGCACAAGAGTTATTGAATGTGAGCAAGCCAGGACCTGAGTCTGCAGAAAGAAGAGTTAACCTCAGTCCTCCTAACCGCCTGAGGAAATTGAGGGGAGGACTGTGGACTAGATGTCCGTAGCAGAGAACCCACCAACCACTGTACCCAGGCAGGTGTGATACTGAGAGTGGTGATTAAAACTTTCTGGCTCTTACTGACCCGTATGTGCAGAATGTTCTGCTTCTTCCCACTTTGCCTCAGAAGTGCTATTCTGTGTTAACCTGTGACTCCAGCATCCTACATCTTTCCAGTAATCATTGGGCCATCTGTCACAGTTTTCAAAGGACAGACTACAGCAAACATGTATCCTTTTAATACTAATTATAATGCTTGGAGATTTGAATACTAAATTTCATGACACAAATGATAGACATTGGAATTAAGAAATCAATTTAAATAAGGTTAAATGAGTTATGTTTCAGCTCATACAATTCCACTACTACATAGGAGTTGCCTTCCTCCACAGAGAATATATAAATGTGCACCCAAAAAGATAGCCACAGTGTCTCAGATGTTCTGCAGACCATGATGATCTTAGGTATATTGTGTGACCTCCTTGGAGCTACCGGAATAGAAACAAATCACTGCGTATGGTTGGTAGTGGATAGAAATGAGAAAGTGGAATGTAGCTGCAAAGATGATTGTGAAAAAAAACTCTGCCACCAGGGATAATGCTCCAAATCATACCCGGTGAAATTTTAATTATGTCAGACTAATTGGAGAATTTTCAGTAATTATTTATTTATAAGAGTAAGTTGGGAAAAATTCTGCTGCAGGAGCACAGGAACAACAACCTAAGGGACAGATTTATGAAAAGTGGCACTTCAATACATGTAGCGCCACATATTTTTGTTACCCCATGCGCCCCACCACTGCCACCATATGTGTGCCATATTCAAAATATGGCACACCATGGCACTGGGTAAGGAGCAATAGCATCAGAATTTCTGACGCTATTGATGTACTGTTCAGAGTTAGCACCAAAAGTTTGGCGCTAACCCTGAACAGTACATAAAGGCCCATAGAAAACAATGGCATGCCCCATTTTAAAGCCGACTCTGTGCAGGCGTTACTATCACTGAAAGAAATGATGCAAAGAAATCTTTTAAATTTCTTTGCACCATTTTTTGGAACCCCTAATGGGAAACAACCCCCCTTGCATACAATATGCGTGGCACAGTCACAGTGTGGCAGAAGGGGTTACAAAGTGGCAGTATGCAGACCATGATGATCTTAGGTATATTGTGTGACCTCCTTGGAGCTACAGGATTAGAAAAAAATCACTGCATATGGTTGACAGTGGATAGAAATGAGAAAGTGGAATGTAGCTGCAAAGATGATTGTGAAAAAAACTCTGCCCCAGGGATAATGCTCCAAATCATACCTGGTGAAATTTAATTATGTCACACTAATTGGAGAATTTTCAGTAATTATTTATTTATGAGAGTGAGTTGGGAAAGATTCTGCTGCAGGAGCACAGGAACAACAACCTAAGGGACGGATTTATGAAAAGTGGCACTTCATTACATGTAGCGCCACATATTTTTGTTACCCCATGCGCCCCACCACTGCCACCATATGTGTGCCATATTCAAAATATGGCACACCATGGCACTGGGTAAGGAGCAATAGCATCAGAATTTCTGACGCTATTGATGTACTGTTCAGAGTTAGCACCAAAAGTTTGGCGCTAACCCTGAACAGTACATAAAGGCCCATAGAAAACAATGGCATGCCCCATTTTAAAGCCGACTCTGTGCAGGCGTTACTATCACTGAAAGAAATGATGCAAAGAAATCTTTTAAATTTCTTTGCACCATTTTTTGGAACCCCTAATGGGAAACAACCCCCCTTGCATACAATATGCGTGGCACAGTCACAGTGTGGCAGAAGGGGTTACAAAGTGGCAGTATGCAGACCATGATGATCTTAGGTATATTGTGTGACCTCCTTGGAGCTACAGGATTAGAAAAAAATCACTGCATATGGTTGACAGTGGATAGAAATGAGAAAGTGGAATGTAGCTGCAAAGATGATTGTGAAAAAAACTCTGCCCCAGGGATAATGCTCCAAATCATACCTGGTGAAATTTAATTATGTCACACTAATTGGAGAATTTTCAGTAATTATTTATTTATGAGAGTGAGTTGGGAAAGATTCTGCTGCAGGAGCACAGGAACAACAACCTAAGGGACGGATTTATGAAAAGTGGCACTTCATTACATGTAGCACCACATTTTTTTGCTACCCCATGCGCCCTGCTACTGCCACCAGATGTGTGCCATATTCAAAATATGGCACACCATGGCACTGGGTAGGGAACAATAGCATCAGAATTTCTGACGCTATTGATGTAAAGTTCAGAGTTAGCACCAAAAGTTTGGCGCTAACTCTGAACAGTACATAAAGGCCCATTGAAAACAATGGCATGCCCCATTTTAAAGCCTACTCCGTGCAGGTGTTACTGTCACTGAAAGAAATGATGCAAAGAAATCTTTTTAATTTCTTTGCGCCATTTTTTGGACCCCCTAATGGGGAACACCCCCCTTGCATACAATATGCCTGGCACAGTCACAATGTTGCACAAGGGGTTACAAAGTGGCATAATGCATGCATTGTGCCACTTTGTAAATTTGGTGCAGTGATTTTGGCCTCGTTGGGCCATATTAGCATAAACAAAATTACACTATTGTGGCAAAAAGAGGCGCTAGTGGCTCTTAGATATGCCCCTAAGAGAACGAGCAACTGCTCTATACTGCTGTTTATGTCCTGTAGCATTTTGTGTATTATCTTAATGCAAAATGCATCCTCTGGCAAATAGCGCTAAAGGCCAGATTACACTTCTTGCTTATGCATAGTTCCAATTTTGTTTACAAGTTATTATGCTAGCGAGAATTACACCAGTTCTGCCCACCCTTATTTAAAATTTATTGTGACATCCACAATGTGAAGGTATAATGAGTAATAATTCTCTAAAAATGCTTGAAGATGTTGGTAATTCTGGCTGCAATGATATGTGAGAAAAAATACCCATGAATAACAATGGGATGCAGGACATTATGAAGAACTTGTGGCTCTTGGGTAAAGTAAAATACAGCAGTCTAGAGATGTTGCAGTGCATCTTACACTAATTACTCATATGTATCTTCTGGACGTTCGAAATGGCGCTCATGTATGAAATTGCATGCCTCTGTTTTTTTACATATCAAATAAAGGCCCTCATTATGACATTGGCGGTAAATCCCACTCACCGCCATGCCGACTGCCACCAACATACCGCCGCTGCGGATATCCTCCAACCATATTATGACACACACATACCAATCCGTCACTATATAGCCACACACATAAGTCCACCAGCCCAAAGGTCAGTTATAAACTGGCGGTATCCAAACCCACACTGTTACGCCAACAGAACAACTCCCACAACATTATGACCCACAAATCACCACGGCGGGCATTCAATGGTGGTGAACCATTGGTGGTACATACTGCTGCGCTCAAAATACACACACACTAACAAAACAACACTACATTGGTCAATTCAAGCAACACACACCTGACACACATACACACACCACACCCACACACCACTATAAAACACCCACCCACATTACCCACAACCCTTTACGACTACAAACCATTGCCAACATACTGACATCATGACTACTGACAAGACCAGACCCACACACCAACATCACCTATACACCACCCACGCACCTTACAACACACACCCCAACACATTACCCTACACACCCTCACACACACCACAAACCACACACAGTACTCTCATGGCATGACAACGACACCCCAGAGTCAAAGAGGTGGAGCTAAGCATCAAGCTGGAGAAAATCATCTGGGTAGAGCCACAGCTATTTGGATCACAGTTGCAGCAGATATCCATTGCTAGGAAGATGGAGCTATGGTGGAGGATCGTGGGCAGGGTCAATGTCGTGGGACAGCATCCAAGAACAAGGGATGACATCAGGAAGAGGTGGAACGACCTACAGGGGAAGGTGCGTTTCATAGCAGCAAGACACCAACTCGCTGTTCAGAGGACTGGCGGTGGAACCCCACCTCCTTCCCCACAACTAACAAAATGGGAGGAGCAAGTCTTGGCAATCATGCATCTTGAGGGCCTGGCAGGAGGACTGGACTCTGGTAAGTCAATTCCCTATTACTATCACCCCACTACCTACATGCCATCACATACCCTCACCCTCACTCCCATCACTCCACCACCTCCCACACACCCCACCATCACAGCAACACCAATGCATGGACACCAATCATAGACCTGCATGGACACCTATCACAACAGCATGCACACTAGAGACAATCAGTTAGCCCTCCAAATAATAACTCACGCAAGGCAAAGCTGCCAGGGTAATAACAACCATAGAGGGCAACCCACCCATGCACAATATGTCACAAGCAGAAAAAAATAACACTGCATTAACATCCCCACAGGTAACCCACCCAATGTCACCGGCGAAGAGGTGCCAGCAATATCCAGCCCCCCCACAAAAGAGGCCCACAGTGATGACAGCAGCTCTGCTCGCCTGGATCTGGATGACCAACCTGGCCCATCAGGGACCTCTGGACAGTCGTTACCCAGGCACACTCTCACACCACCACAGAACCTTCCCCTTCAGGAAACACCACCACAGCACCCACCCATTGGGCCCATACATCTGTCCCCAGGACAAATCAATCAGCAGTGTGTCCACCACTCCAGGGAGCCCGGCTACCCTACAAACACAGGACAATCTGGGACCTGGGGTCAGTGGCAGTGGGCACACGGTTCAGGGGACAGAGGGACAGGTCAACAGGGAAGCTAGGAGGACTGCTGTGCGACAGGGGGAGGACAGGCCCAGGGAACCGACCCTCCAGGAGGCACTGCGATCCTGGGAGCATACCACCATTCCCAGGATATGCTTGGCCAGATCATGGACATGTTGCAGGAGAACATTCGGCTGCAGGATTGCCCATTACACTACCCCCTCTTCTTCAGAGCACTGCAATAAACACTCTTTGAAAAAATACAAGTATGGTGTATGTCAAATGTATTCAAAATCTATTTGTTTCACCAGGTTGAAACATTGCAATTCAACTGTACAGTAATGTTTACATATGAAAGACCTGTAGGTGGCTGCACTGAACACACCAGGAGCTATAGTGGGGCACCAACATCTGCAAAAAGGGATACCAAAGGGTACAGTGAGTGGGCATAGAAGTAGGAATACACAGCCTGCCAGTGACAATGTCACACATCAAACTTTCAATTATAACTGTCTTACCTTTGTCTCATTGGAAGTATTGATGAATAATTACACTTCTGTTGTCCTCATCCTCATCCTCTGCCTCCTCATCTTCACTGTACACAGGATCCTCTGCTGCCAGCCCCAGCTGCAGGAAGGAAGGACAAGGAGCCAGCCCCAGCTGCTGGAAGGAAGGGCAAGTAGCCAGCCCCAGCTGCTGGAAGGAAGGGCAAGGGGCCTGCAACAGCAGGCAGTGGAGACAAGGGGCCTGGTGCTGGGACTCAGTCGGAGCCCCCAGCACCAACCATGGTGTTTCAGCCAACCGAGGCTGCAGGGGATGGGCTGGAGCCCCCCCCACCACTGCCAGCTCGACAAGCAGCACAGCCACCAGCACTGCCACCAGCATTGCCACCTGCTCCAGTGGGCAGCCGTCCGAGGCTGCAGGGGATAGGCTGGAGCCTCCCCCCACCACTGCCAGCACCACAAGCAGCAGCAACAGCACTGCCACCTGCCCAAGTGGGCAGCCATCCGAGGCTGCAGGGGATGGGCTGGAGCTTCCTCCCACCACTGCCAGCTCCACAAGTAGCACCGCTACCAGCACCACCACCTGCCCCAGTGGGCAGCCATTTGAGGCTGCAGAGGATGAGCTGCAGCCTCCCCCCACCACTGCCAGCTCCAACAGCAGCACTAACTCTGCCACCCATGAACAGCTGTCACCGCCGGCAGACAGTGTGTAGTCCTGCTTCCATGGGCTGTTGTGCGGCCTGACACCTGCAAAACCTGTGTGTCTGACACCCAGCTGAGAGACTGTGACCTTGCACTATGCAAATTCTGCATCACTGGGCACAATGCCCCCTCCAGAACCAGTGGAGAAGCCATCCACTCACCCCTTCCTCCCCAGGATGAAGCTCACTGGGCACGATGCCCCTTCCAGAACCAGTGGAGAAGACATCCACTCACCCCATTCTCCCCAGGATGAAGCTCACTGGGCATGATGCCCCCTCCAGAGCATGCTGGCAGGTCACTCACTTGAGAGACTGTGGCCTTGCACTCCCCAGGACAAAGCAGTGCACAAGTCACCCACCTGAGAGACTGTGGCCTTGCACTCCCCAGCACCAAGCACAGGGCATGTTGCTCCCTCCAGAGAATGTGGGCAAATCACCCACTTGAGAGACTGTGGGCTTGCACTCCCGGACCAAGCACCGGGCATGTAGCCCCCTCCAGACCATGTGGCAAGTCATCCACTTGAGAGACTGTGGCCTTGCACTCCCCAGGACAGAGCACAGGGCATGTTTCCCCCTCCCGGACCAGTGGCATTGTACCATCTTCGGCTGAGGTGCCCCCCCATTCCCTGTCCCCCTAAGGTGCCTGGCTATTTTTGACCTGATGCCCCTGCAGTGTTCCCTCCATGTTGTTGCAGGAGTGAGGTGGGGCCTTGCACTTTGTGGTGTGGCCCTGTGGCCCACGACAATGAGGACTGGGAAGTGTCCCTTGATTTGTAAATATGTATATACTTTTTGATTTGGATGCACATCTTCATACTATATTTATCTTATTACACTCTTTATACTGTATTGTAGTTGTCATTGCATTATTCCTGAGGGGTACGGGGTGAATATATTATGTTACTGCATCTGCTTGTGTGTATGGTGTTGGGGGTGGGGGTGTTGCGTGTTGCATGTGTGTGTCACTCTCTTTTTCTTCTCCCCCTCCTCTGTGTGGTAGGTGGCAATACTCACTGTGGTCATCTTCGCCGGCCTTGGTGATCGTAGTGGAGCAGCACGTAGAAGAGCATGGGGAATACATGCAACTCGGGCTCCATGGAGTCGTGGTAGTTCCCTGAGTCTCCAGAGGTGAGTTGTTTCCCTTCTGTGCCAAGTTTCCGCCAGGCTTTTGATGTCATTGGTACCGCCCCTGAAAAGGTGGCGGATTGGTGTCTCATAATACAGTGGCCGGGACATTGTTTTCCACCTGGCTGTAGGCGGTTACCGCCGTGGTGCTTGTTGATTCCGCTGTGGTCATAATTTCGCAGTTATTACTGCTGGCCTGTTGTAAGTATTACTGCCACTTTATCACCGACCGTCAGGGTTGTAATGAGGGCCATAATGTTTATAATGGAGGATAATATATACATTAAGTGATTAGAATTCTCATTTTAATTCAAAATTCAATTACATCTGTATAAGTCTCAGAAGCATATAAAGGCCTTGGCACACCCTGATCTTTCAAATGTAGTTAAAGCTTTGTATAGCGCTAACAGAAGTGGACCACAAAATACCTCAAGCCCACCTGAAAATAGAAGTTGAAACTATTAACTGCATTAAGGCTGGCCTGTATTTTCTAGCTCCATCTGCCTGATTACTTATGTCAGCATACGTTATGGTCTATGTTTCTATTCACTCCAAGCTGTGCACTAACTTATTTTAATCCATTTTGCCATTGTTTCTCCCTTGGTCCTACATTATAAATATCCATAATTACATTCAGTTTCAATATAGTTACTGTAGAAACCTGGACTGGTGTGTGGTGGGTACCTAAGGTACTTACATCTTATACCAGGCCCAGGTATCCCCTCTTCGTGAAGTGTAGGCAGTGTCTAGAAGCCAGGCTCTCTAGAGGTAGCTGTGGATGAGCAGCCGAGGCCTATCTAGGAGACATGCAAAGCTCATGCAAAACCACTTTAATCACACAACACTTACACACATGAAAGAACCCACACATTGTTAAAAAAATTAAATTACTAAAAAGGTAATGTTCCCTTAGGAGGTAAGTAAACACACTAAATATGGGAACTAGTAATCAGAAATAGGCATTGAAAAGCATAGAAAATAGTGCAAATATAGATAACCGAAAGTGACCATAGGGGGGAGCCCAAACCATATACTAAAAAAATGGAATGCAAACACAGGACCCCCACCTAGGTAAGTGGAATGTATAGAGGAGAGCTGGGGGTACTAGAAAACCACAGAGGTAAGTAACACAACAGCCTCCAGCGACCAGGAGAGCAGGAGTATGTCACTGGAATTTCCCCAAACCACCCATAAGGAAGAAAGAGAAGGAAAGAAGACACCCAGACAAGACTGCAAGAAGCCAGTGGTGGATTACTGGAGAAGAAGACCTGTGGAGAGAGGGGACCAAGTCCAAGAGTCACATTGGAGTCCGGGAGGAGTAGGAGCTACTACCCACCCAGCTGTACTTGCAGGAGTTGGTCGATGGTGAGAAAGAACAGGTCAGCACTGCAGCCCTGGAGCTGGAGAAGAGTTCCTGACTAATGCAGAAGATGTCCCACGCTGGAGTGAAGATTGCAGATGGGAGTCAGTGGAGGAATTCAACCAACAAGCCTTGGCAAAGGCAAACTCCCAGTTAGTGGAAAAGTGGTGCTGCCAGGGACCAGCAAGGCCAGGAGGACTCAATCCAGGAGGGAGTCACAGGGGACCCTCAACATCACAGAAGCAGCACCCACATGAGTCCTTCAGACCGGGGACACAAAGCCTACGGAGCACTACAGGAAGGGATCCCACGTCACAGGAGAACCATGCAGAGGGCTGAGCATCACAGGAGGGAGTGCTGGGGACTGGATCTACACGTCGCCTGAAGACCCCTTGGAGAAGATGCAAACAAGCCTTGGCAGCTGTAAGAGATGTGGTCAGCGGGAAGGCAAAGGCTTACCTCCAACAAAGTTGGACAGCTAGCAGGGAGGACCATGAGGACTACTCCAGAAAAACACCCAAGGTGCTGGATCAATGCAGCTCAAGATGAGGGGAGATCCACGCAGCTGGTCGTCGTTGCAGTAGGTGCCTGTGGTTCCAGGGGAGTGACTCCTTCACTCCAAAGGAGATTCCTTCTTCTTCTTGTGCAGGCTGAAGAGTTGCTGTCTTCTGAGGATGCACGACCTGGGAAATGATGCAAAGCTGACAGGAGTTATGGAAACAAAGTTGTAGAAGAGTCTTCTTCGTGGTTTGCAGCGTTGTTGGTTCCTGGAGGGTTCAGTTGCACTTCCAGTGGCCAGAATTCAAAGTGGAGGTTGCAGAGGAATCCTGCTGGAGTCTTGCAAGCTGAATCTGAGGACCCACCAAGAGATAGACCCTAAATAACCATGCAAGGGGTATTGGTCACCTAGCCAGGTAAGCACCTATCAGGAGGGTGCTCTGACATCACCTGCTTGCCACTCAGATGCTCCTAGAGTTCCCTGCCAACCTTGGAAACAAGATGGCAGAACCCAGGGAGCCTTTGGAGGATCTCTGAGCACCACCCCTGGAGTGGTGATGGACAGGGGAGTGGTCACTAACCTTTCCATTGTCCAGTTGCAATCCAGAGCAGGGACTGGGGGTCCCTGAACTGATGTGGACTGGTTTATACATGGAGGGCACCAAATGTGCCCTTCAAAGGATACCAGTGGGTTGGGGAGGCTACCTCTCCTGAGCCAGTCACACCTATTTCCAAAGGGAGAGGGTGATACCTCCCTCTTCCAAAGGAAATTCTTTGTTCTGCCTTCTGTGCTTTATCAGATCAAGTAGCAGGACCTGTCTGAGGGGTGGCAGCAGCTCAGGCTGCCCGGAAAACCCTGTAAGACTAGTGGTAGAATGGCCGGGAGTCCTCTAAGGAGCCCCCAGAGTGCATGGAATCATACTTCCAATACTTGCAACAGTATTGGGGTATGATTCTGACATTTTTTATACCAAACATGCCCAGGTTCAGAGTTACTATTATGTAGCTGGACATAGGTAGTGACCTATGCCCAGTACTTGTGTAAAATGTTATCCATGCACTCACAAGGTCCAGAAAAATGGATCTTGAGTTTGAGGGGGGCACCTCTGCTAGTGCAGGGGGGCTCTCACACACAGGATCTGCACCCTGCCCTCTGGACTGAGAGAGCCTACCATACATAGGGGTGACCTGTAGTAAAAACGGGTGCATGAACCTGTTTCATGCAGACTGCAATGGCAGGACTGCAGAACCCATTGAATGTGCTCTCTATAGGTGGCAGAATAACTGCTGCAGCCCATAGGAATCCCTCGATACCCCAACACCCAGAATACCTAGATACCATATACTAGGGACTTACATGGGGGGACCAGTATGCCAATTGTGGGGAAAAAAAGGGACTGTTACCAAATTAGAAGGGAGAGAGCATAAGCACTGGGGTCTTGGTTAGCATGATCCCAGTGGACACAGTCAAACACACAGACAACAGGCAGAAAATGGAGGTAACCATGCCAAGAAAGGGGGTACATTCCAACAGTTACTTATTTACTTGAGAGCAAGCAGGCTCAGGAAGTACCTATTGCAGCTGATATTTTCAGAGTCTTCATTGTTACTCTTGAATACCAGCAAGGCAGACTCTGCCTTCCATCCTCAAAAAATCAGGACACTAATTCTCATTATGTTGGGTAATAATAAATATTGTTATGTAAGTGACTAGAAGGGAGGAAGTGTAGTTAAGAACACTATTTAAGAATAAATCAATAGCATTAATTAGTTAATTAGTAACATCATAGAGAATAAAGCTAAAAATATTAATGAAGAGATGCTTTCACAGGCATCAGTCTGTTGAATCACTTTGATTCATATGGATTGAACTGTGCTGTAAATACTTGGTTCGAAGGACATTTCAAAAGTTTTTTTTTTTAAACTCAATAAGAACCATAAGAAAGATGAAAATTATTCTTATTATTACTCAGCACATTAAATAAAAACATGCAATATGATTTTGACTTGAACATTTTTATTTTAATGTGCATTTTAACATGTAGAAGACTAGAGACAGGTCAGCAGCTGGTACTAAAATATAGGGATGCAAATATTAACACTTTGTTCCTAAAATAGATCAATATTTATTTTATCTTCCATTGTATTACATTTCAACTTCTATCACAAGGATTGTCTGAGTGCACAATGTGTGATTTATTCTAAGTTCCTCCAAGCTTAAATTGAGTTCGTTATGTTCTAGCTTGCAAATCTGTAATATGAAATGCGAAATTGTTCTCATATAAACTGGTTTGGAAGAATCTCAAAACAGTAATACGGGCATTAAGTTCAGCAGAGCATATCTTGCAGTAATAACCTGCCCAGCAAAAAGAATATAGCAAACGGAATATAACTTAAAGTCATGACACCCTCCGAATTCTATTTGTAATGCTTCATTAAATTGTATAAAAAATTGCTGATATGCCCTTTCCAATACCCTGTTCTAGATGGTTTCAATTAATTGCCGTACAAAGCATTAACTGAGTCTTCACAGCGATGCTGTCAAAGATTTTTTATTGCCATCAATCTATCATTTTTTTCTTCATGTTATTGTGCACCACTAACTCATGCACTTGTGTTGAAATGGATGCCAAATTCAATTATTTCATTAAGTTTCTGGATCAATGTGAAGCAGGCCCAGATGGCGGACGCTTAATGCCGTAGCTCCCGACCCGCCTGACAAAATCCTATAAATAAAGCGCACCTGAAGGGCCCATTGATGCCCTTGAGCACCATCGAGTGAATGCATGCCCTCCAGCTGCCCCTGAGGGGTGCTGCGGTAGCAGGGACGGTCACACAGCCGAGGGCTGGATTTGCAAGCCCGCCAAAAGACGTCTCTTCCACATGCTGGAGGGTGGAGCAAGGACCCATGTAGAGGTTGTGAGCTGTGGAGGCCCCTTCACCTGCCACTGATGTGCCAAGTGGAACAGACAAAGGCTCAGGGACCTGGAAAGGGGGCGCCAAACACAGGTCCCGGAAGCTACGGTGACCAGGCCCAAACTATGTGAACTCAGCGGGGCCACCAAGGAGGTGGAATCACAGCTGTAGGTGCCTGAAGCCCCTGGGGGAGAACTGCGACCTTAAGCACTGCAGAAGGCAGCCCTGAGGTGGGGACGCAGCCCCCACCCACTGAAAGAGTAGAGCTGGGAAAGGAGCAGGCTGGGAACCCCCAAAACTCAGGCCCTCATTACAAGTGTGGCGATCTTGAGACCGCCACACTCTCAGGGGTGGTCAGACCGCTGCAATAGTGGCAATCGGACCACCACATTACGACCGTGGAGGAGCCAGTCGACAGCCTGGCAGTCTAGGGGGTCGTAATCTACCATAACAGGGCTGCAAGCAACACTGCCCTCTGTATTACGAGTCCCCTTTCCGCCAGCCTTTGCATGGAGGTCGGACTGCCATGCAAAAGCTGGTGGAAAGGGGGCATCTGAGGCCCCGTGGGTGCCCCTGCACTGCCCATGCACTTGGCATGGGCAGTGCAGGGGCCCCCATGAACAGCACCGTTGCACTTTTCACTGCCCAAATTATGGACAGTGAAAAGCGCGAGTGCCCTCGCACCCAATGCACCACAACATTGACACCAGCTCGATTACGAGCCAGCGTCAATGTTGTAGTGTGTTTATCACCGGCCCAGCAGGAAACTGGTAATAGGGCCCATGGAATGATGGCTGCATAGGCAGTCATCCTGACATGGGACTTTGGCACCCAGCCTCCGCGGCCTGCCAAAGTCGTAATAAGCCCCTCAGTCTCTTGCTACACCCCTGCAAGAGACAGGTGGCAATGGGATGGCTGCATGGAGGCCCTTTGATGAAGGTAGTGGGCCTAGATTTGCTGAGGGGATGTCGCACCTGAAAAAGAATTGTGGGGTCAAAATAAGGATTAACAGTTGGGGCATTCCCCCGTCCCCACTCATCAATTTTGATGTGCTTTTTTGTGATAGGGGACTGGCCCATCGGATATAAGGGCCTGGGAGCCAAGCGGACGTGACTGGGGGAACAACATGACATACTGCACTAAAAGGGGAGTTGCATCCTGCAGTTAGGGGTGCCAGAACGCCATGTTGTGGCCAGGGCCCAACATTGATGAAGGCTGCTACCCAGGTGAGGATCTCAGAGGAGGCCCACGATAGAAGATATAACACCTCCTTGTACAACTTACCTGTTTCTTAATCGCCTTCCTTGTTATATCAGTGCACATACCAGTCCACATGGTGGATAGGGGGCCAG
This sequence comes from Pleurodeles waltl, assembly GCF_031143425.1. Classification (NCBI taxonomy): domain Eukaryota; kingdom Metazoa; phylum Chordata; class Amphibia; order Caudata; family Salamandridae; genus Pleurodeles; species Pleurodeles waltl. The sequence continues at coordinate 445,243,920 of NC_090442.1, read as the reverse complement.
TGGGGCGACCAGTGGGGTGACACTTGGCATGATAGGGTTGGGCAGGAACAGCTTGGGGCACAGAAGCCCTACCTGAAAGACCTATGGAATACAAAGGCCCAAAGCAGCACAGGCCACAGCTGACACAGTCGACTTCTGGGGGGGGGGGGGAATTCTGGGCCCAATTGAGACTGTTGATAGGGCTGGAGGGTCCACTTCAGGTTGAAAGAGACAGTCAGCCCTCCCTGAGACCATAAGAATCCCCTTAGGCAGAACTACTGCTAAGCTTGTTGAGTGGGGCAGGCACAGGGGTGATGGCTCTTGGACCCAGTGACCACGGGATGGGTTGGCAGTGAGGGCCTTCTGTTGAGTGTCCCTGTCTGGAGTAGTGGGCATAGTAAGTAAGTGAGGCAGAGAAACCCCACAGAGGTGGAAATGGTCATAGACACACTCCCCCAACCCCTACTACGTACCTTAGATAAAATCCTCAATGCCTTTGCAGATGCAAAGACAATGCTCCATCGGGATATTGGGCCTGTTGCAGCAGACCATCGTAAGTTGGCCGATAGAGTCAAATAATCAGAGGCAGCCATAGCCAAACTGCAACCAGCAGAGGGAGATATGAGTGTAAAATTGATGGGCATGACGAAATTGATGTGTAAACTTGAACAAAGGGAGGACGATGCAGAGGGACATAAAAGAAGTAACAATGTGTGAGTGGTTGGTCTTCCAGAGGGCTCTGACTAAGTGGCCCACTTGGTAACATGGCTGCGAGCTGCAGTGGCCCGGAACTAACTAACTCCCTTCTGTGCACTTGAGAGGGAGCACAGGGTCCCGACCCAGCTGGCAGCCCCGGGGTAGCCACCCAAGCTGGTGGTTGACAAATTGCTACACCATAAGGATAGACACTCCCTCTTGCATTGTGCATGAGAAGCAGGCCCATTCAGGGTAGGAAATGACCAGGTGACACTATTCCCGGACTACACGCAGCTGTTCAGGCCAAAAGAACCTCTTTCCTGGAGGTCAAGAGGATGCTGCACAAGTAGTGCCCTCAATATTCCCTTCTGTTCCCAGCAAGGCTGAAAATCATGGAAGACAGCAACTCACACTTCTGCTAGGACCCAGAAGAAGCATGGTCCTGGATGGAGGTGTACAGGGCAGGAAAGTGGAGACCAGCACCAGACATGGCAATCAAGAGAAATGGCGGAGAAGCAGGTGCCGCTCACAGGGAGCCACGTGCTGCAGCATACTGTCAAAACCCACCAGAACATGAGCAGACACGATGACGCTGCAGGTGGCAGCAGAGGGATAGACACGGAGGAGGGCTCTGCCTCAGGGCATGGAGATGGGGACTTGTATTCAGAGGGATCGGAGCAGGCAGACGATAACCCCCGCCCCCAGACGTAACTCTCCCGATGGCTGACAAGATCCTAGAGGGGAGACGAAGAAGTGCCTCATGAACTGTGGGGGCGGATTGCCCCCCTGCCGGGAGGACCACAGAAGTTTGCTGCGGGGTGAATTTCCCAGAGACTCCAGTTGGTGCGCTGAGGTCAAGACAGTGGCCAGAGCAGTAAGACAGAGGCAGTGAACTTGGTTGGTTGTACTTTGAGCCTATCCTCTATTCCGGTTCCATAGAGTTAGAATGGAGGACAAATGTTATGATTGCACTATTGACATTTAGGAACCAGCCGTTGTGGGCTACTCTAGGGCCGGGGAGTTGTGATACAGGTTTACTTTTTTTGTATGGTTTGCACTCTCAGGGGAGTGAATGCGAGTGGGGAGGTTGACATGGAGGGATAAATGTGGGGCCAGGGATATGACACAAGAGCCACCATGACACCACGTGATAATATATGCATTGTAATATACATGAGATGTTGCAATTGACATGTTATATTCTTTTAAAATATGTATTGCACAAGTTAGGAATGTCGTCTGTTGGAGGTTCCATACTGTGAGCAGTTTGGGGTTGGAGCCGCCACTGAGAGGCCATGGGTTATGTGGATGAAACTTAATAAACCAGTGATTTACAAGAACATAAGTGCTGACTCCGTTCTTGTTACATACCCTCATTACACATGTTTATATTTATGACATTGAATATTAGAGGGATGGGAGCGAAAGCCAATTGCCACAAAATCCACGTGTACCCTAAGAGGTGAGGGGCTCATGTTGACATGTTACAAGAAACACATCTCAACACAGTAGAGACAGACTGATTACAGTGCACTTGCTGTGGAAAGGTTGACGCCACTACATACTAAGCATTTGCACAGGGGACACTAATATGGGTGAGAACAGTGGTCCTCTTCAAGGCCACAACAGTCAAAATAGACAAAAAGGGTAGGTATGTACTGGTTGAGGGTCAGCTGTGTGGCAAACAGGTGGTACTGGGAAGTGTGTACACACCAAAGCAGGACCATGTCCCTTTCCTGAGTTCCCCTTGACTCAGTTAAGCCACCTAATAGAGGAATCCCCACATCTTGGGGGTGACTTTAATTGTGTGCTAGATATCACACTGGACCATTTGACCCCCAACTGCCTGGGACGCTGACCCACAGGAGGGTGGAAGGCAAGAGGGGCTGGATGGCACATTGGGAGATGGAAGATGTTTCACGCGTGCAGTCTGCCTTACAAAGGGACTATTCATATTTCTATGTATAAGGTACACACAAGACTGTATCAATAATCCACTGACAGGGGGCTGTGCTGATATTTAATGCATACTGAATACCTTGACCGCATGTTATCTGATCACAGCCCACTTTTACTGTCATTCCAACCAGTAAACAAGCACCCAAAGATCCCAACATGGCATTTGCACCCTGCAGCCCTTACAGATGTTGCATTTCAGGAGACATAATTGAATCAGATAGTACAATATTCCAATATGAATTCCAGAACAATTTCGAGCACCCTGATAGAATTGAAAGCCTTTACGGCAGTGGTGCAGGAGCAATGTATGAGTCAAACAGTGGGGATATGCCTGGACTTAGACCTAAAACACACGCATCTCAATAAAACAGTCCATAGGTTGGAAAACAAGCTGGGCACGGACTTGGATGCTCTCCGTCGACTGCTGAAGGGCAGGGAGCAATATATCATGGCCCTAGAGTGCCATAGGTGCCATAACTATAAGGAATACATTACTCGTGATCATGAAGAGGAGAGGAGTCCATAGAGGCTCGTGGTCTAGTTAAATCACCTGAAGGGCAGAGGCACATCCACCACCCAATTATTGTCCCCTGGAGGGGACATGCTCTGCTCCCCTATGGAAATAAATTTGGTGTTCCAGGACCTCTATGTCTCCCTCTATTGACTGCTGGGGGCAGACCAACAAGGGGCTCCTGACACCCTTCTGGACCGAATAGAGCTCTGGAGTCTCCCAGAAGAGGCAAGGGAGGCGCTAGGGGGACCAATCAATGCCAAAGAAATAAAATCTGCCATCAAGAGCATGGCAACAGGCAAGTTGCGGTGGTCAGATGGGATCCCCCTAGAATTCTACAGGATGTATACGAAAGTGCTGGCCACAAGACTGTAAGCCATATATAAAGAGGCCCATGCACTGGGGAGACTTCCGTACTCAACAGGAGAGGCCCTGGTCATGCCACCTTCCAAAAACCAGTGCCCTTGAAGCTGGTTCAGTGACTTCAGACCCCTCTACATTCTTAATACTGACTTCAAGGTTTCAGCAAGGCACAATCTTCCCAGCTGAGGCTGTACATGACTCATCTGATACAGACTGACCAGAGTGTGTTTATCATTGCCCACAATACCTCCCTCAGCCTCCCAAGGCTCTATAACATTGTCCTCAACTGTGATTGGACCGTCCACCCCTAGGTCATAATCAAGTCAGTAGACATAGAGAAGCCCTTCAACACCGTGCGACTGGACTTCTTTGAGGGGATCATGTGCTGCATGGGGCTTGGTGAGCATTGGGTTAGTTGGGTGCAGCTGTTGTACTTGAAGCCAATGGCAAGGGTGAAAACAGGACGCACCTTTGTGGATTCTCTAACCGCTCCCAAAGAGTCTACCTCCCACCGTTCCGCTCGGACCCCACCGAGATCATCTGCGGCGTCCCACAGGGCTCCTCGCTCAGCCCGACTCTCTTCAATGTCTACATGAGCCCCTTCGCCGACATGGTACGCAAACACAACATCAACATCATCTCCTACGCCGACGACACTCAACTGATACTTTCCCTCACCAAGGACCCCACCAGTACCAAGACCAACCTGCAGGATGGAATGAAAGATGTCGCAGAATGGATGAAACTCAGCGCGCTTTATAAATGTTATTGATTTGATTTGATTTGATTTGATTCTATCTGCAGAATGGGGAAGAGGACATTGTCTTTGCTTTGCAGCTCCTTGAGGAATACAGGACTTTCTCAGCCCTGAGGGTTTATAGAACCAAGACATGTGTCTCCCCAGTGACACGGGATGCCCCCTGGACCACTGGATGTGCACTGGGCATCTTTTGGGTGCCACACACTTTTAAATACCTAGCTATTCACATGTCTCACAAAGCCAATGATTTGCAGGAATGCAAACTGGGTAAGGTAATACACTCCCTAAAATCCTGTGTCCCCTTCTGCAAGCCCCCAAACTGCCTGTAATGGTGTGCATAGAACACTCCAAGACGGCCTGTTAGAAATGGGGTCTTTGGTTGGTTGGTTTGTTCAAGCAAGGACCCTCACTCCAGTCAGGGTAAAAGAGAATCACCCTCAACTAACTCCTGCTTACCCCCTTGGAAGCTTGGCAGAGCAGTAGGCTTAAGGTCAGAGTGCTAGGCGTAATGTATTTGTACCAACACACACAGCAACTTAATGAAAACACTACAAAATTACACAACACCAGTTTAGAAAAATAGGAAATATTTATCTAAACAAAACAAGACCAAAACGACAAAAATCCGACATACACAAGTCAAGTTATACATTTTTAAAGATTAAACTAAAAAATAGCACTTAGAACAAAAATGCTTCAATGAGGTGTTAACACGGCATCGTGACGGAGTCGTTCCCAACTAGCCGACACCAGCGGCACTGGACACGGAGTCGTGTAGACCCACAAGTACAGTACCTTTGGTGAAGAGTGAAAACAAGTCGATGCGCGAAGTCGGGGATCGCGGCGTTGGTGCGAAATGTTGAATCCGCGCACTTCGAGCGGAGTTGATCACGACGTGGTGCAGCGACTTCCATGGAGTCGCGGACTTCAGCGGGGCTGCAGCGGCGTCGGGCCTGTGAAGAGCGTCGCGTTCCAGCATCGGGTGCAGGCGGCATCACCGGATTCAGCAGCGGCGGCGGTCCGAAGTCATCCGAAGTCAATTTCCTTGGATTTCCACCAGCTTTCCTTTCAAGCGCCCAGGGACTGGATAGGACAGCACCTGTCAAAGCAGGAGTCTCTCCAGAGACTCCAGGTGCTGGCATAGAGAAGTCTTTGCTGTCCCTGAGACTTCAAACAAACAGGAGGCAAGCTCTAAATCAAGCCCTTGGAGATTTCTTCACAAGATGGAAGGCACACAATGTCCAGTCTTTGTCCTCTTACTCTGGCAGAAGCAGCAACTGCAGGATAGCTCCACAAAGCACAGTCACAGGCAGGGCAGTATTTCTCCTCAGCTCTTCAGCTCTTCTCCAGGCAGAGGCTCCTCTTGTTTCCAGAAGTGTTCTAAAGTCTGTGGTTTTGGGTGTCCTTCTTATACCCAGTTTCTCCTTTGAAGTAGGCCTACTTCAAAGTACAGTCTCTTTGGAATGTGAAATCCTGCCTTGCCCAGGCCAGGCCCCAGACACTCACCAGGGGGTTGGAGACTGCATTGTGTGAGGGCAGACACAGCCCTTTCAGGTGTGAGTGACCACTCCTCCCCTCCCAGCACAGATGGCTCATCAGGATATGCAGGCTACACCCAGCTCCCTTTATGTCACTGTCTAGTGTGAAGTGCAACCAGCCCAACTGTCAAACTGACCCAGACAGGGAATTCACAAACAGGCAGGGTCACAGAAATGGTATAAGCAAGAAAATGCTCACTTTCTAAAAGTGGCATTTTCAAACGCACAATCTTAAAATCAACTTTACTAAAAGATGTATTTTTAAATTGTGAGCTCAGAGACCCCCAAACTCCACATGTCCATCCGCTCCCAAAGGGAATCTACACTTTAATCAGATTTAAAGGTAGCCCCCATGTTAACCTATGAGAGGGACAGGCCTTGCAACAGTGAAAAACAAATTTAGCAATATTTCACTGTCAGGACATGTAAAACACATTACTATATGTCCTACCTTAACCATACACTGCACCCTGCCCTTGGGGCTACCTAGGGCCTACCTTAGGGGTGTCTGACATGTAAGAAAAGGGAAGGTTTAGGCCTGGCAAGTGGGTACACTTGCCAAGTCAACTCACATGTAAAACTGCACACACAGACACTGCAATGGCAGGTCTGAGTCATGATTACAGAGCTACTTATGTGGGTGGCACAACCAGTGCTGCAGGCCCACTAGTAGCATTTGATTTACAGGCCCTGGCACCTCTAGTGCACTTTACTAGGGACTTACTAGTAAATCAGATATGCCAATCATGGATAAACCAATCACATACACATTTTGTAAAGGAGCACTTACACTTTAGCACTGGTTAGCAGTGGTAAAGTGCCCAGAGTAACAAAAACAGCAACATCAGAGTCCAGCACACATCCACAACCTGAGGAACACAGGGAAAAAGTTAAGGGAGGCCACACCAAGGATGAAAAGTCTAACAGTCATGCTCCCAGGGCTGCACTACTATTTCACCAATCTGCCAGGGAGGATTCTGGTATCATGGTTTTGTCAACTGGATTCACTCTTGAGGGAGCTGATCTGAGACAGAAGCAGCCAGAGGTTCTCGTTTGCCACCCTTTGCCACCCACCCTTGGAGGTGGGACATGGAGTTCCTGGTTTTAAACCTTACCACATGGTGGCACAACTTCAGTGAATCACAAGGTGGCTCCATGAGTCTGGGTCACCAGAGCTAGGCCAGATAGGAACTGAACCAAACCAGGGGGCTTTTCTCAAAAATCTAGTCTAACCTGCCCTGAGGATCCCACAGCTGGGCCTCCTTCTGGCAGCATCCCTGAGCTGTTGGAACCACTGTCTTAAATGAACAGGAGCTGCAGTACTTCATGCCACGAAGCTTCCTCTGGTGGGGCTGCCACATGGAGACCCACTCACATACTTCAGGGTGGGGAAGATGAGCTCTTGGGCAGAGGCAGGAATAGTAAAAGTGAACAACTGTTATCAGTTGGGCACCCTCATCCCATTGGCAGATCTGATGGAGGAAATGGCCTTGCAGACAGGCCAATTTCTTACATATGAAGCACTCTTGTGAAAGTTCTGCAATCTCTGGGTGCAGGGAGATGCAGAACTGGTGACTCACTTAGTTTTGCAATTGACGATGGGAACAGGGAAACACCTAATTATCTGGTTCTACAGAAAACTGAATATGATGGCTGGGAAACCTCTGGAGGCCTTTAGGAGATGCTGGGCTGACAAACTGGGGCACATTATCCCAGACACTTTATGGGGGTGACTCCTAGCATACCCTACAAAATGTCTTGTAACACCCACCTTAAATATATGCAGTACAATTACAGCCAGGAATCTTTACTTGGAATCTTTTCAGCTCACATCATCCCATGATGAAACCCCATTGACTCTTGTTGCCAGGTCGCATCATCTTCAAAACCAGGTGAACCCTTTACAAAGAAATCATAATCAGCATTCAAGTTTATCTTGCAAACAAGCTCACTATCTCTGGTGATTCTCAACAAACCTGCAGCCTGGACACCTTTCAAACTGCATACAAAGAAGTGTAAAAATGAAAAAAATGAGGCAGCAGGCCTTTTCAACCTATGTACACAGGCTCTGGAGCAACATCCCAATCTCCAACAAGATCACCACAGAATTTCTCAAATTTAGGAAAGAGTTGAACACTCACCTCATTATAGAACTCTGCATCACAATGCATCAACCGACCCAAACCAGCTTCCTCTTCTATTACTCACTGTCTTTATGCTTGTCTTTGACCATGTACGAAGCTCCAGTGCATTTTGGCTAGGTTCACAATAATGAAATACCAGATAGATACCCAAAAGAGATCCTTGAGAAGTTGAGTGTTGGTGAGTACTAAGTATAGGAGGTCATTACAACATTGGCGGTAAAAGCCGCTTACCGCTGTGCAGAAGACCGGCAACACACCACCGCGGCTGCAGAATTCCGCCACGGCCATTATGGCCCAGAGGCCGGAATCCGCCAAAATCTAGACACCCACACAAGTCCGCCACACCAAAGGCCAGTGATAAACTGGCGTTAAGAAATCCTCCATCGTCACGCCAACAGGAATACGCCCACACCATCACGACCCACGAATCCATGTGGCGGTTTTTCAACCGCGGTATTCCATTGGCGGTACACACCGCCGCGCTGAAAATACACACACATTTACAAAACACATCCACATTGGACAATTCGAAATACACACACCTGATACACATACACACACCACTCCCACACACCCAATACAATATAAAACACACACCCACATCACCCACAAACCCCTACGACACCAATTGCGACAGAAGGCCAGAGAGAGAGAGACACCACCATCTACAAACGAGCATCCACAGGCACTCAACACCATCACCCACATCACATCCACGCACCTCACACAACACACCACTAAATATCACCCCACACATCACAACACACACCACCTTACACTTCACCCACACCACCCCATGGCACTGCAAAGACACCCCAGGTTCTCTGAGGAGGAGCTCAGGGTCATGGTGGAGGAAATCATTCGGGTAGAGTCACAGCTATTCGGATCACAGGTGCAGCACACTTCCATAGCTAGGAAGATGGAGCTATGGCAAAGAATCGTGCACAGGGTCAACGCAGTGGGACAGCACCCAAGAACTAGGGATGACATCAGGAAGAGATGGAACGACCTACGGGGAAGGTGCGTTCCGTGGTCTCAAGACACCACATCGCGGTACAGAGGACTGGCGGCAGACCCCAACCTCCTCCCCCACAACTAACAACATGGGAGGAGCAGGTCTTGGCTATTCTGCATCCTGAGGGCCTCACAGGAGCAGCTGGAGGAATGGACTCTGGTAAGTCAAACCTTTACTACTATATCCCACACCCTAGTTGCATGCCATCACATACCCCCACCCTCACCCTCATCACTCCAACTCCTCACACATCTCCCAATATCACAAACCACCCATCCCAAACCCAAGCCCTGCATGTAACACCAAAGCATGGACACCTATTACCAAAGCATGGCCACTGCACAGACCCATACACCCCCCTAAACCATCATCACACAAGGTCCCACACAAGATTGCAAGCACTGGGGTACACGGTCACCCACCCATTGCACACCATGGCACACACAGGTGCAATAATCATGCCTTTAACCCCCTGCAGGACCCCTACCCAACGTCACCGGACAGGAGGGTCCAGACATGTCCACTCCACCCAGAGAAGAGGCCCACAGTGATGACAGCAGCTCTGTCCAACTGGATCTAGATGACCAGCCCGGCCCATTTGGGACCTCGGGACAGTCGGTTCCCTTCACACTGGCACAAGCCACTACAGGGCTTCCCCCCTCTGGAAACACCAGCACAGCACTCACCCAGCGGGCCCATACCTCTGTCCCCAGGACATGTGAATCAGCAGTGTGTCCACCACTACAGGGAACCCAGGATAACCCACCACCCCAACAACAACAGGGACCTGGGGGCAGTGGCAGTGGGCACATGGTTCAGGGGACAGAGGCACAGGAACACAGGGGGACTGGGAGGGCTGCTGTGCGACAGGGGGAGGACAGGCCCAGGGAACCCACTCTCCACGAAGCCCTCTCCAAAATCATGGGAGCCTACCACCATTCCCAGGAGACGATGGCAACGGTACTGGCCAAGTTTCAGGAGACCCAGCGGCTGCAGGAGGAACAGTATTTGGGCTTCAGGGAGGAACTCAAATCCATCAATTCCACCCTTGGCACCATTGTAGGGGTACTGAAGGAACTTGTCAACACCAGGAGGGACAGTGTGGCACAACAAGGGGCCCCTGACACTAGCCTGGACGATGAACTGCTCACCAACTCCACCGGCTCAAGTGGACAGGAGGCACCGCCACAGGACCACCACACCAGCACCCCACCCCCTGCAGAGGGAGAACCACCCCGCAAACGGTCCCTGAGATCCAGGACAAAGACAGAGAACGATGTCAAGGTCCCCGTCAAGAAATGAGACCACCCTGATTGTCATCCATTTGTCCCACCTTGTCACCCTGTCCATACTTAAACTGCCCCAGCTCCACTTCCTATGCCCCTTTGGACAATTCACCTGTTAGTCTAATAAACTGGACTCTGCCATGGACATTCCTCCACCATCACCCCTCACCATTTTACAACCCACTCCGATATTGAGCCCTTAAATAAACAATTCTTACAGCACAAAACAATCTGGAGTCTGTCTGTGATTTCGAAATAGTGTATTAGCAATTACAGTGCCAAAATGCTCTTTCAAATGTAATGTCAACATACCTATGTCACACAGCTCTGGTCCATGAGAAAACAAAGCAGATGTCACACGGTGAGACACACATCTGTGAAATCGTAAGGGAAAGTGACAACTCAGTGACCATACACTGGGTGAAAATGACAGACGGTAGAGAGGTAGTAGATTTAAATTAGATGTAGTAGGCAGGTTTGTCTTCTTACCTGTGTCTCACTGGAAGTATTGGTGGATCACCGTGTTCCTGTTGTCAATGTCCTCTTCTTCTGCTTCCTCGTCTTCACTGTCCACAGGCTCCACAGCTGCCACAACACCTCCATCTGGACCATCCTCCTGCAGAAAAGGCACCTGTCGTCGCAAAGCCAAGTTGTGAAGCATACAGCAGGCCACGATGATCTGGCATACCTTCTTTGGTGAGTAGAATAAGGAACCACCTGTCATATGGAGGCTATGGAACCTGGCCTTCAGGATGCTGAAGGTCCGCTCTATAATCCTCCTAGTTTGCCCATGGGCCTCATTGTAGCATTCCTCTGCCCTTGTCCTGGGATTTCTCACTGGGGTCAGTAGCCATTTTAGGTTGGGGTAACCAGAGTCACCTGCAAATGTCGAGGGGCAACTGTTAGACACACACTAACTCAAGAGACATCCACAGACCCAGACAACTATTCCCACTGATTTGGATCCATGTGCTCACCTAATAGCCACACCCGGTGCCTCTGGAGTTGCCCCATCACATAATGGATGCTGCTATTCCGCAGGATATAAGCGTCATGCACTGAGCCAGGAAAATTTGCATTAACATGGGAGATGTACTGGTCTGCCAAACACACCATCTGCACATTCATGGAATGGTAACTCTTCCGGTTTCTGTACACCTGTTCTCTTCTGCGGGGGGACAAGGCCACATGTGTCCCATCAATGGCACCTATGATGCTGGGGATATGTCCCAGGGCATAGAAATCACCTTTCACTGTAGGCAAATCCTCCACCTGAGAGAAAACGATGTAGCTCCGCATGTGTTTCAGCAGGGCAGACAACACTCTGGACAACACGTTGGAAAACATAGGCTGGGACATCCCTGATGCTATGGCCACTGTTGTTTGAAAAGACCCACTTGCTAGGAAATGGAGTACTGACAGCACCTGCACTTAAGGGGGGATTCCTGTGGGATGGCAGATAGCTGACATCATGTCTGGCTCCAACTGTGCACACAGTTCCTGGATTGTGGCCCGGTCAAGCCTGTAGGTGATGATCACATGTCTTTCCTCCATTGTCGACAGGTCCACCAGCAGTCTGTACACCGGAGGATGCCGCCATCTCCTCACATGCACCAGCGGACGGTGCCTATGGAGGAGAACAGCGAGCAGAGAGTCAACCAACTCTGAGGTACGTAAACACAGCTTACTCTGAAAATATTCAGAAATCGAATTTTGCCTGTAATAGTGTTGCGGCAACACCTAGGTATGTGTGACGCCGTCAAAAATAAAGCCATGTGGGCCTCTGAAATGGCGGCTGCCAACCTGTAAGGTGGGACAAGGGGATCTGAGGTAACTGTGCTGGCGTTGTACACCGTCGCGGTAGGCGGTCGAAGACCTCGGTGCAATTCTGCATTGGTTAACATTGGACCCTATGGGTCCCAGGAGCCAATGACGATGTACGCCGACGGTGACGGTACTCACCACTGCGGACGTGACCGCCATTTTCTCTCTGTTCAATCCCTCGATACCTGATCTTCGACAGGAGAGGACCTACACTGTAAGTGCTGCTGTGACCTCAGTCTGGAAGAGACAATGGCTCGTGTGTCTGGATGGGCTCCTCTCCCAGTACACGATACTCTACGGTCCTCCAGACAAACAGGTAAGTACACTGTGAGCATGCTGTATCGGCAATGCCTGTGTGGAGTGGGGTGGATGAAAGATATGGGGGGTGAGAATGAGACATGCATGAAATGACAGTGAGTGCATGTGCGTCATGGCAAGGGTAGGGATGCGGTCCAATGACTGACGTTGCAGTTGGTAATTACTACTTTTTTTCCCCTGGACAATTCATGTAGGTCAGCGCCTACCAGAAGAAGGACATCTGGCATGCCATCGCCAAGGAAGTCCGGACCCGGAGGGTCTACCACAGATGGAGCACCCACTGCCGGAAAAGATGGGAGGACATTCGCCGCTGGAGCAAGAAGACGGCGGAGGCCCAGCTGGGGATGGCCTCCCAACGTGGGAGGGTTGCCCGTCGCACCATGACTCCCCTGATGTTGAGGATCCTGGCGGTGGCATACCCGGAGTTGGATGGGCGCTTGAGGGCATCACAGCAGCCACAAGGGGGTGAGTACACTCTCATTCTGCTGATTCAGCGTGCATTGAAGGTGTCTGGGTGGGGGAGGTGGGCTGTGGGTTCCCTTAGGCCAGAGCGAGTTTGGTAGTTAAGTTCCCTTCTTCAGGCAGGCCCTGTGGCACCCCACCCCACCTGTGTACAGTGCCAACTACACCTAGTCAGGCCACCTGTGTACAGTGCAAACTACACCTAGTCAGGCTCCTGTGACATCCATGTGTGCAGAAATCGGTCATATCCTTGTAAGCCTTGTCCCAGGGATTGAATAGTAGACCCCAAGTGCGCGGCGTAGTGCAGGGGGCTTCTGTGTCTGTCGTGCCCGCCAAGGGTAGCGGTATTGCATGCACTCAACATGTCTTTCTTCTGTCTCCCCCCCCCCCCCCTTTTTGTGGTCTCCCTGTTATTGTGTGCATTAGCATCATCAGGCAGAGGAGCAGTGGCACCGGAGCAGGAGGAAGCTGCATCCCACATGGCCCTGGAGGGCAAGACTACGGACTCGGAATTCACCAGTGGGACGGAGGGCGAGGGGAGCTCCACGGCGGGGACAGGAGCTGACACCAGTGAGACAGACTCCACCTCTGATGGGAGCTCCCTTGCGGTGGCAGCAACATCTGTGCCCCCCGCATCTACAGGTACAGCCGCCACCCCCCCCCTACCAGCACCGCCCTCCCAGCAGCCCCTCAGCTTTTGCCCCGTGCCCGCTCACCCAGGAGGGTGGGCATGACCTTTGCCCCAGGCACCTCAGGCCCTGCCACAGTCACCCCTGCTGCCCTCAGTGAGGAGGCCATTGACCTCCTCAGGTCCATTACTGTTGGGCAGTCTACCATTTTGAATGCCATCCAGGGTGTAGAGAGGCAGTTGCAACAAACCAATGCATTCCTGGAGGGCATTCACTCTGGTCAGGCAGCCCTTCAGCAAGCTTTTCAGACTCTGGCCTCAGCACTGATGGCAGCCATTGTCCCTGTCTCCAGCCTTCCCCCACCAACTTCCTCCACCCAGACCCACACCCCTGTACCTCAGCCTATCCCAAGCACACCATCAGACCAGCATGCACACACCTCAACACACAAGGGAAGATCTGGCAAACAAAAGCACCACACATTCCACAGGCACTCACACAAGCATCACACACATGCAGACACACCAACATCCACTACCTCCACTATGTCCCCCTCCTCCTCGTCTCCCTCCTCCCTCCCTTTCTTGTCTCCACTCACACCTGCATGCACTACATCTTCAGCCACTACGTCCATCACCAGCACACACACCACCACACCCCGCTCACGTGCAGTCACCACCCCCACTACCATTCACACATCCCCTGTGTCCTCTCTCAGTGTGTCTGGCCAAGGTACACAAACGCAGCCACACACCCACCCAACAGCCATCCACCTCACGACAGCCCATGCACCTTCACCCAAAGTACACCTCCTACAACCACTACCTCTTCCTCCACTCCCAAACCCCCTCCATCTACCCATTCCAGTGTTCCTAAGAAACTTTTACTGTCCAACCTTGACCTCTTTCCCTCACCTCTCCCACCCCTTCAGTCTCCTAGGGCCTGAATCTCCAGTTCCCAACCTAGCACCTCAGCCACAACATCGGCGGGACCAGTGGTGCCAGTAGTCACCGGATTATGGAGTGCACCAGGCAGCAGGGCAGCCAGTGTGGCAGGGAGCCACAGCATGGACAGTCCCTCACCTGTCAAGCATCAAAAGTTGGCCAGTGCCCGGCGGGAGAGGGGAAAGAAATCAGACACCAAAGCCGCTCCGGGGGTCCAGTTGGGAGTGTGGCGACAGCTGCGACACCATATAAGGTGGGGAAGGGGCACAGTAAAACCAGCAAGTCTGGGAAGATCAGCACGGCGGACAAGACCGCCAGCAGCCCCGCTGCCACAGACAGGACCGCCAGCAGCAGCCACACTGACGAGGAGAAGACTGCCAGCAGCAGCCACACTGGCCAGGAGAAGACCGCCAGAAGCAGCCTGCTGCCCAGGAGGCTACCACCAGCAGCCCCGCTGCCACAGACAGGACCGCCAGCAGCAGCCACACTGCCCAGGAGAAGACCGCCAGCAGCAGCCCCGCTGCCGAGGAGGCTACCGCCGGCAGCAGCCCCGCTCCCACCAGACAAGACCACCAGCAGCAGCCCCGCTGCCCAGGAGGCGACTGCCAGCAGCCCCGCAGGCTAGGACAAGACCGTCACCAGCTGAACCGCTGCCAAGGACTCCGCTGCCACAAGCACCGCTGCCAAGGACACCACCGCCACCAGCACCGCTGAACAGGACAAGACCACCACAAGCACCACTAAACAGGACACCGCCGCCACCAGCACCGCAGGCCAATGAGCACCAAAATCTCTGACACTACTGAGACCGCCACGAGCAGGATGAAGCACTCTGGGCACAAAGCCCTCTCCAGAACCAGTGGAGAAGAGCATCCACTACCTTTGTCCTTGGCAGAATGAAGCACTCTGGGCACAAAAGTTCCCCTCTAGAACCAGTGGAGAATGTTATCCCCTTGAGAGACTGTGGCTTTGCATTCCCCAGGATTGAGCAGTGGGCAAACCACCCACTGTAGAGACTTGTGAGACTGTGGCTTTGCACTCCCCAGGATTGAACAGTGGGCAACCCACCCACTGTAGAGACTTGTGAGCTGTGGCTTTGCACTCCCCAGGATTGAACAGTGGGCAAACCACCCACTGTAGAGACTTGTGAGACTGTGGCTTTGCACTCCCTAGGATTGAACAGTGGGCAAACCACCCACTGTACAGACTTGTGAGACTGTGGCTTTGCACTCCCCAGGATGCATCAGTGGGCATGGAGCCCCCTCGTGGATCTGGCGTCATGCACTCAACCGGCTGAGGTGCCCACCTTCCCTTCCCCCTGAGGTGCCTGTTTTATTTCCAACTGATGCCCCTGCAGTGTTCTCTCCATCTTGTTCGGGTATTGAGTGTGGGCCTCTACGTTGTCTTTAGGGCCCAGTGATCCACGGACTATGATGGTGGAATCCCTTGGACTTGTGTTCCTGGTGTATATAATTGTATATAGTATAAATGTATATATTTGTAAATAGTAGGTAATTGAATATATCACAATTATTCGACTTTTTCCTTTTGTCCTTGCATTCTTCCAGGGGGGCTTGGGGGGTGTAACATTTATGTGTCAATTTATGTGTATTAGCGTGTGTGTTGTAGTGGGTGAGGGTGGGGGTGGGGTGTTGCGTGTGTGTGTGTCACTGTTTTGTACCTCCCCCCTCCCCTGTGTCGTAGGTTCAGTACTCACCGTTGTCTTCGCCGCCGGCGTTCATGCTCCTGGTAGAGGAGCAGGAAGATAAAGGCTGGTAGAATCTGGAGCTCCGGTTCCATGACGTCCTGATTCCTCATGGGGTGTGCAGAGGTGAGCGTTTTCCCTTTGAAGTCCTGTTTCTGCAGTGTTTTTGTTCGCGGTGAATCCGCCCCGGAAAAGGTGGCGGATTGGTGGATTGTAATAGTGTGGGTGGTACATTGTCCTCCGTCTGTCTGTTGGCGGTTACTGCTGCGGTGTTTGTTTGTACCGCCGTGGCAGTCAGAGTGTTAAAGTGGCTGTCTATGTTGGCGGTTTCCGCCACGGTCGTAATTCCATTTTTTTTACCGCCGGCCTGTTGGCGGTTTTACTGCCGCTTTAACACCGACCGCCAGGGTTGTAATGACCCCCATAGTCTTTTTTGAGATACCACGTTAGGATATTAAATCTCAGGAAGGTGGCTTTTCTTTTGCCAGCGTGGAGGATCTCAGTACAAGGTATGTTTTTCTTTGCTGCAATGGCAAAATGGTTGTTTTGGAAATTATTTCTTAGCTTTGTGTCTTTAATTAGTTTTTGGCACTATTTCTGCTAATTGTTGTGTATGATAATGGATCCAAAAAGTCTAGTTTTAGATGTGTGAATTCCCATCTGCCTTTAGTGCTTCGTTCCAAGCTCTATGAGGTAGTTTGTTCAGCTGAATGTTGTTTTGATAACATAGTGCAGTGGAACATTTGTGGACCTATTTGAATGGATGAGTACCATAGTTCTACCTCCAGGGATGCAGTTATTGTGGATTGCAGAAGACCTATAATATTTTCCCACAGGTGGCTTGATGGAAAATCAATTGCCAGTGTGAATAGGATAAAAACCCCGTCAATAGATGAAAGTACTCGTTTGAAGGTGCCCTGGATAGGACTGGAGATGAGTTGTTTTCTGTACATTTTCCAAATGTTCTGGCGCATTTGTCCTCAATATCAATGAAACGTATCGGTCTGTATGAGCTTTGGCTAGTCAGTTTGCCTTTTTGTCAGTGGGATGATCAGGCTAGGTTTAAACATTTCTGGGAAAGAGGTGCCATATGTAAAGATTGAGGAAGCTACTGATAGTAATTTCGACTATCATTATTTGAAAGCTTTAAAGCATTATAATGGGAGTGTGAGGGAGGGGAATCATGTTTACACCGAGGATTGCGTTTTTTTAAGGACTGAATTATTTGTATCATCTTTTTCGTGTTAAATCAGCTGGCCGTGTTATTAGTATTTGGTCGAGTGTCTCTGGTATGGTTGCCATGGCATGTTTGCACTGTTATGTTGGAATAAAACATTATCTGGAAGATTACTGTTCAGTTGTCTGCTGGGCTGTTTGTTCTTACTTTCATTTGGGATTGCTCAGTCAAGCTACTCAGTAGGAATCGAATGTTCTGGAGTTGATTGATGCTGCTGTTTGACTAAGTCAAGTCCATTGTTGTTTGTGGAGTTGTTTTTTTATTTATTTTAGTCATTAGATTTTAGAGCTCTTGTTTCAATGTAGCGGATTATGTATCCAGGATGCATTTCTTTATTGAATTCCCTACAAGGTTGCAGGCTGTTTTGTAGCCATATGTTGCTTGTTCTTTAATAAATGCAATATTTTTTTATATTCTCAGGATGCTGTTTTGCTTTAGCCATGGATGGTTGGTATTGCTAGGGGAGGTGGGCTGCAGGGTGCATAGACTTTCCTACCACTGCTCTTCTGCCCTAAAGCTTTCGATTAGCATCTGGATCTGGTTCAAATGATTGTCCTTTGTCTTACTGCCAGAGGGGATAATAAATGGCCCCGGTCTCCAATCTGTTCCTCCTTTGTTACGTAGTGTTTTGACGCTGTCCTAGGATTCACAAATTCTATTGCTAGGTTTTTATACTTTAGGGTTTCCTTTATCATGCTGGACCGTGGTGCTGTGTTTGGCACAGTATATGTTTTTGTGGTTGGAAGCATTGCTGTGGTGATGCCACCTTCATCTTGGTCTTGCCCATTCTCCATAGTGGGTTCAGGTTCATGTATGTGGACTGTGATCTCATGTTTGAGATGTGCATGTTGTGCCTTGTTGGATATTCTCAGGTGGTTCTGTCCTCCGGTCAGATTTGTTCTATATTGCAGATGATGGCACAGAATCCTCTTTTAAACCTTACTGTCTTCATTGATCATTCCTGGGTCATTGCTGTGTCAGTCTTCAGTCAGGTTTCCATTTCCCTCTTCTTTATTGCCCTGCTTTAGGAAAACGTAGGTATTTCTCCTTTGGTTGCTTGTCAGAAGACATTGCCTTGGTAATTTGAAGAGAATGGCCTTGGTTCTGTATTCAGTTGAGATGGATCTGGATTTAAATTACTCAATGCCCAGTGAGTTCTTTGAGACATGTTTTAGGAGGGATCAATATAGGATGCCTGGGTGTGCAGATACGAGATAGTTCTTTGCCACTTTAGTGTTCTGAGGTGCCCAATAATACTTCTGGTGCTTCTCTGATTAGCGGTGCATATAATTTCCATAATGCACTATTATTGGAGGTTGTGACAGACATGGGAGGAGTGGTGTGATTGGTAGGATCAAATTTCAGGGTTGGATTTATTTTTAACGGTGAATTGTTCAATAGGTGTTCTGTCTGAATCTGTGTCAGTTTGCTACCGTTTGGGTATTTATGGGGCAGTGGTTTAAGTTGGTTTTCTGGGTTCTTCGGTGTGCTGGACCCTGAAGGTAAGCACCTTAGAAAGGCCTTTTTTGCTGCTTTTATGTGTCTCCATCACAGGGTGTTTGGAACCAGACCATAACAAGCCCTTTGGCCTTGCTGAGGTTGCTTGACTTTCTTCCTTCTAGGCTGTTTTGGTTCACTTGGCTCTCTGTTGGCTTTAAAAGGTCCACCTAAGCTGTGCTCCTATCTATCAGCTTATTCACTCCTGTTGTACCACCACGGTGCTCTTCCTCCTGCTCTGGCACTCGCAATGCACTGCAGGTTAGTAGGCCAGCTCATTACTCTAGCCTTGTGGTGCTACAGTTGAATTACAGAGGCTACATTACTTCGTCAGCACAACACAGTATTGTGTCTTTAGCACTTAAGTGAATGTGAAGTGTGCACATATCTCTCAGACTTCTCTGGTTGTGCACTCTACCTAAAGAGGCACAACTTTCATCTTGTTCCAATGTGGCATGAAGCAAAAGAGCTCGGTGTTAGCAGATGTCTTACAAATTTGCAGCCCAGAGAAGTTCATTGTAGTTCTTTAATGTTTAGGGACGTTCGGTGCTGTTCAGCACAGGTTTTGCAGGTTAGGCTGCACCTTCACCACCATTAAACTTTGGTTACAGCATGATTGTGACTTTGGATTGGTGCATTGGGCTTCGTTTGACTATGGCTTATTCAGCTTTGCACTTTTTTGCAGTATATGCTAATGGCTAATGCGCCCCACCTCAACTTCGTAGTACACACTTTAGGCCTTAGGCCCAGAATGCCAGAGGCCGATGGGACTAGCTAAAGAATAACTGATGACAAGGTAACAGCTGTTGGGCCTATTAGGTCGGACCATGCGTCAGGCAGGCCTGCAGGCGGATGGTGCCTCATCAAAAGCAACGGCCTGGTCAAAGAGTGGCAGAGTGAACTGCTGCTAGAGTATGATGGAACAAGCTGGGCAGCTGTTCTTTCTCATATCCATATGCTCGCAGCCTAGCAGAGCGTGCATTCCAGTGCTAGAGTTTTCAAAAGTGCACATATAGTAAGCGAATGAAACGTAGCATATGTGATGAAACTTGAAGGGAAAACGTAGTTTATGCATTCCCACCCTTCCCACGATAATTACAAACAACAGAAGAGAATTGAGCACATTATTATTTCAACTTTTATGACTAGAAATGTGACCATCCAGTGGCCAGGTGAAAGGGCCATGGACCCCAATGCAAGCAAGGAAAATACCTCCTTAGCCAAGTCTTGGAAGCAAAATGCAGCTCTGACTGAAGGTCAGAAAAGTGGATCTCACACCTACGTGTGCATCCATCGTCATTGCATCCACTGTGCTATTTAATTTGAACATTTTATCATAACTGGTGCTCTTTGGCAAATTCATAATCATATCAAAGTGTATAAAATGTGTGACCAGAAACTACCCCTAATCCCTAGAGCAATAGGAACATCAATAATGAACCCCAGGGAAGTTATGAGGAGGTCATTGTAATGCTTTCTATTGGATTGCCCCCTAATTGGCTAGGAACATGATTACTTTTTAGATCTGCGTATATGAAAAATAGGTTTGCTTTTTCTTATAGATTTTTGCTTAGAAATTGTAAGTTCTGATTAACTATGTTTTGAATAAGTGACTCCACGTGATTTAATGGGATATGTTTAGGATAATGATGTTGTATATTTGGAAGCCCTGAAGAAGCGATGGTGTCACAAAAAGCATTCAATAAACGACATCACAACTATATATTTTGGATGGAATTATCTTACATTTCTTAGGCACTACGGATTGACTGTCTTCAATATAAGGGTTTTCTTCTTGGGTGTAGGAAGGTAGCCTCTTTCTAGCCTTATTACCCCCACGTTTGGCCTGTTTGTGAGTATATGTCAGGGTGTTTTTACTGTCTCACTGGGATCCTGGTAGCCAGGGCCCAGTGCTCATAGTGAAAACCCTGTGTTGTCAGTATGGTTCATATATGTCACTGTGATCCTACAAGCCAGGACCACAGTGCTCATATGTTTGTGGCATATATGTGTCCCCTGTGTGGTGCCTAACTGTATCACGGAGGCTCTGCTAACCAGAACCTCAGTGTTTATGCTCTCTCTGCTTTTAAAATTGTCACTGCAGGCTAGTGATCATTTTACCAATTCTGATTGGCACACTGGAACACCCTTATAATTCCCTAGTATATGGTACCTAGGTATCCAGGGCATTGG
This sequence comes from Pleurodeles waltl, assembly GCF_031143425.1. Taxonomy (NCBI): domain Eukaryota; kingdom Metazoa; phylum Chordata; class Amphibia; order Caudata; family Salamandridae; genus Pleurodeles; species Pleurodeles waltl. The sequence goes on along the minus strand of NC_090442.1, from coordinate 445,222,860 downwards.
GGTTCCAGGAGATCCCCATGGGCTGCAGCATTTCTTTTGCCACCCATAGGGAGCTCAGACAATTCTTACACAGGACTGCCACTGCAGCCTGAGTGAAATAACGTCAAAGTTATTTCACAGCCATTTTACACTGCACTTAAGTAACTTATAAGTCACCTATATGTCTAACCTTCACTTAGTGAAGGTTAGGTGCAAAGTTAATTAGTGTGAGGGCACCCTGGCACTAGCCAAGGTGCCCCCACATTGTTCAGGGCAATTTCCCCGGACTTTGTGAGTGCGGGGACACCATTACACGCGTGCACTACATATAGGTCAATACCTATATGTAGCGTCACAATGTTAATTCCGATCATGGCCATGTAAAATGTCTAGGATCATGGAATTGTCACCCAAATTCCATTTTGGTATTCGGGGACAATTCCATGCATCCCCGGGGCTCTAGCATAGAACCCGGGTACTGCCAAACTAGCTCTCTGGGGTTTTCCGGGCAGCTGCAGCTGCTGCCAACCCTCAGACAGGTTTCTGCCCTCCTGGGGTCTGGACAGCCCAGTCCCAGGAAGGCAGAACAAATATATTTTTTTTCTCTGAGAGAGGGTGTTACACCCTCTCCCTTTGGAAATAGGTTTGAAGGGCTTGGGAGGAGCAGCCTCCCACAGCCTCTGGAAATGCTTTGAAGGTCACAGATGGTGCCCTCCTTGCATAAGCCAGTTTACACTGGTTCGAGGATCCCCCCAGCCCTGCTCTGGCGCGAAACTGGACAAAGGAAAAGGGAGTGACCACTCTCCTGACCAGCACCTCTCAGGGGAGGTGCCCAGAGCTCCTCCAGTGTGTCCCAGACCTCTGCCATCTTGGATGCAGAGGTGTGAGGGCACAATGGACAGCTCTGAGTGGCCAGTGACAGCAGGTGATGTCAGGGACCCATCCTGATAGGTGCTTACCTTTCTCTGTAGACAATCCTTCTCTGTGGGCTATTTAGGGTGTCTCCTGTGGGTATCTCACCAGATAATGAATTCAAGAGCTCACCAGAGTTCCTCTGCACTTCCCTCTTTGACTTCTGCCAAGGATCGACCGCTGACTGCTCCAGGACGCCTGCATAACCACAACAAAGTTGCACCTCATCCTGACGACTTTCTCAACTGTTTCCTGGTGGTACATGGTCTGAGGGCTGTCTGTCTTTACCCTGCACTAGAAGCCAAGAAGAAATCTCCTGTGGGTCGACTGAATCTTCCCCCTGCTAACGCAGGCACCAAACTTTTGCATCACCGGTCCTCTGGGTCCCCTCTCATCCTGACGAGCATGGTCCCTGGAACACAGAAGCTGGGTCCAAGTGTCTTCGACAGTCCAGTGGCCCTTCTGTCCAAATTTGGTGGAGGTAAGTCCTTGCCTCCCCACGCCAGACAGTAATCCTGTGTACTGCGTGAACTGCAGTTGCTCCGGCTTCTGTGCACTTCTGCAAGACTTCCTTCATGCACAGCCTAGCCAAGGTTCCCAGCACTCCGTCCTGCATTGCCCAACTCGCTGAGTTGGACTCTGACGTCGTGGGACCCTCCTTTGTTGCTCTGAGTTGACCGTCATCCTCAGATCTTCTAAGTGCCTGCTCAGGTGCTTCTGTGGGTGCTACCTGCTTCTGCATGGGCTCTCCCTATTGCTGAGTGTGCCCTCTGTCTCCTCTTCCAAGGGGCGACCTCCTGGTCCTTCCTGGGCCCTGGCAGCACCCAAAATCCTCAACTGAGACTCTTGGAGCTAGCAAGGCTTGTTTGCGGTCTTTCTACATGGAAACAACTCTGCATCCTCCAGCGTACCGTGAGACATCTTCTGACCAAGGGAGAAGTTCCTGGAATCTTCCGTTGTTGCAGAATCTTTGGCTTCTTCCACCCAGGAGACAGCCCTTTTGCACCTTTATCCGGGGTTTAATGGGCTCGTGCCCCCACTGGACACTTGCGTGACTCTTGGACTTGGTCCCCTTTCTTTACAGGTCCTCAGGTCCAGGAATCCATCTTCAGTGCTTTACAGTCAGTTGTTGTCCTTGCAGAATCCCCTATCTCGACTTTACTGTCTTTCTGGGGTAGTAGGGTAACTTTACTCCTACTTTTCAGGGTCTTGGGGTGGGGGATCTTGGACACCCTTAGTGTTTTCTTACACTCCCAGCGCCCCTCTACACACTACACTAGGCTTGGGGTCCATTTGTGGTTCGAATTCCAGTTTTGGAGTATATGGTTTGTGTTGCCCCTAGGCCTATTTCTCCCTATTGCATTATATTGTACTCTTCAGTGTTTGCACTACTTTTCTAACTGCTGCTTACCTGATTTGGTTTGTGTGTGTATATTTTGTTTATATTACTTACCTCCTAAGGGAGTATATCCTCTGAGATACTTTTGGCATATTGTCACTAAAATAAAGTACCTTTATTTTTAGTAACTCTGAGTATTGTGTTTTCTTATGATATAGTGCTAAGTGATATAAGTGGTATAGTAGGAGCTTTGCATGTCTCCTAGTTCAGCCTAAGCTGCTCTGCTATAGCTACCTCTATCAGCCTAAGCTGCTAGATCACCTCTAATCTAATAATAAGGGATAACTGGACCTGGCACAAGGTGTAAGTACCACAAGGTACCCACTACAAGCCAGGCCAGCCTCCTACATTGGGTGCAAGGATTTAATCACATATTAACATATGCAGAATATGTTTCTTGATTCATTGTAATGTATCACAACTTGATAAGTCAATGTATGGACCCTGTGCCAGATTTATGACGCAGTCATCGCGACAAAGGGATTCAAATTTTATATTTAGACACTGTTTCCTCTGAGTGAACTTTCTACTTATTTTTCCTTTATTGAATAATGATTTTGCCTACTGCTTAAGTAAGCCACCTTCCAACTCCACATCACATGCCAACATACATGCATCATCCAACTATTGTGACATGCCATAATCTGTCAGGCAGCAAATAATCCTGCACAACATCACAACAAACCAAGCCACACCATTCATCAAAACGCAACTTCCCAAAATAGCACTACACATCATGAAACACTCCACCACATCTCAACATACCACTTCATGCCTTTTAAAATCAGAGCACACTGTACAATTCCAAACCACATTACACTAAATGGGATTAGTCATTACCTGACTACACAACACAAGAAGCAACCTATTGCGGTTGTTAGCAGCAATTAAGGAAACCCATGCTAAACGTACAATAAATCATTTACCACACCACACATGGTGGTTCAAAGACGTTAAGGGAGCTATAAATGCCATGTAAGCTGAACTAACACCCCTGTGGTCCAGCAGAAAGTTAAAGCACTCATTACTGGTCTATTGCATTTTGGATGTGGTTAACTGAATATCCATTATCTCATTCTTGTGGAACTCTGCCATGTCACTTGATGGGTGCATGTGTATGTTTCATGTTCACGACTGTCAGGACAATTGTGACGTCAAGTTTGGTACTGCTATCTCCTGTTAGACTTACATTTGCACAATAATGTCAACAACGTTCAACATCAATCAGTAAAATCAAGAAATAAGAGCCACTGCCATTCAGATCATGGTTCAGTTATGAGTACAAAGGCACAGCAACCATCTCATCCTTTCTTAGTCATTGGCATTCTTGAATGGAGACATAGGTGATGAAAACCCAACCCCAAAAAACTAACATTCAAGAGGACATTGTGCAAAGAGAATACCAATATAAGAATCCAGAATTACCTATGGGCTTCTAAACAAGAGTACAAGGAAGTGCTTGACAGGCTAACTGAAGATATACGTTCAGTGTCAGAACACATAACTCACCTCATGACTTGAATATACAAATTATGATTAAAGATGAGGTTTTCAGATAAAGTTTCAAATAGGACTACCTTTTAGTAGACGAGTAACTACATCTGGAGATTCAGATACCAACATTGGGAAAGACTCTGACAATAAATGGTGGCTGACTCACTGTATATAAATGCTGTAACATTTGGCCGAGGGGGTTACTCCTTCACAAACGTAACAGATATCCCATCTCCATTTTACAATCCCATTGTAGCCTATGGAACTTGAAATACGACGGACGGGATATCCGCCACGGTTGTGATGGAGTAACACCTGCGTGAAATTCTAAATCAGGTCCATAGTCTTTCAGTACGTTAAACCTAACATAGTTCTACTGTAAATCTTTGCAAAATTACATTTCCATTGTATGGGTATATGAGGTAATTGTATTCTTTTATTGGGGCAGGTGAGGGAGGGATCAGAGTCTTCACAACAAAGTCACTATGTAATGAAATTCTAGCCAAATTTTATGGCTCCACTTACCGAATGCTGTGCAGTTGTTTTGAGTGTCACATATCTGCGCACATTTTACACATTGTGCCTTCATCTTGATGCAGCCATTAAAGGTCCTGAAGTCAAGTGATTAAGCAATATCACACCTGGGAAATAGCCATTTGTTGTGATTCTTTGCCTATTTCATACCGAAGCGAGACCTAAATATGTAAAATATGTTCCATATTAGGCCAATGGCGGTGAAATGGAGGAACTTGCTGAAATTGCCAAAGCTTCACAGTATCTTAAAAGAAGATGCTTCTAAATCCTTAGTTAAAGCAAAAATATAAAGTTATATCCAGTAATTCAACAGGGGGACCAGAGTATTGTACGCATATGAAGATACAAATTTCCCTCAAGAAAAGTATCGAATAGATAAATAAATCATTCAAAAATATATGACAAAGAGAAACAATTCAACAGAAAGCCAAAAAATACTAAACAAATGTAATAATTTCTTATTTTAATCACCGTTGTGGCGGTGACGCAGATAGATGAGAAGATGATTCGTACAAAATAAATAAAATAAAAACAATTTGTATCGCTTTCATATAGAAGAGTCATAGTTGTATGCGACTATACTGAATTTGGACTTCAAACAATTCGTGAGCAAATTGTTGACATTTTGGCACCCAAAGTGAAACAGGCAGAGCCCTGCTCAGGATATCAAATGTCTGCAATGAAAGACGTCTTATTGAGTATAAATAATTTTATTGACTGAATAAATGCTTAGAGTGGCACTGCAAACCACGTTCAAACGTACATATGCTGCAACCAGAACCATTTAAAACATGTTTGAAACAAAAGGACAATAAAAATAGATGCACTGCAAAAGACAGCAAATGCAAAAGTCATGGGGGGGGTGAGGGATACTAAATAAAGACAGGAGAAGGGCCCTGAATACATTTTTACTTCTGCTTGCTCCCTATGTCGAACTTTTAGCACTGTGAAATAAACACATTTTTCCTTTGGAGAGACATCGATTCTTTTCCTTTCACTTTTAATGCAGAACTGGATGTCCTGTAGGTAGCACAGTGATATATAAATCTGCTACAGCTAGATTTTACATTATCGAACTCACAAACGAAACGCTGCATCAGATACTAAAATCTCGCAATCTCACAATCTGATTCTGTACTACCAATTTGTCTCTGTGAATGGTCAAAATACATTACTTAATCCAAACTCATGCACGATTTGTAATTTGTTGATGTCCCAAGAGCACCGCCCACAATCTCGATTTTAAATGGAAACAAAATAGAAAGAAGTGAAACATTTGAAAACAGAAAATAACTGGCACCCTCTCGAGCATGGTCACTCCCCAACCTTTTGCCTTTTCCCTCCACTTTTTGCTGAAATTGTTTTTGGTTAAATTGGCTTATATTCAATTGACATATTTAATTTACCTATGAGTCCTTTGCAGAATGGCACACTCAGGGCGTATAAATAAAATGCTACTAGTGGGCATGCCACACTTATTGTGCCAATCACTTAAGTAGCACTTTTAAACATGTCACAGGTCTGCCATTGCAGCCTGAATGCAATATTCACCTGTAAATTGACTGGGCCATAAAACCCTATTGCCAAGCCTTACACTCCCTTTTTGTTACACATAAGACGCTGCCCCTGAGGTAGGCCCTATGTACCCCGTAGTGCAAAGCACTGTGTAAATAAAATGATGGACATGCACTTCTAAGTTTTACATGTCCTGGTAGTGGAACACGCATAAACATGTTTTTCACTAGTGTGAGTCCTCCTTCTTCCATAAGATAACATTGGGGATTCTTTATTGCCTTTAATAAGCTGTAATACCTAATTGGGAGCTGGTAGCTATAACTTGGTTGGTAACTATGAAATTGTAATGATAACCCCTCCTAAGAAGGTTAGCGCCGAATGTGCGTCAAATATTTTGACGCACATTCAGCGCAAACCTTGCCCCGTATTTAAACTTTGACGCGTGAGCCAGTGGATGACAAAATTCCACCATGTGCGGCATTTTTTGGATGCGGCAACCCGCCTTGCGTTAATGATATGCAAGGTAGACTTAAACGGCTGTGCGTCGTATTTATGCTTTCGGGCAAAAATTACGCACGCCCGGGAGGCGGAGCCAGAAAATTACGCACAGCCCGATTTGCGTCAGAATTTAACGCCTGGGTAAGGGCAGGCGTTAAAATGGGGCAAACACACCTGTATTTAATCAGAACACACAGAAGCAACAGCAGAGCAGCAAAAGGGAGACATGGAGGTGATTCCCATCCAGCGTGCACGCAGACGCAGAGCCCAGCAGCAACACCAGCAGCTACCACAACACCAGCAGGGACCCCAAAGGCAGCGCAGAAGGCAGGGGAGGATATTCCACATCAGACTAACCCTTCATGGCCTCAGGGAACATGACATCATCCAGAGGTACAGGTTGAACTGGCAGGCCATTCAGCAGCTGCTGCAAAACATTGAGCCGCAGTTGGCACCCACTTTGCTGACACCCCGCACCATCCCAACAGAAACCAAACTGCTTGCCATACTTCACATGCTGGCAAGTGGCTCTTTTCAAACAACTGGTGCTCTGGTTGCCGGAATATCACAGCCATCATTCTCTGCCTTTTTGCCCAAAGTACTGGATGCCATCATTGGACTTACACCCCACCACATCTGCTTCCCTAACACACTGCAGAAGCAGCAGGAAACCAAACAGGGGTTTTATCTCATTAGTGGCTTCCCACACGTCCTTGGTGCAATCGACTGCACACATGTACGCCTTGTGCCACCTGCTGCAACTGAACACCTCTACCGCAACAGGAAGCACACACATTCCATCAATGTGCAGGCCATTGTCGATCACCAAGGATTGATCACCAACATCGTGGCTAAATATCCTGGGAGTGTCCATGACTCATTCATCTTCCGTCACAGCACCATCAATGAACACTTCCAGGATGGACGGTATGGCAATGGACTACTTGTTGGTAAGTACAGAAACCTACTTATATACACACTGCACAGCAACCCTCTAGGACACACAACACATACACCACAACAGCAACATGTCGACAGGAACACACTGAGGTTGTGACATCGCTAGCCATGTTTCTTAGTTCACCATTGAACCTGTCACACATCTGAAATTACTGTACAGCCTAATGTTAAGACGTCAATGATTACAACGTTTGGATTGGGTTGCCCAAATGTCAGCTTGCAAATTGTAAGTGTCTCAATTATGTTTACATTAATCCATTGCATAGGTCTAAAGGTATGTAATGTCCAGGGTACATTGATATGAATGTGTTAACAACACTGTCAATCTTAACCTGTGTATGGAACTATCATCTCACCCCCAGTGAAGACACAGGGACACCTGTATCACAAGTCACAATGCAAGGGAGGGCACACTGTACTGCAAATCCCAAAACATACTGCTGAGAACCGGTTAGCAGCCAAACACTCGTTCAGAAAAGGAAACAACACAGTGCAGATGGTACATCCTACAACCCTAGGATGCGACATGATAACACAAAAGAGTCACAGTCAACACTAGACAACTACTGCCATGAAAGGTGATTTCAATAGGGCTAGCTACATCAACATGATCCCATTCATTTTTTTTTGCAGCTGATCAGGGGTATGGCATCCTGCCATGGATAATGACACCTATTGGCAACCTGAGTACTGCAGTAGAGCGTGCCTACAATGATGCACATAGGAGGACACGCACCATAGTCGAGAGGACCTTCGGCATCCTCAAGTCAAGGTTCCGGTGCCTCGACATCACTGGTGGTAGCCTCCTACATTCCCCGGAAATGGTCTGTAAGATCATCCTAACATGTGCTATTCTGCACAACATTTGCATAAAAAGGAACATTCCCCTTCTGGAACACGAGCCACACATGCCTGAAGAGGAGGAAGAGGAGGATGGTGGCCTGCAACATGAGGGGGAACAACAGAACACGGCCGCTGGTTTATGTAGGCGGCAACATATTGTGAACAATTTCTTTTAAATATAATCACCATCAACACTTTATGAACTAATTTAAATAAACACCTATAATAATCACCATATCATCGTTTGTCTATTCATTTTTGCACACCTTCATCTCTAACTATCAGATTAAGAGTGTTGCCTCATGGAGCATTGCTGATATACCGATTAGGACACTGAAAATCCCAGAGCAAATGTGATGCATATCATACAATGGTCACATACACACACACAGTAAATGACACATATCCTGTACATTTCACCTTTGAAGGGTAATAGCAGAGTACCACACCTATTTCACACATACATGTTGAAAACATGGTTCATCGCAGCATATGGCTCACAACTAAGACACCATCACTCAATAAGGGGAAAACAAGCGTCATACATGAGGCAGTGGATGTGCTTTTGCATCAGTAACAGGAATGTCTGACCAGAGCCTTGACAGCAGTAAGTCCAACTGCATCCAATATTTGCAAGGACTATCTGTGACCAGAGTTCCATAGAAGCAGTACATAGACAGCACAAGTGCCACACATATGAGCAGCATTGCGCACATGACATTCCATGAACATGTCAGCCCATTTCCTAACTCCTGACACACCCATGCACCTAGTCACAGCCCACCTGTCTGAAGAGGTCCCTGGAATAGTAAAATGTGTACCCTGATATTCCCTCCTCTACACACACAGCTTGTCAATAGCAATCCAGTGTGCTATACCCTTTCCTATGGTATACCATTGTCATAGAACATCTGACTGCATGGACGTCAGGTCAATTAATACACTGGCTACTAGTTTCCAAGGCCAGTTAGCACCTGTAGATTGCTTCCCGTGTGAAAATGTCTGTTGGCCATTAGAATGCAAATCTCACCTACTGGATTTGTGAGAAACAGATGCAGCCCACACCTGTGATCACCTCCATGCACACCACCCATTTCAACAAGCACTGCCCCTGCTGATGCCTGGAACAGTATAGGAGTTGCCATTTTGTCAAATACACTGTTAAGCAATGATACTAATTAAGACGTGTAACACAGCCCTTGTGTTCATTTGTCACCTTCAAAAACACAGGACATACACAGTTTGACATGTCAACTGTCTAGTTCGTCCTCCAAACAGTCTTAGTCAGACCACTGATTGTGTAACTTGTTAAATTGTTGGATCCTGATTCACCCTGCATCCTGTCAGTCTGACTGGCATCTGTCTGTGCGTCACCCTAAAGTATCCCTGTGGCTACATATGTACCACACTTGTGTTAGCAAACCTCTTATTCCTCAGAGGGTATTTGGGCATGTGCTTCTTCAATGCATACCCAAATACATTGTATAGCATCATCTGCCTTTTAACTGTACCATATGAATTAAATCCTCTGTGAAAATCAAAATTCACGGCCCATCCCTTGTCTGTGTCTCATTTATGCATGAATGACAAAGTGTGACAGTGTCCCAGGGCCGTATGCAGGGATTGGGTACGGGGCCTTCAGCAGAACCAGCAACCTCTGATAATGTCCATGAAAAATCCACACATGTCAGGACCCTGACAGTTCACAGACAGAATTACATTGCTCACAACATATTGATGGGCCGTGTGTGGTGAATAGCTGCGAGAATAATCAGCACAGAGGCTATGATGTTCCCAGATGCAGTGGGAATTGCAGAGGCCAATCTGTGTACAAATGTTGTAATGACACCTGCCGGAACATGACACCTGAGACATTATCTCACTCAGCACACCAAGGTTGCCCTGTTGACTGTCTCATTACACGTCTTTAGTGACAGGGTGGGACCATCCCCATGTAGGTTCTTATGTCCACGTCCACTTTACTCACATTGATCAACAAAGGATACTCAGTAGATACAGGAATAGCTGCCACTGACTCATGATGAGTCCTGGACCTAACTGTGGCAATTTACACCCCAAAAAATATACAGGCTCAAGATTGGACCACACACATGAACAAGACACCCATGTGCAATTGATCACTGGAAATATGCGGACACGTGCTGCCTCGTCTGCTGGTCCACCACAGCCACTGGAGAGTTGTGGCTCAGTTATATGACCTCAACTGTGGTGTCATCATACATTTGTGGTTCACCTTTGGCTGTCTGGGCCAACTACATGGTACTCACTTCCTCAATGCGTGTGTATGACTCACTGTGGGATTCACCAACAAGTGCCTAGGAAGCTGTTTCCAAAAATCTAGGACATAGGATGTTGAAAATGTGGACCATTGACATGAACAAGCGTCTGCCATCTATCTGGTGCATGCTTTGTCATATGTGGTGTCTACGTTACCCTAAATCTTGAAAGTGCACATAACGGATTTTGCTACATGTATGACTAACACATGTCCTCTCTCAGTTCCACAATGACTTGCATCTAAGGTTTGGACACATGGACTTCACATTCATACAAGCATATGTGCAATAATGCATCATGTGATGCACACACACACTTGGTCAACAAATACATTAGTTGCCACAGCACACACATTGAGCCATAGGCATTGAGGTATTGTACATATGTGCATCACATAGCTATCCTCTCCTGATGCTAAACATGCCCACTTTGTGCAATACATATATGTAGGCCACACATATGGCCATCTAGTTCGTCAGCCAACCATCAAAATACTGTGAAGGAAGTAGCGGGTCATGGTCCACTGCAGTATGATGTCACACATGTGAACATACACCATCAACACCATAGTGGGTGCCATCAGCCTGTCTCTGATATGTCCCAAATGTAACATAACATAAAAACTGAAAACAATGCCCATAACCAGTTCATGCACTGAATTTTTGACATTGCTAGCGTTATGCGTCATATTTTTTCCACCAATACAAATTTTGCATAATTTTTTTTTCCACACAGGAGTGAAAATTAGGCCAGATCCAAATAATTGTACTAATATTTGGATGCAGGCTCATTTTCACTCGTGTGCGTCAAAAATGATGACGCACAAACTGTATGCGTGAAAAAATATGACGCATAACGCGAAAAACGGCAGACATTTTATTCAGGAAGTGATGTAATAGGATATCCTGTTTACAGATCATGTACAGTGGGTGTACTTTCACTTTCACTTTGCAGTCTGTCTATCTTCTAGACTGTGTGGCTGTGTTGAGAGTGGTGTCCATTGATTTTTTGCTTTTGTGTCCTGTGTGCTGTCTCTTTTGTCAATTTGTGAAATAAATATTGTTGGTGTATAGTGTCCTACTGTGTTTTGTGTACATTTGTCCAGTTTTCTAGTGTTTTTGTTGTTTGTGGGAGTCTGTTGTGGGTAGTGCTAGTTTGGGGATAGTTGGGTTCTTTTATTGGTTAAGTGTACTTTTCTTCTGTTTTTGTACCCCTACTTTCCCCCTTTTCCCATTTCTATTTCTTTGACCCCTATTCCCCTTCTCATTTTTACAATGTCTGGTAGGCCACGTCTTGCAGGATGGGTGAAGAGGAGTTGGGGGGCTTCATATGGCTTGTGTGCCATTTCTTGCCACTGAGGATCGAGGCAGGGTGATACAGGGGTATCACACTGAGGCGCGCAGAATCTGGTGGGAAAAGGTGCTGCATCACCTGCAGCATGTGTATGCCAGCCAGAGGAGTGACCAGCAGCTGAAGCACCGGTGGGCTGACCTCATCACCAGGGAGCAGGATCTCTTGGACCACCTGTGAATCGTGATTGGTGGCCCTGTTGGTGAGTACTAATCATGTAAATGTGCACGATTAAATGCTCTGTAGTGACATCAGATGATTTGTACAATATCTGCCAGCTAACTTGCTGACTGTGTGTAATGCTGGGGAAACATACAGGGTAATTGATGCACGATGGGAAGGATCACAATTGCTAGCTGTCAGGTAGCACGTGCTCTGCAAATTTACAGGATACTTTTCCGTTAAGTAAATTGGTGCTGCCTTTGTGTCAGACAACCAAACAAAATAGGAGCCAATCATGTCTATATAGGCCACATTTGCCAGAGAAGTAAAGATGTACTAAAATATTGGCTAACTTTGTTGACGCAATAGCTAGACTGATTTTAGAATCACTACATGATGCAGAAAATGAGTACTGGTTTCATGTCAATTGATGATAGCAAAGTGGCCCAGACATATGTCTCATGTGAGTCTGGTGAATGTGGAAGGAAAGCGTTCACAGAAGTTCTATGAATGTTAGGGATTATTGTGGTCCTTCATCTTTTTGGACACATGTCAGATCTGGATTTGAAAACATCGTGAAAAGGTGTAAGGTGCCCTCAGCTAACATTATAGACTGGTATTTGGAGTGAGTTGTGCCACATTTCAATTAGGTATGGCAGTCCAAAGGTGTGCACATGGCTTCACATCTCCATGGTTGATGCAAATCACCATTGCAGGGCCACATCAAATGAAGAATTTGTAACAACAGGAGGGCTTACAAAATTCCCTGCCCCTCTGTGCATTTTACCTATGTGTATGAACTGTGTCATGGCCACATAGCCTACAGTATTTGACTGTTAATGCAGTCCTCAAGTAACCAGGCTTTGGATGTCTGTCTTGGATGCACATGATGAGACGATTACACTGTGTAACTGTCACAGGAGACCCATGCTATGTACATGCTGGCCGTGATATATCAGATGCAGTATCATCATGCCTGAATGGCTGTCATTTCCTTATTCAGCCTACACATTGTATATGTCTTTGAAATTGTTGGTCAGTGCACTGATTTTGAGCACATTTCTTCCTTCCATGCCTTACAGGTGGACCGGCACCCTACACTGTGGGAGAGGTGGCTACATTTGAGGACCCCGACCACTCAAGTAAGTGTTGATATGTCTGTTATGTGTTGTGTTTGCTGGTTATGTGTGATGGACTCCTGTGTGTTGAACGCATAGCAAGGTGTGATGCGTTGGCCAATCATTTGTCTTGTTCCATGAGTGGGATTTCAATTTCTCAAATTTTTGAGTTGGCCAATGCGTATCCTATTGTATTATCTAGGGATTGTAGGTCATTCCTGTAGGCACCAGAGTGAGTACTGGGGTGAGTCATGTGGATGACACTTGTATCAACAAGAGTCGCACTGGAAGTCAGCTCAGATTTAGTCAGCCTGTCAGACTCACGTTCTCCCAGATTGGTACAGCAAATTGCTTTTCAACAGACTTCTGCTTCCCTATTTACCAAGGCACTTATTAAACTGTAGGTAGAACTTCCTAGCAGCATGTACTTCCACATGTAGTGCTACAAGTATGTGGAACTTGAGTGCAATGGCCTAGGTGTGCATGCTAATCATGATCATGGGTGTTCTTGCAACTCTGTGTCTGATGTAAGTCATGCCTTACTGGAGGTATATGTTGTGTACCAAGCTCTGCATTTCCTGACATGTGTGGCGCTATGATTGGTCTAGAGTTTGCAGACTTAAAATTGTTGATAGACCTTACCTGTGGTGTGTGTGTAGAGCCAAACACGTGTGGAGTTTTCTTTACACTCCTCGGTGTCCATGTTGTTTGGAATTGTTAGTTGTTTATCCACCCGCCACCCTCAAACACAGGCATGGGTTTGTGAATAGGGTACCTAGAACTGATGCTACCAGTATGTTACACATACATGTGAATAAGTGACTGTTTGGTCGGAACCTAGTATACACACACTCAAGTCTGGCACATGGGTACTATACTGGCAAGTCCTGTTACAACTTGCACACCATGTGGCTTTAGTTTTGCATTCCGTACACTGACATTTGCAGCCCAGGTATTGGCAGAGGATATGCAGCATGATTGTTAGCTGATAACTGGCAGAACTCAGATGGCAAGTCAATGCCAGTTGTTACCCAGCTTGTAGGTTTGGATGTGCTATGTGTCATGTGACCTTTGTAGGCTGGCCTGCCATGCACTTACTCAGGGACATTCAATGACTTGTTTTGTGATATGAGCTGTTATAAGTACAGTAGATTTATTGTCTGATTGACTTCTTGTGCCATTTCACACAATACAGTTCCTAATGTAAATTATTTTCATTTGTCTTCACAGCTGCAAACATGACTCGAGACCAGGTCCGTGAGTTCCAGCGGCAGGCCATGAGATACCAGCACATCCTGCTGGTAGAGTCGGGGTTCAGGAGGATGGCCCGTCGACACCGCCATGAACGGGCCTCCGGGGCATGGAGGATCTTCCCACAGGGTGGCCCTACTTTGCCCACCACAGCCACCACCAGCACAAACACCACTTCAAGCCAGGTGGCCCCACCCACAGCTGGGACTGTTGTCCCTACATCTGCCGTACTTTCAGGCCCCAGCATTGCAACAGGTGCAGGACAGCCCACTGGCCTTGGCTCCACACGCGCACAGACCTCCTCCACCAGTACCCAGACTGCCCCAGCTCCATCAGTTGACCCTGCAGCATTCCAGGACAAGAAAAGGAAGATGGACTGTGTGTTGTGGAAGTTAAGCATCTGAGCCGGGATGTTCGCCACATTAACAGGCGTGTGAAGTCCATAAAGAGGACCCTCCGGAGGGCCAACCCCTAGACTGTTGTAACAATGGACATGAATCCCTCCCCTCCCTCCTCTTTCCTTGTTCTCATACTTAGTGGGCTTAGGGGCTTAGTGTTAGGTTAGTATAGGCTGTTAGTTTAGTTAGTGTTAGTGGGTGGGGGGTCCTGATTCTTCATATTTTTACTTATTAAGTGTGTGTGGGGGTGGGTGGGGGGCTATGTTGGGGTTCTTGTGTGTTTAGTGAAAAATAAAATAAAAAAATTATAACAATAAAAATAAATACAAAAAAATATATATTTGTTTGGGATAGTATAGTATGTGTTTAGGTTAGTATGTGTTGTCCTCCATGTGTCCCGTCTCATAAGGGGGGTGGGGGGTTGATGTTTAGAATGTTTCGTTACATGTGATAAGTAAGTTTAGCTTAGGTTAGTTAGGGACAGTTGTGGGTAATGAGTAGTCAGGGTAGATTAGGGTAGGTAAGATGTTTCCCTCAGTTTCCTCTTCTGTGATTAACATTTAATAAATATATAGTTAACCCTTAACAGTATGTGTTAAATGCTACTTGATCATGGCCTTGGAATTAGTGTACATGAATATTGTTCTATTACATTTGTGTCCTATGCTACAAACAAATCCCAACTGAGCTGTAAGATTGGCAGCTACCCCAGAGCTACCTTGCAAAGTTTCCACCATTCGTTGCAACCACCAATCACAGTTTATATGGATCCCAACGTGTTTTTGTTGATAAGCATGTTTCCAGACTTGGTATTGGGGGAACAGTTTTAGGTCTGACTGCAGTGTGATGATCAAGGACACTCTTATAAGATGAGTTCTCGTAAGCACTCTTGTATTCATGTCTTCATGACTCACATACATCATTTGTGACACAGTTCAGCATGATTACCTATTTGGATGTAAACTCAGACAGCTTAATTCCTGCAGTTTTTGTAGTGTTTGCTTAGATTTGTGTGCACTGTTATATGTGTTAGTATTGCATGGTGACAACATTTTGAGGCCACTATTTGATGACTTACACATCCCTTGAGGAAGCATTATTCTGTCCAGCACAGCATGATGGTGTATGGTTTCTCACTTCATCAGATATGTCCCTCAGAAAAGGCAGAGTATAATGCAATCATGGCCACTGTGCAGATTTATCTGACTACATAATATCAGGACAGTTGTATTGACAAGCTACGTAATTTGACAGTAGGCACATTTCAGTTATCTACTGCACAGTTGATATGTCACATTACACAGAGACAGATTTGTTGTGAAAGTGCTATTTATTCAAAAGTGCTGTAGTGCTATATGTACATTGTCCATGATTGTGAGTCCATTATAGTGACATCTTCCATTGTGATCCTACACAAGTGGTAAAGGAAAATGCTTTTGACATGCTGGGGTGATGTGTCAGAAAGTGCAGAGGGACAGGATTTGCCAATGAGTAAGTGAGAGACAATCACTGGGCAGGATGACAAGAATAACAGTGGTTTGCAGAACAGTTATTGAGTACAGTTGTTGTAAGACTGGCATGTTACAAAGCCCAGGACCTTGGTAATAGTTGGCCATGTGGCAGGGACTAGTGCTTCTGGGTACTTTTCCGTGTGAATGTGATCTGTTACATGTCTTCTTCTTCTGATGTGTGTGTTGCCTCCTCTGTCCTTGTTGGTGGTGGTTGTGAAGGGGCAACATACACCTCAGTGTTAGAAGACGTGGAGTCAGACATCCCGGTCGCTGCTACCTGTGAAGGTCTTAAGGGCAGTACTGCAGCAAGGAGGATCTGCTGCAGGGTTCAATGTTGCATTTGTGCACACGTTGACAGGATTGCTGTTGTAGGTGTTGGGTCAACTGTATTACAGCTGTGCTGATTTCCTTCAGACTTTTTTACTGTTCCTGCAAGATAGATGTTAGCGCTTGCATAGTTGCTGCCTGATATGAAGATGAAATCATGCACGAACGCACCCCCTCAAGGCTGGCTGCCATTGTTTGCATCCCTACCCGCACCTCCTTGGCCAGCTCCCGCTGTACTCCAACTACAGTTCGCTCAAAGCTGGTGCCTGTGTCGTCTGAGTCCTCAGCTGTATTGGAGATGGCAGGTCTTACAATTGGGGTGGTGGGTGGGTCCTCTGCGATGGCTGCTTGTCCTGTGCTCCTCCTTGTGATTGAAGGTGGGGTCTGGAGAGTTCCAAGGGCCACTTGGATGGTCTCCTGGGGAATGTTTGTCAGCTCGTCATCCATGTCATCAAGGTATTCTGGGACAGGCATATCTGCAGGAGATCCATCTTCCTCTGCAATGAAACAGGGTACAATTAGTGTGTCTGTGTTGCGGCATTAGTGATGTGACATGCCTGCCTTGTGATGAATTCACATTGTGATCTTGTTTCGTGTTTATTGCTCCAGTCTTTCAGATGGGCATTCTCCCAGGCCTATGGCCGCACCTGCATGTCACATGCATAGTATTAAGTTATTGGACTTCTCTGCATCATCTCCTCTAGTATAGTTTTAGGCCAAATAGTGAATTACCACCTTCTTGTCCTACTCAACCCTCCGTCTATATCCATTCTAATGGCGAGGCCTTTCACTGGCTCTGGGTGTTCTGATGGCACTGGCAGCAAACTTAACAATCTGGACCTTCCCCAGTCTCTGATCTTTCACATCCACTTAAATGTAGTTGACATGTAGCATATCCTATGCATAGCAATGGTATGGCACGATATGGATGTTGGCATTGCTGATGTGTACAGCTGATGTTGGGAATGTGTGGTACTTTGGATTGCCCTGATAATCGTATCAGTGTCCTATTTCCTCCTCTGACTGTGCAGGTGTATTTCAGTGACCAGTTACATGTGTCCTCCCCCTCAATGCCGTTGTCTGAGCAGTATGACATGTGGGATGTTACATTGTGACCCAGGCACAGGATGGACCCTGACATATATAGCATGGGTGTGTCATTAGTTCTGTGTAGCTCCTATTGTTGTTGACATTGGCTGATGTTTGCAACAACTATGGGCATTGACATTTGACTGTACTGGGGCCCTTGTCTTTTTTCAGGGGATTGTTGAAGTTGTTATCCTCAACCCTCTAATTTAGGTGTGTATGATCCATGGGGAGGTTACTGCCATTGGCTACTTGAGCTGCACACAGAGCGGAGGTGGTAGTGGCAACTGTTGTTGCAGTTACATTCCAGTTGTCGGTATGGCTAGAGGTTGATAATAGGTCCCTAGTTAATATAGGGGGTATGGTGGCTGACGTGTGCCAGGATGTCAGTTTGACATTGTGCCCTTCCCTCCTGGCGTGGCTTTCCCTTTGCTCCATCATTGGTATGGCAGCATGCCCCCATGGGACTGTTGTTGGTGTAGTGTAATGGTGTGCCCCAGCTTCTGTCTGTGCAGGCCATGCCCCCATGCCATCCCCTTTACCCATGCCACTCCATGTATATGATGACTTCTATGCATTTTGTGGTCAGTATCCCCCCCCGGTTATAGTTGACATTAGTGCATTTTAATTCCCCATGCGACTTACCCTGCATGTGTGTTGTCTCCTGGTAGTCTGCGCTGTCATGTCCTTGAATCCCTGTGATGATCTCCTCAGGGATGACGGCTGCGGCCATCTCCTCCATGTGGTCCAGGGTCTCCTGGTGTGCTGGAATCCCACCTCCAGTCTACAGTGCTGCCTTCCTGTTCCTGGCCATCTTTTCCTTGGTCCTACGCTTGCGGTCATGCCAGCGTTTCTTGCACTCGATGACTGTTCTGCGTACTTCTGCCACACTGTTGATCTTGTCGACAATTTGTTGCCATATAGCCTCTCTCCTACTGATTGGCAATTTTGAGGTGACAAACAGTTGGTACTGGTGTTCTGTCACCTCTTTAACCAGAATTTCCTGTTCCTCTGCACAGAAGTGACACTTTCCTTTCTTCTTAAAAGTGTCCTGGTTCTAGTGTGGGTCCTCCTGGCTGGTTCCTGGTCTGTTGTCATCTTCCTGGGGTCTGAAGAGGCATCTGGGATCCATTTTGGCTCTCCTCTGCTGAAATGGCAGTGTTCGTGTTTTTTTTACGCTATTGCGTCAAAAAACGCTGCATATCCGGTTTGCGGGGTCGTAAATCGACCCACAGTCATTTCCGCCGCGTTAACGTCATTTTGCTTTACAACTTGACGCTGCGGTGTGCGTCAAAATAAATGACTCACACCTGTGGTTTGCGCCGCTGTGTGTCAAAGTATAAATTTGACGCCCGCACAGTGCACCAAAATGGCGTTAGCCGGCGGTATTAATTTTGACGCAAAACTGCGCCGGCACAGTTTTGTGTCAAAAAGTAGAAATATGGCCCTTAGTATTTTCCTCCTCTTAGCCCCTTGTGCCTGCAGCCTGTCTTAGGTCACATGACTGGGTGTAGCTCATAGACTTTGTAAATTCCTCTGAGACAATCACACAAAAGGGACAAGGTGTGCCTGACTGGGCCATCTGCTGGCAGGATGGGGTGGGGCAGAGATGAGCACATCCCCACTTGCAACTGAACAGCCTGTGCTCTGCCTTCACACAAAGGGACAAACAGCCTCTCTTTGTCAGTGCAGCCAGCGTAAGGCATGGCAGGAGAGGAAGGTCATCCGATGGATTTCAAAGCCACTATCTAGAAGCTTCTCTGACCTTCCAGAACCAGGGTACGAGGGTATAAAAAGATGACCTCAGATACCCACTCTTCGGTGAACCTCTGGACCTGTGGGTACTCTTCTAGGAATAAGGACTGCTTTGCTACTGAAAGGACTACCACTCGGCTGGACTGCAGACATGCTGTTGCCTTGATGAATTGCTCCCTTTCTGCCCTGCTGCCTCTTAACTAGGGAAACAAAGCTGGACCTGCAACTTCAACTTGAACCCAGGGTGACTCCAAGGCTAGGCTGCTAGCCTCCCAATCTGAGCCTCAGGGACATAACAGGCTCCCAAACATCCTGCACCAGCACCTGTATCCAGATGAAGTGAGATACTTGCCTTCAAGTAGCGCCCCTTAGGGCATGGACCCTTGGTGTGGCTTGGAGAGCTCTATTTATGTTTTTGAGCTCTTCACAACCACTAACCGGCCTGTTTGCACCAAGAACTAGCCCATTGCACCCCACTACAATGCAAAGCTCAATCAC
This sequence comes from Pleurodeles waltl, assembly GCF_031143425.1. Taxonomy (NCBI): domain Eukaryota; kingdom Metazoa; phylum Chordata; class Amphibia; order Caudata; family Salamandridae; genus Pleurodeles; species Pleurodeles waltl. The sequence continues at coordinate 445,202,972 of NC_090442.1, read as the reverse complement.
TCTGGCCCTTTGTGCTGCAGCATCGACCGCTTGCAGGGACTGCCAAGGCAAAGCTCTCGCAATGCCTGTCAGCAGTGCCTGGCCTGCTCTTCATACTACTATGCCAGCCTCCCACAATGCCACCCCTTCCACTGCAAATGTGACTCTTGGCAAAGATTTGAGAAGGTAAATATTCAGTGGGCCTGCTGAGGTAGCTGAAACCAACCTGCATTCCTTTGCAGTCAGTATGAATTTGTGACTTTGACCTGGTCCAGCATGACCATACATCCATACTTTTTGCAGCTAGTTTCACTAAAATCTTTAAAAGTTCATAACTCTGGTTAGCTGATTGGATTTTTGCGTTGGTGTCAGTAATTAATTAAAATGTATTCTATTTTTCTAAACTGGTTTTGGAATATTCTTGTGTAACTTTCACTTTATTACAGTTTGTGTGCTGCATGAATACTTTACACATTGCTTCTAAGTTAAGCATAACTGTTTTTTGTGACAAGCTACTCAGGTAAGCACAGGTTAATTAGTGACTTTTGTGGTTTACCCTGCAAGGGATTGTGTTTGTTGCTTGACCACGGATCACGATCCAGTCAACCAAAAAAACAGTTTCTCACAATGGTGGCAGCGATAGGATCAGGACTTGTGTTTGAGCAGTGCCATACAGTGATTTGTGTTACACAAGTATCCCAGTTAATATTTTGACACCAGAGTTGAATTTTGTTAAATTGTTCTTTATTGGCCATATTATTTCCTTCTTCCAAATTTGAAGTCTACCTTACTTTATTAGTCCCTGTGACTCTTGCTTTCCAAAACAGAGCTGGATATTGATACCACTAAGAGCTACACTATGACTGAGTTGAGGAAGGTGTGCATGGAGAGCACACTGAAACTCCCTTAGGTCTATTCAAAGTTTGAGTATCAGTTAGCCCTCAGAGCCTAGGAGGAGGTCCACCGCATGTAAGCTGCAGCACCAGAGGATGATGATGAGGAGAAAGCACTGGTTGAGGAAATAGTGGCTGAGGAGGACTGCTTTGCAACAGTGCTAGGCTTGGACAGAGTGGACCTTCTTTTTCCCTTGGCCCCAGAACCACAGGAGAGTGGCAGACCCATAGACGTAGTGTCCCCTACTGGGCCCAGCACAGGAAGCAGCGTGTGTTCCTCAGTCCTGCCCCCAAAGGACCTGGGGTAAAGAGAGCTGAGGGGGAGGGCCACCTGCAGCAGGCCCAACTGAAACTGCGTGCACATGCTGAGAGGGTGGAGGTTGAGAAAACCCTACCTTTGAAGGAGAAACAACTAGCTGTGGTGAAAAAAATACTGTGGGCCCATTAACTGAGCCTCAAGGAGCTGCCCTGAACCTGAAATACTCCTCAAAATCCAGTGGAAATGGTAGCTGTGTTACCCCAGTGTCCACTGGAAAGGTGGGGGTCCACATACCACCAAACCTGGTGCCCAAATACATGATGGGAGATGAGATAACTAGATTGATTTCTGTATATGAGGTAGCCCCGAGGATACACAAGGTCCCAGGGGAGTACTGGAGTGGTGGTTTAGGGAAACATGTGCCCATAGTGGGGTTGGACACACTTCTCACACTTGAGGTGGGTGACCAGGCAAAGTATGCCCCCATGAAAGCCATACTTATTAAGTTTGGGCTGACCCCTCAGAGTTACAGTGAGAGTTTCAGGGACAGTCACAAACTCCAAAGCCAGTCCTGGGTGGATTTTGTGGATTATTTTTTCAAGGCACTGAGTGACTGGGTGAAGGGTAGGAATGTAAACACTTCTGAAAGGCCTCACAATCTAATTGCACGAGAGCACATGTTCAGTCACTATTTTCTCAAGCTATGCTATATCTGGTTGTCACAAGCTTACTCATTCCACACAGCTTGCATGAGAGACAGAGAAACGGGTGAGTACCCAAGTGTCTGAGAAGGTGCCTAGGAGCTGTCCTAAGGTAAGTGGGTCAGGATCCCTGTTAGACCTGACAGCCTTAGGGTGGTCAAGCCCCAAGTTTTTGCTTGCTTCCCTCCACTTTTCTGACACTGTGTTTGCTGGTTTTAGGACTCTACACACTTTACTACTGCTAATCAGTGCTAGTGTGCAAATGCTCCCTCCCTCTAACAGGGTAACATTGGTTCATTCCCACTTGGCATTTTGATTTAATTGTAAGTCCCTAGTAATGTGCACTGCATGTGCCCAGGCCCTATAAACCAAATGCTACTAGTGGGCCTGCAGCACTGATTGTGCCACCCACATAAGTAGCCCCTTAACCATGTCTCAGGCCTGTCATTGCCAGGCCTGTATGTGCAGTTTCACTGCCACTTCGACTTTGCATTCAAAAGTACTTGCCAAGCCTCATATGCCCCTTTTTCTACATATACATCACCCCTAGGGTAGGCCCTAGGTAACCCCTAGGGCAGTATGCTATGTAGGTAAAAGACAAGACATGAAATGCATGTTTTTAAATGTCCTGGTAGTGCAAAACTCCTAAATTTATTTCATTAGGGCTGTTCTCAGATATTGTTTGAGTGGTAGATTCTGATCAGAAAGGGGTAACCAGGTCATATTTAGTATGGCCAGAATGGAAATACACAATCCTGCTTATTGGTGAAGTTGGATTTTATTTTACTATTTTAGAAATGCCACTTTTAGAAAGTGAGCATTTCTCTGCAATTAAAAGCCATCTGTGCCTTCCAGCCTGTCTCCAATCCACGTCTAACTGGGCTGGTTGACAGCTCCCTTGTGCATTTCACCCAGACAACCACAAACACAGGATACTCAGTCACACCTGCACTCCTCTGCATACTGAATGGGTCTTCCTGGGCTGGGATGGTAGAGGGCCTGACACTTACATTTCAAAGGCTAGTGGCCTGCCCTCACACAATGAACAGCCAAACCCCTACTTGGACCCTAACAGCAGACCTGTACTGAAAGGGGACCTTGTGTACTTCAAAACCACTCTTTGAAGTCTCCCCAACTTCAAAGGCATTTTGGGTATATAAACTGGGTCAGTGACCCCACCAAATCAGACACTTCTGGACCAGATCCTACAACCTCTCAAGAGGAACTGCCTGGCTGCCCAAAGGACTCACCTGGACTGCTTTGCTGTGAAGGACTGCTGCCTTGCTGTTGCCCTGCTTCCCTGCTGCCCTGCTGCCCACGGACTTTGCTGAGGAGTGCTCTCCAAGGTCTTGGATTGAGCTTGCCTCCTGTTCCTAAAGTCTCAGGGCCAAACAGACTTCATCCCTGCAAAGAAACTCCTTGTGCACCAAAAATTGACGCACAGCCTGACAGAATTGACGCACAGCCTGCCCTGCAATGAGAAAATCACTGCATTGCCAAACCGGAAAGACGCAGCCTGGCTCCCTGAGTTGCTCCGTTGCGACTGGAACTTTGATGCACAGCCCACCGGATCGACCCATTACCAAGACGGAACGATGCAGCCCGACTTCCTGCGAGAGGAATCGATGCAGAGCCAGCCGTGCTGCAGAAATTTTGGCACATCACCCACCGGATTGACACAACAGATGTGATTTCGTCCCGCATGCCCAGGATTTCCACGCATCGTCCCTGGCCGGCAAAAGACCCCACATCGTAAAGAGGATTCAAGCCTGCGTGCCAGAATTTGACGCAAAGCTCTTGCTGCGTGGAAAAGAATCGAAGCATTGTCTGTGTGTGCTCAGAAAACCAACGCACACCTACCATTTTCCACGCATCTCCTCCTCTGTGGTCTCCGTGCGTGTAATTTTGGTGCAAACCATGTACTTTGTGCTTGCAAGAGACAATTGTTGCTTTTAAGAACTGTAGACTCTTCTTGACATTACAAGGGTCATATTTAAACTTTTGACTATCAAATCTTGATCATTTTGACCTTAATTTAATCAGATAAATGTCTTACATTTTTCTGAACCTGTGTGGTGTCTTTGTGTAGTTTTCTCACTGTGTTATTGCATGATTTATTGCACAAATACTTTACACGTTGCCTTTTATGCTAAGCCTGACTGCTCAGTGCCAAGCTACCAGAGGGTGGGCACATGATAATTGGGATTTTGTGCGTGGCTTAACTTGACTAGGACTGTGGTCCCTACTTGGACAAGGGTGTATACCTCTGCCAACTGGAGACCCCATTTCTAACACTTACCCTGACTTGGATTGTAGTCCCTACTTGGACAAGGGTTATACCTCTGCCAACTAGAGACCCCATTTCTAACAGCCCCCCAACAGAATGAGGGGGTACACAATGCCCCAGACAGGTCACATTCTAGTGTGCAGGGGAAAGGGTTCCCATGACCCTCTTAAAATTAAGGGGAAAGGTTCTGACGGGCAGAGGCCCAGGGCATCCAATTCCCAACTGTGGTGCTTTGATTTGTCCTAGTTGGAACAAAGGCAAGAGGACCTGGTCTGCACTAAGAACCCACCCACTGGTGGGACCTGCACAGGGGAGGCTAATCGGGCCTTTGGGGAAAGTAGTACCAAGGTGCAGGTAGTAGAACGTGCCCTAGTCTCCCTTTATTGGGAGACAGACTCAGCGAGAAGACCCATTGGGTGGGGAGTCTGCAGGAAAGTGGATTATTTATAGGAGGAGGTATGCATCTCCAGCTAGTACTAATACCACAATCACTACTAAAGTCAAGTCAAGTCTCAATAAATGAATCCTTGCTCAACCCTGGGTAACTTGGCAATGAGCAGTCAGGCTTAACTTAGGAGACCGCCAAATGTAAAACATTTAATATCACCAAAACAGTAAATAAGTACAAGAAACAACACAATAAAAATCCAACACCAATTTATACAAATAGAGAATATTTGTATCTTCAAAATGACATCGAAGGAACCAGAGTTATAAATTCTCAAGGATTCAATTAAAAAAACTAGCATTCTGGTGCCAAAAAGCATCAAGCCTCTCTCATAGCTATCTGGTCGCACTGGACCAGGAAAAGGTAAAAGTTTTAAGTTGACTTCAATGAAGTGCGGGTCAGAAAGGGTGAGTGGTAGGTCCTGGTTAACATTTTACCTTTGTAATTTTTTCTGGGCTTTTCTCTTGACGAGGAGCCTTTGGGCTCCTTGGATCTGGAGGTGGCTTTGTCAATGGCAACCTGCTGCAGTGTGGTGTCTTTGTGAGACCCTGGAAGCCTTTGCCCTCAGCATCAGTGGTGAGGCGCTCTGGAGCTTTCAGCAGGACAAACCAGCATGCAGCATGCTGAGACCGATTCGTGCTTCGACAACAACGGCTTGACTATCAACGTCGAGCTGGTCTTCTTCCAGAGATTTTTACAAAAACGTTTGGAAAAGTTTCCTACTCTTTCGGAACCTATTCTGAGTGATTTCCTTTGTGTTGAAAAGTGTCCAGCAGTACCAGCTCTGGTTTGGTTCTTGGGATCTGGGGCTCAATCTCCCACCTTGAACCCGCACAGTCCAGGCAGACATTTAGAAGTACTATTGAGTCAAATTTGGAAACAGTTTTATTTTAAAACCATTCTGCAAGGCAGTTCTGGCTTTACAATGACACCAGAGGGAACACAGCAATGCACACTTAAGTGCATTAAGTGCAGTAGGGCCCCTAAACCTACATGCCCTACCCTATACTACGAATGTACAGGTAGATTGTCTTGGTCAATTAGAATTATGACAATTACCATATACCTTCAGAGGACAGAGCACTGGCCCTGGGCCCAGTAAGCAGAGCCCTGAGCTTAGATAGTTAGTAACCACTAGCATCAGTCAAAAAATCAGGGTAACCAGGGCAAAAACAATTGTTGTAGGACTCTCATCCTGGGAACGAGAGTGCTGGTTTTGGGTGGCAGCACCACCCCGTGTGGGGGACTGAGTCTCATCCCACACAGTCTGATAGCTGTCAGTATAACCCTTTTGGCTAGATAGTAACACCTCACCAAAAGTAAAGGTGATTTGTGGCAGCCTGATGCATGACACTCTATGACTTCCCAGGGAAGTCATGATGGGACAGATCATATCCCTTTCTCTCCATTACACAAGTCTCATACATGCAAAAGACAAACAGAACAGGATTTGGTTCAATACATTTTATTGAAGTAACTACATTCTATGTAAAGAGACATGAATTGCGATTATTAGGACAATAAAACCCAACACTATTATTGTGGTGACCAGATAAGTGAAACAATATTCTATCATAATAGTGAATATAGAACTGCTGCCTGCACTACTACAAATTTACATGAAAGCAATAGCAGTATTAGCCCTAATCTGCCCATACCAGTCTCTGCAAGAAAGCCCCAACCCCATACTTGAGTAATTAGCAAGGGGGCTGTTGGTCTGCTGGCAGTTCTCCTGAGTTGATGGAGAGAAGATGCTGAGTTCAGCGGAGCTGCATCTACACAATACAGCACAAGATAGTTGTCTGACTGGAATGCGCCCTCTGACCTGATTTGGGCAGCATGCTGTTTTATAATAAAACATATTGGCCCTCATTATGACCCTGGTAGTCCAATGGCCTCCAGGGTCGTGGTGGCAGTCCGACCGCCGCCATTGTGGTGTTCCTTCCACCACATTACGACTGCGGTGGTAACGCTGTGGTCGGACCTCCAGCACGACCAGATTATGACTTAATGTCATTCTGGCCATCCTATTCTGCCAGGGCAGCGCTGCCCTGGGGATTTATGACTCCCTTCTCCACCAATGGTTTCATGGCGGTAGCATTGCCATGAAACGACTGGCAGAGACATGGTGGGAGGGGTCCCTACGCACTACAGCTTTGCCGCCAGCTCTATTATGAGCCAGAGACAATGCCGTAGGCCGTTTCCCGCTGGGCCAGTGGCGTAAACTCAGTTTCCACCTGCTGACCCAGCGGGAAACTCGCAATGGGCAGGCGGGGAGGTGCCCACACCAGCAGCAGCCTAACTGTCGGGACTTCGGTAGATGGGCTGTTCCATCTGCCAAAGTTGTAATGACCCCCATTGTGTTCTGAGAACTGCCCATACACGATAATGCTCCTTTTCTGTGTAAGGAGGACATTGTACTCTTTGGACCAGCAATACTCAGTAAATAATCATGTACAGCCTTGGGCTGAGCACATGATGAAATATCATGCAAAAGAACTAATAAAAAATTCTGCATGGAAGGGTAACTGATAACACTAATAAAACATCTGCAATAAAATGAAGCCTTTCTAAAATAATGAAAAAGAATAACTGAAATGCAACTAGGTGAAAGGACACAGGCCTCAGGCCTAGATCTAAAATAAATGTGCCAATGCAAAGAGCTAAAATAAGCCCAAGGCATAATGACTTTCCTACAGGGTCCTCATCTCCAACAGGTCAATCAATCAATTAATCAATCATTGTATTTATAAAGTGCTCTACTTACCCACGAGGGTCTCAAGGCGCTGAGGGTAGGGGTGCTGCTATTGCAGGTCTTGAGGCGTCTTCTGAAGGTGAGCAGGTCTTGGGTTTGACGTAGGCTGGTCGGGAGAGTGTTCCAGGTCTTGGCGGCGAGGTAGGAGAAGGATCTGCCACCGGAGGTCTTACGTTGGATGTGGGGAACGACGGCGAGAAGCTGAGTCTGTTGTTCAGGTAGGCTGGTCCGGCGTTGTGGAGTGCTTTGTGTGCGTGGGTGAGGAGCTTGAAGGTGATCCTCTTGTCGACGGGGAGCCAGTGAAGGTCTCTCAGGCGGGGGGGTGATGTGGCAGCGGAGGGGCACGTTGAGGATTAGTCGGGCAGAGGTGTTTTGGATGTGTTTTAGGCATTGCAGGTGCTTGGCCGGGATGCCTGCGTAGAGTGTGTTGCTGTAGTCTAGCCTGCTGCTAACGAGGGCCTGTGTCACTGCTCTTCTTGTTTCGGTCGGGATCCACTTGTAGATCCTGCAGAGCATGCGGAGGGTGTTGTAGCAGGAGGAGGAGATAGCATTAACCTGCTTAGACATGGAAAGGGAGGAGTCGAGGACGAATCCAAGGTTGCGTGTGTATTTGGTTGGTCTTGGTGGGGTTCCCAATGAGGTTGGCCACCATGAGTCGTTCCAGGCGGAGGGGGTGGGCCCAAGGATGAGGACCTCCATCTTGTCCGAGTTCAGTTTCAGACAGCTGCTTCTCATCCAGTCGGCGACGGCCTTCATTCCCTCATGGAGGTTGGTTTTGGCGGTGTGCGGGTCCTTGGTTAGGGAGAGGATGAGTTGGGTGTCGTCGGCATAGGAGATGATGTTGAGGTTGTGCTGGCGGGCCACTTGTGCGAGGGGGGCCGTGTAGATATTGAACAGCGTCGGGCTGAGGTAAGAGCCCTGGGGTACGCCGCAGATGATGTCGGTGGCTTTGAATTGGTAGGGGGGAGGCAGACTCTCTGGGTTCTGCCGGAGAGGAAGGATGTGGTCCAGTCGAGGGCCTTTTCTTGGATACCGGCTTCATGGAGGCGTGTTTTCGGAGTGCAGTGGCAGACCGTGTCAAAGGCGGCTGACAGGTCCAGAAGGATGAGGGCAGATGTTTTGCCGTTGTCGAGTTGGTGTCTGATGTCATCTGTGGCGGTGAGGAGGGCGGTCTTGGTGTTGTGGTTTTGTCTGAATCCAGACTGGGAGGGGTCCAGGATGCTGTTGGCTTCGAGGTGGCTGGTCAGTTGCGTGTTGACAATTTTCTTGATGACCTTCGCCGGGAACGGGAGTAGGGAGATGGTCCGGAAGTTCTTGAGGTCCTTGGGGTCGGCCTTGGGCTTCTTGAGGAGGGCGTTGATTTCGGCATGCTTCCAGCTTTCCGGGAAAGTCTCCGTATCGAAGGAGATGTTGATGACCTTCCGTATATAGGGTGCAGTGGTTGCATCGGCTTTGTTGTATACGTGGTGCGGGCATGGGTCTGACAGTGATCCTGAGTAGATGGAGTTCATGATCTTGCGTGTTTCGCCGTCGTTGACGTTGGTCCATGAGGTCAGGAGGTTGGTACGGGTGATGTTCCCGGAGGTGGGGTCTGGCATGGTCGGGGTGGATGTGGTGTTGAAGCTGTCGTGGATGTCGGTGATCTTCCGGTGGAAGAAAGTGGCCAGTGAGATGCACAGTTCTTGAGAGGGTGGGATGTCGCTGATGTTGGCGCTGGGGTTGGAGAGTTCCTTCACGATGCTGAAGAGCTCTTTGCTGTCGTGTGCGTTGTTATCCAGGCAGTCTTTGAAGGAGAATCTCTTGGCTTGTCTGATGAGTTGGTGATGCCTGCGGGTGGCGTCCTTGTGAGTTACATGGTTGTCAGGTGTTGTTCATGGAGCCATATCTTCTTTAGTTTCCGGCAGTTGCGCTTGGAGTTTTGGAGCTCGTCGGTGAACCAGGTTGCTTTCTTGCTGGCCTGGTTGTTGGTGGGCTTCTTGAGGGGTGTAAGGAGGTTGGCGCAGTCGTTTATCCACTGTCTGAGGTTGTGAGCTGCGTTGCCTGGGTGGGTGGGGTCGGTTGGCGGGTTCTGGGCAAGGGTGCTGGTCAGCTGATCTTTGGTGACTTTGCTCCAGCAGCGACGGGGCGGTTGTTGGGTGCAGTGGTGCTTGGTTTGTTTCATGAAGGTGAAGTGGATGCAGTGGTGGTCGGTCCAGTGGAGTTCGGTGGTGTGGTTGAAGGTGACATGGGTGATTGTGGAGAAGATGGGGTCAAGCATGTGGCTGGCGGTGTGGGTGGGTGCGGTGACGAGTTGTCTGAGGCCGAGGTTGACGAGGTTGTCGATCAGAGTGGTGAAGTTGGCATCGTTGTTGTTCTCAAGGTAGAAGTTTAGGTCCCCGAGGAGGATGTAGTCCGTGGAGGTGAGTGCGTGAGTGCTGGCAACGTCGGCGATGGAATTGCTGAACGGTGCCCAGGGCCCGGGGGGGTCTGTAGACAAGCGTTCCTCTGAGGGGGGTGTTGGGGTCAGGTTGGATTCAGAAGTGTAGGTGCTTGGAGGTCTTGAGGGTGTCGTCCGTGTGGGTGTAGACTTTTAGGGTGGACTTGTGGACGATGGCTATTCCTCCTCCGATTCCGTTGTCGCGATCTCTGGGGGTGATCTTGTAGCCGTCCGGGATGGCTTTGGCGATGTCGGGCGCTGAAGAGTCGTTCCACCAGGTTTCGGTCAGGAATGCTACGTCCGGGGCGGCGGTGTCGAGCAGGTCCCAGAGTTCAATGGCGTGCTTGCGTGCGGAGCGGGTGTTGAGGAGTATGCAGTGGATGTGAATGGTTCCGGTCCTTGGATGTTTAGTGGCTTTGTCACAGGTGAAGCTGCAGGTGCGGCAGGAAAAGGATCTGTGGGTGCGCTTCAGGGTGGCCTGGAAGCAGGTGGTGTTCCGGCCAGTGTTGAGTGCAAGGAGGGCGCTGGTGTCGTAGCGGAGTCTTGCGATGTGGGAATCGTGGGGGCCAGGGGTCCTTGGCGTGGTCCAGGCGCCAGCAGCGCAGTCGCACAGTGACCACCATTAAGAAGGGGAGGTGGGAGGGAGGAGCAGTTGGGAGGTGGGGGCACATGAGGGCACGAGGGGGGCTGGGCTGCAGGGACGCAGCAGCGGAAAAGGGGAAACGGCTCGGGGAGCCGAGGTGCTGGGGGTCGAGGGGGCACAGAGAGCAGCACAAATACAGGAGAAAAAAACAAGCGCAAACAGGAAATGGGCAAAATACAAATAAACAGGGAATACAATGAATACACTATTAAACAGGCACTACAACAATAACACTTACCACTAGACGCCAGGGATGATCAGGTCCAGGAGGGCCTCAATCACTTTGCAGCAGCGAGGGCAGGGTGGGGAGACACGGGCACGGCTAGGTTGTGCTGTGTGCGCGGGGAGTGCTCACCTGGCCAAAACAGGGTCAAGGTGAATAGGATCCCAGGCACTGCTTTAAGGGGCACCGGGTCAGCCAGACCATGAAAGTGGACAGGCTGGTTTTCCCAGAGCAGTACACCGGTCAGGTGTGCAGGTTAACCCAGGGGCAGAACCTTTTCCGACCCATGGACTTTATATCAATGGAGTGGGGTGGTGCGTTGACCCAGAGGAGGGTAAGAATTAGTCTGTAGATTCCCATGGTCTGATTTATGGGGTCAGATGGACTGGTGGGAAGGAGAGTGGAAACAGGGTGCCTAACACCTGGATCTTTTGCCCTCCTCTCTGAGAGACCATAAGAGACAGAGGCCTCTCAGCGGCCAGGGGCCTGGCTCTTGACACTGACAGCTGCAACTGGCCTCTGTCGGTTGCTGCCTTTATTGGCAAACATGCTGTACAAGGGTTTTGCAAGGTATGTAAGACTGCACAGATTTGAGCTTGCTGCAGTTGATAGTTGTTTAATATCAGGGAAATCAACAAGAAAAAACTGGCCCAGCAGACCATAAAACAGGCCCACAAACAGCCGAAAGAATGGCCCTCAAACTCACCTATCAGACCAGGCCATCAGGCATTGCCTGATTTCCTGATAGACTGGTACAACCCTGACTGGAGTGGTCCTCCTGATGTGAAGGTTGAGGTTGTTTCAGGCTTTGGGAGCGAGGTAGGAAAAAATGAGACCTGTGACTCTGGTATGTGCATGCGGGTGATGAGTGTGTGAGCAGAAGGGAGGCTTGATAGAGGTTTCAGATAGGATTATAGAAATGTATCTGTCTATTGAGGTAGTAGGGGCTAGGATGTGAAAGGCTTTGTATGTGTTTGTGCGGAGTGAGGAGACTGAAGAATGTGCTTCTCTGAGGTGTGATGTAATGTGTATGTGGGGTAGGAATCTGAATGAGAGCCTGACTGCCATGTTTTGAATGATCTGAAATATTCTGGTCAGTTGGGCAGTGATGCTGACAATGTGTGTTGCCGTAGTCCAGCCTGCTGGTGTTGAGGACTTAGGTGATGGTTCTTCTGGTGCTGAATGGAGATTACTGAAGATTTTTATTAAGATCTTTAGGGTGTAGAAATGGGAGGTGGTGACTGTGTTGACTTGGCAGGTCATTGCAAGTTGGTTATCCACCATTAGTCCAAGTTTTTTTAGCTTGGTTGGCTGGGCAGTATATGGCTCAAGATCTGCTGGCCACTGGGTGCTGCTACATAGCAAGATGTCCTTGGTGAAGAGTAGGTCTTAAGTTATGTCTTTTTGAGTTTCAGACCATTGGTCTTCTTGAAGTTGTGGACTTCGGACATGCAGGCAGTGAAGTTGCTCCTGATACTGGATGTTTCATCAGAGATTGAAAGAATGAGCTGTGTCATTGGCATAGGCGATAAAGGTGATTGTATGAGTCCAGATGATGTAAGTTAATGGCACCATGTACCCATTGAGCAGCATGGTGCTGGGGAAGATCCTTTGGGTACTCCACAGATGATGTTGGTGGTGGTTTAGATGCAGGCGCCAGGCTGACCCATTGGATGAACCAGGGTGAGGAAGAAGCAGATCCAGCAGAGAACGGGTCATTGACTACCAGCTTTGTGGAGATGTTAAAGGAGGATGGGATGGGGGATAGTGTTAAAAGAAGCTAATAAGTTTATTAGGATGAAGGCTGTGGTGTCTCCTTCTTCCATGATCTATCGGATGTTGCATGTGGCAGCAATAAGGGTAGCCTCAGTGCTGTGGTTAGGCCTGAATTCAAATTGTGTTTGGTCAAAGAGGTGGTTGTCATTTAGGGGAAGGGCTAGCAGCCTGTTTGATTATTTTTTTCCATAACTTTAGCAGGGTAGGGCAGCAAGGAGATTGGTTAGTAGTTGGCTTGCGTATTTAGATCTTGTTAGAAATGGGGTTTCTGGTTGGCTAGGGTATGCACCTCAGCCAGGCAGAACTTACCCACTCTAGTCAGGGCTAGGGAGTTACACGTCCAAGATAACCCCTGCTCACCCCCTTGGTAGCTTGGCACGAGCAGTCAGGCTTAACCTGGAGGAAATGTGTAAAGCATTTGCACAAAACACAACACACATGACGCAAAATATAAATCACAAAGTAAACACAACACTGAGCTATGTAAAAATAATCTGTATTGCACAAAACATAATTAGACCACCATTACACGTAAGTAATACCCTGCTACCTTAGCAGTTGTCAGAATGTTACACAAGTTACTAATACTCTGCAAGAATATGCAGTTGTCACATTAGAACACCTAAGTACTCAGGATTCTGCAACATAAGCAGTAGTCAGGAATTATAATCAAAGGTAAATGCACTTGTCATGAACAATTCCTAAATACCCATAAAAGGAACATTAGAGAATATACCACAAGTCATATAAATACATATCAGCTAGACATGCCCATAAAAGGAACATTAGCACACATATGTTTCAACAGTAAACAGGGAGGAAACCTGAAACATGTATAAGTCTGTATTTGGCTCCTAGAGCATAGATTTCCTACAGAGTACCTGTTTCCAGTTGATTTGGGCACTTCCAGTGCCTAAAGACGAGTGTAGAGGGCCCCCGGTGCTCCGGCACGCAAAATGGGGGCCACGCGATGTTTTGGAAGGAAGAGGAGCGGTTGGCACCCTCTCCTAATGAACAGACCCCTCCGGGGGCCTCCGTTCTCGGTGGGGGCCTGCCTCGGCCTCCGCACACCCTGTCCGTGGGGTGGGGGGCCGGGCGCGGCCCACTAAAAAATTCTGGGGCCTAAGCGGGAAGGGACCTCGGTCGAGGTCTCCCTTCCCGATTGTGACTAAAAGGAATGGCCCCGAAAAAGGAAAGGAGCGTCCCGCTCCTGGCGCAGCGACCAGGGAAGGGGGCACTCCCTGCGCCTTCCCCGAGTCCTGCTCACTCGTGGACTGAAACTCGGATTCCTGCGAGGGCGCGAGGAACCACTCGCCCACACCTGATGTGGTGCGCGAGTGGGGGAAGCCTCTCCCGAGCCGCTGGGAGGCTTCCTGTGGAATTGAAGGTGGCTGGTGCCCCGGGGGCACTCCCAGAAGCAGGAGGTGCCTCTGGGGCACCTAGAGGAGCACGCTTGCTCCGATTCCTTTGTTGATGTGTCCCGGGGGCACTTAGCTTAGCGTGGACCTCGCGCTATTGAGAGCCCAGCAACCCGGGCTGCGGCGGTGATTCGGGCTGAAAATAAAGCGCATTTCAAAGCGGCGGTGATCTTCCTGCAGGATTTCAGCAAGAGCGCTTTTCCCAAGCGCTAACAACCAAGCTGTAGAGATCGTGGCAGGGGTCAGGGGCCACGGCACCCTGCCCCTGGGAACAGAGAAAGCACAGGGCTGGTGGGCCCAGCTACAGACCAGCACAAGGGGTGCAGATGGTGGCAGTTCCTTCTAGTGACCAGGCAGATCACAGGTCAGCACAACAGCAGCAGTCCAAGGGGGTTTCCCGGTGAGTCCATGCATCAGCATTCTGTGTCCAGTTTCAAGTTCCAAGAGTGTTCAAATTGTGGGGAAAATTCCCATGTACTTATAGTCAGTTCTTACAGTGTTTCACAATGGTAGGAACAGGAGGTTCCAGCCAGTTACAACTGGTTCTGGGAGTGCCCCCTCTCTCCTTTCAGCACAGGCTCCAAACATCAGTGGGGGGTTAACAACCTATTGTGTGAGGCCAGGGCACAGTCTTTACAAATCCAGGTGTGCTCCGCCTCTCCCTTCTCTCAGCCCAGGAAGGCTTTACAATATGTAGATGCACCTCTGTGTCACCTCCACCCTTCCTGTGTTCAGGCTGTCTGAGAAATATGCACAAAGCCCCAACTGTCAGTGTGCCCAGACGTTGATTGGAGACAAGCTGCAAAACACCAAAGTCATAAGCACAGATAAATGCGCACTTTCTAGAAGTGGCATTTCTGTGATAGTAATAAAAAATACACCTACACCAGTAAGCAGCATTTCTTACCACTGTCACAACCATACCAAACATGCCTACGCTACTCCTCATAAATCAGACAGTACCCCTTACACATAAGGCAGGGTATTTCCAATGCAATCCTATGAGAGGGCAGCACTCACAGCAGTGAGACACCAAGTTAGGCTGTTTGTCGCTACCAGGACAGGCCACGCAACATGGCATATTGTGGTTCTAAAAATTCTGGACCCATGTAATTTACTTTGCCACAGCAGTACGATTTTAGTATCAAAAGACCGACAATGACTAGTACACTAAGCATGAGCATTTTCGCTCAATTCCAGCAGCGTTTTCACCTCGAAATCGCCATTTTCGTCCTGCACTCGTGGCTCCCATTTTTACAAGTTGCCCTCACATAGGCTTATAATACAGTCAGATTTGATTCCAAGGACACGTACACCTTGATTGACTTTTCTCTGACCTGGGCAAGCTGGAACCATTGCCTCAGGCCAAACCTGTTTGGTCAGTCCCTCTCCCAGTGGCCGAATCAGATAGCATCAAGGCACACCATGCCATAAAACCCTTATTATCGCTCACACACCCTGCCTAATCTTGCTCACACCTGCACCTGCTCTTTTCTTCTTCTTACTTTACGAGGGGGAGGCGCCCGTTTTTATTGGGGGTCCACACTTATCTGATGTAAAATGCTAGGCCTTGCCGGGTAATTTATTATGGGTTGGATGACATGAAATATGAGGTTTCATCATGACACTGTTTTTTCCTTTGTAGTGAAAACATGTGAATGACCAACCAAAATGTCAAGAATGTTTGCCTGAAGCTTAAAAAACTGTATATAAGGAAACCTGATATTGCATTGACACAGTCTCCTGAGAACATACAAACCGTGCTGTTGTACTTCTAGGACGCTTGTTACTTGGTTGCAGCCAATAAATTCGATCTTTGACTTCACCTAGAAGACTCTGAGTTTCTGTGGTCTGAATCAGGAAAGTACCCGAGGTCTTTGGGTGTACCATGGCACCGCTGGGTTACCGGATCAGTACCGGTTCTGAAAAACCCAGTACCTCAGTTGGCGCCCAATGTGGGGCGATACCAGCGGTACCGGTCCAAGCCTGAGGTCCGTGAGGAGCTTCGTGTGAAAATTCTGGAGGAAGGCCGCCACTTCATCGACCCCTGCATGTCGACGTGGTCCGAAAGTCTTTGCTGCGAGGTTCCCCGCTTCCCGACGGCTACGAAGGACTGCTGCCCTGGCTATCGCCCTGATTTGGACCCTTGATGTTTGGTAGAGCGAAACTATAAGACGAGTCTTCTGGTGACGTCATCGATATTTTCAGTTAAGTATCAGTGGAGTGTCTCCCAGTCCTTAGTTGGACACTTGGTTTGGTCCTTAGTTGGACATTTGGTTTGGTATCCCTTCGGGATCACTTTGATTTGGAACTTGCAAGTACCAAAGCCGAAGGACTCGTGTATTCACTAGACTATCGTAAACGATAATCCTTTGAAGTTTGAAGCTAGACTAGTGAGCGAAGATGCCTGGTCTTAGCAGACTTGGAAATTTGTTTTGTCTTGGTTGTAAAAGGGACTCCCGGTTGGAGGACTCATGTCCGGTTCCTCCGATTGGAACTCCAACCTATGAACTATATGTGAAGCACGGAGTAGGCCCCATCACATATAATGAAGTATGGATCCGTTACACCAGAAAAGATGGTGTTTTAAAATGGCCCCAAAATGGTAGCTTTGACACAGAAATCTTAGATAACCTCGAAGTTAGACTTTTTAAGAAGAAAGCCTGGCCGGCAATGTTTGATTCTTTCCGCTTATGGCGTAAGGAAGCCAAGCAAAAGGAAATTAAATTACCTAAGAAAAATAAGAGAGAAAAAGGTATTTCGATTATGCAAGCTGCTATACAGTTTAAAGATAACGAAGTAGAACAGTTGAATGAACAGTTGCATAGGCGACATAAAATGACAGTAGATAAATGCTATCCAGTTTTGCCGCCTCTTCAGCAAGATGCAGCAAAAGACTCTGAAAAAGATCCCCTAATGTCGCATTTGCTAAGTTCGCCACCACCCTATGCGCAGAATGCAACGGCACCTCCGCAACCTCTAGTTGCACAACCAGTGGTTGCATTGCCTCCTGCTCCTCCCCAGCACCCACCAGCTATTCTTCAGTTGGTTCCTATTCCTCCGGTGCAGCCTCCTCAAGGGCCACCGGCTTTGACATCTGCTCTGCCTTTACTTCCTACAACTTTGACTACTATAGCGACTACCACTCCTGGTATTGTTTCTGACACTGCTTCTGTCTCTGCCTTGTCTCATTCTGTTTTTCCTCCTGTTCATTTGTCAACCTCTCCCTCAATCCGTCAGAGAATGACAAACACTGTGACCAGTCTTTTATCCCCTCTCTTTGGGTCATTAGCTACGACCCCAGTTTCAGAGCGTAAACAATTGCGTAGCCAATTGCCTGATGGCATGGAGAAAGAGACACTGAATTATTTGGCGCATAAATGGGTTACTGAACGAGCGAGATATGAACTAGAGTCTGTTATGGATGTCTTCCATCAGTGGGAAGAACCGAAACAGAGATACGTTTTTGAAAAAATGTGTACTTTTCTTTCTGAGGATTTAGAGGAAAATGGTTTGGAGCCCAATCCGCCTAAGTTGTGTCGTGTACGGTTCGATTTTGCGACAGGTTTGATTGTGGGATCAGATGTTGAGAAAGCAGTTGCGATGTTATTGTCATTTAGGACTGAAGGTGTTTCCAGGTTATTGTTTAAATATGATTCTTCTGCTAAAAAGAAAGGGAAACAGTACCCCATGAGAGAAGTTCCCCCACAGTGGAGGGAAGGGGACCCAAATGCTAATCCACCTGTCCTGCCTCATTTCCAGCGTGTATGGGTACACGTTCCATGGAAGCGAGCTGAAGTTTTAGCCCTTAAGCAGACATTGCCTGATCCCCGTAAGAATCCTACAGGGTATTACAAGGAATTGTCACAGACTGCGGGGTCTTGCATTATGAATTTAGCTGACATAGACATGTTGTTTGGGAATGTTGTTCCACAGCCTTTATGGGGAAAGATTCGCCATACAGACCATGCTCAAGAGTTAGGTGACACATGGGCTAATATTGCTGCTGCAGATGCCCGACAAATTGGTGGTGCTAAACCTGAGCCTTTAGTGACAGAGCTTCCTGGTAGGATTATTGATTGCATGAAAACTATAATGCCTGCGATGCGTGTAAACTGGGATAAATTGTCTGCATGTAAGCAAAAGAAAGAAGAAACGGTATCAGATTTCTTCACCAGGTTTGAAGAAACGTTTGTGGACCACAGTGGTCAAGATATGAGCACGGAAGGTGGTCAACGTTTGTTCGTCGATAAATTTGTGCATAATCTGCTTCCTGAGTTGTGCAAAAAGTTAAAAGACTCAGAAAGTTCTTGGACAGTTTCCTCTTCAGCACAGATATTGGCTACTGCACAGTACTACGAAAATAGAGATAAAGATGAGAGAGATAGAGTAGAGAAGAAAACAAAAGAATTGAAAACGAAGGTTCTGTTACAACAAGCGTACCCGCCACGTGGTGGTCAGAATAGTGGTGCACAGAACAACTATCAGAATAACTATCAGCCCCAACCGTTTTAGAGAAACTCGCAAAGAGCCGAGTATGCTCAACCACGTATCCCAGTAGGTCCCAATCAGTGTTCATATTGCAAGGAAGAGGGTCATTTCAAGTATAGTTGCCCTGCTTTGCTACAGCGCGCAAATGGTACTTCCGGTTTAAGAGGTCGAGGTGTTCCACAAACACCTAGAGGAAGAGGACGTGGATATGTTCCCCAGAGCGCGCGCCCATTCCTCCCTCAAAACTCAATGAACAGATTTGATCAACAGGTTAATGCATCTGGTAGGACGGCTCAGTACTATACTGATGATTACTATACAGAGGATGAGCATTTGGACAGTAATGATTGCTAGGACAGCCATAGACAAAGAGAGGGAGTTGTTTCAGTTCCAGTAGATCAGAGTGGGCCTTATGTTAAGGTGATTGCATCAGGTGTGTCAGAAACTTTTCTGTTGGATACTGGTGCTACCAAGAGTTCTATTATGCACTCAAAACTCCCTGGCGCACCTTTGTCTGGCGAAACAAATGTATCAGTAGGGTTTTCCGGCGCCCCAGTTAGAAATCCGATTTCTAACCCTATATCTCTTTCTGTTGGACCTTGTAAATTTGAAACACCCCTTATTTTGACGACAGGTTGTGGCGAGAACTTGTTAGGATTAGATCTGTTAAAGAGATTGTATGCGACATTGTATTGCTCTCCTTCTGGAGTGCAACTCACATTGGGTAAGAAAGTGGTTTCACCAATGTATTTGTCAAAGGACAGATTTCCACCAGAATTTTCGTCTCTTCCTAATACTCTTTGGGCTACTGGACCTAATGATGTAGGTCTTTTGGAAATTCAGCCATATGTGATAACATTAAAAGCCAATGTTAAAATGCCACGTATTCCCCAATACAAGATCTCTAGTGAAGGGGAAAAAGCGTTGTTGGCAATTATTCGTGATCTGATTAAGAAGGATGTAATTGAAGAGACAAGAGGCAACGTTTGCAATAGTCCTGTTTTGCCTGTCTTGAAGCATACTGACCCTACTCAGCCACCTGTTTATAGGTTTGTAATTGACCTTAGAGAGGTGAACAAAATAGTTGTGCCACAGTTTCCAGTCGTCCCCGATATCACTGCATTGTTGACAATGATTCCAGCTTCAGCCACTTGGTTTTCAGTAATAGACCTGAAAAATGCTTTCTTCAGCATCCCTATTGCAGAAGAGAGCAGTGACATTTTTGGCTTCAATTTAGGAGGACGAAGCTTCAGATTTAAGAGAGCTCCTCAAGGCTATTGTGAAAGTCCATCTATCTATAGTCAGGCTTTGAAAGCACAACTTGACACTCTTATGTTACCTGATGGCGCCACTCTCATTCAATATGTCGATGATTTGCTAGTTGCCGCAGATACTAAGGAGTTCTGTAAAGAAGCAACATTGTCATTATTGCGTCATTTGTCTGATTTACACCACAAAGTGTCCCTTTCAAAGTTACAGTATTGTCAAAAAGAAGTGACCTATTTAGGTAATCTCTTTTCGAAGGAGGGAAGGCAACTGACCCCAGAGAGAATCAGGGCTGTTGCAGCAATGAGTGTGCCAAGAACACAAAGAGAAGTGCGTGCTTTCTTGGGTATTACATCATATTGCAGACAATGGATACCTAATTTTTCATTAATAGCCAAACCCTTGGTGGCATTAACTTGTAAAGATATACCAAATCCCGTCCCATGGTCTGAAGATTGTCAGAAAAGTTTTGTCAAATTACGTGATGCATTATGTTCAGCTCCTGTGTTGGGTACCCCCAACTACAGCAAGCCTTTTACATTGTATGTCCATGAGAAAGAAGGTTGTGCGTTAGCAGTTTTGACACAACAGTTTGGAGACAGGGAGCGTCCATGCGCCTATTTTTCTTCAACCTTAGACCCAGTAGCTAAGGCACTACCGAGCTGCTTAAGAGCGGCAGCGGCAGCTGCTGTTTCTATCCGACAGTCTGCTGGTTTAGTGATGAATAACACATTAATCGTAATGGTTCCACATGCAGTGGACACGTTGTTAAACAGAACCAAGACACAGCATTTAACTAGTGCTCGATTGTCAGGTTACGAGTTGACATTGTTAGCAAGCCATGTACATATAAAAAGATGCACTACACTTAACCCAGCTACGTTATTGCCAATTGTGACGGAGTTAGATACTTCTGAACAACATGATTGTCTCTATAGAACAGAAGAAGAAACGAAAGGGAGAATAGACCTTCTGGACACTCCCATTGCAAAGAGTGATGGTACTTTGTGGGTGGATGGTTCATGCTTTAAGCTCCCGAATGGTGACACGACTGCGGCGTATGCTGTGACAACTTTGTGTACGATTGTTGAAGCTGCACGTATCCCACATAATTCAGCCCAAGCAGCTGAGTTAATAGCCCTAACAAGAGCATGTACAGTATCAAAAGGAATGAAAGTGACTATCTATACCGATAGCCAATATGCGTTTGGTGTGGCCCATAGTTTTGGGCGTTTGTGGAAGGAACGTGGGTTCCTGACCTCGCATGGAACTAAAATACAGCATGGTCAGTTGGTAAATGAGCTCCTTGATTCACTTACTTTACTGTTGCAAGTTGCGATTGTGAAGTGTAGCGCACATAAAAAGGTGACTGATGATGTTGGTCGTGGGAATGCATTTGCTGACGAGGTCGCAAAAGAAACGGCAAGGAATGTGATGAGCCGAATGTATGTCGCGGGCCCTGCAAGATGGATTGGGGATGTTGGAATGTGTGAAGACACGATAGAAAGCGTGAAATCGATTCAAGCTGAAGCCACAGAGAGAGAATTGAGTGTGTGGAGAGAAAGTACAGGTAAATTGGATGCGAATGGTTGTTGGGTCGAGTTGTCAGAACATCAAAGATGGTTGCTACCCGATGCGTATGTGCTTGCAGTAGTTACAATGGCCATTGGAATGGCTCACATCAGTGTGAAAGGGATTTGTAAGTTGTTGGCCCCAGTATGGCAAAATGCAGGAATTCCCAAGTGCGCAGAAAATGTGGTTAAAAATTGCATGGTATGCCTGAAACACAACCCTGGTAGAGGAACCCCAACTCCAGCTGGTCATTTTGCACCTCCTACGTATCCGTTTGAGGTTTTGCAGCTAGATTTCATCCACATGGAGAGGTGCAACAACTTAAAATACGTACTCGTTGTTGTTTGTGCCTTTTCAAGATGGGTGGAAGCCTATCCCCTAAAAGACAATACTGCGCTATCCACAGCCAAAGCCCTTGTGAAAGAGTTCTTCCCTAGATTCGGAATGCCGAGAATGATCTGGAGTGACAATGGAAGTGAATTTGTGGGTCAAGTGATGAAGAAAGTATGCGAAGGGCTAGGCATAAACCAAAAGTTTCACGCTGCAAATCACCCCCAATCAGCTGGATTAGTGGAGTGCTATAATGGCACTCTAAAGCTAAAATTGGCCAAGATACAAGCGAGCTCTGGTCTCAAATGGCCTGACGCTCTACCCTTAGCACTCCTATCAACCAGAATGACTGTGCATTCACGAGTGAAACTTAGTCCTTATGAAATAGTCTTCGGCCGCCCGGCCAATATATGGGGAGTGCCTAGGCCCAAGAAGTTTAGCGAGATAGAGCATCCTGTTTTGCTTGACTATCGGTACGAATTGACGGCTAAATTGCGTGTCTTACATCAACAGGTCCACGACACCCTGCCTATGGTCTCTGAATCTCCAGGTCATCCCATTGAGCCTGGATCCTGGATTTTAATAAAGAAGTTTCAGCGAACCAAAAACGAGCAGCCCAGGTGGACCGGACCGCACCTCATTCTTCTCTCCACAAGATCAGCTGTTCGAGTAGAAGGGAAGAAACACTGGATCCATGGGACCCATTGCAAAAGGGTACCCCTACCTCTTCCATATGACCGGTGGGTCCAGGAAGGTGTCACCGACTCAGAGACTGAAACCGTGCCACGTTTTCTGCCTTTCAGCGATGCACGAATAAAAGGAACACTCACTGAGAAAGAAAGTGATGACATTTTACAATCAGCAGTATCACCGTCAGTTCGATTGGACACTACAGAACCTGAACTCCTTTTTCAGGACCACACGATACCTGGGACTAACCGTTATAATCTACGACCAAGAATAAAGGACAAATAAAACAGTTTTCTTTTCTTCCCTTTAGCAAAGTTCTCCAATATGGAAAATTATTTTTGAATGACTTTTTGTTTTTTTATGTGTTTTTTGAACCTCCATCCGGGTTCAGCTGTAGGATCGTGGCTGAAAAGACTTAGGGGGGTAGCCTATGGACACAAGGTCTACAGGTCTGGTTTGTTCTAGGGCGGCCTGGAACATTCAGAACACTCCTAAGTGAAGTAAACCAACCGCCACGAACGGCAACGGTTAGAGGATGGAATCTTTCCAAAATGGAGAACATGTTGAAAGACTGAGTTTCAAGAAGAGAATATGTGAAACGATAACCAGGAAACGGTTTTTGCTGCTGTGCATTTTTATGTTATTTAGTATACTTATGTTTTTTATAGGATATATTTTATTCTGTTTTAACGTGATATTGGCACCCACTACCTCGTCTACACCTCCTCCTTCCACTGTTTCCCCACATTCTTTTCAACTCCTCCCTAAACATGAATCTGCTAGGAGACTAGAGTTCATTAATAACTCCTTCATCCAGCTTTTGCACCAACACCAACTAGTGATAAATACAACTAACTGTTGGGTGTGTGGCCTTATGCCTCACACAGCAGATAAAGGTATCCCTTATCTGATCCTGCCTTTCAGCCACAATGGTTCCGTGTGGGCATTCAGAACGATATTCATCCATGCACACTACCCCCTACGTTTTGCGGAAGACAACCCTAAGAAAGATGCTTTAGTTAAAGGTATCATAGACATGATGAAGGACAATATCTTCTACGAGACTATCCCCAGAGATGAGACAATGGCATATATAGGATGGAACATGACCGGATATGAAGCCACAATGAGTGAGAAACAGCAAGCTAAGATATCTTCCCTGATTTGGGTTGTACCCCATCAGGGTCACCTGTGTCTGCAAGGTACTGGCAAGAATCCCAGAGCTCAGCTAGGGGAAAGCGTCTGCACTGAGACATATGTCTTCGCATCTCAGACCTCCCCTCCGCTCTTGGCAGCTAAGGGTACCTATTTCATCTGCCATGATAGAGCCTTTACATGGTTGCCCCCTGACTTTTCGGGCACATGCTTCGTTTCGTTCCTGTTGCCCCCTACCTACACAGCAGCGGCAGATTACCACAAGACAAGGATAGTTAGAGGCGTCTTCAGTGAAGAAGACACTGCAGGACAAGAATTTGGGGACTTCGTAAAGGGTTTTCTGCCGTTCTGGGGAAAAATAAGTAACAGCAGGAGCATAAGGCAATTGATAAGAGTGGTTGAATCCACCTTGGCTGAAACCGCTGGTGCCCTTGGTAACTTGACTGCTGAGCTCCAGTCGGATCGTCTTATGACCCTTCAGAACAGGGTCGCATTAGATGTCATACTTGCAGACCGGGGTGGAGTATGTACATTGATCCAATCGAGTTGCTGTGTTTTTGTCCCAGATAACGCTCCAACAGTATACCAGGCCATCTCCAAACTGCATAGAATTTCCGAATCTATTCATTTAGATAAAGGAGATTGGTCATTAATGGGATGGTTCTGGGAACTGATATCAGCATGGGGATGGAAGATTCTGATGGCCATTGGGATGATCTTGGCCATTCTTTTCCTGTTCTGTCTATGCGTGCAGTGTGCTCCTGCGATATGTGGTTTCTGTGTTACATCATGCATAAGGAAACCTGCACCAAGAGACGAGCTAAATACTAGGATGATGTTACAGCAACATCTCAACGACTTTAGAAACATAGACCTGGACTCAGATTAGCATGAGAATAGCTTTATTGCCTATGTAAGGGCAAAAGGAGGGTTTGTGGTTCTAAAAATTCTGGACCCATGTAATTTACTTTGCCACAGCAGTACGATTTTAGTATCAAAAGACCGACAATGACTAGTACACTAAGCATGAGCATTTTCGCTCAATTCCAGCAGCGTTTTCACCTCGAAATCGCCATTTTCGTCCTGCACTCGTGGCTCCCATTTTTAAAAGTTGCCCTCACATAGGCTTATAATACAGTCAGATTTGATTCCAAGGACACGTACACCTTGATTGACTTTTCTCTGACCTGGGCAAGCTGGAACCATTGCCTCAGGCCAAACCTGTTTGGTCAGTCCCTCTCCCAGTGGCCGAATCAGATAGCATCAAGGCACACCATGCCATAAAACCCTTATTATCGCTCACACACCCTGCCTAATCTTGCTCACACCTGCACCTGCTCTTTTCTTCTTCTTACTTTACGAGGGGAAGGTGCCCGTTTTTATTGGGGGTCCACACTTATCTGATGTAAAATACTAGGCCTTGCCGGGTAATTTATTATGGGTTGGATGACATGAAATATGAGGTTTCATCATGACACTGTTTTTTCCTTTGTAGTGAAAACATGTGAATGACCAACCAAAATGTCAAGAATGTTTGCCTGAAGCTTAAAAAACTGTATATAAGGAAACCTGATATTGCATTGACACACAGTCTCCTGAGAACATACAAACCGTGCTGTTGTACTTCTAGGACGCTTGTTACTTGGTTGCAGCCAATAAATTCGATCTTTGACTTCACCTAGAAGACTCTGAGTTTCTGTGGTCTGAATCAGGAAAGTACCCGAGGTCTTTGGGTGTACCCTGGCACCGCTGGGTTACCGGATCAGTACCGGTTCTGAAAAACCCAGTACCTCAATATGTCCTGCCTTCTACATACATGGCACCCTGCCCAGAGGGCTAGCTAGGGCGTACCTTAGGGGTGACTTACATGTAGTAAAAGGGGAGTTCTGGGCCTGGCAAGTACATTTAGATGCCAGGCCCCTGTGGCAGGAAACTGCGCACACAGGCTCTGCGCTAGCAGGCCTTAGATAGGTTTGACAGGCTACTTCAGTGGGTGGTGCAAGCAGCACTGCAGGCCCACTAGTAGCATTTAATTTACAGGCCCTGGGTATAGGGATACCACTTTACAAGGGACTTATAGGCAAATTAAATATGCCAATTAGGTATAATCCAATCATACCAAATTTGTAAGAGAGAGCACATGCACTTTAGCACTGGTTAGCAGTGAAATAGTGCTCAGAGTCAAAATGTCAGGCAACAAAGGTCAGAAAAAATAAGGAGGCAAAAAGCAAAAAGTCTGGGGAATGACCCTGTAAAAGGGCCAGGTCCAACAGATCTGCTGAGGGTTTTTTAAGGAGATGTATCTTTGCATGCTTTCAGGCTTCTGGAAAAAGAGTTGATGGAGAGTTTGTGAATTGGGGTCACAGCTGTGCTGATGGTCCTCAGTCCATTGGCGAAGATGTGGTGTGGGCAGTGGTCCGATGGTGCTCCTGAAAGCATGGATTGCATGGTTGTGTGGCTTTTAATATGGTGATGGTGGGGCAGGTGATGATGGGGTTAGTCTCAGTGAGCAGAAGGGCTGTGATGGCAGAAGAATCTGGCTGGGGATTTAAGTTGTTGTAGATGTTGTTCACCTTTTTGCTGAAAAAGTAGGAGCAATAAAGGGAAATCCTTTGTGATGACAAAGTTTTACTGGCATTGTGCGGTTTTTGATGCATTCTGTCAGTGTTGACTGCTTGGTGTATTTTATTTGCTAGTGGTAGATGCTGAGGGGTGATTTGTAGGTGCTTTTGACTGTATTGTCATGGGTCTGTCTTGATTTGCTTGCAGTGATGTTTGGTGACTCTTCTTTTTTCCATTTGTTGCCAGTGTTTGGTTTCCATTATAGCTTTTTTCAACTTGACATCTATTTCTAATGATGATTTTTACAAGTTTTTCTTTAACACTAGAATATGACTCACACACATTTATTCTTGATAGTCTGCACATTTATTTCCAGGGTTGTACAATCAGAAGGTGATGTCCTTATATTTTTTGGGCTCGTAGGAGACAACTCTTTCTCCTTAGATAAACTGAAGATGCTGTTCTGCACCTCTAGCATATTATAATAAGGATAGTGTTTTATTGTATAATCAGGATCCATGCTAAACTTGGTGAGAGAAGTACTTCATGCTGAGGTTATCATGGAACTGCTCTGTGTGCTGTGACTGAGATGCAGCCTTGCTGACTCAGACCTTCATCCTCAGAACAAAGATAGCCTGTACACATAGATGGGTTTATTTGTAAATGCACTGGGGTTAGATCATCCCAACAAATCTAGCAGAGGGGTACTCTCACTATTCACTCTTTAGTGAATAGGTACTACTGACGGATAAAAGTAACTTTAGTAACAATTAACATGTTTGATTTGTTTGTATTTTCAGCATTCTAATAATGCATATTACAATGTCGTGTCTCATCTCCTTAATAATCACAGCTTATGTTTTATTTACAATAAGATTTTTTCAAGTAATATTTGAAAATGTACTTTCATATCTTTTCTTTGTGACAACTTGGGTATGCAAAAATAGCAAACGAAAGGGTTAGATCGCTGTCCACAAATTCCTTGGTAATATGAATGGTCATGTTTGAGGTGTTATGCGGTTCCCATTTTGATAATAGGACTGCATGTCTAGGATGGCAGCACCACTGAGTTAGTGGGACTGAGTGCAACCCACGCTGCTTGGTAACTATTGGCCTAATTCCTGGCTAGCTCACAGTGCCTCACGGAACCTCCAAACTTGTCAGGATAAAAGGTGCTTACAGAAACCTTAACATAACACTTGGACTCCTCAAGGAACTCATGGAAACAGATCATACCTCTTCTACTCAGTTACTCAAGCATGCTAAGGCAAAACACAAAATGCAAAGTGGATTTCAATGTTTTTATTGACACCATCACATTCCGGCATAAAGACCATGTGCTGCAATAATTAGGCAAATGAAACAGAGCAAAGTAACCAACATTAAAGTCAAAGTGAAGAGAATAAACAACACCACCATGTTGTGCTTTCTAGATAGTCTAGAAATTCTTGCCAAAAACCTATGACTAGCTCTGAGAGCATAGTGGCTGTAAGCCTCTATCTAGCTCAACCTAAGGGATTAGCCCCAGACCCATACCTGAATCAAATAGCATAGGTCTGCCTGTTGTGTGGATGGCAATCCTCTCAGGAGGTTAAGTAATCAGCGCCAGTGTCAGTAAAGCTGTCTGTCATGTAGTATGCATCCCAGGATGATCATGACAAGAATGCCCTAGAACAACACCCACAGGCCTATGTGTAGTTTATATATTGTATATCAAAAAACAAGGGACCGGGAGTATTAGGACAGGTCCAGTGTGCAGTCTCCCTAGGCAATAAGTAACAATCAAGCTGAGCACACTGTTCCTAAGCATAGAGAAGACACATGGGCACTTCTAAATTTAGAAGCTAGAACCCTCACACATCTATTGGATGTCATGCTTCATCATTGGGTCTGCTCCTCATCGGGCTGGCGCTGCAATGCCAGATGGGCCCCTACAAGGGGCTCTGTGACAGAGATCTTTTTATATAAGCAGGCCACGAGGATAAGTAGGAACAAAACCAGACTTACCATGAAGAAGGGAGAGAACTAGAAATGTAAAATTGGCTCAAGAACCACCCAGCGTGGAGATGTGTGGCTCAATGGTTAGAGCGGCAGACCCTGATGCAGAAATCTGGCCCGGGACCAGGGTTCAATTCCTGCCTCGGTGGGTCTTGGGCTCAATTTCCTAGGACCTGATAATTCTCGCATTGGTGCCTAATCTAATTAATGGGTCCCACTCTGTAACTCTGGGCAATAGCTTGCTTAATCTCCACAACGGCCCCAACAGCGCTTTGGATGCCTGGCTTCACCTTGGAGGTTGCCCAGGAGTAGGCACCTCCCAGGGAAAAGCCAGGAGGGGTTCCACAGCGGTATGTGTACAGTGCCTTGAGACCCAAACGGGTGAGTAGTGCGCTATACAAGTACGAAGTTTACAGTTTACAGCGTCAGATTTATTATGAATGGTGGGTCTCGGACAAGATTATAAACACAAGAATTGGAAGGAAAATGATGTTCCTATACTCCAACCATTGACATTGTCTCTCACCCTAGCTAGAATGTCGACATGTTTCACGCCTCAGCTGTCTCTAAGGATCAATTGGCATTTTATCAGGACCACAAAAACCTTAGTTCCTCTAAAAAAAACACATTGGGAAAAAGAGAGAAAAAAAAAAGACTTACATGAACAACTACACAAAAAATAAAAAATCCTCAATCAGCGTACACCTGTAACAAGAAACAGACCACAACACAAAAAATGAGCAAATAGTCAGAAAAGCACAAATGTGATAAAATAGTCAGAAATGCACAAATGTGATAAAAATTGGTAGCATGCTAACATGCTATAAGTGAAAATGTAGACAGTGTGTCCTATAGCCATCAAGAAAGAAAGACCACAGGGCCACATCAATCAAATACATGATGTAGTGCTTACCCTCCACAATTAAGGAACAGGCATCATGGGAAAAGTGCTAGCCAAAGGACTGTTATCCCCTTTGGTAAAAGCAATAGTTATAAAAGAGAAATGTTTTGAAAAAATACCTATTGTCACATATTACAGTACCATCACAAAAATGATTATGCCATTTGTGTAAGACATAGGGTCAGTCTGTGGCCCAATCATGAGGAAATTAAGTATGGCTAAAAATAAACAAACATACCCCATGAAACTAAGGCAAAATTATTTCACGCAAATACTGATCGCAGAGTGGCTGTTGTGTCAAGCCGCGCGTCTAGTATAACGGACTGGAGAACAGTAAGAAAATCTACATCGTAACCAACATGGTGACCAGTATCTCTATAATCGCAAAGATGATAAATTGACGAAGGATAGTGACTCGCGGTCACGGACATGGCCCCCACTGGAGAGCCTTTAATCGCCTACCTGGAAATGCATTTATATAATGCCCGTACATCATTTGGTCAACAGTATTTATGTAATGCTGTCTCTCAGAGATAGAAGTTGGCTCCTGGGCTGGCAATATGAGTTAGCATATAATGTACTGTATTTAACAACCTTGGACAAGAAGTACAGATTAGACGTGGCACAAAGGCTGATTAAGGGTGCCGTGTGAACCGTGCCTTCCTAGAAGAAGCACATGCTAAAATATGTAAAAGCAAAGGCTGAAGCAGGCTTACAAATATATGAATAAAATGTGTATTAAGGTAAACTAAGGCACAAGTTGTGAAACTAAGCTAAGATGGGGGCCCAACCCAAGTACTAAAAGGGTCCTCGCGACAGAGGTTACCAACAACATCAATTACCCTGAAAGGTTAAGGGTTTAGATGTGGTACTGTGAGGTAGCCTAATAAATCAACATTTACTGATGATATAAGTAGACTAACGGGCATATTTTACAAGCCCCTAGTTTCACCTTGCGCCACCCTAGTGTCATTTATTTTACGCTAAGGCAGTGTTATGGAGGCCTTTTTCCCACAGCGCACTTGTGATGAAGCGTCCCGTCTTAAATAATTAATTAGTCTGGGACTCGTTTTAGGCCAATGAATCTTTTGACCCTGATTGAAGACACCTTAGGACGAGACAATTAATCAACATAGCAATCAATAGAACAATAAAGTTATCAATATTCACTATAGCAAATCGCATAGGTAAGAACCAAAACACACCAAGGCCTCTCAGTCATGAAATAACCACACAATATTTTGTAAGATTTATTATATGTATTCCCTATTGATTACACTCTACTAGCAAGTTTATTAGTCTCAAAACCAGAAAACACATCAACACTGTTATAATATGACAACTCAAATAAGATTTCATCAAAGCAAAATTAAAACCTTAGAACAAAGCACGACGTCAACATGGGTTATTCTCAGCAGAGTATCATCAGCGCATTCTTCAACAAAGCATAGATTCAGTCATTTGTCTATTTGCTTTCGTATAGTGAATTCCTTAACTAACCTCGAATCAGCATTTAGCATGTTGGGCTTCATGCAAAACACTTTAACAACACAAATTTAGAAAACATCTAACTATGGTATCTATCAAAAGAAGCAGTTGGTACCTAGAAAGAAAAGGGAAACAGACAATTACAATTTCATCATCATATAGTTACCCTCCGTAATGAGTCAGCATACAGAGTCAGTCTTCGTCCTCAGGACATCAGTTGATTCGCCATCAGCCAAGGCACACAGCAAAGTTCAGCAAGACGGGCAATAAGGGACCCTTCCCTCCGAAGGAGGAATAATATGAATCGGGCAAGGCAGAATAAGGATGGATCGAAGAGATAAACTGCAAAGTCTTTAAGACAGAGTGACAAAGTGTCTAGGCAATAGCAAAGGCACGTAATAGCTATGGCAAAGGAATGGCATATAATGGCTATAGAAAATGGCTCGGAATGGCATATATTGGCTGATTTTTCCTCGTGTCCTACGATTAAATCAAAATTGTCGAACAAGTCTCTAATTTCCAATTTGTCAATATTTGGTGCATCATTATCTCCATCCAATAGTCCAACGGTCACCCCATTAGAGCTTTCCACTTTTGACAGTTCTCACGCAGCTCATTGGTTCCTGGGTTTGACGCCTCCAACGGGTAGAATGTCAGGTGAGGAATAAGTGACATTTGTTACTCAAGTCACTAGTCCCATTGTCTTCCCTAGTCTAAATTACCTTATACCTGTTGCGAATTACACTGTTGCGCTCCACAAGAATGTCTCCTTGAGCAAGTCGGGTTCTCGTGAGAAATTTACTACGGTTACACACACATCTCTAATTTCTGGAAAAGTACAACTACATGTCCTTCAGCAAGTCAGCACATTGCACGTTAGAAAAACACATTTAATATGAAACCGGGCAGCTGGGCCCGACTCATGTTAACTAAGGCCTAGTGATTAATTAGCAAAACCTTAACACATAACTCCTAATACTAATACAAAATCATACATTAGTACATTAATATTTCATTATTAGTCAGTTTCAATTGTCAATGTATATGTTGGTGGCCACTCCCCGTGGGCACATTTCATACACATGCGTTAACGTTTACATTTTCTATGCGATTTCACTAAGCATTATATTGCAAGCTTCTCATGTTAATTATTAGATTTTAATCACCCTCCATCAATCCCTCCTCTGATGACTCTTGTAATCACACAAATCTTTCCTTTCACAACATTTCACTTTCTTAGTTGCTTCATTTCAATTTGTTCCCCCATTTTTGACTTTTCGTTTTTTGCTTTAAATATTTTCTCCCTTTTCTTTTCTTCTCTCCTCATATTGCGTTTTGCCAATTTTTCTCTAATTCTTTTACTAATTTGACATGATAACCATAGTCCGAATAAACAAGCTAAAACAATAAATATTCCTTTTAATATTTTTGCAAATATCCCATGCCAAATATTTCTAAACCAACTTCCCACTTTAGCAAGTCCCTTTCCAACCTTTTCGCAAACTTCAGGTTCTTTTAGCTCCTTCAAATCTGTACTATCTCTTGTTAGGTCAGTAAGCATACATCTAATCTTATTACTATTGTCGGGTATATAGGCACAACAATGCCTCTCATTAAGCATCTTACAGATTCCGCCAGTTTTCGCTAAAAGAATGTCTAAAGCAAGCCTATTTTGAAGAGTCATAGCCCTCTCTGCAGCAAGTTCAGTATCCACCAAGAGTATAGCTCCTGTGAAGTTTGTCAGCATGTTTTCCACAATAGTAGACAACTTTTGAATCTTTATGGAGTTTAAGATAACTCCCACTGAAGGAAATATTGCTCCAAATATATCACCCATGACAGCAGCAGCTGTCTCTCTTTTCCGTCTAGTATGATGTAATTCAGACACTTTAGGAAACTTCCTTAAGTCATCAAATTGGTAAATCTTTCGAAAAACTGTTCCAAAATAACATGTCCATACCATCCCTTTGGAAGACGGTAATAAGCATTAAGTCCACATATGTAATAGATCCCTGGGATCGCTGGATCCTGTCCATTTAACATGAACCTCCACTTACTCTGAAACAAAAACACATGTCTGCACTCACTCGTTCCCACAAATAAAGTGTTTTGGTAAGATTTTGGCCTATATATACAAAGCTTTCCTACGTGTAACGCATCTAAAGCTAATTTGCCTTGTGTCTTTATTGCAGTATAAGCATAATCATTTGCAAACGTTTTTTCTCTAATTCCTTTTCTAGCTTCTCTTTTAACGCTTTTCTTCTATCATCAGTGTGATCTAAAAAGCTCTTCTCTACAGGCGTTAGTTAGCAGGTTAGATTATTGCGATGTGCATAAGCTGTACCAAATGTCAGTGTGGGCGCAAAGAAACCCCTAACTATTTTTATACTATGATCTCTAGCTACCTTACTCAAATATTGATTTATAGGCAGAAAAGAAAACACTACATCTAGATTAGAATAGAAGTACTGAATATATTCTTGACCATAAAACCTTGTTAATAACAAACTACAATTTATCCTGTATGTTAACGGCAAACTATGATAGGTAACCCCTTCTTGTACTGACAAAGGAATTTTTGTGCACACATAACAATTCTTCGCATCCATTGTTTCAACATACTCATTCAACAAGCGATAGAGAACATTAGTAGATAGTTCCCCTTTTGTGTTAGTTCCCTCATGCAAATATTTCGTATCCTGCTCGAATCTCTCCCATGGTGTTAGTGTAGCAGTCTCAGGAATTTTAGCATTGTTAGCCTCACTCTTATCCACCAATGGCATTCCCACAATCACAGCTATGATTACTATTGCACACACAACACCCAAAATAATACCCAACCATCTACAAATCCTACTCCCCTTATTATTATCTCTAGTGTTAATCGTGATCTGTAAAGAATCAGAAAGCAGAACAATATAAAGGCAAACAATCAACTGAGGAAGGTCTAAAGCTCTTCTTTTTTTTTTTTTCTCAAGCAAAGTCTTTCTTTAGCAAGTATTTACAGCGTTTCACTCACTCCCAGGATCCTTGTCAAATCAGGTTAGCAGCTTGTCAAAATCGGTTTTCAAGTCAATTCAGGTTAACAGTGTCACATCCGGTAATTTATCAGTCTCTTTTTCTCTCAACTTTTTAGCTTTACTTCAAATTTAACACAATCTCTCTTCTCTATGGTCAAGTTCAGGTGCTGTAGTATTGACCTGGAACCTCTCGATCAAAACAGAATGCCAAGAATTCTTGTTGCCACTCAGCTGATGTTGCATACGCCCACTCAGGACCTGCGTACCTTCTGTTGGCTATCCTCTTTCTTTTCAGCTTTCGCTAGCCCTGCAATTCTCCATCACTAAGGTCTTCTCTTGATGGACCTGCAATTTGCTCAAGAGGAGTCTGCCCGCTTTGCTTCTCTCCTGACTCTTCCCCTTCGCCTTTTGGGTCTGTCGCAGGCTCAACTTCAAACCTGTATCCATCTGCTTCTGGGAGAACCTCTCTTTGCATCAGTTCTTCTGGTGCCTCAGTTGAGATAGGCTCACTGTCACCCCTCCGGGTCTCAGCTCTTGCTGGAGTGACCAAGCCATCCTCAACGGGCTCCCCTTCTGTCTCAGTTCCCTTTTGATTACTCTCCGGCCCTGAGACTTCCTTTTCTGTAGTTGTAGTTTTTGACAGTTCAATTTCCTCATCAGTTGGGCACGTCACCTTCTTTGTGTGACTGGCATGGATCCAGTTTGGAATTCCCGCACATTTCACAGCAGTAGTAGTTGTCAGTATCACTTGATACGGCCCCTTCCAACGTGGCTCCAAACACGATTTCCTCATGTGTTTCTTGAAAACAACCCAGTCACCGGCTTTCAGGTTGTGACCTGGATCATTTATCGGTGGCAGTGTGGTGGCTTCCACCTGGTGAGAGAAAGAGCGGACCACGTCAGCCAGACCCTTGCAGTAGTTCAACACCGTATCATCCGTGATATTCACAAGAGCATTTGCAGGCACTGCGGGCAATCTCATGGCTCGCCCCATGAGAATTTTATGAGGAGGCAGTCCTGTTTTCTTGTTGGGTGTATTTCTCATTGACATTAGCACTAAGGGCAACGCATCGGGCCATTTCAAGTTTGTAGCTGCACACATCTTTGCCATTCTCGACTTCAAGGTACCATTCATCTGTTCCACTAGTCCTGAGGCTTCTGGACGGTAGCTACAATGCAACTTCTGTTTAATGTTCAGTGCGGCACACAAGAGTTTAACCACCTCGTTGTTGAAGTGACTTCCTCTATCTGATTCTAGAGAGATCGGAAACCCGAAACGCGGTAACAACTCCCTAAGCAGCAACTTTGCTACGGTAAGGATGTCATTCCTACGTGTAGGGTAAGCTTCAATCCAGTGACTAAAGATGCACACAATCACCAACACGTACCTCAGACCTCCACACACAGGCATCTCAATAAAATCCATCTGCATCCTGCTAAATGGACCTCCTGCTCTCCCAATGTGGCTCAAATTCACCACGGTCCCTTTCCTCGCATTCATCTGTTGACAGATGATGCACCTGTGACAGATTACTTCTGCTGCTTGTCTGAATTTTGGGTTAAACCAGTCAATTTTGAACAACCTAATCATGGCATCTCTCCCAATATGTGTTTCTCCATGGTAAAACCTTGCAAACTGTGACAAAAGACTGTTTGGCAAAACCATTTTTCCCTCATCTGAAAACCCACAAGTCATCAGGTCTTTGTACACATTGCATTTTGAGCCAAGAGCGTTTCTCCTCTCTGCTGGCACGTCCCTGCAACAATTTTAACTTTTCCAGTGTGTCAACCACCCTCAAAGCATAAACTGTGCATGTCTCATTTTCAGTTTCCGATAGCAATTCCCACTGATCCTTGAACAATATACAGTTCATTGCACAAAACCTTGCGACTTGATCTGCATATCCGTTTCCCAATGACACAAAGTCTTGCAATTTAACATGAGTGCTGCATTTCACCACTGCAATTTCAAGAGGTAACTGAATCGCGTGCAACAATTCCTTAATTTTTTCACCGGAGAACCAGAAGAAGTCAGGAAACCCCTCTGGAACCATAATTGGCCAAAATCATGGACAATTCCAAATCCGTATCTGCTGTCAGTATAGATAGTCACTTTTAGTTTGTCAGCGGAATGGCATGCCCCAGTAAGAGCAACCAATTCAGCCACTTGAGCAGAATATACCCTTTCAAGCTAAGGTGCTTTCAGGATACCGGTGATTGTACACACCGCGTATCCAGCTCTTAGTACTCCTACTGAGTCTCTCAGATATGAACCATCAACAAAGATAATGTAATCATTTTCTTCCAATTGGGTATCTTTAATGTCAGGTCTTGGTTTGGTGCACAGTTTGGTTACCTCAAGACAATCATGTTCTACTTCCTCAGCATCATTAACATTTGTACTTTCATTGGGAAGCAAAGTTGCCGGGTTTAACACAGTACATCGTCTCAGCGATACATTAGGTGACCCCAATATAATCGTTTCATATTTTGTCAATCTAGCATTTGTGATGTGCTGCGTCTTGGTTCGGGTGAGTAGTATTTCGACTGAGTGTGGGACCATTACTGTCAAGGGATGTCCCATCACTATGCCTTCACACTGAGTGAGGCTCTGACCAACTGCTGCAACTGCACGCAGACAACCTGGTAAGGCTGCTGCGACTGGGTCCAAAGTAGCTGAAAAATATGCTACTGGTCGGTTTGCACCTTCATTGACCTGTGTCAGGACAGACAAAGAACAAGCATCACGTTCATGACAAAACAGTACAAAAGGGTTTGTGTAGTCAGGCATACCTAAAGCTGGAGCCCTGCACATGCACTCTCTCAGTTCAATTAATGACCTCATTTCTTTCTCGGACATAGTTAGAATATCTGGGCCATCCTTAACCTCTTTGACAGTCAACCTCACCAAAGGCTTAGAGATAATCGAGAAGTTGGGAATCCACTGGCGACAGTAGCCCACCATTCCCAAAAACATCCTCACGTCTCTTTTGGATGTCAGGGGACTCATTTGTACTATGGCTGTTACTCTTTCTTTGGATATTCTCCTTGACCCCTTTTCAATCAGGTGGCCTAAGTACTTCACCTCTTTCTGACAGTACTGTAGCTTCTTTGGGGACACTTGGGGGGTGATTTTAACCTTGGCGGACGGCGGAGGCCGTCCGCCAAGGTACCGCCGTGAAATGACCGCACCGCGGTCAAAAGACCGCGGCGGCCATTTAAACATTTCCTCTGGGCCGGCGGGTGCTCTCCGAAAGAGCGCCCGCCGGCCCAGAGGAAATGCCCCTGCAACGAGGACGCCGGCTCAGAATTGAGCAGGCGTAGTTGCAGGGGTGCGACGGGTGCAGTTGCACCCGTCGCGTATTTCAGTGTCTGCAAGGCAGACACTGAAATACTTTGCGGGGCCCTCTTACGGGGGCCCCTGCCGTGCCCATGCCATTGGCATGGGCACGGCAGGGGCCCCCAGGGGCCCCGCGGCACCCCCTACCGCCATCCTGTTCATGGCGGGTTTCCCGCCATGAACAGGATGGCGGTAGGGGCTGTCAGAATCCTCATGGCGGCGGAGCGCGCTCCGCCGCCATGAAGGGTTCCCCCGAGCAGCGGTAAGTCGGCGGGAGCCCGCCGACTTGCCGCTTCTGACCGCGGCTGAACCGCCGCGGTCAGAATGCTCGTGGGAGCACCGCCAGCCTGTTGGCGGTGCTCCCGTGGTCGGTGGCCCTGGCGGCCACCGGCCGCCAGGGTCAGAATGACCCCCTTTGTGTCCATTCTTTCCCAAATTATTCAGTAGGGCAATAGTATCATACCTGCAGTCATCTTTCGTTTTGGATGCAATCAACAAGTCATAAATGTACTGTACTAGAGTCGAATTAAAAGGCAGTTCCAATGACTCCAAATCCTTCTTCAATATTTGATTGAAGATGGAAGGCGATTCTGAAAACCATTGAGGAATCCGACACCAACTGTAAACCTTATGCAAGAATTTGCAACTGAATAGAAATTGGCTGTCCTCTTGAAGAGGCACAGAAAAGAACGCTTGAGACAGGTCCACAACCGTGAACCACTCTGCATCACATGGAACCTGAAACATGATTACTGCTGGATTTGGCACTATGGGGCAACATTTTACCACTATCTCATTAATTTTTCTCAGGTCTTGGACAATTCGAACTTTCCCACAAGGCTTTCTCAGTCCCATTATTGGCGAATTAATGGGCAGCTCATCACTTCTTTTAAGACGCCTTGCTTCACAAAGTCTGCAATTATCTGTGTCACTTGTATGA
The DNA here is from genome assembly GCF_031143425.1 of Pleurodeles waltl. Taxonomy (NCBI): domain Eukaryota; kingdom Metazoa; phylum Chordata; class Amphibia; order Caudata; family Salamandridae; genus Pleurodeles; species Pleurodeles waltl. The sequence goes on along the minus strand of NC_090442.1, from coordinate 445,165,421 downwards.
GGACGTCTTGTGCCATATGGTACTTCAGTACCTGGGGAAACACAGCATTCGGCTTCACATCTACTTTGACTGGTTCCACTCCTTTTATCAGTCCCACTTCCTTTCCTGTCAGGTCCCATACCTTCTCTGTCACCGTTCCCTGTAATTCTGTTGGCAAATCGGTCAATGTGAACATCGGTAAGAAGCTTATCAGAGGGTATTCCTCATCTGTGGCCTCCGTCTCTGGCTCTGAGATCTGACCATCGTCCCCTTCATCATCACTGTTTGTCTGCACCTCAATTCCCTCATTGGAACAGGTGATTGAACACCTCGTCTTACACAGCAAGTCTCTTCCCAGTAGGGATACGGGACTTGAATCACAGACTACAAACCTATGTAATCCCTGAAAGGTACCAATCTCAACCTGAACCGGATCTGTAATCGAATTCGTCAGGAGCTGATTTGCTACTCCTTCCACCTTTATGGTACGCCCTTAAAGCGGCAATTTCAGAACCTCTGCACTTCTGACTGTAGAGCGTGTAGCTCCTCTGTCAACCAGGAATGAAACCTTGTGACCCATCACCTTCCCTTGCACATAAGTTCCCCTCTGATCTACTTCTAGGGATGCTGCAAGCCTGCACTTCTCACTATCTGAACAATCATCCGACCAGTCATTGTTTATTCCATTCTCACCACGCAAAGGGAACTGTTGTACTGTATTATTTTGACTCATTGTTTGGCCTGTGACCTGTTGAGGAAGCATCACCTGTTGCTGTCCCATCAGAGCTAACGACAACTGCATTTGCTGTCTAGGTACCATAGGAATCTGCTGTTGCATTTGCTGCAACTGCGCTGGCTGAACACGTGGCATTTGCATTTGTTGCATAGACTGGAGACCCTGCATCTGAACCACATTATTCTGGAAGTTCGGATTTGGACCCCTCATTATTGGACCCCTCACATTTTGAAATGTACCGACATCATTGCTTTGTTGAACAACACTATCCTGCACCATCATTGGGCACTCCTGCATCCAGTGTCCCACGCCCCCGCACGCATGGCATGGCAACATCTTTTTCATCCCTTGCACGTCATTTTGAACCACAACAGTGTTCAAGTCTGGACCACGGTAAACAAAACCTCCTCGACCTCTGCCTCTTGTTTGCGGTTGGAACATTCCGTTCCCCTGAGGCTGTTGCTGTACCATCTGCTGTACTCCATTTCCCTTCATCCCTGCCTGAGCTGCCTTAATTTGCATCACCATCACTTTCTCTTTCAGCTTTCTCTGTTTCAATTCAATCTCATCGCTACAGTATTTGGCATACTGCAACACTTCATCAATCGGTTTCGCTTGCCAACAGATCAAATGATTCTTAATCGCCTGGCTAATCTCTGGCCTCAATCCTTCGACGAACTTGAACACAAGGTGATTCATATCTTTCAGTTTTATGACCTCCGTGCCACTATAGTGTTTGAATGCCTTTAACAACCTCTCATAGTAAGCATGTATCAACTCTTTGCCTTATTGTGCCGTTCGATCAATTTTCTGCCAATCCGTGACTTTCGGCGACACCTTTCATTTTAGAAACTCAATCACCTTACAGTAATACCTCATCACCTCAGGAGACGGTGCTCCAGTAATCTTGTCCCTTGCTGGTTCCTCTGTCGGCCAATCCACACTCCTCTTGCACTCAAGCCATAAGTCAGCTAGAACTATAATCTCAAATAGGATATTCAAGTCTTCACGGAGACACTTTGCAAGCTTCACAAACCTATCTGTCTGCTGATGCCATTCCATCGGCTTTTCCCTCAATCTGGTATAATCATTTGTGAATGACAAAATGTCACCTCTAGACCACCGTACATGGACCCCTCTAGATGTCTCCCTCATTGGTAACATCTTTATTGTTCCCGTGTCTGGCACAGTTTTCACCTGCTGCGGTTCCAGGCAGTCACTGTTCCTCTTATCTCTCTTCTTTGCCCATCTGCCTTCCTACTTCTCTAATGCTCCCCAAACTTGACCACTCTGCAGTATTTCCTTAAGGTGTGCCTTCATCCCAGTGGATCTCATATGATCAAAATCTTTAGGCTCGAAGTCTAACCTGTAACTACTCTTCAAATGCTTAGTATTGCCTAAGTCTATACCATATTTGTCTGCCAAATTCGCTAACCTCTGGTGCACCTTAATCACTTCTTTAGTTATTTTCAGGCACAGATACCTCAGTTCTGCTTCAGTGTATGTTTCTAAACTGTTCACTCCCATAGTCCCTTCAACAAGCTCCGCTGCTTCCACACCCAACCTCACAAAATTCAGGTATTCCTCTCTCTCTGACCGCTCTGCTGTCGCAGGAGTAGTCTGTGGAGTGTTAAGCTTGTCTAACCACTCAGTTAACTGTTGCGCCGTTAAGCCTTGAAACAAGATATTTCCAGTCTGCGTCATTGGTGTCTGTGACGTATTTTCTCTCAATACCTGTGGTGTCAGTAGACCCAAACCTGCTTGTCTCATGGTCTCTAAAGGAACCCCAATCCGACTGAAGTCCAACAAGGATCTAGATCTCTTGACTGTCTGTTCTCCCGGTGTCCTCCCTTGGGAACTTCCCGTGAACCCTCCTCTTATCACCTCTTGAGTCATTACCCCTTGGTCACATACACTAGGCTTCGCCTGCGCATATAGCGGTACTGGCGGACCAACGGTAATCGGCAATGATATAGAGGCTGGTGCCTGTCTGTTTCCCAGTCCTGGTGGAGCATTAACTCCCATAGCTTGATTCATCATAGGTGCTGTAACTGACTGTGGTCCTGCGACCGAAGTGTAATTCGGAACCACCTGTTGCTGCGGCAGCAATTGTGGAGTTGGCTCAATCTGCACTAACTTTGATCTCGTGTAGACTGGATCAGGTGGCACTATCAAACTCGTAGTTTTCTCTAATACTGGGACATCAGGGTAGAGCCTCTGAATTGGCAGTGGTTGTAACTGTATCTACGTCTCGGGTGCAGTGGATACACAAGCACCATTCTGTATCGGAGCTGATGTGATAACGTTATTTGCCTGTGCTGTATTTGTGTTCCCCTGACTTTGTGTTGAATTTACGGGACCTGCACTAGTACTCGGTCTATTGTCATTTATGGCATATGGTGGTGGTCGATCATGTAACAACTGATTTAGAAACTTGTCATCATCCGAATCGTCTGCATCTACCCAAGACTTCTGAGTCTCCTTCTGCTTGCTAGAGCCCTTGTCTGTTTTACAAGTGGCCTTTCTTCCCTGTGTTTCGGCTCCTTGAGTTATTGCCGGAAACATCCTAACTCTGTCTGTTATTTCCCTTCTCCACATCCTGCTCTCACTATCCCATCTAGCTTCTGCTAAGGTCTTTTCTGCTTTCCTCATTCTCCGCTCGAATTTCTGTTGCCTCTGTCGTATGGCCATTAATTCCCAAATTGCTAATGCCCCAAACTGAGCTGGTCTCGGAGGCAGCTTCTGTTCATTTAGCTCTTTTCGCAAATTTTCTAGAACCCCTATGTTAAATGTTCCATTCTCTGGAAACGCCAAACACCCATCTTTCTCTGTTAATTTGCACCAATGCTTTAGCCAAAGGCATTGCGCAACTCCCTTCTCCTCCATTTCCACATAAGCCGGAGTATCCTCTGGCGGTGTAGGCTCCCACACTCGCTGTAATGTACGCATCTCCCCTCAAAGCACTCTTTAAAGCCTTGAAAAACTTCATTTTCTTGTCTTTTATTTTGTTTAGAAACTAAACAGGAAGTGACTTTAATTCCCAGAACACTCTTCGCCTACCTTCCCAACCAATTGCATCTCACGGATGGCTGTCAATCCGTGCGTGACCCCTCTCGGCAATTAACCTATCCCAGCACGGCTCCAATGACGTCACACTCACACACACTGCGGCTGAGAAAGTCTTGCAGCTTGTCTTCCTCACTGTCTATTCACACAAAAACGAATGCAATATATTGCAAGCACTTTAACAACAAAACCCAAATTTGCCGGTTTACTACAGGAAGGGTAACACAATCGCTTCAGAACTTTACAGAGATTTCACTTAAAGCCACGGCCGCTACTTTCTCCTTCTCAGATCCCGCACTCGCAAGCAGAATTTGACACGCAAATTCTACTCTCGACTTGTCAATGGTTCGTTCTAGTGCACTTTACAACTTGCCTAATCTCCATCGAAGGTTTCACTCACACAATTTGACTCAAACTCGACTTGTCAACCACGCCTGATTGACCTATTAAACAGCGCAAATTACATCATAAACCAAGTGTCTCATACACTTATCAATATACTCCGGAGCCTTAGACCACGCCGGGTCCGTACATCACCAACAACCACATGGAAAAATTTTGAGCAGAAAGCGCCGACTTCCCTACTCTCATACTGCGGAGTACGCCCACTCCTACCAAAACATTACCTGGCCTAAATTCTCAAAAACCTCACAATTCACCTGCGATATGCATAAGCTGAGCAAGCGCAAATTCTATGTCACACATACTATCACTAGAACGCCGAGAACATACCCAACTCACTTCGGCAAGCTCCGAGATTCTGGGAAAGTCATTGGGGATCATATCTCCGATTTGCATTATTTAAAAAAAAAACAATTCCAAAACAATGGTGCCTCGTCCTAGGGCCCCAAAGGGCCTAAACCGTCCTCTGCTACCAGAACTGATAACGCGTCCCGTCTTAAATAATTAATTAGTCTGGAACTCGTTTTAGGCCAATTAATCTTTTGACCCTGATTGAAGACACCTGACGGAGAGACAATTAATCAACATAGTAATCAATAGATCATAAAGTTATCAATATTCACTATAGCAAATCGCAGAGGTAAGAACCAAAACACACCAAGGCCTCTCAGTCATGAAATAACCACACAATATTTTGTAAGATTTATGATATTTATTCCCTATTGATTACACTCTACTAGCAAGTTTATTAGTCTCAAAACCAGAAAACATATCAACACTGTTATAATATGACAACTCGAATAAGATTTAATCAAAGCAAAATTAAAACATTAGAACAAAGCACGACGTCACCATGGATTATTCCCAGCAGAGTATCATTAGCGCATTCTTCAACAAAGCATAAATTCAGTCATTGTCTATTTGCCTTTCGTTTCGTGAATTCCTTAACTAACCTCGAATCAGCATTTAGCATGTTGGGCTTCATGCAAAACAATTTAACAACACAAATTTTGAAAACATTTAACTATGGTCTCTATCAAAAGAAGCAGTTGGTACCTAGAAAGAAAAGGCAAACAGACAATTACAATTTCATCATCATATAGTTACCCTCCGTAATGAGTCAGCATACAGAGTCAGTCTTCGTCCTCAGGACATCAGTTGATTTGCCATCAGCCAAGGGACACAGCAAAGTTCAGCAAGACGGGCAATAAGGGACCCTTCCCTCATAAGGAGGAATAGTATGAATCGGGCAAGGCAGAATAAGGATGGTTTGAAGAGATAAACCGCAGAGTCTTTAAGACAGAGTGACAAATTGTCTAGGCCATAGCAAAGGCACGTAATAGCTATGGCAAAGGAATGGCATATAATGGCTGTAGAAAATGGCTCGGAATGGCAGATATTGGCTGATTTTTCCTCGTGTCCTACGATTATATCAAAATTGTCGAACAAGTCTCTAATTTCCAATTGGTCAATATTTGGTGCATCATTATCTCCTTCCAATAGTCCAACGGTCACCCCGTTAGAGCTTTCCACTTTTGACAGTTCTCACACAGCTCATTGGTTCCTGGGTTTGACGCCTCCAACGGGTAGAATGTCAGGTGAGGAATAAGTGACATTTGTTACTCAAGTCAGTAGTCCCATTGTCTTCCCTAGTCTAAATTAAGTTGTACCTGTTGCAAATTATACTGTTGCGCTCCACAAGAATGTCTCCTTGAGCAAGTCGGATTCTCGTGAGAAAATTTACTACGGTTACACACACATCTCTAACTCCTGGAAAAGTACAACTACATGTCCTTCAGCAAGTCAGCACATTGCACGTTAGAAAAACACATTTAATATGAAACCAGGCAGCTAGGCCCGACTCATGTTCACTAAGGCCTAGTGATTAATTAGCAAAATCTTAACACATAACTCCTAATACTAATACAAAATCATACATTAGTACATTAATATTTCATTATTAGTCAGTTTCAATTATCATCGTATATGTTGGTGGCCACTCCCCGTGGGCACATTTCATACACATGCGATAACGTTTACATTTTCTATACGATTACACTAAGCATTATATTGCAAGCTTCTCATGTTAATTATTAGATTTTAATCATGCTCCAAAACTTTTAAAGTGGGGAAATGGTTTCATTACACCACTTTGTAAGCCCTTGTGCCACATTATGCCTGCATCAGGCACAAAGCATAATAAGGGGGCTTTGCCACGCAGGGAGGCCAGAAAAATTACACAGTGAAATTTACAACATTTCACTGCACCATGTTTTGTGTCATTTTTAATGCCTGCTCAGAGCGTGCGTTACAATTACACACCCATTTTAATCAATGGTCCTGCCCATGCTTTGCTGCAGAAGCGCCAACATTTTTTATGCTAATAAAGCAAAGCACCACAATAGCGTCAAAAATGTTTACAATATTGTCCTAATGACCCCATGGAGCGCCATATTGTAAATACGGTACAACCATGGTGTCATAAGGTGGGTCAGGGGCAATGCAAGAAAAGTGGCACATTGGGACTGATGCTCCACTTTCTTGTAAATATGGCCCTAAGTCTCTTTATTGTGAAGTTTTTGTTGACATAATACACAGTCCTACTAAATTCATAGGAACTGTATACCGCATGTACCAACTTGTTTAAGGCCTGGTCCTGATGGTATTAAGCAAGGCCAGGCCATCAGCACACAAAGTGATCCAGGTGTTGAATTGAATGATTATGGATTGTGAGCGGTCATTGCTTCTTCCAGGATCCCATTCTAGTTTCCTGGGCCAGATCTGGGAGGAGCTGTAACATGACGGTGGGAGATGAATAGGTTGGTGTGGACAAGCGCATTGCCCATCCAGGTGAGGGGATGAACTAGTGCACCATGATGTTCTTAACATTGATAATGATGGGATCCAGGCAGTGTCCTGTGACCGGGGTGGGGTCCTCTACTCTCTTGGTGAGTCCAAGTGTGGTCAGGTCCTCAACAAGGTTGTTGGTCCTCCAAGGGGTGGTTAAGGTCACCAAGGGCAATGAAGGAGCTAGAATTTAGCACCACAGGGGCAAAGAAGTCCACAATGCTGTTGCCAAACTTGGTGCGAGGTCTGGGAGGTTGATTTATGAAGGCACTTGTGAGGTCGGAGCTATCAGTGATGCAAAATTTAAATACCCGGTGTTTCAAGCTATTTCTGATGTTTTTGGGCATGGTGGAGTAGCGGATGTTTTCACTGAATATCCTGGCTAGTCATCCTCCAGGTCTGCAGGCTCTGTCCTGGCTTTAATTCTGGCGTATCAATGTGGTGATATGAGAGCAGATGACCGGGTGAGCAATATTTCAGTCAGGAAAGGGTAGGTCTGATGAGAGGTCATGCAGATGGTCCTACACTTTGGTGGTGTGTGCACAGTTTTGCTAGATATTTTAATAGAAATAAATGCATTAAAATATTAACCTGTATGAGAAAATTATAGGCCTAAATTAACACTGCAAGTTAAACATAGGTTTTTCTTTCTAACATGCACTTGAGAAGCATGCTAATATTTGAAAATTCCTAACTGCTATGGCTCAACTGAATTTACTTATTCTGAACTCAGTCATGGCGGTTCACATAGTATTTCATGATGATAACTTCCTACGCTAACAAAGACGTAATATTATTCTTTTCTGCTTAATCGCTTGCCTTACAATGGAATTGCAGCTTTGTTTAACTAATGTTAACATTTGTTTCTTTATGAATAGTCTTATAGTGTGAAGATATGTGAGAATGAAAATGACGAGATGTATTTGTACCTAAAACTTATATGACTGTCTTTCTTCCAGAAACCTAATGTGCAGGGGAACTTAAGTAGATGTTTCAGGGATGTTAAAAGTTTAGTTAAGTATATTATGTGTTTAGAATGCTGGTTGCTATAACTTACCATGTTAACAGAAACTATCCCTGTCGGATGGAAAACCTACATTCTGATTGGATCGAATAATAATTTTGGGGATCATTCCAACCCTGGCGGTCGGTGTTAAAGCGGCGGCCAACCCGCCAACAGGCAGGCAGTAAAAAAAATGGAATTCTGACCCTGGCGGAAACCGCCAACAGAGACCGCCACTTTAACACTCCGACTGCCACGGCGGGACAAACAAACAGCGCGGCGGTCACCGCCAACAGACAGACGGGAGACAATGTACCGCCCACCCTATCACAACCCACCAATCCGCCACCTTTTCCGGGGCGGTAGCCCCGCCGATAAAAACACGGCGGAAACAGCCATTACGAACGGAAAACGCTCACCTCTACACACTCCACGAGGAATCTGGACAGCTAGGAACCCGAACTACACATCCTACCAGCTATTATCTTCCTGCTCCTCTACCAGGAGCACGAACGCCGGCACAGAAGACAACAGTGAGTACTGCACCTACGACACAGGGGAGGGGGGAGGCAAAAAATTACGGGGACACACATACGCGACACACCCACCCTCACCCTCACCCACAACTACATACACATCAATGCAGAGCAACAACTCAGAGTGACACCCCCAAACCCCACGGAAGAATGCAAAGACAAAATAAAATGATCATGAAATTTTAAGTATATTGTACGGCTAAGTAAAAAAATATATCAAACATCTATAACTATATATACATATGTAAATTGTCCAGTCCAAATTGGGTATCAGCCATTGTTCATGGGCCAATGGGCCTAAACACATGGGCAAAGCCCACACAGGATACCCGACTCCAATGGAGAGAACACTGCAGGGGCATCAGATAGCAAAACTACAGGCACCTCAGGGGGAAGGGAAGGGGGGGCACCTCAGCCAGATGAGTCCACGACGCCAGATCCACGAGGGGCCTCCATGGCCACTGTTCAATCCTGGGGAGTGCAAAGCCACAGTCTCACAAGTCTCTACAGTGGGTGGATTGCCCACTGTGCCATCCTGGGGAGTGCAAAGCCACAGTCTCTCAAGTCTCTACAGTGGGTGGATTGCCCACTGTGCCATCCTGGGGAGTGCAAAGCCACAGTCTCACAAGTCTCTACAGTGGGTGGATTGCCCACTGTGCCATCCTGGGGAGTCTCACAAGTGAATTACAGACTCCACTGGTTCTGGAGGAGGCATGGTGCCCAGAGTGCTTCGTGCAGCCCTGCCCGACACAGATGCGGGCCTGCCCCTTCTGCCAATGGGCCAGCGGTGCTTGAGACGGCGGTGCCCAGCGGAGCGGTGCAGAGACGGCAGTGCCCAGCGGAGCGGTGCTTGAGTTGAAGGGCCCACCGGAGCGGTGCTTGAGTTGAAGGGCCCAGCGGAGCGGTGCTTGAGTTGAAGGGCCCAGCGGATCGGTGCTTGAGTTAAAGGGCCCAGCGGAGTGGTGCCGAGACGGCGGTGCCCAGCGGAGCGGTGCTTGAGATGAAGGGCCCAGCGGAGCGGTGCTTGAGATGAAGGGCCCAGCGGAGCGGTGCTTGAGATGAAAGGCCCAGCAGAGCGGTGCTTGAGTTGAAGGGCCCAGCGGAGCGGTGCAGAGACTGCGGTGCCCAGCGGAGCGGTGCTTGAGTTGAAGGGCCCAGCGGAGCGGTGCTTGAGTTGAAGGGCCCAGCGGAGCGGTGCAGAGACGGCGGTGCCCAGCAGAGCGGTGCTTGAGATGAAGGGCCCAGCGGAGCGGTGCTTGAGATGAAGGGCCCAGCGGAGCGGTGCAGAGACGGCGGTGCCCAGCGAGCGGTGCTTGAGATGAAGGGCCCAGCGGAGCGGTGCTTGAGATAAAGGGCCCAGCGGAGCGGTGCAGAGACGGCAGTGCCCAGCGGAGCGGTGCTTGAGATGAAGGGCCCAGAGGAGCGGCGCTTGAGATGAAGGGCCCAGCGGAGCGGTGCTTGAAATGAAGGGCCCAGCGGAGCGGTGCAGAGACGGCGGTGCCCAGCGGAGCAGTGCTTGAGATGAAGGGCCCAGCGGAGCGGTGCTTGAGATGAAGGGCCCAGCGGAGCGGTGCTTGAGATGAAGGGCCGAGCGGAGCGGTGCTTGAGATGAAGGGCCCAGCGGAGCGGTGCAGAGACGGCGGTGCCCAGCGGAGCAGTGCTTGAGATGAAGGGCCCAGCGGAGCGGTGCTTGTGATGAAGGGCCCAGCGGAGCGGTGCTTGAGATGAAAGGCCCAGCGGAGCGGTGCTTGAGATGAAGGGCCCAGCGGAGCGGTGCAGAGATGGCGGTGCCCTGTTCAGCGGTGCTTGACTTGAAGGGCCCTGTTCAGCGGTTCTTGACTTGAAGGGCCCTGTTCAGCGGTTCTTGAGATGGCGGTGCCCTGTTCAGCGGTGCTTGACTTGAAGGGCCCTGTTCAGCGGTTCTTGACTTGAAGGGCCCTGTTCAGCGGTTCTTGAGACGGCGGTGCCCTGTTCAGCGGTTCTTGACTTGAAGGGCCCTGTTCAGCGGTTCTTGACTTGAAGGGCCCTGTTCAGCGGTTCTTGACTTGAAGGGCCCTGTTCAGCGGTTATTGAGACGGCGGTGCCCTGTTCAGCGGTTCTTGACTTGAATGGCCCTGTTCAGCGGTGCTTGACTTGAAGGGCCCTGTTCAGCGGTTCTTGACTTGAAGGGCCCTGTTCAGCGGTTCTTGAGACGACGGTGCCCTGTTCAGCGGTGCTTGACTTGAAGGGCCCTGTTCAGCGGTTCTTGACTTGAAGGGCCCTGTTCAGCGGTTCTTGACTTGAAGGGCCCTGTTCAGCGGTTATTGAGACGGCGGTGCCCTGTTCAGCGGTTCTTGACTTGAATGGCCCTGTTCAGCGGTGCTTGACTTGAAGGGCCCTGTTCAGCGGTTCTTGACTTGAAGGGCCCTGTTCAGCGGTTCTTGAGACGACGGTGCCCTGTTCAGCGGTGCTTGACTTGAAGGGCCCTGTTCAGCGGTTCTTGACTTGATGGGCCCTGTTCAGCGGTGCTTGACTTGAAGGGCCCTGTTCAGCGTTTCTTGACTTGAAGGGCCCTGTTCAGCTGTTCTTGAGACGGCGGTGCCCTGTTCAGCGGTGCTTGACTTGAAGGGCCCTGTTCAGTTGTTCTTGACTTGAAGGGCCCTGTTCAGCGGTTCTTGAGACGGCGGTGCCCTGTTCAGCGGTGCTTGACTTGAAGGGCCCTGTTCAGCGGTTCTTGACTTGAAGGGCCCTGTTCAGCGGTTCTTGACTTGAAGGGCCCTGTTCAGCGGTGCTTGACTTGAAGGGCCCTGTTCAGCGGTGCTTGACTTGAAGGGCCCTGTTCAGCGGTTCTTGAGACGGCGGTGCCCTGTTCACCTTTTTTTGACTTGAAGGGCCCTGTTCAGCGGTGCTTGACTTGAAGGGCCCTGTTCAGCGGTTCTTGAGTTGAAGGGCCCTGTTCAGCGGTGCTTGACTTGAAGGGCCCTGTTCAGCGGTGCTTGACTTGAAGGGCCCTGTTCAGCGGTTCTTGACTTGAAGGGCCCTGTTCAGTGGTTCTTGACTTGAAGGGCCCTGTTCAGCGGTTCTTGACTTGAAGGGCCCTGTTCAGCGGTTCTTGACTTGAAGGGCCCTGTTCAGCGGCTCTTGAGACGGCGGTGCCCTGTTCAGCGGTGCTTGACTTGAAGGGCCCTGTTCAGCGGTTCTTGACTTGAAGGGCCCTGTTTAGCGGTTCTTGACTTGAAGGGCCCTGTTCAGCGGTTCTTGAGACGGCGGTGCCCTGTTCAGCGGTGCTTGACTTGAAGGGCCCTGTTCAGCGGTTCATGACTTGAAGGGCCTTGTTCAGCGGTTCTTGACTTGATGGGCCCTGTTCAGCGGTTCTTGACTTGAAGGGCCCTGTTCAGCGGTGCTTGACTTGAAGGGCCCTGTTCAGCGGTTCTTGAGACGGCGGTGCCCTCTTCAGCGGTTCTTGACTTGAAGGGCCCTGTTCAGCGGTGCTTGACTTGAAGGGCCCTGTTCAGCGGTTCTTGACTTGAAGGGCCCTGTTCAGCGGTTCTTGACTTGAAGGGCCCTGTTCAGCGGTTCTTGACTTGAACGGCCCTGTTCAGAGGTCCTTGACTTGAAGGGCCCTGTTCAGCGGTTCTTGACTTGAAGGGCCCTGATCAGCGGTGCTTGACTTGAAGAGCCCGAACGCTGAGGGGCTGCTGGGAGGGCGGAGCTGGTGCGCTGGGTGGCAGCTGTACCTGTTTTTGCGGTGGGCACGGATGTTGCCACCACCACAAGGGAGCTCCCTTCCGAGGACGTGTCTGTGTCGCTGGTTTCACCACGTTTCCCCGCTGTGGAGATCCCCTCGCCCTCCGTCTCAATGGTGAAATCCGAGTCAGTTGCATGGCCCTCCATGGCCATGTGAGATGCAGCTCCCTCGTGCTCCGATGCCACTTCTCCTCCACCTGATGATGCTAATGCACACATGAACAGGAAGACCACCAAAAAAGGGGGGGGGGGTGATGAAACAAAGACATGTTGAGTGCATGCATTGGCGACACCGTTGGCGGAGAGGACAGACACGGAAGCCCCATGCACTACGCCACGCACTTGGGGTACACTACTCAATCCGTGGGACATGGCCTACAAGCCTATGGACGACAACTCCACACATAGGTGACACAGGGCCATGAATAGCTGTACTAGGCAACCTACAGAGGTGGGGGCGGGGGCACAGGGCCATGCCTAACGGAGGGGCCTAGCCTACAGAAATCGCCCTGGCCTAGGGATACCCACAGCCCTCCTCCCCCACCCAGACACCTCCAATGTGCGCAAAATCAGCAGAATGTGCTTGTACTCACCCCCTTGTGTCTGCTGTGATGTCCTCACGCGCCCATCCAAATCGGGGTAGGCCACCGCCAGGATCCGGGACATCAGGGGGGTCAAATTACGACTGGCACCCCTCCTACGTTGGGAGGCCATCCCCAGCAGAGCCTCTGCGGTCTTCCTGCTCCAGTGGCGGATGTCCTCCCACCTCTTCCGGCAGTGGGTGCCCCGTCTGTTGTGCACCCCCAGGGTCCGGACGTCCTTGGCGATGGCACGCCAAATGTCGATTTTCTGATGGGCGCTGACCTATGTGACATGTACAGGGGGAGAAAATAAAAAATCATCACCTTCTGCATGCTCGATGTGAGTGGCCCCCCATCCCCACCCTTGCCATGCGGTACATGCTCTCATCTGTCGTTTGATGCATGCCTCATTCGCTCCCCTCCCCACCATCTTTCATTCACCCCACTCAACCCAGGCATTGGCCACAAAGCATGGTCCCAGTGTACTTACCTGTTGGTCTGGAGGACAGTAGAGTAGCGCATACTGGGGGAGGACCCCATCCACGAGTTTCTCCAATTCTTCAGAAGTGAAGGCAGGGGCCCTTTCCCCAGTCGCAGCAGCCATTGTCTCTTCCAGACCGAGGTCACAGCAGCACTTGCAGTATAGGTCCTCTCCTGTGGATGATCAGGTATCGAGTGATTAAGCAGATAGAAAATGGCGGTCACGCCCGTGGCGGTGCTTACCGCGGCGGTGCGTACCGCGACCGCCGGCGCACATTGCCATTGGCTCCTGAAACCCATAGGGTTCAATTATAACCAATGCGGTTTTGCGCCGCGGTCTTCGACCGCCTACCGCCACGGTGTGCCACGCCAGCGCATTGACCTCACATCCCACTGTCGCACTTCACAGGTCAGGCAGCCGCCATTTCAAGGGCCCCCATATCTTAATTACTACTGCGTCACACATACCTAGGCCTTGCATCAACACTCATACAAGCCATTCAATGCATTGAGAATCGTGTACTGTGCAAGCTGTGGGAACGTACCTGTGGGTTGCTTGACTCTGTGCTCCATGTTGTCCTTCCTAGGCACCGTCTGCTGGGACTTGCGAGGAGATGGAGGAATTTTCCCGTGTACAGACCGCTGGTGGACCTGTCGACAATGGAAGAAAGACATGTCATACTGACATACAGGCTTGACAGAGCCACTATACAGGAACTGTGTGCCCAGCTGGAGCCAGACCTGATGTCACCCATCCGCCAACCCACAGGGATCCCCCCTCTAGTGCAGGTTCTGTCAGTACTCAATGTTTTGGCAAGTGGGTCATTTCAAACAACAGTGGCCATTTCATCAGGGATGTCTCAGCCTATGTTTTCCAAGGTGTTGTCCAGAGTGTTGTCTGCCCTGCTGAAATACATGCGGAGCTACATTGTTTTCCCTGAGGTGGGCGATTTGGCTACAGTGAAGGGTGATTTATATGCGCTTGGACATATTCCCAACATCATTGGTGCAATTGATGGGACACATGTTGCTTTGGTCCCCCCCAGCACGAGTGAACAGGTGTACAGGAACAGAAAAAGTTATCATTCCATGAATGTCCAGGTGGTCTGTTTGGCTGACCAGTACATCTCCCATGTAAATGCCAAGTTCCCTGGGTCAGTGCATGACGCGTACATCATGTGAAATAGCAGCATCCCTTACGTTATGGAACTACTTCAGAGACACCGTGTGTGGCTAATTGGTGACTCTGGTTACCCCAACCTGTCATGGCTACTGACCCCAGCGAGGAATCCCAGGACAAGGGCAGAGGAACGGTACAATGAGGCCCATGGGGGTACTAGGAGGGTGATCGAGCGGACCTTCGGCCTCCTGAAGGCCAGGTTTAGGTGCCTCCATATGACAGGTGGATCCCTAATGTACTCACCAAAGAAGGTGTGCCATATCATCGTGGCCTGCTGTATGCTTCACAACCTGGCTTTGTGACGCCAGGTGCCTTTCCTGCAGGAGGATGGTCCAGATGGTGGTGTTGTGGCAGCTGTGGAGCCTGCGGAGAGTGAAGAGGAGGAAGACGAAGAGGACGACACAGGCAACAGGGACACAGTAATACAGCAGTATTTTCAATGACATGCAGGTAAGAATCAACACCGGCATTTTACATTTACTTAAAGTCTCCTGCCTCTCTACTGTCTGAATTTCCCCCCAGTGTATGTTAACTGAGTTGTGACTTTCCCTTCCAATTTCAGAGATGTGGGCCCCACTCCGTGACCTCTGCTTTGTTTCCCCATGGACTACAGCTGTGTGACAGTGGTATGTTGTCATCACAATGTAACTGGACATTTTGGCACGGTTCTGTGTAATACATTTGTTCAAAAATACAGGCAGACTCCAGAATCTTTTTGTGCAATAAGTGTGTTTATTAAAGTGCTCAACTTTGGGTAATGGTTGCAATTCGGTGAATGGTAATGGTGGAGGAATGTCCATGGCAGAGTCCAGATTTTCAGTCTCACAGGTGCATTGTCCATATGCCTGTGGAAGGTGGAGCAGGGGCAGTTTAAGGTTGGACAGGGTGACAATGTGGGACAGTGGGATGACAATCAGGGGGTATCCTTTCCTGGCGGGGGTCTTGGCATCTCACTCTGTCTTCTTCCTAGTTCGCAGGCCCCGCTTGCGGGGTGGTTCTCCTTCTGCAGTGGGTGGGGATCTGGTGGCCTGTTGTTCTTGTGTCGGGGCTCCTGTCCACTAGCGCCGGCGGAGGTGGTAGCCTGTTCTTGGTCCATGCTAGTGACAGGGGCCCTTTGTGGTACCACATGGTCCCGCAATGTGCTGACAATCTGATTGAGAGCCACAACAATGGTGCCCATTGCAGAACTGATGTTTCTGAGTTCTTCCCTGAACCCCATAAACTGTTCCTCCTGCAGTACCTGGATCTCCTAGAACCTTGCCAGGACCGTCGCCATCGTCTCCTGAGAGTGGTGGTATGCTCCCATGATGGAGGATAGGGCCTCGTGGAGAGTGGGTTCCCTGGGCCTATCCCCCCCCTGTTGCACAGTAGCCCTCCCAGTTCCCCTGTTTCTCTGGGCCTCTGTCCCCTGGACCGTGTGCCCACTACCACTGCCCCCAGGTCCCTGTTGTTGTTGGGGTGTTGGGTTAACCTGGGTGCCCTGTAGTGGTGGACACACCGCTGCTTGACGTGTCCTAGAGACAGAGGCATGGGCCCGCTGGGTGGGTGCTGTGCTGGTGTTCCCAGAGGGGGGTAAGTCTGCTGTGGCCTGTGGCTGTCTGAGGGGAACCGACTGTCCCGAAGTCCCCGATGGGCCTGGCTGGTCATCTGGGTCCAGGGAGACAGAGCTGCTGTCATCACTGTGGGCCTCTTCTGGGGGTGGAATGGACATTTCTGGACCCTCCTGGGCGGTGTTGTGGCGTTCGGGTCCTGCAGGGGTATATGAGTATGGTTATTGCTTCTGTGTGTGCCATAGCGTGCAATGGGTGGGTGCCCGTGTACCCCAGTGCGGGCATTCCCTTGTGGGGGCTGTTGTGACGGTGGTTTGGGGGGGATGGGTATGTGCAGTGGGCATGCTTAGGTGATGGGTGTCCATGGTTTGTGGTTGCATGCAGGGCTTGGTGTTGGGATGGGTGGGTTGTGGTGGTGAGACATTAGCAAGGAGGATGTGTGATGGGGTGGGGGGGAGGGTGGGGGTATGATTTGGCATGCTGGTGGGTGGGGGGATGAAGTAGTTGAGATTAGACTTATCAGAGTCCATTCCTCCACCTACTCCTGCAAGGCCCTCAGGATGCAGAATCACCAAAACCTGTTCCTCCCATGTTGTAAATTCTGGGGGTTGAGGTGGGGGTACGCCGCCAGTCTTCTGCACCGCGATGTTGTGTCTGGATACCATGGAACGCACCTTCCCCCGTTGGTCGTTCCACCGCTTCCTGATGTCGTCCCGATTTCATGGATGCTGACCCACAGCGTTGACCCTGTCCACTATTCTTTGCCATAGCTCCATCTTCCTGGCAATGGTGGTGTTCTGCACCTGTGTCCCGAAGAGCTGGGGCTCTACCCGAACTATTTCCTCCACCATGACCCTGAGTTCAGCGTCTGAAAACCTGGGGTGTCTTTGGGGTGCCATGGGGTGGTGTGGATGAGGTGTGGGGTGGTGTTTGTGGTGATGAGTGTGGTGGTGTGTGGTGTTTTGTGCGTGGATGTTGTGTGAGTGATGGTATTATGTGCCTGTGAATGCTCTGTACTAGCTGGTGGTGTCTCTCTCTGGCCTTAGTCAATAAATGGTGGTTGTAGGGGTTTGTGGGTGATGTGGGTGTGTGTTTTATATTGTGTTGGGTGTGTGGAAGTGGTGTTTGTATGTGTATCAGGTGTTTGTATTTCAAATTGTCCAATGTGGCAGTGTTTTGGAGCTGTGTGTGTCTTTTGACCGCGGCGGTGTGTACCGCCAATGGAATACCGCGGTTAAATGACCGCCACGTGGATTTGTGGGTCGGAATGGAATGGGCGTATTTCTGTTGGCGTGACGGTGGAGGTTTGGTCATCGCCAGTTTTTCGCTGGCCGTTGGTGTGGCGGACTTTTGTGGATGTCGGGTTTTTGGCGGTTTGCCTGTTGCGGGTCAGAATGACCGTGGCGGTTTCCCGTGCCCGCGGCGGTGTTATGGCGCTCTGCTGACCGGCGGTAAGCGCCTTTTACCACCGAGGTCAGAATGACCCCCTTTATCTATACTATTGTTAATCATTTGTAACTTTGCATAATGTATAAAACGTTTCTCAGGGAAAGAAGATTAGCAAATAGAGGAGATAGATCATGCCCTCACACTCTCCCCTGCCACTTGAATTCGCATTGAAAGCCAGGGACAACCGTAGTGGCTAGGCAGACTCTCAGATTCCTATTTTACATTTTTTCTTTGATACATTTCTCACTCAGTCCATTCTCTGTTGCTGAGTTTTCTAGAACTGATACAAGAGAGAACTTTTCACAAGTTATTCAGCTAAATATACTTTTCACTTAAGAAATTAGATTGAGGATCAGATTCATGGGGCACGCTTCATGCTATGTTCTGTAATTTGTCCTTGACTTGATAAATAAGAGATTTACAAACTAATGATTAATGAAAGCTTAAACTGAACTCTCATTATTTACTCCATAAATACGTGTTATAATAGAGTTGTAATAACTGAATGTTCGATGTGCAGCTGCTTTAAAGGAGACACCATGGCTATGTCCCCACTGCACTTTCTTCTCTTGGACGTATGCCTGTTGCTACCTCCCACCTCCCACCTCCCACCTCCCAACTGTTAAACTGGTGTGACTTTAGCAAGCCCACAAAAATGAAATAGCTATAGTCTAACCTGGACCAAAACAGAACTTGAGTGAACTTCTCGCAGGAGTCAGCTAACAGGGTCATACTAGGTTAGGACATAGGCCCAGGCAAAAAACTAAAAGTGGCCCCATTATAAAATCACATAGCTAAAAAAGTAGGCCACATTTGCACATCAGGGCATTTTTTACCTTGTAAAGACAAGGTGTATAAGTGCTTTACCATGTATGGAAGACTGTATGCATTTGTACTTGCTGCAAATTATGTTGTTATGTCATAGAAATGAACAGTAAAGATTGGCCCACCAGCCCACCAAACAGGCCCACAAACAGCCAAAAAACAGCCTATACACTGATGTGTGAGACCAGCCCATACAGTACTGACAAACCCTGTTAGCTAACCGTTTAAAAACACCCATGATTATATTTTCAAAGCTCAGCATAGCTATCACATTTTCAATTTACGTATATGTCACATTTCCATCTTTTCTGGTGCTGATGTGTGACATTTCATTGTCACGTGTGACAGTGAGTGACACTTTATTGTGACCAGGTGTAATTATGATCACATAATCAGACAGATTTTACACATTAGCCTTTTGTATGTAATAGTTTGGAAAGTACCTTAAAACCACTGCAAGACACATGTTTGAAGTGCTCATACAAAGTCACTAACAGATTTGCATTTTTTAACAGGTTTACCTGCATAGATTTTTGGTCTCATAACAGATTTAATCCCACTAATGTCTAGGGCATTAATTTGACCTCAAAACAACAATAGACGACTTGCTATCCTACAGAATTGCCAAGCAGTGCCAATAGCAGACATTAAGTATGAGCTGGATAAATTACCAGTAAAAGCTACTGGGCAAATTGAAAAAGAGCAATAAGTAGCATAACACATTTGTAGAAGGTTGTGTATTTCTATGCAAGTATTTTTAGCACATTGAGTTTTCCATTTTAGTCATGGTTATTTCACCTGAGATGACTGATGGTAAGATAGCTAGCAGGCCAGAAGTATCCCATGCCTAACCACACCAACAAACTAATATGCACCCCTGAGACTATGAGGCCACTGTGAGGCCACTGAGCAGACTAAGCAATCAATCATTTAAAGTAACCTGTTGCTTACCCTCACTACTTGGCTAATCGCTGACTGCCTCTCCGCAACAGCAGGATTCCCAAAGGATGAGGTCGCTCTATTTTGTCATGAAACCAGCAAACTAGGCAACAAACACACACATCACAAGAATGTGTTAACTGTGGTGGCCTGCATGCCTGCTGAATGACTGTGTGCAGTTAGGGTGGGGTCACAATTTTTCAATGTAGCTTAAAGTTTTTTTTTTTTTTTTTAAACCAGCATGGTTCTAAATGACACAGTAAACAATCAAAATCTATTAAAACTGAAGAAAGTTATGATTTGCTCATATTGTCTGAATTACAAGCATCAAATTCAAAAATTCTGCAAGGTTACTGGTCAAAATTCTATAACGTTCTGCAATCCTCAACAGTGCAACATTTCATCAAGACCGGTGCCGTGTATTAAATAGCTTTTTTAATGTTTTGTCCTCCCTAAATTGAAGAACTCCGTTGTGACTCCAGTAACTCAATTTCATGTTTTAGCAAATTTAAGCTATTGAAAGGAGAAAACAATTAATATTACTTCTGACAGTGAACAGTTAATTTAAAACACACTACTTACGGAACTAAACTGATTTGAGAGACGGTCGTCCAGGGGCCGGGTGATGCGGAGAAATTAGTGAAATGGGTTACTATAACACGAGATGCGTGGCACTTACTATGGAGGCTTTAGCAGCCGGAGTTTAGTATTGGAGAAACAACATACTGCCTGTGAGTGCGATCATTTATGACTCCTCTTTACTTGGTCAATTATTTAAAAAATGAAAAAAAAAACACTATGGTACATCTAGACAGTACATGTTCATCTAGTAGCTCAAAGTTAAACAGTCGAGAACCCTTCATTAGGCCTCGTGAGTTAATATGTTCGGTTCTTCAGTAACTCAATTTAAGAAGATAAGAAGCGGATGCTTTGCTCGATAAAAACACATTTTTCCAAATAGCATTTCTTAGCGACACTTCATTATTTGAAGCCTGCGCCTTATTTCTAAGCCTTAAAATCCAGTGTCTTGGCAGTGGGCATGACGTTTTATGAGAAAGAGCGCAGTAAATTATTCACAGCTGTCCTGCTTAGGTGTTAGCCATGCTCTGCAGACAGTCAATTGGTGACGGATCAGCAAGGGAAATAGTTTTGTTCATGAGAGCAGAAGGGTGGTGTTGGAAAGAGCAGCTCTAGCGACTGTATTCTTT
This sequence comes from Pleurodeles waltl, assembly GCF_031143425.1. Taxonomy (NCBI): domain Eukaryota; kingdom Metazoa; phylum Chordata; class Amphibia; order Caudata; family Salamandridae; genus Pleurodeles; species Pleurodeles waltl. The sequence continues at coordinate 445,144,914 of NC_090442.1, read as the reverse complement.
TGTTCTTGCACACTCTGCGATCCCCCAGAAGAAATGATGTCATTGGCTGTGCTATGAAACGCCAAATGTGAATTCAATTCTGTCTTCAAAGATAAGTTCTGGATATTTCCTAGAGTCCTGCATCATATTTGTCAGGTTTAGCTGTCCTCTGCTGGCTATGACAGATGACCAATCTGCAAGTGTCACCGAGGCAGCGTCGTAGTCATTCATCCTTGTGAATCATATATTACAAATAAAACATTGGAAGACGACCTTAAGATGTGTCCGACTGCATTACTTCGTCGATTTGTAACCTACATTTATATGGGATTTTCCAATCCCGTTTATTAATATATGCAATAAACGTAATGAACTGTAAGATCAAGAACACAAAGCTGGCTACTTTAAAAACACATTTTTATACTACAACAGTAAGAGATTCTCGGTAATTTTATTACGTTATTTAATTGGAGAAATACACAATATTAAATTATGCAAGTAGATTATTAAACAAGTATTATAAATGAAAAATGACAATGTGCAGATCTAGAAAAATAACATTCCAGATTTCCTGGAGCCCATGAGTGTGCATATTGCATATATTCATTTTTGATGACTTTACATTATCACATTTATAGTTTTTGCAAGGGGAGTTCAGATTAGGAGCTGCTAGGCAACAACTTTTTCCACAGTAAAAAGGAGATTCTTCCCATTGCCCATCTTGATTCAAATCATCCAGCTCAATTAACAATCAAACTAACTTTTTGCTTTGGGAAGGAACCAGATACTAGTATTGTTTTGTTCATTTTTTTCTAAATATGTCAGCTATTACCACTGCATTAGTTGGATTCACAAATGTTGACTTTCAAATCAGTACATGAGCTGAATGTGCACGTTCTTTAGAACTACATTGCTATTTCATATACAGTAAAAAACGTGGTGAAGTAAATACAGCAAACCTCCAAAGAAGTGAAGAACTGTAGGTTTGTTTGTAGCAGCCTCTCTGTGCATTATCTTTTTTTGCCATCCAGGTACCACTGACTGGGGGTGGAACACCCACACTTAAAAAATCACAATAGAATATGTGGAAGGATGTGTTTCTACATTATGCATTTGAAGGCATAACATGTACCCTTTCTTTCCATTTAAAATAAGAAAGAAATATATCAAATTTAACAACAATGTAATACAACAAAGACGAAGAATTAGCAGAAATCATAAAATATTGGATACAGGGAAGGTGGAGAGATAATGGAGTGAGTTAACCATAAACATACTCTTTTAAATGCATACGATCTCTCTGTACACAGTTAACTTGAATATCCTAATTTCCTGCAGTTTCCTGAACCCCCTGAATTTGCCCCTTAAGAAGTGGAATAACCACAGCGGCCACCAATCCTCACCATTCCACATCTACCTATTTCAGACCACCTCAACTCATCATCACCCATCAGTTTGAAGGCACTACACTCATCCTCCCTTGAACGATTTTCACATACTCCACCATTCTGATATAAGGCCACTCTTCACTGGGTCCGTTTTTCATCAGTTTCCAACCAATGTACCACTAATGTACCCTTTTAATTTTCAAAGGTCCTTGGAATTTAGATAACCTGACTCTATGCATCCCCTTTTCTTTTGTTTTACCCAGTCACCAACCCCAATGTTTCCTCACTCCACCTTCTGAAATGTCTGGAACAATCAGCCTCCTCTTGCTGACACAATCAATTTGTATCAACTTTGCCCCAAGTTTTCACCATTTTATGACTTCTAAATTTGAAAGATTGGTCACACTGTTTTTCGAGGTGTGATAAGCCCACACCATATCTTTAGGCAACCGCACATCATCTGTGTTATTCAACACCAATTGGATTGCCCCCTTCACAAGGTGATTGGCTCTCTTCTCCAGGCCATTTGCTTGTGGGTTGTACAGTGCTGTGTAAAGGTTTTTGATTTGGTACCCCTCCAGGAACTCTTTAATGTCCTGGAAGGTAAGTTGTGTAGCATTATCAATTAGGGGTAAAGATGGAATATCTTTTCCCCTAAGCACATCTTCCAAAATTGAAATGGTGGCTCCCTCATGCATTTAACTACCAACCATTTTGTAAGTACACCCACCAAAAAAAACAAGACAACTTGACCTCACGCCTTATCCTAGCTAAAGGGCCATAAAGTCGAGATAAGCATTACTATATGACTTTCCTAGATCATGAATACAGCCTACCTCAGATTGCATATCAACCTTAAGCCTTTTCTCGCTCTCCTTACTGTCACTGCATGAGGCAATCCATTTTGCACTTTGATCATCAACCCCAGTCACGAAAAGTTAATTCCTTCTTTTAGATAAAGTTTGGTCCAGATGGCCCTCATGTGCTAGATGAATGATCCTTACCTTTAGGTTCTCAGGGACAACATATTTCTAATTTCTCATAATGAAACCCTCCCGACACACTGTTTATTCCTCTAAACACTTAACAAAATATCTCTCAAAAGGAGCAATAGCACTTTCTCTCCATCCCCTTAAATTATCAAACACTTTTTTACTTCCTTCAAGACAGAATCTTTGGGCATTCCTCACTTTCACTCATCAAATGTGAAGGTTCCACCTCCACATTGTTCAATGTGCACCCATTAAAGCTACATCGCCTTCTTTCTAAATTACTGTCAGAGTCACCAGATCCTCGGGGTCTGTGCACGTTCCCAACACGTCCACCACTGAACAGCTCCAAGACTCTGATAGATAAATCACAGAGACCGAAAGAGTTCAAGAGGGGAGGAGGGGATTAGGAAGGGAACAGCTGGGAAGGAGACCTGTAGTAAAAAAAAGGTTAGAACACATAATATGAAAATTATATCTCCTGAAATCAATACTAGACTATGATTCTAAGCCTAGTAACTCTGAAAACATGAACAATCTAAGAATTAAGTTTAAAATGACTAAGTTTCAAGATGGCGGGATACCTGTAAGGGAATCAAGATAAATTAAATGAAAACTTTCTTATTCAAGTACTTTCCTTTACATGAGAATCATAAAAAACATTCTGACTAAATTTTAAACCAGTCATATAAATCCTGTTTTGAGAATGTATACTAGGACCATACAATATTGCATCTAGAAACTCTGGCCTTCTGTGTACTCTTAAAATGTTTCAACACAAATTGCGCATATTGCAGATATATATATATATATATATATGTAGTAAACACCATAAAAGGATTGTGCACCATGAATAACACAATATGGATTCAAGAAACAAATCACATAACTTGTCAACTCGAATATTACGTAATAAATATCTTAGAATAGTGGCATACAATAAACAACATGAAATAAACTCGAGGAGAGAATCGTGCGTTTTGCCGATTCGAGTGTCACCATGTAAAATACCAAGAAATGGTAGCACGCAATGAATATCAAAGTCAAATCATCATTAATCGAATCGCGCATCTTGCCGATTCATAAAACACGATGTAAATGTCAAGAAATAACAGCTCACAATAAATAACAAGATCAAAGTACAATGAAACGAATCGCGCTTCTTTTGCCAATTCTTAAGCCACCATGTAAATGTGAAGAAATGGTAGCGCGCAATGAACAACAAAGTTAAATCCTCATGAAACGAGTTGCGTGTCTTGCCAATTCGTAAAACATCATGTAAATGTCAAGAAATAGTAGCGCGCAATGGACAACAATGTTTAAACACCATAAAACGAATTGCGCGTCTTGCCTATTTGTAAACTACCATATAAATGTCAAGAAATGGTAGCGCGCAAGTAATCTGTTACTCATTTAAGAATTAAACCAAGAATATGATAATTCTCAATAACGGTGTCGGAACAGTCCAACCCCCATCTTACCGCCTGGAACAATGATCACCAATGAAGGATGAAGGGGAGAAGACTGGAAGATCCAAATAGACCGCCGGGACAGGAGCTCAGGAAGAAGCTGCTGCTCTGCACAGGGACCTCTGAATAGTGAGCACTGGGAGTTGCGCTGGCTCTATTTTATAGAGTCTTGGCCCAGCCCAGAACCACGCCCAGGCATGTTGCAGGGAAAGTCTCTGGAAGGCCCTAGAAAGGGGCCACACCCTAACACACTCTGAAAACCTGCAGCAATACATTGCAAAGGAACAGTATTTGTAAGCATATTAAAAATAAGTTTTCAGGATTGAACTCTGCAATGCAAAAGGTTAAACCACAACATATCAGCACAATGCATAAATGACGTTGTTTTGAGAGTGCTGTTTTTTTGCATTTTTGTCGCCAATAGAGCGCGTACTGCTCTGGTGTTGACAATTCCTGCCTTTTTATCAACAGTAGTTCAATACAAAGGTAACTATAAAAGACAATTGCTTGGGTATTTCATTAATCAGAATATATTCCACAACATATAATTATTCCTGTAGGTGAGACAACAACCTTGCAAGTCTAGCTAATCCCTTTCCATCCCCTCCTGATCTTCACACTTTGACCAATGTTTCATGATCTATATGGAGTTTAAATCTCAAACCCCACAAGTATGCCCTGAAATACTCAGAACTACATGCTGCATCTAATGTTTCACGCTCTATGACAGAGTAATTTCATTCAGCATGTCAGAGAGTGGGAGGCAAAAGTGAGTTTTTTCAACATCTCCATGCAATTAGGGGTATGTGTCTCTAATTCCTGTGTACTGGCATCCACAGCCAAACCCCTTCTTAAGTCATGTGTTAAAAGGCACAAGTATATTTGCACAACAGATTCCCTTATTAATTTTCTCAAAGCATTACTAGCGTTCTTTCTGCCACTTAATAAACTCTCAACTAGGCAGTCTTGACAGCAAAATTATCAATAAATTTGGAATAATATTCAGTGCAATCCATGAAATATATCAATTGCTCCTTATTCAGAGGAAACAGGGACACCTTTGTAGCATTTACTAGATCTTCCTTGAGTCTCTCTCCTTCTGTAGGGAAAGTGTGATCCTGATATTCAATCTGTCTGACTAAAAAACTTACATTTGTCTTTTCTCAATGTTAAGCCTGCTTCTGATAACCTATCTAATGCCTGCTTGAGTGCATGGATTGCTCGCCTACTGTATCCCTAAACATGAGTATGTCAGTATATGATATTGGTAGCTGCAGATGGGAGTCTAAAAGGCATTCTTTAAATCCAGTTGTGAGAAAATCTTTTCACCCTTCAACAACAGTACTAGCTCATTGTGATTAGGCAAAGGGAAATTGTCAGTGACTATATTTTGATTCACAGTCCTCAAGTCCACACAGAATCTCAAGTGGACATCTGCATTTCAGTTATGACCACCACAGACACCCACCTTGAGACTTGAACAGGCTCAATAATACTTTCTCCCACCATCTCCTCTTGACTTCACTTCTAATCGCAACATGAACTCTTCTCATTTTATGCATTACTGAAATGGCACTTGGTTTAACTATAATTTTTTGAACATATCCTTTAAACTGACTCAATTCCTCCTTGAACACATTTGTTTTGCCACACCAGCGATATCCACAAACACTAATCTTTTCTAACATCCTCTCTTGATTGGGAGACCTCCAGTTAATGACAATATGTAAATCATATTGGTGCATCCAAATTGAGATAAATGTCCCTTCCTCCCCAATATATAACTTAACTTCAAACTCTCTGTTCATAAACCTTATGGGAACTAGGAAATACCCTAGAGTGCCACTTTCTTCACTTCAATACCCTCCTGGAAAAAACATATGGGGCTAACACTATGTCTTGCCATTTCTGAAACATTGTTTTGGTACTGTGATGTAAATCAATCTTGAATCAACCATTAACATAGTATCTCTATCCTTGACTTGAAAGGTTGAAAGGTTTCTCTTGGTCTATTCTTTCTGTGTTGCTACCCCATCTTCTCCTATGTTCAATAAACTGTCAGTTGATTTGTCAATACACAACTCCTCGGTCATGGCTAATCTTGACTTGCTATCATTCGTACTAGTATTATCCCTGCATATGTGCAAAATGTCCTGGGCACTCACATTTCCTATTTTCCTTGTTGATGGCATAACATGATGGTAGCTCTGACCCTTGAAAATTACTTACATACCATTTGCAAAACCCAACCGAATGTTTAATGCCAACATCACCACTTTCATATTTGTTAGTATTCTTCACAGCTAAATTAACTGCATTCTCTGTTCTTCATGAACTACCTGCAGTGGGAACTGCAGTTCCTTTGTTCTCCATTTCCCTCATACAGAACTCAGACTCTTCTAATACCTTCACTATTTTGATGACATCCTTCAAAGTAAAGGTTTTCGCGCCCATTGTCTCTCTTGAATCATTTTTCTGTTGCACTGTACAATCAACGGGTCATAAATTAGCTCCTCTGTTTTGTTAACGACCATCTTTTGGTTGATATTTCCCATATTTTTGCCATTGCTACCCTATTTTTGCTGTGTTTTGATGGTATTAGTAGTGTACACACTTAAATCCTGCTAACCACTAGCAAAGTGCTTGTGCTCTCCCTTTCAAATATGGTAAAATTGTTATATTGTTAATTGGAACATTGAATTATATGCCCCTAGTAAATGTTACTATATGTACTAAGGGCATATATGTTAAATACAACAAGGGGGTTGCAACACTTATTGTGCCCCCACTAAAATAGCACTGCAAAACATGTTTCAGGCCTACCACTGTGGGCTGTAGGGCAGTTTTTCACTGCTAGTTTGGCCTGGCAAAAAAAATGTTTTGCCAGAACTACAGCTTCCTTTTTGATACTGATAAGTCACTCCTAAGGTAGGCCCTGAAGGCTCATAGGGCATATTGCATAGTATTTAAAAACAGGATACATGTAGTTAAGCTTTATACATACTGGCAGTAAAACCCTGCCCACCAAGTCAAGTTTCACTTAAGTAAGGATAGCTCTCCAAAAGGCTAATACTGGAATAACTTACTGCACTGAATAAGTGATAACTTAAGTTTGGGAACAACTAGAGAAATACTTCCACTCATTTCAAATGTAATCTTATTGAAAATTACTGTTCTGAAAATGGCCCTTTTGGTTTCCAAATTTCCTATCTGCCAGTGTCCAGTGTCACTTGAGTCTTAACGGCACTCCTGTGGTGTGATACGTATTCCTTCCACAAAAGGAACAAAAGGGGATGGAGAGAGTTTTTGTGAGAAATTGGATTGGTGGCTGAGGAGGGTGTGAGCCCTTCTCAAGCAAAAGCTACAAGCCCCATCAGGTGGAATCACATTCGGCACTAAATCAACCTGTGCTTAACCCTTTGGTAGTTTGGCACAAAAGCAGTCAGGCAATGTGTAAAGTATTTATGTAGCAAACAAACAGTAATAAAGTCAATCAATCAATCAATGAAATAATTTCTTAAGCGCACTAATCACCTGGTAGAGTCTCCAGGCGCTGGGGGTCCGGTTACTGCTCGAAAAGCCATGTTTTTAGGTGCTTTCTGAAGGTTAGGAGGTCCTGGGTCTTGCATAGGTTGGTTGGGAGGGAGTTCAATGTCTTGGCAGTGAGGTGGGAGAAGGATCTGCCGCCAGAGGTGGTGCGTTTGATGCGGGGGACTGTAGTGAGGGCGAGGTCTGTGAAGCGGAGCTGTCGAGTTGGTATGTGGAAGTTGACTCGTTCGTTGAGGTAGGCTGGTCCAGTGTCGTGGAGGGCTTTGTGAGCGTGGACAAGGATTTTGAAAATGATCATTTTGTTGATGGGCAGCCAGTGTAGGGATCTGAGGTGGGTGGATATGTGTTCGTGGAAAGGGAGGTTGAGGGTGATACGTGCAGCTGCCTTCTGGATTCTCTGGAGATTTCTTTTAAGCTTGGCTGTGGTCCCTGCATAGAGGGCATTGCCATAGTCCAGTCTGCTGCTTCTGGGGGCGTGGGTGATTGTTCTTCTTGTTTCTAAAGGGATCTATTTGAAAGTCTTGCGCAGCATGCGAAGGGTGTTGAAGCAGGAGGATGATATGGCGTTGATTTGCTGGGTCATGGAGAGAGACGAGTCCAGTATGGTGCCAAGGTTGCGTGCATGGGTGGTCGGTTTTGGGGGTGGTCCGAGGGTGGTGGGCCACCAAGAGTCATTCCACAATAAAGTGTAAACACAATACAAGAAAACCCCCACAACAATTAAAAAATAGGGTATATCTTAAATAATTGTTTGAGATCAAAAAACAAAACGGAGCTATGAATTATTAAAGTGTACTACAAAACCTACTGCCACCCGCAGAAAAGTAGTAGTGCAAGACTGAGGCAAAGGCAAATGTTCTGGGTGATAACAATGAAGTGCAGGGCTTACTAGGTGCGGTCTGCGCTTACCGTTGGACTTAGAAGACACTTTGGGGGTCATTACGACCCTGGCGGACAGTGTTAAAGCTGCGGTAATACCGCAAACAGGCCGGCGGAAAAAAAAAAGGGAATTATGACCCTGGCGGAAACCGCCAACAAAGACAGCCACTTTAACACACCGGCCGCCACGGCGTTACAGACAAGCAGCGCGGCGGTCACCGCCAACAGACAGGCGGAAGACAATGTACCACCCATAGTATCACAACCTGGCAATCCGCCACCTTTTCCGGGGCGGATTCACCGTGGATAAAAACACGGCGGAAACAGCTTTTGCAATGGGAAAACGCTCACCTGAACACATCCCACGAGGAACGTGGACTCCATGGAGCCGGAACTCCAAATACTCCCTGCGCTTGTCTTTCTGCTCCTCTACGACCACCATCTACGTAGGCGTCGAAGACAACTGTGAGTACTGCACCTACGACATGAGGGAGGGGGGAGGCAAAAGTTAGGGGGACACCCACGAAACACCCCCACCCCCACCCTCGCATATTACAACATACACAACAATGCATCCACAGAAATCACAGTAACAACCCACAATCCCCCCGGAAGAATGCAAAGACAAAGCGAAATACGTTCAAACATTGTAATGTTGCAATATACATGTCTTGCAAAAATATACAGATATATACGAAAATCAGGCAGAAATATATACATTACGAGAAGTAGTGCAGATATGTACATATCAATGTCCGTGCACCACTAGTCCAAAAATGCATGGGCGAGGCCCACAAAAGATACCTGACCACAATCGGAGAGAACACTGCCGGGGCATCAGATAGACATACTACAGGCACCTCAGGGGGAAGGGAAGAGGGGGAACCTCAGCCGGATGACTGCAAAGCCAGATCCACGACGGGGTTCCATGCCCACTGTGCCATCCTGGGGAGTGCAAAGCCACAGTCTCTCAAGTCTCTACAGTGGGTGGCTTGCCCACTGTGCCATCCTGGGAAGTGCAAAGCCTCAATTTCGCAAGTAGATAACATCTGCCAGTGGCTCGTGAGGGGGACTGGTGCCCAGACTGGATTAGTCTCCCCGTGAAAGTTCCTGTCCCGTCACTGTCCCAGCTGCACATGGGATAAGGATGCTTGATGTGGCGGTCTATTCATTCTTACCCGGTGCATGCCCTGTTCCGCAGTGCTTTGCCATGGCGGTCTTTGCCCGGTTCAGCGGTCTTCACCATGGCGGTCTTTGCCCTGTTCAGCGGTGCTTTGCCATGGCGGTCTTTGCCCTGTTCAGCGGTGCTTTGCCATGGCGGTCTTGGCCCTGTTCAGCGGTCTTCACCATGGCGGTCTTTGCCCTGTTCAGCGGTCTTCACCATGGCGGTCTCTGCCCTGTTCAGCGGTGCTTTGCCATGGCGGTCTTGGCCCTGTTCAGCGGTCTTCACCATGGCGGTCTTTGCCCTGTTCAGCGGTGCTTTGCCATGGCGGTCTTTGCCCTGTACAGCGGTGCTTTGCCATGGCGGTCTTTGCCCTGTTCAGCGGTGCTTTGCCATGGCGGTCTTTGCCCTGTTCAACGGTCTTCACCATGGTGGTCTTTGCCCTGTTCAGCGGTGCTTTGCCATGGCGGTCTTTGCCCTGTTCAGCGGTGCTTTGCCATGGCGGTTCTGGTACGGACATTGGTGTGTGGCATGACGTTCCTTAGACTGGGCATTGGTGTGTGGCATGATGTTCCCTCATAGCCCACCTGGGCTGTGTCAGCCGGGGCCCTCCTGGGCACTGACACCGGCGGTGGCGGTGGTCCCCTGCCCAGTGACGATACTTGGGCCCTCCTGGGCTATGACTCCGGCGGTGGTCTCCTGATCAGTGACGATACTTGGGCCCTCCTGGGCACTGACTCTGGCGGTGGCGGTGGTCTCCTGACCAGTGACGATACTTGGGCCCTCCTGGGCTATGACTCCGGCGGTGATCTCCTGACCAGTGATGATACTTGGGCCCTCCTGGGCTATGACTCCGGCGGTGGTCTCCTGACCAGTGACGATACTTGGGCCCTCCTGGGACATGACTCCAGCGGTGGTCTCCTGACCAGTGACGACGGTGATGGCGATTGGGTCTCGACCGCTGGGAATGATGCCGCCCTTCTCCGCTGTGATACTCACAACAGGCTGGGCAGACTTCTTCTGGCCCTTCCCTACCTTTGGTGGAGTCACAGCTGACTCTCCAATCCCCTTGGAACCCATGTGAGTTGTTTTCCCACCAGGAGTCTTCACACAATCCCGTCGTCCACTCTCCAATTTCAGAGCCTTTACAGGGGGTGGGCTGCCAGTGCCTTGGCTCCGGGTCACACTGCCTGCCCTGGTGGCCGGTGCACTCCACATACCTTGAACAGGCACCACTGGTATTGGTGGTTTTTTGGCTGAGGCGCTACGACGGGACTGATGAATTGGAGGGGGGTTTGGGGGCAAAAAGGTCAACTTTACAGAGGGACAGTTTCTGACGAACAGTGGGATGGGTAGTTGGAGGGGGTCTGGGAGTGGAGGAAGAGGAGGTGGTTGTAGGAGGTGTCACTAGGTGTTTTGGGTGCAGGTACTGGAGGCTGTTGTGAGGTGGATGGATGTTGGGTGTGTGGTTGCCAGCGTTTGTGTACTTTGTGAGGTGGCGTCACAGACACACTGGGAGAGGACACAGGGGACGTGTAAATGGCAGTGGAGGTGGTGAGTGCAGGTGAGCGGCTTGGGGTGCTGGGTGTCCTTGTGCGATTCATGGTGCCTGTAGATGTGGTGCATGCAGGTGTGTGTGTAGATGAGACTGGGAGGGAGGAGGGAGAAGAGGAGGAGGGGGACACAGTGGAGGCAGTGGATGTTGCTGTGTCTGTATGTGGTTGAGGCTTGCGTGAGTGCCTGTGGGTAGTGTGGTGCCTATGTTTGCTTGAGCTACTTGTGTGTGCTGACTTGTGTGCATGCTGGTCTGTAGGTGTGCTTGGGATGGGCTGGGGTACAGGGGATTGGGTCTGGGTGGAGGAGGTTGGAGGGGGGAGGCTAGACACAGGGACAATGGCTGCCATCAGTGCTGAGGCCAGAGATTGCAGGGTTCGCTGAAGGACAGCCTGACCAGAATGAATGCCCTCCAATAATGCATTACTGTGTTGCAACTCTCGTTCTACACCCTGGATGGCATTCACAATGGTAGACTGCCCAACAGTGAGTGACCTGAGGAGGTCAATGGCTAACTCACTGAGGGCAGCAGGGGTGACTGGGGCAGGGCCTGAGGTGCCTGGGGCGAAGGTGATGCCCACCCTCCTGGGTGAGCGGGCACGGGGCGAACGCTGAGGGGCTGCTGGGAGGACGGTGCTGGTAGGGGAGGTGGTGGCTGTACCTGTAGAAGTGGGGCGCACAGATGGTGCCGCCACCACAAGGAAGCCCCCATCGGCGGACTAGTCCGTGTCGCTGGTTGGTGATCCGGTGGCCAACGTGAAGCTCCCCTCGCCCTCCGTCCCACTGGTGCATTCTGAGTCCGTGGTGTGGCCCTCCATGGCCATGTGGGATGCAGCGCCCTTGTGCTCCGGTGCCACTGTACCTCCGCCTGATGATGCTGATGTACAAAAGAACAGGGAGAGCAGAAAAGGGGGGGGGACAGAAGAAAGACAGGTTGAGTGCATGGCATACGGCTACTGTTGGTGGACAAGATAGACACAGCAGCCCCCTGCATTACGCCGTGCTCCTGCCCTCTGCATATGCAATTTCTGTGAAATGGCCTACATGGCTAAGGTGGACATCTGCACACATGGATGCCACAGAGGCAACTATACCTCGGCTTGGCACTCTACTGAGGTGGGGTACAGTGCCACATGGGCTGCATTACAGAGGGGCCTAGTCTTCATGTTTCTGGCTGGCCTAGGTACACTCACAGGCCTCCTCCCCCACCCAGACCCCTCTACTGCGCGCAAAGTCCGCAAAATGATGTCTTACTCACCCCCTTGTGTCTGCTGTGATGCCCTCAAGCGCCCATCCAACTCCGGGTAGGCCACCGCCAGGATCCGGAACATCAGGGAGGTCATGGTGCGAAGGGCACCCCTCCCACATTGGGAGGCCATCCCCAGCTGAGCCTCTGCCGTCTTCTTGCTGCAGCGGCGAATGTCCTCCCATCTCTTCCGGCAGTGGGTGCCCCGTCTCTGGTGGGCCCCCAGGGTCCGGACCTCCTTGGCGATGGCACGCCAAATGTCCCTCTTCTGGTGGGCGCTGACCGACATGACATGCACAAGGGAAGAGGAACAGTCATTACCAACTGCACCGTCGATGTGAGTGGCCCCCTCCCTACTCTGGCCATGTGGCCCATTCATTCACATGCATTAATGTTCTATGAACTCTGCCCCCTTCCCTCTTCAAACCAGCCCTCTCCATCCAGGCCTATCCCAAACAACATGCTCCCTGTGTACAAACCTGTTGGTCTGGAGGACCGTAGAGTAGCGTGTACTGGGGGAGGACCCCGTCTACCAGTTTCTCCAACTCCTGAGCAGTGAAGGCAGGGGCCCTTTCCCCAGACGCAGCAGCCATTGTCGCTTCCAGACCGAGGTCACAGCAGCACTTGCAGTGTAGGTCCTCTCCTGTCGAAGGTCTGGTATCTAGTGATTGAACAGATAGAAAATGGCGGTGACGTCCGCGGCGGTGACATCCGCGGCGGTGCGCATCATCACCGCCGGCGCACCTGTTAATTGGCTCCTGGGACCCATAGGGTCCAATGTTAACCAATGCAGCATTGCCCTGCGGTCTACGACCGCCAACCGCAGCGGGGTGCAACGCCAGCGCAGTTACCCCACAATCCCATTGTCCCAATTTAGAGGTCAGGCTGCCGCCATTTCAGGGGCCCACATGGCTTCATATACTTCTGCGTCACACATAGCTAGGCCTACACTCAACACACATATAGGAAGGGTTTTGTGATTGGTGTAGTCTTGTGTGTAACTGTGGGTACATCCCTGGAGGAAAAATGACTGATTCGTCGCTGTTGTCCTTCGTAGGCACCGTTAGCTGGGACATGTGAGAAGATGGCGGAATCCTCCGGTGTACCGACCGCTGGTGGACCTGTTGACAATGGAAGAGCGACATGTAATCGTCACCTACAGGTTTGACCGTGCCACAATCCAGGAACTGTGTACCCAGTTGGAGCCAGACCTGATGTCACCAATCCGCCATCCAACAGGAATCCCCCCTGACGTGCAGGTTCTGTCAGTGCTCCATTTCCTTGCAAGCAGGTCAACCCAGACAACAGTGGCCATGGCATCAGGGATGTCCCAGTCTATGTGTTCCAACGTTTTGTCCAGAGTGTTGTCTGCCCTGCTGAAAAACGTAAGGAGATACATCATTTTCCCTGAGGTGGAAGATTTGCCTACAGTTAAAGGTGACTTCTATGCCCTTGGACATATCCCCAACGTCATAGGTGCCATTGATGGGACCCATGTAGCTATGGTCCCCCCCCCACAGGAGTGAACAGGTGTACAGAAACAGGAAGAGTTATCATTCCATGAATGTTCAGATGGTCTGTTTGGCAGACCAGTACATCTCCCAGGTAAATGCTATGTTCCCTGGCTCAGTGCATGACGCCTATATCCTGCGGAGTAGCAGCATCCCTGATATGATGGCTCAACTCCAGAGGCACCGTGTATGGCTATTGGGGGACTCTGGTTACCCCAACCTGTCATGGCTACTGACCCCAGTGAGGAATCCCAGGACCAGGGCAGAGGAACGGCACAATGAGGCCCATGGGCAGACTAGGAGAGTGATCAAACGCACCTTCGGCCTCCTGAAGGCCAGGTTCAGGTACCTCCATATGACAGGTGGTTCCCTATTCTACTCACCGAAGAAGGTGTGCCAGATCATCACCTGCTCGATGCTTCATAATTTGGCTTTGCGACGCCAGGTGCCTTTTCTGCAGGAGGATGGTCCAGATGACGGATATGTGGCAGCTGTGGAGCCTGTGGACAGTGATGAGGAGGAAGCTGAGGAAGAAGACAACGACAACAGGGAGTCAGTCATACAGCAATATTTCCAGTGACACACAGGTGAGAACATTTTCAGTTTTAACATTACATTAACTTTCACACGTCTACCTCTATCCTGTCTGTCGATTTCAACCAGTATTTGGTAACTGAGTTGTACCTTTCAATTACGGTTTCACAGGTGTGGTTACCAACGTGTGTCATCTGCTTGCATTAATCAAGGACTTGTGATGTGTGACATAGGTATGTTGGCTTTACAATGGGAAATGCATTATGACTCTGTCATTGATAATACATATTTACAATATCACAGACTGACTCCAGATTGTTTTGTGTTTCAAGGGTGTTTATTAAAGTGCTCAGAAATGGGAGGGGGTTGTAAAATAAGGATGGGTGATGGTGGAGGAATGTCCATGCAGAGACCAGTCTATTAGTCTCACAGGTGCACTGCCCATCTTGGCATAGGAAGTGGAGCTGGGGCAGTTTAAGTATGGACAGGGTAACAAAGTGGGACAGTGGGAGGACAATCAGGGTGATCTCATTTCCTGGCGGGGGTCTTGCCATCTTGCTCTGTCCTGTTCCTGGCTCTCAGGGACCGCTTGCGTGGTGGTTGTCCGTCTGCAGGGGGTGGGGTGCTGGTGTGGTGGTCCTGTGGCGGGGCATCCTGTCCACTAGCGCCAGCGGAGGTGGTGGGCAGTTCATCGTCCTGGCTAGTGTCAGGGGCCCCTTGGAGTGCCACTGTGTCCCTCAGGGTCTGCTGTATGTCCTTCAGCACCCCTACGATGGTGCCCAGGGCGGAGCTGATGGTCCTGAGCTCCTCCCTGAACCCCAAATACAGTTCCTCCTGCAGGCGCTGGGTCTCCTGAAACTTGGCCAGGACCGTCGCCATCGTCTCCTGGGAGTGGTGGTATGCTCCCATGATGGAGGTGAGGGCCTCGTGGAGAGTGGGTTCCCTTGGCCTGTCCGTCCCCTGTCGCACAGCAGCCCTCCCAGTTCCCCTGTGTTCATGTGCCTCTGTCCCCTGGACCGTGTGCCCACTACCACTGCCCCCAGGTCCCTGTTGTTGTTGGGGTGGTGGGTTAGCCTGGGTTCCCTGTAGTGGTGGACACACCGCTGATTGACCTGTCCTGGGTACTGAGGTTTGGGCCCGCTTGGTGGGTGCTGTGCTGGTGTTACCAGAAGCTGGAAGGTCAGGGTTGGGCTGTGCCTGTGGAAGGGGAACCGACTGTCCCGAGGCCCTCGATGGTCCGGGCTGGTCATCAGGATCCAGTAGGGCAGAGCTGCTATCGTCACTGTGGGCCTCTTCTGGGGGTGGAGTGGTGTTGTCTGGACCCTCCTTTGTGGTGACGGTCCTTCGGGTTCCTGCAGGGGTATATGAGCATGATTATTGCATGTGTGGGTGTGATGGTGTGCAATTGGTGGCTCACCGTGTACCCCAGTGCAAGCATTCCTGTGTGTGGGCTTGTGTGATGATGGTTGAGGGGGGTGTTATGGGTATATGCAGTGGGCATGCTTTAGTGATGGGTGTCCATGCTTAGTTGTGTCATGCTGGGCTTGGTGTTGGGATGGGTGGTTTGTGTTATGAGTACATTAGTGAGGATTTGGGGTGATAGGGGAGGGGGTGAGGGTGGGGGTGTGTGATAGAATGCAGGTAGAGTGGGGGACATGATAGTTAAGATTTGACTTACCAGTGTCCTATCCTCCACCGACTCCTCCGAGGCCCTCAGGATGCATGATGGTCAAGACTTACTCCTCCCATGTTGTTAGTTGTGGGGGAGGAGGTGGGGGTCCGCCGCCAGTCCGCTGAACCGCGATGTTGTGCCTGGAGACCTTTGAACGCACCTTCCCCCGTAGGTCGTTCCACCTCTTCCTGATGTCCTCCCTATTTCTCGGGTGCTGTCCCACAGCGTTGACCCTGTCCACGATTCTTCGCCATAGCTCCATCTTCCTGGCTATGGAGGTGTGCTGTACCTGTGAGCCAAATAGCTGTGGCTCTACCCGGATGATTTCCTCCACCATGACCCTGAGCTCCTCCTCGGAGAAGCGGGGTGTCTTTGGCGTGACATGGGGTGGTGTATGTGATGTGTGGGGCGGTGTGAGTGTTGATGTGTGTGGTGATGTGTAGTGGTGTGTGGTGTTTTGTGCGTGGATGTGGTGTGGGTGATGGTGTTATGTGCCTCTGTATGGTGGTGGTGTCTTGGCTGTGCTGTCTCTCTGGCCTTCGTCCGTGAATTTTGGTCGTAGGGGTTTGTGGGTGATGTGGGTGTGTGTTTTATATTGTAATGGGTGTGTGGGAGTGTTGTTTGTATGTGTATCAGGTGTGTGTATTTTGAATTGTCCAATGTGGCGGTGTTTTGGAGATGTGTGTGTATTATGAGCGCGGCGGTGTGTACCGCCCATAGAATACCGCAGTGGATTCATAGGTCGTAATAGCATGGGCGTGTTTCTGTTAGCGTGGAGGTGAAAGTTTTGTTTTCGCCAGTTTATCACTGACCTTTGGTGTGGCGGACTTGAGTGGGTGTCTGAATTTCAGCGGATTCCGAGATGTGGGTCATAATAGCTGTGGCGGACTACCGCCACCGCAGCGGTGTATTGGCAGTCTTCTGCACGGCGGTAAGTGCCTTTTACCGCCAATGTTGTAATGATCCCCTTTGTGTAAAAATGTCTGAGAAGACCTAGCAGGTCTACTGGAATACTATTTCAAACAAGGCCCATAAAGCACAAACTGCTCCCAGTTCTAAAACAAAAGTTCCAGCCATAAGAGAGTTTAAAAAGACACTGAATAGTGGGAGAGGTTATTACAGCTGGGGATAGTTTGTGTATTAATTTCCACATTGAAATAATATTCCAATAGGCCTACTAGCCCTTTAGTGGCAAGTGCTAGCCTCTATGTAGGAAGAAAAGTCCAGTTATGCATTTACAGAGCAAATAGCTCTAACTAAGCCAAATCTGAGACCTATTGCATTGCAAATGCTTGTTGTAAACTTTTGGACATGTCATCATCAAGAGTGCATGTTTCTACAGTCACGTCCCACTCCCTCACCAGCATTGGCCACATCGAAGCATTTTTTTTGCTTGTTTTTTTAGCATTAAGCTATGTTGCATAGCCCCTACACTGAAGTGCGAAGTAAAAAACAATGACAATGCCAATAGATTTTCACATAGGTGAAACCTATTGGTTTTGCCAATGTATGTTTCTTTTCTCTTTAGCCATGCCAGGCAGGATATAAAGGATTGCTGAAAAGCATTGGCAACCCCAATCTGTCCCTAAGGCATCCCTACTGGCTTTGCCAATCGTTGTTTATTATGTACAAGTGTACAGCACCCCTACTTCTTCCTCCATCACACTGCCTGACCCTGTGCCCCAATAAGGGTTATGATACGAGCACCTCTGGTTACACGTGCACAACACCAATTGACTTCCTAGATAAGGAACACAACAAATGCAACATTCTGCTAGCTGTGTAGTTTGTTATCTATTCAAAAATCCACAATGCACAAAATGAGGAAGAACGCACTATATAAACACTACAATACAATGCAATGCAACAGATTAAGACCCGTCTTTTTGATCTTGAATAAATGAAAGGCTGAAACGTGTCTGACAGAGTCAAACCTGTGTTCTACAGGCCTTACATATATATCTGCCGAAGGGGTGTTAACCAGCTGCACTATGTCACGGTCTGAATACAAGGCTGTAAAAAGAAAACATAATTATCTCTTCTGTGAAGGAGTGGGTTGGAGATGTTGCACAATCACAACAGACCCAACTGCTTGATGGGCTAATGCCTGGCAGCAAAGGGGATTGCATTGAGGATGCATGCTGTCCTGTTTCCAAAGCATCAAGTCCGACACGCCTTGTTCCCCTGACTAGTGTATTCCCAATGTGTCATGGCCCTGCTCTTCCACCAATGCATGTGCACCCCCTAGCTTCTCATGTGAGACTCTCTGGAAAAGGTATCAAGGCAACTTTCCTTTCTTCATGGTTTCCACTTATTACATCAACTCCCATTACACAAGGTAACGGAAGGGCTGTTCACAGCAACAGTCTAATTTAAAACCACTGCAAATGGTAGTCTGGGACAGTCTGTGGCTGAGGGGTCTATAGCTTCTGGCCTGCATGGCAAAGATTTGAGAGCAGCCTATGAAGGTGTGCCTCTGTTCACACGTTATTTTCACCAGCTTTAAGTGGCACATGTACAACCCAGAACAGCATACCGACCAACATTGAGTAACCAAAAAAAAGGGAGGGTTGTTTTAAAACCTGTAGTTAACATAATGATTACATCACTAACAAGTTAATTGTCATCTTTTGACAACAGCGCCCATGAGCAAAAATAAAACAAAAACAAGTGGAAACTGAGAAAAGATAAAATAGGGTTAGCTTTAAAAACTAAAATTTAGCAATTTTGTTTGTCCTGCTCGGCACGTCTTTGCCATTCACAAGCCTTCTGTTTGCAGGGCACTAGAAGACAGAACAAAATAATACCTCGATCACATCACGAGCAGCGGACGGGCACTAATTAAGTTGAAATCGATAAGTGCTTGATCCCTGTTCCACACAGAGGAACCAAAATGATGCCAGACATGCCTTGACGAATTACGAGGCTGTAAAGAAGAATGCCACTTAACACATTTCAGCCTTTCATTTATTCAAGATCAAAAATAGGGGATGGTGAGTTACAGGCGGGCTCCAAGCCCTTTAATGAACACAACAGCATCTCGCAAATTAGACACATGCGCTACGGCATGCACTCGGAGGCTGGACCCTAACAGGAGTTCACTAAATATTTTCTTTCTTGATCCTCACTAAAAACCTTAAATAGTTTTGATGTACATTGAGTAAGTGACTAAATGGAAACACTTAATGAATTATACACAGGTTCCCAAAAAAGTAGTGTGACAACTAGGTGCACTACTTTTGCCAAATTAGAACACAAAAGAAAATGCTTTCCTTTTCAATAAAGAAATCCAAAGTGATGTACAAACATATTTTGGTACATTTGTTCATATGTCTTATGAAGACAGATTGCATTGTCACTTTACTGCCAAGCCGAATCTTTCGTGCATGCCCATTTTGTTTATCTTGTCAAGTACTGTTAGGTTGATTGTCTTTGACAAGGTGCCCAGACTCTGTCAAGTCGCAGGCATGGAGAGCGACGAATGTTGTTATAGATGTAAACATTTATAACAAACCTTTCTTTTGCCCAACGCAATAATATGAACAGTTACTGAACGTGTTTATTTGACAGACTGAAACTCACAATTTACTGAGAGATTAGAAATGGCCAATATGCTTTTAACTTCCAATGTTTAATTGAATATGTGATTACATGTAGTCTTGCATGCCTGAATACTGTAGCATACAATATGCCACCCTATAAAATATTTAGCAACTATGTTTATGCAGTCTGCTGAATATAAACATTCGAACTCAGTGACTTACAGATCCTGAAGGAATTTTAAAAAAACACTTAGGTTGCAAATTTACATTGATTACGCACTTGTGATTTTGTCATTTTCGCCACATGTTATATACAAAGTGCAATGCAATAATTATGAAGAGTCAATTCTGCTGCTTCTTTCTAAAAAAAAGTCCTTTTTATGGTCTGGTTTGAACAGTGTACCTGTCGCTAGACAATTATGAGAGAATCACCAGGAGAAGGGCTTTGCCTCCATACATATGCTGGGAGCCACATGTACATATTTTGATTGAGAAAAAGTTGTGTGCTTCCACAAAGAAAATTGCTCGCCTAAAAACGTAGCTGTGATAATTTTGCATATTTGTCCAGCTGCATAAGCTTGAACTTTCAGGGCCACTCACGCACGACATTGGAATGCTATTAAAGTGTCTTAGATAACTAGATATTTTATGCTGTTTTTCTCTGACAGGAGCACAGATGGGGGAAGGGCAGTAATTAATCTATATGGATCTTTAGTCTGGCTTGACAGTGCAGCTGGCACTTGACCAATATTAATCTACAGTTCTTTTGTTCCCCACAAATACATATACATTCCCATGCTACTTACTTGTAAAGCTTCACATTACCAAACAACATTCCTTTAAAGCCAGACCTATTGACAATTCATGTTCTGAGATGTATGCAGCAGCCCGTAATTACGGGAGTTCAATAGGAGTCTAGCTCTTATGACTCATAATGTAGAATTAATTGAAATTACATTTAACCTAAAATTAAATACAATTTCACACAAATACGTACGATTTACTCATAAGGAAGGTTGCATGTAGATCACTAACATAGGAAGCATTTGGCTGTAACTGCTGATCGCAACTCCTGTGGTAGTGGAAATATAATGAAGTTCTGAATCCAATAAGCAAGGCCCCACAGCCACATGCAATGTCCCATGGTTGTCATTTACACCATCCATTCTGCCCAAATACATTTTCCCCCTCACAGAACGAATTCCTCCTGTGAGCACAGGGTACCCTGAAGTTTTCGCCACCCCAAAATTCACCTCAATCTGAAGGCCCAATGTTACTCTATCTGAGACTGTATCAAACCTCCATTTCCTGAGGTAATGCTTCACTAAATTAAGGCACCTCCCAATGCATCAAACAAATCAGAAATGTAATCAATTAAATAAATGGTGGAGCGCACTCAGGTTCTCATTCCAAGTATAGCGGTCATTCTGAAGACCTCTGTGCAAATGGCAGCCAATACACCACCAGCAATGGCGGAGTGAAGGCCGCCGCATTACGAGTGACCGACACAACACCGCCAAAGTTTGACCGAAAAAACAACACCATTGTGCCAAATGATGGTATGAAGGAGGAGGCTGCACCACAGCCACGCCGAGAAAATGCCGCTTGCCAAATTCTGATTCACAACTCAGCATCGCGGAAACCAACTCAGCAGTAATCCATTGGAGTCCAAACCGCCGCAGGTAGCCACCACGGCAGAAACACTGCACCAGATAGGGTAACACCAATAGCAACACCTGAAACACATACGCACACCTGCCCATAGCACTCCAAAACACCCCCCCACACGTACTCAGAATCCTTTGCAAATAGAAACCCTGACAGAAAGAGAGAAGGACAAATTGAAAGGAGGCACTGCACCTAGATACCACAGGCACCGTAATACTGAGCACGCATCACACAACACACCACGGCATACAAATACCACAGAGCACACGCACATACTATTACACATATTCACAACTATAAAGAGCACACACAGAATCCCTGCACACCATACACCCCCATCTACAACACAACCATCATGGCACCATAAAAAAAACAACAGAGTCACAGAAGAGGAGCTCAGGGTAGTGGTTGAAGAAATAGTAAAAGTGGAGTCGCAACTGTTTGGAGCACTGGTCCAGCAGACATCCATAGCCCGGAAGAACGACTTATGGCAGTGGATAGTCAACAGGGTGAATGCAGTGGGGAACCATCCACGCACAAGGGAGGACATTAGAAAAAGGTGGAATGACCTTAGGGGGAAGGTACGGGCCATGGCTTCCAGGCACCAAGTGGCCGTCATGAGAACTGGTGGCGGACTCCCATCACCTCCCCCTGAAATGGCACCGTGGGAGGAGATGTTCCTGGCCATACTACATCCAGAAGGGCTGACGGGAGTTGCTACTGAACTGGACACTGGTAAGTCCACTGTACTCACTGGCCACCATGTCCCTGTGCACAGCATGTATCCCCACCACCTTCTCACCCCCTCAAACCACCCGAATGTGCACAATCCCATCATTGGCCCTATACCCACACTTGCATGCCACATCTCCGCACTGATGCAATTCCCTCACAGCCCAATCTAGTGCATGTATGCCTCACACAGCAGAAAGTACCACAACTACCACAATGCAACACTCCCTACCTTTGCCTACTGCTACGTCCATATCACATCTTTGCAATTGCACTTTAAACCATGTCACTTCCCATCACCAAATAAGTGGTAGGAATGCACATCAGTACATGGCAATGTCAGTAGCAAGACAAATGTAATCTGTACTGCAAATTAGGGCCATTGCAACCTTCCACAGATGGGAACACAAGCAGTGGACTGGAAACTGTCAATGCCATTATTGCCCTGTAAATACAGTGAATGAGGGAATACAACCATGCGTGTCACCGCCAAAATAACATAATCTGATACAATACCTGTCATCTCACAGGCCTCCCAAGTACTGACACCATGCAGAGGAGCCCAGTGACAGGAAGCCCAGGCCTGGATGCAGCACCAATAGGGGAGGATTCACATGCAAGTCTGGATTCGGACAATGAACCTGGCCCATCAGGCATGAGAAGTCAGTCCACCACCACCAGCCTTAACTTGCCCACAACTTAAACCACCTCCCCTGTGGCAGCCAGTGCACAGCAGAGCCTACCTTCCCATACCTGTGTCCCAAGGTCATATCAATCATCAGTGTGCCCCTTAGGACAGGGGCAGGAGTCAATGGTGCAAACCCAAGACAATGACGGCCCTGCTGTCAGTCGGAAGGGGGAACACTGCACCAGCGGAACAGGCACAGGAGGCAAGGCCCATTGGGAGGACAATCATGGGACAAGGGGCGAGGCAGGTACAGGGCACAACTGGCCAGGAGGCTGTCTCCAGGGTGCCCGGATCCTACCAGCAAACCCAGGACCAGTTGGGCCAGATACTTACCACCTTGCAAGACACACAAAGGCTGCAGGAGGAATGCCACCAGGAGGCCAGTCATCAGTGGCAGGCACACAATGCCACCATGACCTCCATATTAGGGAAGGTCAAGGAACTCAACTGCATTCTGCGGACATTCTCCACCCAACAGCAGGCCCCATCCAGTGGACAGTCAACACCACTGCCCTCAACATCAGCACCTGCTACTGGAATGGAGGCACAGCAGGAGGACCCACAGGACAACAGCACTCCTGCCACTGCAGCTGAGGAACCCTCCGTAAAAGAGGTCGCCCATCCAGACATCCTGTAGGACCCCAGGCCAAGACCAATCCCCCCACCAGGAAGTGATCCCTCTTCTGAAATGTCACCCTTGTGTGCCACTGTTACACCCTATTGGTTGTCCAATACCAAGGTCACATCATTAAGAGGCAAATGGACCCAGGACATAGGAACCTAACAGCTGGACCACCCACTCTGTTCATTACCTAGAGAACTGTCCCACTGCTCTGGACTGTGAAATTCTACACTAAATAAAAACCTATTATCACAAGTCATGGTGCATGTCTCTTTATTGTTAGTATTGCCAAATATGTTGAAGAACAACAAAAGAATGCACAGGTCTACACTAGCTAAATGTCCAAGTTACAGTTGTAGTTGGATACCCCAGCAGATGTGTAAGTACATCCATTTTGTTTTAACATCCACTGTCAACTATGCCAACAGGCAAATCAGCAAGCAGAATGCAAACAGAGATGTCACCTGAAGAGAGATAAATACATGGAATGAGGTACAAGGTGGGAAGGAGTGTAATCCACTGTCATACATCAATACCAGTTGAACACAAATACAGGATGAGTGTCCCAGCAGCTATGTTACACCATATGTAAGGACTACATTGGCATTCACACACATGTGGGACAGGAAAGATGAAACATAGGTAACATCCTCAATTGCACTACTCCCTGAGTAGTCATGAACAGGTACTTGACACCCAGCAGATGACAATGCATGACATGCCTACGCAGCAGGACAAGACTGATAAGTCCCCCCTAACATATCTCCAAATAGGCAGCCTGAGGACCCTAAACCTTTAGTACAACAAGAAGGCTGTACCACAATGGCACCAGCATTCCATAAATGAACTTAGCCATTGGGCATTTCCACTACCTCTCATGGTGAGTCACCTACCCTTCAAGGTCATTACCCAATGTGTAAAGCTCCAGTCCCCACACATACCTTGATGCATGCAAATAGTGGCTACAGATTGGCTTCAGCAATACATCTCCCATGCACAAATGATATGTAATGCAGACATACCTGTACATCAAGGAAGGTAGTGACGAATCATGTAATGTCTTGTGCCTCATCCTCGTCAGCCTCCCCCTCAGCATCAGAGTCACCGGCCACAAACATAGCTCCAGTATTAATGTCCCCCTCCTCCAAAAGTTGGATGTGCCTTCTGAGGGCCAGGATATGGAGCATACAGCATGCAACAATGATTTTGTAGACTTTCCTTGGATTGTACTGTAGTGCACCACCAGAAACATGAAAACAACGAAATCTGGCTTTCAAGAGACCAAAAGTACGTTCAATCACACACCTTGGTGGCCATGCACCTCATTGTACCTGTTCTCCCCTAATGTAGTTGGATGTCTCACAGGTGTCAGGAGCCAGGGCAGGTTGGTGTATCCAGAGTCACCTGTGTGGAAAAGGAAACATGGCCATGGGTAACATAGCTAGATGGAGTGCTGACTGTGTCATGAGCAGTATAGACGTCTTACATGGAGAGCTGATCCTGGGAATTTAGCGTTCACATGTGTAATTTATTGGTCTGCAAGACACACCACTTGCACATTGAGTGAAGATGTACATTTCCTGTTTCTGTAGACCTGTTCATTGATCCTTGGAGGTACGAGGGCAATGTGAGTCCCATCAATGGCCCCAATGACGTGGGACATTTCATTTGAGAGGTTGTAGAACACTGCTTTCACAGTGGGAAAATCTGGAGGCAGTGGGAACCTAATGTACCTGTGCACATGCTTGATTAGGGCATCCATCACATCCTGCAACATTTTACAGAATTTGGGTTGCGAAATGCCTGCAGCCAGTCCCACTGTGCTCCGATAAGAGCCACTCTCCAGGAAATGCAGTACTGACAACACCTGGACTGTTGGAGGGATGGCATGGGGATTCCTGAAACCCGGCAGGAGGTCTGCCTTCAACTCGGCGACCAGTTCCTTGATGCACAAACGGTTCAGTCGATAGGTCAGGATGATGTGGCGCTCTTCCATGGTTTCAAGATCTACCTGTGGGCGGTAAATTGGTGCATTCCTCATCACTCCATTGTGTCCAAATCTGTGCGGGGATACAAACAACAATCAGGGTATCTGTCACAATGTAGGCTATACAGTATGACAAACAACAGTCATTACATAATAGTTATGCATGTTGCTTGTAATGTGTGAGTACACATTACACTACCCTCTGCACCTAACCTGATGAAGGCACATGATTCCTGTGTGAATGGATGTATACAGGACATGTACACCTACACCTTCCCTGTGTTTTACTATACTGATCAAATATACTGATAATTGTTGTGAAAAGTCTGTACATTTCATTAGACATGCACTACATGTGTCTATATTCATCATGTCAGACCTGAAGTATGTATTTGTGATGACAGGCAGGTGCGTACACTGTGTAAACTCAGGACAGTAATGTCACAAACTAAAATGGCAGCTGCGTGTCTGGCATCAATTGTACTGCTGGAAGCGACCTCGTTCCACCGGCGGAAGTCGTCATGGCGGAGTGCGGTCAGAACCGCAGTGCAGCTCCTCATTGGTTAACATTGATGTCAATGGAATACTGGGACCAATGACGATCACCGCCGGCGGTGACGGTCATGACAGCTTCGGTTGTAACCACCATTTTGTGTGGGACAGCTCACTTGACTCCTGGAATTCGGGCTAGACAGACCTCCACTTTGTGTGCTGCTGTGTCCTGTCTCTTAGAGCAACAATGGCATGAACTGAAGGGGAAAGGGCCCCAGCCTTCTTAACAGAGGAGCTGGAAAAACTGGTGGAAGGGGTCCTACCCATGTATGGGCAGTTGTGCGGAGCTCCAGGACAACAGGTCAGTACAACGTCCTTGGTCCCACAAGTTGGGTGTTGTTTGACAATGTATATGTGTGCACATTGACAGGTCATGACTGATCAGGTCTGTTGCACGCACATGATATGGTATGTGTGGGATGTTGCCAGTGTGCATGAGCAGTATTCGTTGTGTGTCGCCAAAGCTTACTGCTGGATTGGCATCATTTACATCTTGTACTCCCTTTTCTCACTGTTTCCCAATCAGGTCGGCACACTCCAGAAGAAAGGGTTGTGGCGAGCCATAGCCAAGGAAGTGCGCACCCTAGGGGTCCATTACCAGCGGAGCACCCACTACAGGAAGCGGTGGTAGGACCTGCGATGCTGGGCCCAGAAGACCGCAGAGGCCCATCTGGGGATGGCCTCCCAATGTGGGAGGGGTGCATGTCGGACCCTGACCCCTCTAATGGCCTGCATACTGGTGGTAGTGTACCCTGATTTGGATGGGTGCTTTAAGGCAGCACAGAAGCCACAAGGGGGTAGGTGTTGACTGTCAGGTCACTACTGCATGGTTGTTCACCGTCACCCTCCTTGGACTTGGAATGAATGTACTCAGATGTGATTTAGGGAATCTGCAGTCCTGGTTGCCACACCCATCAAGTAGGAATGTGCGATGGTCGCTATTTTGAGCCATGTAGGATGAGTAGTGGTGGTATAGTGACACATGTTGAGCTGTAGGTATGGGTCTCTCAAGTCTGCTATCATGTCAATGGCTGCATGACTCTATTTGGGAAAGACTGCTAATTGTTCTATTGTTTTGCAGGCAGCGACTTTTATCTGCATTGTCTGTATGTGAAGCGGATGTGTGGGTTCTAACATTTTCCTCCCTTTCTGTTTCTGCCTCCCTCCTTTTCTCTCTCCTCCTCTGTATCTGGTGTGTGTATTGGGTATTTGGCATTGATGTATGTTGTGTGTGCATGTGTGTGGCCTTCACTGTGAGTGGGCGGTGTGTGTGTTCTGTGTGGGAGTGTACCACTGCCATTTCCCTCCCCTCTGTGCTAGGTATATTTACTGTTGTCTATCTCGTTGTCATCAGTGGTCCTGAAGGTGCATGGCGAGGTACAACGCTGGGAAGACTAGCAGTTCATTTGTCATGGTGGGTACAGCTGCGTCTCTGTGCCTGGAGGTGGGTGTTTCCATTTATACCTTCTGTTTCCGCCAGGTTTTTCATGGCGATAAGGCCCCACCGGATATCCTGGCAGAGTGGTTACTCAGAATATGGAGGGCGGGACCTTGGCTGCCTCCTGCCTGAAGTTGTCTTCCGCCGGTGGATGCTGCACGTCTGCAGTGGCGGAGCTGGCGGTGAGTAGTCTGTATTGCATTGGTTTCACTGCCTTACTCGTTATTTGGCAGTCTGCACTGCCACCCTGCCATCGGCGTGGCGGTTCAGTTATCGCCAAACTCGAAATGAGCACCT
Source organism: Pleurodeles waltl (assembly GCF_031143425.1). NCBI lineage: Eukaryota > Metazoa > Chordata > Amphibia > Caudata > Salamandridae > Pleurodeles > Pleurodeles waltl. The sequence goes on along the minus strand of NC_090442.1, from coordinate 445,117,456 downwards.
CCGGCCCTCATTAGGAGTTTGTCGGGCAGAAAATGCCACCTGCCAAACTCCCGTGGCCTGGTTACCGCCTATACGGCAGCCCTCCCACAGCCTCCATTAAGAGTTTCCCACTGGCCCAGCGGATGGAAACACTGGCCCAGTGGGAAACAGCCCACAACATTGACGCTGGCTTGTAATCGAGCCAGCCGCAATGTTGCAGTGCATTGGGTGCAACAGCACCCATCGTGCCTTTCACTGTCTGGTAATCAGACAGTGAAAAGTGTGACAGGGCTGTCCATGAGGGCCCCTGCACTGACCATGTCAAATGCATGTGCACTGCAGGGGCCCCCTGTCTCCACCAGCTTTCACATGGCTAGGACTGCCCAACTCCTAATGAGGGCCTCAATAATGAATATCCAGATCAATGGAATAGTTAAAGAATTTTATATCAAAATTCAAAGGTAAAATGGTACAGAGTCAATGCCACAAAGGCTCTCAATGAAAAGGGTCATACAGAGATATGCAAAATCAGAAAGATTCCCAAGTGGGCAGCAAAATCAAGAGCATAATGGTCTGCATTCTTAATAGAACAGAGAGTCTTCTGGCTTTCCCCTGAAATCGAGGATTTTTATGCATTATTTTCACATATGAAATTAGCAGAACTGCAGAATGACAATTTTCATGAGAAAATCAGAGCATAGTAAAATTGAACGTCCTATTGTCTTAACACCTAGACACAATGCTAGTATATGGTTAGTTATTCTGCCCCCAATGCCAATGCTAATGTCATCTGTGGATGTCAGAATAAAGTAGATTCATGAACAACAGCATGCTATATGAATGAATGGGTACAGTGATCTAGTGGAAAGAGCTTTAAAAAAGGTACAGTTTCGTAATTGAGCTGAGGGAGTTCTTCAAAGTTAGCAGGAGCATAACAAACATGGAAATAAACAATATTAATCTGCTTGACTAACTGCTGCAGAAAGACAACATTGAGATGTGCAGTGCAAATAACGTGAGTGAGAAGTATGTCTTCCATTTTGGACCAGCTGGTGTTGTACATAAATTGAGGCCTACTTAACAGGGATCAGAAAAATGCACTCTTACACAGCATAGAATTTTTTTTTTTAAAGGAACTCTACTGTATTAGTGTATTAGGGCCAGATGTATTAAATTTTTTTGCACTCGCAAACGGTGCGAATCGCAAAATTCTGCCGTTTGCGAGTGCAAAAAAGTGGTCTGCGATGCATGAAAGGCATTGACAGACCACAAATAAGAAATTGCAAAAATTGCGATTTCTTGCATTGCGACCTGGTTTTGCGAGTCGCAATTTGCGATTCGCAAAATCCGAATCGCAAGAAGATGCTGCAAAAAATCGCAAATTGCGATTTTTCGCAGAATGGCATTTTGCACATGCAAAATACCATTAAAAGAAACCAGGTGGTAACCTGGTGCAAACTTAAAAAATGCATTTTAAATGCATTTTTAAATTGTACATGAAAGCACACGTCCTTTTGGCATGTGTGCACCTTACATGTCCCCTAAAATGTTTTTGGGGTGCAGCAGACGAGGCCGTAGGCCCCCAGCACCCTGGGGTTTTGCATTTCCAAAATTGCGATTTCTGGTTCAGAAATCGCAATTTTGGAAATGCAAAAAAATTCGCAGATATGGGCCAACAGGCCCATAGCTGCAAATGGGGCCGGTATCGCAATTTGCGATTCGGTAATAGCATTTGAGATTGTTAAGAAATCGCTATTACCGATTCGGAGATGTGATACATGGCAGTTAGCGAGTCAGAGATAGTGATTTCTTAAAAATCTCCATTTCGGAATCTCAAAGGGCCATGATGATACATCTGGCCCTAAATGTGCAATCAGGTGTGAAAATACATTCCCCAAAAGATTAATGTTGCGTAAATATATAAACTCATAAACATTTCTAACACTCACACTGATTAAATGCCCTGTAGAGACATCCATTGCAACTGGATATCCTTCCCTGCAAAGGACTCCTCAGGTAAATAGGGCTTGCTTATCCATGAAATTTTGCACTATTATGTGAAAACTATGCACAATTGCATGCACATTTTAAAAATTACCTTTGAGGTATTTTGAGTAAAACTTGATCATAAGGGAATACAGTGCAAACAAAAGGAAATCAAGATATTGGCAAGGTGTCTGGCTCAAAGAGAAAATCTCTCCTATAATTAAATTTCTGCTTTAAGTAGCCTCCAAAGAGATGCAATTCCTGAAATTAGATTTTACAAATTACAAGTGTTTAACAAGCTGTTCAAATACCCGTTGGAAATCTCTCAATTTTGGTCCCAAACCCTAAGTTAACCTGTGCTCATCCTCTGGTAGCTTGCCACACAGCAGTCAGGCTTAACATAGTGGCAATATGTAAAGTATGTGTGCAACATTTCAAACACTTAAACCGTGAAAACACCACACAAAAAGATTCCACACAAGGTTATAAAACAATACCTGAATTTAATAAATAATCCAAGGCCACAACTTGTAGCCCACCACAAGTAACATGCCATTATTCTTGCTGGATCCAGTAAAGTTTTCAGTAATCTAAACCTGAGCTCAGCTACTGCACTGCAGCACAGAACAGACAGGTTTAACCTAAGAAAAGGTCTAAAGCTTTGAGAGGTACCAAAACAATTAAAAAGTCATAAACAGCACACAAAAATTCCAATCCAAGCCATAAAAATACAGAATATTTTAATTAACAAAATTATACCAAAAATGAAAAAAGTCCAATAAGGGGAACTATAGAAATTAATTATTAACATTTGAAATGAAAATAGTGTAAACAAGCACAAAGCACCAACTACACAATACTGGTCATGCTGCACTTGGACAAAAGTAAAGTTTAAGGCCGACCACAATGTAGTGAGGTTGCGTGCATTAGTTGGAGTCGTCCTGGTCAAAAAGCTACCTTCACACTTTAAGAAGGTAGAATATTCAAGCGGGACAAGGCTGTAGACAGGACCAGAAAATGGGCTCATTGATGACTGGTTGATGAAAGACAAGGTCTAGATGAAGTCATCAATGAAGGTGGGAAAAGCTCCAAGCGGGAAAAGTCTGGAGTTGTTGATCCGATGCTGCTCAGCATTTGCCCCAAAGAAAATTGCTACCATCTGACTCAGACTCTTTTCTGGAAGTCGGGTTCCTCAAGGGAGAAAGGTTGCAGGCTGTAGCTGACCAGGGTTTAGTGTCGTTGAATGCCAGTTAGCACTGGGAATGCTGAATCAGGTTTGCTGTGGTAGAGCTAAACATAGCAGGAGCTGCAACAAAGTCAGGCTCACCGGTGGAGCATGCTCTGCAGATAAGTTGGCAAGTTGGCTCCAGTCTCAGAACAGTTTCCAGAGAAACAATTAGCAAAACAATTCTAACAATGCAGTGTTAGGCAGAGTACACTCTGACACCAGCCAATGGTTCCAGGACATTAGGAGCAGCATATGTGGATCAGTATTCACTCCAACTGAAACCACTATCAGGGTCGAAGGCAAATCCAGTAGAAACTGATCAACTTGGCTCTTCCAGGGAAGTGGGCTAATTGAAAATCTTCTGCCCTTATAGCGTAACAAGAGGGCTGAATCTTGGAGTTCGCCTCTTTGTCCAGGCAAAAGTAGAGTAGGTTCAGCCCTCAAGGTCCTCCGGACAGGTCTCAACAACAGGTGCAGTCGTTATTCTGTCTTCCACAGGTCCAACCATGTTCTGAACATGGTGACCAGAGGTAGCATATCTATGCCTGTCATATGCCTGTGTGTGGTGGTCACTTCTTGCCCTTCCCTAACCATTAGGCCAATAAGTTCCCAGTGATAACCCAACTCATTTTTGTAGTAGTTCATGTTTGCCCTACTGCACAAAACCTCATACTGACCCTCTCTACCTAAATCTAACATGGTAGAACTTTTAAAGCTTTTTTGGACTTTTGAACCTGTGAAGACCTCCTGTGCTCACCCTAGAGACTTGGCCCAGGAAATGAGCAATCCTTCCTCTGTGGTCACTCATGACCACTTCTGGGGGCAGTTCCTCTCTCACTAGTGTTGGTGTCTGGCTGGTTAGTGTGACAAAGTATAGGCCTGGCCCAAGTGTTAGCTACATATGCCTGTGACAGGGTAGGCCTCTTTGAAGGAAATTAAATTCCTGGGCAATCTCCAGATGGTCATTTTGTCAGAAGAATAGAACACTTCCCTACTTCAAAGGCCTTTTCTCAGCTCTTTGAGCAAGTTCACAACTCATCAAGGGGCTTATGTGAAGCTGTCTGACAGTTGGAAGCCCAAGCAAAGGGACTTCTAGAGGCTTTAAAGAGCTAAAACCTGACTTTTAAAAGTACATTTTGTAAAATATTTAGTTCAAACCTAACTTTACCAATGACTGGGCTTTTTTAAAAATGATGTTTAGATAGTTTCTAGGAAGAGGTTACATCATTTAATTCTAACACAATATCAATATTTCTATTGGCACAACTAACTCGTCTGCAGTTAAAATAGCTGGTGGGCATTGTTATTGTAAGAACATGTTTTACATTCAAATTTTACATGTTCTAAATTAAGATACCATGTGTCCTGCCAGATTGACCATTGAGAATCACTTAGGATAGACATTCATATTTAAAAGTAGGGTTTGGGGCTGTCAAAGGGGAGTTGGCAAGATTTGTTGAATATATGACATTACAAAGCATCACTTTACCATGCATGTTTTTCTACTCAGCCTTCACCACACCAATGCCTTTGCCACGCATAGAAAGCATACGTAAGGTATATAAAATCCTATATATTTTAAACAGACATTATAGTTAGGTAAAATGCTAGTTAAAACATACCATTTCAAATTAACAAAGCCACTGAAATTCACCTGTTACAGTTATGACAAGTCATGATCTACAGTAACTATAGCTTGCACCCCTGCCAGCCACAGTGTTGTCATCAATGATGTTGTCTCAGATGTTGCAGTCACGTTATCATGATGTGATAGAAAATATGAGAGGTATTTAGCAGTTCATGGTGAATGTGCAAGTTAAAGTTACTTTAGGGCATGAGTTATATTTGTTTGAGATAATTATTACTGATTAATTTCAGTTGTGTCCTTCATTTAAAACCTTACATTTTGGCTACATTTTCACCTAAATATAGCATCACTTTAACCTTTGTTTGTTTCAGTGAATTTCTAAGATTTTTTAATTTAAATTAACACATTATTCAGCCAGGCCCGTGCCAAAACCCAATGGGCACCCAACCTCAGCGGTGCACAATTGACTATGTTATGTGACAAAAAACACGATGTAATTTTACGTAAGGCAGACCAGTTGGCTTTCCAAAGGGTCAGCATGCTAATATCAAGGGTTCAGCAAATCAACAGATATTAAACAGTCATATGAGCTTCGTCAAAAAGTCACCAATAACTACAATCAAATGTATATTTCATTTACTGACTCACTGCAATATTTATTGATAGTGGATATATTTTCAATGAAGCATAATTTAAAATAAAATATTAAACATGTCTGAGTCTCTATTTTTTTCTCAGTCAACAAACTGCATTCATAGACCCACCTACATGAGGTTCTTGCATTCCAGATGAAGAGCATACAGCTCCAGCATGGAGTGCTTTAAGAATACAGTAAGCTCTCCTGAGGTCATTGAGTCAAAGGTCCTGGAGAATTACTGTTTTTTTTTTAATGTTGCTTGATGGCTGCTGGGCTCCCAGTAGCTATTCAGAACATTAAAAAACGCTTGGTGGTACACCACTGCCTCATCTAATGGCACCACCATGTCCCTCACAGGGCATCATGGGGCACTCCTTGCTTGGAGCAATGATTAATAAATGAGCAGCTCCCAAAGAAATGGGGAGACCAGGGTTAAAAAGGCTCGGGAGGGGGTGCATGTCCTCTCCCAATTTTATGAAAAAGCACCCCCAGAAAATGGGGTCACTGGGGCCAGAAAAAGACTCAAAAAAATAAAAAAAATAAAAGGAAGCAGTGCCCCCAGATCCTACTCCACCCCAGGAATTCAATTTTTTTTTTTCTTTGGCAGAATCCTGAGTGGGCTAATCTTGGTCCTGTGCCGGGTCTGCGCTCCTTTGAGGTTGGCCTGAACTTGTCTAAAGCTTTAAAATTGCATACCTCCAATTCTCCAGTCTACTGTTTGGATGTTTGCTGTTTTCGTCTCAAACAATGGGGGTCATTACAACCATGGCGGATGGCGGAGAACCGACGGTAAGACCGCCAACAGGCTGGCGGTCTTACCTTGGTGAATTATGACCATGGCGGTTACCGCCATGGTCATCTGCCGGTTCTCCGTCCCGCCTGGGCGGAAACGACCGCCGGGCTGGAGACCTGGGTCTCCAGCCCTGTGGACGTCAGTATACCGCTGGCGGTATTTGGACCCGGCTTACAGCCGTGGATTTCCAGCGGTTTGAACCGCCATGAAATCCATGGCGGTAAGCACTATCAGTGCCAGGGAAATCCTTCCCTGGCACTGATAGGGGTCTCCCCCACCCCTAACTCGTCTCCCTCCCCTACACCCCCCACCACCCCTGCCACCCGCCAAAGGTGGCAGGGCCCCCAACCCCCAACATCACATTACTCACACACACCCGACACGCATGCTGGCACCACCAACACACACACGCACACACACCGACATACATGCCCACAGCCACACACACAGTCAGGCACGCACACCCACATTCAAACATACACACACACACATCCATACAGACATACCCACAGGCATACACGCACTCATTCCCATACACACAACACCCCTGCAAGCATACACGCACTAACACACCCCCTCTACATACACACACGCACACCCCCATGCACGCACACAACACACAACACCCCCCACCTCCCTCCCCTAACGGACGATCGACTTACCTTTTCCGTCGATCCTCCAGGAGGGGATGGGACCCACGGGGGCAGCTCCCCCGACACCGCCACGCCAACAGAACACCACCACGGCGAATCACAGGACGTGATTCGCTGGGCGGTGTTCTGTTGGCATGGCGGTGGAGCAACCTCCACTTACCCGCCGCCCGCATGTATGGCTGTTGGCGGCTCTCCGTCGGAATAACGACGGAGAGCAGCCAACAGTCATAATACGCCGAGTGGCAAACCGCCTGCACAGGCGGTCTTCCGCACGGCAGTCCCTCGGCGGTCTTACAAAAAGACCGCCGTGGTCATAATGACCCCCAATGTATTTAATTTTACTCTATTTCTCTAAACATTTGCAATAGTGCTCCATAAGTACTTAACACATTACCTCCAAGTTATGTGTGACTGCTTTTGTGCCAAGCTACCAGAGTGCTAATCACAGGTTAATTTAGTGACCTTTGTGGTTCAGCCAGGCAATGACTGTGGTTGTTACCTGAGTGGGATTACCACCCAGCTCAACCAATACACCAATTTCTTAAACCCAGTGTTAGACATGCTAGCCTCACCATGATCTTCCCCCAAACCTTTTACCTTCTCCCTCTGTTTTTGCTTCTCTTGTTATTTGCTGGCATTAGGACTCTGTGCACCACTGATAAGCAGTACTAAAGTGTATGTGCTCAATCCTTAAAACATGGTAATGTTGGGTTGTCCCCAGTTGGCATATTTGATTTACTTATAAGTCACTATTAAAGTGGTAGTACATGTGACCATGGACTGTAAATTAAATGCTACTAGTGGGCCTGCAGCACTGTATGGGCCACCCACTTAAATAGCCCTTTTAAACGTGTCTCAGGCCTGCCGTTGCAGCCTGTGTGTATAGTTTTAAACTGCCATTTCAACCTAACAAAATAAACATTTTGCCAGGATCAAACCTTCCTTTTTAAAACACAGAAGCCCCCCTTAGAGTAGACCATGAACAGCGTAGAGGGCAGGGTGCAGTGTATTTAAAAAGTTGAACATGTACCTTTCAGTTTTACATGTCCTGGTGGTGAAAATCTCTTGCAGTTGTTTTTCACTACTGCAAGGCCTACCTCTCCCATAGGAGCTACCGTACTACATTTTTAGGTGTAATTCTCAAATGAGAACATGTAACCAGTTCATGTTTGGTGTCTTTGGAATTGTAGTGAAAAATCCTTTTTTTACTGTGAAGTTGAATTTTTGAGTCCAATATTGAAAAGCCACTTTTAGAAAGTTGGCATTTTCCCACCTTAGCCATTTAGTGCCTGCAGCTTGTCTATGGGTCTATGACTGGGTGTAGTGAGTAGTTAGGCTTTCTGTATTCCTCCTAGAGAGCCACATAAAATAGAGAGCTCAGTTGTGCCTGAATAGACCATCACTGGCAGGATGGGAGGACTCAGTTTCTACCTTCATACTAAGGATGGCATACCCCCTGTAGTTAGTCTAGGGAAGCAGGAAACCTGTGCACTTCAAAGGGAAAACTCTAGAAGCTTCCTGAACTTCAAAAGAGGCAGTAGGTGTAAATATTGTACCTCATACACCACGTTGCTGCTTGGAAGAAGGGCTACTATGCTGCTGAAAGGACTGCCACTCTGCTGGACTGCTGCCATAAAAGATTACTGCCGGCTATAATGACCTGCTGACCTCTTACATGGGTGAGGAGGACCCCCAACTGTATCCAGCACTGCCAGGGGGATTCCAAGGGATACTCTCCTGTAAGCACCACTTGGACTCTGCAACTGTGAGTCCTGCTTTACCAAATGGTGCCACCTCAGTCCTAAACCCCTGGAAGTGGGCCTGAAGATGCTCTGCCAGCCCATCTGTGGAGCCAGTAGAATCAATGAATCACCTCCACTGCGCAAAGAAATCCCAAACAGTATAGATGCATCACCTCTGCTGCAAGGATTCTTCCAGAGCAAGGACTTTGCATTGACCTTGCAAACTGATTCAGAACCACCGCTGCAAGACGCATCCCTTATGCAAGCCTTTGCATCTCAAACCTCTCATAGATGGCAACCTTTATAAAGACACAGGATCTTGCATCACAGACTCACAGCTCCTTGCAACTGATGCATCACCTTGGCTGCGCAACACATCCTCGATGCCAGACTTTACATCACAAGCTTCCCTCATCAGCAGCCTCCCCAACGATCATGAAGGACCTCACAACACAGCCTCCAAGCTCTCTAGAAATGAGGCATCACCTTGGCTGGGAGACCTCGACGCAGGAGCTTGCACAGCTCTGCAACCAAGATTTAAGGTACGCTGATCCATTGGACCTAACTAGGTCCCTGTAGCTGGCTGGCACTCCATTGTTGTTGGTCCTAATTTGTGACTTTCTGTCAGTCCGGCGGGATCAGATATCCACAGTTAGTGCATAATGTTTTATCTCTGGTTCTCCTGATTAGATTTGTATCATTTTGGTATTGTTCTAATTATAAAAAATAACTCTGGCTTTCTAAGCTGGTGTGGGATCCTTTTTGAGGTGAGTTTTCACTTAGTTGTTGTTTGTCTGAGTTAAGCTTGACTGCTCAGTGGCAAACTACTCAAATGCTAATCATAGGTTAATTTAGGCTTTGTTTGTGACTTCATCCTGACAAGAATTGTGGGTACTGCTTGAGTAGGGGTCTACCACCTTCTACTAGTAGCTGAATTACTTACACCCAGTACATGTACTCTGACTCCTAAAACATGGAAAATGTTGCTAATCCCCAATTGGAGTATTTACATTTTCTGTAAAGTCATAATTATTAATGCAGGAAATACATCAACAGGCATGAAAGGTTAAATTTCACCTATGTACTGAAACATCTATTTCTATTGTGCCAATCCCAAAAACAACATCTCTTCAGGTAGGCTGCAGCAACATTTAAAACTGCAAGCCAACCTATAAAAATAAACCCTTTTGACAGGAAAGAATCATGTGTTTAAAGTCACTCCACAGCAGGCCTTATAGTCAACAAGGTATATTGTCTTGTATTTAAACATTTGACTTGTAAAAATGTAAGGATGGAATGTTCCAAAAATGATTAGCCCATAAGGTTTTGCGTAAGTCTATAACCCATTCTATGTGAACGGAATATTAAAATGCAAAATACTAAAATACTATTAAAATGCTATTTTGATAACCTTAGTAACCTTTGCACATGCTACTGAGTTAATTTTACGACTGAGTCCAACACTTAAGTTGAATTGCTTATAGATCAACAGAGAATGTAACTTTCATAATGTAATACTTTGCCGGCCTGAAGCTCTAGTAGGCTAAACAGCATTTGCCTGACTGCACCTGCCCTCCCTTTCATTGCTTTCCTCATGACAAAATGTGAAAACTGCTCCCAGACCAGTGGCAAGAAGATGTGGTTGTGAAGAGTGTTACTCATCCTGTCTCAGGAAAGGCATTTGTTGAGTGTTCAGGGTCTTCATTAACTTGAAGGGAACTACAGCAAAGCCTTCTCATTCATAACTCAGTGTGAAGTATGACCTGGGGAAGAAGGGCCTGCGAACATGAATCACTGTAGCCACCCTAGTTCTATCACAGCATGAGACAATCTGGCCCAGGAACCAGTTTATGTGGTTAAGTAAGAGGGCCATATCTTACTTTCCTCAGTATACCCCTTAGGGACTACTCCAGAGACAATAGGGTCCGGTCAACTTGATTGGCTTTCACTAGGAAAGATGCTCTGTGGAATAGTTTGCAGTAAGGCAAACAGGATGTGCTGCAAAAAGGGGAATAGTTTGTTAACTATTGCATTTTTCTTGTTTATAATAATAAAGATGTACATGCATACGTGTGTGTATATAGTTCGACGTTCTATGTATCAGAAGGAGAGATGACTCCGTTTTTTATGTAATCTGTGGCTGAGGTCCCATATTGCCCAAACCCAAAGTCTCCAGAAGGGAAAATATGTCTCAATAAGCGTAACCTTGGCTTGGGTTGCTTGCCCCGAACAAAGCTCAGAGGAAATAAAGTATGGGTTGCAAGTAAAATTCAACTGAATAATATAGTGAAATAATTTAATAATGTATAAGTTCTGACTGTTGTTACATATGAAACAAACCAGTGGTTAAGAAAAATGAACGTGAAATGAACAAAATTAGAAAGGGGATTGAAAGTTAAATTTAAAATGTCCTACAAAAAAGAATGCAAGAAGACATTACCTTTGACCTACTTGCAATTTGTAACAATCAAACTGAACTTGGGTATAGTTCAAGATTTCTCTATATGTTTACACTCAATTATGAGTGTAAACATATAGATCAAGTGAAACCAACCTGGCAGGTTATATGAGGGACAAATCCAAGATCGAAAGATGTTTAGACCCTCAGTGGCTATTGTTTGTCAAGTAGATACATCTTATGGGAAGGTCAAGGAGATCAAATACATTACATACACAACCCTCATGGTTCTAAAAAGATGTCCAAGATTGCTCCAAAAAAAACCTTGGCATAGACACTACTTTGTGGATCAACAAGGTCCATATAAAGAAGATTGTATGCTATACCTTGTAAGGATATTTTTTTAATTTGAAGATTTGCACATTGGGTTCATTGAAAAGAACACAACAATTTCATACATTTCACAGATTTCTATAATAGGTACGTTTCTAAAAATTATTAATTTTATATACTTCATAAAAATGTAAAGGAAATCATATCATTTTAACACAATTAAATATATGATATTCTGTACACTGTGGGCCATATGTACGAACACATTTTCCCATTGACACAGAATGGGAAAAACCCTTTGCCACATCTGGCCCTGTGTGCTTATTCATTTGTGGGTTGGAGGCACTGCATGTGGCTGTCTGGTAATCTCAGAATGCTACAGGGCAGCTGGGAGACTATATAGGTTTGGGCATGATGATAATCGAACACTCAGTGAGGGCCAGGTATTTGGTTGAGTGAACCACCAGCAGATCACAAATGTGGAAAGAATTTTGGTGGTGTACTTTGAGTTGACAAGTATTCCAGATAACTTTTCTTCAAAAGAAAATTAATTCTATAATCCCATGATGCACTGAAGTCCTGGAGGATCACCTAGAGGACCAAATAATGAACCCTGTCCTCTTGTGCCACTGTAACCACTGTTGAAATCACTGCTACCATGGAGGTCATCCACTGGGGTCCCCATCTGAACCTTTCCCACACCACACCTTCAACAAAGAACTCTTACCGATCAACAAAGCACTAATACCCACCTTCAATGCCTCCATTGACTCAGCCACATTCCCGGACACCTATATACATGCCACCATCACACCCTTGGTCATGAATCTACCTTCTGACCCAGCCATGCTTTCCTACTATTGACCCATCTCCTTCCTATCAAACTTGGCAAAGGTCTTGGGAAAAACTAATCAACCAGTGTCTCACCTACCACTTAGCAACACTAGCCACGCAGTCTGGATTAAGGCCCAACCACAGCATGGAAACGGCACTCATGGTCATCACATATGACATCTGCATGATTCTTGTCAGGGGAGATACAGCAGCACTCATTATTCTGAACCTCTCTGCAGCATTTAACATGGTCTCACATCCCATCCTCATCAGGTGCCTGAATGAGATTGGCATTCAAGAGCACAAGATATCAGCCTGGCACCTTACTCCTCTGGAACACGCAAACGAATCTGTTGAGCGTCTCAAGGTTCATTGCTTCCTCCACCTCCCTCAATGCATACATGATCCCTCTGTCATCTGTGTGCACAACAACATCATTTCCTATGCTCATGACACACAAATCACTCTCCTTCTCAGATAATAACCCCAACAAAAGTAACAAGTTCAACACCTGGATGGCTGAAGTTTCTAGCTAGATTAAAGCTAAATGTTTAAAGCTCAACATTGACTAGACAGAAATAGTGATCTTCATCAAAAAAACTTCTCTCTGGGACTCCAACTGGTGGCCAGCTGTACATGGACCCACACCCAGCACCCATGCTGGGACCCTTGGAAAAATCATTGACAGAAAACTGGACATGACCGCAAAAGTAAACACCATCAATTCATCCTTGACGATGCTGAGGAAGATATTCAAATGGCTCCCAAGCAACACTAGGAAAACTGTCACTCACTCCTTAGTCACCAGCATGGAGGACAGTGGAAATGCTCTCTATGCTAGGATCACCAAGCAACTCTTTAGAAGACTGTAAACCATCCAGAACTCACCTGCCAGACTTATTTTCAATCTCCCAAACAAAAATTGAGTCACCACTCCTCAGGGAACTCTACTGGCTCCATGTACACAAATGCACTGATTTCTAACTTTTCACAGACATTAAAGGTCACTACACAACTTAGGCCCCCCACCTTACCTGAACAGTCATATCTCTGTTCATAAATGACACAGACACCTCTGCTTCACAGAACTCCTACTCACACATAAACAGAACCAGATCAGGAGGACTGGTGTTCTCTTACATCACTCCTAAATTATAGAACGGCCTCTGCTCCACACCAGAGCCAACTCTTCTCTTCTTGAATGCGCCATAATGATAATTGTAGGAAAGTGCCACTGTTGGCATGGTTAACCCCCTACTTTTTGCTTAGTGTTGATACCAACTTTGATTGAAAGTATGCTGGGACCCTGCAAACCAGGCCCCCGTATCAGTGTTCTTTCCCTAAAATTGTACCTTTGTTACCACAGTTGGCACAGCCCGGGCACACAGTTAAGTCCCTTGTAAAAGGTACACATGGTACCAAGGGCCCTGTGGCCAGGGAAGATCTCTAAGAGCTGCAGCATGTATTATGCCACCCTGGGGACCCCTCACTCAGCACATGCACACTGCCTTGCAGCTTGTGTGTGCTGGTGGGGAGAAAAAAGGCTAAATCGACATCAAATCAAATCAAATCATTAACATTTATAAAGCGCGCTACTCACCCGTGCGGGTCTCAAGGCGCTAGGGGAAAAAAAGGGGGGGTTATCGCTGCTCGAACAGCCAGGTCTTTAGGAGTCTCCGGAAAGCGGAGTGGTCCTGAGGCTGGTGGGAAGGGAGTTCCAGGTCTTGGCCGCCAGGAAGGAGAAAGATCTCCCACCCGCCGTGGAGCGGTGGATGCGAGGCACAGCAGCGAGTGCGAGGCCAGAGGAGTGGAGGAGGCGGGTGGGGACGTAGAAGCTGAGGCGTCTGTTGAGGTATTCCGGTCCCTTGTCGTGGAGGGCTTTGTGTGCGTGGGTGAAAAGTCGGAAGGTGATCCTTTTGCTGACTGGGAGCCAATGCAGGTGTCTCAGGTGTGCGGAGATGTGGCTGCTGCGGGGTATGTCGAGGATGAGGCGGGCCGAGGCGTTTTGAATGCGTTGCAGGCGGTTTTGGAGTTTGGCTGTGGTCCCGGCGTAGAGGGTGTTGCCGTAGTCCAGACGGCTCGTGACGAGGGCGTGGGTCACAGTTTTTCTGGTGTCGGCGGGGATCCAGCGGAAGATCTTGCGGAGCATGCGGAGGGTGAGGAAGCAGGCGGAGGACACGGCCTCCTCAGGGTGCCCTGCCCACAAACCACTGCCTGTTGCAGAGGTAAGTCACCCCTTTAGCAGGCCTTACAGCCCTAAGGCAGGGTGCACTATACCACAGGTAAGGGCATAGCTGCATGAGCAATATGCCCCTACAGTGTCGAAGTCCATTCTTAGACATTGTAAGTGCAATGTTGCCATATTAAATATATGGTCTGCGAGTTTGTCATTACAAACTCCACAGCACCATAATGGCTTCACTGAATACTGGGAATTTTGGTATCAAACTTCTTAGCACAATAAACTCACACTGATGCCAGTGTGGGATTTCTGGAAAAATGCACACAGAGGGCATCTTAGATGTGCCCACTGTGTGTTAGCCCAACTGCTCACTGTACCAACCTGCCACTTTCAGACGAGTTTGTGACCACATGGGGTGAGTGCCTTTGTGCACTCTGTGGTCAGAAACAAAGCCTGTCCTGTGTGGAGGTGCTTCACAACTCCCCTGGCAGGATCTATAGCACCTGGCAGTGAGCCTCAAAGGCTCAAGCCTTGGATTACAGTGCCCCCAGGGCACTCCAGCTAGTGGAGATGCCCACCCCCCGGACAAAGCCCCACTTTTGGTGGCAAGTTTGGCAGGAAAATTAGGAAAGCAGGGAGGAGTGACCCCCTAAGGTGTCCAGAGCTGAGGTGACCCCCTCCCTGCAGAATCCTCCATCGTGGTTTGGAGGACAAGAACCAATAGGGATAGGAATGTGCCCCCTTCACCAAGGGGAGTGGGCACCAGGAGGGTGTAGCCATCCTCAGGGACGGTAGCCATTGGCCACTGCCCCCTGACCCTAACATGCCCATAAATTTAGAATTTAAGGTCCTCCCTGAACCCAGCTTACCAGATTCCTGGTGACCTACAAAGAAGAAGGACTGCTGAGCTGAAACCCCCACAGAGATGAAGGAAGGCAACAACTGCTTTGGCACCAACCCTACCGGCCTGTCTCCTGCTTCAGAGAACCTGCAAAAAGAACAGTGACCGGACCCATGACCTCTTCCAACTCCAGAGGACTGCCCTGCACCCCCAAAAGGACCAAGAACTCCAGAGGACCGCGGCTCTGTTCCAAAGAAACTTCTTACCAAGGACGCCCACCTCTCTCTGGATACTTGAGTCCTGACCCCTGTGCACCCAATGCCCACGGCCCGTGTCCAGGTGGTCCACCCAGCAAGAAAGGGTCCCCAGCGCGATTGGGAACAAGAGCCCACCCTGGGTTGACCTCACCAGGCCCCCACAACGACACCTGCAGAGAGAATCCAGAGGACGCCCCTGACCACGAGCTCCGGACGAAGATATCTGACGCCCACAGGGCACATTGCACCCGCAGCCCTCAGGCCTTGGAGAACCTGACTCCCAGTGCAGCATCGACCAGAGAGTGGCCCTCTGCCCTATCCGACCAGTGGTGTGCCCGAGACACCCCAACCCCCCGGACCTCGCCTGCAGCATCTGAGTGACCCCCAGGGTCTCCTATTGATCTCTATTGAAAACCCAACCCCTGTGCCGCTCACGGTGTGTGTTTGGTGTCTACTTGGAGCCCCTCGGGTGCTCTTCTAAACCACCCTGGTCTACTCTCTGAGTCGCGGGTACTTACCTGCTGGCTAACCAAGATCCCCCCATCTCCTCTTTGACCTCTACACCCGATTGGCCCCCTTGCTGCTGGTCGTGTGTGTTTGGGGTTAACTTGAACCCCCAATGATGTTCTACGTAAAACCCGGAGATAGGATCTTTAATTTGTGTACTTACCTGTTACACTGTTCAATCTTTTCTTCCCCCAAGGCAAATTACAGTGCCTACTTTAAAATTTTAAAATAGCTTTTTGACATTTTAAAGAAAACTGTATACATTGTTGATTTTTATGTACTTACCTGTAAACTGAATCTTGTGTTTCTAGAAATAAATAAACAAAATATATTTTTCTATATAAAAGCCTATTGGTATGGAGTTGTCTTTGAGTTTGTGTTTTTTCTATTGCTTGTGTGTGTACAACAAATGCCTAACACTGCCCTCTGATAAGCTTAACTACTCGACCACACTACCACGAATAGAGCATTAGCATTGTCTATTATTGCCTCTGGGGAACCCCTGGACTCTGTGCACACTACATCTCATTTTGACATAGTACATACAGAGCCAGCTTCCTACAATAATAGACATAGTTTCATAATTTGATAACAATATGTAGGTTTTGAACTTCTGGCTTCCTTTATGGTGTTGCTGAGAGAGGATAGACAATCTACAAGCTTGATGCCATGTGCCAGAATATGGGGCAGGAATATGAGGTTGTTGTAGGTAGTTCAGGTAGAGGAGTTGCTGGTGTCAGATCAATGTAAGGAGAAGATAGGCAGCAATCTATTAGGTATGACTCTAGATTGGAGAATTAATCCATTGTTCTCTGCTTTACATTAACTAAAATGAAAAACAGTAGACTATAGAAGCTATGGCTATCATATCGAAACACAGTTGTTCAGAACCTTGCCATCCAGGTCTCCCATATGACTTCACTGAAGAAAGTAGAGTAAAACTTAGTATTGAAGACAGCACGCCAGATGATTAATTTTTTGTGCTAATAGCATATCAAACAGAGAAAGGATTTAAGATAGCCTATGGCTATTTCAGGTTATTCTTAGTGGAGGCCCTATATTGATGCTAGCACATCTTTTAAAGTGAGTCTGAATGTTTACAGAAAACATTTCCCTAAAAACATGCTTATTGATGAACTGTTTAATACAATTCTTGACGTTTTAAGAAACAACTTATATTGGCAATGCAAGTACTTATAGGCCTCCTCAGATCATGTGATTTCTTGTGTTTGGTTTCCTACTTTAAAAGTGTTCTCTGCATTTTGGGGTCTCACATTATGAGCATCAAAGTAAACATTTCACTTATTTTCAAAACACTTCAAGATTTATGAGTGATTGTATTTATACACAAGATAAATGCTTCTATTGTAATGAATCATTAAAAGGGCATGTTAGACAAATATATTTCCTGAACCTAGTACTGTTTTGTTTTTGTGAAGACTGAAATTCTAAACACCAATGAAAAGAGTCCATGCCATACAAATAATATTGGACAGAACCTAAATTACACATCTGAACTATGATGTTAACATTTCCACTAATTGCAAGTCATTTTTTCACATGTAGTACTTTTTAGCCTTTCTTCTTGCACCTCCAGAAATATTTAATGTAAATAAAGCAACTGGCAGTCATAAAGCCAAACTAAGAAGGCTGATTTAAATACAGTGAAAATGTCATACGACATTAAGTAATAGCAGTGACAAACTATTGCAAAAATTGTGAGTTGCTGAAAATGTTGTTTCGCCACTGACTGATGTTCATGCTAAAACTTGGATGTTTGAGGCTTTAGGAGTATTCGAAAAAAGACCCTTTGCGCCCATTGATTATTCAGTACATGCTGTTTGACTGTGCTTTCAGAAATTCATATAGGGATAAGAGTCCAAATTTGGGGGTGTTGACACTATCTTACCTGATTATGTAAGTTAAAGCGTCAAGAGCAGGAGAAGTGTGGCCCCTAAAAGAAAAGAATCAGGCATCAAATCAAGTAACAATTATTTAAACAAGAGTACTTGAGATGAATAAAAGATAGAAACCATGAAGGTTTATTGAATAGCTAAAAGTCATTACATAAGGCAAAATGGATTATTCTCGAAATCAGTCAAAAATGCATGTATAATGAATAATATGTAGGGAATTCTCATTTAGCTCAGTCAGATGTGGCAACCAGCCTAACAAAGAAATCTAAGTCAAGAGTGTGAGACAGACTGGCATCTGTCTGCTCTTTAAGAATATAGGGCCAGATGTAGCAAAGGTTTTTACCCATTATGTGTCTATGGGAAAAAGTGTTCGTACATATGGCCCATAGTCAACGCCTGGTTCACCTGCAGAATGAGCCCTTTATATAATGATAAAATACACAGTGAAAATCACACAGTCAGCTTGAGGTGAGCACATTGTTACACAAATTCACTGAATCACAATACGCAACTAATACAGCCTCATGATAACACCACCCTCTAGATGAATATTCAATTAATCTGCTTTTGACCCATGTCATCAGATATGACCTTACACACAAAACAATGAATAACTCATAGAATTAACAGTCATGCTGAACTGCAAACATAAAAAGCCCCAAAATTGGCAGCGCCGCACCACTTATGAAATGCGGGGATGCACCCTATTTGCAAAAATATGGCACACCCCTCTGTCTCCCCATAGTGCAAAGGTGCCACTGTTGCAGGGAATGATTGTTTATGTGCAGGAAGGTGACCCTTCCTGCACATACATAATCAATAATGGTGATTTGTTACTCCTATGTGTGCTGCAGAATGCAGCACACATAGACTTGGCAAATCATCAATATGTAATGATTGTTTCTGTGCAGGAAGGGACACCTTCCTGACATAGACAATCAGTAATGGCGTTTTGCTCTTTCTATGTGTGCTGCAGAGAAAAATCAAAAGCAAGGAGAAATAAAAGTACTTCTAATTGCATCATGATAACAACACCCCTGGGGTGGCGTTAAGTTTTGGCACTGCCTCAGATTTACGTTTCCTTGTAATCTGGGGCATTGTCAAAAAGCAATGTGTGTTGTGTGGGTATGCCCACAGCAACACCCATTGCACACCCCTCTGCTGCAGAAAACTGCATCAGGGGCACAAAGTGGCTTAAAGCTGCCTTGTAAATATGCCACAGAGCACAGCGATACTGGAGCATCACAAAAAGGGACGCTTCGCTGGCGGTAGGGCCTTGTAAATATGCCCCACAGTTCTGTAAAGTGCAGTGCTGTCGTTTTCAGTGCAAAGCATGCATGACACTAAGGAATGTGTTCTCTTCACTTTTAATCTTTTCAATGTGCACATGCCATCTTGAACAGGAGTATGATTCAAATAAATTGTTCCTGGTCTAAACTGTGGGAATAACATTCATTAACTTGAAATATTTACTTGTCGTCATATTCAAAATATTTTAGAAAAAAGGTTCAGAAGGCAGATTTTTTTAATGTCTTAATATCCTTTTTATTCAAAGTTTCACTTGTAGATTATCTCACTCCGCTGCTGGCTTTTGTTATGGGCTCAGTGTGGGCACTGTCTTTATGGGTTTAGAATGCTCAATTCAACATATCAATGGAATTGTATCTCTTGCAGAGCATTCTAGGGACTGTTCCTTAGATGTTATGGGAGCATCTTGGAGAGAGATGTCAAATGCAGTTCCTTTGGAGTACCACAGTAAACGTTTTTATAAACCACCTCTCCCTCCCGTGTCATTTTAGAGCACAGTACAAAACTTGGCATTGATCTATTGCAACCTGAGCAACAGAGAAACAACTTTAATTTAATCATTCAAGTAATTTCAGCACCCTTGTGCAAACAATTTACTGTAGTCCACTGGCATGGTAATTGTGTTATTCGATCAACTGGTGCTACGTTCTGTGACTTCTTACTATCCTGTACTGGACCCTTGCTGGTCTAACGGCAATTAAATCTGCACATTTGCTGGCTACAAAGATTCTTCATAACAGCCAATCATTTACATTCTTTGGCCTTGAGCATATTTCTGGCAGTCATCCATTCTGCTTTAGAGTTCGCAAATCTAAAATTCAGGATGACCGCGATTGAGGGGAGAATGGCTACAAACCACTGCTGGACAGTACATTTATTGCAGCAATGCATTGATGACGAGAACACAATCAGTCAATACTTCTGCCGCACTCGGGATGATGCATCCATTTTTTTAATTCTGTATCTGCAGAACCCACATCTGAGACCTGGGACTGGAAAGGGGCACATCAGGCAAGGGTAGGACTCACTGATGGGAGAATCCAGCAGCATCAGGAGAGTTGCAAGCAGTCTGTGATGTCCCTGAGACTGCAGAAGAACAGGGAGCAAGCCAGCAAGCCCTTCGAGACTCTTGGGTTCCGGGATGTAGACAGAAAGTCTTGTCCACCTCACTGCAGGACAGAAGCAGCAGGCAGCAGGCCAACACAGCAAAGCAAACAGCAAAGTAGAATTCCCTCCTACAGCACAGCACACAGCAATGCAATTGCAGAGTGGCAGTTCCTCCTGGCAGCTCAGCAGTCCTCCTTCCTAGAAGAGAGTCCTTGGTTCCAACAGAGATCTGCTTTGGTGGGATTTGGGGGCCTTTGAAATATACAGATGCCCTGTGGGTGTACAGGACAAGTTTACTCAGGTGTAAGTGAGGCAGTGCTAAGCTTCGACCCTCATCAAGCCAGTTAATGGCCCATTAAGGCCCAATATGTCTCATCAATTCACTCCTAATCTCCCATTGTTTGTGGCTATCTAGAGGAAATGCACAAAGCTGAGCTATCACCCAACCCAGAGGTTTATTCAGAGGCAGGCAGAGGGACAGAATGGTTGAAGTAAGAAAATGCCAACTTTCTAAAAGTGGCATTTTCAGACCTACAATTTAAAATCCTCCTTCACCAAAAGTTGTGATTTTAAATTGTGAGTCCAGAGACACCAAACTCCATATTTCTATCTTTTCTCAATTGGGAGTTGCACGTATTTTTTTTTTTTTGTCCTAATACACCCCTGGCTCCTGTTTGACTCCATGATTTCTCATGCATGAAAAAGACCAAATGCCATGGGGGCTCGAGCTTCTCTCAATTGTCCTTCGGCACACAAGGTCAACAAGGTCAACATCCAAGGCAAGAGAGTAAACAATCTCATAATCATAGGACATAAATGCTCATCCTAAATTACTCTCCACAACTCTTCCTTCTAGCAACCGTGATCATATTTTTACTTTCTTTTCCTTATGTAATTTATCCACCGCGATATCCCGAGGTCCCTTTTGTGCCCAAATAAAGAGTTCATTTTTTGTTGAAAAATATCCCAAAATTTCTTATCCATTTGTAAAGGAATAGAATTATAAAGAAAGTTCAATTTAGGCAAGATTATCATCTTAACCAAGTTAACCCTCCCTATTATTTTGAGGGGAAGATGTTGCCAGCCTAACAGTAATTTACTACAAGCTGTTACCATACTCCTCATATTTACCACTGGTATTTGTTCCAAATCCTGCACAATTTCCACCCCTAAATACCTCACTGAATTAGTGGTACGCCAATGGTCAGGATTCAAATTCCATACCATTATCTCAGTTTTTTCATGATTGATGTGATAACCAGAAATCCTCCCAAATTGTTCCGTAATATCTAATAAAGTGGGTAAGGCGGTAGTTAAATTCGAAGTATAAACTAAAAGATCATCAGCACACAAAGCAACTTTCTTCTCCCACCCCTTACTGCTAAAAGGAGAAATTCTAGAATCTTTTCTAATCCTCCTAGCCAAAGGCTCTATATACAAGTCAAATAGCAAGAGGGAAAGAGGGCAACCCTGCCTGGTACCCCTAGAACCCTAAAGGTATTTGTTACCTTCCCGTTTACCAAGACCCGTGCCGATAGGGCCTGATAGATTCGTTAAATCGCTTTACAAAATGTAATACCCAATGATTACGTTCAAGGACCTTAGTCAAATAATTCCAATTGACTCTGTCAAAAGCTTTCATTGCATCGATCGCAATAAGTGCCAAAGGTTCTCGATATGCTGTGGCTAAATCAATAGCCCCTATTAGATTAAATGTTTGTTCATGGAGAAACCTATTCAGAATAAAACCTTTCTGATCAGGGTGGATCAAATCCCTCATCACTCCACTTAACCTATTTGCCAATACTTTAGCATACAACTTATAGTCGCAATTTATTAATGATATTGGGTGATATGACTCACATTTCAAAGGAGATTTTCCAGGTTTTAAAATTAGGGAAATAATTACCTCATACCAAGAAGCAGGTAGAGGAGTTCCTTCCTCAAAGATCTCTGTAAATAGTTGACTAATTGACAGAACTATAGAGTCGCCTAATACCTTATAAAACTCTATAGGAATACCATCCGGTCCTGGCGTGGGAGTGTATCCGTGTCTAACCATTTACCAACTTCGTCATTCCTCACCTCCTTTCCCTCAGTATAAAGCCCCCCAAAAAACGTATAAAAGGCTTTTTCAATAGTCTCCAAATCAATAATACTAGCCCCCGACTGACTATCCACCAACTCCCTAATACAATTCCTCTCCTGCTCTTTCTTAGCCTTCCAGGCTAATAGTTTCCCCATATTTTCTCCAAATTCGAAATGGGCTAGTTTGCTTGCCTCCCAACACTTTTTGATTTTTGCTTGCAATAAGGATTCCAACTGTAACGTCAACCGTCTTCTATCCAAACCCTTCTCATCACCTCTGTCTACCCATTGGGTATCACACGCCAAAATACCCTGCTCTATGCCCTCTAATTCCTCCCTACATAGACTTCTTAGATAACTAGCCACACTTATAATTCTTCCCCTCATCATTGCCTTGAAGGTTTCCCATATTACTATTTTAGAGGCTGATCCCTGATTCAACCTACACTTAAAAAATGTTTTAAAGCAATCCCAATTTGATCATCTGGGAGAAATAGGCCTTGCAATAGCAAAATGAATTTAGCAGTTTTTCAGTACTTAGACATGATAAACTTAAAAGTACATGTCCAACTTTTTAAACATGGTGCACTCTGCTCTTGGGGCTTACTAGAGCCTATTTTAGGGGAGAATTACGTGTAATAAGAATGAAGGTTTGGAGATGGCAATTAGTTGCACTTTCCATGTCAAAATGGCAGTTTACAACTGCACATATGGCTCTGCAGTGGCAGGCCTGAGGCATGTTAAAAGTGCTACTGTAGTGGTGGCTCAATGAGCTCTGCAGGCTGACTAGTAGTATTTAATTTATAGGCCATAGGCATCTATACTGCACTTTTCTAGGGACTTACAAGTAAATTAAATATGCCAATTATGAATAGGCCAGTGTTACCATGTTTTAAGCATAGAGCACATGCAGTTTAGTGCTGGTTAGCAATGGTAAAGTGCTCGGAGTCCTAGAGCCAAATTAATATAGCCAAAACTGGAGGGAAAAGACAAAAAAGTCTGGGGGTGACCATGCAGAAAAGGCCATTTCTAACATCATGCAATTTAAACCACTAGACATCTATTGTTTGCATTTGGAGGAGTTGAAATCTAAATGGTGTGCTCTTTTCATGAAAACATGACTGACAAAGGCAGATTTATCCACACTTAACTTTATGTTGCCAAAAGAGAGTACAATGTAATAGGTTGGAAGGTTCAGGGTGCATTTGGTATGTGGTGAGTGCTGGAATAAAGGTGCTGCTCATAAAGTAAATTCTTTGCAATAGTTGTTAGATAAACCCAACACCTTGTTTAAAGATCATTTGGGGTAGTAAAAAACCATGAGCACAAAATGTTACTTAAACCTAAAGCCACACCAGTTGTGCATAAGTTACACAATTTACCTCAGAGCATAAGAAGTCAGTTGAAAGACCACTTGGACAAACTAGTGATAGAAAAAGTAATTGTAGCTATTGATTTCTACTTGTGGATGCTACTCTGTGGATTTAAGGATGTGAGTGAATCGCTGATCCCTGATTGGCACATTTGGATAGGCTGTTTTCCACTGCCTAAGATATAGGAAATGCCAAGTTACATTGAAGATTCAGGATTTTTCTACACTCTCTATTTAAGGGTAGCACATTCCCAGGTTGAGTTGGCTGAGTGAGGAAATCTCTCTCTTTAACTTCATTAAACACCTCTTTTGGCGCATTTTGTTTCTTGCACAGGCCATTTGGCTTAGCCTGGCGTTCATCTATTTTTCAGAAGCTCCTGTACCAAATTCTTGGGGGAGAACATAATGTTTTAGTGAATCAAGATGACATCATAATTTTTACCAAGAAAGAATAAGAACATGTAATAACTTTACAAACGTTTGGGTATTCTTGAAAGTGTAGGTCTGACGAGTAAGAAAGGAACATGCCAATTTCTTTCAAATGAAGTACACTATCATATTGTATATCTTCATATTTTGGCCAGTGGTATCAGACCAAAACAGATTTACTGGAAGCTATAAGGAAGGCACCTGCTCCCAGTGACAAGGACCAATTAAAATCCTTTTTGGGACAATGCAATTACTATTCAAGATTCGTGGAGAATTTTGCCTTTTAGATGGAACCTTTAATAGAAGGTGCTACATTCTTTTGGGGTGAGGAGGAAGTGTTGACTTACCAGCCTTTAAAAGATGCAGTAATGAAAGCTCCTGCTCTTCAAGCAATCGATAACAATACAAAATAGTTACAGTTGCTGCCAGTGGCACAGGACTTGAAGAAGGGTTAAGTCAATAATGAAGGGTGTATATTTGTGACTGACCACATACCTTTAGTTTATCTTTTAGGTGATAGTAATATTAACATGTCAAGCCCCACGTTGGTGAAGTCATTGGCCAAAATGGAGGAATTCGATTTAGGATTAGATACATAGCAGGAGTTAACATTTCTAGAGCTGATTTTCTGTTTCGGTGTCATTTTGGGATGTCTCTGAAGATGCTACTTTAGATGATGCTGAATGTGTTTTAGGGTTGGTTGACCCTCGCCATTCACCCTTGTTCTAATCTTCCACTTCAAAATCCACTATCTTTATTTTCTTTATATCATCATGTACTTCCTTGCTTTTCTGTTGAGAATAAACCTCTCTTTGTCTTATTTCTTGAACAACAGACATTCTAATAGCAGTTATTGTCCTGTACAGCACCCACACAGGACACATTTAAATTATTTCAAGGAATTTCTACCCCTCAACAAAAGGCTCTTCTCCTGTGGTCGAGTATGGTACATTGTGACAACTCCACAATCTCTTCTCAACAGTAGACTGAAGACCTGACCCTGAAGATACTGCCATCTGAATGGTCTTCTTAATAAGCCTGTACACCCTTTTCCAGCATAGCATTGCGTCGAGAACTGTAAAATTAAACTGTTAAATGTCTAACTCCTAGCAAAGTAGGAAATTACTCCATTACTTCTGAGCTAAATTGCATACCATTGTCTGCGACAAAACAATTGGGAATCCCTTCTGGATGAAACAATAGGGCATATTTACAAGAAACTGGTGTGTCAGTGCTGATGCCCCAGTTTTCTTGCGTCGCCCTTGCCCCACCTAACAACACCATGGGTGCACTGTATTCACCATACGGCACACCACGGGAACATATTTGATGCTATTGTAGCGCCTTGCTGCAATAGTGTCAAAACTTTTGATGCTAGTGCAGCAAAGTGCAAGGAGGCCCATTGTTTAAAATAGGTGCGTCACTTTAATGCCTGCTCTCAGCCGACGTTAAAAATGATGACAAAAATGGTGCAGTGAAATCTTGAAGATTTCACTGCACATTTTTTGCAGGCTTCTGAATGGCAGAATACCACCCTTGCATACATTATGCCTGACGCAGGTATAATGTGACGCAATTGCGCCACTTTGTAAGTATGGTGTGGCTAAAATTTCCTCTTTGAGCCACATTTGCGTAAAAAAAATTACGCTAGTGGGGCGCAAGGATGCGCTACGGCCTTGTAAATCTGGCTCAATGTATCCAATATTTCAACTACCACTTTATTATTTGACTCTCTCAAAAATATTTGATACACCCATTTGAAATGATAATCAACAATGACTAAAATATATCTCAAATTTTCTTTGAGTGAATAAATAGACCCCAAAAAAATCCATAGCTAACATTTCACAGTGTGACATGAGAAATGATATTGCTATTATAAGTTTGTAAAGATTTATCTGCCATTTTGTATTCGACACACCCTGAAACCATCGATTCGACTTCAGCATCCATACCTGACCTCTAGTAAAATGCATGTAGTCTTTTCCTGTACCCTGATAACCTTACATGGCCAACATGGGCAAACCTTGCCAATTTATCAGTTTCAAAGGTAGCACTAAAGGTTACCCTGTAAAATGAGCACACCTTTCATAATAAGTTCATCCTTAACCTATATAAAGTTTTCACTTTTTTTTAAATATTATCAATGTTTGACCTGTCTTGACTAATACATTCTTTCAGTAAAATCTGCCAGTCATCCTGGGCTCCATCCTCTTCCCATTCCTTCGTAAAAGCTACTTCTTCTGCAATTAGAACCCTATTAACCAACCCAACAACACATTCAGTACCATCTGAAGTAGCATCTTAAGAGACATCCCCAAAAGGACACCTACATAGAAAATCAGCTCTACAGACAGCTTTAGTGGATTGAGCAAAAGCAAACCTATTATTTCTAATATAGAATGTGCCTTTTATCCGCCCCTTGATCATTATTCAATAGCTTTGCCACTCTCAGCTCCCTGCTGCAGATGTGATCAATTTACTTCTTTTTTCCATCCAGGAGTGTTTTGGGCTGAACCGTACTTTGAGTGGATGAATTGTATCCTTCACTCCTGATGTCAGAACCTTGCATTGCATGAGACTGTTTTCTTTCCCTCTGTGTTTCTCTCCCCGCTGTTCTCCTGTCTTTTTAAATTATTAGAATGCTCGCCACCAATTTGTTGCCAGAGCCCTCTTGGCTCTCCCCACCTCCCAAAGCTCTGTAAGCAGAAGTTAATGGATTTAAACTCATTCCAGGATGGCCTATAGGCAGTCGGTAGCAGCCATATTTGAATCATTTTGTTTTGTTTTACGAATATAGGTAGCTGTCTTTCAAAGGTAACTGTCATGCATCAGCTACACTCATCTTTATACGACTTTTCATACAAAAAAATTATAAGCATGCTAAGATGGCTGCCATGCATACTTTCTTGGTGCCCGTTGCAAGGTAGCCACCAGGTCTGTTTGCGATGCCCACCTAGAGAAAGACTTGAATTGGTGAAGCCAAAACTGGTCACAGGCGAGACCTATTGGCATTGCCAACACTTGTTTTATATGGAATTTCTACAATTAAAAGCATGTAACATTTCCAAATGAGCAGATGTTATGCTGGCATTACTAGCAACTTTTATTAAAGTCATAAAGATCATTCGCTGCGTCACCGCATAATGAAAAGAGCCTGAAGATTGCATGACGTATCACCTCCGACAGTGACAGAAACATCCGATGCCACCCTCAGTCTTGCCTAATACGTGTGTAAGTGAAAGGGTAGTCTGCGTTGCAGATTAAATGGATTGCATTGGAATTACAGTAAATGACCCTTGCAACTCCTTAAACTTGATCGATCGCAATGTAATTGTGAAGGCAGTCTGGCAATTAATTTTCATTAGTCTTTTAAGTCATTACTGCTTGCAGTCAGGGAAAGTGAGATTGTCGGTGATGTGGAAGAAAGTCAATCACATTTTTCACGTTCATAAGGACTGCCTAATTTGCTGAATCCATATTTGTTGATAGAAATGCGTTATGCCCTTGCTCCTTTCCTTCTCTTGAGATTAACTTGCAGTGATTTGGAAAAGAGTATTTTCATTAGGTATTTACAAAGGTCACTGCAGATTGCAAAGACCTGCAAAACAACTATGAATCGTTCAACAAATATTTTTTGTTATTTACGGCTGCTTCCATTTTGACATACCACATAGGCAAAATAAACTTCTGTTTTTAACACTTAACTTAGCATAAGTATTAAAGTGTCCACATGAATATTCATATGATACACCCAGGTGCTGTCTTCAGGTGAGAGAATGAAGCATCTCATTGTCTGTGAGAACCTTTCCCTGTGCATTTTTTACGGAGTTAATGGCGTCCTGGGCATCAGGTCTGTTGGTATGTATGTTATTTAGCCAGCGACGTATTCCCTTTCAAGTGTTTTCACACTTACAGGAAAGCAGAGTTCAAATTCCCATGAAATCTAAGTTGATGCCCCACTTTCGTGATATTACCACATCAGAGGCATTCACAATTGTGGGTTTTAAAAATGGTTTTCTGGTTGGATAGGCTATGCCCCTAAGCCAGGCAGAACCTACCCACTCTAGTCAGGTCAAGGGAGTTACACGTCCAAGATAAACCCTGCTCACCCCCTTGGGAGCTTGGCACGAGCAGTCAGGCCTAACCCGGAGGCAATGTGTAAAGCATTTGCACAACACACACAACACACAGGACACAAGATGTACACCACAAAGTAAAGACAACACTGAGCTATATAGAAATAAACTGTATTGCACAAAACATAATCAGACCAACATTACACGTCAGTAATACCCTGCTGCCTTAGCAGTTGTCAGAACGTTACACAAGTTGCTAATACGCTGCAAGAATAAGCAGTTGTCACATTAGAACATGTAAGTACTCAGGATTCTGCAACATAAGCAGTAGTCAGGAATTACAGTAGATACATATATGCACTTGTCATAAAAATATCATATATGTCCATAAAAGGAACATTATGGCACATATGGCACGACATTAATAAAACACATATCTCTAAGTAGATAACCCTGGAACACCCCCGTGTCCCCAAGAGCACCTTATGTAGTGGGATAAGGCACTCCTAGTGCCGGGAAGGTCGTGGTGGGGGCCCCCCGTGCTCCTATGCGCTCAATGGGGGCCACACGTAGTTCCTGGGGGAGAGGGGCAATCAGCACCCTCTCTGTTATGCGTAATGGGCCCCTCCTGGGGCCCACTATCTCAGTGGGCCCCCCAGGCCTTCACGGGCCCCTTCACCAAAGGGGGGGTTAGGCAGCCCAACAAAGTAATGGGAACTAAAGGAAGGGACCTCTGTGGAGGCCTCCCTTCTCCGTTTGTCCGAGCCGAGATCGGGCAACCAGGAAGTGGGGCTCCATGGCTGGGGGACCTCCGACGAGGTTTCCCGTCCCAGTCCACGAGCGGGGGCCTTTCAGCACCTTTCCAAGGGCTTGGGAGGGCAACGGGGGGAGCCTCTCCGATGAAGCTTCCCCTCTGCCTCTGCACGCGGCCGCACCCGACGTGGTGCGCAAGCCGCTCTGCTGCCTTCCCTCGTCCGCGAGGGAGGCAGCACAGAAACAGGTGCCGAAGTGTGCCCCGGGGGCGCTCCTTAAAGCCCGCTTCACCCAGGGACACAATAGGAGCGCTTCTTTCTTTGATTCAAGAAGTGCCCCGGGGGTCCCAAGGGCCGGGCACACTCGCGCTGCAGGCAGACAGTCTCCCGGGTCACCGCTGTGATTTTAATCGGCACAGGAGCACTTTCTAAAGCGCGAAGGCACTTTGATTCAGCCCGGGCTACGGCGGTGATTTTGGCAATCAAGGGGCCCTTTTCACAGAGCTAGTTCTACACCATTAGCCCGGGTGTGGCGGTGACTTCCTCACAATGTCAGCATTTTACACGGCACAGAGGGGCACAACCAGCGCTCTCCAGGTGCTCAGTAATGGAAGCAGCACTCCTCATGCTGGAGTAGTTTCACAGAGGCAATGGGCTAGAACACCCTGTCCCTGTGGGTCACAGTTCAGCACAACAGCAGCAGTCCATGGTGGTTCCTGGTGAGTCCTCTCAGCAGCCTTTGGTCCAGATTCCAGAATATTCAAAGAATGTCTAAAGTGTGGGAAAAATTCCACTGTACTTATAGTCAGTTTACAGTGTCTCTCACAATGAGGAGGAGAGGGGGTTCCAACCAGTTCCAACTGGTTCTGGGAATGCCCCTTCTCTCCTCCAGCACAGGCCCCAAACATCAGGGGGGGTAAACAACCCAATTGTGCGAAGCCAGGGCACAGCCTTTACAAATGCAGGTGTGCCCCGCCTCTCCCTTCTCTCAGCCTAGGAAAACTATACAATATGTAGATGCACCTCTTTGACACCTCCACCATCCCTGTGTACAGGCTGTCTGAAAAGCATGCACAAAGCCCCAACTGTCAGTCTGCCCAGACATGGATTGGAGTCAAGCTGCAAAAACACCAAAGTCATAAGCACAGATAAATGTGCACTTTCTAGAAGTGGCATTTCTGTAATAGTAATAAAAATTATACCTAAACCAGTAAACGGCATTTGTCATCACTATCACAACCATACCAAACATTCCTAAGTTACCCCCCATAAATCAGACAATACCCCTTACACAGAAGACAAGGCATTTCTAATACAATCCTGTGAGAAGACAGCACTCACAGCAGTGAGACACCAAGTTTGGCTGTTTGTCACTACCAGAACAGGCCACGCAATCTGGCACATGTCCTGCCCTCTACATACATGGCACCCTGCCCATGGGGCTAGCTAGGGCGTACCTTAGGGGTGTCTTACATGTAGTAAAAGAGGAGTTTTGGGCCTGGCAAGTAAATTTAGATGCCAGGTCCCTGTGGCAGAAAACTGCGCACACAGACCCTGCGCTAGCAGTCCTGAGATAGGTTTGAAAGGCTACTCAGTGAGTGGCGCAAGCAGCGCTGCAGGCCCATTAGTAGCATTTAATTTACAGGCTCTGGGTATAGGGATACCACTGTACAAGGGACTTATAGGTAAATTAAATATGCCAATTAGATATAGGCCAATCATACCAGTTTTACAAGGAAGAGCACATGCACTTTAGCACTGGTTTGCAGTGAAAAAGTGCTCAGAGTCATAACTTCAGCCAACAAAAGTCAGAAAAATAAGGAGGCAAAAGGCAAAAAGTCTGGGGAAGGACCCTGTAAAAGGGCTAGGTCCAACAGTGGGGCTTTTGTTAGTTCCTTCAAAGGACACCTACATTTGCAAGCATTTCATTTGTAATCGGTGGCCTTCCACAATGGATTTCCAAAGGAGTTTAAACAACTGGTTTACTTATTTTCACTCGACTGTGCATGTGTGTGAAATACTTGAAAAATGCAGAAATCTTACTACATTTTGTTTATATAGTATATCAGCCAAGTAACACATTACTCCTGCATAAGGAAGAACCTGATCATGTGTTTGTGATCCTACTCACCATGCCTCCAAAATATGACCCAAATGTCTTTAGAGAGTGAGCACTTTGACCTTCATTTTCTAAGTGACTGTAACATTCTCCTCGATATAGGCACAGAGCTGTTTACATCCCCATCTGCAACTGAGTTGGCTGTGCTATGCCTTCACACAACCAGCTTGTCATCTCCACCCTATTTCTGCAGCCAGCTTACAACCAGGACAGGGGAGTCAGGAAAGTGCAAGCACTTCAAGAAGAAACCTCTAGAATCTTCTCTCAATTTGAAGGAGGCACCAGATATAAAATGATCCCCCTCAGACCCACGCTTCAATTCAATTTCTGGTCCTGCAGAAGAAGTCTCAAAGAGCTGCCTGCTGTGGCCTGTTGTCTACTCCACAAGACTGCTGTGCTGCATCTGGAAGGCCTGCTTTGCTGCCTGGATCCTACTTTGAACTCTGAAAGGCCACCTGTGCTGTTTGAGCACTGTACCTTCACCTGAATCCAGGAATACCAGAGTGACTATAAGGGCTAGGTTTCTGACCTCCTGTTCAAAACCACAAGTACATAAAATGCTCCCACCATCTTGAACCCGCACCTGATCATATCCTGATTGAGTCTGAACCCCCAAGTGGTGTCCCACCAGTCCTGGATCCTTGATTGTGGTTCTAAATGTGTCCAGAGAGCCAAAATCCAAACTTGGACCTTTTGCAAAAACGTTCTCTGAGAACCAAGGGAAGACTGTGACTAACCTGCTTGCCTTATCCACCCAAAGTTTATTGCAGTGACTCCTACTACATTCTTCTGCACAGCAGCAAATCTTTTTCAGCGGTTCTGTACCAAACGTATATCCAACCTCCTGGAACTGTCCTTGGGTACAGTCTCCTGTCTCTCGCCACTAGAAATGTATTTGTGACTTCCAAAAAAGTAACTAAATCAGAACTTAGAAATCTTCACTGCAACTTCACCCCAAGGCTTCCCAATGATTACACTCCCTCCTCAGACACCAACTGCAGCTGTGCATCACTGAACTTTATAATCTCATAACAGTTTCCTCATAAACTCTTTTAAGTCCAAAGGTAGGTGCTGACCAGACTCAACCCACTTCTTGTATCTGAACCACACTCAATTGTGGACAGACTCA
Source organism: Pleurodeles waltl (assembly GCF_031143425.1). NCBI lineage: Eukaryota > Metazoa > Chordata > Amphibia > Caudata > Salamandridae > Pleurodeles > Pleurodeles waltl. The sequence goes on along the minus strand of NC_090442.1, from coordinate 445,085,199 downwards.
TTTTTTTCACTTTGACCTGGTCTTGTTTGACTAGATGTCTGCGATCTTTTAGGTTCTAGTTTTTTTTATTAAAGATTTTAAAATTCATACCTCCAGTTCAACTGATTGGATGTTTGTCCTTCTGGTGTCAAATCATTTATTAAAATGTACTCTATTTTGTTGTGTTTTCATCAAATTCCTGTTTGAATGCTGCATAAATTCTTTACACATCGCCTCTAACTTAGATCTGACTGCTTTTGTGCCAAGCTACCAGAGGATTAGACACAGGTTAATTTAATGACTTTTGTGGTTTACCCTGACTGGGATTGTGATTGTTTCTTGAGCATCGTTAACCCCCACCCCCCCCACTAAACCAAGAACCAAATTTCTCACAACTCTAAAATCTTGGGAAGGGAAGAGGTCCCTTTAAGCCTTTAGCAAATTCAGCAAGTAACAGATCTTTAAATAGTAAAGAGTGAAGTCTGTTGTGCTCCATTGGTGGTGGTTGCTGGAATGTATAGAGGAGATCGCTTAAATGTAGAGAGTCTCAGAAGGCTGAGACCTTTGGGAAGACTCAGCTGAGCTATGATTACTGTCTTGCCATTTTCTTTCTAAACCATTCTCTGGCTCTTTCTGGTAGTGCTTTCCACGTCTGGGTCAGACTGACAGTTGGACTGTTGTAAATTCCCTCTAGACAGTCACTCAAAGGGAGCTTGGGTGTAGCCTGCATATCCCGATGAGTCCCCTGGGCTAGGGAGGGAGGAGCTGACACTTACACCTGAAAGGGCTGTGTCTGTCCTCACACAATGTAGTCTCTAACCCCCTGGTGTGTATCTAGGGCAGCGCCTGGGCAAGGCAGGATCTTGTGAACAACAGAGACTTTCCTTTGAAGTTTGCCTACCTGAAAGGCAGAAAGGAGTATAAGTAGTGGACCCAAAACCCCAGACTATTAGAGCACTTCTGGATCGAGAGAAACCTCTGCCAAGGAGAGGAGCTGAAGATCTGGAAGAGGAGTGATGCCCCTTTGCTGTTTGTGCTTTGCTGGGCTGGCCTGCAGTTGCTGCTTCTGTTTCAGAGAGGGCAAAGAATGGACTTTCATGATGCTGCCTGCAACTGAAGCCGTGGTCCCCACTAGAGTGCGAGGCCCCCGAATTATATCACAGGCCTGACCCCGCAGCAGCCTCGCTGAAGTCCACAACTCTGTGAGTTCTAAAGTGCCATGTCACCGACATCTGTGACACCCGATTCCGCTGCGGCACCTGCGGCCCTGTGGCGTGACCCCGTGAGGCCACCCACCGCGTCTTGACTGCCCGACATCAACTCCACCGGAGGTGTAAGGAACCAACGCTTTGGACTGATGCTGCCTCATCTCCACAGCTCTGCCCCCAGGACCCAACACCTCGCACTAACGCCTCCACTCCTCTGCTCTGCAGCACCGGAACTGACGCCACACTGGATCCAGCAAGACCTCGATCCCCGACTCAGTGCACCTGCTTGTTTCCTCATTTTCACAAGGTGCTGTACCTGGGATTCCGTGCAACACCATGACCAGTGCCATTGGTGTTGGATTTTTGGGAACGACTCCATCACGATGCCGTGATATCACCAAATTGAAACATTTGTGTTTCTAAGCGCTGAATTGAAGTTTAATCTGTGAAAATTCATAACTTTGATTGTGTATGTTGGATGTTTGTCATTTTGGTCTTGTTTTACTCAGATAAATGTTGTGTCCATTTTATAGTGTTTTCACTAGGATGTGTTGGTACAAATACTTTTCACATTGCGTCTAAGATAAGCCTGACTACTTGTGCCCTGCTACAAAGGGAGTGAGCAGGGGTTATTCTAGGTGTATATCTCCCTTACCCTGACTAGAGTGAGAGTCTCTGCTTTGACAGAGTGCAAACTGACTGCCAACCACAGACCCCATTTCTAACAAGTGTAATTTTTAAAAATAGTAATGTATAATCCGACTTTACCATTAAAGAGGATTTATCATAACCATTCCAATTAAATGAAACGTGATGTAGTTACTCATTTCTGATCAGGAATTATGGCTTAAAAACTAATTAACGGATTCCCAATGCTGGAGTAGGAGAGGAGTAGGCCTTACAGTATCAAGGAACGACTTTGGGAGTTTTTTATTAACAGGATATGTAAAGCTTGAAAACACATGTCCTGCTTTTTACTTACATAGTGCCCTGTCCTATGAGCTACCTAAGGCCTGCCTTAGGGGTGATGCATATGTAATAAAAGGGTAATTTAAGGCTTGGCAAGATGTCTTAAATGCCAAGCCAAAGTGGCCATGAAACTGCACACACAGACTCTGTAATGACAGGCCTGAGACATATTCACAGGGCTACTTGAGTGGATGGAACAATCAGTGCTGCAGGCCCACAAGTAGCATTTAATTTACAGGCCCTGGGTATATGGTATACCACTTTACAGGGGGCTTACAAGTAAATTAAATATGCCAATTGTGAATACACCAATGCTACTATGTTTAGTGCACTTTAGCACTGGTCACCAGTAACAAATGGAGCAAAAAACAGGAGGTGAAAGGCAAAAAGGCTGGGGTAAGACCACCCTTAGGATGCCAGATCTACCAGTATACCAATCTGCAAGAGACTTTTAAGTAAATAAAAATACAAATTAGTTGTAAGCCAACCAAGCCTTGTTAAGGGGGGTGAGCAGAAGCACTTTAGGATTCATCAGCAGTGGTACAGTGCACAGAGGCCTAAGCCCTCAAAAAATTAATTTCAGCAGAAAAATAGAAGTAAGTAGCCAAAAAGTTTTGAGGAAGACCATCCTAAGGCTGGCAGGTCTAACAGCTACTTAGCAGAAAAAGTAACTTACAAGAGTCTTCTGGTCATTTGTGCCTTGGGATAATCCTGTGACTCTTCCATGCACTGGGTATAAGGAATACTTTTATCTTTAGGGGTATGAAAGCACTTTATCCACCCCAAATACAAGGTGAATTTAGTGAATTGATTTGCAGGCCTCTCCTGTGCCCACTGTATGAACGGGATTCCTCTTTTGTCAGGGGTTTGGTGCACACTCCAGGGAAGGTAATGCTGAAGTTCCCATGATGCCTTGGGTTGTCGGAGTGACAATTGCTAATTTCTGCACTTCCACCTGGTGCTCATAGTATCCTCCAAGTACAATATCCATTTGCAGTAGGCTGGGTGGGATCTTTGTGACTTCTTGAAGCATGTAAAAGTTCATATTGGGGAACTAATGCAAGCTCTCAAGCAGCAGGCCTGGCCACCACCTTCCTGCCAGGCCATATATAAATTGTGAGGGGAACACCACTACTTGTTTCTTACTTGTTGGGGGGTTTCTGGCAGATGACCTGGGTGGTAGTGGAGGCATGCATGCTGCAGTTTGATTGTCCCAACCACACCAATGCTTTATAATTGGGTGAAATTAACTGTTTTGTGCAACATGCAGGCACCCAAATGCTTGGATAAATGTAAAGACCTAAAGGCTCTTGTTTGCTTATCTAAGTATCATCCCAAATCTCCCCAAATTTCTACCCTCTCAAATTCTTATGTACCCCATCTCTAACTCACTGCACCATCTCTTATGTTCCCAGATTTACCAGACGTGATGCTGCGCAGGACTGAGGTGAAATCTGCGGCACTGAATTGTGCAAATAACAAAATAGCACAGAACCATATTTTAAAAGTCATGAGCTACACTATAAAAGGTATTGTGTAATGTTAAGCATCAAGCTTTGGTGCAAAGTCAAGCCACTGTTTTTTATGTGAAATTTGTACTTGAGGTACACCTTCCAGTAGAAATTCTGCTCAGTGGCAACCATTCAAATGTAAGTTGCATAAAATATGTAATGTGGCATTTAAACATGGTAGAGCTGATAATAACATGCATGGTTTCATTTGGCACTAGGATTATATGCCAAGAGGCATCATACTACTTTAAAAGATCTGACTTTGTGTGAAATTATTTGAGTGTTTGTATTGTTCCTCCACAGTTGTGCCCTTTTACATAGATAGCAGGAGAACTGAAGCTCGCTGCTGGAACAACATTTTGCACTGTGCTCGTGTCAACATGCAGTGCAAAATATATTAAGATCTATGTTATTGTTTGTATTGGGACACCCTCCTTAGTGGTGTGCTAAAAAATAGTACTCCAGGACTTTTCTCAAGTGCACCCCATTGACTGTTGAGAAATCTCAGAATGACATCCCCCCAACCTCACTGACCAACTGAGCCTCTGCTTATATTACCCACCAATGTTAAATATGCTAACTACGAGCTAAACCTTCGAAGATTGTGTGCGTGAGGTTATTTCAGCATTTACACAGGCACATTATTTAGTCCTGGGCCTGAGGCCTGTGCCCTCTCACCTAGTTACATTTTGCTTTTATTCCTTTTATTATTTTAGCAAAACTTCATTTTAGTGGAGATGTTTTCATTCTTTTATCAGTTGACCTTCCACGTAGAATTTGTTATTAATTTCTTAGAAGAACATTTTTGTCCTGTTCTCAAACCAAGGCTATACATGATATTTACCGGGTATTGCTGATCCAAAGATACATTGTCTACCCTACACAGAAAAATGTGTGTTGTCACTTCAGAGCAGTTCTTGGAATAACAGATATGTTAATATGAAACATCACACTTCCTACACCATCTTAGAGGGGAAATTCCAGCCAGCTTGCCATCTCATGCTGCACATTGTCGCAGTTTCTGCTGAAACCCTTTAGTTTCTCTTCATCTATGTGGGATGACTCCTAGCTACCAGTGGTACTTGCTATCATGTAGAAACTTAGTAGTGTAGGTAGGGATGTTACACATGCTATTGTGACAAAACTGGTGGGACTCTTCTTTCACTTTCCTGGTCACTGCTGTAATAACGCTGTTTCATTATCCTCAGAATTGCAATTCATGCCATTTTATATCGAACACAGTTACTTAAATAAAACCTATTGACCAAAATCCTGCTTCTGTTTTGTCCTTACATGTATGAGACTTGTATTGCTAAGAGAAAGGGGTAGGATCTGTTCCACCACGACTTCCCTGAGGACCCTGAGTGTCATGTGATAGACTGCAACACATCACTCCAACCTTTGTTATTGGTGAGATGCTGCCAGATAGCCGGAAGGGTTAGGCTGACAGCTGTCACGCGGTGTGGGATAAGACTCAGTCCCCCATACTCAGTGATGCTGTCACCCAAATTCCAGCCGTCTTGTTACTACAACGGGAGTCTACGACATTGTATGTGAATGATTCATCACAAACAACAAAATATTGTTGTGTTTAAGCTTATATTTTCCTTTCCAGTCAGATTTCTACTAAGACACAGGCCCAGTGAAAGTCTGAGAACACCTTCTACAGTAAAGAAAATACAACAGCACTGAACAATTGGTTACCTACAGGACATCAATTTAATGAAATATTAAACTAGTCTGTTTAAGAACATTTTAGATCAGATGAAAATGTACATCTCAAAGGCTGCACATTAAAGAAAACTGCAGTTTCTGCCTGATAGACATTTCTAAGTTCAGAAGAGAGATGGTTTTTCCTCATATTTGATGAAAATCAATAAATGTGTGTGTCTAATAAATAAATGGTGCATTGTATATAAGTAGTTCACAGGCTCCTGAAGGTGAAATTGATAGTTGCTGGAGTGTAACTAGTTTGGCAGCTCAACATTTAGGCCCTCATTACAACCCTGGCGGTCAGTGTTAAAGTGGCAGTAACACCGCCAACAGGCCGGCGGCAAAAAAAATGGGATCACGACCATGGCGGAAACCACCAACATAGACAGCCACTTTAACACTCAAACTGCCAGGGCGGTAGCAACAACCACCGCGGAGATCACTGCCAAAAGACAGGCGGAAGACAATGTACCGCCCACTGTATTATGACAGCCCAATCTGCAACCTTTTCCGGGGCGGTACCAACGACATCAATATCGACACCCAATGAAGAACCAGGACGCCATGAAGCCCGAGCTGCAGGTCCTGCCCATGCTGGTCTACCTCTTCATCTACCAGGAACACCAAAGAAGGTGGCAACAACAACGGTGAGTACTGCACCTAGCACACAGGGGAGGTAAAAGAGAGTGACACACACACGCAACACGCAACACCCCTACCCCCCACCCTCTCCCACAACACCATACACACAAACAAATGCATCATCATTACAGATACACCCCGTAACTCCCTGGAAGAATGCAAGGCCAAAGGAATTGAGTTCAATCAGTGATATTTTGGAACATGCAGATACAGCAAACGAGCATCAAAAAATTAGTATATACAAATATTTACATTATGTACAGAACACCGGACACTGTCCCTTATAAATGTCCGTGAACCAGTAGGCCCAAAAACCATGGGCGAAGCCCACACTTGACTCCTGCCTCAAAACGGAGAGAACACTGCAGGGGCATCAGGTCGAAAACACACAGGCACCTTAGGGGGGAGGGGACGCGGTGCACCTCAGCCGAAAGATGGTACTACGCCACTGCTCCTTGAGGGGGCAACATGCCCACAGAGATGTCCTGGGGAGTGCAAAGCCACAGTCTCTCAAATGGGTGGTTTGCCCACTGCTTGGTCCTGGGGAGTGCAAAGCCACAGTCTCTCAACTGGGTGGTTTGCCCACTGCTTGGTCCTGGGGAGTGCAAAGCCACATTCTCTCAAGTCTCTCAAATCTCTCAAGTGCGTGGTTTGCCCAATGCTTGCTCCTGGGGAGTGCAAAGCCACAGTCTCGCAATTTGATGCCTTTCTCCACTGGTTCTGGAGGGGGCTTTGTGCCCAGTGTGCTTCATCCTGCAAAGAATTGAGTGAGTGGATATCTTTCTCCACTGGTTCCGAAGGGGGCATGGTGCCCAGTCTGCTTCATCCTGCTAGGGATTGGGTGAGTGGAAGCCTTTCTCCACTGGTTCTGGGGGGGGCACGGTGCCCAGTCTGCTTCATCCTGCCAAGGATTGGGTGAGTGGATGCCTTCTCCACTGGTTCTGGAGGGGGCTTTGTGCCCAGTGTGATTCATCCTGTCAAGGATTGGGTGAGTGGATGCCTTTCTCCACTGGTTCTGGAGGGGGCTTTGTGCCCAGTGATGCTGCACCTGGGTTGTGGCAGTTCCTATTCACTCACCTGGGTGTCTGAGGCAAGAGATTTTCAGGGAACAGGTAGCATGATACTCCATGGAGGCAGAGCAACACTCCACCCTGCGGCGACTTAGGCTGTAAACTGCTGGTAGTGCCAGTGCTGGTGGTGGTGCCTCATGTAGTGCGTGAAGGGTCCAGGACATCTCCTGCAGCCTCGGACAGCTGCCCACTGGGGATGCTGCTGATGTCCGCTGTACTGGCACTTGCTGGGCACGGGGTGGTGCAAATGGCGGTGCAGGTGGCGGTGGCTGCGGCGGTGGCTGCAGCGGTGTCTGCGGCGGAGATGCTGGCGCTGCTGCCAGTGGTGCAGGTGTCTGTAGTAGTGGAGGGAGATACCATGCCGTCTCCAGCAGCCTTGGACGGCTGCCCACTGGGGATGCTGCTGATGTCCGCTGTAGTGGCACTAGCTGGGCACGTGGTGGTGCAAATGGCGGTGCAGTTGGCGGCGGCTGCGGTGGTGGCTGCAGCGGTGTCTGCGGCAGAGATGCTGGCGGTGCTGCCCGTGGTGCAGGTGTCTGTAGTAGTGGAGGGAGACACCAGTCCATCTCCAGCAGCCTCGGACGGCTGCCCACTGGGAAGGATGCACATGACTGTAGTTGTGGCAGCTGCGGTGCAGGGGGTGGTGCATATGGCGGTGCAGGTGGCGGTTGTTGCGGTGGCGCTCACCGTGGTACAGGTAGCTGGCCTGTCATGAGAAATGGGGGTCACCAGTCCCTCACCAGGAGGCTCTGTGCCTTGAGGTGACTTTCCCTTACCCTAAAACAATCTACACAAGACACGGGGAAACCCAGGACTACTCTACTCTTCTTCAGGAACTTTCTTCTTAGGCAGGCTGTATTTGAGAGGGCTTGCCCGAACTCTAAGAGCTCTGCCGATGTATGCACATTTTTTGGGAGTCAGATGATAAAACCTTTTGAGGACATGGGGTGCAAGCTTTCTTGATCAACTCAGCCAGACTTTAAATAATTAGACATGATAAGACGTATGTCTTTACCTCCGAGATTAGGGCCAAAGAGGTTTTGGAAAGCATGAGGTAAAATCTTGATTGTGCTCTCTAAAAGTTTGAGTTGGCTTAAGTCTGTGAGTTGACAGTACTAACCTGTACTATGAAATATATTACATGATGTAAAAGTTCTTTCCCGCTTATACTCACCCGTTGTTTTGAGGCCACAAGAGTTATATAATTTGAGAGGGATGAATTGAGTTGGCAAAAGTGTGAGGAATGAATTAATAACACAACTATCAACTGACCTATGTTAGGTCTTACTGCTTCACTTGGGCTGTAGGATGAGTGGAGAGAATCAGAGGGATAGGAGGGTGGGGGGTGTCCGGGGCCAAGGAGGAGGAAGAGGGGTAAGGGAAAAAAAAATAACTTAATAGATAGGCACATCAGGTAGGCAGTCAAATGTATAGTTAAGGGCACCTCTTTGATCAAGGAGGAACTTTTACTGGGGTGCATGAACAGAGATCCCCCTGAGATATAGAAGGGCCAGAACTAGCAAGGAAACCATGAGGATATTTATTACAGTAAGATAACTGGGTGTAAAATAATAGCTCGAAGGTTTGTTCAATTAATGTTTGTGGATTAAATGACAAAGTCAAAAAGGAAAGAATAGTGTTAGGACATAAAGCAAAAAGGCCAGATAATATGTACATTTAAAAAACACACATTTCAAGGGAAAGGAGAACTCTGCTGGGAGACCTGTGATACACAACACAAGGTCAACTACTGGAGGGTGGCAAAACTATCCAGAAGAAGTTTGTGCTTTGTCACATAGAGATCTACATATAAACTAGTGAGATGGGTGATAATGGAGTACCGGGTGGGGGAGAGGGATTTGTTCAGCTGTTATGGATCATTTAGATCTGGTGTTATCAACATGGCCAATGCCCATTGTTATATGTCTGGATTTTAATCCTCATGAAAAGGTTATGGGTACGGCAGCAGCAAACAAAGTATAAAAATAGGAAGCCATGGGTATACTGTTCCATCCGCTGATGAAAGATCCTGGACTAATCAACATTTAGGATAGAGTGAAATCACCTGATCCTGGGTGCATTTTTTTTTCTTCTTTCCCTCATAAGACGTTAGTGCTATTGGTTTATTTCTTAATTTCAGCATGCCTGAAAGGGAAAGCCTGGATCAAAAGGTATCCCAGGGTTTTTGCACACCATAACCCATTGGTTTTTAGATACTCCAGCAGATGATATGTATAAGCCATTCAGAATTGGACATTCAATAGGAAACTGCTTTTTAACCCAGAATATGTTTAGAATATGAAAGGCTGGATAATAAACAATGAACATGGGCACTGCCATGGATGATACAGTTTAGAATTCATTAAAGGCTGGAATTAGAGGTGAAACTCTGAGCTGTATCCTATATAACATGAAACAGAAGGGCAGTGATGTTCGGCGACAATATGAAGTGCTTTCAATCTTAGAAGTGCAATATACTAAGCTGATTGTGGAAGGGAGGACAACGAGGAGGTACAACAAAAGATGACAGTCATTAAAGCCAGGATAAATTGCTATTATAAGAGAATAATTATAGAGATATATCAAAGTCATAGAGCAGAAAGTTATGAGTATGGTGACAAAGTCTGGAAGTTTCTTGGCTGTGTGTATTAGACAAAAGGAGCCATCAAGCTATATTGGATAGCAGGAGATGTCAGCTTAACACTCTGCAAGAGGTCATCAGTGTTTTAAAGGAATACTGTGGAAACCTTTACAATGGAGACATATTCCTTCTCCCTAGCAGTAGTAGGACTCTCTTAGATACAACTGGTGGAGGTGTTTTATGTGGCGAAGATCAGACCTTTTTGGAATAACTGATAACCCCGGAAGAGGTAAAAGAGGCATTAAAATCTCTAGCCCTGGGTTAAGCAGCTGGGTCAGACAGAATACCCCTAGAGCTCTATCAAATATGTTACCCTAAACTCGGGATGTAAATGGCTTTAACGTCCTGGGAGTCCAGAGGTATGGGCGGGTATCAGCCTCGTTTTACACTTTATATAGGTCCTTTTATCATTTGATTTTAGAAGAATCCTCTAATATGATCAACTTTGGTATACAGCATGTTCTGGCCTATGCCAATAATATTGCTTTTGAAATACCAGATCCAGTAAGTACTCTGATGGAAGTAGAGAGGGAGGTCAAAAGATTTGGGGAGATAACAGGTTACCATCTGAACACCGAAAAGACTCAGGTAGTGTGTATTAGTAACATCAACCTGAGGGATCAATAGAGAGTGGATAATGCTAGCTATCTGGGGGTAAAAATAACAGCCGAGTTGGACCAAGTAGTTGATGACTATTGCACACCAATGCTGATCAAGGTCAAACAAGACTTGAAGAGGATTAATATTTTACACCTGACACTGGGACGGAAACAAGAAACAATGGCTCTCTAAGCTTGAGGGTGTTTTCTTTATTTTTTTGTGACAGTACAAATGGGCAAGCAGAGTAGCCAAATATACAGTGCTTCTTAGAAGCAGGGGTGAATGGGCTGTCCACAGTTTTATATCTCATTACTGGCACTGTATGCTGCAGTATACAGGGACCTTGATCTCTAGAAGGCAACATGAGACTGTAACCTCCACGGTGGAACCATCTTTATATGCAATCAAATTTGGCTATGAGGATAAGGGATGCTTTTTGAGAAATATTAAATACAGTTATTAAAAAAAAGATTAAGGGGTTGCGCATGGATGCTGCACAAGATGGCCCCCTAACTCCCGGGCAGCTCCAACAATCGCACAGCGCAGCGTCTTCCTCTGACTTTGTTTTGTCAGACAAAGCATGTGAGCACACATCAGAAGTACAGAGCTTTTGCTCCATGTCTTTTTTGAGTCATTTTATTTATATTAAGGAAGAGAATTCCTTTACTCTTTTATTTCCACATTACTATGGCACTCAGGAGGAAAACTCTTGCCTTAACTCACAGTAGATATTCATCCTCACTCCTCATGGTCAAACCTCATAAACAGAAATGTAAGTCCAATTCACTGTCCAGTGTTGCCAAGCCTACTATCAGGAAACCTCATCATCAAAAGAACATTTGCCCAAACTATCTTATAGCTATAATGGAGGGAGACTGCGACCACAACAAGACCTCACCGTCACCTATGACAGGGCTATTTCCAAGAAGATAACTGGGTCAATAAAATGTCCCAAAAAGGATATAGACTCTCCCTCTAAGTATCCTTCTCCTTTTGCTTTGAAGGATTTTAAGGAAGAGATTAAAGCCTAAAGTCATCCGCTGTTGAAACAAACAAACGCCTCAATTCAGCGTGTTGAAAAAAAGTGGTCTTCTCATGATCAACGAATTTCAGCTGTAGAGCAAAGAGTCAGTGACGTTGAAGATTCACTACCTAACATTTCTTAAAAGAAATATCACAACTCAAAAAATCTAGGGAGGATTTGGGAAACAGGAATCATAGGAACAAGCTTAGACTTTATGGCATACCGGAAAATTCTGAAGGTTCCAGTATTATTGCCTTCCTACAAAATATCATCCACATAATAGTTTACTTACAAAATTAGAATCCTCTACGCATTCAAGGAGCTCATCATCTGGGTCATAAGCCTACAGCATCTGCAACATCTATGTCAAGAGGGATCATTATTCTTTTTCTACAGTAAGATCACATATTTGCTAGAGTTATGTTCTAACTATTAATGACTTTTTTTTCTTTCAGGTTATTTTCTTTTAGATGATGATACTGAATTACTTTCTCCTCTCCCTTTTGTTCCAGTATAGAGTCATGTCCGGTGACCCCCATACCTCAATGTACTTTCCTTGTATGAGTTATGTCCATTGTCATCATTTTCCATTGTAATTTACAGTAAGTTTGTAATCTATATACCTCTTTGTTATCTCCCTTATCATACCTTTCCTTTTATTGTCTCTATTCATTGTGTTTATTGTTAAATATTATTAACACATTTATTCGGAGTTGAGCTGTGTCTATCTTCGTTAGGTGTTTTGACCCCTCTCATCCTTTGGGATGTTCACATATTTGTTATTTTTATTTCACTTGCTAATTACAAGAAATTGTTTTCCTGTATTGCCTGTTCTATATATGTTAGAAATGGGGTTTTTGGTTGGCAGTCAGGTTACCCCCTGTCCAAGCAAAAGCCCTCACTCTAGTCAGGGTAAGTCACACACAATCCAAGATTATCCTGTGCCCACCCTCGGGTAGCTTGGCACGAGCAGTCAGGCTTAACTTAGAAGGCAATGTGTAAAGTATTTGTGCAATAAATCATACAATACCACCATATAGCACCACAAAGATACACCACACAGTGTTTAGAAAAATATATAATATTTATCAGGATAATTGTAGGTCAAAAAGAATAGAGTTGCAATGGAAAATTGTAGAACTATCACAGAAAAGTGATATAAAGGCCCTCATTCTGACCTTGGCGGTCGGCGGAGAGGCGGCGGTCGGACCGCGAACAGACCGGCGGTCAGAAAAATGGCATTCTGACCGCGGCGGTCACCACTTCCCCACTCCGACCGCCACGGCGAGTTGAGTTTGCGCACTCCGGCGGTCGTCCCAAGACCGCCAACGGTATCATGACCCTGCCTACCGCCGCGGTTTCTGGCGGTCGGGAACCGCCATGCGAACCATGGCGGTAAGCACTATCGGGGCCAGGGAATTCCTTCCCTGGCACTGATAGGGGTCTCCCCCACCCCCCACTACCCACCCGAGTCCTCCCCCCACACCCTCCACCCCCCTGCCACCCCCCAGAGGTGGTACGAACCCCCTCCCCACCCCCACCCCGACATGCACATACATGCACCCCGACATGCACACACCCCCAACATGCACATATACACACCCCCTACACACACATACACAACGGGGACACATACCCGCACACATACATGCAGACATGCGCACCTGCCGAACAGCACACATTACCCATAGACACAGCAGCACCCCCCGCCCGCATACACGCACTCACACACCCCCTCTACACACTCACACGCACACCCCCATGCACGCCCACATCACACAACACCCCCCCTCCCCCTCCCCTCACGGACGGTCAACTTACCTTGTGCGTTGGTCCTCCGGGAGGCGACGGGAGCCATGGGGAGGTGACCGCCAACAGAACACCGCCAACAGAAGACCGCCACACAGATATGTGGGTCGTAATTCTGTGGGCGGTGTTCTGCTGGCGTGGCGGTGGAGGTTGACCAGTCTCCACTTTTCCGCCGACCGCCAGTGTGGCTGCTGGCGGTTTCCCGGCGGAACGCTCCCAGCGGTCGGAATGCGCACAGCGGCATACCGCCGCGGTCGGCGGTCTTCACCGCGGCGGTAACTCGGCGGTCTCGCGAAAAGACCGCCAAGGTCAGAATGAGGGCCAAAGTGTCTTAAAGTCTTTAGAATATAAACAAAGTCTCTTTCAAGCACAAGTACCTGGTTGGGAGTGGAAAAATCTCCTCAGAGGGCCACAAGAGAAGAGGTGCGTGGAAAAAGGGTGTGTGCGTCGATTTCTCCCCAGCACACACGGACTTGCGTCGTTATTTTCCACGCGGGGAAGTCGGGCGTCGTTTTCTGGCACGCGGACAGTCTCTTTCTGTGGATCGCGGGGATTACCAGATGTCCCGGGTCTGTGCGTGGATTTTCCTGCTTGTTCTCCGGCTGCGCGTCGGTCTGCGGGGCTGCGCGTCGAAATTACGATCTCACGGCAGGCGTCGCATCGATTTCTCCTCTAGACTTCGATCTGCGGGGCTGCTCGTTGAAATTACGATCTCACGGCAGGCGTTGCGTCGATTTCTCCTCTAGAGGTCGGGCTGCATTGTCCTTGTGAGGCCGTGCGTCGGATCTTCGATCGTCCCAAGAGCGTCGCGCCGATCAGCGTCGGAGTGTGGCGTTTTTCTCGCCGCGAAACAAGCTGTGCGTCGAAATTTTCGGCGCACGGAGCGTCCAAGTAAAAGAGAGAAGTCTTTTTGGTCCTGAGACTTCTGAGAACAGGAGGCAAGCTCTATCCAAGCCCTTGGAGAGCACTTTCACAGCCAGACAAGAGTTCAGCAAGGCAGCAGGGCAACAGCAAGACAGCAGTCCTTTGTAGAAAGCAGGCAGGTGAGTCCTTTGAGCAGCCAGGAAGTTCTTCTTGGCAGGATGTAGTTTCTGGTTCAGGTTTCTTCTCCAGCAAGTGTCTGATGAGGTAGGGCAGAGGCCCTGTTTTATACCCAAATGTGCCTTTGAAGTGGGGGAGACTTCAAAGAGTGGCTAAGAAGTGCACCAGGTCCCCTTTCAGTTCAATCCTGTCTGCCAGGGTCCCAATAGGGGGTGTGGCAGTCCTTTGTGTGAGAGCAGGCCCTCCACCCTCCCAGCCCAGGAAGACCCATTCAAAATGCAGATGTATGCAAGTGAGGCTGAGTACCCTGTGTTTGGGGTGTGTCTGAGTGAATGCACAAGGAGCTGTCAACCAAGCCCAGCCAGACGTGGATTGTAAGGCACAGAAGGATTTAAGTGCAAAGAAATGCTCACTTTCTAAAAGTGGCATTTCTAGAATAGTAATATTAAATCCGACTTCACCAGTCAGCAGGATTTTGTATTACCATTCTAGCCATACTAAATATGACCCTCCTGCTCCTTTCAGATCAGCAGCTGCCACTTCAACAGTGTATGAGGGCAGCCCCAATGTTAGCCTATGAAGGGAGCAGGCCTCACAGTAGTGTAAAAACGAATTTAGGAGTTTTACACTACCAGGACATATAACTACACAGGTACATGTCCTGCCTTTTACCCACACAGCACCCTGCTCTAGGGGTTACCTAGGGCACACATTAAGGGTGACTTATATGTAGAAAAAGGGGAGTTCTAGGCTTGGCAAGTACTTTTAAATGTCAAGTCGATTGCAATGAAACTGCACACACAGGCCTTGCAATGGCAGGCCTGAGACAAGGAAAAAAGGGCTACTTAAGTGGGTGGCACAACCAGTGCTGCAGGCCCACTAGTAGCATTTAACTTACCAGCCCTATGCACATGAAGTGCACTTTACTAGGGACTTATAAGTAAATTAATAGTCTAATCAGGTATGATTCAAGGTTACCATGTTTTAAGGGAGAGAGCATATGCACTTTAGCACTGGTTAGCAGTGGTAAAGTGCGCAGAGTCTAAAAACCAGCAAAAACAGTGTCCAAAAAGTGGAGGGAGGCAGGCAAAAAGTTAGGGGTGACTACCCCAAGGCTGTCAGGTCTAACAATATACTATTGTCATTTTTTTTATGTATTCCCCTCTCACTTCTTGCTATGCTTACTTGTATCTCCAATATCTTCTTTCTTTTCTTTGCCTGTGTATACTTGTGTGTTCTTTAGAGATAATGCATGCCTTCGTACATGTTTTTAAGTTGTTATTATGTCAAACATGGCAGTTAATTTACGAGTTGTTACATGGAATGTTAAAGTTTAAAGAACCCAGTTAACCCAGTTACCATCTGCAGGTTTTGTCACATTTATCTAATTTGAAATGTCAAATTGCTCTTCTTCAAGATATGCATCTTACTGTCTAAGATGCAGGCTTGTTAAAGAAAGCTTAGGTTGGTAACTTTTATTGTTCTTCTTTATTAATTGAAAAAATTGAGTTATTATTTTATGTCATAAATGCCTTAGTATTTTGTTTGATTTTCAGGAATGTGATGATGAAGGTAGATGGAAAGTGGTGAAGCTTACCATTAATGATATCCCCTTCACTCATTTTAATGTTTGCAGTCCAACAGATCCTGACCCTACTTTTTGGACAGTAATTTCTCATAAAATTACATAATATTATTCACAAAATTCCATAATGGGTAGGACTGTAATCAGGTTTTAGATCCGTTCCTTGACCTCTCTTCCTCTACAAAATCTGCACCTCATAGAGCACACAAACCATTTCAACATATTATTTCTTAACCCTCCCTCTCTGACTTATGGAGAATATATAACACAGACCTTAAAAATGTATTTCTTCTATTCTTCCCCTCATTAATCCAAAACTAGATTTGATTATTTATTTTTAAGTACAAATCTTCTAAAACATTTAACTTACTGTGAGTTAGGATCAATTTTGATTTCTGATCATGCCCCTGAAATAACGGATCTAAAAGCCTTACCTACAAACAATCCCAAGTCCAGATGGTGATTCAACAACTCATTGCTTTCATATAAGGTATTTCTCATTGCATTTGAATCCTTTGCTTCTAACTTTTTCCAACAGAATGATACTGGTGATATTGCCTTTCATTTTGTAAGGACACATTTAAAGCAGCATCCAGGGGATTTATTATTAGCTATGTTTCATCTAGGAAAAAAGTCAGGGAAAAGAGATTACACTCTTATGAACTAAAATGAAAAGCTTAGAGCATGTATATTATACCTCCAAAAACAATAAAGAAGCGTAGAAAAGTTGATTGCAGCAGGGATGCAGTTTAATAAAATATTTACTGAAAAAGCTTTCGGTACGCTCCTTCGAGTTAATGCTCACTATCATGGTGATAAAAAGAAGGCTGGTGCATAACTTGCTAATTGTTTAAAAGATAGAAAGGAATTTTTTTTATAAAGACCATCACTAACTCTATGGCCACCCAATCCTTTATGACACTGACATAGCAGATTGTTTTGCACAACATTACAAAACACTTTATACCTCGGATAGTAACCCTTCAAAAGCCCTCATAGAGTCTCAATTTGCAAACCTTAAACCTCGTATTCCATCAATTCTGATATGTCATTCCTTGAAGATGAACTCACCTTAAATGAACTTCAAACATCAATTAAATGCTTACCAAAGGATAGAGGACCTGGCCCAGAAGGTTTTAATTTTGAATTTTATCTTCAGTTTTCTCTGATTTTATTCCCTCATCTTTTTAAACTTAACAATCACTTCCTTTCTATTAATTCTTCTACTGATTCCTTATCAGAAGCAATGATTTTTATTATTCAAAAAAAGGATTGTGATTTGACCCTATGTAAAACTTATCGTCCTATCGCTTTGATTAGCACAGATTGTTAAATATTTGCCAAAGCCCTTACTCTTCAATTAATTGATATAGTACCAGATCTAATTTCTCAAGGACAGTCTGGCTTTGTCAAGAATAGTAACAATGCTTACAGCTCCTCTAGCGGCACTCATTTTAGATGCAGAAAAGTCATTTGATAGAGTTAATTGGCAATTCCTTATGAAATCGTTAAAATGGCATGGTTTTGATCCTAAATTTTTACACTTGATCTCCTTATTGTATTCTTCACCGTATTCAACAGTATTGGTTAATGGTCTTCAATCGCCATACTTTCATCTTAAAAGAGGTACCAGACAGGGATGCCTCTTATCTCCCATATTATTTATATTAGCACTAGAAACTTTCCTCTATCAGCTTAAAGCTTCTGACACGTTACATGGATTTCAAGTCAAAGATACTCATATCAAGTACACTGCATACTTTGATGATATTCATCTTTTTATTTTACTACCTGACACATCCCTACCATTTTTGTTTACTGAGCCTGGGTCCTACTCCGCAGGCTCGGGCTATAAGCTACATTTAGACAAATCTGAAGTTTTACCACTTAATAAATACTGCAATAAAAATGTTGTTACAACAGCAGGGTTTTTGTGGAATTCTGCCAATTGTTTACACTAACAATCTCAAGGATACCCTTAAATCCAACCTTGATAGTATACTCACTAGAATTACTTATTTTACCCAGAAATTCTCACACCATTTTTTATCATGGTGGGGACGCCTTGATACATTCAATATGATAATTCTTCCCATTATAAATTTTTCCCTTCAGATGTTACCAATCAAGATTCTAAAGAAATATTTTATCTCCTTGGATATAATTTTATCTACTATCTAATGGAATGGGAAAAAAAACTCTCACATATCATTGAATGACTCAAATTACCCAAAGTATCATGTGGAGTTAAATTTCCTGACTTCTATCTTTATCATAGGGCCTTTGGTATTAAGCAGATTAAATCTTTTATTTTTCATCCTGATGTCACGACACCTAAGCTATGGTTTACATTAGAAACTTCCATGGTTTTCCATTTCACACATGAACACGTTATTTTTATGTCTCAACCTCCAACGTTCTGCCTGCCTCCACTTATATCACATTCTTGTTCCCTGAGAAAACCACTTCTCATGGCCACTATATTCTTAGCTCTGCAATTTCTTTACAGTCCCATTAATAATAATAATAATAATACTATGCTTCTTTATAAAGGAAATTCTCTTTTGTGGAAGAGATGGATTGGTAAAGGTCTTATTACTGTATCTCAACTCATAACACAACATTAAATTGTCCCTATCTCAATTCTTTCCAAGTCATATAAACCACAGTCCTCATTCAATGCTCAATATAATATACTGCACACCCTTCTTTCAGAGGCTCTCATCTTTCTCTCCAGTCCTTCTAATAATACAGTTGTCACTCAGGCACCTAAATATTCACCACATAAAACTTCCACAGCCTCTCTTACTTAAAAAACATTTATCATAACCATACCAAATAGACCAAAATCTGCTCACGAAATACTGTGGGAGACTGACTTCCAACTCACAACTCTCTTTGTGGGACAAAATATGGGCAAGAAGACATTCTACTGGTCGATCAGCCAATTTGACATAGGATGTTTTATATGGCTACACATATGTTCAAACTTGAACCTATTAAATAAGATGCATGCTCGCGCTTCAATTCATATCCTGGGACTTATGTTCATATGTTCTTCATTGTCGATTAGTTTTTAAATTCTGGAGACAAGTTTGGGATAAGATTACCACAATAACTGGAATCTATGTGCAATTCTCCTTTGACAAAATATTTCTCAGAGGATTACATATACTATCGACCAAGAATAAAATGTTTTGTAAACCTGTAGACTTGTTGCTTGTATTAGGACCTAACTGGAAAACCACAGAACTTCTTAATATTCAGTAATGGTGGAACTTAGGCCCATATTAAACTCTGTTTGCGTCGAATTAGCGTAATTTTTTTTACGCTAATTTGACACAAACCTAACTCCATATTTATACTCTAGCGCCAAAGTTATGGAGTTAGCGTCATTTTTTTACAGTGAAAACCTACCTTGCGTCAATGAGATGCAAGGTAGGCATTACCGGGAAATAAATGACTCAAAGGCCCTAGCGCATTTTTTATCCTCCTGTGCAAAAATCACGCAAGGAGGAGGAGGGCCTTAAATAATGGCGCTAAGAATGCTTAGCGCCATTATTTAATGCCTGGGTATGGGCAGGCGTTAGGGACCTGTGGGCTCATGTCCATGGTCAAAGACCATGGAAACAGCCCACAGGTGCCCTTCCCTGCCCACAGGGACACCCCCAACCACCCGCACCTACACCTGGAGGACACCAAAGGACAGGAGGACCCATCCCAGGTAAGTCCAGGTACGTTTTTTTAATTTCTGTCTAATAGTGCCATAGGGGGGCCTAACGTTGGCCCCCTAACATGGTACTGTGCCCAAAGGCCATGCCCAGAGGCCATTGGGCAGGCGGGCATGTGCATCAAAAAAATTATGCTAGTCAGCTTAGGGGCATTTTTTTTACTCTAACCTGACTAGCGCCATTCTTTCCCGCACAACCTCCAGTTTTCCCTATGCCTCCCCTACCCAGTTAGCATCATTTATTTTGACGCTAACTGGGCCTTAGCGCTGGCTTGCGCCATTCCTTAAATATGGTGCCCAGCTGCCGTCCTGGAATGGTGCTAACCGGCGCTATACGTTTTGACGTAAACCTGCGCTAACGCAGGTTTGCATCACAAAGTATAAACAGTCTGTAATAATCATAGACTTAACAGATATAATTTACAATCTTTGGTTAAAAAATATATTTTTTGGTATCCTCTTAATACATATCTTTCTACTGTTGCTAAAACTTACATTGTTTAAATATTCCATGTGCTACATTTATATTTATCCATCTAGTGTGTGACTAATTAGTCATGTTATAGGATGTTTTTCTTATTCTATAGTATTCTATATTATTGCTCATGAAAGTATATACATACATTCTTTCCTTTGTATTTTTATTTTACTTTCTTCCTCTTTGTTATTTTTGTATACTTTCTTTTCTGTCTTTATTTCCTTACTCCTTCATAACAAGTGGCATTCATTTTCTGACCCTAGTGACTGTATGCATATTGTTTGATTTTTCTTTTAAGCTCATAGTGCATGTATTACGTTTTCTATTTTGCTTCTATCAAATGGAAATATTGTCACAAGTTAAAATGTTCTCTATTGAAAATAAACATTCTTAAACTAAAAAAAAGGTCAGATTTAAGACTGTGAAAGAGCCATACAAGTTGTGGAGGCTGGTGAAGACAAGACGAAATATAATAAGTACACTCCTTTATGGAGTTCACTTATATTTCATTCAATCAAGATCTACTAGGTCAGGGGATTCTGCACTCATTAAGTGAAATACAAGGAAAATATGACCTGATTAAGGACAATTTCTTCACATACTTACAGACAAGGAACTTCACTGGAAAATTAGGCTATAACTAATTCTCAGATTGTGAAACTCCAATTATTCCAGCCGTTAACATAGGAGTCAGAATTAGCCAAATTTATAAGGTACTAGTGGATGCCACACCAGACAACTTGGAGGTTTAAGTGACGAAGTGGGAGACAAGATTGGGGTTGAGGGGCTGAGCCTCCAGAACTCATTAGAGGTAGGTGGAGAAGCATTACTATCTGCAGAGCTGAGGAGTAAACATTATAAGTGTATTTTTTTTAAAATAATTGTTTTTTCAATTTTTGCAGGTACACGTTTGAGGAATTAATAAAAATATAAATCAATCAAATGAATAAGTCATTCATTTTTCATGAGATACAAGGATAGCATGTTCCTAAGCAAAAGAAAGTCAATATAGCTTATGTGAAATCAACGTGAGACTGCATTAACATTGCCGAATTAAAGAACACTAGAACCTTTTATTTTAAGGGTAGATTTCTACTTGTTTCCCAGATACTCTTACACCTTTGAATTGTACTGATACGTTGTGCATATAATTGTTCCTTGAAATGTACGATTTTCATTTTGCTCTCCCAAACCGCATAGGATGGTGGTAGTGGTGACTTCCATGGCTGAAACAGTAGTGATTTGGCAACAAGGGAGGAGATGAACAGGATTTGCTTTGAGCTGATCGGTAAGCCTGCGTGGCTGGAGATACCAAACAGTGCTCCACTGGGATCTGGGGCAAAAACTACCTGAACTTCAGAACTAATCCACTCAAATATTTTCTCCCTTTTTTCTGCAAGCTTTGGACATGTAAAGCATAGGTTCAGCCAGTCCTCCTGATTGCCTCTACAGCACAGACAGAGTCCAGATGCTGCCGGAAACGCTTCCCTTATTTGAGCGGGATTTTAATATGACATTTATTTTGAATAAAATGCAATCTTTTTAAAGGTGGCACCCCTTATTGCCCTGAAAGATAGAAAAATATAGTCCCTCCACAACTATGGATCTATCTTACATCCTGTTGTATTTTTAACCTTCGTCAAAAATGGGAGATTTCCAAATGAATACTGAGAGCTCAGGATCCGGCACCAGTTGCCTATGCTCGCTGGTTGTTCCCAAAACAAGCCTTGACAACTGCAGAAATTAATGGGTCTATTATTTTCTCGACTGAAGAAAATGTTGAATTTGAAGATGAGAAATCTAAGACAGTCCGGAATACATACTCCATCCACTTGACACTAAGCCTATGTCTTATTTTGGTCACTGAATAAAAAGTCTGAAAACCTAACAAAACCCAACTTTGCCCATCTTCTAATATAACCCGGGTTCAACTTAAGACAAAACATTCCTGAGTCCAAGAGCAAGATTGCCGGGTAAAAGCTTGAGACTTGATATTTCTCATGAAACTGCAAAACCGTGGATCTGATGACGCAGAAAAAGAAGGACCAACATATATTCATATATCATGTAACCAAAATCGTATAATGTAGTGTGATATTAGTGAAGAAAATAATGTACGAGGGAAATTGTGCCCTCGGAGTAGTTCGCCATTATTATAAACGAGCTTAATTAATCATGAAGAATTGAAAAATGTAGTAATTCGTCATAATTGCAAATATGTGCTATGATTTCTTGTTGAAACTGTTTTATGCTTAGCTTAAATTTAGTAGAGGCTTTGGCCTAGTCGCCTGGTCTCAAATTTAACTGCGTGGTTTGTCTTTTATTAACAAAAATACCTTATTCTGTATTTTTCTAGTAGGAGATGACTAATACACTTATCTACAAGGTTTCGTGCTGGGCCGGTTTCATCCCCTTTGATACAAGGTCAGTCTCTGCAGGTGCGGACAATTAAAGTACTGATACCGAAATAATTGGCAAACTTTGTTGCAACTTGTGTTCCAAGGACAATGTATGCATAAATGAGTACTAGGAGAAAGACAATATTCATTGGTCAAATTGAAGCCACCCTATGAACCCTCCAATGGTAGACCCTGCAGAATTTGGAATGTTTCTTACTTAAACCCACCGGACAAAGAGAAGTCAGCCATTTTCCTTGATGCCATCTTTGAAGCTAAATGCCAGATGCCATCTTAGACGACATCTCGATGCCCTTTTCTCTATTCCAGAGAAAGAGACTTTAAGAATTCTCACCCTAGAGACTTTAACTTTGATTTGCCCCGTCTTGCCCATGCAGTAACTTTGTCCCATTCTCCTTGCTGCTGCAAGGAAACTTGCCCTTAACTTTGCCCCTTTGAAATCTGCCCCATGCTGATCGGACTGGTACCTGAAGGACGAAGACTTTCTTGAATGCTGATTGTATTTGGTAATTATGATAGGATAATTGTATTATGCATTGTGTTTTTCCTTTTAGGTACCAACTGCTATTTTGATAGGGCCCAAGCTAGAAGTTTTCCAAATTTGTGTTGACTAAATTAGTTTTGCATGAAGCCCCACATGCCAATGCTAATTAGAGGTTAGTTGAGGGTTTTCATCTGATGCACCATGCTAAATTGAAATCTTGTTATGCTGACCGATGTATGCAATTAGTCAAATTCAGTTACTCATATTAGTAATTTGCATTGCTATAACCGAGTGCATTATAATACAGATTTTGCGTGGATTGCATTTCTTCCGCTGTTATGGACAGCTAGTAATGTTCGTATACATATATCATTTGGTTTTGAGACTTATATACATTGTGCTAGCTTTGTTCATATAGGGAAATAAACTCTTTAACTTTTAATAAACTGGTGTGGTTATTCATGACTGAAAGGTCATGGTGCGTCGAAATACCAACTGTTATTGATTCCTAATTTGTTATTAATTGAGTATTGGGTATCGATTACAATAGTTATTGATTATTGATTTAAGTGATCCGACTATTCTAGGATGAGGAGTGTCCAACTCAGCTAAAAGGATCACCGACCTCCAACGTGTCCAGGTACAGGTAATTTACAATGGCTGGACGCGTTATCAGTAGATGGTAGCAGAGATTGATGGTTTCGCACTTTGGGACCCCATCCGAACAATAGATGGAGGTAAGTTAGAATTTTCTTTGATAAAACAAGTTGGAGAGATGATGATGCCCTAAGTCCCCAATGACTTTCCCGGAATCTCGGAGCTTGCGAATGTAGGAAATGGAGGTGTGAGAATGTTTTCGGCGTTTTCTACTGACGGTATGAGTGAAATTAGGGTTTTGCGCTTGCACAGGTTATTGCCGCAGATTAATTGTGAAGTTTGTGAGGATTTTAGGGGAGTTACGAACTCCAGTTGAAATTTTAGAGGAGTGGTACTCGAAAATGTGAGTGTAGGGAAGTCGTCGAACTTCACATGTGTGTATCGCTTCGTGCAGGAAAAATTGTCCACGTGGTTGTTGATGTTGAGACGGGCCCTGCGAGGTCAAGAGACTCCGGAGTATGTTGAAAAGTGTATGAGACACTTGATTGATGTTGTAATCTGTTCGGTTTAGTAGGTTGATCGGGCGTGGTCTACAAGTCGGTATGAAAATTGAGGCATGAAAGAAAAGTTTCGACTTTGAGATTTGACGAATTCTAAAGCGCGCTAGAATAGTTCATTGATCAGTTGAGAGTAAGGTTTGCGGGTCAGATTTTGCTTGCGAAAGTGGGAAGCCGAAAAAGATGGAATAACTGCAGAGGCTAGTGAAAAATCCCTAAGGATTCTTCTGATGCGATTGTATTACCCTTCCTGTAGTAAACAGACGGATTTGTTTTCTTCTGTTTGGTTAGTGCTCACAATATATTGTAGAAATTAGTTTTGAGTGAAGCTGAATGAAGGAGGACAAGCCGCAGGACTTTGTCAGCTGCAGTGTGTGAGTGTGACCTCACTAGGAGCCGCGCTGGGATAGGTTGGTTGGTGAAAAGGGTCGCACACGGATTGGACACAGTCCGTGAAGCGTAATTGATGGGGAAAGGCAAGCGAAGAGTATTCCGGCAATTAAAGTCACTTATTGATTACATATTTCAGAAAAATAAAAGACGGAAAGATGAAATTTTTCAAAGCATTTAAGAGTGCCTTGAGTGGAGATGTTTATATTAAAGCAAATGTAGGAGATGAAACACCGCCTGAGTGTGCACCAGCCTACATCGTGATTGAAGAAAAGGGTGTTGCACCATGTCTTTGGCTAAAGAATTGGTGCAAATTAACAGAAAAGCATGGAAGTGTAGCATTCCTTATCCATGGGTCGTTTAATCTAAGAGTTTTGGAGAATCTAAGATTCGCGCTACACGACATGAAAGTACCTCCAAGACCAGCACAGTTTGAGGCACTAGCAATTTGGGAGCTAATAGCTAGAAACCAACAACAAAAGAAATTTGAGACAAGAGTGAGAAAAGTAGAAAAGACACTAGCGGACGCTAGATGAGATAGCACACAAAAGGTTTGGAGATCAGACGTACTGCAGGGAATTAAATTGTTTCCAGCAATTACTGATGAAGCAGAGACGGAAGGAAGGAAAGCTACCTATAAAACAAACAGGAGTCAGTCCAGAGATAGAGAAAACAACAGAAATTCGAAAAGGTCAGACGAGTCAGATGATGAGGAGTTCATTATACAATTGCTAAATGATCGCCCGCCACCATATGTGGAAAGCGAAAAAGGCTCAAGCATTAGTACTGCCCCTTCAGAACCAATACAAGGTAATGTGACACCGAATTTGAGAATATCACAGAGGCAGAGCATTTCCGATATGCCTTTCTCACCACAAATACCACAAATTCAGAGAATATATCCTGACGTGCCTAAATTGAAACCTGTTGATAATTATCAGCCACAGGTTCAATGGCACTGCTGTGATGAGCATAAGATGGGAATGACTTCTGATTTAATGGCGCAGGGAGGACAAAATTATCAAAGACCGACATTGATTCAAGCCGAATCAACACAATTTTTGATGCCTCAAAAGCAGGCACAAGAAGTGCTGAGGTATACTCGAGTAACAGAGAGCCAGTTAGGTATGCCAGCAATGATGAACCATAATGTGGGGATTAACATGCCATAGAATTCGGGGAACAGACAGAATCCAGATGCAATATCTCTGCCTATCACTGTGGGTCCGCCAGTGCCATTGTATATACAGGCAACCCAAACGTATGCGATCAAGGGGTAATGAGACAGGGAGAAGATGCATAGAAAACACTCCAGAAACGACTCCGATAGCAACACTGCCAAATGGATCTGGGTCCTTGTCGGAATTTAGTCCAATTCCAATTTGTGCTCCGTCGACTGTGGTAAGGTCAAAACCATCACTAATAGTACTGTTAACTTCAAAGACTGAAACGTTACAGCAACCATCAGTAGCAGTTGATGTAAGTGCTACATTGATGGGATTGAACGCAAAACAGCTAACACAATGGTTCAACAGTCTGGACTCCCCACAGAGGACATCCAGCGGGAAGGGAGAAGAATACCTGAATAAAATAAGATTGAGCATGGAAGCAGGAACGATGGGTCTGAACAGGTTAGAATCATCCACAGAAGAAGAGCTGAGATACATCTGCCCTAGGATTACAAGAGAAGTGAGCAGCATACATAAGAAGTTACAAGAAATTGTAGACAGAAACGAGATCGATATAGGTAATACTAAACACTTGAGCAGAAGTTACAGGCTAGACTTTGAGACAAAAGATTTTGAACACATGAGATCTGCAGGGATGAAAACGCACCTTAAGGAGATACTGCAGAGCGCGCAGGTTTGGAGATGTCTAGATAAGTGGGAAAGTAGATGGGTTAAGTAAAAGGACAAAAAGAAAGAAAGTACCCCAGATCGGAATGAAAAAGCACAACAGAATGACGACCTGATAACCACGTTGCCAATGAGAGAAACAGCAGGGGGAAAGCTTGTACATGTACCATGGCACAGGTGCGATATCCAGTCCTTTACGGATGATTTCCCTAAATTAAGAGAGAAACCGATCGAATGGTATCAACAAACATAGAGATTTGTGAAACTCGCAAAATGTCTTTGGGAAGACCTGAATACCTTATTTGAAATTGTGGTTCCGGCAGATTTGTGGGAAGATTGTAAGAGGGCTTTAGGTTGGCCGACAAGTGAACCAGAAAGAGATAGGGACACAGGTGCACCATCACCTACGGTAATGAGTTTATACCATAAGGTGATTGAGCACTTGAAAACCAAGGTTGCGTCGAAAAATGTGGATTGGCAGAGAATTGACAGAACAGCACAAGAGGTTAAAGAGTTGATACAAGCGTACTATGAGAGATTGTTGAAAGCGTTTAAAAATTACAGTGGTACGGAAACGATTGAGGCAAAGGCCATGCTCCATTTTGTGTTCAGATTTGTGGAAGGGTTGAGACCCGAAATCAGCCAGATGATTAAGATGCATTTGATTTGTTGGCAGTCAAAATCGATCGATGAAGTGTTGAACTATGCAAAATACTGCAGTGATGAGATTGAGACAAAACAGAAAAGGTTGAAAGAGAAGGTGATGGTGATGCAGCTTAGAGCAGCTCAGACAGGTTTGCAAGGTTTGCAAGGATTTCAACAACAGATGCCGCAGCAGCAACAGCAGGGAAATGCTATGTTTCCGCCACAAATGAGAGGCAGAGGCTGAGGAGGTTTTGTGAATAATGGTCCTGATTTAAATACTGTTATGATTCCAAATGGTATATAGGCAATGAAGAAGGTGATGCCATGTCACACGTGCGGAATCGTCGGGCATTGGAAACGGGAGTGCAGGAAGGTGTAGGTCAGCAAAACAATGATGTCAATGCATTTCAGAATATGAGAGGACCGAAATTGAGAGGTCCAATCCAAATTTTCAAAATAATGTAAATCAGATGCAGGGTTTGCAACCTATACAACCGCAACAGGTGCAAATGCCCCGTGCACAAATGGCACAGTTGCAGCCAATGCAACAGCAGTTTCCTATGGTACCTAATCAGCAAATGCAAATACCCTAAGGCCCATATTTATACTTTTTGACGCAAAACTGCGCTAACGCAGTTTTGCGTCAAAAAAATTTGCGCCGGCTAACGCCATTCTGAAGCGCCATGCGGGTGCCGTATTTAAGCAATGACGTTAGCCGGCGTTAGCCGCCGGCGCTGCCTGGTGTGCGTTGAAAAAAACGACGTACACCAGGCAGCGCCGGTGTAGGGGGATATGGAGCTTGGGCGTGAAAAAATGGGCCAAGTCAGGCTGAGGCAAATTTTTCGCCTCAACCCGATTTGCGCCATTTTTTTCCACTCCCAACCCCCATAGAAATGACTCCTGTCTTAGCAAAGACAGGAGTCATGCCCCCTTGCCCAATGGCCATGCCCAGGGGACTTCTGTCCCCTGGGCATGGTCATTGGGCATAGTGGCATGTAGGGGGGCACGAATCAGGCCCCCCTATGCCACAAAAAAAAAATATATATATACTTACCAGAACTTACCTTATTGTCCCTGGGATGGGTCCCTCCAGCCTTGGGTGTCCTCCTGGGGTGGGCAAGGGTGACAGGGGGTGTCCCTGGGGGCATGGGAGGGCACCTCTGGGCTCCTTCCGAGCCCACAGGTCCCTTAACGCCTGCCTTTTCCAGGCGCTAAAAAACGGCGCAAAAGCGGGCGTACGTCATTTTTTTTGACCCGCCCACTCCCGGGCGTGAATTTTGCCCGGGAGTGTAAATACGGCGCACATGCCGCGGAGTCACTTTTTTAGACGGGAACGCCTACCTTGCATATAATTAACGCAAAGTAGGTGTCCACGCTAAAAAAGGACGCAAACTCCATGGACTTTGGCGCTAGACGCGTCTAACGCCAAAGTAAAAATATGGAGTTACTTTTGCGTCGGAATTGCGTCAAAAAAAATGACGCAATTCCGGTGCAAACCCAGTATAAATATGCCCCTAAGCACCAATGAATCAACAACAAGTAATGCTTCCTCAACAGGTCGCGGGTCAAGGAATGAACCAAAATGACACAGTACACCAATTCCCGTTACACAGTGAGAATGGAATAAACGATGTATGGGAGAGTGAAAGTTCAGATGAGGAGGGAAATTGTATGCTTGCAGCATCCTTGGAAGTTGATCAAAAGGGTCCGTATGTGGAAGGGAGAGTTATGGGTCACCGCGTTTCATTCTTGGTTGACACAGGAGCTACACGCTCTACTGTTAGGAGCATCAAAGTACCAAATTTGACACTTTCAGGGAGAACAGTTCAAGTAGTGGGAGTAGAAAATAGGTACCTGACGAACCCAATCACAGATCCAGTGCAAGTCAGAATTGGTAACTATCAAGGGTCACATAAATTTGTGGTGTGTGACTCAAGCCCGATATCACTATTAGGAAGAGACTTATTGTGCAAATTGGGGTGTTCGATTATGTGTTCAAATGATGGAATTAAAATTCAGACAAACAGTGATGGGGAAGAAGAGGACAGTGTAGGAGGGGACGAAGTGGAAACTGTCGATGAAGCGTATCCCCTGATTACTCTTTATCCAATGCTTACTGAAGCAGATATTCCTGTTGAATTACAGGAAACAGATGGAAAGGAAGTATGGGACATGACAAGGAAAGAAGTAGGATTGGTCAAAGGAGTAGAACCAGTGAAAGTGACTGTAAAACCCAATGTAACTTTTCCCCAGACACCACAATACCATATGGCGCAAGACACCCTCATAAAAGTCGTCCAACTCATTCATGAGTTTGTAAAACAGGGAGTACTGAAAGAAGTGTTAAGTAGTCCATGTAATTCACCAATCATGGGACTAATAAAACCGAGTGGAAAGGTCCGGATTGTCCAGGATGTGAGGAAAATAAATGACATAATAGTCAAATGTTGTCCCGTAGTCCCAAATCCAGCTGTGATAATGTTTCAAGTTCCCTATGATGCTGAGTGGTTCTCAGTCATCGACTTCTGTGCCTCTGCATGAGGACAGCCAATTTCTCTTTTGTTTCAAATTCCTAGACAGAGTCTACAGTTGGTGTCGAATTCCTCAAGGATATTCGGAGTCACCATCAATTTTCAATCAGATTCTAAAGAAAGATTTGGAATTGTTGGAATTACCATTTGAATCAACCTTGGCACAGTACATTGATGATTTGCTGATCACATCTAAGACAGAAAATGACTGTACAGCTGACACCATTGCCCTATTGAACCATTTGGGAAGGAACGGACACAAAGTGTCTCCTTCAAAATTACAGTTCTGCCAGAAGAAAGTTAAATATTTGGGTCACCAAATAGAGAAAGGGTCAAGAAGAATTATGAAAGAGAGAATACCAAGTGTACTTCAAATGAGTCCACCAAAGACGAGAAGAGAGGTGAGAAAGTTTTTGGGAATGGTGAGCTACTGTCGCCAATGGATTCCCAATTTCTCAACTCAAGCAAAACCTGAAACTGACCCAGAAAAATGCGCTGGATGAAATAGAGCTGAAAAGAGATGAGATGGATGCTTTTATTGAATTGAAGGAATGCATGTGCAGGGCTCCAACTTCAGGTATGCCTGATTACACAAAGCCTTTTACATTATTTTGTCATGAACGTGATGCATGTTCCTTGTCTGTCTTGACTCAAGCCCATGGTGGCGTAAACAGACCAGTAGCATATTTTTCAGCTACTTTGGATCCGGTCGCAGCAGCACTGCTAGGATGCTTGCGTGCTGTAGCAGCAGTTGGTATCAGCCTAAATCAGAGTGAAGGAATAGTGATGGGACATCCTTTAACAGTCATGGTCCCTCACTCAGTCGAGATACTTTTGACACATTCCCGAACACAGCACATGACCGGTGCTAGGCTTACAAGGTATGAGAGAATAATTCTGGGATCACCTAATGTGCAGCTGAAACGGTGCACTACGTTGAATCCAGCAACCTTGTTTCCCAGTGAAAATGCCGAAATTGAGAACGGTGAAGACATCGAGCACGACTGTCTTCAGGTGACTGAATTTTGTACAAAACCAAGACCTGATATCAAAGACACCCGATTGGAAGAAAATGATCTAGTTATTTTTGTTGATGGTTCATGTTTAAGAGATGCACTAGGAATATTGAAAGCAGGATATGCTGTATGTACAAATACAGGTGTTCTGGAAGCATCTTGGCTTCAAGGAGTTTACTCTGCACAAGTAGCGGAACTGGTAGCACTTGCTGGAGCTTGCCAACTTTACGCATTAATGAAAGTTGCCATTTACTCTGACAGTCAGTACGGATTTGGAATAGTGTATGACTTTGGACAGTTTTGGTCACAGAGAGGCTTCATGACCTCTTCAGAATCGCCAGTGAAAAATGGTGAAAGAATAAGAGAATTGTTACATGCCATCCAGTTACCAGGAGAAGTAGCAGTGGTAAAATGCAGTGCACACTCGAAATCACAAGACTATGTTTCTTTGGCAAATGGGTATGCAGATCAAGTCGCAAGGTTTTGCGCACTGAACTGTATATTGCTCAGAGATGAATGGAACTTGATAAATGAGCCAGAACTTGAACCAAGTGAAGCTTTTGCTCTAAAGGTTGTAGATACAATCAATGAATTGAAGTCCTTACAGAACGATGTTAGTGAAGCTGAGAAACTCTCATGGACCAAATTACAATACGTAAAGAAACTAGATGATTTGTGGGTTTCAAGTGAAGGGAAATTGGTTCTGCCAAACGGTATTTTTGACACAGTTAGCCAGATTCTACCATGGACAAGCCCATCTTGGAAGGGACGCCATGGTTAGACTATTCAAAATTGATTGGTTTAAGCCCAAATTCCATCAAGTTGCTGAAGCAGTTTGCCATCGTTGCGTCATTTGCCAACAAATGAACGCAGGGAAGGGAACAGTAGTAAATGTGAGCCACATTGGAAGAGCAGGTGGTCCCTTCAGAAGGATGCAAATGGACTTTATTGAGATGCCTGTGCATGGAGGCTTGAAGTATGTGTTGGTGATTGTGTGTATTTTTTGTCACTGGATTGAAGCATACCCTACATGCAGAAATGACAGTCTCACAGTTGCAAAACTACTCTTGAGAGAACTAATACCACGTTTCGGATTCCCGATCTCCTTAGAATCAGATAGGGGAAGTCACTTCAATAACGAAGTAATAAAATTACTTTGTGCAGCGCTGAACATTGAGCAAAAGTTGCATTGTAGCTACCGCCCTGAAGCATCAGGACTAGTGGAGCAAATGAATGGCACATTGAAATCGAGGATGGCGAAAATATGTGCATCGACAAACTTAAAATGGCCTGACGCATTGCCCTTGGTGTTAATGTCAATGAGAAACACCCCTGATAGAAAGACTGGACTGTCCCCGCACGAGATCCTCATGGGCAGAGCCATGAGGCTTCCAGCAGTTCCTGCAAATGCTCTTTTGAATATTACAGATGATATGGTGTTGGACTACTGCAAAGGTCTAGCTGATGTGGTGCGCTCTTTTTCTCACCAGGTGGAGGCAACCACCTTGCCACCGATCCAAGGTCCAGGACACACCCTGAAAGCAGGTGACTGGGTCGTGATAAAGAAGCACATGAGGAAGTCGTGTATGGAACCCCGTTGGAAAGGACCTTTCCAAGAGATTCTGACAACTACCACCGCTGTGAAGTGTGCGGGGGTCCCCAACTGGATTCACGCCAGTCACACAAAAAGGGTGACATGCCCCACAGAAGAGGAAGTTGAAGCGCTGAAATTGCCAGTGTCTGACAAGAGAGTACCAGGCACCGAGACAGAACAAAGAGAACCTGGAGGCGAACAGGCAGAAATCGAGGAGGGAGAGATATTTTCTGAGGAAGAAACAACCGATTCATTTGAGGAGGACCAAGGAGAAGCCTCAGGAAGTGACGAAGGTCCTGAAGGTGACAAAGAGCCTGAGACAGGTGAAGGAGCAGGAGAGCCTGATCGGAGGAGGGCTTTCCCAGAAGCAGACGATACAGGAAAAGAAAAGGAAAACTGATTGACCTCCTAGGGGGAGAAGACAAGACAGGACAGAGTGAAACCGTTCAAACTCTTTCAGAATCGGTTGCAGGTCCATCAGGTGAAAACAGTGCAAAACGAAGACAAAGCATATCGCCACTGAAGTTAAGGATTAGAGAAACATTAAACGAAAGTGAAGGGCCAAAGTTGAAAGAGAAAAGAAAAGAAGTGTCTGTCGCAATAGCAACACCAAGTGAAGAGAAAGATCCGGCCAAAGAAGAAAGCACCAGCGAGAGAGAATCAAAAGGAGATGCAAAATTGAAAAGGAAAAGAATACCGAGCAGAAGATATTCTGGTCCGGAGTGGGCATACATAGCCACTAACGATTGGTCAGACGAATTCCTATCTCTCAGTCTTGAGAACAAAGAAGCAGAACAACACTTTGGTACCTGAAAAGTGAAATTCCATGAACATTACAGAATAAGACATTGATAACCTGATTGACTTTTGAACCGGATAAGACATTACTAACTTGATTGACTTTGAAACCGATCTTGAGACAAAGCTGCTAAACTGATAAGAGACTAAGCTGCTAAAAAGAACCGTGTGAACATTGAACTCGTTCAGCTTTATATATATATCTGCAAATCTGATTGATAAAATGTCTTCAACTTTCTGATTCTATATAGATGATGACAGGCTACACTACACAGGGACATAAGATGAAGTGTTGTAAATACATGTGTATTGGTCTAGTAACTGCATGTGTACTAATCATTGTAGCAGTAGTTCTTGGAATGCATGGAAAGAATGAGAGAGAGACGAATGATGCTTCTACTTCTAAACCTATTACTGAACTAACTCCTTTGAAGAAACTCGAACAAGACGAAAGACATTTGCATGATAAGAAGGAACTTTCGTCCAACATTTTCTATCGCTTGTTGAGTGAGTATGTTGAGACCATGGATGCAAACGATTGTTATGTGTGCACACAAAGACCTACCTCTGTAATGGAAGGGGTGACATATCATAGCATGCCTCTTACGTATGGAATTTTATGTAGTTTAATAATGACCAGATTTTATGGTCAGGAGTATATTCACTACTTTTATTCCTATCAGGATGTTGTATTTGCATATATCCCCATAATAGAGCACCTGAGTAAAATAGCAAAAGATTATTACATAAAGATAATGAGGAGTTTCTTTGAGCCATTATCAACTTTTCACACAACTTACGCACATAGAGAAAACCTTACATGCTTGCTTTCACCGATGGAGAAAAGCTTTTTGGATCACACTGATGATAGGAGAAAAGCGGGGAAGGAGAAATTAGAAAGGGAATTACAAAAAGGGACAATCTTAGATAACTATGCTTTTGCCGCGATAAAGACACAAGGGAAAATAGCTTTAGAAACATTACACATAGGGAGGTTCTGTGTACATAGACATAAATCATATTATGACACAGTCTTTGTGGGAACGAGTGAACGTAAACACACTTTTTGTTTCAACCTAAATGGACGTTCATGCTGAATGGACAAGACCCAGTTATTCCAGGGGTATATTATATTTGTGGACTTAACGCCTATTATCGTCTTCCTAAAGGATGGTATGGGAGATGTTATTTGGGAATAGTATTCCCAAAGGTTTATCATCTGGACGACTTAAAGAAATTCCCAAAGCTGTCTGAATCACATCATGTTCAGAAGAGGGAGCAATGATTCCTTCAGTGGGAGTCATATTGAATTCAATTAAAATACAAAAGTTGTCTACTATTGTGGATAACATGTTGACGAAATTCTCAGGAGCTATAATCCTGATGGATGCTGAACTTGCTGCAGAAAAAGCTATGACTCTTCAAAATCGGCTTGCCTTAGACATTCTTTTAGCAAAGGATGGAGGTGTTTGCAAAATGCTTGGTACACGTCACTGTTGTACTTATATTCCGGACAACAGCGGGCAGATTAGAAAAATGTTTACAAATTTAACTAACGAAAGTACAGATTTGAAAGAATTCAAAGAACCAGGAGTATGGGAGAAGGTTGGAAAAGGATTTGCTTCTGTGGGAAATTGGCTCTGCAACGTTTGGAATGGATTGTTACTGAAAATAGTAAAGGGAATATTAATAGTATTAATCTGTTTATTGGGTATTTGGGGGATATGGAAAGCTATTAAAATATTGAAAACAAGGAACAAAAGGAAAAGAGAAGAGAAAATAGAAAACAAAATAGTAGAGATATACAGAGAGAAATCAAAGGGAACCAAAAGAAAGATGGAGTTGACTGAAGTGCCAAATTACTAAAACAGAATTTTAATGGAATAAAATTTGTGGGAAGATTTGATGTGATGACATAATTAGTCATCAGAGGAGGGATTGATGACGCAGAAAAAGAAGGACCAACATATATTCATATATCATGTAACCAAAATCGTATAATGTAGTGTGATTTTAGTAAAGAAAATAATGTACAAGGGAAATTGTGCCCTCGGAGTAGTTCGCCATTATTATAAACAAGCTTAATTAATCATGAAGAATTGAAAAATGTAATCTGTCATAATTGCAAATATGTGCTATGATTTCTTGTTGAAACTGTTTTATGCTTAGCTTAAATTTAGTAGAGGCTTTGGCCTAGTCGCCTGGTCTCAAATTTAACTGTGTGGTTTGTCTTTTATCAACAAAAAGACCTTATTCTGTATTTTTCCAGTAGAAGATGACTAATACACTTATCTCCAAGGTTTCGTGCTAGGCCGGTTTCATCCCCTTTGATACAAGGTCAGTCTCTGCAGGTGCGGACAATTAAAGTACTGATACCGAAATAATTGTCAAACTTTGTTGCAACTTGTGTTCGAAGGCTCCAAGGACAATGTATGCATAAATGAGTACTAGGAGAAAGACACTATTCATTGGTCAAATTGAAGCCACCCTATGAACCCTCCAATGGAAGACCCTGAAGAATTTGGAATGTTTCTTACTTAAACCCACCGGACAAAGAGAAGTCAGCCATTTTCCTTGATGCCATCTTTGAAGCTAAATGCCAGATGCCATCTTAGACGACATCTCGATGCCCTTTTCTCTATTCCAGAGAAAGAGACTTTAAGAATTCTCACCCTAGAGACTTTAACTTTGATTTGCCCCATCTTGCCCATGTAGTAACTATG
Source organism: Pleurodeles waltl (assembly GCF_031143425.1). Classification (NCBI taxonomy): domain Eukaryota; kingdom Metazoa; phylum Chordata; class Amphibia; order Caudata; family Salamandridae; genus Pleurodeles; species Pleurodeles waltl. The sequence goes on along the minus strand of NC_090442.1, from coordinate 445,049,591 downwards.
CCCCATTCTCCTTGCTGCTGCAAGGATACTTGCCCTTAACTTTGCCCCTTTGAAATCTGCCCCATGCTGATCGCACCGGTACCTGAAGGATGAAGACTTTCTTGAATGCTGATTGTATTTGGTAATTATGAAAGGATAATTGTATTATGCATTGTGTTTTTCCTTTTAGGTACCAACTGCTATTTTGATAGGGCCCAAGCTAGAAGTTTTCCAAATTTGTGTTGACTAAATTCGTTTTGCATGAAGCCCCACATGCCAATGCTAATTACAGGTTAGTTGAGGGTTGTCATCTGATGCACCATGCTAAATTGAAATCTTGTTATGCTGACCGATGTATGCAATTAGTCAAATTCAGTTACTCATATTAGTAATTTGCATTGCTATAACCGAGTGCATTATAATACAGATTTTGCGTACATTGCGTTTCTTCTGCCGTTATGGACAGCTAGTAATGTTCGTATACATATATCATTTGGTTTTGAGACTTATATACATTGTGCTAGCTTTGCTAATATAGGGAAATAAACTCATTAACTTTTAATAAACTGGTGTGGTTATTCATGACTGAAAGGTCTTGGTGCGTCGAAATACCAACTGTTATTGATTCCTAATGTGTTATTTCGATCTATTAATTGGGCATTGGGTATCGATTACAATAGTTATTGATTATTGATTTAAGTGATCCGACTATTCTAGGATGAGGAGTGTCCCACTCGGCTAAAAAGTTCACCGACCTCCAAAGTGTCCAGGTACAGGTAATTTATAATGGCTGGACGCGTTATCAGATCCTAATTTAATCTTTATTATACCCCTGCCAAACTATTCAGATGGGTTAGGAAACATGAAGCTACCTGCCATTGATGTGGGGAGGCCTATGCAGATATAGTGCACATGTTTTGTACATGTCCCAGATTAAAAGCTCTTATTGAAGGGGTTGGGGCTCTCATTAGTACAGTTTTAAGGGTACAGGTGGAGCTGATTCTGTTTGGGACAGAGCACAATGTTCAGCACATAAAAGGGCAATTATAGGTTATCTTTCTAGCCATGGCAGTGCTTAGGAACAGTATTGCTGACTACTGAACCCTTAACGTTTCATGAATGGAGGGCAAGGCTCTTATCAATGCATAATTTGGAAAATAGCATATTTGAATGTAAGGACTGGAAACCAAGGAAGCACAGAGCCTTGACATGGGCCCCATTGGCTGAATGGACACAGAGTAAAATGGATAGAGATTATTCAGAGGCACAGTCAGACTGAGTGCGCACTGTGTCTTCTTCCTTTTAGGCGGTCTGGGGGCAGCCGCAGCATTCATATAAGCTATCTATCTAAATCACATTGTTATTTATTTTTATTTGTTCTTGCTGCAAATATGGAATGAACTATGGTAATTCATGAGAGTATTGTAAGAAATGAAATACTGATTTTATTAAATTTTATGCGAACTAGGTCCTGACATTCTGGGGGTTATTCTAATTTTGGAGGAGGTGTTAATCCGTCCCAAAAGTGACGGAAAAGTGACGGATTTACCACCAGCCGTATTACGAGTCCATTATATCCTATGGAACTCGTAATACGGCTGGTGGTATATCCGTCACTTTACCGTCACTTTTGGGACGGATTAACACTCCTCCAAAGTTAGAATAACCCCCTCTGTCTGTACATTTCTATTGTATGAATTTTAAGGAATAACAGCTCCAAAGAAAAATAAAATAATGGCAAAATACAAGGAAGTAAGGAATAATGAAAGCAATGGTGTTGTTCACCCAATCAATCAGATATCCACAAACATACTGGAGACTTTTCAGTCCAGTAGTGCAGAAATATGCAAAGACAGCAATACGGGTAGTCTACAGTGTCTGGAGTACGTTCATAATATTCTATGCTCATCTCCTACTCACTACTCAATACTGAGCATAGGAGTTTTCCAACAACTTAGGTCATGGCTGGAGAAAAGGACCAACAGTCCCCCCAATAAATACATTTCCTCTGTGATGACATTCTGTTTGAGCAGATTTGCACCTCTTTGCAGTTCTGCCTGTCAACATATGTTCTTCAACAGGAGTAGCTATTAAAGGAATCTCTCTAGCACCCTGGGTGTTTGTTTGATTCTCCATACATGTCATTTTTGTTCTGGCTGCTTTGATTTCTATTTCATTACCTTCTAACTGATACATGCTTTATGTTTTCTGCTTCTGTACCTGAACCCTTTGTATTTCATTTAGTCATGTATTTGTGTGCGCATTTTTCATTTACAAACTTGTGCATCATGTTGTATTAATTATGCAAGTTTATCATATAATGTTTGTTTTGTTATAGTTTGACAGTGCTAATTGATCATATGTATTACTGTGAATTATTCTATGGCGCAGATTTCAGTGAATGTGCAACAGTAGTTACATAGTAAGTGTGCCATTTAAGACAATTAATCACAAGGTCTAGCCTATTCATATTAACCAGAAAAGGGTATTTTAGCCTCATATGGACACACTTTGAGAGAGAGATATTCAGTTTTCCTTGGAGCTTCTTTCAAACCCAGTATTGCACACCTGTTAGCTGAAGGTCAGAAGGCAGTGGTGTAACAAAGGACCCCATAACCCCTGCGGTGCTCGGAGTGGGTCAAGCTCCATGGGGCTCCTCAGAACAGCACCGTGGCCTGAGAGCTCCTGATTGAGTCCGCAGTGGGGGACCCTTCATGTTCTTTGCAGGAGCACTTTCGTTACACCACTGTCACAAGGTGTTGGAGCCAGGACTATCTGCTTTTTATCTCAACCCAGAAATACTATAATAGAGACAGAACTTTTCAAAGCACATTAGTTGATTAAAGACAGATTTGCTATCCAGCCAAGTTATCTATTTCAGAGGTCACCTAAGAAACTGAGATGGGAATTTTAATGTCAGGAAGATTTAGCTACATAATAAAGCTGGAGAGCTTCTAGCACAAACTGAGTGCCCTCATTCTGTACTTTGATCCAACTTATCGGACGCTATTGCCATGACCTCCCAGTCAAGAGCACTCACATCTGTGTGTAATTGGTTGGGAGGTCATGTCAAGGTGTCTGAGAATAGTACAACAGCCACTGTGTGCTGCTCCAGTACTCCTCCTGCCAGAGTGGGAGTCTCCCTTGGTTTGACCCCTTAAGGCATGACAGCCTGCAAATAATGTAACAACTTCACAAATGCGATAGAGGGGGCAGGAAACAGCCCTATCCGCAGCATACTGTGCCAAATGAGAGTTATCACTGCTAAGCTGAGAAATTCATCTTTCCAGCAATATTCCTCCTAGGATGTAAAGCACCAGCCAGTCGCAGTTGGGTGTGATTACCTGGTGGTTCCTCTGGACCGAAGGGATTTTTTTGTGGAGGGAGCAACCCCCTTCCCCTGTGAAATCAGCCATGCTTCTCCCATGGGCACAATCAGTCTTTCTGCCCTCCCTAGGGGGCAGATAGTGGCATTTTCCCCAATCAGCCCCCTGGGGCACAAAGTCCATTAGCCACCGGGAACTTAAATAGAAGTAAATTATGGCTGTTGGTGGCCCACCAAGGCATAGGGCTATGCCCACACCCCAAAAGGTAGTATAATAATATGAGCCCTGGGGGAAAGGGGTGAAAAACCCTACAGGACACCTGGGATTATACACTGGGGTAATGAAAGTGTGGAGCATCCTGTGGCACTGGGGCATTGGACCGTACCTGTCTTTCTGCCTCAAGGCAATTTTTGTATAGCATGCTATCACACCAAGTGGAGTCGCTTGACGTTAAGAGATAATCGACCAAGATGGATTTGGACACATAATATTCACTACTAAAACATCTGGTTCTTAAGGTCTTCCTAACATGCATCAGCAATACTCCAAACTGATGGCCCCCAGAACTGGAAAGGAGCACCCAACATGGTTTTTTCTAAGTGGGGAACCAAGAGGTTTGGTTTAGAAGTTGATCTAAAATTAGAAGGCAAATGTATTTTTTTAATATTTGGTGACCAGGGCAGTATACCCTAATAGGTGACAATTAGCACTGTACAAATCTATTGATTGATGTATTGATTGAATTACTATTGGTATAGATCTTGTACATGATGTTGGAGGTTTTAAAGAGTATAAGTTTCCTTACAGGCATCCAATGGAGCTGCTTAAGATGGATAGCAACTTATTCCAATTTTATAGTCTATGCATGGACCGGTCTATGGCATTTTTAACTTTTACAGTTTATTGGTTGATGGAAGAGGGAACCACAAATAAAGAGAGTTGTTGTGGTCAAGGCACAATTGAACTAGAGCATTGGCCACTTGGATTTTGCCAGAGGAACTAAGGAAAGAAGCATCCATTTAAAGAGGCGTATTTGATATGGGCAAGACTGGTGACCAAGGAAATTTGAAGATCTCAGTTAAGATGTCATTTAACCAGAAGCCAATGTTGCATACTAAGGGGAGAGGCGGGGTTAGTCCCCTGTCAGAGGAGGCCCTAAGGTACTGTCCCTTTATTTAATAATAATGCCAATCAGAAGAGTTTCAAATTTATTGGTACTCATTTTAAAAAACAATTGTTTTCATTCAATGAGACAATAAAATAAGAATAGTGGAAAGCGCACTCATTGAAGTTATACCACTTTCCTTCAGAGTGAAAAGGAACTGTGCGTCATCAGCAGAAGGGGACATTGTGATTAGGGTTAGGCGAAACTTGCATAATTCTGTGTAGCATAATTATATGGAATTACACAAAAATTCCAAGTTGTCCCATAAGACTACTCCTGATTATCTGCTGTCCGTCATATATGTGAGAGCCTCTGAGGTAATCAGAGACTATGTGCCATTAGTGGGGTGGATTTTGGTTGGGGTAGAGTCAAGAAAATTGTTTTTCTCTCTATAATGCTGAAGGCGATTGAAAGCTACTTTCTCCATCAATTTGGAAAGACAAAGCAGTAAGGACATAGGCCTAAAATTATCACTTTTTTGGGGGCTTATATTGCCCTTTTTAACATAGGCTGTGGTAAAAGGGGTAAAATTAGATAAAGTTGGCTTTATAGAAAAGGCAGTCTCAGATTGTGAGGTGTAAAAGTGGCTGCTTCTATTAATTGCTAAAAAAAGAGCAGAACAGATAATGTTGAATTCCTTTCTAATAGAATGATTCTTATTGTAAAAAAAGGATGGGAGTTAGTCAACTAGGATATGTGATGGATTCAAATTAGAGTTGGTGACTTGTGGATTTAATAGGGATTAAAAAACTTGCAACATTTTCAACAACGGCAAAAACTGCCACAGAAGAAAAAAAGCCTTATAGGAATAGAAATTCCTTTTGGATTTCATAATCAGATTACTGAATTTAAGCATTTTTCTCTGGAAATCATTTGTCTCTGTCAAAATAAGATTTTCTCCAATATTTCTCTGAAAATATTTGTTTCCTGTGCAATGTTATTATTGAGCCATGGCTTTTGTTCATATACCCATCTTATAGACTTTGGCCCTCATTACGACTTCGGAAGTTTTGGGTAAGACTGCTATGTGAAATGGCACCACCATACTGCCAGTGGTGACGGTATAGGTACCTCCCGATTATGAGTTGCAAAACACAAACCATCCAACACAAAACTAATACTGCCAGGCCAACCCATGGCGAAAGAGTGATTGTTCAACCACTGACCCTGCCACACCACCACCATTCTGATCGTCATAGTTAGAGGCAACCTCCAGCACAGTGGTACATGCATGTTGGTAAACCGTTGGTTCCAGGGCCTCCATCTGACAGGTGGCTCCCTGTACTACTCACCCAAGAAGGTGCACCAGATCATCATTGTATGTTGCACAACCTGGCCTTGAGACGCCAGGTGCCTTTCATGCAGGAAGATGAGCCTGGAGATGGTCTTGTGGCAGCGGTGGAGCCTGTGGACAGTGAGGAAGAGGAGGCAGAGGAAGAAGATGTTGACAACAGAAGCAATATAATTCAGCAGTACTTCCAGTGACACACAGGTAAGAGACTGTAAGTTCACTTAACTTTTCAGTTTTCTATTGGGCATTGTACATGGCAGCCTGTTTCCCTATGTCTATGGCCACTGACTGTACCTTTTGGCATCTCTATTTTCAGATCTCTGTGCCCCACTCTGGCTCCTGCTATGTGTACTGCTGCCCACCAAAGGTCATTCCAAAGTATATTTCACTGTACATTTGACTTGCAATGCTTTGATAATGTTGAACTAATACATATTTGAATCATTTGACAGACTCCAGATTAGTATTTGTTCCAAGGGTATTTATTTAAGTGCTCAGAAGTAGAGCGGGATGTGCAATGGGCTGGACTGATGGTGGAGGAAAGTTCATGGTAGAGTCCAGTCTCTTGGTATCACAGGTGCATTGTCCAATGGGGCATAGAAAGGGGAGTAATGGCAGTTCAAGGTGGACAGGGTGACAGAGTGGAATAGAAGGATGACAGTCAGGAGAGTCTTATTTCCTGGCCGGGGTCTTGGCAATGTTCTCTGGCTTCTGCCTGGATCGGAGGGACCGTTTCCGGGGTGTTTCTCCTTCTACAGGAGGTGGGGTGCTGGTGGCCTGTTGGTCCTGTGGTGGGGCATCCTGTCCACTAGCGTCAGAGGAAGTGGAAGGCTGTTCATCAGTTTGGCTAGTGTCAGGGGCCCGTTGTTGTGCCACTGCCTCCCTCATGGTCTTGCCCATGTCAGCCAGCACCCCTGCAATGGTGAACAGGATGGTGTATATGTTTTTGAGGACATCCCTGATCCCCAGGTACTGTTCTTCGTGCAGGTACTGGGTCTCCTGTAACTTAGCCAGTATCTGGCCCATCGTCTCCTGGGAATCGTGGTATGCTCCCAGGATGTTGGAGAGTGCCTCATGGAGAGTGGATTCCCTGGGCCTGTCCTCCCCCTGTCACACAGAAGTCCTCCCAACTTCCCTGCTGTCCTGTGCCTCTGTCCCCTGAACCGTATGCCCACTGCCACTGACCCCAGGTCCTGTTCATCCTGTGTTTGTGGGGTTGCCTGGGGTCCCTGCAGTGGTGGAGATACTGCTGATTGATGTGTCCTGGGGACAGAGGGATGGGACGCTGGGTGGTTGCTCTGGTGGTGTTTCCTGAGGGGGAGGCTCTGTGGTGGGTTAGGACAGTGGCAGGGGAACCGACTGTCCAGAGGTCCCGGATGGGCCAGGTTGGTCACCCTAATCCAGGCATGCAGAGCTGCTGTTGTCACTGTGGAGCTCTTCTGGGGGTACTGGATGTAGCTGGCACCTCCTCTCCGGTGACGTTGAGTATGGGTCCTGTGGGGATGGAAATGCAGTGTTAGTGTATCTGTATGTGCCATCTTGTGCATGGGTGTGTTTCCCTGTATGATTGTGATTTCCCTGTCAGCTTGGCCTTGTGTGAGTGGTGATTTTGTGGGCTGGGTGAGTCTCTCTACTGGGCATGCTGTGGTGATGAGTGTCCATGCAGGTCTGTGTTGGGGGTCCATGCATTGGTGTTACATGTAGGGCTTGGTATTGGGACGGATGGGTTGTGATAGTGGGGTATATGTGAGGTGGTGGAGTGCTGGGGGTGAGGGTAGGGGTAGGAGTTTATGATGGCATGCAGGTAGGGTGGGGGGGATAAAGTAGTAAAGATTTGCCTTACCAGAGTCCAGTCCACCTGCTAATCTTGCGAGGCCCTCAGGATGCATTATTGCCAAGACCTGCTCCTCCCATGTTGTTAGTTGTGGGGGAGGAGGTGTGGGTCCACCGCCAGTCCTCTGTACAGCTACCTGGTGTCTTGCAATCATGGAAATGCACCTTCCCCCGTAGGTCGTTCCACCTCTTCTGTGGAATCACATTCTCCTGGATCCATTTTGGGCCTAGTGGGCCCTGTGATACACAATGAAAATACAGGCCTGCTTCTGTTGAACACCTTACAATGTTGAATTAGCTAGGCCTTGAAGAAATGTCTATTGTGCTTGAAATGCATTATGTTGCAAGGCTTGCTAAACTGACGGCCATCACAAGACACCACTGCATGCTAGCTTGTGAAATCCTCACTACTAAAAGTTCTAACGTATGCACTTATGGTTCCTCTTTCTCCACATATAGATGTATCACAAGACATTTGATTAATAGGACATTGTGCAAGCTTCTTGTCAATGATTCTAACCATTATATGGAGCGTTGTGCTGTATAGCAAAATTATTCATACGTCAATATCAAGAACCAATGAAATGTATTAATGTGTCTTCGGTTTAATGCTATAAAAGATCATGCATTACTTCCTTGTGCAGACTGTTCAAGCTTGGTTTGCATGTTCAGTCTCCGTGTACACGTTTCTTTGTGATTATCATTAAAGCATATATTTCTTTGGAGGTGCAGGCTGGTCTGTGGTTTTGTATCCTGATTCCCCGTGGACAGAATTGGCTTCAACATCTGGTGGAGACTTGCGGTTGGATTTACGGTTTTGCCGGCACGGCTCCTGACTCTGTGCGGGGGGGGGGGGGACAACAGCGCTTTGGGCTGGTCGGGCCCTCTTCGGGGCAGGATGCTGGTGCTGTCATGAGTATCTGTCATTTCCACGGTCCCTCTCCGTCTGTTTCTGTTTTCGTTTGTTCGCTCTGTTGGATTTGTGTGTTTGATATAACAGTGGGGAAGTGGCGGGGTGATTTAGGTGGTTTCCGTCTAAATTTCTCAAAGGAGCTGTGGATAATTGTAATATATGCTATACCTATTAGCCTGCTGTTCTTTCCTGTCATGTTTTTTCTTTGTTTACACTGGCATGCTGATGTTCCACAGCGGTCAAGTGTGAGGGTCTCAAATATTGGATCCACAGCTCGCACACCAACAGGGCCATTGGACCTGAGGATATCCAGCCACCACCTGCAGTACCCATGAAGATCACACCCTCACCGCAGGGGTACAACCTTCGATCAAAAAGCAACACCAGAAAACACTAACAGGGCTGCTCGTGCTGCACCCCTACAGGAGTCAGGAGGTGCAAACGGGTCCTGCGGTGAACTTCTAGGGACTGCTTGTGCTGCGCTCCTACAGGAGTCAGGAGATGCAAGCGGGTCCATCAAGGAGTTCTTCGTAGACTGCTCGTGCTGCACACCTCAGGAGAGGGAAGGATGCAAGCGGGTCTTATCTGAATATCTACATATATCACGCAAGTGGTTTCTACTGCTAGTAACCTCTGACATCACTCTGTGAAGTGCCAACAAGAAGATACAAAGAATAAGAGAGTAACAGACAAAGACTAAAGAGTGCAATTTGTGACACCTGGAGTATAATGATGCCTGTAAGAAGAAGAGAGGAGAAAAAGTGGCCTATGGTACTAACTGCCATATGTACCCCAGTTCCAGCAATAATTATCACCATAGTGATTATTATATATTGAGTAGAAATACAAATCCCATATCTGGACCAAGAACATTATATCAATAACAGTGTAAGTGAAAAAGGGATTACCATTGCTGTGCATAAAGAACAAGGAGAGAACTCTAGTGTGGTAGAAAGGGTGGGGAACAGGACACAGTGGATAAAATATACCAAATGGGAGGAAGATGGGAACAATTACAAGGATAATACATTTGTGCAAATGGTGAAATTTTATAAGGAATTAGCAAATGTGTCGGATTGCTATATTTGTACACACCTACCCACCTCCACCCAGGGAAGGACAGATTATGCCCAGATTCATCTTCCCCAGTATGTTTCATGTCACATACTAAACAGCATGTTTACAAAGGAAGTGAATAGGACTATAAAGAGAAGGCCACCTAAAAGGAAGAGGAAGGTTGGAAAAGGGAGAATAAAGAAGGGAAAAAGTAGGGGAGAAGAGAAAGTAAAGGAGGAGGTAGGATAGGTGGGTGTGGACAACTAGTACCGGAAAAAGGTGAAAAAAAAGCTGCTGGAAGCATTCAACATAGGAAGAGAGAAGGGTTATGCACAGGGGAAGAAGAACATAGATATATCAAGAATGCCCCTTTCTATACATAAGGAGAAAAAGGGGTCATGGTGTTTTCGATACCTCAAAGGCAGCATCCCAAGGCCAAATACATTTTATGATAAGGTGTGTTGAATTGTTACACCATTCTAACCCTTATATGGAGCGTTATGAAGAATAAATGATAAATCACGTGTGCTGTATAGCAAAATTAATCATACGTCAATATCAAGAACCAATTAAATGTATTAATGTGTCTGCGGTTTAACGCTATAAAAGATGATGCATTACTTCCTTGTGCAGACTGTTCGAGCATGGTTTGCATGTTCAGTCTCTGTGTACACGTATCTTTGTGATTATCATTAAAGCATATATTTCTTTGGAGGTGCAGGCTGGTCTGTGGTATTGTATCCTGATTCCCCATGGACAGAATTGGCTTCAACACTTCCTGATGTCATCCCTTGTTCTTGGATGCTGCCCACGGCGTTGACCCTGTCCACGACTCTCCGCCATAGCTCCATCTTCCTTGCAATGGACGTCTGCCGCACCCGTGATCCAAATAGCTGTGGCTCTACCCAGATGATTTTCTCCACCATTACCCTTAGCTCCTCTTCTGAAAACCTGGGGTGTTTTTGGGGTGCCATGGATGTGGTGTGAGTAGTATGTGTGGGGTGATGTGTTGTGGTGTATGCTGTGAGGTGCATGGATGGTATATGGATGATGGTGTTCTGTGACTCAGATTGGGTGGGTGCTCCTGGCTTGTCACTCTCTCTGTTAACTATCTTTTTTTGTTGAAAGGGTTGTGGGTAATGTGGGTGGGTATTTTATAGTGGTGCGGCTGAGTGGGTGTGGTGTGTGTATGTGTGTCAAGTGTGTCTAGTTTGAATTGTCCAATGTGGTGGTGTCTTGTAAGTGCGTGTGTGTGTGTTTTGAGCGTGGAGGTGTGTACTGCCAATGGTTTACCGCAGTTGAAAGACCGCTGCAGTGATTTGTGGGTTGTGATACTGTGGGCGTATTCCTGTTGGCGTAACAGTGTGGGTTCTGCTATCGCCAGATTATCACTGACCTTTGGTGTGGCAGACTTATGTGGGTGTCTGTATAGTGGCGGTTTTCTCAGTGTGGGTCATAAAACCCATAACAAGATACCGCTGCGGTCACAGTATGTTGGCGGCCGTCAGCACGGCGGTAGGCAGCATCTACCGCCATGGTTGTAATGAGGGCCTATATTCTTTCTGGGGTGCAGAGAGGAATTCTGCTTCAATTGGCAGATGCTCTTAATTTCCCCCCTAGAGGTTATAAACCCCAGTTAACCCTTGAGGTGTTATATTTGGACAAGAAGCATTGGTATAGGACCATGCTCCCATCACAAAAGGGGTGATAAATCCTTTCTTTCCACCAAGGGCAGATTGAGGTTGCCCCACCTCAATTCCGTCATGGGAACAAAAAGCTCACTAGATGCCAGGCATGTTTTTTTAATTAATTAATGGGGTTGGGTATGGTCGATCCAGACATCAGACTACAGATCAGCCTCCTTAAGGTCTCAGTCTTTCTGCTCCCTTACGGAATCAAGAATTTCTATCCCTATTGCAAGCGAGAGGAAATGTTGGTTCCTCTAGGTGTAATTTTTGTATATGTGCTGGTAGAGTGGAGGTAAATCTTAATTTTGCCCTACTTAACATGCTGACTGGCTGAACTATTCGGGCTCTGAGTCAACTGCCACCAAGGGTAATCTACCAAAGCTAGACATTTCTAAAATTAAACACTCAGGAGAGTCTAGGGTACTGTGATCCCTTGCCAACATCAAACATGTGCATTTCCCTCACATTCCTGTAAGTAAGAGTTTATTAAGCAGCTAAGATTCACAAACCTCCTACCACCCAGTATTCCCCCCCACTCCAATTAGAAAGGTACCCCACGTTTGTGGCTGAGCCTTATGCACATGACAGAAACAGATCAAAACAAGGACCTTGCAAGTCTCTATGATCTTTGCATGCTCCCTAATTGTTTTAATCTCTGTCACAGGTTCTATGCCCACCTACATAAGTGGGATAGAGTTTTCACTGGGAGGTGTGTGGGAATGCTGGATAATAGGAATTTTCTGGCTCTGCAAAAATACTTTTTATTTTCTCATATAAGTGGTCGAAAAATGAGTGATATACAACATAGTTTGAGGTTTGCAAGGTATTGTGAGTAAGAGAAGTTAAGGGAATCGCCACCACCTCAGACTCCACTCAGTGTCTAGTTTTGAGAAAGGCATGGGTTTGATTAATTTCCTGGGTGGTGGTCAAACCCAAGTTTCACAGCTACCCACATTTCACATAAAATGTGTAGGTTTTAAATGGAAACATTTGAAAAATGTGTAGGTTTTAAATGGAAACATTTGACCTGTCCATTTTGTGGCTTTTCCTGCCACAGATGATTGATCCACCCACCTAAGTAAGGTGCATTTGTATTATGGTAGGTGTGGAAACGCTGTGTGGTAGAAAATGTGCAGATCCCAGTAAAGATTTTAAACTTCTGCTCAAAGAAGCACAAGAAAAACGTGAACGTTAGCCAAAGTTATACATCTGTAAGGTCTTCTGCTTGAAAATGCATTGAGGGATCCATTTGAGCACACCACCCTGAACTCTCCTGGGTGTTTCGTTTTCAGAAATGACTGTGGTTCCCCTATAGCGTGCAAGCCAAGGCCCACAATTCCCAGTGACCAATGGCATCAAATCCGTTCATTTTCTCTCAGATGGTTTTTTAATGTTCTATGCCACAGAAGTGGGAACCATTGTTATTGGGAAAGGTATTGGAATGCTGGGTGGTTTTGACTATCCTCACAGCTACCTGAACTTTCGCTCATAATATTTTGAAGAAAATGGGAGATTTTAGCCAAAGTTTGATGTTTGCAGGGGCCTTTTGGCTAAATAAATGTGGTATTCACAGAAATCAAACCGCCTCCCTGGGTGCCTCATTGTCAATGTTTTGGTTTGATAGTTTTCCCTGAGTGGAGGCTAATTAAGTGCTCAAATTCCACAGCTACCCACATTGTAAAAAAAGGCATTGATTTTGCTGGGTAAGATGTGAAGCCTCCAGGTCACAACTTGTAGTATTCCGTGTCATAAGTGCTAGACCCACTGCCACAAGTGAAGAACCATTTTCGTTGAGAGGTGTTTGGAAACACAGAATAGTAGAACATGTGTTATTACATGTGTTATTCCCTATGGGAATTCTCTGTATTTTTGGCTTCCAAATGTAAGTCAGTGTGCAGGAAAAAAGACATTTTTGTAACATGCCCTCTGAATCATGATAGCATGTGAAACCCCAGATTCAAAGGTGTACATATAACCACTCTTACTAAATTCAGGGCCTCATTTACAAGGCCATTTGCACCCTTGCTGCATCATTTTTTTTATGCAGGAACAGTGCTATAAGAACTCCATATTTACAGAGTGACACTAGAGGCGTCTAGCATCACATTTTTCCTGTGTGCCATTTACCATAGCATTGGATCTGGCTGCTTCAGATACCTACAATTCTATGCAAGGTAGACGTTCCCCCTTTAAAATCACGCAGGACTGACGCAGCCAGATTTACAAGCTTTTTGGACAATGATGCACTGTTTGCAAAAGTTGTGCAGTGTCTCCAATGCATAAAAAAAATAACGCCTGGTCAGACCAAGTGTAAAAATGATGCATTAGCACAGGTACATAAGACTAACACACCCAAGTAACCCTGGCATGCTCTAGGATACCATGGACCTACTCCTAGTTCACCTTGAAGCACCAAGAAGACCACCACAACCACCACCATCACCACCACCTCCACCATCACCACCAAAATCACCACCACCTGCACTACAGAGGCAGCGCACGAGAAGGGAGAACATATATTGACCGTGTACCACACTAATTGGACTTTGGGAGGAAGAAGTAGTCACTTATTACCATCTGAGGAGGGTGTCCATTGCACAGCTGCTACACCTGATTACACCAAGCCTAAAGGCAACAGTCTACAGGATCACCAAACTCCCATCACAGACAAAGATCTTGGTCATGCTACACATGCTGGCCTAGGGGTCCTTTCATAAAACTGCAGCCCGAGTAGCTGGAATCTCACACCCATTATTCTCATCATTCCTACCCTCTGTCCTGGAAGCCATCCACTGACTCACACCCAACCACATCTTCTTCCCCAACACCCAGCAACTGCAGCAGGAGACCAAATGAGGATTCAGTGCCATTACTGGGTTCCCACATGTGCTAAGTGTCATAGACTGCACACATGTGCAAATCGTTCCTCCTGCTGCAACTGCCCATCTATACCACAACAGGAAACACACACACTCCATCAATGTCCAAGCCATTGTTGACTATTGTAAGTTGATCACAAATGAGGTGGCAAAATACCCCAGCACTGTGCATGATGCATTCATATTCTGGAACTCCATCATCAACCAATGATTCCAGAAGGTACAATATAGAAATGGCCTAATCGTAGATAAACAAACAGCAAGTGCCTAAGACACAATAACAAATAGATATGGGGGACACAATACACAGCTTACTGTCTGCCTACACAGATATGAACTGCAGGATGAAGGCCATTCCACATACATGCAACATGCTTCAGTTTACATATGCAAAGCAAATCACCCTGACATACATGTGTAATGCTATACATATACATCACTCACCATACCTCCAAGGCAGCAGCCTTGATTGGAAGGTGCAGCTGCACACAAAAATACAATCCTGCAAGGAAAGAAGAACCCCTACTACCTCTAATGTAATTGTGAATGTTAGGCAACCTGTGGTCAAGTCTAGTTGGGAAGAACTATAAAGTGCAGGAGGCCCCAAATATTGTGTACCAATTCTGCTTCTCATAGATATTGTACAGTGCAGGAAGTTGTGCAGCTGGACTGCAGAGGACCACTCACAAATCTTCAGGATCCCTGTGTTGTGGGCACTAATTGGGCACAATGCCTTCACACATATACACAATGTTCCCCCACTGTGACATACAACCATGGATCGGGAAATGGCAGTTCTGAAACCTTGTCACTCAGCTGGTATGTGGGAGTGCATACTATGTGGATAGCATCATGCAACTGCCCTGGACAATATTGGACAATCAAAGGCCTGGGCCAATGTAATGTAGGCCGACACCAAAGTCTGGGGATGATTATGGACCTATGCATGTGTCTGTGTCAGCCATGTCAAGTGAGTTACCAACTACATTGGCAGGACATACAAAGAGGAATCACATTCACATCCACATTCTGACTCTCTACACATGTAATGTGAACACATAACATTGAGTGGACTAGAGCAATGGATCATAGCCACCATCAAAATCTGCTGCATAAATATGACAGTCAGGATGTTGAATTGTATGATGTATCTGCTCATGCACTATACTTGACATCACAAACATTAGTTGAATAGGACCCTGTAAACGTCATGACACATGGATGATTTACACATCATGTGATCATTACTTGGAGACGTGCATGACAATACCACTGCACGTAACACACATTGGTAGGACTTTAGCAAATACAGTTATCCAAAACATTGACAGTCTTTTTTTTCCATTTCAGCTGACCAAGCAGTGGGTGATGCCCCAATATGCCAACCCACAGACAGAGCCTGGGAAGTCCTAAATCATGCCTACATTTGCACACGTAATGTTCTTGAGTGGACCTTTAGCCTGCTCAAGGCCCAGTTCTGCTGACTGGATGTTTCTGCGGGTAGACTGTAATATTGAACCTCCCCCGGGTCTGCAAAATTATTTGGTTTGTGCGATACTGCACAACATATGTGTGTGCACAAATGTCCTCTGGGTTGAACAACTCGAGGACCCAACAGAGGAAGAGGAGAGGCAGCACATGATCGCAAAATCCAAAACACATCTACAGATGCAGGTAGACACATTGTGCAGAATTTCTTCACATAGGTACATGTGTCATCCTGTAAGTCTAATGGGTAGTGCAAGGACTCTGTGTGATGTTGCATGCTGTGTGCAATGCCAAGTTCAAAGTGCATGTATTCCAAACCAAGCTCCGCCTGTTATACATGAATATGGACAGGAAGGTTGAGGTTCTGTCCTGTCCAGTTGCCTCTGTTAGAAATGGGGAATTTGGTTGGCAGCCAGGTTACCCCATGTCCAAGCAAGGCCACTCACTCCAGTCAAGGTAAAGGAGAATCACCTTCAGTTAACCTCACCTCACCCACTTGGTAGCTTGGCATGAGCAGGCAAGCTTAACTTCAGAAGCAGGGTGTAAAGTATTTGTACCAACACACACAGTAACACAGTGAACCTACTACAAAATGAAACAACACAGGTTTAGAAAAATAGGTAATATGTATCTAAACAAAACAAGACCACAACGATAAAAATTCAACATACACAAGTCAAGTTCTGAATTTAAAAAGAAAAAAAGAGTCTTAATTCCTGAGAAAACAGTGAGAACACTGTCATTGCACAAAAGTACCTGGGTAGCGTCAAAATAAAGCTGCACAAGTGCGTGTGGATCGTAAAAGGCCAGCGATGCGTAGATTTCTTACTCGCAAGCGAGAACATGAGTTGTTCCTCCTCCAGTCGGGTCGGCGTGTGTCATTTGTTCTCTCCAACAAAAGAGTGATGTGTTGACCTGGACGGCCACCTCGGGTCCGGGCAGGCTTTGCATTGATTTTCCGCGCCCAGTGATGTTGCATTGAAATCCGGTCGCATGCTGTCAAGAAACCATGCTGCGTCAGTCTTCATCAGCAGCTGGTATTGCGTGTCGTTTCTCCAGCTACGTTGCATCGATCTCCATGCCGCGATGCAGGTGGAGCATCAATTTTAGCCAAAGGCCGGAGACGCATCATCTAGAAGCCACGAAGCGGGTGGTGTGCCGAAAGTTTCCCCGGATGTCGGTCTATGTGCAGATTTCTGTCCTTTTCCACCAGCTGCACCTTTCAAGGGTTTTGGGCGCTCTTCTTATACCCCTTCTGCATTTGTAGTAGGCCTACTTCAAAGAGAAATCTCTTTGTTTTAAAGATCCTGCCTTGCCCAGGTCAGACCCCAGGTACATACCAGGGGGTTGGAGACTGCATTGTGTGAGGGCAGGCACAGCCCTTTCAGGTGTAAGGGACCACTCCTCCCCTCCCCTCAGCCCAGATGGCCCATCAGGATGTGCAGGCCACACCCCATCTACTTTCGTGTCACTCTCTAGAGGAGAGGTGCAAACAGCCCAACTGTCAAACTGACCCAGACAGGGAATCCACAAACAAGCACTGTCACAGAATGGTTTAAGCAAGAAAATGCCTACTTTCTAAAAGTGGCATTTTCAAACACACAATCTAAAAACCAACTAAAAGATGTATTTGTAAATTGTAAGTTCAGAGATCCCAAACTTCACATGTCTTTCTGCTCCCAAAGGGAATCTGCGCTTTAATAACATTTAAAGGCAGCCCAGATGTTAACCTATGAGAGGGATAGGCCTTGCAACAGTGAAGACCAAATTTTGCAGGATTTCACTGTCAAGACATGTAAAACACATAAGTACATGTCCCACCTGTAACATATACTGCACCCTGCCCCCTGGGGCTACCTGGGGCCTACCTTAGGGGTACCTTATATGTTTTAAAATGGAAGGTTTAGGCCTGGCAAGTGGCTACACTTGCCAAGTCGAATTGAATTGCCAGGTCTGAGCCATGTTTACAGGGCTACTAATATGGGTGACACAACAAGTGCTGCAAGTGCACTAGTAGCATTTGATTTATAAGCCCTAGGCACCTCTAGTGCCCTTTACTTGGAACTTACTAGTAAATCAAACATGTCAATCACGGATAAGCTAATATACACATATAATTTATACAGGGAACACTCACACTTTAGCACTGGTCAGCAGTGGTTATGTGTCCAGAGCAAACAGAACAAAGTCCAGAACACAGAAACAACCTGGGAAGTAGAGGCAAGAGGTTAGGGGATATCATGCCAATGATGCCAAGTCTAACAGCCTCTGACTAATGTCAAGGATGATCTGACTCCTATCATCAAGGGCCACATGTTTGCTGGTATGACCAGAGAGTAATGAGCACAGTACCAGGATCTGTGAGCAAATGTGGTGGTGGATCCATAGGTGAACATGGCAGGGGATGTTATATCAAGCATTTCAGATGCACCAATATGATGTTGTTACTCACAGTGCCATCTATGTCTGATGTGTATAGCTACCACTCACAGGGGGTATAGGTCACAACACAGTAATGACAGCAAGGACACGTGCCAGAATAACAGGGTCCCAACATGCCAGGCCGGGTGGCATCATGTAGTTTTCAAATGATGTTCCTACTGTTTGTGCCACAGGACCATCACAGAAAATTATATTCTTCCAGGACTGAGTGACTTGTGAATAAGTGCCTAAGTGTAGCAGGACAGAGGTCAACATTCCACACTTGGGACTGCAGTTTAATTGCCCACTCACGTGGTGTGATGCCCCAGACTCTATGTTGGATGGATCAACATTGCTCTACCCTGTCATCTTCACAGATATGGCAATGGGTGCTTGACCAGATGAATGTCTGCCCAACATTGTCATGCGACATGCCAATGCCCAATCCATCTTCAGATAGTGCTTATCATTATAGTCTCCAAATGTACTGCAAAACAGGATTAGCGATTGCCATCCAAAAATCTCTGTGCAGATGGAATGTAGGGCATGCATGCACATGCACATCAAATAGTTTGGCTGAGTGCTAATGTGCAGCACCGGCACATGAATATTGAACACATATGTACAGGCTATGGGCTACATAGATGGACACAATTACTTGGGGAGTATGCAAGCCATGGGAGGGCCCACCATCTACTAAAAGGAGTTGATATATGAGTTGTTTCATACATTTCTGTGTGATTTGAGTGAGCTGTCCGTCCTCCATGATCACATATGATACCTGGCATATGTAGATTCTAGATAACAATGTGTCCAGATATGTGTCTTTGCCATATCAGGCACCCAATGTTGTGACATTATACATATAACCTGAAGTCCTTGCTGAACTTGCTTTGGCTAATGCCCATGGAATCAAGGGTATTGCAGGATGCAGAAGGGACACTGATGATAAATACAACATGAAGAGTGTGCCATACCATGGTCACAAAACAGCATTGTTCCTCAGCATACCCAGTGCAGACATGGTCATACCTAGATGTTTCAAGACGTTGCATTGTTATTATGAAGCACTAGCTTAGCCTGGGTATTTTAACCATGGTACATTGTGAGATGATGGATATTGTGCAGAAGTATGAGCACTTTAACCTTCAAGATGGATGGGATGTGTAAAGTGCAAAATGTGATGTCTGAAGATAATATATGGAATAGTTGATGTTTATTTACCAAGTTGACCTTTGTATGACATATTTTCTTTATGATTACGCAGTGAGCATGACCCCAGCCTGGAAAAATCAGTACCAGCTGAGGAAGGAATGTTATAGGTACATTAGACAAGTGCAGAATGTCTTCAATAAGAGGGGCAGAACCTTCAAGAAGGGAAAGGCATCGGGTCATGAAGAGCCTTTTCACAAGGTGTACCTACAATGTGACCAGCTACCACAAGCAAGGCTTGGGGTGCAGACAAGTGTGGGTCTGCAGGAGCAGAACCATCCACCTCCACTAGTAGTCACACATCCCAGTCTCCCATGCTCCAACACCAGTACTATCCCATGGTTTCGAGCAGGACATGCACCAGAAAGGTTTATATCTCTAACCTGAGGCACAAAATGGCGACCATGCACGCCCTGCTCCAGGAAATCAAGCAGGCCGTGCAGAGACACTGAGGGGCAGGATGAGCCAAATGGACCCTTTCTTCCCTTCCCCTTGTAGGTAGTTGTTTTTATTGTGCGTGCTTTTTTAGATAACTTAGTTTAGATAAGTTAATGTAGTGTAGGATAGTTTATTTTAGTACTTTGTAGTTTTCAGTAGGGGTGGGTAAATATTTAAGGGTGTGGCTTTATTAGGAGTTTTTAGTGGATAGGGGTTGATGTTTAAGGTATATGTTTATACAAAATGAAAAAATACTATATATATATATATATATATATATATATATATATATATATATATATATATATATTTGTTAAGCCAAGATGTGTAGTTAGTTTATGTATATCTGTAGTTACTGGTGTCCATGTCTGCAAATGTGTTTTAATGGGGGTGGGGGGTTGTTGTTTATAATGTGGCGTCAAATGTATAGGTTACGTAAGATAGTTTTAGGTATTAATTAGTATGAGGTAGTGTAGGTTAGGTTAGGATAGTTAGGTTTTGAAGTTTAGACATTTTTTGTGACATATGCTTAACCCCTTGGGTGCCCCGGGCAAGGTGGTCTCGTCATCAGCACCGAGGACGAGACTACCTCGTCTGGCTATGGGCCCAAGGGGGGAGCTCTAGCACGCCCCCAGATGGCCGCGCACCCCCCTCCCCTGGGCCGAGATGGAAGGAGATTCGCTTCCCCTTCCACCCCCACCCCCCTTGTGACACCCACGTGGCGTCTGATGACGTCAGCGTGCTTTCGCACGATGAACTCATCAGGGGCCTTCCCCCCGGTGCTGGAAGCTCAGCTTCCAGCGCCGATCGAAGGAGAAATGCAAAATAATTTCTCCTCCGATCACATGGAGGGGGCAGAGAGGCATGAAAGGAGAGGAAAGGCCTAAAGGAGAGGAAAGGCCTTTCCTCTCCTTTCATGTCTATCTGAGCATTTCTGATGCCCGATCGCGATGCGATCGGGCAGCAGAAATGCCACTAGACACCAGGGAATTTTTTGGTTTTCTTTGGGGAGCGACCCCTTGGGCAAGGGTGCTCCCGGGGGGGGAGGGCACATTTTTATTAGGCCATTTCTGCCCCCCTGGGGGCAGATCGACCTCATATAATTAGGCCGATCTGCCCCCAGAGGGGGCAGAAACCACAAGACACCAGGGATTTTTTTTATACTAACGCATAAGAGGAGCGGCCCCTTTGGCAAGGGCAACTCCCCAGGGGGGGCAAAATATTTTTAGGCCTTTTCTGCCCCCCGGAGGCAGATTGGCCAAATATAATTAGACGGATCTGCCCCCAGGGGGGGCAGAAATATCTAGACATCAGGGATATATCAGGGATATATATATTTCTTTTATTTACTCTATGTTTTTATGTATGGGGAGCGACCCCTTAGAAAAGGGTCGCTCCGCTGGGGGGCAAATTGTATTTCGGCCATTTCTGCCCCCCTTGGGGGCAGATCGGCCTATTTTTGTTAGACCAATCTGCCCCCAAATGGGGTGGAAACCTCTAGACACCATGGATTGGTGTGTGTGTGTTTTGTTTTGAAGGGGCAGCCCCTTGGGCAAGGGTCGCTCCCCATGGGGACACATTTCTGTTGGCCATAAATGCCCCCCTTGGGGGCAGATTGGCCTATTTATGGAAGGCCCATCTGCCCCGAAGGGGGGCAGTAAGCCCACCAGAGACCAGGGAAGATTTGTTTTTCAAAATAAGAGGTATGGCCATACCCCCACCCCAAATAAATGGGGCCAAAGTTGTTCTGCCTCGTGGGGAGAGAAAGTCTACTAGATGCCACGGAATAAAAACAATAAAAGAAAATAGAGTGGTGGCTACCAACCATTATGGGCCTGGTTATGCCCTCACCCGTACTGAAGGGGCTAACAGTCATTCAGCTCTCCCCCGCACACTAAATCATCTTATCCCATGGCAAGCAAGAGGACACTTGATTATTTTTGTTTTTTGTTTCACATTTGGGCCATGAGAGCTTGGTAACTCTCAAAATAGTCCCACTTGGAATGGTGAGGGCTGCACTTTTTTTTTACTTTGGGACGCTGCCATGTAGAAAAATCCACAAGACCTAGACACATCTGAAAACTAAACATCCAGGGTGGTGTGCTTCACATGCACTGCACCATTTCCTTACCACAATGCCCTGCAAACCTGCAACTTTGCTAGGAAGCACACATTTTTCCCACATTTTTGTGATGGAACCTTCCGGAATCTGCAGGAATCCACTAAATTCCTACCACCCAGCATCTCATCTTTACCGATAAAATTTCTGCTGCACTTATGAGGCAAACATTTTTTTTTTCAAACTGCCCTTTTGGACCCGCTTTGGTTCCCCCTCAATTTTGACATGTTTTTGGCTCTTCCCTGTCACAGGCACTTGGCCCACCTACACAAGTGAGGTATCATTTTTACCGGGAGACTAAGGGGAACGTTGGGTGGTAGATAATTTGTCCCGGTGCAGTGATCCCACACAGAAATGTGGGAAAAATTTGATTTTTTAGCTAAATTTGAGGTTTGCTGAGGATTGTGGGTAAGAAAACATTGGGGGATCCACGCAAGTCACACCTCCCTTGACTCCCTCGAGTGTCTAGTTTTCAGAAATGTCTGGGTTTGGTAGGTTTCCCTAGAAGGCTGCTGAGCCCAGGACCAAAAATGCAGGTGCCCCCCCAAAAACAGGTAGATTTCATTTGATAATTTTGATGTGTTCACTTTGTGTTTTGGGGCATTTTCTGTCGCGGGAGCTAGGCCTACCCACACAAGTGAGGTACCATTTTTATCGGGAGACTTAGGGGGATGCTGGGTGGAAGGAAATTTGTGGCTCCTCTCAGATTCTAGAACTTTCTGTAACCGAAATGTGTAGAAAGAGTGTTTTTTAGCCACATTTTGCGGTTTGCAAAGGATTCTGGGTAACAGAACCTGGAGAGAGACCCAAAACTCACCCCGTCTTGGATTCCCCTAGGGCTCTAGTTTTCAGAAGTGCACAGGTTTGGTAGGTTTCCCTAGGTGGCGGCTGAGCTAGAGGCCAAAATCCATAGGAAGGCACTTTGCAAAAAACACCTCTGTTTTCTTTCAGAAAATGTGATGTGTCCACTTTGTGTTTTGGGGCATTTCCTGTCGCGGGTACTAGGTCTACCCACACAAGTGAGGTACCATTTTTAACGGGAGACTTGGGGGAACGCTGGGTGGAAGGAAATTTGTGGCTCCTCTCAGATTCCAGAACTTTCTGTCACCAAAATTTGAGGAAAAAGTATTTTTTTAGCCACATTTTGAGGTTTGCAAAGGATTCTGGGTAACAGAACCTGGTGAGAGCCCCACAGGTCACCCCGTCTTGGATTCCCCTAGGTCTCTAGTTTTAAAAAATGCACAGGTTTGGTAAGTTTCCCTAGGTGGCAGCTGAGCTAGAGGCCAAAATCCACAGGGAGGCACTTTGCAAAAAACACCTCTGTTTTCTTTTGTAAAATGTGATGTGTCCACTTTGTGTTTTGGGGCATTTCCTGTCGCGCACACGAGGCCTACCCACACAAGTGAGGTAACATTTTTATCGGGAGACTTAGAGAAATGCTTGGTGGAAGGAAATTTGTGGTTCCTCTCGGATTCCAGAACTTTGTGTCACCAAAATGTGGGGAAAAAGTGTTTTTTTAGCCACATTTTGAGATTTGCAAAGGATTCTGGGTGACAGTACCTGGTGAGAGCCCCACAAGTCACCATATCTTGGATTCCCCTACGTGTCTAGTTTTAAAAAATGCATAGGTTTGGTAGGTTTCCCTAGGTGCCGGCCGAGCTAGAGGCCAAATTCCACAGCTAGGCACTTTGCAAAAACCAGGTATTTTTTCTTTGGGAGAATGTGATGTGTCTACGTTGTCTTTTGGAGCATTTCCTTTTGCGGGCGCTAGGCCTACCCACACAAGTGAGGAACCATTTTTATCGGGAGACTTGCGGGAATGCTGGGTGGATGGAAATTTGTGGCTCCTCTCAGATTCCAGAACTTTGTGTCCCCGAAATGTGAGGAAAAAGTGTTTTTGTAGCCACATTTTGAGGTTTGCAAACGATTCTGGGTAACAGAACATGGTGAGAGCTCCGCAAGTCACCCCATATTGGATTCCCCTAGGTGTCTAGTTTTCAAATAAGTGCAGGGTTGGTAGGTTTCCATATGTGCCGTCTGAGCCAGAGGCCAAAATCCACAGCTAGGCACTTTGAAATAACATGTCAGATTTCAATGTGAAAATGTGATGTGTCCATGTTGCCTTTCCCGTCGCGAGCATTAGGCCTTTCCATGCAAGTGAGATACCATTTGTATCGGGAGACTTGGGGGAACACAGAATAGGAAAACAAGTGTTATTGCCCCTTGTCTTTCTCTAGATTTTTTCCTCCCAAATGTAAGACAGTGTGTAAAACAGACGTATATTTGAGAATTGCCCTGTAGTTCACATGCTAGTATGGGCATCCCGGAATTCAGAGATGTCCAACTAACCACTGTTTCTCAACACCTTATCTTGTGCCCATTTTGGAAATACATAGGTTTTCTTGATAACTGTTTTTCACTCTTTATATTTCAGCAAATGAATTGCTGTATACCCGGTACAGAATGAAAACCCACTGCAAGGTGCAGCTCATTTATTGGCTCTGGGTTACTAGGATTCTTGATGAACCTACAAGCCCTATATACCCCCCAACCAGAAGAGTCCAGCACATGTAACAGTATATTGCTATTAAAAATCTGACATTGCAGGAAAAAGTTACAGAGTAAAACGTGGAGAAAAAGGGCTCTTCACCTCAAATTCAATATTTTTTTATTTCAGATGTTATATATGTCACACCCATTTCGTCACTAACTGGAAGGAGGCTGAAAGCACAAAAAATAGTAAAAATGGGATATGTCCCAGTAAAACGCCAAAATTGTGTTGAAAAATTGGGTTTTCTGATTCAAGTCCACCTGTTCCTGAAAGCTGGGAAACTGGTGATTTTAATACTGCAAACCCTTTGTGATGCCTTTTTCAGGTGAAAAACCATAATCCTTCTTCTACAGCCCTTTTTTCCCATTTTTTTGAAAAAATCTAAATTTTCACTGTATTTTGGCTAATTTCTGGATCTACTTCAGGGAAACCCACAAAGTCTGGGTACCTCTAGCATTCCTAGGATGTTGGGAAAAAAGTATGCAAATTTGGCATGGGTAGCTTATGTTTACAAGAAGTTATGAGGGCCTAAGTGCAAACTGCCCCAAATAGCCAAAAAAAGGCCTGGCACCTGAGGGGAAAAGGCCTAGAAGCAAAGGGGTTAACATTCTATATTGGTGTTCATAGGCCCAAGTGAAACAGAGTAGCTACATGGTGCAAGGTGTCCTGCATTAACCCAGTCAGGTTATGCAAGGTGAAAGTGTGCATGCTTAGTGTATCCTTCTTGTCCATGTCTTTTACTATGTATTCTGGGAGTTGTAGTTATTGTAAGTACTGTTGTACATTGCACTGCAAATGCTGGAATGCAAAGTAATGTAAACATGGACTGATGTTTCACTTCACACAATGAAGGGAGTAAGGTGATAGTTCTGGACAGGGCTGTGCAAATTGTGGGTGGTCAATGTTCATTACATGTCTTTGCTGTTTAACCATAGATGTGCCAGCATACTATCCTTTGACCTGCAGACAGTGTGTTTTAGCACTGGGACACAGCTGCCTGTGTCTTATGGCATTGTCTAGTTGCCACATTGCCCCTTGCTACGACCTAATCTGTGGTTCTTGTTGTTCGTCATTTGCTGCACTATCATGTCCTGGGACTCCTATCTCCAACTCCTCAAGGATGATGGCTGCCATCATCTCCTCAAAGTCATCCAGCTGCTCCTGGCATGCTGGATTTCCACCTCCAGTCTGCAATGCTGCCTTGCAGTTGATGACCAGTTTCTCCTTTGTCCTGCACTTGCAATTATGCCAGCGCTTTTTACAGTTGATCCCTGTCCTCTTGACTTCTGCCACACTGTTGACCTTGTCCACAATGGACTTTCAAATGGCCTCTTTCCTCCCAAATGGCAATTTTGAAGTGACGAATAGATGGGGTTGGTGGTCCGTCATCTCAGTGATCAGGGTGTTATTCTCCTCCTCACTAAATTTGCACTTCTTCTTCTTCTTCTTTCCCATTCTCCTGGGAGTCTGTCAGGACATCCTGGCTGGTAGTGGGGTTCTTGGGGTTGTCCTGGGGTCTCTAGTCTTCTGGGGTCTGCATGTCAGCTTCTGGAGTGTGTCCTGTTGTGGGTTTTTTTCAAATGGGGCTTTTTAAAAACTTGTTAATGCTTTCAGCTATCAAAAGTGATGCTAGGACTGCCCACACCCCGCAATTCAGCCTAGCATCACTTTTGCAGCAATAGCGTTATTTTTTATTCCGATGCCGTGAACAGATAGGATAATTTTTTGATGCAGCCAGATTCTAATGCCATGCTGCACCTTATTTTTAAGTTCGGGCATGAATGGCTTGGTGTACAGTTGCGTTAAGATTTTTGATCTATTGCTGCGTTGTAGCAGCAATGTGTTATTTCTTATAAAAATGAGGCCTACAGTATCTTGTGCACATTACAGACACACATAAGTTTCGTGCATACCCATTTTTCATCCTTCAGATTTTACCATGTGAACTACTGTATGGTCGGTACACAATATAACACATCATTGTGAAATACAGCTGTGTTGGCTCTGGGCATCACATGTGTTTGCAGAACCTCCTAACCCTGTAAGTCTCTACGACCAGAAGGGTCCATCAGATGTAATAGCATATTGTTTTGTAAGTCAGCCATTGTGAGGAAAAATAAAGATGAAAAGGTGGTCACCCATGGCTATTTTTCCTACTCATTTGAATTATTTTTTATTTGAACAATTAGTTTATTTGGGAAACCTTGTTCTATCTACACAAATGACCTCTTACAGAATTCAAAGATTGTCTACTTTTCACAGATTGATATAGATTTTCAGTATCACCCATGGATTTCACACCGATTTCCACCACAAACTGCAAATAAGTTAAATCCACAAATATTTTATATATATTTCCCTCCACTCCCCATTAAAAACTAAATTTAGCTATATTTTGGCTATTTTGTCTGTTCCCTCCAGCACGATCTACATAGCCTGGATACCTTTACAAACCCAAGGATGTTGAAAAGGAGGATACAATTTGACATAGATACATTTTGTGAAAAAGTTAAGAAAGTGTAAGTGCAAATTACCAAGAACATTAAAATTGGGGTTAGTACCAAGAGGGAGGAAGACTTAGCTGCAAATTGGTTGATCAAAACCATCAATAATGTTGCAAATCTTTCTGATGTATTGTTAAATTGTCTTTTTTTTGCTACTAAATGTATTTCCATAGTACCTTCCATTAATTTACTATACACTAAATTAGGTCATTCATCTCAATAAGACATGTTAAGTATACAGTGTGCATTTTTGTGTGTGCTTATCAATGCAAAAGACTTCAGAACCGACTAATATAAATAATCCTATTGCCTCCCAAGAATGATCAGTACCCCATAGACAAAATCTTTGTGTTTTACAGTCCCCCTACTTTCTAGGGTCAGATTTGAATGGTGGCTAAACCTGAGCTGCTTTCCAGAGGGTTTTGGATTCCAAAACTAGGTTAAATTAGCAGGTAACCTTGCAAATGCATATCAGCTTGTGAAATGGCAGAGAACTTATCTTCTTGTGCATCCATTGTGACCTGACAATCTCTCAGGAACAGAGTACAAGACTACACAGATTATCTACCAGCCTCACAATTTCCTAGTGCACTCAACCCTGTTTTTACTGCAGATGTTGGGGGGCATCCTTGACCTTAGTGGGAGAGAAAACTATGTGGGCCAGACAGACCAGGTAAGTAAGTAAGTCAACAGATCCACCATTAGTCTTGAGAGCACCTTGGACCTTGTGGAAGCCAGGAGGTGGTCCTTACTAATAAGAATATAAGAATAACAGAAACAATTCAAGTAGCAAGCAGTTTGAAAAGAATGAGAGGAAGACCTGAAAACACAAAAAATGTTGCACTCAAAGGAAGTAGGACTGTGAATCCATATTAAATACATGGATAGCTTATGCTGCTTTCTAGGCCCATTTAAGCTGACAAATCCTTGGAATGGATTTTTAGTTTGAGTCAGCTGCAACATAATTTTTATTAGTCACACCTTATTTCTATATGAGTCCATGATGAGAGTTTAAGGAAGTTTGAAAAGGTTTATTCATCATCAAGTAATGTTTTATTAATCAATGACATTCTGAATATTGCATAAAGCATCCTGAATCTGTCCCTACTCTATTAGTGTTAAATTTTCCAGAAAGATTCTCAGTACTCATGAAGAATACAGTATCAGTGTTATAAGGATGTGTCTAGTTAGATCAAAGAAAGTCTGAGCAGATGTTAATGCAACAATAATTCTTCATACTACCTCTGTATCAGCTCTCACAAACTATCAATTCAATAAGCTATGGCCTATAACTCTACTCTGTAACAGTCTATCCTGCCAATATCTCTCTAGCAATTGTGAGCTCTTGTTAATCTCACTATCTATCACTCTAAGCTCTGGAAAAGCTCTTTTTATCACCGCTCTAGGCCACTTTTTCTCCATCCATTCTTTCCCTTTGATGCTTTTATAATACGATACACTGGATACAATCTTTGACAATGTTTGGCAATTGTATTGTGATCTCATGGGAACAGAAATTCTTCTGCAAAAATCAGCTTGGATTCAAAGTGTAAGCAGCAACGTGGCTCAACTTCCCCATGCATTCCTGGCTTCTGCAAAAATAAAATACATGCATGACTTTGTCTCTTCATCTCCTTTCACACAGCTTTCACACTGTATACCCATTCATAAAAGATGCAATATAGAGAATACATTGTATAAATTGGCGCATTCCAAAGCAAGTGGTTAGAAAGAAGGAGTTTGTGAGATGCATAAGCCATACAAAGGTTAGAAACAAACCAATTATTAAGGTTCAAAGACGTTGCGTTGACAGTTTAGCATGTCAGGCAGCATAGGTCATGTAGAATTTTAAGCAAAAGTTCAATTATGAAAAGCAGCTTTAGTTAGGCCTCATTTAATTTGCTCATTAATTGTCCATTTCAAATTTAAATTTTATTGAAAGCTTTCACAGTTTCCCCCTTTGATGGTTTGGAGGCATCATAAACTTACAATAATAAATGCATTTATTATTATAAAGAATGTTCTTATACATCATCGTCAGACTCCTGTCTTTTTTTCAGATTTTCCTTTTCTTTCATTTTCTTATATTCTTCATTCACAGTGGCACTCAGTTCTAAGTCTCCCCTGATTCTCTGGTCATTTCCCTTGCTCTTTTCTTTATCAAAATCATCTTGACAGCATTATTTATGCCTAGGGTAGACAGGAAACAGGCTATTACAACTAATATGGGTATTAATGTAGTTTTAAGGATTCCTCTTCTAAATCCTTTCAACCAGGTTACTACTGTTGCAAATCCTTTGGAAAAACTTTGAACTATGCTAGTAGTTTCCAAAAGTTCAGAATTCAGCTTCAAATCAGTAATGTTCTTTACATAGTTTATTATCTTTTTGCTCTCATCTCGTATGCAACTGCAGCAATTTACATTTTTTAGTATCTTGTAGACACCAACCCTCTCAGCTGAAAGAATGTCTAATGCATAGCTGTATTGTAGAACCACAGATCAAATAGCTACAAGTTGTGTGTTTTCTAACAATATAGCTCCAGATGTACTGGTCGCCAGTCTATCAACTACTGCTGAAAACCTCTTTAATTTCCCATTATTCAAAACTACCCCTACAGCAGGTATTATGGTTCCAAATGTATCTCCCACAAGGTGTATTTCTTCATTCACCACTTTGTATGTATCATTTGTGAGCTGGAGTCATTGTTTATTCTTCCAAAGTCTGTACATGATTCAATTTCATAAATAATAATACCATGTAACAATTTCTCTCCCAAAATGCAGGCAATGTAAAGTATGCATTCTCCTCACATATGAAATATACTTCTGGATTTGCTGGATCATCTTGCAGAATCTGCCAAGTCCACTGGCTAATTCAAACACATGCTCACAGTCGCTATTTCTCACTGGTACTTTCTTCCCACTTATTCTTTTTTAAACACCCATACTTTCCCTTTAAGTCTCTCTTCTAGCTTCAATCTAGGTGCATCTATTTTTTTTTCATCTCTTTTCCACACATTCTTCTACACATCTTCTTTCTATGCACTTTTTGTAAGGTGCTCATTTCTCTCTTCTAACATTTGAATAAAATCTTTTTCTTGTGAGTTCATTAAACAGGTTAATTTCTCTCATGTGCTTTAACAGTATTTACAGGAAGAAATTGTCTACAGGAATACCAAACTGTTTCCATCTTTCTAACTTGTGGTTGTAAATTCATGCTCTTCATTAATGGTACTTTAGAGAACATCATCTCAAAATTAGAATAATAATGTTAAAAATACTACTGGAGATAACATATGAAGGTGTAACGTGGTGGTAAGAAACATGGCATCAGCTGAAGATGCCATGTGTGCACAAACACATACAGGTTTAATTTCTGGTGCTTTTGTGTATTCTTGTACTCATTGCATAATCTTCATCCACATAATCTACAAATTAAGGGGGTCATTCTGACCTTGGCGGACGGCGGAGGCCGT
This sequence comes from Pleurodeles waltl, assembly GCF_031143425.1. Lineage (NCBI taxonomy): Eukaryota > Metazoa > Chordata > Amphibia > Caudata > Salamandridae > Pleurodeles > Pleurodeles waltl. The sequence continues at coordinate 445,019,251 of NC_090442.1, read as the reverse complement.
CCGCCAAGGTACCGCCGTCAGAACACCGCACCGCACCGCACCGATTCTGACATTTGCCCTGTGCTGGCAGGCGGCCGCCAAAAGACCGCCCGCCAGCCCAGGGCAAATCAACCTTCCCACTAGGATGCCGGCTCAGAATTGGCGGAGTGGGAAGGTGCGACGGGTGCAGTTGCACCCGTCGCGTATTTCAGTGTCTGCTGGGCAGACACTGAAATACTTTTTGGGGCCCTCTGACGGGGGCCCCTGCCGTGCCCATGCCATAGGCATGGGCACGGCAGGGGCCCCCAGGGGCCCCACGGCACCCCCTACCGCCATCCTGTTTATGGCGGGAGAGCCGCCATGAACAGGATGGCGGTAGGGGGTGTCAGAATCCCCATGGCGGCGGAGCGCGCTCTGCCGCCATGGAGGATTCAGACGGGCAGCGGAAAGTCGGCGGTACACCGCCGACTTTCCGTTTCTGGCCGCGGCTGAACCGCCGCGGTCAGAATGCCCAGCGGTGCACCGCCAGCCTGTTGGCGGTGCTACCGCCGACCTCCGTCATGGCGGTAATTACCGCCATGGTCAGAATGACCCCCTAAGTCTTTAAATTATCTTCTTCTATAAATGGTTTCTGTTTTGTATTAACAAAATCAACACAGTTTTCCCTGCACCAGGTGTGAAGTGTGTTACTAAAAATTATTGTTAGTCTTACCGCAGCTTTTAATGTAAGTAAAGTCCTTAAGAATATCTTAACTCTAGTTCTATTTACGATACACACATTGTCTCTATAATCAGATCTACTATGCATAAAATGTTAGTAACAGCAAATACAAATTTCTCAGTTGAACAACTTCTGTCTGGCTAAAATGTTTTTTTATCCATAGTCTTTTCGTTGGTTAATAACAATACATCTACATATAGACAATCCTTAACACTACTCCGTGTGACATGTGATCTTTTGCCTACATTCATTTGTTGACATTTCACACTGGTGGCATACTTCTGCTTGTGTTCTGAATTTGGGATTAAAACAAAACTGCCTGAAAGTCATAACCATTGCATCTTTACCTAGATGTGCCTGTCAATTGAAGTATCTGGCCACTGGAACTAGTAAACTGTCTGGTAATATTGGTCTTCCTTCCACTGACACCCAAACATTGTTTTTTATCAATCCCACAACCTGCTCTGAGACAACCTTGTTTTTCTTCATCAGGCACATTTTCCTGCATTCGTCTCATCCAAATTGTCAGCTCTTCTCAATAGCATGGCAAGAATGCTTCCTTCTTGGCTCTTAGTCATATATGTGCATGACATAGTTGCACAATTGTGTGCCACTTCATCGATGTATCTGTTTTTGATTGTGACATAGCCAGTGCTGTACATTTAAAACAGCTCAGTAGTTTACTGCAAAGCTTCCAATAAATCTTTAACCAGTTGCCCATTTCTGATGGGTGTACCAGAAGAGGACATGAAGCTTCACTGTGACCACAATTGCCCATAGTCATGAATGACACCACACCCATATTGGTTGTCTGTAAATATAGTCACTCTCATTTTGGTCGTCAAGTTGTAAGCTCTAGTTAGAGCAAATAGTTCTGCACCTTGTGCTGAAGAAATACTTTGAAGCCATGAAGCCTCAACTATTTCCTGGACTATGCATACTGTATATCATGCTCTTAAACATCCTTCATTTGTTCTTAAACATAAGCCATCCACAAAGAGGATATACTCTGGATTTATTAAAGGCTCATCTTTTATGTATGGTCTACGTTTGGTGCATAAATCTGTGACATCAAGACACTCATGTTTAAAGTCATCAGATTCAGTTTCTTCAGGAATGGACAGCAATGTGCTAGGGTTCAGTAGTTGACATCTCCTCAGCACAACATTATGGGGGTAATTTTGACCCCGGCGGGCGGCGGTCGCCGCCCGCCTGGAGGGAACCGCCATATGGCCGCTCCGCGGTCGAAAGACCGCGGAGGCCATTCTGGCTTTCCCGCTGGGCTGGCGGGTGACCGCCAGAAGGCCGCCCGCCAGCCCAGCGGGAAACCCCTCCCCACGAGGAAGCCGGCTCCGAATGGAGCCGGCGGAGTGGGCATGTGCGACGGGTGCAGTTTGCACCCGTCGCGTATTTCAGTGTCTGCTAGGCACACACTGAAATACACAGTAGGGCACTCTTACGGGGGCCCCTGCCGTGCCCATGCCATTGGCATGGGCACGGCAGGGGCCCCCAGGGGCCCGCGGCACCCCCTACCGCCATCCTGTTCCTGGCGGCCGAACCGCCAGGAACAGGATGGCGGTAGGGGGTGTCAGAATCCCCCATGGCGGCGCAGCAAGCTGCGCCGCCATGGGGGATTCCAAGGGCAGCGGTAAACCGGCGGGAGACCGCCGGTTTACCCTTTCTGGCCGCGGCAGAACCGCCGCGGTCAGAATGCCCTTTGGAGCACCGCCGGTCTGTCGGCGGTGCTCCCGTGGCCGGTGACCCTGGCGGTCACCGGCCGCCAGGGTCTGAATCAGGCCCTATATCTCATCAAAATCTGCTGTTTATATTTTGTGAGTCTCAAATTAGTGAGGTGTTGTGTTTTAGTCTTGGTTAGTAACACCTCAACTGAATGCAGGACCATGACAGTCAAAGGGAATCCCATCACAATATTTTCACATTTCTCTAAACTCATGCTCACTGCACCACAGTTTTCAAACATCCACACAAAGCGCCATCTTCAGGATCAAGAGTTGCAGAGAAATAGGCCATAGGTCTCTTATATCCTCTGTTAGACTTGGCATCCTTGGAGTGGTCTCCCCTAACTTCTTGCCTCTGTTTCCGAGGTTGTTGATATGTGCTGGACTCTGGTTTTGCTGTTTTTGTTACTCTGGGCACTTTAACACTTCTATCCAGTGCTAAAGTGCAAGTGTTTCTATGTCAAATGTATGTGTAAATGGCTTTCCATGATTGGCATATTTGATTTACTAGTAAGTCCCTAGTGCAGTGCACTAGAGGTACCCAGGGCCTGTAACTCAAATGCTACTAGTGGGCCTGCAGCACTGGTTGTGCTACCCACATAAGTAGCAGTGTAAATATGTCTTTGACCTGCCACTGCAGATATCTGTCTGTGCAGTCCTGCACTGCCAATTCGACTTGGCAAGTGTAACCACTTGCCTGGCCTAAACCTTACCTTTTTATACATGTAAGACACCCCAAAGGTAGGCCCTAGGTAGCCCCATGGGCTGGGTGCAGTGTATGTTAAAGGTGGGGCATGTACATATGTGTTGTACATGTCCTGATAGTGAAATACTGCCATATTTGTTTTTCTCTGTTGCAAGGCCTATCTCTCTCATAGGTTCACATGGGGTCTGCCTTTAAATGTTATTAAAGTGAAGATTCCCTTTGGGAGCAGATAGAAATATGGAGTTTGGAGACTCTGAGCTCACAATTTAAAATTACATCTTTCAGTGAAGTTGGTTTTTAAATTGGGTGTTTGAAAATGCCATTTTTAGAAAATAGGCATTTTCTTGCTTAAACCATTCTGTGACTCTGCCTGTTTGAGATTTCCTGTCTGGGTCAGTTTAACAGTTGGGCTGTTTGCACCTCTCTCTAGACAGTGACACAAAAGGGGGCTGGGGTATAGCCTGCATATCGTGATGAGCCATCTGTGCTGGAAGGGAGGGGATGGGTGGTTATTCATACCTGAATGGGTTATACCTGCCCTCACACAATGCATTTTCCAACCTCCTGGTGTGTGGCTGTGGCCTGGCCTGGACACGAAAGGATCTTACAAACATTGGGACTTTACTTTGAAGTTTGCAAACTTCAAAGGCAGAAAAGGGTATAAATATTGGACCCAAAACCCCAGAATTTAGATTACTTCAAGGATTCAGGAGGAACCTCTGCCTGGAGAAAAGCTGAAGAGAAGTGCTGCCCTGGCCTGTGACTGTGCTGTGTTGGGCTATTCTGCAGTTGCTGCTTCTGCCTGTGCATGGGGACATAGACTGGACTTTGTTGCATTCCTGCTTGAGAAGTGACTCCAAGTGCTTGGAGCAGAGCTTACCTCCTATTTTGAAGCTTCAGGGACAGCAAGGGCTTCACCAACCAGAACTCAGTCTGCTTGCTGTGGACTCTAGCTTTCCAGAGGTTGCCATTCCAGTTCCTGTACCCCTGGAAGGGAATTCCTGGAAAGAAAACAGTCTAACGACGCAGGAAGATGCCATGCGACTGCGCAAAGGACGCTGCTCCCCAGCACCGCAACACCGCTTACCCTGAGGTAGTGGACTTCACTGTGTGCAATCAACCCAATGACCCTGTGAGCTGACGCCATTACCCCAGAACCGTGACGCCACCTTCCCCGAGGCCGTGGACCTCGTAGAAGTCCCACGACCCTGTAGGCCTCGCATCACTGCAGTCGCTGATCCCGCTCGATTTAGCTGACACCGGTGTGTCATAAATCCAACGTCCATGATGACCCAGGCCTGTAACGTCATCCCGACCATGTGAGATTGCCCTGCATCATCGTGACTCTGACGGACTTCGCATCTGCCGGAACCAAGGGACTGCCCTTTAGTGAGGACCTGACACCACTGTGCAACGCTTCAGTCCTTCAGCCTGTGGCAATGGAACCAATGCTGTATCGGATCCAGTGACACCACTCTCCCCGACTCCATGCACCAGCCTGTTTTCTACTTGCTTCCTAAGGTACTGCACCTCGGCGGGTCGAACGACTCTGTAAGTGTCGGCATCGGTGTCCCATAGTAGGAAACGACCCTGTCACGAAGCCTCATAATACCAACATGCTGTATTTGTTCCTCGAGGCACTGTTTTCCTTTTAAGTGCGAAATTTGTATTTTTAACTGTATTGTTGATTTCTATTGTATTTGACCTTGTTTATTTAGATAAAATATTTTAAATTTTTCTAAACCTGTGTTGTGTTCTTTTGTAGTTGTTCACTGTATTACCGTGTCTGTAGAAATACTTAACACATTGTCTCTGAGTTAAGCCTACATGCTTGTGCCAAGCTACCAAGGGGGTGAACAGGGGATAAAAGAGTGTGATTCTCCTTTACCGTGACTAGCGTGAGGGTCTTTGCTTGAGCAGGGGGTAACCTGACTGCCAATCAAAGACCCCATTTCTAACAGCCTCCATGAATTTGGGTTAGCACTGAGAGAGGGCAGCATTCCCTCTCACCTCAAAACAAGATGAACTCTATTGTATAATCTGGCATTCCCCATGGCCGGGTACAAAAGATACTTTGTTTCAGCTCTAGTAATGCTCTTATGAACTCATTGTGCCAAGAAACCAGTTCCATCTGTGTGTGTCATTCTCAGTAGAGCTTTGCCACCAAGGAAAAATTGGGCATCCACTTTCTACAGTAGCCAAACATTCTCAAAAATGTCCTGATTTTTTTCTGTGTTTTCTGTGGATTCATTTTTAAACTCATTTCAACTCTCTGTCTGGTTACTTCCCTCATTCCTTTTCAATAATCTGCCCCAAGTATTTCACTTCTCTGTGACAATATTGTCATTTATTTGGAGGTACTTTATGTCGTTATCAGACAAATTATTTAGCAATGCTATTGAATCAGCTTGGCAAGATTCTTTACTACTTGGGGCAATCAATAGGTCATCAATGTACTGAATTAGAACTGAAATTCTGGGCAACTCCAGGGATTCTAGAGTCTTCTTCAGTATCTGATTAAAAAGGGGAGAACTCTCTGTATACCCTTGTGGGACACCACACCATGTTGATAACTTATTGCGAAACAGAAAGGAAAATAAGAATTGTCAAAGATCATTCACAGTGAATCGCTCAGCTGTACATGGAATCTGGTAAAATATGGTGACTTGATTCAGTACCACAGGACAACCAGGACACAGGACAGTCAGGGATTACAATCTCATTCATTTTCCTTAAATACTGCAGTATTCTGAACTTCCCATTTGATTTTTGCAATCTCATAATTGGCAAGTTGGTTGGACTCACAATTAGTCCCCTCAGAATGCCCTTCTCTGAAGTCTTGTTAATCAAATGCACAATCCTTTCTATCATTTCTGGAGTCATTTGTCAGGGTGGCATTCTCCGAAAGATTACTTTTGGCTTTATTTTAATTCCGACATGCTCATCTCCCTAGGTTAGTTCAATATCCATTCCTGTCACATCCCACACTTCTGATTAAACCATTTCAATTATTTCTGTGTGTAAATTATTTATCATTAACATATGATACATTTCTGCTGTTTCCCTTTGATCAAATTAGAACTCATCATGTGTTTGGAATTCAATTATGTATGGTGTGCAACTGACAGAGCAATTTAACTTGCACAGTAAATCTCTTCCTAGTAAATTAACAGGACGTTCCACAAACAGATGTTTTTCTTCAAAGAAACTTATTTTTACTGGTTCTTCCTTTGAAATCTGGCTAGTGACTTGTTTATTAGTAATTGCCACAACTTGAATTTATTTTCCTGAAAGGGGAAGGTCTGGCACTTCTGCTGTTCGCACAGTATAATGGGTAGCTCCAGTGTCAATAAGAAGTTGCAATTGGTGACCTCTGTTCTACCTGTAAGACTGCCCCAAGCATTCAAGCTACCTTACCTCTCAGGCACAGTCACTGCGATGTGCCAGAGTTTAGCATCTCGCTATTTTCAATCACTGTAAATTGATGAATTATATTTAGATTTCGAGCCTGCACCACATTTCAATTCATTTTGGGTAACTGATTTTGACTAAATCTTACCAAATCATAGTAGACTGAACCATAGGGGCTTGTGTTTTGTAGCATGGATAAAATCTGATTTTGTGCAGGAACTTGCACGTGTCGCATTGGAACCTTTGACATCTGACTTGATTCATATCCTGCACCTAATTATTTATATTTATATCTGAATTTAATCTACACTCGCACTTCCAGAGTTCACCCTTTTGTACATGTGACAGCGTGTCATCTTCTTCAGGATTGTAACATCAAAATCTGTACTAGGATACACAGATAGACCCCTTCCTCTTTCAGAAGACAACATCATTCTGCCCTTCCCCTCCTGCATATCAGCTTGAAATTCATTTGGTTGCATTTCTCCCACACTTTGTGCAGTGCCAGCATTCTCAACAATTGATTGGCTCTGACTTGTTTTTGGATGAAAAAGCAATCTGGAGTGCTTACTTTTGGATAGTGTTTAGTGCTGTACTGAATGGGGCTCCATTTCCCCCAACCTGGTCAGGGGCAGAAATAATTCCTGTTATTAAAAAGGGTTCACGTGACATACCCATCAACAGAAGACATATTAGCTTATTAGATAATTTTCAAAAATGATTTTGTAGAAGTTGACTGACTAGGTTACTGTTAGAAATGGGGTCTTTGGTTGCCAGTCAGGTTACCCCCTGTCCAAGCAAGGACCCTCACTCTAGTCAGGGTAAGTCACACACAATCCAAATTATCCTGTGCCCACCCTCTGGTAGCTTGGAGTAGTCAGGCTTAACTTAGAAGGCAATGTGTAAAATATGTGTGCAATAAATCATACAATAACACAATATAGCACCATTAAAATATACCACACAGTGTTTAGGAAAAATATATAATATTTATCTGGTTATTTACGGGTCAAAACGATCAAAGATGCAATACGTAAATGTAGAGATATCACTAAAAAGTAATATAAAGTGTCTTAAGTCTTTTTAAAGCAAACAAAGTCTCTTTGTAGCATAAAGTACCTGGTTCGAGTGAAAAATCTCCGCAATGGGCCTCAGAGGGGGAGAAGTGTGGAAACAAAGGAGATGTGTGTCGATTTCTCGGGCCGCACACAGTGATGCGTCATTTAGTTTCCACGCAGGGATGGCTGTGCGTCAATTTCCAGCTCTTGGTCGTGGATTTTCTTCGGGTTGTGGGGTTTTCTGACGTCCCGGGGTCTGTCCGTGGAATCCTGGGCTTATGGAGTGAAGTCCCAAGCGCTGCATCGTTCCGGTTCGGCGTGCGGTGAATTTTTCACTGTGGGCAGGCTGTGCGTCATTTATAGTAAGCTGTGCATCGAATTTTCACTGCACAAGGAGTCCAGGTGCAAGAGAGAAGTCTTTTTGGTCCTGAGACTTCAGGGAACAGGAGGCAAGCTCTATCCAAGCCGTTGGAAAGCACTTTTTCACCACAGCCAGGGAGCAGCAAGGCGGCAGGGCAACAGCAAGGCAGCAGTCCTTCACAGAAAGCAGTCAGGTGAGTCCTTTGGGCAGCCAGGCAGTATTTCTTGGCAGGATGCTGGTTTTGGTTACAAGTTTCAGAATAATACAAGTGAGGCTGAGTATCCTGTGTTTGGGGTGTGTCTGAGTGAATGCACAAGGAGCTGTCAACTAAACCCAGCCAGACGTGGATTGTAAGGCACAGAAGGATTTAAGAGCAGAGAAATGCTCACTTTTTAAAAGTGACATTTCTAAAACAGTAATATTAAATCCAACTTCACCAGTCAGCAGGATTTTATATCACCATTCTGGCCATACTAAATATGACCTTCCTACTCCTTTCAGATCAGCAGCTGCCACTCAAACACTATGGCGGTCATTCTGACCCTGGCGGTCATGGACCGCCAGGGCCGGGGACCGCGGGAGCACCGCCAACAGGCTGGCGGTGCTCCCAAGGGCATTCTGACCGCGGCGGTATGGCCGCGGTCAGAAACGGAAAACCGGCGGTCTCCAGCCGGTTTTCCGCTGCCCTGAGGAATCCTCCATGGCGGCGCAGCTTGCTGCGCCGCCATGGGGATTCCGACCCCCTCACCGCCATCCTGTTCCTGGCGGTTCCGACCGTCAGGAACAGGATGGCGGTGAGGGGTGTCGTGGGGCCCCTGGGGGCCCCTGCAGTGCCCATGCCAATGGCATGGGCACTGCAGGGGCCCCCGTAAGAGGGCCCCTAAAAGATTTTCAGTGTCTGCCATGCAGACACTGAAAATCGCGACGGGTGCTACTGCACCCGTCGCACCCTTCCCACTCCGCCGGCTCCATTCGGAGCCGGCTTCCTCGTGGGAAGGGGTTTCCCGCTGGGCTGGCGGGCGGCCTTCTGGCGGTCGCCCGCCAGCCCAGCGGGAAACACAGAATAACCGTGGCGGTCTTCTGACCACGCAGCGGTATTCTGGCGGCTCCCGCCGGCATCGCGGTTACCGCGGCTGGCGGGAGTCAGAATGACCCCCTATATGAGGACAGCCCCAATGTTAACCTATGAAGGAAGCAGACCTCACAGCAGTGAAAAAACTAATTTGGGAGTTTTACACTACCATGACATGTAAACTACATAGATACATGTCCTGCCTTTTGCCTACACAGCACCCTGCCCTATGGGTTACCTAGGGCATACCTTAGGGGTGTCTTATATATAGAAAAAGGGGAGTTTCTAGGCTTGGCAGGTATTTTTAAATGCCAAGTCAAATTGGCAGTGAAACTGCACACACATGCCTTGCAATGGCAGGCCTGAGACAAGGTTAAGGGGCTACTTAAGTGGTTGGCACAACCAGTGCTGCAGGCCTACTAGTAGCTTTTAATCTACAGGCCCTGGGAACATATAGTGCACAGTACTAGGTACTTATAAGTAAATTAAATAGTCCAATTGGGTATGATCCAATGTTACCATGTTTAAAGGGAGAGAGCATATGCACTTTAGCACTGGTTAGCAGTGGTAAAGTGCGCAGAGTCTAAAAACCAGCAAAAACAGTGTCCAAAAAGTGGAGGGAGGCAGGCAAAATGTAAGAGGTGACCACCCTAAGGCTGTCAGGTCTTACAGTTACAAGATTGAATGATGCTCAATATAAAATGACTTTCCTGCAGGTGGGATTTAGAGAATCAACCAGTACCATGGGTCAGGTGTTTCGATTACAGATGATCCTCTGGAAAACCATGGTCCTGGGTAGGCATGGGATCATCTATATATTGCATTTGTTGACCTGTGCTCAGCATTTGATTTAGTACCTAGGAAGACTCTCTGGTTGGTCAGATTGCATCAGGGAATTTTTCACATTATATATCAATGGGCTCATACATTTTTTAGACTGTTGTGAGAATGATACTCCTAGATTGGCTAGTATGAAGGTCCCCACACTTATGTTTGCAGATGACACTCTACTTTCAAAATCCTCAATGGGTCTGCAAAAATTGTTAGACCAATTTGAGTGTTTCTGCAAGATAAGGAGCCTCAAAATTAAAGTATGCAAGACCAAATTTATGGTTTTAAATCCATGGTGTACTACCAGGGCAAACTCTAACTTATCTGGTGTTTCTCTAGAACAAGTGTCTACATTTACACAATTAGGTATATAGCTTATGGAGTAAATGGGGTGGCTGTAGCACATAATGCAACATAGACTAAAAATGGAGCAATATTCTGGTGCAATTATCAAGAGGCTGAGGGGCTCCTACTATCGCCCAATCCAGCCGGCCCTACAGGTTTACACACAGCAGACCTTGGAGGCAGCCACTTATGATGCAGAACTTTGGGTGCATCTGGGTATGCCTTCATTAGTTTTGGTGCAAAATAAGTTATTTCACCAGCTGGTTGGAGTTTCTTTAAGTACACCACTGCTCCTTTTGCAACTGGATTTGGGTTTGAGGCACATTTCTGATTATGTATGTCCATGCCTTCTTCTATATTGGAGGGCACTTTGGCTGGTTCCAGAAGTTGCATTCTGTTATCAGGGGCTTGAGGAGATCTTATCCCTAGCTGGGTTCAGTGGAATCCCTTGGATAAGATTTGTGAAGGATTCTCTGAAGGAGCTAGGGATGACACAACTTTAGGCTTTGCCTGGCGATGCAGGGTTGATTTCCAAGTCCACCATTATAAAAGGTTTTTAGTCTGATAGAGGTCTCTCGCTCCACTCTCTTATGAATCATAGTTTCCTAACTAACTCATCTCTCCTTGTTAAGGACTCCTTCACGAAGGAGGACTGGATAGATGAGATAGAGCCTCAACTCTGTAGGCACCTTTGCCTACAGCTTGGCAAAGGTACTTTGCCATTTTGTGCATTTACTGTGAGGTGGTCTGGCAGGTGCAGGGACAGCAACATATGCTGTCCAACGTGCATAGGCCCGAAAAAGTCTGTAGAACGTGCTGTTTTTCTGCCCGACTTATATGGCTGGCAGGAAGAGTTGGCTCTTCCCACTGTCAGAACAAAGAAATTAATGAGCATCAGGTGGCGCTCATGATTTTGGGAACAGATACAAATAAGCTGTTGGTGTATGCACGGACTAGGTATTTACTAGGTATGTGGAGATTAAGGTCAAAGATGTGTGTTGCCCTGGATACAGGAGGGCAGGGTAACAGCCATCTGCAATTGTGACATATTATGTATTTATATCTACTATTTTAGCAATAGGGTTGATTGCAAATTTGACTTTAATGAAATGGGACCGTAACCAACACAATTTTCTATTATTTATCAGTGGATGGGTTGTTTGGTTTAACATTATTAATTGCCTTAGTCACAATTGGATAATCAATCACTTGTTTTAACTTTATTTGTATTTATTTGTTAATGACTCAATGTGTGTCTTGTGTATTTTTATGGCTTAGTGCTAAAATAAAGTTTGTATTGATTGATTGATTGATTGAAACCCTCATTGTGCAAACTTTGTCTGGGGTAACATACATTTCTCTTTAATTTTCCACTGCTTGATCTCTTGCTCATCACTACAGTACTGTACATTCTTAAAAATCTGGTCCAAAGTGTTCACCTGCCAACAAATTACATTCTGATGTATATTCCAACACATCTCAGGCCTCCAACCAAGAACAAACTGTATAATGAAAACTCCCATGTCTGCCATATCAAGATGCATTTGCCCTGCTGCAAAGCTTTCATCAACCTTTCATAAAATTCATGTACTATATTCTTGACTTCTTGTTGTAGGTGTTTCAACTTCAAATAAGCTAAGTGCTTATGTGGAACTTTGTCTTTTTAGAATGTTATTGCCTCATTATACTTAGTTATTGCCACAGGAGAAGGCACATTAGTAACATGATCTCTTGGAGGTTCTGTATCCAGACAATGAACAGCAATTTTACATTCTCTTCACAAATCATCTGGAACCACAATGTCGAAGAAAGTGTTCAAATCAATCCAAAACACCTTAGACCATTTCATAAATCTCTCAACCTGCACAGGCCACTGCACTGGGCTTTTTTTCAGCTTTGAAAAATTGTTCGCAAATGATGTAAGTGTTCCCTACTCCAAGGAAGATGTACATACACTTCACCTGGTATTTCCCTTAAAGGATATGCTGAAACTGTATCAATTTTCCCTGATTATTCTTTCTGCTTTCTTTTCTCTTCAGCCTCCCCAGTTTTGTTTATTTTTCTTGTCTTGTTTTTGTGCCCATTTAGCCTATTGGGATAAATGTGTAATCCTGGAGAATACATGTTCTCATTAGATTTATCATCTGGCTACACTCTGAAGGTACACTTTTAGAAATATATACATCATATTTATTTTCCAGTTCAGTTAATTGGTCTGGTATGATGGCAGCCATTCTCCAGATGTCCTTACACATGTAAACCAATCTGTTTTCTTGATATTGTTCTATGTGTTCAAGATTCAAACATCCCCTTAAACTTTCTTCTGAGTCAACTTTCAGCTGTGGCATATTTAAAAGTCTTTCTCCCCGAGAAACTGGGCTAACCTCTATGCTTGTACTGGTGTTTGCTGGAGACATTATCTGGGCCATACTGGTTTGTGCGGGAGCACTGACAACTGCCTGCTGTGTTACAGGCTATGTAATAACAGGCTGTGCAACAATCTGCTGAGCTATCACATGCTATGGTAAAATTGGCTGAGTCAACGCTGGTTGCATCTTTGCAGACAGGAGGCAGCTTGATTTAATGCAGAACATCCCTCAGTTTCCCAAGAATTCCCAAATTAAAGGCTCCCCATCTAGGAAGGCTCAATGTCCCTTTATTTACATTGATATTACACCATTGACAAAGCCAAAGACATGTATTTAACCCTTTCTCAACCATCATGTGATATGCTGCTATACCCTCTGTAGGCGTCTCCTTGCCTTCTATCACTGGAATCACTACATCGCCTCTCATTAAACTTCTTATCGCTTCTTTTTTTTTTTTTTTTTTTTTTTTTTTTAAGTTTCAAAAGTTTTATTAAGAATATATAAGGCGGTACATACAGCATATAAACAAACTGTTTAGCTTTCAAAACATTGTTTTTGTTCGTTTACCACAATTATTTCCATTGTAAGCATATATACATGTACAGTCAGGTAAGTAAAAATTCCCAGTTGCATAGTTGAGTTGTGTACCCTTATTTTGAAGAAGAGTGGAAAACAGGTGGGGGGGGGTGGTAAGGGGAGGGGGAGCGAGGATAGGGTTGTGTAGGAGGGGTTGGTCTTGGTATAGGGGAGAGGCAAAATAGTCATATGAAATGGGGAGGAGGAGAGAAGGGAAAGAAAGAGGGAGAAAGAGGAAGGGTAATCGCGGGGGAATGTAGAATGAAGAGACTCGAGGTAGGCAGGGGGTCTTTGTATCCTGAGACTAGCTTGTTCAGGCCTAAGAGTAGATCGTTCTGTACTTCTCCGTCTGTAGCGAGTTATTATCTAGGGGTAGATAATATGTATGATAGATATGGTAAGGTCGGTTAGAGAGTGTCTACGTCTTATATGAGTTGATTTCTCAGTCCTTGTTTGTGTTAGGAAGCGACTTGTATTACTATGTTGGGTAGTTCAGGGTCTCGGGCATGTGACAAAATTAGAGGCCTGTGGATTGATAGAGAGAGAGAAAAAAGAGAGAGAGAAGAGAGGATAGCGTAGCTAGGGAGAGAGAGAGGGGGCAGTAGGAGATTAAATGTGTTTCCGGGGTCTAGGATTCTCAGAGGGTGATTGGTAATTAATATTCCCTAATCATTGATCATTGAACATTGATCATCCGTTGGTCATCCACCAGCCGCTTCATGGTCTCTTCAAGAATGGGCGCCAGACCTCCTCAAATTGTTCTGCTTGGTCCTGTAGGTTATAAATCACTCGTTCATGGGTAGCCGTTTGATACATGGCCATCATCCATTCCATGGGTGTGGGGGCAATGCTAGATCTCCAGTGCCGGAGTATGCATATTTTGGCCGTGGCTAGCGCCGTGTGGATTAATCGTTTATGTGCCCGCGATAGGGAGGGATACGGGCGAATGTCATGTAGAATGATAAATGCTGGTGGGGTCGGTTTTGGTATCTGTATGAAGTCCGATAAGGCGAGGCGTACCGCGTCCCATAGTGACTGTACCGTGGGGCAGTGGCATAAAATATGAAGTTGGTCGCAATATGGCTCTGTGCATCTCCAACAGTTCGCGTGAGGTATCAACCCTGCCCTGAAGAGTTTAACGGGGGTCCAGTACCATCCCTGAAGGATTTTAAATAGGCAAAATTTCAGGCGTGCTTCACGTACGCCCCTGTCGAGGGCTTCTAGTATGTCTGGCCATTCTTCGTCCGTGTAGGTTATCTCTAGTATGTCCTGCCACTTTAAGCGTAGTCGTTCAAGTAAAGGCTGAGAGTAAAGGTGGTTAGTTAATTCGGCATAGAGGCCAGCCAAGACGCCTTTTTGTCGGCCCCATTTCTGAAGATAGGTGACGATGGGTGAGGTTTTGAGCAGCCACGGGGGGGTTCCTAATGTTCTCCGCATACAGTGTTTGAGCTGTAGATATCGCCACTCCTGGTTACTTTGGATACCTTCTTATCGCTTTTAAAGATTTCATTTTCTAAAATAGAACATCTTACGATTCTTATCAAAATCACAAAGTTTTAACGTTTTGAATTTGCTCTGTGTAAGTCAGGACTCAAACTTGCCCTTTCATCAAATCACAATGCAGCTCAGAAGTGCAATCAACCAATAGCCCTGTGTGTCTTCCGATCTTTTATCCTATTGCAGCACAACGTCACACCAACCGCCCAATACCAGTGTGGCACACTGTTAGGTCACAACTCACTCCTCACAGCAGTTCATTCACCTTTACAATTCTCCTTGTTGATAAACAAACAAAAAAACGACCACAAACAGTAGGAAAATAATTCAATTCTTGTCTGCTTCTTCTAAAGAAAATTAAAAGCATACTTTCAACATCTGGAAAAGTTTTGAAACCTTTCTCATTCTCAATCATAAAGTTCTTGATCTGCGGGAAATTACCAAATCAGTGCTGAATCACCTTTGCGCACCAGATTTCCCAACACTAATTCAACATTAGTAGAATCCATGCACATTTTTGTTAAGTCCCTGTCTTTTGTGCAAAGTCAACAACATCTCACGAATTACACTTTCCCACTTTCCCTACCAGACAATTTCTATCTATCTATCTATCTATCTATCTATCTATCTATCTATCTATCTATCTATCTATCTATCTATCTATCTATCTATCTATCTATTTATCTATCTATCTATCTATCTATCTATCTATCTATCCCGGATCTTAGACTACTTCTTAGTCTGATAATCTCTTTAATTTTTTAATCAACAATCTACAACATAATTTCATTCATTTTAAAAAATACATTATAAATCACCATAAATATATATCAACACATCAACCCTATTGATACTCATGCCCATCAAATTCTTCATCAGCTCTGCAACTGCCAACCGCAACTGCTTCGGAAACCACACCTCATCAGTCTTCGCAATAAGATTTCGGCATTGGGTACTCAATTGCTTTTATTTATAACTCCGCTACCAACATAATTTTAGTAATGGCGGCTTATTTTTCCACCACTCTGGTTTTCTGCCCGCTGACCCAGCGGGAAACAGGCCACAACATTGACACCGCCTCATAATTGAGTCGGCGGCAATGTTGTATTGTGTTGGGTGCGATAGGCAGGCAGTGAAAAGTGCCACAGCCTGTCCATGGGGGCTTCTGCACTGCCCAAGCACATGGGCAGTACAGGGGCCCCCGTGGGGCCCATGGCACCCCGTCTCCGCCAGCCTTTGCATGGCGGTGGAACCGGCATGCAAAAGCCAGCAGAGAGGGGACTCATAATCCTTAGAGAGCTGCCCTGGCAGATTAAGACCACTGGCACCGTCAAACTGTTGACTTGTGGCAACCTGGTGGAAGAATACATTAGCAGTTTTATACGGATTTTTTGAGTCAGACTAATGAAAGTCTGAGAAAATGCTAATGCAAAAGTAATTCTTTATACTATCTGACTCAGCTTTCACACACTACCAATTCAATAAGCTGTTGACTATACACAACTCTGTAACAGTCTGATATGCCTCTTTCTCTCAAGCAATCAAGAGCTCCGGTTAATCTCACTCTCTCACTCTTAAGGCTCTGGAGTAGCTCTCTCTGTTGCCACTCTATGCCACTCCTTCTCTATCTGTTTTTTCCCTTGATCACTTTTATAATACAATACATTGGATACAATCTTTGACCATATATTTCACAAATATATAATGATCTACTGGGAACGGAATTTCTTATACAAAGATCAGTTAGGACTCAAAAAGTAAACAGCAACATGGTTCAGCATTCCCATGCATGCCTGGCTTCTGAAAAAATAAAATGCATGCATGAGTTGGTGTTGTCATTTCCTTTCACACAGATTTCACACTGTAAGCCCATTCATGAAAGATGTAATTTAGAGAATACATTGTATAAAAGGTGCATTTCAAACCAGGTCAGTAAGGCAAAAAGTATAAGAAAATAAATCTCCCATGGTTAGGAAAGAACGAGTTTGGTAACATACATAAGCCATACAAAGGTTAGAAACGATTTTAATTATCTTTAAAAAATATGTTGCATTAACATTTTAGCAAGTCAGGCAGTATAGTTCATGCAGAGTTTAAAGCAAGAGTATGACAATGAAAAGCAGCTTAGTTAGGCTTAGCTTCATTTAATCATTAGTTGTCCATTTCAAATGTATATTTTATTGAACGTTTTGGCAGAAGAAAGCCTGATGAGCAAACTATTCAGCAGCAGAATAATACACAAACTTAAAGTGCCACTTTAAATACTGTCAAACCCCTCTTAACCTGGAAGCGAAGGAGCATCAGCACAGGAGTCAAAGACTGAAAAAAGACCATTATGGAAATAGAGTGATTAAAATGAGTTGGCCAGTTTGAATCTGACCAGACTCAATCCATGAACAAAGCAGAGAGCATGTTGGGCAAACAATCTGCATTTCTGTCTTCCTGACTATCTTCCACCTCCCCCTCGGGAACTGACAAACAGGGACCTCTCACACATCATGTGAAAACAGAGAATGAGAATATAATTTTCAGTAGACCCCCAGGAGCCCTCTGCCACAAAGTCCTAAGAGATATTTTCTTATCCTGGACATCAATAAATGCTTGTGTAGAGAAAAGTTGTGATATCAGTCCTGAACGTGCGGTAGATAAAGGCATGAAATCCTAAACGTCAGTGTTCTTAACCTACATTTACATGGGTGCACACACCCACAATGATGCATGTGAACGAAATCTGCGGATACTTCAGATTATTGTGCATTCCTCTGCGAATGACAGATGTAACGGGCTCGGATTCAGCTAAGGCCCATTTCCTGGTCCCTGCACGTGTATAAAGTCAGATTCGCGCACATAGATGACATTGGACACCCTTGAATTATTTGTGTGGATACATTCATCCGCAAGCTGTTTTTTCCCAATCTTCACTTAAGCAGCATGCAAAAAAAGTCTGTGAAATTGGCCCGTTTTTATTTTTGCACCTTGTCTTCCAAATATAGTTCTAAGAAACACTGAACTTGCAAAATTCCATTTACAAAATCATAGCATAGCTGTAGCTGTAATTTCCAGGAGGTGAAAGTCATCTTGTTAAGCAGTGAGCTTTGAAACACTTATCTGCGTGCATTAGACCTTCATATCGCAGCTTGTTAGAAAATGGAGATGGGGCGACTATATTTAAACCACATCTCCGTGAGCGCTCTGCTTAAAGGATTAAGGGCGAGCGGAGGCTGGCGCTGTGCAGGAATGTTACCCAGATGCTTTATTTCTTTTTCACCCATTATTGAAATCTGAACAAGGTTTATAAGAGTTAACAAGCAAGCTCAAGACGGCCTTGTTAATATTTTCCTTTTCTCTTGGCCACCTTCGGTGAAAGGGTACTGCAGTGTTTAAAGTGAACAAAAACAGCTGTCGACGTTAAATCGCGCTAAACGAAAGCTGTCACACAGACTTCAAGTGAAGTTCGGGCTTTAATGGATCCCGTACTTTTTTGCCAAAAATGGGGTTTAGTAAATAAACAAAACAATGTAACCTAAAACTAGTTTTCGTATTGTGACTTCTTACTGTAGAAAGGATATTTCCTATATTTTTATATTCCTCTCTGGAGATCAAGATGAATTAATTCCTTAAAATTAACCAAATTAGGGGTTGGGGTGTGATTCCCTTCCATAGTCAATATGACATGTTAAAGTTTGATGAAAATGCACACAATATTTTTTACACTTGAAAGTAAATTTAAGTCACGTCACTTTAGTGATCCATATGATAATGAATTGACCAATTTCAGAAAATTCCGGAATAAATCCACCATGCACAAGTTGGTTATAAATGCATTATCAATGTAAAATTATGTTAGCAATCCATCAAGAACTGAAAATACGCTGTTATTTTAAAACAGACCACCTTCAATGGTATAGAAAAATGTAAAAAAGTATGCCGTTTTGAATAGTAAAGAACTTTAGAACCGAAGGCTCCAAGCAGCCACAGTTAAAACAGAATCAGGTGGATATCATTTAACTCATTAAAGTAGTAAACCTAAAAATTACTCATCCCCACAGGAGAGGTTTGCTCTTTAGGAAAGACATCAATGAGGACTTGTTATTGGTGCAACTTTAGTGCAACTTCAAAATTGAGGTATTCCTCTTGGGTTTCCCCTCCTTATGCTGCACGCAGCTGCACTTAATTCGGAGCTCCTAGGCAACATTTAGTCCATCGTATAAATTATGATACTCTTAGCAAATGAAGATTGGGATTGCTTCCATTTTCTTACGATAATGGCATTACTCCTAGTCCTACTCCCTCGCCTTCCTTTTAACCAATGAGGCCTCCTGCCTCCCCCCTAGACCCTCCCTTCCCCTTTCAAAACCCCCCCCCACCCTTATCCCCTCCTGTACAAAAACCAAGCCCAAGCCGCAACTCGGACAGTCCGTACCGGGAGGGTGGGAGGGAACGGAAAAGGAAGGCGAGGGAGTAGGACTAGGAGTAATGCCATTATCGTAAGAAAATGGAAGCATTACCTCCCGTCCCTCCCTCGCCTTCCTTTTAACCAATGAGACATAGCAAGAAAAACACACAGGAGACGGACATCGAGTTGCAAGACCCTTAGTTAATATCCTGCACCAAGAACATCCCAAACATTATCTCATAGTGGATAAGACCCGGTGACCAAACACCGACTCCAAACCACCCAAGTCCGATAGCCTATAATGACGCACAAACGCCGAAGGAGAAGCCCAAGTGGCGGCCCTGCAAATCTCCACCACTGAAGTCCCCTGAAGCTCTGCCACCGTCGCCGCCATGCCTCTGGAAGACCTCCCCTGAATCCCTAGAGGAGGAACCACCTCTTTCAAGGAATAGGCCAACAGAATCAAAGATCGAACCCACCGACTCAAGGAAGCCGTGGAAGGATTCTCACCTTAGCGCGCCGGACCAAAAGTAACAAACAGTGAATCCCCTGTACGAAAAGGAGCCACCACCCGCAGATACTCCAACAAAACCCTACGTACATCCAACAAATGCAAACGGACCTCCTCCCCAGATGAGGGATCCGGACAAAATGAAGGAAGGATGACCGCCTGCCTGGAATGGAACGAAGAATTGACTTTTGGAATAAAGGAAGGCACCGGAACCAGAACCACCCTATCGGGAAAAATCTTACAAAAAAGGAAAGGAACATGCCAATGCCCCCAATTCCCCCAACCGACGAGCCGAAGTAATGGCGACCAAAAAGAACGTCTTCAAAGATAGACGTCGCAAATCATAGTCCCCCAATGGGTCAAAAGGGGCCCCCGTCAACACATCCAAAACCAAGGACAGATCCCATGAGGGAAAAGAACGTACCGTCGAGGAAATAAATTAATAAGCCCCTGAAAAAATCCAGGCATCAATCGCCCTTCAACTTGAAGATTACGCCATGGTCCCTAAATGCCTGAATAGCCGCCCACTGTACCCGAAGAGAAGCCACTGACAACCCTAAACGAGCACCGTCCTGCAGGAACTGCATCACCTCAAAGAGAGAAGCGCAGGAAGGATCCAACTCACGACTTAAGCACCAAGACGTAAACACCTTCCACTGTCTACCATAAGAAAGCAAAGTTGAACGTCTCCATGAAGCCAGCAAGGTAGAACTCAAAGCCACTGGCACCTAACAGAAACGCCCTGAATAGTTGAAACGGAGGGAACGCATATAAAAGGCCCTGCGGCCAAGGACATGACATCCCGTCCACCTCCCATGCTTGGGGACACCGAAACCGGGAGCAGAAGCACTCCACTATCGCATTCTCTACTGACGCAAACACATCCAGCACTGGAAGACCCCAAAGCCGAACCAGATGCCGAAACAGAGACCTCCGGAGAGAGAAAAGTTGAGAGGAAGGAATCACTCTGCTCAGTAGATCCGCCCGAACATTTACCACTCTCGCCGAATGACATAAGCCTCGGCCACTAAGTCGTCTGTGCGAACCAGAACCGCCAACCCCCTCAGGGAATCCTGGAAATGGACCCGAGCCAGGAATATAGCCCGCAATTCTCGCCAATTAGATGACCGACTCGCCTCCCGAGGGGACCAAAACCCCCGAATCTGAGCTGACCCCATCCATGCCCCCCAACCGGAGAGGCTGGCATCCGTCGTCACCACCACGGGTCTCAGAGGTGACAAAGACACCCCTACCCTCAGGTGGTCTGCATCCAACCACCATTGCAACTCTCTGTGAATCAATCCGGACCCTGGAACCCCGTCCTTCAGAGAACCGGACCCTGGATCCCACCTACTCAAGAACCACGTCATCAAGCACAGGGGATGGAAACGTGCCCAAGAACCCAAAATATCACTGACGCCAAATGTGCAGTCGCAACCATAGAAGAGCTCGGGGAGCAGACAGTAACCATACCTTCTTTACCAAAGCCTGGAGAGCATCCAACCTCTTTTCGGACACAGTCACCAACCCTGGAATAGGCTGAAACCGAGCCCCTAGAAAAACCAGATCCTGGGACGGCACAAAGTCTGATTACACCCAATTGATCAAAAACCTGTGTTATTGCAGGACCCCCAGAACCTGGGCCACCTGCCTCTGCAAAAGGTCTCGTGAATGGGCATGAATCAAAATGTCGACTAGATAAGGGTGCAGAAACACCCCTTCTGAATGAAGCAAAGCCACTAGAGGAGCCAGCATATTCCTGAAAATTCGGGGAGAAGATTTCAGACCGAAAGGCAGAACGCAAAACTGGAAATGATCCTGCCCCACAGCAAACCTCAGGAACTTTTGAGAGGACCATGCCCCCGGTACGTGTGGGTAAGCATCCGGCAGATCCAGTGACACCAGAAAATCCCCTTGCCTGACCAATGGAAAAATAGTCCGAATGGACAGCATGCGGAAATGCACTGTCCTGATCCAGGTATTCACCTCCTTCAGATTGAGCACCGGTTGAAAATCCCCCTGAAACTTTCCGCACAAGAAACAAGACCGCATAAGTGCCCTGACCTCGGTCGTCTAGCGGAACATGGGAAATGGCCCCCATGACCAGTAAGTCCCGCACTCCGTCCAATAATGCTCCACTCCAAGACCCCTCTGAAGGCAGAGGTGTGGGATGCACCCCGGAATCTGGAGGAACCGCCACAAAATCTATGACATAACCATTGGTCACCATGTCTAGTACCCAATGATCGGTTACACTGTCCTCCCAAGCTGAAAGAAAGTGACACAGTCATCCCCCAACCGGCCCTCTGCCAGGCCCACAGCGAATGCCAGGACCCCTTCTTGAAACCACCCCGGGTCTCAGGAGTAGACTTCTTAGGTGAAAAACGCGGATGAAAACGCCGTCTCCTAAACGAAAAGGATTTAGCAACCCTAGTAGGAGAAGATCTGGAATGCTTCTTCCACCCTTTACCCGAAGAAGAAACCCCTTTATAAGGTAAGGCATGCTTCCGCTCCTTAAACGCCTTGGAAAGTATGGATGGTAATAGTTCTCCAAACAAGTTACAACCCTCAAACGGCAGTCTCAACAAGGCCGCCGTTTCCCCTGGATCAGCCTTCCATGAACGCAACCAGAGGGACCTACGAGCCCCAATCAAAGACCCAGATGCCAGAGCCGAAGTACGGACTATATCTGAAGACACATCCGCCAATAATCTGGCCAGCTGTTCCATACCAGCCAGGAGCTCCGAACACTCCGCCCCTTCCTGTACAGCCACCGCCAGTTTATCAAAGCCTTGAACCAATGATTGTGACGCATAAGCAGAATAAATCCCTGCCTTCAGCGCCAGATTCTCCGCCGCAAAAGCCCTCTTAAGACCTGAATCCACTTTACGGTCTGTGGCATACGTAGGCACCCAATCCTCCGGATTGACTGCCGTTTTGCCAATTAGAGTAGCCAGAATAGAGTCCAGGCGTATTGAAGGAGGAAAAAACCCCTCACCCTCAAGTAAGTAAAGTTTCTGAAGGAATCGTGGAACCTGAGCCTTCACCACATCCTTCCACTCACGAAACACCATATCCTTCACAGGTCCCTGGAAAGGCATGGCAAACATAAAAGGCGTCTGATATTTGAGGAAATAAATGAGACTCTGAGTTTGTAGGTTGAAACACAGGGAAACCTAAACTGTCCCGAACATGTGTCATCACTTCCCACATTACCTCTTCTGGAAACCTATTTCCCCCCAGATGACGTTGATGGGGCCTCATCCTCACTCTCCGATGAGGATTTCCTTGCCGCTACCGATGAGTGCGCACGCTTAGACTGATCAGTCCTGGCCACGCCAGCTTGCAGTGCCCTGGTGACAGCCATTTCACCCATATCCTGCACTTCCTCACTAGACATGAGGGGAGTACCCCTGCCAGGTACCTGTGGGTTCTCAGGAAGAGCAATGCTCCCCTCCCCTCCCACCTCCGAGGAGGAAGAAGAGACAACCACGTCTCTTTGCTGGAGCTTTAGGCATGGTAACCAAAATAACACTGCCTTTCATTCCAAAACACTACCCTACATATAGGACCCTGGTCCTCCCTAACAGGGCTCCACCAAACCCTAAAAAGGTCACAATCCTTGTAAAAATCCAAAAAACCACGGGCAGAACGCCCGTCCTACCTGACCAGCATCCAAAAATTGAAGTTCCTCGGTCCTCGCGGCTCCGCGGCGCGGAAACCCGGAAACTAACGCCCCAGCCACAGAGGGCCGGCTGACCCCGTCAGCCGGCCCCCAGTACACGCCTCTCGAGCAGCCATGCCGTTCGCTCAAGACGTGACCCAGCCGTAGCACTCCTCGCGGAGCACCGCGTCCCGAGGAGTGCCTCCATCGACGACCTCCAGGCCCCGCCGTGCAGGTAAGAAAGGGAAAGAAAACCGTCTAGCGTGGGCTAGACAAAAGAACAGGAGGGGATAAGGGTGGGGGGGGTTTTTGAAAGGGGAAGGGAGGGTCTAGGGGGGAGGCAGGAGGCCTCATTGGTTAAAAGGAAGGCGAGGGAGGGACGGGAGGTAATGTGGAGTAGCTGTGAAAAGGCAGATCATTCGGTATCATGGTGTGGATATAAAGCTAGGCATTTAAAAAACTCTGCATATTGTATCTCTGTCAAAATTTCGAATCTGTGTTATAAGGTCCATGTTTCGTTGGAGAAAAAGCTCTGGTTCTAAGTTCCTCCAAAGGCAAAATGTATAATTTTGTTTCCAAATTTAGGGCCGATTCACAATGCCATGTGTACACCTCAGCACAATTGAGAGGAATTTTAGCACAATGGGGAGTGTCTATTCTCAATTGCATTTCGCAAAATATGGATTTACACTCCTAAATTAATTTAGGCATATTTAATATGACACCAGTTTTGGGGTACTGTTTACTGTGTGCGATTAATACAACATCCAAGGAGGGGAAGGAGCATTCATGGGCGAAATAACTTGCAAAAGAAGTGAATACCCACAATGGTTTGAGATTGCCTATATTCACAAGTGTTTACGAGGCACGGTGCTAGTCTTGATACAATCAGATATAAAAGTGAAATTAATCTATTTACAGAAGTTTGGGACATCACCAAAACGTGGTTTTCCGATTTTGAGTGGGGGGGTGCTGCATTGTTAAAAACATTTGGCTCATGGAGGAAAAAATTGCATGGGTGTCTGCCCATAGTCAGGGAGTTCTGTGCATAGAAATATTAATGTTTAAATGCTCATGTGAAAATGGAATTCATAAGAGTTCTAAAACCATTCCAGGAAAAAAATGAGAAAGTCATTCAATCTGGTTAGAGTTTCTTGAAAACGTTGGTGAATTCAGGAAAAGTTTTAACGTTATCCTGTCCTATCTTCTATAAGACATGCTGTTTAATTTGATTAATTTCAGTGCAGCATAAGGAGGCTCCGATAGGCACGACACTCATATTTTCACCAGTAAGAAATTATGTAACTATGTAAAAAGGTTGCTTGAAGAAACTCCAACACAAAATTAAATAATGCACTGTTGGAGATAGTGTTGTGCTGTATGAAAGGGCAAGGGTTCAGAAAGCACAGTCAAGGAGGAAGACTGATGTTTCACATCTGGGTAATCAATCGCTACACTTTCTGTGATTTAAGGAAGAATACAGGAATAGGTATCAACACCACTATTTCAAATCTGTGTTTTGGAGCAATTTCATGAGTAGGTTTGCTGTTAACAAGTGCTTGGTTCTGTGAAAACAAGAGTTTTAAGTTAATCAGGAGATATACATATCATTAAGCTTTCGAATCTTGTGGAAAAGCTATTAAGGAAATCCAGATGAGGGTTAGCTTTAAACTGTAATTAGGGTAAAGCAAAGTGGCTAAGTAATTGGTAAATACTCTGCTATACAAATGCGTAGTTAAATAGCATGTCAAGAATTGGTCCCAACGGACACTACACAAGATATGTCTAATAAATTGAATAATCCTGAAACCCATTTTGGGACTACCAAAAATAAGGCTTCTCACCTTAGTAAATTAATCTGTCCAGATGAGGACCCACCAATGTCTAGGGTCGAAAAGTCGACAAACTTCTATTTTTACATCCTGGACTGACTACATGGTCCACGAAGAGATGATATGGACTCATACATTGTAGCCACACAATATGGATGGCTATTAATTGATCCTAATGGCAGACTGTCAGACAGGCTTGATATGTCATATTAGTGTTTCTAATTTATGGAATCAGTGTTGTTTTTTCCCCTTTTCCTTCAAGTATGCAAGCATGTCTTTCCGAGAACTTATATGTCACACAATGGAGCAACTATGAAATTAAATGTAACTAACGTGTGTATATATATATATATATATATATATATATGTATATATATACTATCGAATGTCAATGCAATTTTGAATTCAGTTCTATTGATTTTTTTCTGTGTGTTGTAAAGTGATTGGATTCTTCTTTATATTTTGGAGTGGACATACTCCCCCTGGTTGGGGCAGAGGGTATAGGACTACGGTTATGGAGTGAGGATTGTTCAATTTATTTGACATACCTTGTGCAGTGTCAGTTAGGGCCAATTCTTGTTTTGTACCAATTAGTACCCAGGTCTCATTGGTTTATTGGGTTACCCCATTGTTATGTCATAGTAAAATACCATGGCAGTACTCAGTCGACTATTGTAACAATCATGGCTGAAATATATTTTTATAAGAGTCAACGACATGTGCTGCTTTGCTGCCATAGCAAATTAAGATAAGTTTTTGAAGGATAAATAAACAGAGAAGGATAAAGAAAAAAGACAGGTATACAGAATCGCCGCACTTACCACAGCACATGCAAAATGCTGTGTACCTTCAAAAAGCTGCAGTTTTTCATTTAGTACCTGATTCGTAGAAATGATGAGAGTAGGGAGCTGCGAGGGTGGACACCGACAGCAGGGCAGAAAGGGCAGCGCTTGCCTAAGATCATTATTGCTGTGGCGCTTGTGAATGAACCACATAATAAACAAGCACCCTGCAGTAACGGAAAGAAGGCTGTGGTGGTGCAAGGAGATGCATGGTGAGAAGTGGTGAATTTTAATGGGGTGCCATCTTACAAAGGTGGCCTTCTCTGCTAAAATCAAACGAATCCACATAATAAAACATATACTATGTATGTATGCACACTCTAACCAGTGCAAGTTGTATTTTTCAGTGAAGGAGCTTTTATGATCTTAAACTAACATTTGTTTTTGCACAGAAATGCTTTGTTTGAAAGGTGAAAATACTTACATATTTTTTTAAAGGAATATTTTATTGAAGAGTTTCCGTCAATATAAATACAAAGATTACAAATAGATGTCATATAGAAATTCAGTCCATAAAATCTATACAGAGTTGGGGAGAAAAAGTGCCTGGTGCAGAAAATATTGTCAAATGATGTAGTACAGAAAAAAATATGCAAATTTGACATCTTGGTCTAATGTAGCAATGCAATTAAAATAAAACCTATAGTACCTAGCAAGATGTTCAATAAAACAACCCAATAATGGCTGCCTGATCCGTACATTGCGGAAGAAAGGATATAATACAGTGGTTCCCAACCTTTTTACTTCTGTAGACCCCCACTTTATCAATACTGGAACCCGGGGACCCCCACTGAACTATTATTGGAATATGGGGATCCCCCCCACTGAGTCATTAGTGAAAGCTGGGGACCAAATCTGTTAAAATTATAAAATCTTCTACACAGTCTCGGACCCCCTGAGGAGGCTTCGTAGACCCCCAGGGGTCCCTGGGCTTAACCACTGAAAAATGCTTCTATCCATGAGAAAATCTTTACCACTTCCCACCTATATCTGATATCTATCTAATAGTCAGGAGTTTTGATTATGTATCTCAAAATATGCCCACACTGCTGAGAACCTCGAAAGAAACCTCACACATTTAACAAAGGCCTCTTCGAATACTTAAGTCCTCTGCATTTTGGCCTGCCATTGATCCAGTGACAAAATCTCTTTTTTTCTCTATTTTTGCCATATTAAACTGTGGGCCACTGCAATGCCAATAAACACCAGGTACTATACATTTTTGTTGACATCTCTGTCAACATAGAAAGAGCCAAATGATGCAATCATGATCTCGGGTAGTATCAGGAGTTGGGTAAAATCTGTAAGCTCCTGAAATACCTTCTCCCAAAAAATGATGAAGAGCGACATGTAAAAATGATATGGGACCAATTCCTCACCCTATTTAATTGGCAGTGAAAACATTGGTCAGGGATTGTATTCACCATTTTATGTAATCTGCGAGGGGTATAATATGCCAACCACCTAGATAGAAAGGTCATCCTTTTAAAATTTGCAAGGTACAGGGATTTTCGGCCCATTTCTGAGATATAATTCCATTCCCCCTTAGTGATCTTAGAACCAATCATTTGAAGGATTGTGGCTAGCATTTTGTCTATCAAGTGAGATTTGGTATTCTTATGCAGTTCCCGGTACCAGTTACCCATACCCGTTAATTTACTTTTTACTAAAAGATGCATCACCACATGTGTCTCTTGGCTCATATCTGAATTTGCTGTAGAAAGTAGGCAAGGTATCTGTCTACAGCTGAATGTTAACTCTCCAGCTTTATCCAGTAAATTAAGTGTCTTTCTCCAAAGACAAAGTCTCCCAGTCTGGTGAATCCCTTTTTCTTCAAGCCTTCCAGAGTGGTTATAGATAGGATAAGGCCTAGAAATCAGCAGTCTTGTAACAATGTAAAGGCGTGACAGTTTGGGATCCACTAAGCCTCTTAGAATTTCTTCATGGGATATTAGAGAGCATGAAGCAACTTATATCTTGTTCTTTTTGGAAGTTTTACTATCCTTAAAAATGACAGCAAATCGAGTGCAGACTCATTGAGCATGGGGGCCAGGATAATCCAACATTGTTCCTACTATATTATCTAAAAGATAATACATTTGGCAATGGGGTAGAGCAAGTCCTCCCTGAGATTTATCTAGCTGTAATATTGACATTTTAATCCTGGCCATCTTATTATTCCATATACTTTTTTTGAATACTCGGTCAAGTTCTTTAAATATGACCCATTTATTATGATAAGAAGACTGGTCAGCAAAAATAGCACTAGCAGAAGAATCAGCATCTTTATCAAGGCCACCCTACCTAGTAAGGATAGAGGAAGAAAGCTCCATCTGTCTGAAAGCATTTTTCTAAAAAATGTTGTTTAATAATTCAAACAAACAATTGGGAATAATTTTTGGTAACGTGAATACTCATACACCTGATAGAGCGTTGAGATGTATATTGTTGCTGGAGATCTCAAGGAAGATCAATAAGAGATGAGTTAACCAGTAAGATTTCTGTTTTAGCTTGGTTCAGCTTGTAACCCCAACCCCTGTAAATTCTGTGGTCGCATACTCTAGATGTTCTCCTTATAAGCTTTTAAATAGAGTATAATGTAATTGACAAAGAGTTTTATCTTAGACATTCCTATTAATGGTGGGGCTATTGATTCATCATTACAAATTCTTGTTGTCAATGTCTCAATGAAAATAGTAAACAGTACTGAGGACATAGGGCATCCCTGACGAGTGCCCCTATTGATTTTTACCACACCTGCATCTGATCACTTTAGCCACTGCATTTTATAAAGATTTCTGAGCATTATTAAGAATTGCTCAGAAAAGCCAAATTTCCTGAAAATAAAAAAAAATGCACCCCAATTTACCAAATCAAATGCTTTTTCTGCATCCATCATAAAGACAGCAGCCTTGTTCTTATTAGAGGAAAAATAGTTGATAATTTAAATACAAAAAAACTATTATTATCAGATATTTGCCTGCCTGGTAAAAGAAACTGCTGTGGTCCTTGTGAATCAAATTATTGGCAAATGGAATGTTACACAAAGTCCAGATCTTAGTAAATAATTTATAATTTGAATTCAAAAGACTAATTGGTCTATTTGAATTGACATTATTGGCACTTTTATCTTTTATAAGAAAACATTTATCAATTCCTTGAAAGATTTTGGAATAGCCCTTCCCATCCTAAACTGATTAAATAGGATAACCAAGAAAGGGAGCAAACTCCTTTGCAAAAACTTTAAACACTTGGGATACCGTCACTGCTGCGTGCCTTTCAATTAGGCAATTTTTTAAGTACACACGCTGCCTTGGCAACCTGTATTTCCTCTAGACTGTTGTTCTATCCTTACTTATGGCAATCTAAGGGTTTTAAAAAGAATGTTCTATTCTGGATTTTGAAATATCCTCTGCTCTCTCGTACACCTTTCCATGGCGCTGAACAAAAACCTCAGCAATCTCGCTGCTTTCTTCTACCAAAATATGAGTCTCTGAGTTCCTGATCATGTCTATTACCTGCTTATTCTTTCTAAGTCTTGGAGACCATGCAAGGAATTTTCCGATGTGCTGACTTTCATCTTAAGCCTTTTTTGAAACACATTATGACTATTAATCTCTTCCATTAGAAATAAAAGCATGAATCTCCTGTCTTGCTCCAGCAAGTTGTTCTTATATTCACTAGTGACATATTGACATTTACAGCACCATCCAGCGTAGGTTACAGTGAGCAGACTTGAGGTGATACTGTTTGTTTTTGTAGGCCTGATAAGCTATAACACGGCCATGAAAGGTGACCTTAAAGGCCTCCCATATTACTGTTTTTGGGTTCAGAAGTAAAGTGTAATTAAATTGCCATCTAGCTCTGTCTCTTTGCTGGACATTTAGCTGACAATGGAGCGGGATTATAGAGTGATCTGAGAACATATTAGCCCAGTTGTCAGTTGCTCTGCACTGAATTGAATGTATGATTAGAAAGAAATCTTAACCGTGAGGCTGGTTGTGAAAAGCACTTATATTGCATAAGTTGTGGATGTTCCACACGCCATGGATCTATCAGTAGGAAATCATGTTTCAACACTGTAAGGGCTTTAAATGTGTGAGCTTCAGTTTTTTTTTTGCTCTATTGGAGGTGTCTACTCCTATGTCTTGAATGAAATTGAAATTGCCCCCATAAATCATTGGACCCTCAGTGGCCATTACTAGATTGTATAATTGTACCAGTAGTTCTATGTCATTGCTATAGGGCCCAATAATTTACCAAGTTTAAAAGATTACCTATGACTGACACCATGACCCAAAGACAGCACCCTTTATCATCCCTGATCACATCCTACATTTGCCAATCAATAGTGTTAGCCAAGAAAAGTTTATACACCCCTCCTGGCAGTCCCTGCTGATGCAGAAAATGAATTTGAATATCTTCTAGAAATGAAGGACTTAGGAAAATTAACCTTAAGGTGGGTTTCTTGAAGAAAGATCACTTCTGGCTTAAATGCTGATACCTTGTTCATCATGGCTTGTTTTGTATTACATTTGCGTTACATGAGACAATCTTAACTTCTTGCACTATGGGATTTGCCAAAGCTTTTTTCTTGTAGTATCCAACGCTTTCACTTATTATCACTAATTAAGCTAGACTGATTAGACTGAATCTTCGTGAAAGAATTCTTATTAACATAACTGTTCAATTTCTCTGTTTATGACCCACTCTCGCCCCCAGCAACTGCCCTGAAAGAGAGATATAACCACCATCCTCCCTATCAGTCCCTAACTTGCTTCATGGGTGCCTTGTTACTGCACCTGACTACGCTCCAGTCGACCACCTCCCCCCACCACCTCAGTGGATGACAAAATGACATAGTAATGTAGAAAATGCTAAGTACACAGCCAGGAGAATCAAAAGTCACATACCTGCCTAATATTCATTGACCATGAGGTACTGAGTTTTCAGGTGATTCAACAATCCAGGACATATCATGGAGACAAATGGTATGTATTCAACTAACAACTTGTACAAGACCGAGCTGAGACCCCCCAGACTCATACGATTCACATTGAAGCAGGAAAGTGCCTTAGTGCATGAGGGCCTGATTACGACCTTGGCCTCCATAGGATATAATAGAAGTTGTGATATGGCAGGCAGGATATCCGTCACAAATCCCCTCTGCCAAGGTCATAACCAGGCCCTTAGTGCAAATAAATGTTGTAGCAGTATGATATAATGATATATTAATAAAGAAAGTGCTAAATGCCAGCCAGAAAATCACACCCATTTTTGGCACGATTTACCAAATCGAATTGCCCAAATTGAAGAGGGAGAGTGCTTTTGTGCCTGAGTGCAAATAAATATTATAGCAGTATGACAAAATGACACAATAATAAGGAAAGTAGAAAGTGCTAGCCAGAAAATCGCAGCCAATTTTTTGGATGATTTAACAAAAGGAAAAAATAAATTGTAGCAGATTTGATCTCTTTCAGGATCCCAAACAGGGAAACAGTTTAGATTTGTGCTAATTCTAGAGTAGTACATAAAAAAGTGCCTTGGTCCCTTAGGAGCCACATGTACGACCATCAGGTTTTGCAACTTGCAAATTGCTATCTTTATCGATTTGCAATTTGCTAGTCACAAAACCTGATGTACAACAGTGTCTCAGACACTGTTTGTGATTCCCAAATGGATCACAAGGGAACTGTCTAATTAATATTCATGAGGCAGGTCGCAATTTGTGACCCATTGGGAATGTAAGGCACTCACAGGGATGGTGGCCTGTTGGGGTCAGCAGACCACCATCTCTGTTGCTGCTTTTTAAAAAATGCAGTTTTTTAAAATGCAGCACATTTTCCTTAAAGGAAAACGGGATGCATTTAAAAAATAAAAATGGGACCACTGTCTGCTCTGAAAAGATGTTGGTGCCCCATTCACAAAGTGGAAGGGGTTCCTTGGGGAACCCCCTTGCTGTTTGCGAATGGCTTACCACCAATTTAAAATTGGTGTTGATCTTCAAATGTTTTGAGACTGCATTCCCAGTTGCAAAACATTCATACGTACCAGTACTACTCGCTATTAGGAAGGGACGCGCTTTACACACCCCTTCTTAAAAGTGACTCACAAACCCTATTTTGTGAATCTTAATAGATCACTGACTTGTAAAATGGGGTTGGTACAAGGAAAAATGCATTTTGCAGGTCGCTAATGGCCTGATGGGCCACTTGTGACTGGTAAAATGTGTCGTACATCTGGCCCCTATTGCACTAGTGCAAGTAAATAGACTAGTGGCTGACGAGAACTGCCCTGAGAACATCTCACTTGGCATTTTAGCTTAGAACTTTCAACAACTGTATTTTGTACGTTTGTGCTGCTTTTGTGGAAAAAAATGATGCAAATGCGGCACTTAAAAAGTATAAATCTGGGCCTCTGTGCCTCTTCTAAGGTGACACATAGATAAAATTGGCCCTTAAATAATATTTTCAGCTGTGATTGCTGGTCCATTGAAGCCTGAGCCCCCAGCTGAATTAAACTGCCCAATCAGCCCTAAAAAGTCTCTCCTTCAGCGAGTCACCACCGCAGACATATCTGAAAAGACCCAGATCTGTGTTTTAGCTCGTCAGAAAAGTTTTCTTCTGGAGTGCTCTGGTGAGCATTGCAGGGGAGCACCAACCCTAGCCACAGGTACAGCACCTTTCACCCAGAAAGCTAAGAGACTTGCTTTGCAGGGGCATTTTACTACATCCCATAAAGAAAATGTGATATTCAACACAGATATTTCAAAGCTGTAACCTGCAGAGCTTCAATATGGAAAGACCAACCCCAGTTGTATTTGGACTCCTGTGGTTCCCTGGCTATAAATTTTATCTCTCAATGTTGTAGTTAGTTCTGGGCAAGGGGAAGAGACATGACCCCATCCAGCACTTTCCAGCCCTGGTGACACAGAGATGGGCAGTGGCCCCCGTGAAGGACCTAGAGGGGGGCGCGTAAGGGAAAATCAAATGTACAGGGGGTTGAAGGTCTCCCCACTCTTTGTGAAAACTCAAAAGATTTGTGTTGAGACTGTAACAGCTACTGAGCCAGAAAATTCCACTCCAGACTTTGCTTTATTGTCTTTAGGTGATGAAGAGCTAAGTTTCACTCAGAATTGTTCCTCGATCTGTTTGATACAGGACCAAGCTTCATCTTTGCTTAAGTCTTCATTGAATCCAGTCTCTGAGCAACTACTGCAGGAAGCACACATTTAACACCTCAGGTAGAGAAAGTTATTGATATGGGCACTGCCTCCGCTGTCCTTTCTATACCCCTTGTTCAATTGATGAAAGTCATCCAACAGCATGCCAGTTTTAATCTCTTTTTAGAAACCATCTTGACAGGAATTTGGGATGGAAGGGTTACACAGGCTCAAAAAACCACAGTATTGCATCAAAGATTAAGGCCCTCATTATGAACACAGCAGTTTTAACCGCCGTGTTCAGGCCGGCAGTCATTTCATTGACCGCCAGCCCCCATGGGACCCTGCTAGCTGCATAATGGACATTTTGCTGGGCTGGCGGGCGGAAACATTGTTTCCGCCCTCCAGCCCAGCAGCATGCCTGGCCGGGACATTGCCAGCAGCTCCACATGGAGCCACCATCAATGCCTCTGTGCGGCGGGTGCAGCTGCACCCATCGCACAGATCATTGCCCGTAAATCGGGCAGTGACCTGCGTGATGGGGCACAGCACAGGGGCCCCGGAGCACCCCTTCTGCCAGACTTTCCCTGGCAGGGGAACCTGCCAGGGAAAGGCTGCCGGCAGTAGGGATCATTATCTGAAGGGCAGCATTGCTGCCCTGTCGGATAATGATTCCTTCCACCATCAGGCTGCCTGTTGGAGGCAGCCTGGTGGCGGCCCTCCATGTGTCCATTATATGGCGGTTCAGCCCGCCATGCCGGTGGCGGGTTTTTCACCCGCCACCGGCATGGCAGGCTGAACCGCGGGGGTTCGTAATTACCCCATAAATAAAACAGATGAGAACATGCAGCAGATACTGGAGTGAATAAAAGAAGTAGAGCAAAGAGTATCTGATCTTGAGGATTGTTCTCTTGTTTGGGATGAAGATATTGGCATGATCCAAAAAAAGTTGCTGGACTCTCAGAACAAAATTGATTAAATAAAAAATTACATGAGGAGATTGAGCGTGCAGTTTGTGGAGATCCTGGAAAGAACAGAGAATATGGGGGGGTCACAAGAGTTCTCTCCAGTTTATGGAAACATAGATTAAATCACACATCCTCAAGAATGCCCCTTTGGATCTTACCATTATGAGGGTCAATGGGTCTCTGCTCAGTGCAATGTCAGTGTATAATCGTCCCGAACGATGATTGTGATCTTTGAATACGATTACCTCAAGGAGGATATGCTTAGTAAATTAATGGTGGCAACACTTACTTAATTAATAAGAGTTACACATTACTAAAGCATTTGGTTAAAAATGAACACTGCTCAATGTATTACTTTTAGGAATCTTCTTGTCAGAATGACTTCAGTGCTCAGAAATAGTTTCTACTACCTGCTTAAAACAATGCACCTCATACATTTAAATGGAAGCACTTGAGTTGGATTAACTCACCAAACAGCCAATAGTCTGAGATGGTCCAATATATGACTGACAAGGTCTCCAAGCAATGGCTAAATGGGAGCTGACCGACCCAACATCCATGCTTTGTATGTGGTAAACCATAAATCCAGCAGCAGGCAGCTAAAACTAGCAAACCTGACTGAAGTGTGAGAGAGCACATGTTAAAGTGAAGTCAAAGCATTAGTTGCAACTTTTGCTGAAATATTTATTCACTGATCAATCATGAATAAAATGTAATATGTAAACATTTTAGTGACTGGTCAGGGCTGAGAAGAATCAAGGTAATGGTAGGCCAGTTTGTTTGAGGTAGCTGACCTTCATAAAGTAATAAATTGTATCTAAACTATGAAGATGTGACAAAAATAAGATGGAGTAAGTCGGAATCATTTTGCACATTGGTATTAGTTTTTATATGTATCCAACTCAGAAATGTAGAGGATGGGCAAAAATGTTAATAATGGCAATTTAAATTGCTTGATTGTATAAAATATTTTATTCATTATTGTTGGTTACATAGGACTCGTTAGTGTTCAAGAAATTTCTAGGGAACCTATCTCCTATCACGCGAAGTGAACAATACAAAGAATATCTTGCACTATATCTGGGAATTCTTCTTATTAACAGGCCCTGGGCACATTTCATTTATGCTGGCATAAATTTGCTGAATTTCTGGCATTTCATGTTATGATTGTTGTGCAAAGTGCCAGAGATTACACCAGTACATCACATTACATATTTCAGACTTCATATGCATATTCATTTCATTGTGGGAGCACACATGCAGTTTCCCACTGTTGAAAATGCACTAAGCTTGCACATTTCACAGATCCCAACTCTTTGAATCAAGATGTGGAATTCAAATCTGAAATGTTTGTGTCCATGCGTTCCACCAACATGCAGATAAAACCTTTGTGAATTAGTATCAGTGGTTCTCCTCTGTCCAGAAAGTGTACATCCAACATGGTATTGCTCAAACACAGCTTTTTGATCATACAGAGAAAATTCACACTCTTTAGGAGAGTAAAATTATTTTGTAGCTCCTCTGCCATTGTTGGGCTGTTAAGTCAATTTTGTTATCATTTGAGTTATTGCACATTTGAATCAGCATTTATATATTACATCAACTGCACTTTTACCTGGGCAGTTTTTCAGAATCATTAGCTCTGATATTTATTCTTAATGTTGCTTTCAGTCACTGGGGCATAAATTAATTATAATTCCTAATAAATGTGAATATTCAATGCTGCTACATGGATATTAAATAGTCAAACCATAGAAGAGGAGGATGAATTATCCATTGAGTTATTCATTCTGATGTAAGGGCAAGCTTCTTGAAACAGCCTCTGGTTGTTATGTTATGTTCTGTTATTCATTTTATATAGGCCGCAATTGCTCATGGGCGTCTAGGCGCTGATGCACACTACAAAGGCTAAAACTAGTCCGAGTACAATTAATCAGAAAAAAGCTAAGTTGTAAGATGTTTCTTGAACATGAGAAGATTGAACTGGTTTCTTAAGTAACCAGGTAATTGAGTCCGAAGCAAGCAAGTAGATTGTGAAAAATTTCCCACGCCCCCCAAGTAGCTTTACGTATTTTCAGGATGATCACCTTCCTCGTTGACATGGATTGAAGGGACATAGTGGGAATGAACTATGCAATGTTATTTTTCAAGGGTTTTGGTCCCGCCTGGTTTAAAGTCTTGTGGACAATGCAGAGGGCCTTAAAGCTACGTTTTTTTAAAATCGGGAGCCAGTGGAGTTCTTCTCTGGCCTTAGTGACTGAATTTGTTTCTTAATATTTTTCAGAAGCCTAATTGCTGCATTTTGTAGTCTCTGTAGCTTTCTTATGATGTCCTGCTATGCCCCTATATGAAGGACATTGCAATAGTCCAGTTTGGACAATACCCGTGAGGTGACCACAGTTTATTCTGATCATGAGGGAAAAATGGCAAGACTTTGCGCAAGGCTTCAATAGGAAGCAGCAGGACGATACAAGCTGGTTTGCCTGATCAAAAAAATTAAGCGTGACATCGATTTGAACTTCCAAATTCTAGCTTTGGCCATAGTAGTAGTCAAAGCCACCAATAATTGACGCCACCAAGGATCATTCCAAAAGTTTGTATTTCATCCAAAAAGGAGAACTTTTGTTTTATCCGAGTTTAATTTCAAGCAATGACTACTCAACTAGTTGATGATTTCAATCATGTAGCTTCTAAAGCGTAAGGATACCTCCTCCGTATCCCCAATCATGGGCATCACAATTTGCGTCTCATCCACGTAGGCTATGGTTGTAAAGCCAAAGGATCTAATAAGCTTCAGGAGTGGAATCATGTATATGTTAAATAATGTTTGACTCAGGGACGAATCTTGCGGTACACTACAAGGCAATGTGAAAGGTTTAGAAGAGAACTTTCCTATGGCAATAATCAGTTCTCTAGACTCTAAGAAAAAGCTCAGAAGATTCTAAGCC
This sequence comes from Pleurodeles waltl, assembly GCF_031143425.1. Lineage (NCBI taxonomy): Eukaryota > Metazoa > Chordata > Amphibia > Caudata > Salamandridae > Pleurodeles > Pleurodeles waltl. The sequence continues at coordinate 444,982,263 of NC_090442.1, read as the reverse complement.
GTGTCCACAGCACCAATTTCTGATAAACGTCATTTCAAAATAAGGTGGTTCACAGTGTCAAAGGATGCGGAGAGATCTAATAAGATCACTGTCGCTTTGCCACCCTTATCCAGGATATATCTGACTTCCTCTGTAGCAGCGATAGGTGCTGTCTCAGTACTGTGATCTTTCCTAAAGCCAAATTGAGCAGCATCCAAGATGTCATGCTCATCTAAGTAATCAACTAAGGAGTATTCTCAGAGTTTGGCTAAAAACAGGAGCCTAGAGATTAGTCTATAATTTTTTCCTCTTGGGGGTCAAGAGATGTTTTTTTAAGTAGAGGTAAGATGGATGCCATTTTCCACTCACTGGGAAAAAAGGCCCTTGGTCAAGATGTTTAGGCGGCATGAAAGACGATGACATATTGCACTGGCTGTGCACTCTACACAAGTTTGGTGCTGGTACACAATTTCCCTGGCATCCTTGCAGTCAGTGCAGGGCTTTAAGTGGGGCTGAAAAGGTGTAGGAGACTCTCTAAAAGAAATGTGGTCAAAGAAATGTAACTGTCAATCCTTTCAAAGGAGGTTGGTCTATATAATTAAGGGTGTGGCTTACAATATGCAAGCTAAAATTCTGTGCTTAACGCTGAGTGCCACTCAACCAGCACATTGGTGCATCTCTATGAGCTTTCTGTTGAAGCATCAGACATATCACACCATATTGGAGATTTGCCTAAAACAAACCAGACCTATTTACCTTGCCAATGCTTGTAAATACTTGTAAGTCACCCCTTAGGTAGACCTTAACAGCTCATAGGGCAGGATGCATGATATTTAAAACATAGAACATGTAACGTTTTACATGTCCTGGCAGTGACAAACCCTATAAAGTAATTTTTCACTGTGGCAAGGCTAGCCTCCCTTATCACATTTCATATGTGATGACTTCTGTTTGAGAACAGCTAGAGAAATAGTTCGTCCACTCATTTGAACTGCAATTTAAAAACCTTCTTTAATGGTAAAGTTGAATTTTAAGATATTATTACATTTTTATAAAGTTAGCATTTTCCTGCCTAAAGCAATGTGCCTTTCTGGCAGCGTCCAAGGTCGCATGACTGTTATTGGTTCTCCTGTGGTTTTATGTATATTTCTAGAAGTAAGGGGACAAAAGAGCCTTAGGTGTATAACCTAGTAAGATTCTCCATATGACGGCCTAGGGGTTTGTATCCAGTCCTTCCTGACTTCAGAAAATGTGTGCCCTCCCGTATACAAATGCAGCTCAAACATGGTTCTGCCTGCCATTTGTTTCACTAGTTAGGCTGAAGTAAGAACCAAAGGAAATTAAAGAACTCATAGTAACCAACTTAGGGTTAAGCAAAGGGAGCTACCCCACCCAGAGCCTGGGACCTGGAAAAAAAGTGAAAATCTAAGAACCTCTCACCCAGACACTCCTGGAGTTGTAGAGATGCATGAGGACTGCCCTGCTGTCTAAAGTCTAAGGAACAATTTACCTGCCTGCCGTGAATCAAGGACTCCAGAAGGAACTCAAAGGTTCAGTTTACTGACCTACTGTTTGAGCTACAGGGATCCAACAATCTTCCAAAGGCATTTTCAACTGGACCTGCCCGGTCCCAGCTGCTGGAGTCTGCTGGTGTGAATCCTAACTTCCTAATCCCCAAGTGTTGCCACCAGGTCCTGGGCCATTAGCTTGTGTTAGAATATACTCCTCCAACCTTAAAGGTACAAGAGCTGCACTCCAGGTAAAGAATTTGAAACTTTGAGGTCTTTGCCTTAAAAAGAACAGTCTCCAACTTCCCTGTGAATGTGAAAAGATTTTACAGAGGCCAATACAGAAACTGCATCTGACTGCCATGATAACTCCTCAATACAGACCCCAGACCTTACCACACCAATATCTGTGCATCAGCAATAACCATCTATGGTCCTTCACCGAAAGAATGGTCTAACTGCGGTCCAGGAGTTCAGCAACCCACCATCAACGACCCCCTTTACTGATTCAGCCTGCCACCCGACGGCTGCCCTGATCATTGACAATAGCTTCTCGCATTAAACTATACTAAGTTAGAAGGTACGTTTTCTACGAGGATAAAGCTGTTCCCTGTTTCTGACCCATGCTCCATTGTGGTGAGCCTTTCTTTTCAACATTGTCCATGTACATGGTACCAGATGGCTGCAATTGGCAATTTGTGCTTTTAGGTGCTATTTCTACTGAAAATTTGAAAAATGCATATTTCCAGGTTCTTCTTATTGGATTTTTGTCATTATGGTTTCATTTTATTTATTAAAATGTTCTCTATCTGTCTAAATTGGATGGCGGCGTTTGTTGTGTTTTCACTGTATTGATGGTTGAGTGCTACATAAATACTTTAATTAGCCTAACTGCTTTTTGCCACGCTACCAGAGGGTACAGGTTTAGTGACTTTTAAAGTTCACCCTGACAAGGATTGTGATTGTTACTGGAGTGGGGCTTTCATCCCCCTGAACTAATAACCCAATGTCTTACATTATGCAACAGCTTCAAGTCAAATAATCTTTTTAAAAAGTAAACTTTTTAAATATTACTTAGTAATATTCATTTAAAGAGTTTGGTTGCGTGATTTGTTTCTAACCTTTTCTTAAAGTTATGTTACTGGTGTACCAGTGCCAGAAAGCACTACTCTTGTACTCTATATCCAACATGCATGATGCACTCTTCCTCTCACAGCCTCGACTACTGACCATGTGCAATGGGAATTTGAGGACTAATAGTAGCAATGGGTGAGAGGATAATAGGAGGAGATAGGAAGCAAATGCTGCGTACCAACACTCTGACTCATACCACTACTGGCTGTTGATGACTGCAGTTCAAAGTATGTATCTACAAATGATAGGAGGTATCTTAGTAACTTGAAATAAAAGCATTTATCTAGCATCAAGAGCAGAAAATATATACCTTAAAAGTATCTCTATGCAACCAATTTTCTGTGTTCTGGTGTAACGCTGACCTTATTAAATGTGAAGCATATCAAGAGACTAGTACTTTTATATATGCTTACCCAATCCATCTACTCTATTAGTAAGGGGACTGTCTCAGGCTTTGTAACTGTGTGTCGCTGTCTAGGAAGAATGCACAAATCGTAACTGCCAACTACACTCAGTCATGTGACCAGAGACAGGCTACAGGCACCAAATGACTAGGGCAAGAAAATACCAATTTTGTAAAAGTGGCATTTTAAAATCTGATTTCACCATAAGTTAGGATTCTAAAATGTGATTCTAAATACACCAAACTTGATTGATTATCTCTTCCCATTTGGAAATTACACTTATAAAATGTAATACGACATCTCCAATGATATCCTAAGATGGAGATGGGCCTTGCAGTAGTGAAAAACAAATTGAATAGTTTTTTACAACCAGAACATGTAAAACCTGAAAACATATGTCCTACTTCTTGAACACAGTGCACCCTGCCTGCTATCCAGAGCCTACACTAGGAGTGTCGTATATGTATTAAAAAGGAAGGTTTGGGCCTGGCAAAAGGTGCATTGTGACAGGTCATAATAACATTTTAGCTGCACACACAGGCTCTGCAGTGTCAGGCCTGAGACATGAATAAGGGGTTACTGAAGTGGGTGACACAATCAGTGCTGCAGGCCTACTAGTACCATTTAATTTACTGACCCTCTGGCCCTGGGCAAATGCAGAGCCAATTTATTAGGGACTTACAAGTAAACTAAGTATGCCAATTCTACCATGTTTAAATGTGAGAGCAGAAGCACTTTAGCAGTGCTAAAGTGTGGAAAGTTCTAAAGTCAACAAAAAGGAATTCAGCAAAACGTCAAAGGCTAATATTTGGAAATGGCCCCAGAAAGAAGCCTATCTGCCTATCTATCTATCTATCTATCTATCTATCTATCTATCTATCTATCTATCTATCTATCTATCTATCTATCTATCTATCTATCTATCACCTACTGTCGGTCACCACTGTAGGTAGTTATTGTTAGAACCTAGTTTCCATTGGAAAGGTGCTCTTTGTTTTGCAAATGTCTTTGGCATTGCTTGATAAATCTTCGTGAAATTTTCAGAACCAATATGACAGTCGGATCAGCTGCTGACTTGAAAGTTTCTGGGAGATCCGTCAAGCGGATGGTGAGAAAAAGGGGGTCCCAAAATGAGTTTGCCTATGCAATTTCCTATGGGGTCTTTAGACACACCTACAGCCTGCACTGTTGGATGGAATTACACCAATTTTGGCAGAAAGCTAGATCTTGGTGTACAGACTGTGCTTTTTGTTATTTGGTGTAAATCTGTTAGGTAGTTTGCGAGATATTGAAGGAGATATCCTGGAGTCATACATGGCCCTGGGGACAGCCACCCCCCAGGGCCGGTTCCCGCTACCTCCTGAGGTGCTCACCCTTGGGATGTAGCAGTTTTCTTGGAGGGAGCTGTAAGCAAAGCAAAATCAAACATAACTCCACTCCCTGCAAGAAGGAGCATTAAACTGTTCCCACCTGCAGGGAGCAGATTTGTCATCTCATTCCCTGCCCGCTATCATGCAGGCAGGAAAAGAGATGAAAAGATTGCTCCTGCATGCAGGGAGCTGCATTTTCAGCAGCTCCCTGCATGCAGGAGCAATGCTAGCTTCCACAGGAGGTGGGGAGCCAGCTAGAACTGCTGGAGCCTCGAGGCTGTCCAAATTGGACATCTAGGAGTAGTGGGTGCCCTTGGAGAGGCCAGGGCACCCATAAGGATGTAGCAGGGACCTGGGTGATGGGGTCCACGGGGCCAAAATTGGCCTAGGGAGAGAGGCCTGAGTGACTTCTCTTCCATTTAAAAAATAAAAATAATGGCCCTGGGGAGGTGGTGTTCCCTGGGACTACACCTGCCCCCCCCTAAGTATTTTTTCATTATTATCCTGGGGAGTGGGAGGGTCTGTGTGGGCCCAAGAATTTATTTAAAGTAGCCCCTTGGAGATGGTGGTCTGTGGGTACCCGGGGTGTCCACCAATCCTTCCAAATATATATTAAATGTAGTCCCAGGAAGATGGTGTAGTTCATGGTGTAGCTCATGCCTGGGGGAGTTCATGTGGCCTCCCCAACAATTTTGTTAAGGTAATCCCTGTGAGGTGGTAGTCCTGGGGCCCAGAGGGTTTCCACACAGCCTCCCTAGTTTTTTACTGTGTATCCCTGTGGGTTGGTGGTTCCTGGGGCTGGGGATAGGGGTGGGTCTGTGCGGCCCCCTCCAAATATATTTTTTAATGTTGTCCTGAACAGGTTGTGGTCTCCGGAAACCCGGGTGGTCCACGTGCCCTACTAATATTTTTTATTATGTAGCCCTGGGTGAAGTGGAGGTCCATGGGCCCAGGGGCATCCATGCTCCCCCCACATATATATTTATTCAATGTAGCCCCAGGGAGGTGGTGTCCCTGGTGCGCCGGGTGTCTGCACATCCCCCCTAAAAATTATTTTATGTAGCCCCTATTTTTAATTTGCTGTGCTGGGTAAGGTAATGCTTTGCATGGGGTTGGGTTAATATGGGGGTTGGATGGTTATAGGGGGTTAACTGTAGGGCCTCTAAACCCAGCCATTCATGGTTAATGGCCATCCATTGTTTAGGGTTGGGTGGTTACAGGAGGTTGGCTTCAGGGCCTGGTTGCAGGCCAGACCCTGCTGTCTACCTTAACCATGCATGGCTGAAGGCTGTGCATGGCGGTGGTTGGATTACCGTACAGTGATTAAAAAAACATTAAAATTCACTGAAAAACCAAAGGTTACAGGGACGTTATAGTTAGGAAATAGAATTTAAAAAAACATAGAAATTTGCTTAAACCAAAGTTTACACGGATGTTGTAGTTATACTCACATTTTAAATGTACAAAACAATAGAAATTCAGCTGTTATAGTTAGAGTCATTTCATGTAACTATAACTCTTGCCATAAGGTAAATATGACTCACACCCTCGCCATGCACTGCTAATTACCCCACATATTACAACACTGATGACATCTTTTATAACATCATTGATTTTCTATTTGCAGTGACAATATTGATGAGATAACTGTGCATGGCGAGGATGTGAGTTATAATTACCTTAGGATGTTGCTTATTTTAAGGAACTATTGTCTTTTTTGCCAAGTGTTGCATTGGGTGTACATTGTTCATAGTAGATCTTTTTGAATACTCTGCAGTTTATTTCTCATGAGAGTGAGATTGGTACAGGGTAAACTCTCTCCATGGAATGAGTACTGTTTACAGTACCCACCTCTCTACCAATATGGACCTCATTTATCAATGTAGAGTCAGTGACTGCTGAGGGTGATGTAGCAGAAATGTTGGTACTGTCCCTAAAGTCACATTGGTCAACTGAACATGACAATCTATGGATTATATTAATCAAATTACTAATAGTTTAGTATTAATATGGTGCACTGAAAAGCCATATCGATGTGCATTCACTGTAGAATAGGGTATTTACATTGTTGTGCTATAGAATTTTAATTTCATGTTTAAATAATTAATTTGCTTTAATGTTATGTTATTATGTATATTAACAGTCTGTACTAAAACAATAATAGGTTTCATGTAAGAAATATTTTAAAACTAACATGCAAATGTAGAAAATGTACTTCTGCACTATAATTACATGAAAATGGGTATCATCAGTGTAGGCTACTGTAGCAGAACCATTAGAGTCGACTAACTTTACCAGCAGTGCTAAGTAAATGTTAAAAGTATAGGGCTGATTGATGACCCTTGGGGAACCCAACAAGGGAAAAAGATTTCAAATAGAATTTTCCAAGAGCCACCAACAGCTCACTGTCTCTTAGAAAGCAGATGTGTTTATGCGCTGATCCTGTGATCCCAAAATCAGTCAACCAATCAAACAGAACTATATGACTTGCCATGCCAAAAGTGGCATTAGGCTCCGAAAGGACCACTGCTGCTCTACCTCCATTGCCTTCAATTACTCTGATCTCTTCCGAAACAGCAATCAAAGCTGACTCAGTGCTGGAGCTAGAGCTGAAGCCATATTGTGCAATCTCCAAAATATTGTTTTCTTCCAAATATCCAGCTACCTTGTGACCAGCCCTCCATCATGCATGGCCATAAGCTGTGCATAGCATGAGGTTGGTTGAATGCTGGAGTTGGCCACAGAGTCTGGCCTTTGGCCATGTGTGGCAGGAGGTTGAATTTACATAAGGTAATTATTTATTAATATACATTTAAAAACCAGGAAATTCACTGACAAAAACCAAAGACTGAAGTAAAATTATAGTTAGGTGAAATGTTCAGTAACAGCATACTATCTTAAACTCTAAAAATCATTGTAATTCATAAGTTATAGTTATAGTTATCTCAAGAACTATTTCTCGTGCTCTAAAGTAACTATAACTTGTGCCCTCTCCGTGCACTGATAACCACTCCACATATTACATCACTCCTGACATGTCCTATGACATTATTGATAAAATTACTGCAACATTTGGAGTGAATATTTTTATGGGAAAACTGTGCATGGGGGGGCACGTGTTTTGGTTACCTTAGTTACTTGAGATAAATATAACTAGTAAAATTCAGTGGTTTTTAGAGTTTAAAACATTGTTACTGAACATTTTACCCATCTATAACTTAACTTTATCAGTTATTGTACCAATGAACACAGACGCAGATCACAGGAGTTACTCGACCTGGAGATACATATCACAGATCTTGAGGACCAAAGGTGTGGGGAGGAAGGCAATTGGGCTTAGTACAGCAACAATATCAACAGTTGCTCCTGGGTGAGGCCAAACGCGCATGGCAGGCATCATAATGTTGCATATATCAGTGGGGAGATAAATCTAGCTCACTACTCCACCGCTTATGCCAGGCCCCGCTGAGCTGTCGCTCTGACACCTCTGATCCAGGACGAACAGGGACAACTGTCTTGGGACCAGTCAAAGTGGCCCCTAGCTTTACGTCTTATTATGAGACATTATATGAGTGGAAAGAGGAGGTAACAATAAATCAGATAACCAAATTTATGGATGCTTTACCTACCTCCTCCCTGTCTTGGGCAGCACAAGACCACCTAGATGAACCACTTATGGTTGACGAATTATCTACTGCTTTTACGACGTTACAGCCTGGGAAGGCTCCTGGCCCTAGTGGGTTCCCATTTGAATTCCTAAAAGCATACATGCATTGCTTGAGCACACATATCCTGGAATCCATACACGAGGCCCTCTAGGAAGGACGGCTGCCTTCGACTGGAAGCATATTGAGATAGTTGTCTTCAATTAACTGGTTTATGCCCAACAGGACCACCCATCCTCATATACGACAAGCATATAATATCATGGCCCTGGCGGACCGTCAGCACTGTTGTTAGCAGACATGGACAGAGCCTTTGACACAGTGAGTTGGGAATACCTGTTTGCTCTCCTCCAAGGCTTAAACTTCGGACACCGATTCCTGTCTTATATTCGTCTGTTGTATACTGGGCTGAGGGTCTCAGTCAGAGTGGCAGGTGTGGTCTGCAACCGCTTTCCTTTTGGACGAGGGACCAGGCAGGGCCGCCAATTGTCCCCGTTTTGCTCACCATAGCTGTAGAGCCCCTAGCAATATGGGTCAGAATAGATATCCAAGTACGGGGATTTTAATGGCCACATAGTGTATCTGATAGAGTTGCACTATATGCCAATGATGTACTGTATTTTATGACCGACCATGAGACCACGGGCCGTGCTAGTTGCAAATTATACAGATCTATGGCAAGACATCCGACCTGTACATGAATGCTGCCAAGTCAACATTACTCCCCTTGGGCAGACACAGGGTGACCCAACATGGGCATTGACTTTAACAAGGGCTACAGGGGGAGCCAGGTATCTTGGAGTATCCATTGGACCTACTATGGATGCATCCTTGTCCCACAACATCACCCCCGACATCGCAAGTCAAGGAGGAAATCTGATCATGGCCCTCACTACCATTATCGCTGCTTGGTAGATTGCCATCTTTAAGATGGGTTTCCTTCCATGCCTCTTATATCAACTCCAAAACTGCCACTTTCCAATCCACCCCTCATGGTTCAGACAGATAAATACACTTCTACACCAGTTTCTGAGGGACAGTGGAGCACCATGCACTGCCCTATGCACATGCTTTCAATCCACATATTGTGGTGGCATAGCTGTCACAGACGTTTTATCAAGCTATGTAGTGTCTCATCTTCAGGTCATTAACGACTGGTGGTATTGTCCCTGAGATGACCCAGCCAATACTGCTGAATGCTGGGCTATGGGATACGCAATGCTACATGATATGTTATATGGTGGAGAGAGAGGTATTGGCTCTTCCTCCTGCAACTAGAACTGGATTTGGAAACAATCTCTTTGTAGATTGGGTTGGTGGGGGTGGCTGACCCAAGAGACGCAGCTTTGGCGTGGTACCCTATTACAACATGTGACGTGCTTGCTGGGCTTTCAGGGATGGGACCCCATTGGAGTTTTCAATTTGGGAGATGTTATATATGGCATCATAATTAAATCTCCAAGATCTACAATCGTAATATAGGATACATCGAAACCAGTTCTATAAGTACTTACAACTGCAACATGCACTTTCCCCATATCTGTGCAGTCTCTCAGACCAGCCAGAATGTAATCCCTTGGAAAGCAAACTATTGATGAACGATTAACATCCCATTAAAATCTCTATACCAAACCCTAATTAATTAATAATAGCTACACTACACTTCCTGCCTTTCGTACCGTATGGCAGGCTGACATACACAACTTAGATGAAAATGACTGGCTGAAAGCCATGGGAGCCCCCCACAGAATAGCAATTACCTCGCACCTGCAGTTAATTCAGGTGAAATACTTCTGTTGTGCATACCACCCAAGACATAGCCTCTGGGTTATGAGGCTTATTGAGTTCCCTACCTGTATACGCTGCAATGTGGCTGAGGGTACATTTTACCATACAGTTTCGAGCTCCAGTGCCCTGATGAGTTTCTGGAGGGCAGTGGTGTCACGTTTGGGTACTTTCTTGAGTTGGGTGGTTCCCCTCACCCCAAAACTGAATCTCCTGCATTTCACAGAAGGGTTAAGGAGAAACAGATATAAACAAAACATCTTGTTCTCACATTGGCAAAGAAAGACATTGCATGCATGTGGAAAGCCAATGAACCACCCTATCTGGGGACCTGGAGGCGGCGTATGACTTTTGTATGGGTTTGAAGATCGCGGTGTTCAAGGCCAGAGGATGCCCCAGAAAAATCAAAAGATTTGGCAGGGTTGGGCAGTTTACCAAGGACTATATCTAGAGCCAGAGTGTTCACCAGAGTCATTATTGGAGGCCAAAATGGGACCCCGCGAACATTGAAGGTCTGGGTCTTCCAATTTTTATGTTAATTATTTTGGGATGGGGAGGAGGGGTGGGTGATGGGGCTGGAGTTGGTCCACTGTTCATGGTGCACTTGTTGTGTTTATATATTTTATGCAACATATTGTCTTTGGACCATGAAGATCTTTTTCGTTTGAAAACTTAATAAAATTTGTTATGAAAAAAATCTATTTGGTTAAAGTAGCAAATGGGACAAATACTAAGGGGGGGAAAGAATTCCACTCCGCCGGCTGAATTTGTGGAGTATTATCCACTCTGCACAGAGGACAGAGTTCCAAAAAACTCCACAAAGTGACGCCAAGTTTTTCCTCTCACTTGCGCTTGCCAACTTTAAGTGTGAGAGAATTCATGAAGTTGCTCACGATGAGAAAGCTGCCGCTCGCGTCGAGGAAACAGCCACTTCAGTACAAAATCTACTCAAGTGACAGAAAGAAGTTAGCACCCGCTGGCGCTCTGCTTGATGCAGTTTGCACCAATTTTACAGTGTGAGAGAAAGCCCTGGCACTGAAAATCAGCACAAACAGTGCGACTTACCCAAACTATGCCATTTTCAGCACTTTGCAGAGTTCCGCATAGCACAATTCTGTGAACTTCACCCAGGGCTACCAAATAGCTCTTGTTTTTTTCTGAGTTAGGGGCCAACAGATTGTTCGTGATCAAAGAGCAGTTTTTGTGCACACCTGGGATCCAGCCAGCAGAGTCATCACTTATTTGATTAGACATCTTTGGAACAAACCTTCAGTTCCCATTGTAGAAACAGAAGTCTTAGGGATGAAGTAGTGCATACACCAAGGCCAACCCAAACAATTCCAACTACTTCAGTAGATTGCTGGGGCATACAAAATGTGTTAGGTTTTTATAGATGTGGAGGTTGTAGTGTCTCTTGGTTTATCACTAACACACAAAATGTAAAGATATTTCATGGCATCAATCTAAGCCTTCATGAGCACACATACTATTTGAAAAACAAATGATATATACACAATGTGTTGTCCCTGTTTCTCCCTTATGTGTGTCAAACAAAGAGAGAAGTCAGGACTAGAGTTAAAGAACATAGATCCTGGACTTGAATCAAGGAAACAAGGAGCAGGAGTGTGACCCATTACCAAACAACATATCAAAGATGAGTTGGCAATGTATGTTGTAAAAAAAAAGTGAATAGGAGATATGATAAGAAGATTATAAGTCAAGGAAGCCATTTGGCATTCTAAAACTAATAGTGTTACCAACAGACTAAGGGCCTCATTATGACACTGCCGGTCACCGGACCGCCAGGGTCATGGTCACGGGCGGACCGCCGCCAAAGCAGCGGTCTGACCGTAACATTTCGACCGTGGCGAAAGCCCCACGGTCGGACCAACAGCATTGACACTTTTTGCCACCAGATGGCCTGTCAGTGCCGGCGGTCCCAATCTGCCAGGGCAGCGTTAAACACAGTGTTACACTGGGGATATGACCCCTATCTCTGCCTGCATTTACTTGGCAGTTTCACCGCCATGTAAATGCTGGCGGAGAAGGGATGAAAGGGATTCTAAGGGGGCCCTGCACTGCCCATGCAATATGAGCCACCATCAATGTTGTGCGCTTCCTGCTGGCCAGCATGCAGAAACTGTGCTTCTGCCCGCTGGCCCAGCGGGAAATGCGTAATAGGGCCAGCAGGAAGGAGACTACCCTGGCAGTCTCCTAACCTGCAGAAGTTTGGTGGGTGGCCTTTTCCGCCCACCAAACTCCTGATGATGTCCTAAATGAGGAAATGGATTAAGAGTATTTTATTCATGAATAACTGCAAATATCAGGAGTGTAACTGAAAATATTTAAAGTAGTGACCTTGGTAAATTGTCTCTTGCTATTATAATTTCCTAGAACACTCAGAGTAGCAATGTCAGTGTTTTTATTTATATATGTGGAAGACTGTGAGCACAGATTGCTTGTGAATAATATTCAGCCAATCGTAGTTTATGCACTTGTATATATGAATGTGCATTTTCTTTGGTAACATTAATGACAAGTTAATTTGTGTGATATTCATACATTGAGTTTTATTAGAAAAGACACTTTGAGTATAAAGAATAAAACAATTTTAATCACATAAAATGTAGTCCATTAGATGGTACACTGTAGACAAGTGCACTTGGTAGGCTGTAGTTGCAGTGATAACATTTTCTCTAGGAATGTGGCCCAGTTATCCTGTGGGCTTCAGAGCAATGATGTAATGACAAACTGATGCTTTATGCATATCACATGAATCACATGACTGTGACTGACGTACAATAATGACTACTGCCCATGCAGTAGTCAGAAAGTTTGTATATAATGTTAGTGCTAGACATGATTACTCTGATCCTAGGATAACCCATCTACTTACCTCATTAGCAACAACACTGGCCCAGAGGTATTTGTTTTAGCTGGCATAGAAGGAATTTACATGTTTTATGTCATAAGGGGTCTCTCTGTTTGAATAAAAAAAGTAAAAAACACTTAGAACAAGTGAGAATGTTGGAACATCACAGTATATTGTAGTGAGCAGAGATGGCTTCAAGAAATGGGTGCATGATCTTTATCAACTATGATTATATGCTTTAAATAAGACTAAGGCAATACATTTTCAACTCTAGTTTTTACTTATTAAGAAATGCTGTAGGATGTAATCCTTTAGCACACTGTATCACTATTATAATTTATAGATAATAAGGAGCGAATGACTCAGGAATTCCTTTGGATCACAATACTTGGGGTCCATCTGATTAGATTATTTTCAAGCTTTATTTATTGGAGATCAGTTTATTTGCATTTAATTCTTTTTAATTTATTACACAGCAGCTTAATACTTAGGACCTTCTCTTGTCCCACAATACACATTATTTGACCATCTAAATTGAACCTATAAAAGTGAAATATTTTGGTCCTGAATGGTGGACATTTATCCTATGTCGATATAGATTTTTGAGAGGCTCATTATCCCTGGTAATTGCTGCTGTGGTGCTATTTAAATATAATTAACCCAGTATGATTGGTGATAAAGAATTCACAGCACTGGATGAGTTATGTTAAAAATCATTATAACCCTCAAGGTCATATGTCTATAGTGAAAATGTGTATTTTTGCTGGTTTGAGAAAAAATTCTCTGTTATAGAATACTTTATGTGCCTTACACTAGTGTGGTTTTCTTGAGGAAATTAAGATAAATCTGTGGTGACCATAAAATGTTTAAAGAATGCATAATAGGTTTCCAAAAACACTGTATGAAATGCTGGAGTGCTCGTGGAGGTCTTCTTCCCACCTCAGGTTTAAGAAACTGCACGCGCTATGATCAGACACCATACCTTATCCCACCTACACTAAAAGTCGACCAGATCTTTGCACTCAATGAGGAGCAAGGTAATTGGATTAATTTAACACAAATCAATAACATGAGAAACATAAACTAATTTCAAACAGCATGACTAATTTGACCATAATATCAACCTTCAAACTGAATAAAATTTCAAGGCTTTATTACAACCACCAAATCAATTTAACCTAAATGGTGTTCAAAACTAAGTTATAAACATACAAGAAACCAAGAATTGACCAAAATGTCTAAAAAGATTGAGCCAACTGAATACCAATGCTATCAAAGACTCCAAGAAGGTAACACAAATTACCAACTAGATTTCAAAGCGGATGATGGTGACATCTGTAAATCATCAAAATTTTGCTAATAACAATCAGTTTTCAGAGCTGAGCCATCCTTATTTCTAATAAGAATTTGGACTTGCATGTGTGGGGACGGGCTAACATGCAGGCAAAACAAAAGAAAAGACAAAAATAATTTGGAAAAATCATTTAACTAGGGTAACTTACTATAAAAATACACTGGTGTAATCATCTAAGCTGAAAAGGAAACAAGAAACCACATTATATTTTATACTTCTCCTCATGGGACAACAGACAGGAACGATTCATCAAAAAGAGCATTCACAGTTTTTTAGTACCAATAGACAACAGCATCAAGGGCAGTGCAGAACACGAGCTGCACATAGGGCAGGTCAGCAGTTCAGAATGTATTGGACATTTTAGTACTGAACAGCATCAGCAAGTGGGGCAATTAGAAGGGATGACTTTAATACTTCAGAAGATATCTTTGGGTCATAGGTATTGAGGAGAAGAGAGAGCAGTACTAAATTAAGGGTCATCAGCAAGCTTTGACTCTACTTGACTGACTCAGTTTCTCCTTAACTAGAAATGTTCTTACGTATCCTCCAGATAGACTCATCTTGTGCATATTAACCAACATCTAATTAGAATTTTAGACACACATCAGGTTTGCAACTATTCGTGAATATCTCAGGAGAGATGCGTAGTCATCTCAATGAATTCATACAATTCCGCCAAATCATAACTTTTGTTCTCAATTGCAACTATACAAGTCTTTCCCGCAGCTCAAAGGATGATGCTAACATTTTTCATGTGAAATTAGTAAAGCTTCCTGTCTTCTTCGACAGCTAGAACAAATACTGTTACATTTGTTATTTATCAAGACATGCTATCTGTCTTTAATGCAATAGGACATTCACGAACACATCAGCAACCTGCAAATATATTCATATTAAAGGGGAACAGAATGATTCAGTATTTTTCCTCTTCTACTGTAAAAATGAATTTTTAGGCCTAGTCTAGCTAACAAAGACTAAACACATATTAATGCAATTACTAAAAATAAATCCTATTTCACAGCTTACAATTTGAATCAAATATGTAAAGCAAATTATTAATTGCAAGCATTATTCACGGCATATTAGGACACAGTTTAAAAGTGCATTTATTTCTCTGCAGACATGTAAATCATGCTAATAAATTCATTCATATCAGTATAAGTATGTTTAATTCATGTCCATTTAATACTCATCATTTAGTTTAATTTCTACTATTTCCTAAAAAAAAATACTTTTAATGTTAATTCATGTCAGTAGTTCTCTTGAATATGAATGCACATCTTTCATGGCAAAATGCAATGTGAAGTACGAATGGAGGTCACATTGGCCACCATATTTCAAACATGCACGTTTTGCATTTTGTGTTAATTTCTCTGTTAGGATTTTAATTGAAGGTTTATAAGTCATTATATGCTAACCTCTATGCCACTAATGTATTAGTAAAACTTGATCTCTAACAATCCCTCCTTTGACTGCATTTTGTGCTGTCATAAAAGGACATTCTCATTTACAATGAGCCAATTCAGAGTCAGGTAGTATGAAAACACATAGGTCTAGGTCTAGGTCTGCGGTAATTTTAAATTCATTAAATGGTCTTGTAATATCTGTGTTGGATATTTTCTATTTCAGTTTCTTTCCTCCTCTGCATATTCTTTGCTTTTTGCTTCTTCCAGAAATTGTAAGACTTGTAAAATCCAAGTGCACAAATTATGCACACTGTCACAGTCAATAAAGGTTTTAGGATCATTCTCACAAATCCATTCCCTAAATCTCCAAACCAGGTATCTACCATAGAGAAACCCTCACCTACTGTTTCCCAAGTATTTGTCTGTTTCAGGTCATTCAAGTCATTTTTCAGACTTGTCAGATTAGAAAGGTATTTCCTGATCTCTTTTCTGTTCTCAGGTATGTACGTGCAACAATATTGACTCTTTAAAACTTGAAAGACTCTGCTTTTTTTTGCTAAAAGAAGGACTAACACAAGGCGATTCTGTAAAACCATTGAGCTAACCACAACCATTTCCGTGTCGATCAAGAGTATTGTACCTGCAAAATCATTTGTCATCTTATCTAAAATGTTTGATAACTTCCTTATCTTAATGTAGTTTAGTATCACAAATACAGATGGAATAAAAGCTCCAAAAATATCTCCAATAATTTCTGAACTACTTTCTCCACTTTTAATCCTCATCTTAAATCTGTCATTCCTCACTAGATTGTCAATGTTTTCTACTTGGTAGGTTTTTGGAAAAAAACACTCCTAAATAGCATGTGCCATACCAACCTTTCGTTAACCTATAATAAGTGCTCTTCCCACAAATATAATATACACCCGGCACAGCAGGGACTTGTCCATTTAACATAAAGTCTCATACATTTCTTAAACAAAAACATGTCTGTATTCACTGGTTCCTACAAACTTATTGTCAGTTTTTGATTGCAAAGTTTCCCTACATGTTGCCAATCTAAAGCTTAGGGTCCTTGTGTATTAGGCATGTTGTAAGTGGATTTCTTTTTCTACTCATGTGAAACTATGCCTTTATCTATCTTTTCTCTCATTGCTTTTCTTCTGTCATTAACTTGATTAATAAACTCTTTTTCTACTTCTGTGAGAAGACGTGTTAGATTATTCCTGTGTGCATATCCTGTGCCAAATGTTAGTGCAGGTTCAAAGAGCCCACCTACTATATCTATAGTCTTAGCCTCTGCAATGCTGATCAAATGCTGATTAATGGGACCAAAAGAGAAAACGAGGTTGAAGTTGGAATAAAAATAATAAATGTACTCTTGACTGTGCAAACATGTTATCAGTAAGCTAAAACTAATGCCATAAGTCATTGGTAAGTTGTAATATGTGCTACCTTCTTGTACTGATGAAGGAATCTGTGTGCACATGTAACAGTCACGCACCTTCATTGTATCCACATAGTCATACAGCAAACTATGAGAATCTCCCTTTGTGTTATCTAAATGAAGCAATTATTCAGCCTTATGAAACCTATCCTGCTTAGATGGTGTTATTCCTTGCGCTGAAGTTGCTGTGCTTTGCATATATTCTTTCATTGAAACACTTATTCCTGGAATCAATAAAATGCACACAGTCATACATACTATAACTAACCCAATGCACATATATTTACATTTACTACGTTTACCCTGTTCTGGGTTCATGGCTTCTGTAGAAAGAGAGAGGGGGGATAAAAGAAAAAGAAAAATTCAAAATCAAAAGCGAGCTAAGATCAAATCCAAAGTGGCTATGCAAAAAATCTTTCTGTACTTATTTACAACAGTTCTCAATCTTCTAGAAAGTTCATCAAATTTCAGGTAAAGGTTCACAAAAATAGTTCAAAATGTTTGTGTTTAATATGTCATAGTTTAATGCTCACTTATTATCGCTTCCAATGTGTAATGTCTCTGTTGGTCAATATTTCAAAACTCAGTTCAAATGCGATTTCAAGTTTCAGAATGTTTAACTGAATTCTCATGCTCAAAACAAAAGGCCATAAACGTGTTCTCCCATTCATTTGCAATAAGATAGATCCACTCAGGTGACAAGTATTTGCAGCTTTTCCTTTTTGTTCTCCTCACAGCACAAATTTCGTCTTCACTTTGATTCGATTTTTCAACTACTTCTGTTATAGTTGGGAGATTATCAGCAACCATATCAGGTGTGGATGCAGGCCGTTAATCTCAATTTACAGTTCTTTTTTGGGTGCGACTGGGCTCACAACGTTTGCTGCATTGGCTGGAATCAGTTGGCTTTGACTTTGCTCTCCTGCATCTTTATCTGCATTCAGGATGCTTTCATTTTCATCATCTCACATGAGTTCCGCTTCATCCACTTGTTCAGTCCTCACAGCTTGGTTAATCTGAACCCCTTCTTCTTCTTCATTCACGCTTAGGGGATCAGACTCTGGTGGTCATTCTGACCCCGGCGGTAAAATGCACTTACCGCCGGTCAGAAGACCGCCATAACACCGCCGCGGCCGCGGAAACCCGCCACGGTCATTCTGACCCGCAGAAGGCAAACCTCCGAAAATCCGACAGCCACAACCGACCGCCAGACCAGCGGTCGGCGGAAAGGTGGAGGTGACCAAACCTCCACCGCCACGCCAACAGAAATACGCCCATGCCATTACGACCCACGAATCCACGCGGCGGTCATTCAAACGCGGTATTCCATTGGCGGGACACACCGCCGCGGTCAGAATACACACAAACGAACAAAACTCAGCCACATTGGACGATTTGAATCCCACACACCTGATACACATACACACACCACTCCCACACACACAATACAATATAAAACACCCACCCACATCACCCACAAACCCCTACGCAAAAAAATTCTGAAAGAAGGCCAGAGCGAGACACCAGCATCCACAAACTAACAGCCACAGCCACTCAACACCATCACCCACACACTATCCACACACAAAACAACACACACCACCACACTCAACACACTTAACTACACATACTCCACCCCACACATCATACACACCACCCCATGGCACCCCAAAGACAACCCCGCTTCACAGACGAAGAACTCAGGGTCATGGTGGAGGAAATCGTTCGGGTAGAGCCCCAGCTGTTCGGCACACAGATACAATACACCAGCATTGCCCGGAGGACGGAGCTATGGCAGAGGATTGTCGACAGGGTCAACGCAGTGGGACAGCACCCCAGAAATCGGGAAGACATCAGGAAGCGATGGAACGACCTACGGGGGAAGGTGCGTTCCATGGTATCCAGGCACAACATCGCCGTGCAGAAGACTGGCGGAGGACCCCCACCTCAACCCCCACAATTCACATCATGGGAGGAGGAAGTCTTGAACATCCTGCATCCTTACGGCCTCGCAGGAGTCGGCGGAGGAATGGATACTGGTAAGTTGAAGCTTCACTACTGCTTCCCCCCCACCTGCATGCCAAATCATACCCCAACCCTCACCCCCATCCTCGAACCCCACCCTCACCCCCACCCCCATCCTCACCCCCACCCTCACCCCCACCACCATCCTCACCCCCACCACCATCCTCACCCCCACCCCCAGCACACCTATTCCCCGCCAATGTCTCACCATCACAACCCACACATCCCAAAACCTAGGCCTGCATGCGTCCACTAAGCATGGACACCCATCACCAAAGCATGCCCAATGCATATACACATCCCCCCCACAAGCCACCCTCACCAAAGCCCCCACACACGAATGCCAGCACTTGGGGACACGAGAACCCATAGATACACCCATATGCCACACATTGAAACTATAACCATACCTCTATACCCCTGCAGGACCCGACCGTCAACACACCGCGGCGGAGGGGCCAGAATTCTCCACACCCCCCACCCAAGAGGCCGTCAGCGATGACAGCAGCTCTGTCGACCTGGACACCGATGACCAGCCCGGACCATCGGGGACCTCTGGACAGTCGGTTCCCCTCACACAGGCCCAGGCCACTACAGACCCAAACCCCTCTGGGAACACCAGCACAGCTCCCACCCAGCGGGCCCATGCCTCTGTCTCCAGGGCGCGTCAATCTGCGGTGTGTCTACCACTACAGGGCACCCAGGATAACCCACCACCCCAACAACAACAGGGACCTGGGGGCAGTGGTAGTGGGCACACCGGCCAGGGGGCAGAGGCCCAGGGAAACAGGGCAACTCGGAGGGCAGCTGTGCGACAGGGGGGGGACGGGCCCAGGGAACCCACTCTCCACGAGGTCCTCACCACCATCATGGGAGCATACAACCGCTCCCAGGAGACGATGGTGACGGTACTGGCCCGGTTCCAGGAGATCCAGGTACTGCAGGAGGAACACTATCGGGGGTACAGGGAGGACATCAGAGCCATCAACACCACCCTGGTTACCATGGTAGGGCTGCTGCAGGACCTCGTCAACACCAGGGCGGACACTCAACAACACCCAAGGGCCCCTGCCACTAGCCTGGACCAAGAACAGCCAACCACCTCCGCCGGCGCTAGTGGACAGGAGGCCCCCGCACAGCAGCAGCCCACCAGACCCCCACCTCCTGCAGGAGAAGAACCACCCCGCAAGAGGGCCCTGAGATCTCGCAAGAAGACAGAGTAGGATGTCAAGACCCCCGCCAGCAATGGATACCACCTGATGTCATCCCACTGTCCCACATTGTCACCCTGTCCATCCTTGAACTGCCCATGCTCCATCTCTCCACAGGCCTCTGGACAATGCACCTGTGTGACTGTTACTCTGGACTCTGCCATGGACATTCCTTCACCATAGCCCCCACCCACTTGAAACCACCCATCCCATTTTGAGCACTTAAATAAACACCTATTTTGCTCAAAACTATCTGGAGTCTGGCTGTGATTTCAATATATTGTAATTGACATGACAGTGCAAATATGTCCTTGTACATGGTGAAGTCAACAAACAGCTGCCACAAAGCTGTAGTCCATGGGGAAACGAAGCACAGGACTCGTAGTGGGGACCCCAGATCTGAAATAGGGAGGGAAAAGCCAAAACTCAGTCATCATACACTGGGGCAAATAGACAGGCAGCAGAGATGCAGGAGAGTAGTTAACATTTACTAAATTATCTTTGAAATGTTACCTGTGTCCTATTGGAAGTACTGTTCAATGATTCTGTCCCTGTTGTCTGTTTCAGCCCCGTCGTCTTCCTCCTCGTCACTCTCCTCAGGTTCCACCGCTGCCACAACACCACCGTCTCGACCATCCTCCTGCAGGAAAGGCACCTGGCGGCGCAAAGCCAGGTTGTGAAGCATGCAGCAGGCCACGATGATGTGACACACCTTCTTAGGTGAGTACATTAGGGATCCACCTGTCATATGCAGGCACCTAAACCTGGCCTTTAGGAGGCCAAAGGTGCGTTCGATCACCCTCCTAGTACGCCCATGGGCCTCATTGTACCGTTCCTCTGCCCTGGTCCGGGGATTCCTTACTGGGGTCAGTAGCCACGACAGGTTGGGGTACCCAGAGTCCCCCACTAGCCATACACGGTGTCTCTGTAGCTGTTCCATCACGTAAGGGATGCTGCTATTCCTGAGGATGTAGGCGTCATGCACTGACCCTGGGAATTTGGCATTTACATGCGAGATGTACTGGTCAGCCAAACACACCACCTGGATGTTCATTGAATGGTAATTTTTTCTGTTCCTGTACACCTGCTCCCTGTCTCTTGGGGGAACCAAAGCCACATGGGTCCCATCAATGGCACCAATTACGTTGGGAATATGTCCAAGGGCGTAGAAATCACCCTTCACTGTAGCCAATTCGCCCACCTCAGGGAAAATGATGTAGCTCCTCACGGATTTCATCAGGGCAGACAACACTCTGGATAACACCTTCGAAAACATGGGCTGAGACATCCCAGAAGCAATTCCCACTGTTGTCTGAAATGACCCACTTGCCAAGAAATGGAGTACTGACATGACCTGCACCAGAGGGGGAATCCCTGTGGGTTGGCGGATGGGGGACATCAGGTCGGGCTCCAGCTGGGCACACAGTTCATGGATAGTGGCACGGTTAAGACGGTAGGTCAGGATAATGTGGCGTTCTTCCATTGTCGACAGGTCCACCAGCGGTATCACACACGGGAGGATTCATCCGTCTCCTCGCCCAACCCAGCGGACGGTGCCTAGGAAGGACAACATGGAGCACACAGTCAAGCAACCCACAGGTACGTACTCACAGCTAGCACAGTAAACGATTCTCTATGCAGTGAATGGCGTGTCTGAGTGGCTATGCAAGGCCTAGGCCTGTGTGACGCAGTTGAAATTGAGCCATGTGGGCCCTGGAAATGGCGGCTGCCTGACCTGTGAAGTGTGACAATGGGATGTGAGGTCAATGCGCTGGCGTGGCACACCGCGGCGGGCGAAGACCGCGGCGCGAAGTCGCATTGGTTAACATTGAAGCCTATGGGTTTCAGGAGCCAATGGCGAAGGGCGCCGGCGGTGGCGGGACGCACCACCGCGGTACGCACCGCCGCGGACGTGACCACCATTTTCTATCTACTTATCCACTTGCGACTTGAACTTTCACAGGAGAGGACCTATACTGCAAGTGTTGCTGTGACCTCGGTCTGGAAGGGACAATGGCTGCTGCGCCTGGGGAAAGGGCCCCTGCCTTCACTGGAGAGGAGTTGGAGAAACTTGTGGATGGGGTCCTCCCCCAGTATGCGCTACTCTACGGTCCTCCAGACCAACAAGTGAGTTTAATTCAATCTGGATTTGGGGCCACTGGCTGGCTTGGGGGCCTGGCGGGGGGCCTGGCGGGGATGGGGGGCATGTTGGGCCTGGCGGGGGGCATGGCGGGGGGCCTGGCGGGGATGGGGGGCATGTTGGGCCTGGCGGGGGCCTGGCGGGGATGGGGGGCATGTTGGGTCTGGCGGGGGGCCTGGCGGGGATGGGGGGCATGTTGGGCCTGGCGGGGGGCCTGGCGGGGATGGGGGGCATGTTGGGCATGGCGGGGGGCCTGGCGGGGATGGGGGGCATGTTGGGCCTGGCGGGGGGCATGGCGGGGGGCTTGGCGGGGATGGGGGCGTTGGGCCACTGGCAAGGAAAATGCTGACAAACTTGAACGTGGTATTTCTCCCTCCCTGTACGTGTCACATAGGTCCGCGCCCATGAGAAGATCGGGATTTGGCGTGCCATCGCCAAGGAAGTCCGGACCCTGGGGGTCCACCATCGACGGGGCACCCACTGCCGCAAGAGGTGGGAGGACATCCGCCGCGGGACCAAGAAGACCGCCGAGTCTCTGCTGGGGATGGCCTCCCAACGTAGGCGGGGTGCCTGCCGTCAACTGAGCCCCCTGATGTTCCGGATCCTGGCGGTGGCCTACCCTGATTTGGATGGGCGCGTGAGGGCAGCACAGCAGACACAAGGGGGTGAGTACAAGCATTATCTACTCTGTTGTCGCGCAGTGGAGGTGTCTGGGTGGGGGAGGAGGGCTGGGGGTCCCCCTAGGCCAGGGCGATATCTGTAGGCTGGGCACCCCCGTAAGCCCCTGTGTCCCCAGCCACCACCCTCAGTAGTTTGTCAGTACAGCCATCCCTGGGCCGTGTCATCCATGGGTGCAGTTGTCAACTCTAGGCGTGTAGGGCATGTTCCACGGAATGCGTAGCGGACCCCAAGTGCGCAACTTAGTGCAGGGGGCATCTGTGTCTGTCATGTCCGCTAACTGTACCGGAGATCCATGTACTCAATATCCCTTTATTTCTCTCTCCCCCCCCCTTTTTGTTTATCTTTCTGTGCTTGTGTGCATCAGCATCATCAGGCGGAGGAGAAGTGGCATCGGGGCAGGAGGGAGCTGCATCTCACATGGCCCAGGAGGGCCATGCCACAGAGTCAGACTGGACCAGTGAGACGGAGGGCGAGGGGAGCTCCACGACGGGGACGACTGGACCCTGCAGCGACACGGACACGTCCTCGGAAGGGGGCTCCCTTGCGGGGGTGGCACCATCCGTGCCCCCCGCCATTACAGGTACAGCCGCCACCCAGCGCACCATCTCCGCCCTCCCAGCAGCCCCTCAGCGTTCACCCCGTGCCCGCTCTGCCAGGAAGCCGGGCATCTCCTTCGCCCCAGGCACCTCAGGCCCTGCCCCTGTTACCCCCGCTGCCCTCAGTGAGGAGGTCATTGACCTCCTCCGAACGCTCATTGTTGGGCAGACTACCCTTTTGAATGCCATCCAGGGGGTGGAGAGGGAGGTTCATCGCAGCAATGCGTACCTGGAGGGCATTCATTCGGGTCAGGCTGCCCATCAGCGATCGTTCCAGGCTCTGGCCTCAGCACTGACGGCAGCCATTGTCCCTGTCTCCTGCCTCCCTCTACTAACTCCCTCCTCCCAGTCTCCTGTTCCTCTGCCTGTCCCACCCACACCATCAGACCAGCCTGCACACACCTCAACACCCAAGAGAAGCTCATCCAAACATAAGCACCACAGATCACGCAGACATTCACACACGCAACATTCCGATGCAGACATGCCAACAGTCACTACCACCTCTGTGACCCCCACCTCCTCGTCTCCCTCCTCCCTCCCTGTGACGTCTACACTCACACCTCCATTCACCTCACCATCAGCCAGTGTTTCCATCACCAGCACACCCTCCACTCCAGTCCGCACACGTGCAGTCACCACCCCCACTGCCATTTACACGTCCCCTGTGTCCTCTCCCACTGTGTCTGTCACCCCCTCTTCCACACCACACAAACGCAGCCACCCATCCACCCAACAGCCATTCACCTCACGACAGCCTATCCCTCCTGCACCTGCACCCAAAGAGAGCAAACGTGACTCACCTACAACCACATCCTCTCCCTCCACTCCCATTCCCACTGTACCTCCCACTCTCCATTGTCCCAAGAAACTCTTCCTCGCCACTACTAACTTCTTTCCTGACCCTGAGCCCCCCCCTCCTTCTCGTCGGGGTAAGAAGAGCACCTCAGCCACCACCAGCCCTGCAGCCCCCTTGACAAGGGTGCAGGGGTATTGGAGCCCGCCAGCCCGCATGTCTGGATCTTCGCCCAGCAGCAAGGGGACAGCCAGCCCACCCCCTGGGAAGAGGAGCAGAAGGCGGAAGGGGCGCCGCAGGAGCCCGCCTTCTACATCCCCCCCGGACACCACCCAGAGACAGTCACCAGCCACAGCTCCAAAGGGAGGAAAGGGCCACAGGCCCACGACTAAGGAGGGCAAGGGCAGCAAGTCGGAGAGGTCAGGCAGCAGGCCTGCTGCCCAGGAGGAGCCCACAACCCCCATAGCCGCTGCCCCGGGAGGAACCGGCACAGCTGCCCCGGGAGAGCCCACCACCCCCATAGCCGCTGCCCAGGGAGGACCCAGCCCAGCTGGCCAGGAGGGCCCCACCACCCACAGCCCAGGTGGGCATTGAAGGAGCACCATCCCCGCTGCCCAGGAGGGCACCACCAGGCAATGAGCAGTTGGCCATAGACCGGCCGCCGTCTCCAGAACCGCTGAACTGGGCCCCGCCGTCTCCAGAACCGCTGAACTGGGCCCCGCCGTCTCACGCACCGCTCCGCTGGGCCCCGCCGTCTCAAGAACCGCTGAACTGGGCCCTTCAAGGCAAGGAGCGCTGAACTGGGCCCCGCCGTCTCCAGAACCGCTGAACTGGGCCCCGCCGTCTCAAGAACCGCTCCGCTGGGCCCCGCCGTCTCAAGAACCGCTGAACTGGGCCCTTCAAGGCAAGGAGCGCTGAACTGGGCCCCGCCGTCTCAAGCACCGCTGAACTGGGCCCCGCCGTCTCAAGAACCGCTCCGCTGGGCCCCGCCGTCTCAAGAACCGCTGAACTGGGCCCTTCAAGGCAAGGAGCGCTGAACTGGGCCCCGCCGTCTCCAGAACCGCTGAACTGGGCCCCGCCGTCTCACGCACCGCTCCGCTGGGCCCCGCCGTCTCCAGAACCGCTGAACTGGGCCCCGCCGTCTCAAGCACCGCTCCGCTGGGCCCCGCCATCTCAAGAACCGCTGAACTGGGCCCTTCAAGGCAAGGAGCGCTGAACTGGCCCCGCCGTCTCAAGAACCGCTGAACTGGGCCCCGCCGTCTCAAGAACCGCTCCGCTGGGCCCCGCCGTCTCAAGAACCGCGGAACTGGGCCCTTCAAGGCAAGGAGCGCTGAACTGGGCCCCGCCGTCTCAAGAACCGCTGAACTGGGCCCTTCAAGGCAAGGAGCGCTGAACTGGGCCCCGCCGTCTCCAGAACCGCTGAACTGGGCCCCGTCGTCTCAAGCACCGCTCCGCTGGGCCCCGCCGTCTCAAGAACCGCTGAACTGGGCCCTTCAAGGCAAGGAGCGCTGAACTGGGCCCCGCCGTCTCCAGAACCGCTGAACTGGGCCCCGCCGTCTCAAGAACCGCTCCGCTGGGCCCCGCCGTCTCAAGAACCGCTGAACTGGGCCCTTCAAGGCAAGGAGCGCTGAACTGGGCCCCGCCGTCTCAAGCACCGCTGAACTGGGCCCCGCCGTCTCAAGAACCGCTCCGCTGGGCCCCGCCGTCTCAAGAACCGCTGAACTGGGCCCTTCAAGGCAAGGAGCGCTGAACTGGGCCCCGCCGTCTCCAGAACCGCTGAACTGGGCCCCGCCGTCTCACGCACCGCTCCGCTGGGCCCCGCCGTCTCCAGAACCGCTGAACTGGGCCCCGCCGTCTCAAGCACCGCTCCGCTGGGCCCCGCCGTCTCAAGAACCGCTGAACTGGGCCCTTCAAGGCAAGGAGCGCTGAACTGGGCCCCGCCGTCTCAAGAACCGCTGAACTGGGCCCCGCCGTCTCAAGAACCGCTCCGCTGGGCCCCGCCGTCTCAAGAACCGCTGAACTGGGCCCTTCAAGGCAAGGAGCGCTGAACTGGGCCCCGCCGTCTCAAGAACCGCTGAACTGGGCCCTTCAAGGCAAGGAGCGCTGAACTGGGCCCCGCCGTCTCCAGAACCGCTGAACTGGGCCCCGCCGTCTCAAGAACCGCTGAACTGGGCCCTTCAAGGCAAGGAGCGCTGAACTGGGCCCCGCCGTCTCAAGAACCGCTGAACTGGGCCCCGCCGTCTCATGAACCGCTCCGCTGGGCCCCGCCGTCTCAAGAACCGCTGAACTGGGCCCTTCAAGGCAAGAACCGCTGGCCCTTTGGCAGACGTGGCAGGGTAGGATCTATCTCGGGCAGGGCTGCAGGATGTCCTCTGGCCAACTTGCCTCCTCCAGTGGCAGTGGGGTCTGTTATGGACTGTATGGACCGTGGCTTTGCTCTCCCCAGGATGGCCCAGTGGGCAGGCCACCCACTGTATGGACTGTATGGACAGTGGCTTTGCACTCCCCAGGATGGCCCAGTGGGCAGGCCACCCACTGTATGGACTGTATGGACTGTGGCTTTGCACTCCCCAGAATGGCCCAGTGGGCAGGCCACCCACTGTATGGACTGTTTGGACTGTGGCTTTGCTCTCCCCAGGATGGCCCAGTGGGCAGGCCACCCACTGTATGGACTGTATGGACTGTGGCTTTGCTCTCCCCAGGATGGCCCAGTGGGCAGGCCACCCACTGTATGGACTGTTTGGACTGTGGCTTTGCTCTCCCCAGGATGGCCCAGTGTGCAGGCCACCCACTGTATGGACTGTTTGGACTGTGGCTTTGCTCTCCCCAGGATGGCCCAGTGGGCAGGCCACCCACTGTATGGACTGTATGGACTGTGGCTTAGCACTCCCCAGGATGGGCCAGTGGTCATGGAGTCCCCTCGTGGATCTGGCGTCGTGTACTCAAGTGGCTGAGGTGCCCCCCCTTCCCTTCCCCCTGAGGTGCCTGTCCTATTTTCTTTCTGATGCCCCTGCAGTGTTCTCTCCGTGGAGTTCTTGTCGTGGGACTGGGCCTTGCCCCTTTGCACAGGACCCCTGTGATCCACGGACAGTGGTTGGACTACATTTAGTAGCTGTGTATATTTTGTACATAGTTTATTTATTTATTGGGATTACTGGTGTACATATTTCAATATATCTGCCCGTTTATGATCTCTAATTTTGGTCTTTGCATTATTTCGGAGGGGGGTGGTTTGTGGGTTGTGACAGTGATCTGTGGGAATGCATTGATGTGTGTGTTGTAGTGGGTGTGGGTGGGTGGGTGTGTGCCGGTAATCTTTTCCCTCCCCTGTGTCGTAGGTGCAGTACTCACCGATGTCTTCCGCGCCGCCGGGCGTGCTCCTGGTATATGAGCAGGTATAGGAGTGCGGGGATGACCTGCAACTCTGGTTCCATACTGCCGGAATCTCGCGTGGAGTGCGTAGAGGTGAGCGTTTTCCCGTTCGTAGTCTGTTTCCGCCGTGTTCTTATCGGCGGTGCTCCCGCCCCGGAAAAGGTGGCGGATTGGTGGGTCGTGATAGGGTGGGCGGTACATTGTCTGCGGCCTGGCTGTTGGCGGGGACCGCCGCGCTGTTTGTTTGTACCGCCGTGGCGGGCGGAGTGTTAATACGGCGGGCTGTGTTGGCGGTTCCCGCCAGGGTCAGAATTGCATATTTTAGACCGCCGGCCTGTTGGCGGCTTGGCCGCCGCTTTATCACCGACCGCCAGGGTCAGAATGAGGGCCTCTGTGTTTTCAAGAGGACAAGGAACTTTACCTGTGTGACTTGCATGAATCCAATTCGGAAGACTAGCACACTTCACAGCTGTTGCTGTCACCAAGGTTACTTTATACAGGCCTTTTCACCTTGGTTCTAATTAAACCCTTCTCAGGTGCTTTTTGATAAGTACTCATTCACCAGCCTTCAAGCTGTGACACTGTTCTTGAGCTGGTTGAACCATTTCTGCATCAACCTGATGAGATAAAGAGCGAACCACATCAGCCAGACCTTTGCAATAATCCAGCAATCAGTCACCTGTTATGCTCACAAGTACATTGGCAGGTACTGATGGTATCCTAATTGCATGCCCCATAAGGATTTCATGCAGCAACAATCCTCTCTTCTTGTCCGGGGTGCTGCACATGCTCATCAGGACAAGTGGCAATGCATCAGGCCATTTGAATGTTGTTGAGTTACAAACCTTTGGTAATCAAGCTTTCAGTGTTCCATTCATTTGTTCCATCAATCCAGATACCTCTGGTCTGCAACTGCAGTGCAATTTTTGCTCAATGTTCAGTGCTGTACACACCAATTTTATGATTTCATTATTAAAATGAGTTCCTCTTTCTGATTCCAAAGAAGTTGGGAAGCCAAACCTTGGTATCAGTTCCTGAGCAGCAGCTTGTCTACAGTAAGGCTGTCATTTCTACGGGTTGGATAGGCTTCTATCCGAAGAGAAAACACACACAATTACCAACGCATACTTAAATCCATTACAGGTAGTCATTTCAACACACTGAAGTTGCTTTCTGTTAAATGGGCCTCCTGATCTGCTATATGGCTTTTTAATACATTCATTTGTTGACAAGTAACACATCTGTGACATACTGCTTCTTCAATTGACCTAAATCTAGGGTTGTTCCATGTCTGTTTAAATGTCTGAATCATTGTATTTATGCCAAGAGGAACTTGACCATGGTAACATCTAGCCACAGAGGTCAACAAACAATCTGGCAATGCGACTTTCCTTTCACTTGATATCCACACATCATCTTCCTCTCTTTGTACACAACATGCTCTGCTCCAGCTCCTGCGTTCTTCCTCTGTTGCCTCTTCCTGCAATCTCTTAATTTTAACCCAGGTATCAACCACTGATAATAGGAAGATTTGATTTGTCTCACTAGTGCCACTTCCACCACTCCACTCTTTTTCGGAGGGGACACAATGGAGTGCACAATATCTGGCAATTTGGTCAGCATCGGCATTGCCCAACGAGACATAATCATTTGATCTCTGATGTGCAGTACACTTAACAGCTGCAATTTTCTCAGGTAATTGTAATGCAGTTAATAGACTTTGCAGTCTATCACCATTTCGAATGGGTGATCCTGAAGAGGTCATAAAACCTCTCTGGTACCATAACTGCCCAAAGTTGTGCACCTCACCAAATCCATCTGTGAATATTGTCACTTTGATCTCTTCAGATACACATCATGCTCTTGTAAGCACAACCAATGCAGCTACTTGGGCAGAAATCACTCCTTAAAGCCATGAACCTTCAACTACTCCTGAAATGGTACAGACTGCATAACCAACGCTCAGAGTACATTCCTTATCTCTTAAACAGGAGCCATCACCAAATACAATTTGATCATTCTCCTCTAAAGGAGTATCCGGAATATCAGGTCTGGGTTTGGTACATAGTTCATTGAAACAGTCATGTTCTATTTCATTTACATAATTTGGATCATCAACATTAACAGGTAGCAATGTAGCAGGATTTAAGGGTGACCACCTTTTGATAGTAACGTTGGAACAGCCAAGAATTAATAACTCATAACGGATAAGATGACCGCTAGTCAAATATTGGGTTTTGGTTTGGGTCAAAAGGACCTCAACCGAATGTGAGATATGGACAGCTAAAGGATGCCCCATCACAATGCCTTCACGTTGATCAGGACTTACACCAGTGGCATCCAGATTCTTTAAACAGCCGGGCAACGCTGCAGCAACAGAATCCAATGTAGCTGGAAAATTATACCACAGGTCTTTTCACGCCTCCATGAAATTGTGAAAGAGCACAACCATCACGTTCATGACATAACAATAAAACTCTTTTCGTGTAATCAAGCATTCCCAAAGCTGGAGCGCTGCTCAAACGTACCCTCAACTCAGCGAAAGCTTTCATGCATTCTTCAACAAATGGGACTGGGTCAGCAATTTCTTTCTGTGTTAACTTCTGCAGTGGTTTGGAAATTGCTGAAAAATTTGGGATCCATTGTCGACAGTAGCTCACCATGCTCAAACACCTTCTAACATGGGGGATTCATCTGCATAATAGTAACAACTCTCTCTCACAACACTTTCCTTGCACCTTTCTCATTCTGGTGACCCAAATACTCGACTTCCTTCTGGCAATACTGCAATTTGGTAGGGGACAGCTTATGTCCGTTCTCATCCAAATGATTCAACAATGCTGTGGTATCTTGCCTGCAGGCTTTATGTGTATTGGCTGCAACCATCAAATCGTCAAAATAATATACCGAACAAGATTGAACTGGCATGTTTAAGGACTCCAAATTCTTCTTCAGGACCTGATTAAATATGGATGGTGTTTCTGAAAATCCCTGTGGAGTACAACACCAGGAATATACACAATTACCATATTTAAATGAGAAAAGAAACTGACTTTCCTCATGCAAAGGTACTGAGAAAAGTGCTTGGGACAAGTCAATAACAGAAAAATACTCTGCTTCACATGGAATCTGGAATATGATTACTGCTGGATTTGGCACCATGAACAACAGGATACCACAATTTTGTTCACCTTTCTGGACTACGCAGTATTTCCCACTTGGTTTCGCAATCCCTTAGTAGGAGAATTACACAGGCTACCCATCACCTCTTTTAGAACTCCCTGCTCGACAAAGTCTGTATTTCTTGGAGTGATTCCTTCAATTACTTCTGGAGTCAGATTGTACTGTGGCATTCTGGCAAAAGCTGCATTTGGCTTTATGGTTACTTTGACAGGCTCCACACCTTGTATGAGTTCAATATCTTTTCCTTGAGAGATCCAAAACTCTCAACATTACCGTGTCTTATATTTCAACAGACAAGTCTCTGACTGTCATGCAGGAAGTAATGAAATTAGAGGATACACCTCATCAATTTGGCTTGAAGTTTCATAATCACTATTTGTTTTAATTGCTATCCCTTCATGGGTACAAGTGATGGAGCATTTTAATTTATACAGAAAATGTCTTCCTAATAGACTCACAGGACTTGAATCATAGACTACAAATGGGTGCAAATTCCCAAATGTTCCTCTTTTAATAGGGATGTATTCCATGATGGGGTTTGCCAAAGGCTGGTATGTTACTCCTACCACCTGAACCGTCCTTCCAGAAAGGGGCATGTTAGGGACTTCTGCAGATCTGACAGTGCAACAAATTGCTTCAGAGTCAACCAAAAATGGAACATTGTGACCCATAACACTTGCATTCACATAAGGACCACATTGATATACCTCCAGTAAAGCAGCCAATACACATTCTTCTCTTCTGAACTCTCACTCAGATATTCTTGACTCACATCGTCATCACTGGAATCCATTAGTATGTAATGTGTAATTAACTAATTTACATTTGCATTTGCTCTTTTGTTGTGGAATTTGCATTTGCTGTGGGGCCTGAATTTGCCGTTGGGGAAACTGTACTGATTGTTGGATGGCTTGCATTTGTACTGTTCCACAGGAACATTCATATTTTGATTTTGTGGCCTTTGAACTCTTTGATTCTGAATTCTACTGTTGTCAATCATCTGCTCACCACCACCACCTTGCACCAAATTATTTACACTATTATATGAACACTCCCATTTCCAGTGTCCAACATTCCCGAACGCATGACAAGGAAGCTTTTTCTTCATGTTTTGAACATAAGCCAAATTAACATTCAGATCTACTTGAATTCCACAACCTTTACCTCTAAACTGAGGCACCATGTTGCCCTGCTGTTGGACTCCTTGCATTCCTCCTGTATTTAGCATTCCTTGTGTTCCTACATACCTGCTGCCTGGGCAGATTTAATGTACATCACCATCACCTTCTCCTTTAATGTCTTGTGCTTCAATTCATTTTCATCACCACAGTAGTTTGCGTACTGCAGTACTTCATCAATCGGTTTTCCATCCCAGCAAATCAAATGATTCTGAATCATATTGCTAATTTCAGGCTTCAATCCTTAAACAAATATGAACCAAAAATGAATCATATCTATTAGTTAAATAATCTCTGTGCCACTGTATTGTTTAAAGGCCTTGCAACACTCTCTCATAATAAGCATAAACAGACTCCTTAGACTCCCGCGCTATCCTGTCAATTCTCTGGCAATCAACATCTTTGGGGGAAACTCTAGTTTTCAAAAATTCAATCACCTTATATAAACTTTTCATCACCTCTTCAGGCGGCACACCTGTTACTGCATCCCATGGCGGCTCATGCATTGACCATCAACACTACGATTACATTCAACCCACAAATCTTCTGGAACCACAATTTCAAATAAAGGGGGTCATTCCAACCCTGGCGGTCGGTGTTAAAGCGGCGGCTAACCCGGCAACAGGCAAAATGGAATTCTGACCCTGGCGGAAACCGCCAACAGAGACTGCCACTTTAACACTCCGACTGCCACGGCGGGACAAACAAACAGCGCAGCGGTCACCGCCAACAGAGAGGCGGGAGTCAATGTACCGCCCACCCTATCGCAACCCACCAATCCGCCACCTTTTCCGGGGCGGTAGCCCCGCCGATAAAAACACGGCGGAAACAGATATTTCCAATGGAAAACGCTCACCTCCATACACCCCACGAGGAATCTGGACAGCATGGAACCCGAACTACACATCCTCCCAGCTATTGTATTCCTGCTCCTCTACCAGGAGCACGAATGCCGGCGCAGAAGACAACGGTGAGTACTGCACCTACGACACAGGGGAGGGGGGAGGAGAAAATATTACGGGCACAAACATACACGACACCCCCACCCCCACCCTCACCCACTACAACACACACATCAATGCATAGCAATACATCACAGTTACCCCCCCCCAAACCCCCCGGAAGAATGCAAATACAAAAGGAAATGATCATAAAATTTGAATTATATTGTAAGGCTGAGTATAAAATATATCAAACATCTATAACTATATATACATAAATTGTCCTGTCCGATATGTGTATCAGTCATTGTTCGTGGGTCACTGGGCCAAAACACATGGGCAAAGCCCACACAGGATACCTGACTCCTGCGGAGAGAACACTGCAGGGGCATCAGATAGGAAAACTACAGGCACCTCAGGGGGAAGGGAAGGGGGGGAACCTCAGCCAGATGAGTCCACAACGCCAGATCCACGAGGGGCCTCCATGGCCACTGTGCCATCCTGGGGAATGCAAAGCCACAGTCTCTCAAGTCTCTACAGTGGGTGGGTTGCCCACTGTGCCATCCTGGGGAGTACAAAGCCACAGTCTCTCAAGTCTCTACAGTGGGTGGCTTGCCCACTGTGCCATCCTGGGGAGTGCAAAGCCACAGTCTCACAAGTCTCTACAGTGGGTGGCTTGCCCACTGTGCCATCCTGGGGAGTGCAAAGCCACAGTCTCTCCAGTCTCTACAGTGGGTGGGTTGCCCACTGTGCCATCCTGGTGAGTGCAAAGCCACAGTCTCACAAGTCTCTACAGTGGGTGGCTTGCCCACTGGACCATCCTGGGGAGTGCAAAGCCACAGTCTCACAAGTGGATGACAGTCTCCACTGGTACTGGAGGGGGACTAGTGCCCAGAGTGCTTCGTGCAGCCCTGCCCGACACAGATGCGGGCCTGCCCCTTCCGCCAATGGGCCAGCGGTTCATGAGATGAAGGGCCCAGTTCAGCGTTGCTTTAGACAGCGGTGCCCAGCGCAGCAGTGCTTGAGATGAAGGGCCCAGTGGAGCGGTGCTTGAGATGAAGGGCCCAGCGCAGCGGTGCTTGAGACGGCGGTGCCCAGCGCAGCGGTGCTTGAGATGAAGGGCCCAGCGCAGCAGTGCTTGAGACGGCGGTGCCCAGCGGAGCGGTGCTTGAGATGAAGGGCCCAGCAGAGCGGTGCTTGAGACGGCGGTGCCCAGCGGAGCGGTGCGTGAGATGAAGGGCCCAGCGCAGCGGTGCTTGAGATGAAGGGCCCAGCGCAGCGGTGCTTGAGACGGCGATGCCCAGCGGAGCGGTGCTTGAGATGAAGGGCCCAGCGGAGCGGTGCTTGAGACGGCGGTGCCCAGCGGAGCGGTGCTTGAGATGAAGGGCCCAGCGGAGCGGTGCTTGAGACGGCGATGCCCAGCGGAGCGGTGCTTGAGATGAAGGGCCCAGCGGAGCGGTGCTTGAGACGGCGGTGCCCAGCGGAGCGGTGCTTGAGATGAAGGGCCCAGCGGAGCGGTGCTTGAGACGGCGGTGCCCAGCGGAGCGGTGCTTGAGATGAAGGGCCCAGCGCAGTGGGGCTTGAGACGGTGGTGCCCAGTGGAGCGGTGCTTGAGATGAAGGGCCCAGCGGAGCGGTGCTTGAGATGAAGGGCCCAGCGCAGCGGTGCTTGAGACGGCGGTGCCCAGCGCAGAGGTGCTTGAGATGAAGGGCCCAGCGGAGCGGTGCTTGAGATGGCGGTGCCCAGCGGAGCGGTGCTTGAGATGAAGGGCCCAGCGCAGCGGTGCTTGAGACGGCGGTGCCCAGCGGAGCGGTGCTTGAGATGAAGGGCCCAGCGGAGCGTTGCTTGAGATGAAGGGCCCAGCGGAGCGGTGCTTGAGATGAAGGGCCCAGCGCAGCAGTGCTTGAGACGGCGGTGCCCAGCGCAGCGGTGCTTGAGATGAAGGGCCCAGCGGAGCGGTGCTTGAGATGAAGGGCCCTGTTCAGCGGTGCTTGAGACGACGGTGCCCTGTTCAGCGGTGCTTGACTTGAAGGGCCCTGTTCAGCGGTGCTTGACTTGAAGGGCCCTGTTCAGCGGTGCTTGAGATGGCAGTGCCCTGTTCAGCGGTGCTTGACTTGAAGGGCCCTGTTCAGTGGTGCTTGAGACGGTGGTGCCCTGTTCAGCGGTGCTTGAGACGGCGGTGCCCTGTTCAGCGGTGCTTGACTTGAAGGGCCCTGTTCAGCGGTGCTTGACTTGAAGGGCCCTGTTCAGCGGTGCTTGAGACGGCGGTGCCCTGTTCAGCGGTGCTTGACTTGAAGTGCCCTGTTCAGCGGTGCTTGACTTGAAGGGCCCTGTTCAGCGGTGCTTGACTTGAAGGGCCCTGTTCAGCGGTGCTTGAGAGAAAGGGCCCAATGCAGCGGTGCTTGAGATGAGTGTCCAGGTCAGCAGATCCGGCCATGGCATGGATGTCACTCGCCACCTGACATGTGGCTGGCGGAGCCTTCCTGGCCATCCGTCTGTTGGCTTGCGGGGCCCTCCTGGGCTTCAGTACCGGGCCTCTGGGTGTCCTCCTGCACACCTGGGATGGGGCTGGTGGGGCCCTCCTGGCTAGCTGGCCAGCTGCCGGACTTGTCGGGCGTGCTGCCCTTCCCACCCTTCCCTGCTCGTCTGTGGCCCTTTCCAACCTTTGGCGGTGTGCCAGGTGGCACACCACTTCCTGACGGAGCCAGGGTAGGGATTTTTCTCCCTGGTGTCGTTGGCCTCTCGTGCCGGGCACTGTCAATTTTTGGCTGCTTTTCCGGGGGTGGGCTGGCCGTGCCCCGGCTCCTAGCAGAACTAGCTGCCCTTGAGGGTGGGGGACTCCACAGTCCTTGGACAACAGTCTTGATGGGTCCTGGTTTTGTGGTGGCTGAGGTGCTGATTTGAGTCTTATGAGATGGACGGGGTGGGGGAGTTGTTGGAAAGAGGTCAAGTTTGATAAAGAAAAGCAATTTAGAAAGAGAGGGACGGGTAGGTGTAGTGGGTATGGGAGTGGAGGAAGAGGATGTGGTTGTAGGAGAGTGAAGTCTGGTGTCTTTGGGTGCAGGTGCTTGGGCTGGAGGCTGTCGTGAGGTGGATGGCTGTTGGGTGGGTGGCTGCCTGTGTTTGTGTGGTTTGGAAGAGGGGGTGACAGACACACTGGGAGAGGACACAGGGGACGTGTAAATGGTAGTGGGGGTGGTGACTGCACGTGTGCGGAGTGTTCTGGTGGGTGTGCTGGTGATGGACGTAGTGGCTGAAGATGTTGTGCATGCAAGTGTGAGTGGAGACGTCACAGGGAGGGAGGAGGGAGATGAGGAGGAGGGGGACACAGTGGAGGCAGTGGGTGTTGTTATGTCTGCATGTGGATGTTGCTTGTGTGAATGCTTGTGTGATGTGTGGTGCTTATGTCTGGATGAGCTTCCCTTGGGTGTTGAGGTGTGTGCAGGCTGGTTTGATGGTGTGTCTGGGATAGGCAGAGGTACAGGGGATTGGGTCTGGGTGGAGGAAGTTGGATGGGGGGAGGCTAGAGACAGGGACAATTGCTGCCATCAGTGCTGAGGCCAGAGCGTTGAACGATCGCTGATGGGCAGCCTGACCAGAATGAATGAACTCCAGTTATGCATTACTCCAGTGCACCTCCCTCTCTACACCCTGGATGGCATTCAAAAGGGTAGACTGCCCAACAATGATGGTCCTCAGGAGGTCAATGACCTCCTCACTGAGGGCAGCAGGGGTGACAGGGGCAGGGCCTGAGGTGCCTGTGGCGAAGGAGATGCCCACCTTCCTGGGTGAGCGGGCACGGGGCGAACGCTGAGGGGCTGCTGGGAGGGCGGTGCTGGTGCGCTGGGTGGCGGCTGTACCTGTTGTTGCGGGGGGCACGGATGTTGCCGCCACCACAAGGGAGCTCCCTTCAGAGGACGAGTCGCTGTCACTGACATCAGCACGTGTCCCCGCTGTGGAGCTCCCCTCATCCTCCGTCCCACTGGTCTACTCAGAGTCAGTTGCATGGGCCTCCAGGGCCATGTGGGATGCAGCTCCCTCGTGCTCCGATGCCACTTATCCTCCGCCTGATGATGCTAATGCACACATGAACAGGAAGACCACAAGAAAGGGGGGGGAGAAAAAAAGACATGGTGAGTACATGCATAGGCGACACCGTTGGCGGAGAGGACAGACACAGAAGCCCCCTGCACTACGCCGCGCACTTGGGGTCGACTACTCAATCAGTGGGACATGGCCTACAAGCCTATGGACAACAACTGCACACATAGATGACACAGGGCCATGAATAGCTGTACTTGGCACCCTACGGAGGTGGGGGGCGGGGGCACAGGGCCATACATTACGGAGGGGCCTAGCCTACAGAAATCGCCCTGGCCTAGGGATACCCACAGCCCTCCTCCCCCACCCAGACACCTCCACTGCGCGCAAAGTTACCAGAATGTGTTTGTACTCACCCCCTTGTGTCTGCTGTGTTGTCCTCACACGCCCATCCAAATCGGGGTAGGCCACCACCAGGATCCGGGACATCAGGGGGGTCAAAGTACGACTGGCACCCCTCCTACGTTGGGAGGCCATCCCCAGCTGAGCTTCCGCCGTCTTCCTGCTCCAGCGTCGGATGTCCTCCCACCTCTTCAGGCAGTGGGTGCCCCGTCTGTTGTGGACCCCAGGGTCCGGACATCCTTGGCGATGGCACGCCAAATAGCGACTTTCTGGTAGGCGCTGACCTATGTGACATGTACAGAGGGAGAAAAAAAATCATCACCTTCTGCATGCTCGATGTGAATGGCCACCCATCCCCACCCTTGCCATGTGGCACATGCTCTCATCTGTCGTTTGATGCATGCCTCAATCGCTCCCCTCCCCACCATCTTTCATCCACCCGACTCAACACAGGCATTGGCCACAAAGCATGGTCCCAGTGTACTTACCTGTTGGTCTGGAGGACCGTAGAGTAGCGCATACTGGGGGAGGACCCCATACACGAGTTTCTCCAATTCTTCAGAAGTGAAGGCAGGGGCCCTTTCACCAGTCGCAGCAGCCATTGTCTCTTCCAGACCGAGGTCACAGCAGCACTTGCAGTGTAGGTCCTCTCCTGTGGAAGATCAGGTATCGAGTGATTAAGTAGATAGAAAATGGCGGTCACGCCCGCAGCGGTGCGTACCGCGGCGGTGCGTACCGCGACCGCCGGCCCACATCGTCATTGGCTCCTGAAACCCATAGGGTTCAATGTTAACCAATGCGGCTTTGCGCCGCGGTCTTCGACCGCCTACCGCCACGGTGTGCCACGCCAGCGCATTGACCTCACATCCCACTGCCGCACTTCACAGGTCAGGCAGCCGCCATTTCAAGGGCCCACATAGCTTAATTACTACTGCGTCACACATACCTAGGCCTTGCATCAACACTCATACAAGCCATTCAATGCATTGTGAATCGTGTTGTGTGAAAGCTGTGGGAACGTACCTGTGGGTTGATTGACTCTGTGCTTGCTGTTATCCTTCATAGGCACCGTCCGCTGGGACATGCGAGGAGATGGAGGAATCTTCCCGTGTACAGACTGCTGGTGGACCTGTCGACAATGGAGGAACGACATGTCATACTGACATACAGGCTTGACCGAGCCACTATACAGGAACTGTGTGCCCAGCTGGAGGCAGACCTGATGTCACCCATCCGCCAACCCACAGGGATCCCCCCTCTAGTGCAGGTGCTGTCAGTACTCCATTTCTTTGCAAGTGGGTCATTTCAAACAACAATGGCCATATCATCAGGGATGTCCCAGCCCATGTTTTCCAAGGTGTTGTCCAGAGTGTTGTCTGCCCTGCTCAAACACATGCAGAGCTACATAGTTTTCCCTGAGGTGGGGGATTTGCCTACTGTGAAGGGTGATTTCTATGCCCTTGGACATATTCCCAACATCATTGGTGCCATTGATGGGACACATGTTGTTTTGGTCCCCCCCAGCAGGAGTGAACAGGTGTACAGGAACTGGAAGAGTTATCATTCCATGAATGTACAGATGGTGTGTTTGGCTGACCAGTACATCTCCCATGTTAATGCCAAGTTTCCTGGGTCAGTGCATGACGCCTACATCCTGCGGAATAGCAGCATCCCGTATGTGATGGGTGAACTCCAGAGGCACCAGGTGTGGCTATTGGGGGACTCTGGTTACCCCAACCTTTCCTGGCTATTGACCCCATTGAGGAATCCCAGGACCAGGGCAGAGGAACGGTACAATGAGGCCCATGGGAGAACTAGGAGGGTGATTGAGCGAACCTTTGGCCTCCTGAAGGCCAGGTTCAGGTGCCTCCATATGACAGGTGGATCCCTGATGTACTCACCAAAGAAGGTGTGCCAGATCATCGTGGCCTGCTGTATGCTTCACAACCTGGCTTTGCAATGCCAGGTGCCTTTTCTGCAGGAGGATGGTCCAGATGGTGGTGTTGTAGCAGCTGTGGAGCCTGTGGAGAGTGAAGAAGAGGAAGGCAAAGAGGACGACATGGAGAACAGGAACACTGTAATACAGCAGTATTTTCAATGACACACAGGTAAGAGTGCACACCGGCATATTACATTTACTTAAAGACTTCTACCTCTCTACTGTCTGACTTTTTCCCCCAGTGTATGGTAACTGTGTTGTGACTTTCCCTTCCATTTTCAGAGATGTGGGCCCCACTGCGTGACATCTGCTTTGTTTCTCCATGGACTACAGCTGTGTGACAGCGGTTTGTTGGCATCACAATGTGAATGAACATTTTGGCACTGTCATGTCTAATACATTTGTTAAAATCACAGCCAGACTCCAGATTGTTTCTGTGCAATAAGTGTGTTTATTAAAGTGCTCTAAATTGGATGGGTGGCTGCAAATCGGTGAGGGGTGATGGTGGAGGATTGTCCATGGCAGAGTCCAGACTAACAGAATCACAGGTGCATTGTCCAAATGCCTGTGGAAAGTGGAGCTGGGGCAGTTTGAAGTTGGACAGGGTGTCAATGTGGGACAGTGGGATGACAATCAGGGCGGTATCCTTTGCTGGCGAGGGTCTTGACATCTTACTCTGTCTTCTTCCTGGATCTCAGGGCCCGCTTGCAGGGTGGTTCTCCTTCTGCAGGGGGTGGGGTTCTGGTGGCCTGTTGGTCTTGTGTCGGGGCCTCCTGTCCACTAGCGCCGGCGGAGGTGGTTAGCAGTTCTTGGTCCATGCTAGTGACAGGGGCCCTTTGAGGTGCCACAGTGTCCCTCAATGTGGTGACTACCTGATTGAGGGCCACTACGATGGTACCCATGGCGGAACTGATGTTTCTGAGTTCCTCCCTGAACCCCATATACTGTTGCTCCTGCAGAAGCTGGATCTCCTGAAACCTGGCCAGGGCCGCCGCCGTCGTCTCCTGGGAGTGGTGGTAGGCTCCCATGATGGAGGAGAGGGCCTCGTGGAGAGTGGGTTCCCTTGGCCTGTCCCCCCCCTGTCGCACAGCAGCCCTTCCAGTTCCCCTGTTTCCCTGTGCCTCTGTCCCCTGAAACGTGTGCCCACTACCACTGCCCCCAGGTCCCTGTTGTTGTTGGGGTGTTGGGTTAGCCTGAGTTCCCTGTAGTGGTGGACACACCGCGGATTGACGTGTCCTGGGGACAGAGGTATGGGCCCGCTGGGTGGGTGCTGTGCTGGTGTTCCCAGAGGGGGGAAGGTCTGCTGTGGCCTGTGGCTGTCTGAGGGGAACCGACTGTCCCGAGGTCCCCGATGGACCGGGCTGGTCATCTAAATCCAGGGAGACAGAGCTGCTGTCCTCACTGTGGGCCTCTTCTGGGGGTGGAGTGGACATTTGTGGACCCTCCTGCGCGGTGACGTGGCGTTCGGGTCCTGCAGGGGTATAAAAGTATGGTTATTGCTTCTGTGTGTGCCAATGGCGTGCAATGGGTGGGTGCCCATGTACCCCAGTGCTGGCATTCCCTTGTGGGGCCCGGTTGTGACGGTGGTGTGGGGGGGGATGGGTATGTGCAGTGGGCATGCTTTGGTGATGGGTGTCCATGCTTTGTGGTCGCATGCAGGGCTAGGTTTTGGGATGGGTGGGTTGTGATGGTGAAACATTTGCAAGGAGTAGGTGTGATGGGGGTGGGGGTGAGGGTGGGGGT
This sequence comes from Pleurodeles waltl, assembly GCF_031143425.1. Lineage (NCBI taxonomy): Eukaryota > Metazoa > Chordata > Amphibia > Caudata > Salamandridae > Pleurodeles > Pleurodeles waltl. The sequence continues at coordinate 444,941,091 of NC_090442.1, read as the reverse complement.
ATGATTTGGCATGCTGGTGGGGTGGGGGGATGAAGTAGTGAAGATTTCACTTACCAGAGTCCATTCCTCCAGCTACTCCTGCGAGGCCCTCAGGATGCAGGATGTTCAAGACCTGCTCCTCCCATGCTGTAAATTCTGGGGGAGTAGGTGGGGGTCCGCCGCCAATCCGCTGCACCGCGATGTTGTGCCTGGATACCATGGAACGCACCTTCCCCCGTAGGTCGTTCCAGCGCTTTCTGATGTTGTCCCTATTTCTTGGGTGCTGTCCCACAGCGTTGACCCTGTCGACTATTCTGCTCCATAGCTCCATCTTCCTGGCAATGGTGGTGTGCTGCACCTGTGTCCCGAACAGCTGTGGCTCTACTCGTACAATTTCCTCCACCATGACCCTGAGTTCATCATCTGAGAACCTGGGGTGTCTTCGCGGTGCCATGGGGTGGTGTGGGTGATGTGTGGGGTGGATTGTGTGGTGCTAAGTGTGGTGATGTGTATTGTTGTGTTGTGTAAAGTGCGTGCTACTATTGCTGGGTGACAGTGAATTGGGCATCTGGGTGCTCGGATGTCTTTTCTTAGTGCGTGTTCACGAATCTCTAGGAGTGGAGGTTTGTGGGTGATGTGGGTGTGTGGTTTATATTGTATTGGGTGTGTGGGAGTGGTGTGTGTATGTGTATCAGGTGTGTGTATTTGAAGTGTCCAATGTGGTAGTGTTTTGTACAAGTATGTGTATTTTGAGCGCGGCGGTGTGTACCGCCAATGTAATACCACGGTTGAAAGACCGCCGCGTGGATTCGTGTGTCGTGATAGTGTGGGCGTATTTCTGTTGGCGTGATGGAGGTTTGGTCATCGCCAGTTTCTCGCTGCCCTTTGGTGTGGCGGACTTTTGTGGGTGTCGGGATTTTGGCGGTTTGCCTGTTGTGGGTCAGAATGACCGTGGCGGTTTACCGCGACCGCAGCGGTGTTATGGCGGTCTTCTGTCTGGCGGTAAGCGCCTTTTACCGCCGAGGTTGGAATGACCACCTAAGTGTCTAAATGTTAGCACAAACACTGTGCAAGCTTAACAAATCTCTCTGTTTGTTGGTACCATTCCACCGACTTCTCCCTCAACTTTGGGTAATCATTAGTAAATGACAATATGTCACTCCTGCTCCATGGGACAAGAACAAAATTCCCTCCTAAAATTTCTCTCATTGGCATCATTGTTACAGTTCCTTCTGCCACTGCACACCATGTGAATGTGCAGACAGCTTTTTCTTCTGATCTCTTTGCTTTTCCCATCTGCCTTCCCATTTATCCAATGCTCCCCATGTTTGGATGTTCTGAATCAATTCTTTAATGTGAAATTTCATACCAAGTGATCTCATGTTTGCAATATCTCAAGAATTGAATGCTAATCTGTAACGTCTTTTTAACTGTTTAGATTTATTTATCTCAGTTTCATACTTCTCCGCCAAATCATCTAATTTCCCGTAGATCTGTCCTGCATGATATGTAACATCCTTGCACATAAAGTGCATCTCATTTTCATTGTAAGAATTCAGTCTGCCCAACTGAACTGTTCCCTCAATTATTTAATTCAATTCCAATTTTAGTCCAGCCATATTCAATGTTTTTTCTCCTACTGGTGTATTTCCTGAAGCTGACATTCCACATAGGCTATGTAACTAATCTGTAAGTTGTTGAGATGTCAATCATTGTAAACTAATATTGTTACTACTATCTCAAGATATAAGCTGTGGAATATTACATGGAACTCTCATTGCTTGCTCTTGAACCAGCACAGATGAACTTATTGAGCATGGGGGACATGCGACATCAATCAGCAGACCAATTCTATTGCATGTCTGGATAAAACCAGAAGAATTCATAGGGGTCATGGCTGGCACAGTAATGTTCAGTCACTCCATTTCTGCATTTGTTCCAAAAGGATAATTCATTGCTGTTACCAAATTTGGAATCTGTGAACCACTCTAAATATTACCCTGGGCATATAACGTAACAACTGTATCTACTGTCACGGGAACTGTTAATACATCTGGTCCTGACAAATTGATTTGATTTGATGAGACCATTAGTCTTGTCACTTGACCAGTTCATACAAAAGTCTGATTTGACTGAATTGGGGCAACATTCTGTGAAGGTTTTACTGGGGAATACATAGGCATTGTCTGTCTCTAGTTTGGAATTTCTGAGGTGTCTTTACATTAGGCGTAGTGTCAAATTAAGACATTCCTGCATTGTGGATTTGTTGTGGCATAACAGAAAATGTGACATTCTGGGCTATATTAGCAATTGGAACTGTCAGATATACCTCTGGCACCTGTGCTACAGTAGCAGTAGGTACATTGGCAGCTATTTGAACCTAGCTTTGTACAACTAGAGCTGTGGCTATACTCAGGGCTACATTATGATTTACTGATTCAACTGCATTATGTGGTGGAGGATGAGTTTGCAACAGGTGAGTTATGAATTCATCATCTAAATCACTTTTGGTGGATGTTACCCTTTTGTGTTCATTAACTTCTGCTCTAGATCTTCTACTGATTTCTGCTTTGCTTTAGATCTCACACTTCCATCATCTTCCTGTGTGATTGCTGGAAATAATTTTACTGCATGTAATGTATCTGCTCTCCACATTCTCTGCTCGTCATCCCATCTAGTTTGTGCCAACATCTTTTCTGCTATCATTAGTCTCCTCTCGAATTTCTGAGCCTCTTTCTGCCTTTGCAATTAATTCCAAAATGGCAAGTGTTTTTAAATTGTGCAGGTCTAGGAAGGGTTTTCGATTCTTACAACACGCTCCTCAAATTCTGTAATACCCTTAAATTAAAAAATCTGTAACAGGGAAAATCTAAGATAACTTCCTTCTCAGTTATTTTGTACCACTGGTTTACCCAAAGACATGCCGTTTCCTCCATTACTTCAAATGCTGGTGTACTCTGACGTGGAGTAGGCTTACCCTCTCTAACTGGAATAAAACATTTTCTCTCTACTTACTGCATAAAGCTTTGTAAAACATAATTTTTACACTTCTGAACCATCTCATACACCTCTCACATATACAACCTACATGCAAATATTGAGAGCACAATAACCAAACCTGTCTGCTCACTACGGATAGGACTCAAACACTTTGAAAGATGTACGGTTACACTTCTGACTATGGTGTTTGCACATGCGCAAATAAGATTTGACCCACAAATATCACTCCAGTTGATACAGATTCTCCCTGTACACTCAGGATTCACCTAATACCAACCAACGACTCACACACTCAAGGAATCTATTGGTAATGTCAAAAGCGCTCAATCAACTAACACCTCACTGCAGACAATAAATTAACCAAGTATCACCATTCACTTGCACTGTACTTCGGAGTTCTAGGCCACATAAGACCCATAAACAGCGACAACCATGTGGCAATTTTGAGCACAAAACACAATATTTACCTGGAGTATGCAAACTCCCCACTCTCTTACTTAGAGTATGCAAACCTCCTATTCATTTACTTGGAGTAAGGAAACTCACTACTGAATTCACACATTACACTTAAATATTTGGTTATTGTGATGGTACTATAAAGTCCTGCAAGAGTTGTAGGACTACATTATGCCATCACAATAACCAAATATTTTCCTAAATCAGGAGCTCAGACATCTTAAGAGAGACCTATTTAAATGTCTTCATTAGACAAAGGAAAGGAATAGCAGTTGCCTAGTTTAACATTGGAATCAGTGGCCTAACAAAACTGGAGGGGGCCTCCTGGCATAGAACATGGAGGGGGCCCCCGCTGGACTTACCCAGGCCAGATGCTGCGCTGAAGGGGTCCCATGGAGCTCAGAAACCTTACATGTAACAAATAAGACCCAGTTTGGTAAAGGGGTGTAGATTTTAAAAGGAAGCATTTGTTTTGTCGAAGATGATCACAGTCCATTTTCCAAGGCTGAAATATATCAAAAAGAATCCTCTAGTTGCTCCTAAGGGGCAGTAGTGTGGGTTCCACTTCCACTTCAATTCCTACTCCTACTGCTACTGTATTTCTAGACAGCCCTTTTGTTCCAGTTCAATGCTTACGAGTCGCGGCTATACAGAACTAATATGAATAACTAATAGGATTGAATGAATTCTATCTTAACACTCTGAATCAGGTCAAAATCCTTTGCTGCCTCCTATACAATATTCTGACCCGTGCTCTCACATATGGCAGGTCATTCAGTCAAGCAGATTTACAAAGTGTACAACTCTTAAGTGAATGTTTAAAAAATATATTTCCATTTTAAACAAGGTTTACTCTCATTTGATTGCAAGATACAGCCCCTTAATATCTCAGAAAATGGGCAGGCTGTATGTCATAGTTGCAAGGTTAAACATTACCGAGCCAGAATATCAACCATATATGGAGTCAGGTATAGTAAATGTACATGTGCCTTCACAATATTTTGTGAACGATATTCTACCTATCATATGTTTTGTAAGACATTATTTAAAACATCTTATTTTGGCAGTATACCCTTGCTAGAGCACCTTGTCCTTAGTAAGTAAACTTACAAGGTGACGCGTATAGGCCGATTAACCTTTTGGATCACATGGAGTATCCTAGCCATGTAGTGACCAATGTTATCAATATACCCAATCAATTACCACTAAAGAATGATTCATTATTAATCAATTAAATCAACATTTCATGAACAACCATAACTCAATATACGTTTTATCAATTTTGTTTCCCTATTAGTTACAATACTAGTCCATTGGTCAGTTCAAACTGTATTCAATCAACTCAGAATTAGTTCATTAATGACCACTAATAACATAATCTAATCAGAACGTGAGAAAACATATGCTTGAATGCTTCAGCGTAAGCCAGCAAAGATGACTATAACAGCATTAATAGCAGAGTTCAGCAATCAGTTTGTCATTCATTGTCACAGGCAATCGTACCCCCAAAGAACCTTACCTAACCCAGATTAGCATTAGCATGTGGGGCTTCATGCGAAAACAATTTAGAACATGAATTTAGAAAACATCTAGTTAAAAGAAAAACTATTTAAATAGCGCAGTTAGTACCTAGAAAGAAAGGCACAAAAGTTAACAGTCACATTGTCATAGCTACCTATCCAAAGAATGGATCAGCAACAAAGTCAGTCTTCGTCTTCAGGTCATCAATCGATCAGCAATGCATCAGGCTCTCTAGAGCATGAGCCTAATGACACCATTTCAAATCGCGTTTTCTGACATCATCAGTTCATCCCTCACATCTGAAGATTTTTCCCTTTGTCATGACTTTTTATTGAGGTTTCCCAGTCCATCCCCCTAATTTCTAATTGGTCAGTCAATCACAGTTATTACCCTACCCCGGGGTTCTGCAAAGTCGGTCCTGGAGAGCCGGGTCCATGACAAAATTTTAGCATAGCCACATTTAGAAAAATGTAGATTTCTGAAACGTCTTTTTTCTCAGTGTGGATATGTTAAAAACCTGGCATTGACCCGGCTCTCCAGGACCGACTTTGCAGAACCCTGCCCTAACCAATAATGTTTATTTGATTAATCTATGAGTTCTAAGATTACACCATTCTCAGTTCGCTGATTGGTTCACTGTACGATGTCCTTATCATCTGGCTCATCAGGTATCGAAAATGTTGCATCTTCTTCTCCAGTCAGTGTCTCTATTGTTTGAATCCTGGGAAAGTACATCTTGTCTGCTCTACACAACATATGTTGCAATTCGATTCACTCATCTCCTGCCTGTCGGTACATTGCAGAAAATTCTAGCTAAGCAGACTTTAAAAGCGAATGGTTCACGGTCAGTTCAATACATCAGCTGCTCTACAGCGGTAGTAATTCAGCTTCTACATGAGGCCTGGCAAAACTAGGCCACTACTTCGGCAAGTTAGCTCTACATTATAATGCAAAACACACATTATACATCTCAATATGACATACTACTACATTATTTTTGTACATTTTCAATATTTTATGCATTTTTAATCATTTTTGTGCAAATTTGTATAAACTGGCTGTCACTCTCGGTGGGCACATTTTCAAACCTGCACATTCATTTTTCTATGTTTAATTTTCTATTAATTTCTTGTGAATCAAAACACATAACACTCATTAATATTTCTAATTAACATATCTGCGTCAGCAATCCCTCCTCTGATGACTAAATCAGACCACACCTTTCCTTGCCATTTTCACAATTCTATCTCCTCTGTACTTTGTCTCCTCATCAAATCTTCCCTATAGATTCTTTCTCTGTTTTGTTCTTCCCTCCTCTGAATATTTTTAGACCTTTTCATTTTAATTTTGTGATACAATTTACAAGAACCACAAAATCCTAACATGAAAGCAATCACAATTAATATTCCCTGTATGATTTTTAATAATACCCCATTCCAAATGTTACTAAGCCAATTTCCCACTGAAGCAAATCCTTTTCCAATCTTTTCCCAAACACCTGGTTCCTTCAATTCTTTTAAATCCTTACTTGAGTTAGTCAGGTTAGTGAGTTAGGGCCATTGAAACAGAATGGGAAAAACCCTTTGATACATCTGGCCCTAAGTCACTTATCTCCTTACTATTGTTAGGGATATATGAGCAGCAATGCCTAGAGTTCATCATTTTACAGACTCCGCCGTCTTTCGCTAAAAGAATGTCTAAAGCAAGCCTATTTTGAAGCATCATAGCGGCTAATTCAGTATCTATTATGAGAATTGCTCCTGTAAAGTTTGTCAGCATGTTATCCACAATAGTAAACAACTTTCGTATCTCGATCGAATTCAGGATGACTCCCACTGAAGGAACCACCGCACCAAATATATCTCCCACAATAGCAGAAGAGGTTTCCCTCCTCTGTCGCTTATGATGTAATTCAGTCAATTTTGGAAACAACTTTAAGTCATCTATCTGATAAATCTTTGGCAAAACTATCCCCAAATAACATGTCCTATACCATCCTCTTGGAAGACGGTAATAAGCATTAAGTTCACAAATATAATAGATCCCAGGAATCGCAGGGTCCTGATCATTCAACATAAAAGTCCACTTACTCTGAAAAAAACACATGCCTACATTCACTCATTCCCACAAATAAAGTGTCAGTGTATGATTTTGGCCTGTATATCCAAAGCTTCCCTTCATGCAATGCATCTAATGCTAATTTCCCTTGTGTTTTAATTACACTGTAAGCATAATCATTCTTTCAAGTATTTTTTCTAATTTTTATTGTAATGCTTTTCTTATGTCATCAGTATGCCCTATGAAGCTCTTTTCTAAAGGTGTAAGCAAACATGTGAGGTTATACTTATGCACGTATGCGGTTCCAAATGTTATTGTAGACTCAAAGAATCCTCTAATTAATACTATATCATGTTCTTTAGCTATTCTACTCAAATGTCTAATAATAGGAACAAATGAAAACACTAAACTATAATTAGAGTAAAAATACTGTATGTACTCTTGATTATAGAACCCTGTTAGTAGCAGACTACAGCTTATTTCGTATGTTAATGGTAAGCTGTGGTAGGTAACTCCTTCCTCCACTGACAAAGGAATTTGCGTACACACAAGACAAGCCCTTGCATCCATTGTTTCATCATACTCACTCAACAAGCGATAGAAAACATTAGAAGAAAGCTCTCCTTGAGCATTAGTATAATCATGCAAATATTTCTCATCTAACTTAAACCTTTCTAAAGAAAAGGACATAAACTCATGTAGCCATTCATTGGTAGTTGCATACACCCATTCAGGACCTGTGTAAAGCCGACTTGATATTCTCTTTCTTTTCAACCTTCGATCATCACTTAATTCACCTTCACTCAATTCTTCTTTTCTTGCAGTATCTACTTCTTCCTCTATTGTTTCATTTATGACCAATTCTTTACTTTTCCCTACGGGCCAATTATCTCCTTTTCTCTCTCAGGATTGGACTCTTCTCCTTCTCTTTCTCTACGGTGTTTTCTCTTGATGGACTTGCAATGGGCTCAGGAGGAGTCGGATCACCTTGACTTTGATCCATCTCAACTCTTTCCCCCTCTTGGTCTGGCACTTGCTCTGTCTGCTTCTCAACACTGTCCACTTCTGGGAGAACCTCTGCTGAGCTAGGGCCTCCTGCTGTATCCGTTGAGATAGATTCTTCCTCACCCTCCTGTAGTTCTTCACCCTCATCTCTGACAGTGGTAATAGAAGCATCTCCAGCCATCTCTTGTTCAACTTCAAGCTCTCTTGGCTCCTTTTATGGTTCAGGTGCAGCAACCTGTTTCACTGTTGTTGGTGCTCTCAACAACGCTTCTTCATGATCCTGTAGACATACCTCTCTCTTCGTATGACTCACGTGAATCCAGTTTGGGAGTCCTACACACTTCACAGCTGTCGTGGTTGTTAGGACCACCTGGTAAGGCCCTCTTCAGCGTGGCTCTAAACACGTCTTGCCCACATGTTTCCGGAAAACGACCCAGTCTCCGGCTCTCAGATTGTGACCTGGATTGTGGATGGGCTGCAGGGTGGTGGCCTGCACCTGCTGAGAAAAAGAGCGGACCACATCAGCTAGACCTTTGCAGTAATCCAACACCATATCATCTGTACTGTTGACAAGTGCAGTTACAGGCACAGCTGGTAACCTCATTGCTCTGCCCATGGGGATCTCATGTGGCAACAGTCCTGTCTTCCTGTCAGGGGTGTTTCTCATTGAAATCAACACTAGAGGCAACGTGTCAGGCCATTTCAAATTTGTGGCAGCACACATCTTTGCAACTCTTGACTTCAAGGTACCATTCATCAGTTCCACTAGTCCTGGTGCTTCAGGGCGGTAACTACTTTGCAACTTCTGCTCAATGTTCAATGCGGCACACAGTAATTTAATTACTTCATTGTTGAAGTGACTTCCTCAATCTGATTCTAAAGAGATCGGAAACCCGAAACGGGGTATCAGTTCCCTAAGCAATAGTTTTGCTAATGTGAGACTATCATTTCTTCATGTAAGGTATGCTTCCATCCAATGACTAAAGATGCAAACAATCACCAACACATATCTCAAACCTCCTCACACAGGCATCTCAATAAAATCCATTTGCATTCTGCTGAATGGACTTCCTGCTCTTCCAATGTGGCTCAAATTAACCACTGTCCCTTTTCCTGCGTTTAACTGTTGTTGAATGACACAATGATAGCAAACTGCTTCAGCAACCTGTCTAAACTTTGGGTTAAACCAATCATGTGTGAACAGACGAACCATGGCATCCCTCCCAATATGAGATTGACCCTGATAGTACCTTGCCATTTGAGACAACAGGCTACTTGACAAAACCAATTGAACCTCCTCAGAAACCTACAATTCATCTTGTCTTTGTACATATTTCAATTTGTTCCATGAACAATTTTCCTCCCTGTCAATGTTATCTGCAAAGATTTTAATTTTCCCAAAGTGTCAGTTATTTTCAGTGCATAACTTGTACAAGTTTAGTCTTCTTCAGCTAACAGTTCCCACTTATCTTTGAACGATATACAGTTCAATGCGCGAAACCTTGTGACTTTATCCACATATCCATTTCCCAATGACACACAGCCCTGCAACTTCAGATGTGCACTGCATTTCACTACGGCAAACTTTTCAGGCATTTGAATAGCATTTCTCACTGGTGAACCAAAAGAGGTCAGGAAACCTCTCTGTGACCATAACTGACCACAATCATGATCTATTCCAAATCCATACTGGCTATCCATATAGATAGTGACTTTTAGCTGAGCAGAAACATGACTCTAGTAAGAGCTACCACTTCCGCTACATGGGCAGAATACACTCCTCAAAGCCAAGAAGCTTCCAAGGTAGCTGTAATTGTGCATACAGCATATCCTGCTCTCTGTGTCCCTGTATTGTCTCTCAGACAAGAACCATCAACAAAGATAATTTGGTCATTTTCTTCTAATCAGGTATCTTTAATGCCAGGTCTCGGTTTTGTGCACAACTCAGTTACTTCGAGACACTCATGTTCAACATCTTCCTCTTTTTCAATTTCAACATTTTCACTCGGAAGTAAGGTTGCTGGGTTCAGCACTGTACACCAAAATACTCATTTCATATCTAGGCAGCCTCGCACCAGTCAAGTATTGGGTTTTCGTCCTTGTCAGTAAAATATAAATAGACTGAGGGACCATTACAGTCAGAGGATGTCTCATCACCATGCCTTCACACTCTGCAAGGCTTTGATCAACTGCGGTAACTGCACTCAAACAACTCGGTAAGGCTGCTACAACTGGGTCCAAAGTGGCTGAAAAATATGCTACTGGGTGGTTTACGCCTCCATGGACCTGAGTCAAGACAGACAAAGAACATGCATAATGCTCATGACAAAACAATGTTAAAGGCTTTGTGTAATCAGGCACATCCAAAGCTGGAGCCCTGCATAAACTCTCTCTCAATTCAGTGAACGCTTTCATTTCATCCTGGTCTAACACAATGGGATCGGTGACTTCTGTATGAATAAACTTCTGCAATGGTCTAGAAATGACTTAAAAATGTGGAATCAATAGGCGACAATAACCGACCATTCCCAAAAATCCTGACATCCCTGTGTGGATGAGGGACGTATCTGCAATATCGTTGTAATCCTCTCTCTGGATATCTTTCTTGAACCCTTCTCAATCTGGTGACCCAAATACTTCACCACTTTCTGACAATATTGTAATTTCAGTGGAGATACAATGTCCATTTTTCCGAAATGGTTCAACAGAACAATTGTATCATACTTGCACTCGTCCCTTGTCTTGGACGCAATCAGTAAGTCGGCAATGTACTGCACCAAGGTAGATTGGAAAGGCAATTCCAACGACTCCAAATTCTTTTTCAAAATGTGATTGAATATGGACGGTGAGTCAGAATACCCTTGAGGAATTGTGCACCAGCAATATACTCGGTCCAGGAATTTAAAACAAAAGAGAAACTGTCTATCCTCATGAAGAGGCACAGAAAAGAATGCTTGTGACAAATCGATAACAGTGAACCACTCAGCATCACGTGGAATCTGGAACATTATCAGTGCTGGGCTTGGCACCATGGGACAACATTTGACCACCATCTCATGTATTTTTCTCAAATCCTGAAAAATCCGATCCTTCCCACAGGGCTTTTTTAAACCTATTATTGGTGAGTAACATGGACTGCTCAACACTTCCTTCAGAACCCCTTGCTTTACAAAATCTGCAATTATCTGAGCCACTTTCATCAGGACATCCTGAGGCATGTGGTACTTCAGAAGTTGGGGAAAAACTGCATTCAGTTTTATGGTAACTTTGACTGGTTCCACCCCTTAATCAGACCTAATTCTAATGCTGTCAAATCCCTCACTGTCTCTTGTACCGTTCCCTGCAAATCAGGATGGAGCTTTTTCACTGTGAACACTGGGAAAAACTCAATCAAAGGGCACTCCTCATTTGTAGTTTCACATTTCTGGGGCTTGTTCTTCTTCATCATCACTATTTGTATGAATCTCAATACCATCATTTGAGCAAGTAATCAAACACTTTGTTTTACACAGCAAGTCTCTTCCCAGTAGGGATACAGGACTCGAATCAAAGACTACAAATGTATGCAATGCCTGAAAATTGCCAATCACGGCTTGAACTGGATCTGTGATCGGGTTGTCAGATACTGGTTTGCTACCCCCACAACCTGAACTGTTCTTCCTGAAAGGGCAACATTCAGAACTCCTGCACTTCTCACTGTAGAGCCTGTAGCTCCTGTGTCCTCCAAGAATGAAACTCTGTGACCCATAGTCTTTCCCTTCACATAGGGTCCTATCTGATCTACTTCTAAGGAAGTCGCAAGCACACATGGCTCCTCATCTGAACTATCATTCGTCTTTTCACTGTTTATTTCATCCTCACTGTGTAACAGGAATTGGTGCACTGTGTTATTACTACTGTTTTGCCTCTGATCTGTGACCTGTTGAGAAAGCATCATCTGTTGCTGCTCCATTTGGGCTTGCGGTATTTGAATTTGCTGTCTAGGTACCATGGGAACCTACTGCTGCATTGGCTCCAACTGTGACACTTGTGCACAGGGCATTTGCACCTGCCACATGGGCTGATAGTTCTACATTCGATTCACAGTATTCTGAAATTTTCGATTAGGACCCCTTAGTCTTTGTCTTCTCACATTCTGAAATGAATTGATGTCATTACTCTGCTGAACAACACCTTCCTGCACCATCATCAGACACTCCGGTTTCCAATGGCTCACGGTGCTTCATTCCCTTCACATCATTCTGAACCACTACACTATTCAAGTCTGGACCACGATTCTTATTACCTCCACAACCACTACCTCCCATGTGAGGCTGAAACATGATGTTTCCCTGCTGCTGCTGTGGCAACTGCTGTGAAAAATTTCCTTGCACTCCTGTCTGGGCGGCTTTAATCTGCATCACCATCGCTTTCTCTTTCAACTTTTTCTGCCTCAACTCAATCTCATCACTAAAGTATTTCACATACTGCAACACCTCATCAATCGGCGTTGCTTGCCAGCAGATCAAATGATTCTTAATCATCTGGCTAATTTCAGGTCTCAATCCTTCCACAAATCTGAACACGAAATTAAACATGTCTTTCACCTCAATTGTTTCTGTACCACTGTAAAACTATAATACCTGCAACAATCTCTCATAATACACATAGATCGACTCTTTTGCTTCCTGTGCTCTCCTGTCAATTCTCTCTCAATCAATATTCTTGGGTGAAATCCTCGATTTCAGAAATTCAATCACCTTATAATAATATTTCATTACTTCAGGAGATGGTGCACCTGTATTTTTGTCACTCTCCATTTCACTTGTTGGCCAGTCTACACTCCTCTTACACTCGATCCACAGATCAGCTGGAACCACTATCTCTAGTAATGTGTTCAAGTATTCCCCTAAACACTTCGCAAGTTTCACAAACCTGTCTGTCTGTTGATACCACTCTACTGGCTTTTCTCTCAATTTTGGATAATCATTTGTAAATGCTAGAATGTCACTTCTGCTCCAAGAAACATGAACACAATTTCCCCGTGGAATCTCTCTCATTGGTAAAATATTTACTGGATCCTTATCCTGCTGCACATTTTCAGTCAGCTCCAAAGAATCCCTTTTTCTTTTGTCTCTTTTCTTTACCCATCTGCCTTCCCATTTGTCTAATGCTCGCCAGATCTGAGCACTCTTTAGTAATTCTTTAAGGGGTGCTTTTATTCCCGCAGATCTCATGTGTTCAAAATCTTTCACCTTGAAATCTAATCTGTAACTCCTTTTCAAATGTTTAGTTTTCTCTATCTCTATGCCGCATTTATTTCTCTGCCAAGTCTGCTAATCTCTGATGCACCCTGCTCACTTCTCTCGTAATAATTGGGCACAAATATCTCAATTCCGCTTCTGTGTAGGATTCTAACCTATTCACCCCCATCGTTCCCTCAATTAGTTCACCCGCTTCCATGCTTAGCCTAGCACAATTTAAATACTCCTCTCCCTTATGGGCACTCGGTGGGGTATTCAGCTTGTCTAACCATTCAGTTAATTGCTGAGCTGTCAGTCCTTGTAACGAAATGTTACTTTCTTGGATCGGGGGCACCTGCTTTGCAACTGCATTCTGAGTCTGCGGTGTCAATAATTTCAAGTTCTGGCTAACATTTGGTCCTGTCACTGTATCTGGAAGTGCTACAAATGGACTAAGGTCTAGCAAAGATCTTGGTCTGTCAAAAGTCTGTCCCACAGGAGAGACTACCTGAACCTGTTCATTATGTCCTCCCCTCGTTAGGCTCCGGGTCATTGTTCCATGTTCACTTATAGTCGGTTTCGTTGTGCAAATAATGGTACTGCTGGTCCAACAGTAATTGGTAGTGATATAGCATGCGGGGCTGCTCTGGCACCTACACTCTGTGGGAGAGTAACTCCCATATTCTGATTCATCATTGGATTTGTGTCCCTATTACTGGAGTAAATCTTGGCATTACCTGCGGCTGCACTTGGGGCAACAAAATCGGAGTCGGCTCAATCAGAACCAGTATTGGTCTCGGAATCACCTGCTCCGTGGGCACCACTAAGTTCGAAGTTGTTTCCATAATGGGCACATCAGAATATATTCTCTACACCTGTGGAGGTTGCATCTGGGTCTGCACTACAAGAGTAGTAGGCACATTAAGACCACTTTGCACTGCATTCTGTGTCAGGTTAGCATTAACCTGCACCGGACTCTCTGTCCCATTAGTCTGTGTTGTGGATGTCGGATCAACACTAGTACTTGGACCACTCTCATTTACTGTATATGGTGGTGGTCGATCTCTCAATAACTGCATAAGGAACTCATCATCATCCGAATCTTCCACTGCTATTGAGGACTTTCTAGCTCCCTTACTTTCGGACAGACTTTTATTGGTCTTCCTAGTCACTTTCTTTCCTTCCTTCTCATTCTCTTGCGTAATTGCTAGAAACAACTTAATCCTTTGCAAAGTCTCTGATCTCCATACATTCTGAACACAATCCCATCTAGCCTCCACTAGAGTCTTTTCTGTCTTTCTCATCCTCCTCTCAAATTTCATTTGCTGTTGCTGTCTGGCTACCGGCTCCCAAATCGAAAATGCCTCAAACTGTGTGCAAGAAATGCAAGTTCCCATCTTTCTCTGTCAATTTGCACCATTGTTTTAACCAAAGACATGGTGTGACACCTCTCTCCTCCATTAAAATGTAAGCTGGTGTATTCTCTGGTGGTGTAGCCTTGCCTGCACTCGCTATATTATACATATCTCCCCTTAATGCACTTTTTATCGCTTTGAAAAACTTTATCTTTTCTACTTTTTGTTTATACAAAATCAAATCTGGAAGTGACTTTTAATCCCAAGAATCCTTTCACCTGCATTCTCAACTAATTGCCTCTCACTGACAGCTGCCAATCCGTGCGCGACCCTTCTCACTAACCGAACTATCCCAGCGTGGCTCCAATGATGTCACACTCACACGTACTGCGGCTGACAAAGTCTTGTGGCTTGTCCTCCTAAACTTCATTTCAAACAAAACTAATGCAAAATATTGCGAGCACTAATCAAAAACCTGCTGGTTTACTACAGGAAAGGTGACACAATCGATTCAGAGACCTTATGGATTTTTCACTGATGGCTCTTCCCACACTTACAGCTACTCCTTCTTTCTCGGTCTCCCAGATTTGCAGGCAAAATTCGACCTGCAAATTTAACTCTTAACTGATCAATGGGCCTGTCCTGGTGCACATAGGCCTCACCAAATCTCAGTTGAAGATATCTTACACCCACTTGAACTCACACACTGACTTGTGGACCACGCCTGATCAACCTACTAAACCAGGCAAATTACAACACTTAACCAAGTGTCTCATACACTTTCCAATAGACTCCGGAGTCTTGGACAACGCAGGGTCCTTACATCAACAACCACATGGACACATTTTTGATCACTAAGCACCACACACATATGAAGTTTGACTACTTTCCTACTCTAACACTGCGGAGTACGCACACTCTTATTACAACTTTATTTGGAGTACGCAAACTCCCTAAAATCCTCACAAACTTCACAATTCACCTGGAATTTGCATAAGCTGTGCAAGCGCGATCTCTTTCTCTCACACTATCACTAGAACACCTGGAACATACTCAAACAACCATTAACAGGATCCAGGATCTGGTAAAGTAATTTCTGGACTTAAGGGAACATAATTTTCTCTCCAATTATCATTATTGAAAAACAAAATCCAAATCTCAATAATAATTACTCTCAAAAGGACCAACTCATTAAGCTACTGCCATCTCTGGGAACACTCTGTACCGAACATCTATGGCAAGCTCTTAAGGAGACTAACCATCAGTCTGCTACCATAACTGTTAGCTGGTTAGACCTTAATAAGTAAACTTACAAGGGCACGCAAATAGGTCGATGAACCTTTTGATTTGCATTTAAGAAGTTATTACCATAGCTCCAGTACATAATCATTAATCAATACATAATAATTAAGAGTCATTAGTAATCAATAAATCAATAATCAATGGAGTCAGTAATTGTCACGCACCATGACCTTTCAGTCATGAATAACCACACCTTTAGTAAAAGTTTAAAATGTTTATTTCCCTATATTAACAATGCTAAGGTCATGTAGATTAATCTCAAAATCAAATGAAACACATACAAAACCAACACTGGTTGTCCAATGCGGCAGAAGAAACGCAATCTAATCAAAGCTTGAACTACAGCACATTCTAAAGTTACGGTGCAAATCAATAGCAGAGTCAGCTGCATCAACAAGATGAAAATCCATCAAGCATTTGTCTCTATTGTCATAAGTCAGGATACTTAACTAAACCCAGATTAGCATCAGCATGTTGGGCTTCATGCAAACCAGTTTGGCAACACCAATTTGGAAAGATTCATAGACAAAACAGCACAGTTTGTACCTAGAAAGGAAAAGCAAATATGCATAATAATCACATTTCAATTTATACCTATCCTCGTATGGGTCAGCAAGCAGAATCAGTCCTCGTCCTCAGGACATCAGTCAATCAGCAAGGCATCAGGCTCTCAGTAAGGGAATATGAGCCCAATGAGCCAAAATATTGGAAGAATCTCACTCTCTCCCAAAGTCTCCGAAAATCTCTCAAAATCTGCTAAAAATCTCTCTTAAGTCTGAAGTCTTTTCCTTCTGCGGCGTTGTTATATCAAAGTCACCTAAACTGTCCTCTAATTCCCCATTGGGCAGTTAATCGTATATGTTCGCACTCTGTCTAATAAAACTACTATACCAAATCTATGAATTCTAATATTTCTCAGTTCTCCATGTTGTTGATTGGTTCATCTTGCGATGTCCTCATCATCCAGCTTGTCAGGTAACAATATTGTTACAGCTTCCATTCTAGTCAGTATCTTCATTGTTCTTGTCCTGGGAAAGTCAGTCTCACACACATTACACATAAAATGTTGCATTAGCAAGAACATCATCTCCTAGTAGTCGGTTCACACGAAAAGCTTCCGTTATGAGCACATTTAAACAATACAATAGACATTTCACAGTTTAATTCACATGGTCCACATTTTTATTAAACGCTAAGAAATACAGCTTTTACATGAGGCCTGGCAAAATAGGCCAAGATACTCACTAAGTGAAGGCCTACAATCAATAAAGGTAAAGCTCACTTTGTAGCTCTCAATATGACATATTACTGCATTATTCTAACATATATTCAATATTTCATAAGTATTAATCATTGATTAGTACACTTCATTAACATTGGTGGCCATTCTTCGTGATCACATTTTCAAATGTGTGCATTATTTTTCTACATAATTACATTTTCTACATAAACTTATTATTCAAAATATAAACACTCATTAATAATTTTTATTAAAGCACCTGCGCTAGCGGTCACACTGTGGGGATGGCCAGCAAGAACTGCCTTTATACCCCAAGAGTAATCCACAGAGAGGAGCACTGCAAAATGGACTTTGAAAATGGGGCTGCCAGCAGGAGCATGAAAATTAAAATAGAGAAAAACATGAAAAAAGGTTCCTGTTTTATGGAAAAAATACCAAATAATAGAAACCCAAATTCTGAAAGATGTTGATTTAAAAAGGTATTTTGGTAGAAGACTAGTACTATTATTCGACTGTGTTCCATTGCAAAAAGGCCGAACTGAGAGGATTTCTCCTCTTGGTAATTTCCTAAAATATCCAATAGTAAAGAAAGAAGATGGGGTGAGGGGTAAAGTCCAAGTAGCTTGGCTGCAATTTAATTTCCCTTCCATGAATAAATGATGCCAGAAATTATGCCTCAGAGGAATGCAGGGTGATTGAAAAAGAGTAATAACTTTACATATTTTTGCAGACACTTAGGCCCTCATTATGACATTCGGGGTAAGTACCGCTTACCGCCATGCTGACTTCTGCCAACAGTGCGGGTATTATGACCCACACATAGAAATCCGCCACTATACAGACACACACACAAGTCCGCCAGCCCAGAGGTCAGTGATAAAGTGGTGGTACCAAAACCCACACTGTTACGCCAACAGAAATACGCTCACAGCATCATGACCCACGAATCACTGCAGCGGTCATTCAACTGCGATAAACTATTGGCGATACAGACATACATACAAAACAACACCACATTGGACAATTCTAACTACACACACCTGACACACATACACACACCACACCCACACCACTTAAAACACACAGCCACACTACCCACAACCCTTTACGACCCAAAGAATCTGACAACTGAGAGAGAGACAAGCCAGGAGCACCCACTGAATCTGAGCCACAAAACACCATCACCCATACACCATCCACGGACCTCACAGCACACACCCCAACACATCACCCCACACACCCTCACACATACCACTCACACTACACCCATGGCACCACAATGACACCCAAGATTCTCTGAGGAGGAGCTAAGGGTCGTGGTGGAGGAAATCATCCAGGTGGAGCCACACCTCGTCGCATCACAGGTGCAGCAGGCAACCATTGCTAGGAAGATGGGGCTGTGGCGGAGAGCCGTGGACAGGGTCAACGCCACGGGACAGAACCCAAGAACCAGGGATAGCATCAGGAAGAGGTGGAACGACCTACGGGGGAAGGTAAGTTCTGTGGTTTCAAGACACCAGATAGCAGTTCAGAGGACTGGCAGTGGGTCCCCAGCTCCTCCCCACAACTAACATCATGGGAGGAGCAAGTCTTGGCAATCATGCATCCTGAGGGCCTGGCAGGAGTAGCAGGAGGACTGGACTCTGTTAAGTCAACTCTTTACTACTTTCACCCCCTTACCTGCAGGCCAACACATACCTCCATCCCTACCCTCACCCCATCATCCCACCACCTCACATACACCCCACCATCGCAACCCACCCCTACCAGTACCCAGCACTGCATGCAACAACAATGCATGGACACCACTCACTGCCCTGCATGGACACCTATCACTACAGCATGCACAGAAGTGGCAATTACTTAGCCAACCAAATTACAATTCACACAAGCCAAAGCTGCCTTGGTAATAACAAACATAGGGGGAAACACACCCATGCACAAGATGTCACAGGCAGTAACAATACCACTGCATTTACATACCCACAGGACCCCCACAAAACGTCACCGGAGAGGAGGTGCCAGCAACATCCAGTCGACCTCCAGAAGAGGCCCACAGTGATGAAAGCAGCTCTGCAAGCCTGGATCAGGATGACCAACCTGGCCCATCAGGGACCTATGGAAAGTCGATGACCCAGCCACATTCCCAAACCACCACAGAGCCTCCCCCTCAGGAAACACTAGCACAGCACCCACCCAGCGGGACCATCCCTCTGTCCCCTGGACATGTCAATCAGCAGTGTGTCCACCACTAAAGGGACCCTAGGCAACCCCACAAACACAGGACGATCAGGGACTTGGGGTCAGTGGCAGTGGGCACACGGTTCAAGGAACAGAGACACAGGACATCAGGGAAGCTGGGAGGACTGCTGTGTGACAGGGGGAGGACAGGCACAGGGACCCGTTTCCCACGAGGCACTCATCAACATCCTGGGAGCATACCACCCTTCACAGGAGACCATGGGCCAGATACTGGCCAAGCTGCAGGAGACCCAGTGGCTGCAGGAGGGACAGTACCTGGGGATCAGGGAGGACCTGAGGGACATTCACACCACCCTGGTCACCATTGCAGGGGTGCTGACAGACATGGCCAACAACATGAGGGAGGCAGTGGCACACTGACTCTAGCCACACCGAAGAACAGCCCTCCACCTCAGCTGATGCGAGTGGACAGGAGGCCCCGCCAATGGAACAACAGGCCACCAGCACCCCATCCCCTGCAGAAGGAGAACCACCACACAAAAGGTCCCTGCAATCCAGGCAGAAGCCAGAGAACATTGCCAAGACCTCTGCCAGGAAATAGGACTCCCCTGATTGTCACCCTTGTGTCCCACTCTGTCACCCTGTCCACCTTTAACAGACATTGCTCCACTTCCTATGCCCCCTTGGACAATGCACCTGTGATACCAATTAGCTGGACTCTATCCTGGAAATTTCTCCACCATCAACCCAGCCCATTGCAATACCCCTACACATATTATCACAGAAATAAACACCCTTGGAACAAATACAAGTATTGAGTCTGTCAATTGATTGAAATATGTATTAGTTGAACAAGCTGTAAACATTGCAATTCAAATGTACAGTTATATTTACATAGGTATGACCTGTAGTGGGCAGCAGTAAACACACCTAGGAGCCAGAGTGAGGCACAGATATCTGAAAATAGAGATGCCAAAGGGGACAGTAAGTGGCCATAGAAATAGGTAAATCAGGCTGCCATGTACAATGTCCAACACAAAACTGCAATGGAAGGTGAAGTTACAGTGTCTTACCGGTGTGTTACTGGAAGTACTGTTGAATTATTGTAGTTCTGTTGTCCACATCCGCTTCCTCTGCCTCCTCTTCGTCACTTGTCCTTAGGCTCTACCGCTGCCATACGACCATCCCTAGGCTCATCCTCCTACAGAAAAGGCACCTGGCATCTCAAGGCCAGGTTGTGCAACATGCAACGATGATCTGGCACACCTTCTTAAGTGAGTAGTACAGGGATCCACCTGTCAGATGGAGGCACCTGAATCTGGCCTCCAGGAGGCCAAAGGTGCGCTCAATGATCCTCCTTGTTCGCCCATGTGCCTCATTGTAACGTTGCTCTGCCCTTGTCCTGGCATTCCTCACTGGGGTCAGTAGCCATGAGAGGTTGGGGTAACCAGAGTCACCTGTAAATATCGAGGGATACCTGTTAGCCACGCACTCACCCTTAGGGCCAACCCCACACCCATATACCTACATCAACTGGGTGGGGACCATGGTCTCACCTATTAGGTGCCTCTTGAGTTGAGAAATCACATATGGGATGCTGCTATTCCTCAAGATAAAGGCATCATGCACAGAGCCAGGATACTTTGCATTGACAAGGGAGATGTACTGGTCCGCCAAACACACCATCTGCACATTCAGAGAGTGAAAGCTCTTTTGATTTCTGAACACGTGTTCATTTCTCCAGTGGGGGGACAAAGTCAATATGTGTACCATCAATGGCACCAGTGATGTTGGGGATATGTCCCAGTGCATAGAAGCCGGACTTCACTGTGGCCAAATCCTCCACCTGGGATGAGATGTAGCTGCACATGTGTTTCATCAGGGCAGACAACACTCTGGCCAGCACATTTGAGAACATAGGCTGTGACATCCCTGTGAGAAACTGGGGCTGATTGCAGAGGCCCCCTAACTTTTTGCCACCATTTTCCACTTTATGCTGGTGTTTTCATGACTCTGATGGTGCCCTGGGTACTGCTAACCAGTCCCAGGGCCTGTGCTCTGTGTAAAATGGATATGCAAATTAGGCTAATTATAATTGGCTAAGTTAACCTACCTATAAGTCCCTAGTATATGGTAGGGCATGTAGGTTTAGGGACCACAGCATAGGTGGTGCACACCTAGGTGCATTGCTGAGGTGCCCAGTGTCATTTTAAAAGCAAGCCTGCCTTGCTGGCTGCTTTTAAATTAAAGTTATATGCAAATTCGACTTTGGAATTAAAGGTACTTCCAAAGTCTTAAACTACCTTATTTTTACATATAAGTCACCCCTAAGGTGTGCCCTATGTGCCCCTAGGGCTGGGTGCCATGTAACTATAAGCAGGGACTTTATAAAAATAGATTTATAAGCCCTGGTGAGGTAAAAACAGCCAAATTCGTTTTTCCCTCATTGAAGTAAATGGCCTTCATAGGCTAGAATGGGCAGACTTTATTTAAAATTTTAAAGTCTCCTTAAATGTTACATACCAAGAATTTGGTATCAAATTGATTGTTATAATAAATCCCACAACTTCCAGTTGTTGGATTTAATATAACTAGTGCAGGTAAAAAGTTTAGACTTTACCTAAAAAGTTGCCAATTTCAGCTCTGCATTGTTTTTGCTGCTGTGCTCTGATTGGCCAGCCTGCAGCAGCTTCTGCCAGGCTACTTTAATGAGGTGTGAAGTGGCCTGACTTCACACAAAGGAATGTGCTTGGGGGAGAGAATCTCCCCTCAGCAGATGGTGAGGCAGGAAGGGGGAGGGCTGCCAAACTGGTCTTCAAAGGCAGAGAAGGACATCTGGAGCACCCAACAACACCCCCACATCCTGCAACCCCAGACAGCTAGGTGCCCCCTTGATTAGATTAGGAGAGGGCAGGAGAGGGGTGTGTTTATGATTTTTAGCCACACCAGTGGGTGGGCTCAGCCAGATCTCTCCTCCAAAAATCAGATTCATCCATTTTGGATTTTTAGAGACTGTTGCCTTCTGGGATGGATTTTTGCCACACTTCCCAGGAAGTGGTCATCACAGGGGGACGACCCTGTCCCTGATTGGAGAACCAGGGCCCCCCTGCTTTTCACCCAGGAGCAAGGATAAAACTGGCAGACCTGCACCCACGCCTCAGATCCCCACCAAATTTCAAGAAGAAAGAACTACAAGGAGAAGAAGGACTGCCCTGCTGGACCCCTGGCCTGCACCTGGACCCTGCACTCAGAAAGACTGCACCAGCTGCACACTTGGGCTTCACCACAAGAAGGACTTTGCCTGGCTTCCACTGGTTCAAGGAGGGACTCCCTGTTTGCTACAGGTGAAAAATTGCTAACCAGAGTCCCCTGCACCAACTCCTGAAAAAGTGACCAGCTGACCACTGTCCAGTGGCCAAAAAGGAGTTTGCGCCAGGTGCACTCTGGGAGTTGAAGTCCGCACTTCCCAAGGACCATCACAGAACTTCTGGACCCTTGGGGTGAGCTGTGGACCCCAAAAGAACCTTAAAAGAACATCTGGGTGAAGCCCCAGAAGTTTGGAAAAGATTGGAGAAATTTTGGAAAAAAGCTCCATAAAGTGACCGACCCGACGCGGAAATTCTAGCCGGCTTGCCTCAACCGCGACCCGGCCTGACTTCGTGGTTCGTCCCGGTAAAGAAAAACATCCAAAAAAAAGACTAAGTCCGAACGTAAAAAGTTGACCGGGACCTTCCAGCCATCGTATCCGAGAAGGGCTCCACGGACGTCGGATCAAGATCCAGGTTTACCCCGGTCGAAGGATTTTCATCTCGAAAAAACGACTAAGTCCGAAGGTAAAAATCACCACCGAGGAAACCGACTTCGCGTATCCGGACAAGGGCTCCAGGAGGTCGGATCCAACTGGCAGGTTCGTCCCGGGGAAGAAAAACATCAAAAAAGAGACTAAGTCAGAAGGTAACTTTTTAACCGAGGCCTCCCGCGACCTGTAGCCGAGCAGGGCTCCATCGCGGTCGGCCTGAAAGTTTGACTTTGCCCCGGTCCTGGTGCAACCAGATGACCCGATTGGCGCTTTTTGTTTCTAAGCGCTAGAAAATAATAATACTTTAAAAATTCATATCTCCGGTTCCCCTGAACCGATTTTATTCGTTTTTGTGTCATTTTAAAGATAAAAATATAAGCTATTTTTATAAATTGGTTTTGGATTTTTAAACTGTTTCCTGTGTTTTATTTAATTACTGTTTTTTGATATTTGAATGCTTTACACTTTGTCTCCTAAGTTAAGCCTTGACGCTCGATGCCAAGCTACCAAGGGTAGAGCTGGGATTAATTTACTGAGACCTAACTGTACTTTTGTGGAGGTTTGTGGCTTGTTGCTAGGTGTAGGTACCTACCTGCCCTACCAATAACCCATTTTCCAACATAATTGGAAGCAGCGACGGGATCCTGTACTTGTGTTCAATATCACGTTACAGTTTTAGATAAAACAAATTAAAAATCCTTTAAATTGTCCTAGTGCAAAAATTGTTTTTAATTTTTAATTTTTAATTTTTTTTTTTTATTAATTTGGATTAATTTCAATTATTGAATTTTTGTAATTTTTCTAAATTCTTGTTACCAATTTTTGCAAAAAGTTTTTGTTGACACAAAACTAGGGAACCATGGAGCTTGATCTGGCTAGCCTACCCACACTGACAGTAGTCCAGCTTAGGGGGTTGTGTATTGAGAGGGGTTTGCCTGCAACCCCTGATCTCAGGAAGCAAATCCTGATTAAATCCCTGACAGCATGGGCTGAGGCCCAAGAGGTAGAGACAGAGGAAGCTCCAGAGGAGGAAGAAAAAGAGGAAGATGCTAACTCTAACCACTCAGGGGAGGGAAGGCATCAGACCCCAAGTGAGGAAGAGGAGGAACGGTCCTCACTGGACACAGTCACTAGGCGCAGACCCAAAGCTAGTGGTAGGAAGAGGGTCCTTTCAGGAGGAGAGAACCCATCCATCAGGGAAAGAGAGCTGGAAGCCCAGCTAGCCTACATAGCTTTGGAAGCAGAGAAGCTGGCCCTAGAAAAGAAAAAGTGGGCATACAAAGAAAAAAGAGATGGAAGCAGCGATAAAGAAGCTGAGGTGTCCATGGGTGGGGGAGTTTGCCCCAGATTACCCAAGGGGGTGGTCCCTGCTTATGTAGAGGGGGATGACATAGATAAGTGGCTGGAGGCCTTTGAGAGGGCACTCCAAATGAGAAGGGTTAGGCCTCAATACTGGGGTTCCCTTTTGTGGGAGTTGGTCCCCAACTCAGGGAGGGATAGGCTTCTGACCATAAGGGGGGAGGAGGCAGATTCATACCCTAGTATGAAGAGGTGCTTAGCCAAGAAGTTTGGTCTGACCCCAGAGCAATATAGAATGAAGTTCAGGGACACCCAGAAGGTCAGTACCCAGTCTTGGGTTGACTTTGTGGACATTTCACTAAAGGCACTGGAGGGCTGGATTATTGGCAACAAAGTTAATACTTATGAGGGGTTATACAATCTGATCATGAGAGAGCACATCTTGACCAATTGTATCCAAGAAAGGTTACGCCAGCATCTAGTGGACTCTAAGCTGACCAACCCTAGAGAGCTAGGGGAGGCAGCTGATGAGTGGTTGAGAACCAGGGTGGTTGTCAAGTCCCAGGGGGGAGACTCCAAGAAGGGGGGGACAGGTCCCCAAAAACCTAAGGAGGGAGGTGGTAAGCCCACCACAGAGACTCCCTCTGTACCCCAGAACCCTAAGAAGGAGGAGAGTAAATCCCACTCCCAATCTGACATGCAGAGACAGGGAGACCCAGGGTTAAAAAAGCTCTTGGACAGTAGGGCTTGCTTTGACTGTCAGCAGACAGGTCACTTCAGAGGAGATACAGCCTGTCCAAAGAAAGTGGTTAGCACTGGGCTGTCCAGTGTAGCCATAGAGGAGGATTCCTCAGATGATGAAGTCCTCCTAGCATTGTGCTGGGAGACAGGACCAGATGGTAAGCTGGTGATCCCTGAGGGTGGGAGTAGGCACTTCCACCACATTCAAGTGAATGGGATCCCTACCACTGGCCTGAGAGACACCTGTGCCAGTCACACTGTAGTGAGTGACCGGTTAGTGACCCCAGACATGTATGTCCCAGGAA
Organism: Pleurodeles waltl; assembly: GCF_031143425.1. Classification (NCBI taxonomy): domain Eukaryota; kingdom Metazoa; phylum Chordata; class Amphibia; order Caudata; family Salamandridae; genus Pleurodeles; species Pleurodeles waltl. The sequence continues at coordinate 444,915,607 of NC_090442.1, read as the reverse complement.
AGACAAAGAAAGTCAGGATAGCCACAGGGGAGGTCACCTCCAAACCTGTAGCCATAGTGCCCCTAGAGAGGGAGGGTATCCTTGACTGGATTAGGGTGGTAGTCAGTGCTGACCTTCCCCTAGATTGTATCCTGGGCAATGACCTCCCAGAGGTGAGTCTGGTCACAGATGGGGTGGTCGCCCAGGGCGCCCCCCCAACCCAAAGTCCTGGGGAGTCAGTCCCTACAGTTAGGAGACAGGGGTCCCCAAGAAAAGGAAAGAAGAAAAGGAAGGGTAGGCCACTCTTAAAGAGAGTTCCAAGGAGCCAAAGGCCTTCTGCCCCAGTAGGGGGGGAGCCCAGAGTTGGCACTGGTGAGGCCTCACCTGACCCCAAGGAAGTCCTGAGTAGTCAGGCAGCTGTCCAGATGCAAGGTGTTGCCCCTGCACTGACAGAAGGGAGAGTGGAAGGAGGGTGTCTGCCACAGGAGGTGGTAGCCCCCCACTCTAGACAGCAAGAGGGGTGCCAGGACCCCAAAGATGCCCCTAAAGCAGCTCAGCCACCTGTCAGTGGAGAGCTTAGGGTGTGGTTCTGGGTACTGACAGCTGTCAGTAGCCTCTGCTGGGTGCTAGCCTTCCTGGCAGCACTGTACTTGGCCTGGGAGGCAGACCCCAAGGCCAATAGCAAAGTAGGCCCCCTGACCCTGTTGGTCATGGTGGGGTTGCTCAAGTGTTGGGTGACCTCTTTGGGTAAGCTAGGTCTTGCCCTAGCAAAGTTAGGAGTAGGGGAGGTGGGCACCTCACTACCCAAGTTGGCAGAGAGAGAGGAGGAAGACCCCCCTAGAGGGAAGTTTCAGTTTGGGTTGGGTCCTTTTACTGTTGGGATGGCTTCACTACCCAGAGGGAGTGACCCTGACAGGAGGATATAAGGCAGAGTAGGCCCTGCAAAGGGACAGCCAGTTTTCTTCACTGTCTTCCTCGCCTAACAAGCCAGGAAGACTCTCCCAGGGTTGGGCTGAGTCTCCTGGGCGTGTGGGCTGGGGGGGGGTTGTGTGAGAAACTGGGGCTGATTGCAGAGGCCCCCTAACTTTTTGCCACCATTTTCCACTTTATGCTGGTGTTTTCATGACTCTGATGGTGCCCTGGGTACTGCTAACCAGTCCCAGGGCCTGTGCTCTGTGTAAAATGGATATGCAAATTAGGCTAATTATAATTGGCTAAGTTAACCTACCTATAAGTCCCTAGTATATGGTAGGGCATGTAGGTTTAGGGACCACAGCATAGGTGGTGCACACCTAGGTGCATTGCTGAGGTGCCCAGTGTCATTTTAAAAGCAAGCCTGCCTTGCCGGCTGCTTTTAAATTAAAGTTATATGCAAATTCGACTTTGGAATTAAAGGTACTTCCAAAGTCTTAAACTACCTTATTTTTACATATAAGTCACCCCTAAGGTGTGCCCTATGTGCCCCTAGGGCTGGGTGCCATGTAACTATAAGCAGGGACTTTATAAAAATAGATTTATAAGCCCTGGTGAGGTAAAAACAGCCAAATTCGTTTTTCCCTCATTGAAGTAAATGGCCTTCATAGGCTAGAATGGGCAGACTTTATTTAAAATTTTAAAGTCTCCTTAAATGTTACATACCAAGAATTTGGTATCAAATTGATTGTTATAATAAATTCCCAAAACTTCCAGTTGTTGGATTTAATATAACTAGTGCAGGTAAAAAGTTTAGACTTTACCTAAAAAGTTGCCAATTTCAGCTCTGCATTGTTTTTGCTGCTGTGCTCTGATTGGCCAGCCTGCAGCAGCTTCTGCCAGGCTACTTTAATGAGGTGTGAAGTGGCCTGACTTCACACAAAGGAATGTGCTTGGGGGAGAGAATCTCCCCTCAGCAGATGGTGAGGCAGGAAGGGGGAGGGCTGCCAAACTGGTCTTCAAAGGCAGAGAAGGACATCTGGAGCACCCAACAACACCCCCACATCCTGCAACCCCAGACAGCTAGGTGCCCCCTTGATTAGATTAGGAGAGGGCAGGAGAGGGGTGTGTTTATGATTTTTAGCCACACCAGTGGGTGGGCTCAGCCAGATCTCTCCTCCAAAAATCAGATTCATCCATTTTGGATTTTTAGAGACTGTTGCCTTCTGGGATGGATTTTTGCCACACTTCCCAGGAAGTGGTCATCACAGGGGGACGACCCTGTCCCTGATTGGAGAACCAGGGCCCCCCTGCTTTTCACCCAGGAGCAAGGATAAAACTGGCAGACCTGCACCCACGCCTCAGATCCCCACCAAATTTCAAGAAGAAAGAACTACAAGGAGAAGAAGGACTGCCCTGCTGGACCCCTGGCCTGCACCTGGACCCTGCACTCAGAAAGACTGCACCAGCTGCACACCTGGGCTTCACCACAAGAAGGACTTTGCCTGGCTTCCACTGGTTCAAGGAGGGACTCCCTGTTTGCTACAGGTGAAAAATTGCTAACCAGAGTCCCCTGCACCAACTCCTGAAAAAGTGACCAGCTGACCACTGTCCAGTGGCCAAAAAGGAGTTTGCGCCAGGTGCACTCTGGGAGTTGAAGTCCGCACTTCCCAAGGACCATCACAGAACTTCTGGACCCTTGGGGTGAGCTGTGGACCCCAAAAGAACCTTAAAAGAACATCTGGGTGAAGCCCCAGAAGTTTGGAAAAGATTGGAGAAATTTTGGAAAAAAGCTCCATAAAGTGACCGACCCGACGCGGAAATTCTAGCCGGCTTGCCTCAACCGCGACCCGGCCTGACTTCGTGGTTCGTCCCGGTAAAGAAAAACATCCAAAAAAAAGACTAAGTCCGAACGTAAAAAGTTGACCGGGACCTTCCAGCCATCGTATCCGAGAAGGGCTCCACGGACGTCGGATCAAGATCCAGGTTTACCCCGGTCGAAGGATTTTCATCTCGAAAAAACGACTAAGTCCGAAGGTAAAAATCACCACCGAGGAAACCGACTTCGCGTATCCGGACAAGGGCTCCAGGAGGTCGGATCCAACTGGCAGGTTCGTCCCGGGGAAGAAAAACATCAAAAAAGAGACTAAGTCAGAAGGTAACTTTTTAACCGAGGCCTCCCGCGACCTGTAGCCGAGCAGGGCTCCATCGCGGTCGGCCTGAAAGTTTGACTTTGCCCCGGTCCTGGTGCAACCAGATGACCCGATTGGCGCTTTTTGTTTCTAAGCGCTAGAAAATAATAATACTTTAAAAATTCATATCTCCGGTTCCCCTGAACCGATTTTATTCGTTTTTGTGTCATTTTAAAGATAAAAATATAAGCTATTTTTATAAATTGGTTTTGGATTTTTAAACTGTTTCCTGTGTTTTATTTAATTACTGTTTTTTGATATTTGAATGCTTTACACTTTGTCTCCTAAGTTAAGCCTTGACGCTCGATGCCAAGCTACCAAGGGTAGAGCTGGGATTAATTTACTGAGACCTAACTGTACTTTTGTGGAGGTTTGTGGCTTGTTGCTAGGTGTAGGTACCTACCTGCCCTACCAATAACCCATTTTCCAACATAATTGGAAGCAGCGACGGGATCCTGTACTTGTGTTCAATATCACGTTACAGTTTTAGATAAAACAAATTAAAAATCCTTTAAATTGTCCTAGTGCAAAAATTGTTTTTAATTTTTAATTTTTAATTTTTTTTTTTATTAATTTGGATTAATTTCAATTATTGAATTTTTGTAATTTTTCTAAATTCTTGTTACCAATTTTTGCAAAAAGTTTTTGTTGACACAAAACTAGGGAACCATGGAGCTTGATCTGGCTAGCCTACCCACACTGACAGTAGTCCAGCTTAGGGGGTTGTGTATTGAGAGGGGTTTGCCTGCAACCCCTGATCTCAGGAAGCAAATCCTGATTAAATCCCTGACAGCATGGGCTGAGGCCCAAGAGGTAGAGACAGAGGAAGCTCCAGAGGAGGAAGAAAAAGAGGAAGATGCTAACTCTAACCACTCAGGGGAGGGAAGGCATCAGACCCCAAGTGAGGAAGAGGAGGAACGGTCCTCACTGGACACAGTCACTAGGCGCAGACCCAAAGCTAGTGGTAGGAAGAGGGTCCTTTCAGGAGGAGAGAACCCATCCATCAGGGAAAGAGAGCTGGAAGCCCAGCTAGCCTACATAGCTTTGGAAGCAGAGAAGCTGGCCCTAGAAAAGAAAAAGTGGGCATACAAAGAAAAAAGAGATGGAAGCAGCGATAAAGAAGCTGAGGTGTCCATGGGTGGGGGAGTTTGCCCCAGATTACCCAAGGGGGTGGTCCCTGCTTATGTAGAGGGGGATGACATAGATAAGTGGCTGGAGGCCTTTGAGAGGGCACTCCAAATGAGAAGGGTTAGGCCTCAATACTGGGGTTCCCTTTTGTGGGAGTTGGTCCCCAACTCAGGGAGGGATAGGCTTCTGACCTTAAGGGGGGAGGAGGCAGATTCATACCCTAGTATGAAGAGGTGCTTAGCCAAGAAGTTTGGTCTGACCCCAGAGCAATATAGAATGAAGTTCAGGGACACCCAGAAGGTCAGTACCCAGTCTTGGGTTGACTTTGTGGACATTTCACTAAAGGCACTGGAGGGCTGGATTATTGGCAACAAAGTTAATACTTATGAGGGGTTATACAATCTGATCATGAGAGAGCACATCTTGACCAATTGTATCCAAGAAAGGTTACGCCAGCATCTAGTGGACTCTAAGCTGACCAACCCTAGAGAGCTAGGGGAGGCAGCTGATGAGTGGTTGAGAACCAGGGTGGTTGTCAAGTCCCAGGGGGGAGACTCCAAGAAGGGGGGGACAGGTCCCCAAAAACCTAAGGAGGGAGGTGGTAAGCCCACCACAGAGACTCCCTCTGTACCCCAGAACCCTAAGAAGGAGGAGAGTAAATCCCACTCCCAATCTGACATGCAGAGACAGGGAGACCCAGGGTTAAAAAAGCTCTTGGACAGTAGGGCTTGCTTTGACTGTCAGCAGACAGGTCACTTCAGAGGAGATACAGCCTGTCCAAAGAAAGTGGTTAGCACTGGGCTGTCCAGTGTAGCCATAGAGGAGGATTCCTCAGATGATGAAGTCCTCCTAGCATTGTGCTGGGAGACAGGACCAGATGGTAAGCTGGTGATCCCTGAGGGTGGGAGTAGGCACTTCCACCACATTCAAGTGAATGGGATCCCTACCACTGGCCTGAGAGACACCTGTGCCAGTCACACTGTAGTGAGTGACCGGTTAGTGACCCCAGACATGTATGTCCCAGGAAAGACAAAGAAAGTCAGGATAGCCACAGGGGAGGTCACCTCCAAACCTGTAGCCATAGTGCCCCTAGAGAGGGAGGGTATCCTTGACTGGATTAGGGTGGTAGTCAGTGCTGACCTTCCCCTAGATTGTATCCTGGGCAATGACCTCCCAGAGGTGAGTCTGGTCACAGATGGGGTGGTCGCCCAGGGCGCCCCCCCAACCCAAAGTCCTGGGGAGTCAGTCCCTACAGTTAGGAGACAGGGGTCCCCAAGAAAAGGAAAGAAGAAAAGGAAGGGTAGGCCACTCTTAAAGAGAGTTCCAAGGAGCCAAAGGCCTTCTGCCCCAGTAGGGGGGGAGCCCAGAGTTGGCACTGGTGAGGCCTCACCTGACCCCAAGGAAGTCCTGAGTAGTCAGGCAGCTGTCCAGATGCAAGGTGTTGCCCCTGCACTGACAGAAGGGAGAGTGGAAGGAGGGTGTCTGCCACAGGAGGTGGTAGCCCCCCACTCTAGACAGCAAGAGGGGTGCCAGGACCCCAAAGATGCCCCTAAAGCAGCTCAGCCACCTGTCAGTGGAGAGCTTAGGGTGTGGTTCTGGGTACTGACAGCTGTCAGTAGCCTCTGCTGGGTGCTAGCCTTCCTGGCAGCACTGTACTTGGCCTGGGAGGCAGACCCCAAGGCCAATAGCAAAGTAGGCCCCCTGACCCTGTTGGTCATGGTGGGGTTGCTCAAGTGTTGGGTGACCTCTTTGGGTAAGCTAGGTCTTGCCCTAGCAAAGTTAGGAGTAGGGGAGGTGGGCACCTCACTACCCAAGTTGGCAGAGAGAGAGGAGGAAGACCCCCCTAGAGGGAAGTTTCAGTTTGGGTTGGGTCCTTTTACTGTTGGGATGGCTTCACTACCCAGAGGAAGTGACCCTGACAGGAGGATATAAGGCAGAGTAGGCCCTGCAAAGGGACAGCCAGTTTTCTTCACTGTCTTCCTCGCCTAACAAGCCAGGAAGACTCTCCCAGGGTTGGGCTGAGTCTCCTGGGCGTGTGGGCTGGGGGGGGGTTGTGTGAGAAACTGGGGCTGATTGCAGAGGCCCCCTAACTTTTTGCCACCATTTTCCACTTTATGCTGGTGTTTTCATGACTCTGATGGTGCCCTGGGTACTGCTAACCAGTCCCAGGGCCTGTGCTCTGTGTAAAATGGATATGCAAATTAGGCTAATTATAATTGGCTAAGTTAACCTACCTATAAGTCCCTAGTATATGGTAGGGCATGTAGGTTTAGGGACCACAGCATAGGTGGTGCACACCTAGGTGCATTGCTGAGGTGCCCAGTGTCATTTTAAAAGCAAGCCTGCCTTGCTGGCTGCTTTTAAATTAAAGTTATATGCAAATTCGACTTTGGAATTAAAGGTACTTCCAAAGTCTTAAACTACCTTATTTTTACATATAAGTCACCCCTAAGGTGTGCCCTATGTGCCCCTAGGGCTGGGTGCCATGTAACTATAAGCAGGGACTTTATAAAAATAGATTTATAAGCCCTGGTGAGGTAAAAACAGCCAAATTCGTTTTTCCCTCATTGAAGTAAATGGCCTTCATAGGCTAGAATGGGCAGACTTTATTTAAAATTTTAAAGTCTCCTTAAATGTTACATACCAAGAATTTGGTATCAAATTGATTGTTATAATAAATCCCACAACTTCCAGTTGTTGGATTTAATATAACTAGTGCAGGTAAAAAGTTTAGACTTTACCTAAAAAGTTGCCAATTTCAGCTCTGCATTGTTTTTGCTGCTGTGCTCTGATTGGCCAGCCTGCAGCAGCTTCTGCCAGGCTACTTTAATGAGGTGTGAAGTGGCCTGACTTCACACAAAGGAATGTGCTTGGGGGAGAGAATCTCCCCTCAGCAGATGGTGAGGCAGGAAGGGGGAGGGCTGCCAAACTGGTCTTCAAAGGCAGAGAAGGACATCTGGAGCACCCAACAACACCCCCACATCCTGCAACCCCAGACAGCTAGGTGCCCCCTTGATTAGATTAGGAGAGGGCAGGAGAGGGGTGTGTTTATGATTTTTAGCCACACCAGTGGGTGGGCTCAGCCAGATCTCTCCTCCAAAAATCAGATTCATCCATTTTGGATTTTTAGAGACTGTTGCCTTCTGGGATGGATTTTTGCCACACTTCCCAGGAAGTGGTCATCACAGGGGGACGACCCTGTCCCTGATTGGAGAACCAGGGCCCCCCTGCTTTTCACCCAGGAGCAAGGATAAAACTGGCAGACCTGCACCCACGCCTCAGATCCCCACCAAATTTCAAGAAGAAAGAACTACAAGGAGAAGAAGGACTGCCCTGCTGGACCCCTGGCCTGCACCTGGACCCTGCACTCAGAAAGACTGCACCAGCTGCACACTTGGGCTTCACCACAAGAAGGACTTTGCCTGGCTTCCACTGGTTCAAGGAGGGACTCCCTGTTTGCTACAGGTGAAAAATTGCTAACCAGAGTCCCCTGCACCAACTCCTGAAAAAGTGACCAGCTGACCACTGTCCAGTGGCCAAAAAGGAGTTTGCGCCAGGTGCACTCTGGGAGTTGAAGTCCGCACTTCCCAAGGACCATCACAGAACTTCTGGACCCTTGGGGTGAGCTGTGGACCCCAAAAGAACCTTAAAAGAACATCTGGGTGAAGCCCCAGAAGTTTGGAAAAGATTGGAGAAATTTTGGAAAAAAGCTCCATAAAGTGACCGACCCGACGCGGAAATTCTAGCCGGCTTGCCTCAACCGCGACCCGGCCTGACTTCGTGGTTCGTCCCGGTAAAGAAAAACATCCAAAAAAAAGACTAAGTCCGAACGTAAAAAGTTGACCGGGACCTTCCAGCCATCGTATCCGAGAAGGGCTCCACGGACGTCGGATCAAGATCCAGGTTTACCCCGGTCGAAGGATTTTCATCTCGAAAAAACGACTAAGTCCGAAGGTAAAAATCACCACCGAGGAAACCGACTTCGCGTATCCGGACAAGGGCTCCAGGAGGTCGGATCCAACTGGCAGGTTCGTCCCGGGGAAGAAAAACATCAAAAAAGAGACTAAGTCAGAAGGTAACTTTTTAACCGAGGCCTCCCGCGACCTGTAGCCGAGCAGGGCTCCATCGCGGTCGGCCTGAAAGTTTGACTTTGCCCCGGTCCTGGTGCAACCAGATGACCCGATTGGCGCTTTTTGTTTCTAAGCGCTAGAAAATAATAATACTTTAAAAATTCATATCTCCGGTTCCCCTGAACCGATTTTATTCGTTTTTGTGTCATTTTAAAGATAAAAATATAAGCTATTTTTATAAATTGGTTTTGGATTTTTAAACTGTTTCCTGTGTTTTATTTAATTACTGTTTTTTGATATTTGAATGCTTTACACTTTGTCTCCTAAGTTAAGCCTTGACGCTCGATGCCAAGCTACCAAGGGTAGAGCTGGGATTAATTTACTGAGACCTAACTGTACTTTTGTGGAGGTTTGTGGCTTGTTGCTAGGTGTAGGTACCTACCTGCCCTACCAATAACCCATTTTCCAACATAATTGGAAGCAGCGACGGGATCCTGTACTTGTGTTCAATATCACGTTACAGTTTTAGATAAAACAAATTAAAAATCCTTTAAATTGTCCTAGTGCAAAAATTGTTTTTAATTTTTAATTTTTAATTTTTTTTTTTTATTAATTTGGATTAATTTCAATTATTGAATTTTTGTAATTTTTCTAAATTCTTGTTACCAATTTTTGCAAAAAGTTTTTGTTGACACAAAACTAGGGAACCATGGAGCTTGATCTGGCTAGCCTACCCACACTGACAGTAGTCCAGCTTAGGGGGTTGTGTATTGAGAGGGGTTTGCCTGCAACCCCTGATCTCAGGAAGCAAATCCTGATTAAATCCCTGACAGCATGGGCTGAGGCCCAAGAGGTAGAGACAGAGGAAGCTCCAGAGGAGGAAGAAAAAGAGGAAGATGCTAACTCTAACCACTCAGGGGAGGGAAGGCATCAGACCCCAAGTGAGGAAGAGGAGGAACGGTCCTCACTGGACACAGTCACTAGGCGCAGACCCAAAGCTAGTGGTAGGAAGAGGGTCCTTTCAGGAGGAGAGAACCCATCCATCAGGGAAAGAGAGCTGGAAGCCCAGCTAGCCTACATAGCTTTGGAAGCAGAGAAGCTGGCCCTAGAAAAGAAAAAGTGGGCATACAAAGAAAAAAGAGATGGAAGCAGCGATAAAGAAGCTGAGGTGTCCATGGGTGGGGGAGTTTGCCCCAGATTACCCAAGGGGGTGGTCCCTGCTTATGTAGAGGGGGATGACATAGATAAGTGGCTGGAGGCCTTTGAGAGGGCACTCCAAATGAGAAGGGTTAGGCCTCAATACTGGGGTTCCCTTTTGTGGGAGTTGGTCCCCAACTCAGGGAGGGATAGGCTTCTGACCTTAAGGGGGGAGGAGGCAGATTCATACCCTAGTATGAAGAGGTGCTTAGCCAAGAAGTTTGGTCTGACCCCAGAGCAATATAGAATGAAGTTCAGGGACACCCAGAAGGTCAGTACCCAGTCTTGGGTTGACTTTGTGGACATTTCACTAAAGGCACTGGAGGGCTGGATTATTGGCAACAAAGTTAATACTTATGAGGGGTTATACAATCTGATCATGAGAGAGCACATCTTGACCAATTGTATCCAAGAAAGGTTACGCCAGCATCTAGTGGACTCTAAGCTGACCAACCCTAGAGAGCTAGGGGAGGCAGCTGATGAGTGGTTGAGAACCAGGGTGGTTGTCAAGTCCCAGGGGGGAGACTCCAAGAAGGGGGGGACAGGTCCCCAAAAACCTAAGGAGGGAGGTGGTAAGCCCACCACAGAGACTCCCTCTGTACCCCAGAACCCTAAGAAGGAGGAGAGTAAATCCCACTCCCAATCTGACATGCAGAGACAGGGAGACCCAGGGTTAAAAAAGCTCTTGGACAGTAGGGCTTGCTTTGACTGTCAGCAGACAGGTCACTTCAGAGGAGATACAGCCTGTCCAAAGAAAGTGGTTAGCACTGGGCTGTCCAGTGTAGCCATAGAGGAGGATTCCTCAGATGATGAAGTCCTCCTAGCATTGTGCTGGGAGACAGGACCAGATGGTAAGCTGGTGATCCCTGAGGGTGGGAGTAGGCACTTCCACCACATTCAAGTGAATGGGATCCCTACCACTGGCCTGAGAGACACCTGTGCCAGTCACACTGTAGTGAGTGACCGGTTAGTGACCCCAGACATGTATGTCCCAGGAAAGACAAAGAAAGTCAGGATAGCCACAGGGGAGGTCACCTCCAAACCTGTAGCCATAGTGCCCCTAGAGAGGGAGGGTATCCTTGACTGGATTAGGGTGGTAGTCAGTGCTGACCTTCCCCTAGATTGTATCCTGGGCAATGACCTCCCAGAGGTGAGTCTGGTCACAGATGGGGTGGTCGCCCAGGGCGCCCCCCCAACCCAAAGTCCTGGGGAGTCAGTCCCTACAGTTAGGAGACAGGGGTCCCCAAGAAAAGGAAAGAAGAAAAGGAAGGGTAGGCCACTCTTAAAGAGAGTTCCAAGGAGCCAAAGGCCTTCTGCCCCAGTAGGGGGGGAGCCCAGAGTTGGCACTGGTGAGGCCTCACCTGACCCCAAGGAAGTCCTGAGTAGTCAGGCAGCTGTCCAGATGCAAGGTGTTGCCCCTGCACTGACAGAAGGGAGAGTGGAAGGAGGGTGTCTGCCACAGGAGGTGGTAGCCCCCCACTCTAGACAGCAAGAGGGGTGCCAGGACCCCAAAGATGCCCCTAAAGCAGCTCAGCCACCTGTCAGTGGAGAGCTTAGGGTGTGGTTCTGGGTACTGACAGCTGTCAGTAGCCTCTGCTGGGTGCTAGCCTTCCTGGCAGCACTGTACTTGGCCTGGGAGGCAGACCCCAAGGCCAATAGCAAAGTAGGCCCCCTGACCCTGTTGGTCATGGTGGGGTTGCTCAAGTGTTGGGTGACCTCTTTGGGTAAGCTAGGTCTTGCCCTAGCAAAGTTAGGAGTAGGGGAGGTGGGCACCTCACTACCCAAGTTGGCAGAGAGAGAGGAGGAAGACCCCCCTAGAGGGAAGTTTCAGTTTGGGTTGGGTCCTTTTACTGTTGGGATGGCTTCACTACCCAGAGGGAGTGACCCTGACAGGAGGATATAAGGCAGAGTAGGCCCTGCAAAGGGACAGCCAGTTTTCTTCACTGTCTTCCTCGCCTAACAAGCCAGGAAGACTCTCCCAGGGTTGGGCTGAGTCTCCTGGGCGTGTGGGCTGGGGGGGGGTTGTGTGAGAAACTGGGGCTGATTGCAGAGGCCCCCTAACTTTTTGCCACCATTTTCCACTTTATGCTGGTGTTTTCATGACTCTGATGGTGCCCTGGGTACTGCTAACCAGTCCCAGGGCCTGTGCTCTGTGTAAAATGGATATGCAAATTAGGCTAATTATAATTGGCTAAGTTAACCTACCTATAAGTCCCTAGTATATGGTAGGGCATGTAGGTTTAGGGACCACAGCATAGGTGGTGCACACCTAGGTGCATTGCTGAGGTGCCCAGTGTCATTTTAAAAGCAAGCCTGCCTTGCTGGCTGCTTTTAAATTAAAGTTATATGCAAATTCGACTTTGGAATTAAAGGTACTTCCAAAGTCTTAAACTACCTTATTTTTACATATAAGTCACCCCTAAGGTGTGCCCTATGTGCCCCTAGGGCTGGGTGCCATGTAACTATAAGCAGGGACTTTATAAAAATAGATTTATAAGCCCTGGTGAGGTAAAAACAGCCAAATTCGTTTTTCCCTCATTGAAGTAAATGGCCTTCATAGGCTAGAATGGGCAGACTTTATTTAAAATTTTAAAGTCTCCTTAAATGTTACATACCAAGAATTTGGTATCAAATTGATTGTTATAATAAATCCCACAACTTCCAGTTGTTGGATTTAATATAACTAGTGAAGGTAAAAAGTTTAGACTTTACCTAAAAAGTTGCCAATTTCAGCTCTGCATTGTTTTTGCTGCTGTGCTCTGATTGGCCAGCCTGCAGCAGCTTCTGCCAGGCTACTTTAATGAGGTGTGAAGTGGCCTGACTTCACACAAAGGAATGTGCTTGGGGGAGAGAATCTCCCCTCAGCAGATGGTGAGGCAGGAAGGGGGAGGGCTGCCAAACTGGTCTTCAAAGGCAGAGAAGGACATCTGGAGCACCCAACAACACCCCCACATCCTGCAACCCCAGACAGCTAGGTGCCCCCTTGATTAGATTAGGAGAGGGCAGGAGAGGGGTGTGTTTATGATTTTTAGCCACACCAGTGGGTGGGCTCAGCCAGATCTCTCCTCCAAAAATCAGATTCATCCATTTTGGATTTTTAGAGACTGTTGCCTTCTGGGATGGATTTTTGCCACACTTCCCAGGAAGTGGTCATCACAGGGGGACGACCCTGTCCCTGATTGGAGAACCAGGGCCCCCCTGCTTTTCACCCAGGAGCAAGGATAAAACTGGCAGACCTGCACCCACGCCTCAGATCCCCACCAAATTTCAAGAAGAAAGAACTACAAGGAGAAGAAGGACTGCCCTGCTGGACCCCTGGCCTGCACCTGGACCCTGCACTCAGAAAGACTGCACCAGCTGCACACTTGGGCTTCACCACAAGAAGGACTTTGCCTGGCTTCCACTGGTTCAAGGAGGGACTCCCTGTTTGCTACAGGTGAAAAATTGCTAACCAGAGTCCCCTGCACCAACTCCTGAAAAAGTGACCAGCTGACCACTGTCCAGTGGCCAAAAAGGAGTTTGCGCCAGGTGCACTCTGGGAGTTGAAGTCCGCACTTCCCAAGGACCATCACAGAACTTCTGGACCCTTGGGGTGAGCTGTGGACCCCAAAAGAACCTTAAAAGAACATCTGGGTGAAGCCCCAGAAGTTTGGAAAAGATTGGAGAAATTTTGGAAAAAAGCTCCATAAAGTGACCGACCCGACGCGGAAATTCTAGCCGGCTTGCCTCAACCGCGACCCGGCCTGACTTCGTGGTTCGTCCCGGTAAAGAAAAACATCCAAAAAAAAGACTAAGTCCGAACGTAAAAAGTTGACCGGGACCTTCCAGCCATCGTATCCGAGAAGGGCTCCACGGACGTCGGATCAAGATCCAGGTTTACCCCGGTCGAAGGATTTTCATCTCGAAAAAACGACTAAGTCCGAAGGTAAAAATCACCACCGAGGAAACCGACTTCGCGTATCCGGACAAGGGCTCCAGGAGGTCGGATCCAACTGGCAGGTTCGTCCCGGGGAAGAAAAACATCAAAAAAGAGACTAAGTCAGAAGGTAACTTTTTAACCGAGGCCTCCCGCGACCTGTAGCCGAGCAGGGCTCCATCGCGGTCGGCCTGAAAGTTTGACTTTGCCCCGGTCCTGGTGCAACCAGATGACCCGATTGGCGCTTTTTGTTTCTAAGCGCTAGAAAATAATAATACTTTAAAAATTCATATCTCCGGTTCCCCTGAACCGATTTTATTCGTTTTTGTGTCATTTTAAAGATAAAAATATAAGCTATTTTTATAAATTGGTTTTGGATTTTTAAACTGTTTCCTGTGTTTTATTTAATTACTGTTTTTTGATATTTGAATGCTTTACACTTTGTCTCCTAAGTTAAGCCTTGACGCTCGATGCCAAGCTACCAAGGGTAGAGCTGGGATTAATTTACTGAGACCTAACTGTACTTTTGTGGAGGTTTGTGGCTTGTTGCTAGGTGTAGGTACCTACCTGCCCTACCAATAACCCATTTTCCAACAATCCCTGATGCCATGGCCACTGTTGCTTGGAAGGAACCACTTGCCAAGAAATGGAGCACTGACAGGGCCTGCACTAGAGAGGGGATACCTGTGGGGTGGTGGATAGCTGATATCAGGTCTGGCTCCAATTGGGCACAAAGCTCTTGAATTTGTGGCCCTACCAAGTCTGTAGGTTAGGATAATGTGCCTGTCCTCCATTGTCACCAGGTCCACCAGGGGTCTGTACATGGGGTATGTCTCCATCTCCTATTCATCCTCAGTGGTTGAACTCTAGGTTGAAAAACGGTGAGCAGAAGGTCATACTCAAACTTATACTCATATTAGTATGCAGCTTTTGTTTTACAGAAACAGTATGTGAACTTGTAAGTCAGTTGATGTGCCTATGTCTGCTGTGGCGCAGTTAGGTGCTTTGGCCTGTGCCCCCCTGATATGGTGGCTGCCTGACCTGTGAGGAGGGACAAGTGGAAATGAGGTAATTCCGCTGGTGTTGTGTGCTGTTGCGGTCGGCGACCACCATGCAACACCTCATTGGTTATCATTGGGGCCCTACGGGTTCCAGGAGCCAATGGCGATGTACGCCGGCAGTGACGGTACGCACCGCCGTGGACGTGACTGCCATTTTCTATCTGTTCACTCACTTGCTACCTGACCTTCAACAGGAGAGGACTTACACTGCAAGTGCTGCTGTGACCTGTGTCTAGAAGCGACCATGACTCGAGTGTCTGGGGAAAGGGCCCCTGCCTTCACTTTGGAGGAGTTGGAGAGACTGGTAGATGGGGTCCTACCCCAGTACCGTTTACTTTATGGACCTACAGACCAACAGGTCAGTACACTGTGACCATGATGCGTGGAGCATGAATGTAAGGAGTGCTGTGTGTGTAAGGCTCATTGAGGGGGTGAGGGGTCCTGGGCAGAGTGCTGCATGTATGGTGGTCAATGTCTGTGTGTAAGAGCATGGGAGGAATATATTGGGCCATGAGTATGACAGTCCGGACAGTATGACTAATACCTTTTCTGCTGTATTTTTCCTGCAGGTCAGTGCCCATCAGAAAAAGGGTATTTGGCATACCATCGCCAAGGAGGTGCAGACCCTGGGGGTCTTTGACAGGTGGAGCACCCACTGCCGCAAATGGTGGGAGGACCAGCGCCACTGGGCAAGGAAGACAGCAGAGGCCCCGTCGTACCCTGACCCCCCTGATGTTCCGCATCCTGGCGGTGGCCTATACGGAGTTGGATGGTCGCTTGAAGACATCACAGCAGCCACAAGGGGGTGAGTATAGATTCAGATTCTTTACTTTTACATTACGTGGGTGGGGGATGTGGGCTGTGGGTGCCCCTAGGCAAGGGCGAACATGGCTGGTAAGTTCCATGATGGGCAAGCTCAGATGCACTCCAACCACAATAATGTTGGTGGGAATCTACTACTGGGCACCGCCACCTGCACCGCGGCTAGCACCGCCACCTGCACCACGGCCAGCACTGCCACCTCCCCCGCCGCCAGCAAAGCCACCTGCACCGCCACCTGCACCACCAGCAGCACCACTGCCAGCTGCAGCAGCCCCATTGGGCAGCCATCCAAAGCTGCAGGGGAAAGGCAGGAGCCTCCCACCACCACTGACAGCACCGCCACCTGCGGCGCAGCTGCCATCCACTGAGCAGCCATCATCACCAGCCAGCAGTGTGTAGTAGTGACTACATGAGCTACAGTGCGCCCTGGCCCCTGCAACACCTGTCGGTGTGACACTCAGGTGAATGACTGTGACCTTGCACCATCCAGGATGATGCACTGGGCATGAAGCCCCCTGCAGAAACAGTGGAAGAAGGCATCCACTCACCCCCTCCTTGGCAGGATGAAGCACACTGGGCACAAAGCCCCCTCCAGAACCAGTGGAGAAGCCATTCACTTGAGAGACTGTGGCTTTGTACTCCCCATGACCAAGCAGTGGGCAAACCACCCACTTGAGAGACTGTGGCTTTGCATTCCTCAGGACCAAGCAGTGGGCAAACAACCCACTTGAGAGACTGTGGTCTTGCAGTCCACAGGAGCAAGCAGTGGGCAAACCACCCACTTGAGAGACTGTGGCTTTGTACTCCCCAGAAGCAAGCAGGGGGCAAACCACCCACTTGAGAGACTGTGACGTTGCACTCCCCAGGACCAAGCAGTGGACATGGAGCCCCCTCAAGGCCAGTGGCGTTGTACCATCTTCCGGCTGAGGTGCCCCCCCATTCCCTGTCCCACTGAGGTCCCTGTATTTTTTCGACCTGATGCCCCTGCAGTGTTCTCTCCGTATTGAGGTAGGAGTCAAGTGTGGCTTTGGCCTGTGTGTTCTGGCCCTGTGAGCCACGGACATTTTGGAGTGGGCATTGTCCCTCCTTTTGTTTATATTGTACAAACTGTTTATTGATTTAAGGACGTATTCGTCTAAAATTGTACTATTACACTCATTTTAATCCATTCCTTTTGTCCTTGTGTTATTCCTGAGGGTTACGGGGTGTATATGTAATGTTGTTGCATCTGTTTGTGTGTATGATGTTAGTGGTGAGGGTGGGGGTGTTGTGTGTTGCATGTGTGTGTCCCTCACTTTTTCCTCTCCCCCTCCCTTGTATGCTAGGTGCAGTACTCACCGTGGTCGTCTTCGCCGGCATTCGTGTTCCTGGTGTATGAGGAGGTACACCAGCGTTGGAAAAATGTGCAGCTCGGGCTCCATGGCGTTGTGGTTCTTCCTTGAGTGTCGAGAGGTGAGTCATTTCCCTTCAGTGTATTGTTTCCACCGTGCTTTTA